>NW_028288594.1:2982500-4195509 GCF_059628265.1 Tinamus guttatus | reverse complement strand
TATCCAATCTCAGACAGGCATGGGCATGTTAGAAAAGCAGGGCAACTGGATGATTAAACATATAGAGCTGCTTCCACGAGGAATAATTGAGTAGACTTGGACCAAAAAAAAGAGAGAGAGAGCGAGAGAAAGAACTTAGGAAGAGTATGACAGAGGTCCACAACACAGCAAAGCAGCACGAACCTGGACGGCTACTTCAGTACAAGACCCAGGGGACAGCAAATGGAGCTAAACTAGCAGGAAATAGGTTCCCCACAGAAGGTGTTTTTTTTTTCCCCCCCTCCATGCAAAGGGAGTAGCAGTGTTATAAATCTCCTCGTTGAGGGATGTTGCAAATGCCAAAAGTTCAAATGAGTTCAAGGGGAAATTGGACAAGCACTTGGAGGGGAAATCCAATGAGGGCTGTTAAATACACAAATCATAATAGACTCAGGAAATTCCCTGACTGGGGAGGTGGGAGAGAAAGAGAACATCGGGCAAGTGCAATACACTTTTGCCCTGTCCTGCTCTTCCCTGAACATCTACTTGCAGCCACTTGAGGAGGCAGAAGAGGGGATTCAATGGACCATTATTCTGAAGAGCTGCACTTCTCTCTGTGAGGTTTCACGGTTCTCAAATAGCAGTTCTCTTTTCAAAAGGACACTTCTCCCCTGCTACAATAGCAAGAAAGATAAATACTCAGTACTGTACTATAATATTTTGATGCATGAATTAAAGCATAGAGGACTGAAGAAAGTCATTAGTATAAATATGGTTTCATACACAATGATTCACAACTCTGCTATCAAGCAGCTCAGAGTTCCACAACCCATTCTAGAACCTGGGTGTAAGGAAAATGCAGAAAAACTGTTTCAGATGAAAATGCTGAAAAACTATTAAGGGGAAAACTGCATAAAGAACCTGACCTCTACTACAAAACATCTATTCTCATTAACAGCCTATTAGGAAAAAAAGAATAGTTGAACTGCAAAGGAAAAAAAAACAGTGCGTAACATATCATAAATCTCAAGAAGACAGAAAGGGACAAAAAATTCAGATTTCCACAGTAACTTGGATCTGCAATAACTCCAATCTGCAGAAGCACAGAAAATTTCAGAAGGCAGCTTATCTGATGAACAAGTCATAAAATCAATATCATAAGATAAAAGCTCAGTAAGAACAGATAAGACTAGAAAGCTTTATAAAAGTAAACAACTATGCCTGAGGTCAAAGTTCCCTGAAAATCTAGCAGCAATCAAACATGAAAAACACTAAGAGGTTAATGAACTAAAAGATCAAATGTGAGAAATGCCAACCGATATTTTGTGCATTTAAGATAGATCGGCAAAAAAAGAATTAAAAAAAAATCTGGATAAAAGTAAGCTATCCTCGAAAAATTAGGCCAAAAACTAGTTTTCTGTACTAACATTGCTTACAACTGCAGCATCAAGAGCAACACCAAATATATTGAATGGAAAAAGTCTGTCAAGACGAAATGTCTAAAATAAAATGAAACTTTAAATCTACTACCAACTTCTTTTGATGAACTGAATATAATTCAAGGAACTAAATCAAGGTTCAGCATCTTTTTACAGGAAACCTTACAAGCAGAAATTTATCCCAATCAGGGAGGTTGTCATAGCATATCACACTGCTTATGAGCAATGATTGAATTTCCTGAGCATTGTTCTTGTAACATACCAAATGTTTAAGTATGAAACTCCTGGCAACTCACGTTCTTGATGCACTGCACTTTCATTTTGTGGCCAGGAATAAACTTCTTATTACACAAATAATCAAACCTCTTGAGTGATAAAAATACATTGGTCCAAATGAAGAAAACAAAACCACCCTAAAATGTCAAGATTTTAATCTTGAATGAAGTCATGTATGAATCTTCTAACTCCATAATGATCTTTACTGGAAGCCTAATTCAGGCTAATTTCTTATAATTCAATTAAACTGACCATGTTTCTTGATTTTTTTTTTTTTTTGGAGAAAAAGAGAGGCGGTTAAAAAAAGGATATGATGAGCTAAAGGAATAAAGCAAGTTACAGAAGAGAGATGATGGAAAAAAAACAAGAGGCTCACAAAAGTTTTCAAGCTTTTTGAGTAAAATTTTGACAACATAAGTCTACAAGCTCATTTGTCATACCCAATGAGAAGAAAACAAAGGCAATAAAAATGTGTTTAACATGTACTTTTCAGTATTACAAAGGTAAAATCCTGAAGACATATTATAATAGCCGATTTAGATAGCTGTGCTCCTTTCCATTTGTGTTTGAAAGGAAAAGGAAACGCTAATGTATGAGTGGAAGAGTTCATTCTCTGTATCAAAGAAATTGATTGTTTTTCACCCTGACATTCCACTTAAATGTATGAAAACCATGTGTGGGATACGGCATCATATATCAGCCATTATTTGTACAGATGGTGTACAACAGTGTTTTCACTTTTGAACTAAAAAGATATAGGAATTGCTCACAATCACTGACAATGCAACAAGCCCTAAAAGGCATCTTGCAAAAGCTTTTAATTTTGCATTAAATTTTAATTATTGCACTTTTTAGTATTTATTACTCTAAAAACAAGCAAGACAAAAAAAAAGTCAAAAATACCCACTTACCTCTGGACACCTTGAGGACAACTCAGAAGGGACACTATCAATTTCCCCCGCTTTTTTACAAACATAAGAAAATTTGTCTTCACATTTTTTAACTTTCCAACGTCCCTCCTAAGAAAAATAAAAAGTATGTTCTGTATACAAGCATATCCGCATTTACATACATGCACAAAGAGCAGTTATTCTTCCCAATTTAACTCTTTAATAAAGAGATAGACATTTTTTTTTCTCACTCCATTTATTTAACCTTACTTGGCCCACTTAGTTTTGCCAATGCTCTCAGCAGGACTTCTTGAATTAATCATACAGAAGGATTTGTCCCTCTGAATCACTCTTAGGAATGTAAAGCATTTCAACTGACTAAACTTACAGGAATGTTGAAGCACTTAATTTTCAGAATCATGCATTGACTATTTTTTACCTATATTATAGTTCTTTGTAAGATTAACTTTTATATTTGAGCAGCCCTTATTCAAAACATTACAAAATTGTATGGTATAATCTTCAGTTACTGAATACTGTACATATACCAAGAGTAATGCTTAAAGAATTACATCTTGACCCTCCTTTTCCAATACTGTTATACATTCATTTGCCATGTATCCATTTGTTTATACTTGCAAAATGAATAAAATACCGTTTTGTGTAGCTAAAAATACGATTTTACCAAAATCCTATTTTCTGCTTTCAGTGGGACCCCATTTTTCCAGGTCACTGTAAAGTTCTGCCTTCCCATTAGTCAAAACTGTCCGAATAATGACTGCAACCTACACCCACGACTGGAGAGACAATAGAAATGTTTTTTGACACTGTTTTCACACTTTGTCAAAACCTACTTTTTCAAAAAGCTGTCTTGGAATCTATGTGACTCACGTATTAGTGAATTAAGTACTTTAAAGTAAGAAGCTGCTGACAAAATTAAGAGAAAACTGACAGGTGCAATAAATTGTGATGCAAAAGTAGGTAGTGCAAAGTTTATTTGCATGACTCCCAGTCTTACAACACCTGAATGACGTGGGGTCAATCTGCTCCATCTGCTGCCAGCATTTATTGTTTTATATAAATCCAGATTACTACTTGTTTTTGAAAGAGGCTGCATAAAACATGTAAGTATTGAGACTGACATAAAACTGGCTCAGCTAGCACAGTTTTTCAAAGCACAAATTTAAAGCTTTAAGGGATGAATCTCACAATATATATAATACATACTACTCATTTTAAATCACTTTATTAAAATGCCTACTGATATTTGTAGCTTATGCATGTAACTTTTTTCTATCGATAAGTTCAAAATCTATTATTAATTTTCAGTGCATCAGCATTGCAAGTTGTATAGGTCTCTAAAGCCTACACTGCATTTGTGACTACTTGATTATATTAGACATCAAATGACAAAAGCTTTAAAAGTATGCACAGTGAGAAAACAAATTATTATAAGTAAAATAATAGTGATGGTCTTATTCTTTCAATAAGAAAAGGAAACTTACTGATCCTTGTGCTGAAACACAGAACTGCCCAGTTCTTTGAAAGATATTTGGTTCTTGGTTGTGCCAGTTTGAGAATTTCACCGGGGTGCTATCAGACCACTGAAAGACAACTGGGCTGCTGTTACTGTATAATCCAATCCACGTTTCAGTCACATTTTCTAGAAGAGAATGAGATTTTATATTTTAACAATGAAAAAATAGTTCCCATTGTTTTGATAACATCACATCATTGTTAACAATTATTCCCAGGATTTCAGTCAAAATTACCTTCTTTCAGGAAAAATCATTAAATTGCATGAATTTTAGGACAGCTTAAGAGATAATGCTCTGTTGCCCTCTGTTGTTTCAAAGGTAAATAAATATGTGATAAAAGGCTTTGAAAGCCTCCTCGTCTGGCAGGAAGAAGTCAGGACAGTGGAGAGGATGGTGGTGAAGGGGGAAAATGCCCTGTTAATGCAGTATAATGTACTGTCCTGCATCCACAGGAGGATCCACAGCTTAGAGGATAGTTTGGCTGATAAAACATGTCACTATGCCCCATGCTCAGCAAAGTTTAAAGTCATGGCCAAAATATGAAGCTCTGCCAAAACGATGTCGTCAGCTGGCACAAAATATTTACACCCTTTTGCTGTTGGTATGGCGGAAAAACTCTCAGTATTGCAGCACCAGCAAGACAGCTTTTATTCATTAAGTTTTTAGTGTAATTATATTACCTCTTCAGACAATGTGGACTAGCAGAACTACTTCTTTGATACACCCTGTGCCCGTCAAAGGACATTCTGCCAAAATAGCAGCAGCAGTAAAAATTTTTAGGTTTTGCAATTAGGTAAGGACAACTTCCGAAGCAAAAGACACAGTTGTTGCTTTAAAGCACAATTCTGGCATAAATACGCTCACTGGATATTTCACAAGAGTTTGCAGGAAAACAGCCAATAACATGGAAAGGCAAAAGCTAAATAGTTGAGGGCTTATGAAGAGGCATACGAGGGCTTTGGGAAAACTGTCTGTTTTACTGTGGAGCTCTGACTTTTGCTATAACCACTGACTGTATCACTTGCCATGCCTCCAATGCTAATGTCACACAATCCAAATAAAGTGTGACCAGCAGCCCTATGTATTGGGGTTACTCGTTAAACATCGCATCAAGCACGGAGCTCTTTGTTGTGTTCCAATACATTTCCTTTGTTTACTTGTTTATTTTTTAATTTTGTTTTTATTATAACTAAATTCATTAGCATAGCTGAACTATAATATTTAAGGATGCTAGACAGAGAAAATATTGTGTTTTCCTTTTTTTAAATGTATTATTTAATGTTAATGTTATATAGCCAACAATGTTAATACAGTTACTTGTTAAATAACAACCTAGAAGTGCATCACAGAATACTTCAAGATAACTAGGCAGTTTAATTCCCAGACTCACCACGTTTAAGCAAGTTAAGGAGCAACTCTGCATCTGCCATGGAGGATATACTGATGAGCCTGCTATTGTCACTCTGGCAGGAGAAAAAAGCATCGCTCCAGCTCTTCTCCTCTTTACGAAGTCTGTAGCAGTTGCGATTATATGGATACCAGCCAGCATCACAACGAGTAGCATAGTACTTCCACGTATCTTTGAATTTTTTTAAGTATAAAAGGTTAGAGTAAATCACACAAAATTGCCAAGATTATGTTATGTTCATAATGTATTCAGAGCTTTTTTCTTATTTACAAAAACTGAAAACAAAAGTCATCCAAGATGACTTAAGGAGGACAAAACACACATCCCATGGAATGCCATCTGCAGATGAAACTGAAGTTTCTCCCACTTAGTTTATGACTCAACCATTTGGGCTGTTGTACTGTAACAACAGAACTGTTACCCAGTTTAACACATGTTGTACTTCCCCTATTATGTTTGGACCTGATGCAGAAACTCCAGAAGCCCTTTCAGATGCTTTAGCTGAAAAGTTTTTTTGGTAAGCCCCTTTCTGTTATCTGAAGCAAGCAGAGAAACTTTATTTATCAGGAAAAAGTTGAACCTGTGTGACCTACGCCTATCAAAAATGAAAATTAATATTCTAATAAACAGAATCTTATGTTTAAGTTTCTCCCAGAATGAGAATCTGAGGCATTTTATATACTATATCTCCTGCACACACTATATATATGTGCTTTAAAAAAATGCACAATGAATTTTTAACATGTGAAAAGTGCAGCATACCATAAAAATAATTGCAAATCTAGAGTTGCATTTATAAAACTTTCTTCTCTATGGACAATTGCTTAATTCTACTTTGAGCTGAAAAACTCCCTTTAAACTCAGAAGTGTGGATCCACGATTATATACTGAAAATGAATTAGGTAAGTTGTTTTATTCATGGAAAAAACCACATAAATGCCATGTATATTAGAATGATTTGGCAGTTGTGAGATCCTCAGCATGTTTTCCAGGATTGCATTTGAACAGAAAAAAGTACTAAAAGTACTAAAAGTAAAAAGTACAGCTAAGGTACATTGCATTCGACTTAAAAGTAGCAAACCCATACCCTCACTCCAGCTAAGACTCTGCTCTGAAAACTGCATATACAATGTATACTTCATATGTATATGTTCTTCCATGCCCACAAGTAGAATACCATTGAAGTACATTACCACCAAGGGACTTACCCAATGTTTCATGCTGTGTCTTATTTAAATATTTTTTGCATACAAAGGGCAATCCAGATTCACATAAATAACTTTGCCAGCTGTACTTCAGCTTTGAATTTATCACTGCACAATGTTTTTCACTAAAGGCGGCATCAGAGATATCTGCAAACACATGTTTGAGAAGCACATAATTACACAAATTCACTGCTTATTTGTAAAGTTGTGCTATAATACTTCCCACATCTTATTGAATGACTAAATATCCCCATGCATCCAAATTACAGCCATTTTACACCAACTGACCAAAACTATATAGGGGTAGAACCGGCCAGGTGACTGAGCGTGGCTTATACATGTGTATCAGTCTTTCCTTGGCTGCTCTTATCACGCAAGTAGCTAAAATAAGTGCTCATGTTAAGGTATATGCACTGGTGACCACACCCAAATATGCAGCACACCAAGTCACGAAGCTCACGTTAATGCAAACAAATTAAAATGCCTTCCCTCCACAAGATTAATTAAAGCATAGCTTTTAACTATGCAACTGGAACGTTAAAAGCCACAATTATAAGTCAATAACAGAAGGGCCAAATCTTTAATATTTGGCACAGCTGCATCTCAACTGATGCCCCAATCCTAGCAAGGGCTCAGTTCATGGGAATGATAAATACTTCTACAAAAAGAGGCACTCCAGTTCACTTGGTTCACTTCTCAAGTGTGGCTGCAGGAGCAGCACTCTTGTATCTAAGCTGCAGTTACAGAGAGCATATAATTACACTGCTATAACTTATCCAAGAGGAACATCAAGTACTTGCTCTCCAGTTCACAAACACTAATGGTGCTCCATCTGACCACTGCCAGCCAGCATCTTCCTCCAGCTCATTCAGGCCTGTCCACAGCACAACGTCTGTGGCGTTTAACTGCCCTGAAAGAGAGAAAAGGAACAAAACCCCTTCAAAAACTACACATTACACAGACCTTGCCACACAAGCTGCTGCTGACCTTAGCAGTAAAATCTCTAAAAACAGCTGCATAAATGCCAGCCTGTTTTAGGCTTTTATGAGATGTAAAGCGAATGACTGTTAGTCTTTTTACAACCCATAGGCATGTCAAAAACTTAACGATATCATTTTAAACACTTCCTGTTTTCTCGGATCCTGTAATTGAAAATAGACAATAAGGGGAAGCAATGTGAAAGAAGAGACATTGAAACCTGAAGTAGCCTTTACAACATAATTCTATAACGCCTTCTGTTAACTTCGTGCTCTTCACTCACACTGAAGCATATCTGAAAAAAATGCTATCAGAAGATTAAGCAAAATTTGTAAGAAACTTTCTTTACAGGAAAATTTCAGAGAGCTTATCAAAGAAGGATATTGTCATATTCCCATGCAGGAAACTTGCTTTAAGCCTGTTGGAGAGTTCCAGTTATTGCTTACAAGGGAAGTTAGAAGAGGATAACATTTGGATATTATGGTAGATGATAAAAACCAACTTTATGGTAGATGGCAAAGAAAGAAAATGTTTGTGCAGTTCTTCAAACAAACGTGCTTCATAACTTCTGCTATGAGAAAAAAATAGGAATCACTGTTGAGATGGGACTACACATAACCCATACCACCAGTTCTGAACATCAAATATTCTCCAGCTGAATCAGTCAAGCACGTCCTTGAACCAAGTGTTAGTGCTACAAAATCTCTACTCACTGCTTAAGTCGCTTATATAGTTCTGTTCTTCGACATCCAGTATGCTCAGCAGATCTCCTCCTTGCATCTGGCACACGGCCCGTGCTTCGCTCCAGGAGAGAGTGGACTGCAGATTGAACTGGTAGCAGACGTGTGTGTCAGGGTTCTTCTTCCAAAAGACGTCACAGCCACTCTCTGCTCCAAAACAGATTAATTACTAACAGCACATACTACCATCAGAAATATAATGCCTATATCATTTAGTTCATTAATGACAGCAAAATCAAAATGGAAACATGTTTATGAACTCCTTTAAAGTTCCTCCGTTAAAGTATATGTGGAAATAGGACACTAGCTATTGAATAAAAATCCGCTCAATTTTTCATATGGTTGATAAATACTCTGTAGCTGATCTGCAGCTGGTGGCAATTTTTACAGCTCTCATGAAGCCAAGAAACTCACGTATAAATTTATACCAGCTGATCATTTGTTTCTAAAGCTCTATTTGGAAACATCCACACCATGAACACCTCACCCACCTTACAGAGCAGCAGTCATCTATATCTACTACTCAATACTTACTACAATTACATAATACAATGAAAGCTAAAAATACCATCCTTTATTAAGGTTGTCCAGAAATTCATTTTATAAACTCATGTTTTCAGCTGTTTTTAACATGCTTTGCAATGGAGATCTGAAATACTCCATGAGCTGACTCCATGGGAAGCCGTGGACTAAACTCCTTTGAAAACTACAACAACCTATTTTTAATAATTAATATTCAAAAGGATTATATGCCCAAAAATCTTTCAAATAGCAAATACTTTAAAAGCTATTGCTTTCAAATATTTTAGGTCCAAAATGCAAGCATGGTAGTAAAAGTAAAGTAAAAGATCATATAGTCAAAAGCAGAATCCAGTTTTGCAGAAGCACTCTCTTACTTCACATGCTTCAGAGAAGTTTCTATAGATTACTGGGACAGAAAGAGATACAGGCGGTATAGCTGCAGGGTAAGGTCACCAGCCTGCGCAAAACACCAGCACTTCACATGCTTTTTCTCACTCTGTGTAGTTTTGCTCTTGGGATCAGGTCTTAGATCTCCAAAGGCCAAACATGCTGAATTATGATAAAGTCTGCCTTGAGGTTTGTTAGAGACACAATCCCCTCTAATGGGAAGTAATCTTGTAATCCAAAAGAGCACATACTCCTAGAATTATTAACAAAGGTCAAAGATACTCTTACTTAAGAAAAAGACAATAAGCAAAACCTACCAGCATTTGGGCAAAACCCCCATTTTTCATCTTGCTCATAATGACTTGTTGTGGCACACCAGTCAAATTCTTTTCCATCTCTTGTACATTCATAATACCACTTGTTGTTATACTTAAATGGAAAAAGGCATGGAAAACCAAAAGAATTTCCCAGCAATGTATATGTTTCTGTAATAAATGAAATGCAGAGATTAGAAGAATACATTCCTGAGATTTTTTGTCTCACATAATTTTTGTTTTTAACAGTGACAATAAAAACAAAATGTCTCTTTCACTGTTATTTGCTGATTTTCACTTAGACTTGATCTCACAGCATTATTACAATTACTAGCAGCTCAGCTTCATTGAACTGAATTCTGAAATAGGTTTAAGAAATTTGTCCTCACCAAAAAAGGCACAGTCACATGCCTTACTACAGTAAGAAAAATATATATATATACAATACCTGCATTTATATTTGAGAATAACTACATAAAATGATAGAAGAATCAGAATATGCTTAAATGCAGGTTCTGTTTTTGATTTGTAACTCCAGTATGACAAATACATAATTTAGCAGGATTTGCCCTGTTCCTCCCACTCTTTTTAATGATTTTTTAATGATTTTTCCATTCTCTTTGTTATTCTATGGGAAAGAAAATGTTAAAGACATAGTAATAGTTTTTTTCAAATAAGTTTTTGTATCATGGATAATATAATCTAGCTAAAGAGTAGCTGATGTTACATACCTTTGTTGTTACATCAATCAATGACTATAAATGCTTTAATTCACTAAATACCTCCTTAACCTCAAAGCACTAGCTCCTAGGAGAGGTTAAAGAACCACAATCACACTTAGACTGAAACTGTTTGCCAAAGATCCCGTTCTGATAGCCTAAAGATCAAAGTCCTTTGACTACAGGACATATTGCCAGTGTTCAAGAGGCTTCCACAGTTAACGGCTCTCTGTGCAGACACATAAAAAAAATCAGTTTATACACTGCACAACTCCTTCAAAGCCTTCCAATACTCATACATGACAAGAAGAGCAGAGGTTGAAAAAAAATGCCAGGATTGCATCTCCTTGTCTGCTACCAGGTGTGCAAAGCATGACCCCAGTCCTAGCAGGAGACTAAACTCGATGGCTACAGTCCTCTCTCCATAGTTAAATATTGTTTGTTCTTGAGAATAGAAATCCCAATCCCCATCTTCGTAGGCTGGCTTCTGTTCACATACACATATGCTAGGGGAGGAGGGAAACAGAAACTGGATGTGAAACAGACTTTGCCAGTGCAGTTAGGTACTTTGGTCCTGGAAGGTTAGTTGAAGGGTCTGCCTGCAGCTGAGCCTCTCTCCAAGATCCCTCCTGCAGTACTAGGAATAAACCAGGTCTGCTTTCATCTCGCTCTGTTTTGTCAGTTTAAAGGCTTTTTGTCATTTTAAAAACCTTATTTCTTAGGTTTAAATTCCACTAGGATTTAGAGAAATGGTCAGATGCTATAGTGTTTTTACAGTTATCAGAGCTCAAAAAAAAAAAAGAAAGAAAAAAGAAAGAAAAAGAAGGAGACTACTTTAGCAGAGGCCAAGGACAGCTACACATTTCAGTGGAAACCACAGAGGCCAGAGCTTTGCAACCCAAAGAGCCAACTCATGTGGGTAGAGTCAACAGCTCCAGTCTGAGATGGGTTGTGCAAATGTAAGGTCTTTCCCTCTAAAGAAATGCTGAAGGAGAGACTGAACCAAAGGTCAAGGTACAGTGCAGCTGTGTTTCTGTTCATGGTAAACAGGTTTATCTCAGTCCTTATACCTGGAAACTTGCTAAGGTATGCTGGTCTTCAGGAAAAATCCTACCCCCTCGCTAGTTCTATGCTACAATTAATCAAAAGTGTGATCTCTGCCCCGAGTTTGTCATGTTCAGAGTCCAGGCTTTGAATGTTGCAAATGTAGCATTTAGTTAATAATGCCTGTTGGAATGTCAGGTTGATTTTCAGTGATTTGAATTCCAAATTTTTCTTTTTCCTTGGGTCTGTTTTACTATGAAAGTTGCAGGACAGGCAATGACGTATTAGCTCAGCTTCTTGTTCTATAGAGAATTTGAAGGAGGCATTTCCCGATTTGCAAGTAAACAGGTACATTTCTTGTGTCCAGATAATAGAAGAATATACTCTGTAAAGGGTTTTTCTCCTTTTAATTACTGACATATAAAAAAGAAGAAATTCAGAGTCTCGAACCACAATACAGACTGAAAGTGACTGAAACCATCTGAACTTGCTTGAAAAAAACTTTGGAAACTGTTCCTATATAGATTTATATGACGACCTTTTATTTTTACCTTGAAACGGATGTTCACAAAGGTCTTCACCAAGGGACATGTACTGCTTCCATTGATGATTTGATTTCCTTTTTGCCACAATGCGTTTGCTGTTTTCAACAGCTAACTTGTACCCTGATACTCCAACTAGTGCTCTTCCATGGCAGTACCACCACAGTGAATAGTGAGTTGAATCACACTCGAGCATACTTAACAGCTCTTCTGGCCTATTGATGTTCAGTCCTAGGCAAGTACTTCTGCCTATGTTGAAAAGCCGACGATTAGATACCCATTTCCAAAGCATATATTTTGAGAGTTGATCACAGTCTTCTAGAACAAGGCCAGATGTATCTGCTTTAATACACAGGTTGGAGTCTTCACTTTGGATAATAAATATCCCTTTATCTGCAGAGGAATAAAAGACTTTCAGTTTGTATAATTTTGCATATATTATTTTGGAGACACAAATGTTTTAGTTGGGCCACTCATCAAGAATGATGAAAACATCTATCGAAATAACCGGCACTTCAAAAATAAGAACACATGCCTAAGTTTGTGCTGGCCATGCTTCACTGCCCATTGCATACTAGTGAATTTATTTTTAAAGCACACATATTGAAGTAATTAATGATTTTTAGTATGCACATGGAACACTTTGAAAGTTCTAAGATCAGAAAAATAAGACTAGGTAACATTTCTAAAGCTGGATATCCAAAATATGGAGTCCCCAAAAGCATTACCATTAAAAAAAAATGCTCACCAAGAAACATTCAGTAAGGGAGGACACAGGTTCAAGTATTACAGCAAGTCCAGCAGAAGTGATACTGTACATGGTAAAATAATTTTCTGCAGAAAGGGAAGGGAGTATGATTGCAATTAAAGGCAAAGCCAAAAGTTTAAGGCTGAAATTATTATACTCTGTCATATTCATTTTTCACTCTCTGCAACTCTAGAGGCAGAAAACTTACTTTGCATTGTAAATAAGACCAAAAAAAAAAAAAAAAAAAAAAAAAAGGAGATAGAGTAGGATTTATCTCAGTCATGAGACGTAGTGGTACAGGGTCCAAGTCTTGACTATTGGCTACATATTTACATCCCTACATGACTATCCTGGGCCACACCAGATGTCTGAGGGTCTAGCCTGACATTTCGGTTTTCTTGGAGCTATATAGAACTTCACTTAACTACGTGACATCACACTGTAAGCATGTGAACAAAAGTCAGCTGTGTTAATGTCTTGCGAGCAAATGTTTATTGAGAACATACACTGAAAAATGAGAATATTTGAAGAACTGGAAATTGGCAAAAGATGAGCCTGTATCAGCTTAGTGATATCCTTGAGCCCAAAATCCTGGGGTAGTTAACCCATGCAGCTCCTCTCCCAAGGTAGCCAAGAAATTTTCTGCCTCATAACATTACTTGTTGAACACCTGAGTAGCATTTTCATTTTGCCTTGAAATTTTACAATGAGGATTTCTCCTCATGTGCTATCTGTTGCAATTCATTAATCCTAGCATCCTGAAGCAGTAATTAATCATAATTATTATAATTATCAAAGGCTCACATCTAGAGTATGAGATGCAGAGATTCCGGGTCTGGTGCACCTACAGTTAGGCATAGCATCAAAAATGAAGACTTTCCAGCCACAGCAGGACAGTGCCATGTAGCACAGATGGGAGACTGGCATTTCCCAAGCATCTCTGAGCTGCCTTGCACTAGGCTCTTCACTGATGGAGCACAGCAAGAGGCCTTTCCTGTGCTCCAGCAGCCCATCCTATTCCTGAAGCTTTGTGTCTGAACTCAGTGAAAAAAAAACCTGATCAAGTGTTGTGCCAGACACCCTGCCGGGGCTTCACTTTCGAGTTTTCTTTGAAGTTGTACGGTCAGTGCTGGCTTCCGTCTTCTGAGCCCACCCAGTCCCCCATGGGCACTGCTGGGATGCTTGATATCTACAGCTTACAGGGGCAGAAAAGAGTTTTGCCTCTCATGATAGAGAAGATCTTTCCCTGTTACGGCACTGAAGGCAGCTCCTTCAGCAGTCTCTTGGCTGACCAACAAAGGTCAACCAAGGCAGCTTATTTCCTAAATGAGAGGAAGCTGGGGTGTCATTAGCACTGATTAGTACGTTAATTCAGTGTGGTTTGGAGATTCATAGTTGAAGTTCTCACACAGATGTTGAAAAGAATAGTCCTCCTCTCAACGAGCTTCCAGTCAGCAGATCCCAGCCTGTCCCTACTCTGCCATACCGCACACAGCTGCGCCAGAAATGGGATTTTCCACCCTGAATACACAGTAGCATTGGGATATCCCTATCTATAAGGCTTTTAAGAACTGTAATGGGTGCTGAGGAAACATAAGGGTCTTAGAAAGACTATGCAAACAACCAAGACGGAGGGTGCACGTAGCAGCCCGCTTTCCTTTGACACTCATGGGCAACTTTATGCCAAGGATGGCCAGACCAGAGCTCCCGAGTCACAGAGTCCCATTTCAAATGTGGCTTCAGTTTCCCAGCCACTCTCCAGCTGTACAAGGTGGCCAGCAGGAAGGCAGTGCTGGCATAAGGATGTCACGAGGCCTGAGGACTCTCTCCCATATTGACTTTTATAGATACCTCCTGGCAGCATCGAGGACTCCTGCACCAAAAAACTGGTGGCAAAGAGCTCCTAGGGGTGGCTCACAAGCCCAAGGCAAAAAGGCACATCCTGCACTTTAGCCCCTGCCAGGATTTAGGGATCCCTCTGGAAGGAAGGGTGTTCCTAGCACCTAAGCATGCTCTGTATAAGGAAAGGTCACCAAAACCGAGGATCCAAAAACACAGCCCCACTCAACCACAAATAGGGAGCGATGGTGAAGGAGCCCCTCCAAGTTCCTGTTTACTTGGGTTCAGCACCGCCAGCGATGACCAAGAAATGTTTGCCAAAGCCAGGAGCAGGGCTATGTGCCTTTCCTTCCCTCTCACCTCTCACCTCCCACTTCCTCCCCCACCACCACCCCCCCCCCCAAAAAAAAAAAAAAAAAGGTAACGGGAATTGCTTATGGGGTAAGGAAAAAAAAATAGCTGCAACTTATCAGGAACGGGGAAAACCCCTCTGAATTCCCTCCAGGCAAAGAGAAGTGACAGACACTGCGAGGTCTCCCGAAAGCCGGGAAGAAAACGGAGCCAGACGAATTCCCTGCGAGGCTCTCCAGGCTCAGGCGCCCCTCGCCCGCGCCCCGCGCAGCCCCGCGGCTCCCCGGCGCGCGCAGCCCGGCCCCCGCGGCCTCACTCACTCCGCAGGGCGGGCAGCTCGTCGCGGCTGAGGGCAGCGGCCCCCCGCACCGGGCCGCGGCCACCGAGCAGCAGCAGGCAGCACGCCAGGAGCCGCAGGCGCACGGGCAGCATCGCCGCGGCTCGGCCCGGTTCGGCCCGGTGCGGAGCCCACTTCTCTGCGGGCCGCGGAGCCCGGCCCCGCGCAGGGCGGAGGTGCCGCCCCAGCCGGCGGGGCGGGGAGGAGAGGAGCGCGGAGGAGGCGGCCCCGCGGAGCGGCCCGGGGGCCCCGCGCAGGAACCGCCCGGGGCAGCGGCCGCGGCGGGCGGGGGCGTCGAGCGGCCACAAAAGCTGCTCGGCCCTCGATCCTGATCTGAAAACGCGCTTTGAAACCCCGCGCACGGAGTTGCTTCTACTTTACAAATAGCCAGGAAGTTGCAAAAACAAAACAAAAACAAAACATAACAAAAAATGCCGGAGGTTGCTGAGAGCACAACCCATTTTCTGGTATTTACTTCTATCGCTGGTCTTGCCATTTCTATGTCCATACACTCCATCCCGGTGCTTGGGTTTATCTAGGTCAGTGTGTCAGCTCAAATTGTGTCAAGTTCGGGCATGGAGTGTTAACTCCCTTCTCCTGCTTCCTCCAGTCTTTAAGCTGAATGGTCTCTGTAGCTGCTGCCCTGACTTGGGCCGAGTTTCTTTTGACTGCTACATTGGTAGGAGAAGGAACTGGGAGAGAGAGAGGAGAGCCAAACACTTAGAAATGAGCAGATAAACTGGAAGCTGTTCTCTCAGCAAAACAGATGATAATAATGTGTGGCACAGAAGAACAAGCAGAAAACAGTGTCGAAAAAGGTATTCTGATAGCGGACAGATTTAAAAGACAGCATAGTTGCCTCTATCAAGAAACTGTAATAGTGGGGTTTTTTGTTTGTTTTCCATGGAAGCTGCAAATTTCCAGAAAGGGTCACTTTTAGAGACAGGCTTGTTAATGAGTCATTTTTGAACATCTGGCCATCCCTGAATTGCCTGATTCCCTTCAGGAAGTGTTTGGCGGCAGTTCTGAGTGTGGAGCCCTGGGCCCGCTCCAGACCCTGCAGTGGGGCCCTGCACAGAGACCCTGCTGCATCTACGTTTCTGCATCCAACAACAGAGGTGCCCTGTAAGCAAAGACAAGGCTGCTCTGGGCACTGGGGAAAAACATCACCACACACTGCTCATTTCTGTAAGACCAAAATAAATCGTTCTGGCCATTGATTACTAATAACAAAGATGTCAAAATATCTTTGCAAATATTTTTACTAAATATAAATTACCAGCGTCATTAATTCTGAGTAGTTTTACTTCCTGCTTTCCTTTTTTCCTTTGCTATTCAGATTTTCCTCTTTGACTAAACAGCTCTTTAGTGCCTTGGATCTATTCAACTCTAGCTAAACCAGCTCCCTCCTAGTGCAGCTGCAGCTATGCTGCTCTGTATATTTGCAGCTAAGCTAGACCAACTTTATTACCAGGATAAAATATTTCCTACCTGTATTCAATAGTTTACCTACCTCCTTCAATCTCTGCTTAGCCTTTAAGACATCTATTTTGGCCTTCCTCATCTACTAACTCAGTGCTCACTATGGCCCCATCTACAAATACAAGCCCTCATTAAATTCCGAGTAGTTTCATTTTCTCGCAAACACGTGGCTTTCCCAAGACACGAGCTCACAGAACCAGCATGCTGTGTGCAGCATCTTCACATGCATAATGGCCATCCCTATCCTCAAGCCCCAAGGAGAGATCTCTGGTGTTTTTCCTCCCAGCCAGCATGGGAATAGCAAAACAGAGAATAACCAGGAAGCAAAATTAGGACCAGTATTGCTGGCATCAGTTGTGCCCAGCAAGCAATAATCATTCATTTTTTTTTTTCTCTCTCTTAAATTCTGCTCAGTTCTGAAAAATCACAGTTCACTGGTAGATTTAAAGAAATAAAATATTACACTGGTAGATTTAAAGAAATAAAATATTACAATACTTACAATAGAATAAAACTGCCTAATGTGGACTTAGCTCTTGCACATTCCAATTAGCTTTCCAAGGTCTGTCTTTACATTTTACTTTCCTTTGTGATATCCTCGGCACAATCACACTTGCTATGTCATTTGCCCAAGAATGCTCCCCAGAAAAAAAGAACAAAACTGTTGGTATTATCATGTAGATTCATTTATTGAACAGACACTGTAATCAATACCAGAAAATACATATATTATGATCAACATTCTACAGATGCTGTATTTTTTAAAGAATTGCTAAAACTATCATTTTACTGCCTTGCAGATAGTCCTGCATGCAAAACTTGCCCTCCTTATGTGCATTTTCTCCAAATTCAAGGCTTTTAGCACTTCATTGTCTAATTCAGACACACTAAAAACAGGTATTTGGCATTGTTTTATCTACAGCTCAAATGAAGCACACATACATTTTAAAATTATAGATCCTACAGTTCCAGAGACATTTCAGCAGCAGGGCCAGAAGGACCATGAGTAAAATGAGGGATGAAAAGAGTTTTTTTGCACATGTTGTCAGCATCTCTGCAAGGAAAGCTGAGACAGCACAGAAGGGGATGTGGCTCTTACCCTTTGGACAGATTTTTTGCATACTTTTTTCTCCCTTTTGGGAAGGCAGCATTCTTTGATTTGCACTTGGTCACCTTTTACGGAACTTCTGAGAAGAGTCAGCGCTTTGTAGGCCTTCGATTGTAATGGCAAAACAAAATTCAGTGGCACTGGCACTGTAAAAAGGGGAATTGTATGCGACGAGCAAATATTCAGAGGAACTCTCTTTTTGTCTACAGTCTTAATGCAACTTGTAACTTCCTCTGCTTCCAGCTTACCAAAGCCTGAACTTATTGTCCTTGGTAGCCTATACCTAGAGACATTTTGCAGAAGTACTTTTCTAGTACTAACTTACAGAACTCAGCACCAGAGCATACAGCTGATAGACCAATTAAAGCGTTTGGAGAACTCTGCCATGTAACTGACCTCAGCATTTACTTAAATCTTCAAATATGGCAAAGAAGCTAATATGATGCTTAAATTTTAACAATCTATGAGCTTAAAACGATTTAAGCCTTTTGTATGTGCCCCCTGAAATTAAGGTGACAGACATACTCTGTCATACTTTGTTCAAAAGATGAAGGTATACACAGGGAAGCTAACATTATTAACACTATTATAGTGAAATCAGTGTTAGAAGAAGGCAGGGAATTTCTGCAAAGGTCTGCTACAAAAGTATGTGCTCCAAGAAAAAATATTAGAATGTAGATTCATGTACTGAACAGACTTACAAGATAATGTGATCAATATACCCATACTTTGATCAACATCTTACAGATGCTATATTTTTTAAATAATCTGCTAAAGCTATCAGCTAAGTGCCTGGCAGAAATTTTAGAAAAAATACATAAATTCCATAAAGTTTTCATGTTTAAAGCCAAAACACAAAAGTAATATCTGAGACCAATATTTTTCTCTGTTTCTTATGCATATGCAAACAGTTTTGCAAGCAGAACCATTTGGGATTTGGCTGGCCATGTGTGGACCAATCATTCACAGTGACTACGTTCCGTGACAAGCATCTCATTTTGATAAAGCACTACTGATTAACCTCTTTATTCGCCAGATTTAGATAACATAAGAACTGAAATTTGGAACCCATAATTAGCGGAAGGAGACGTTAGGCGGGTGTCTTGCAGCTGCTGCCCCAGACAATATGAAGCAGTAGCTGTAAATACCCAGGCAGAGGTGCACATCACTGTGCCTATAAAAAGTCCAATTCTGCTGCTTTCTGCTCATTTGCTTGTTGCCTTGTGCACTGGCTCATGACATTACCATGGAGGACTTTTCTTGCAGAAACTGAAGGGGAATGAGGGGGTCATGATTCCCTGACTTTAAGGATTTTTAGAGCACTGTGCCCTTCTTGATTCTTTGCAGGCTTAATTTCTCTAACACCTTTATGGTTCTTGTTTTTTTTTTTTTTTTTGTCTTGTTTTTATTCTGTCTGTCATTTTTCAAATCAACCATAACCTGAAACAGGAGCAGGTTTGTAACTTGGTAATTATACTATAATTATAGGTCTGACTTTTAAGTTAGTTGAGAGTTTTAGAGGAAGCGGGTTTTAACCACTTCAAGATCAACAGGAGGGACAACTTGTCTTTGAACTAGTTATTAACTCTGAAGCCAGAAGTTTGCAGCACATGCTCTCACAAACACAGGTAACATCCAACTGCTGAACATCAAATAAAATTTTCCTGTTTCTTCAAACATAAAGACCTTGATTTTATTTATCCTCCTACCTCATTCAGATTTGGAGAGTAATGAAAAAAAAATACTGTTGAGAAAACTTACCCCATGGAGAAATGGCATTTGGCATTTAAAAAATATACTGTGCTTTTAGAACCTTGTCTATTTGAATATGGAAATTTATTAAAACAGTTTTAAGTTACACTATTTAATTTCAAATAAATGTAAGCTGTAACATAAATAACATGAGGAAGGGAGAGGTTGCAATTAAAACCAATTTTTGTTCCTCTCTGCTCTTTGCACTGTGATTGGTGGCAAAGCAAAAACTTAGCAGCTTCCAGGGATATTGTGTCATGCCAAGATCTTGAAAAGGAAAAGCTTTTTTATTTAACTGTACTGTGTCTCATTGTGCTTTCATTGATATCTCTCAGTATGAACTGATATGTACTTCAATGGAGACACAGAAAAACAAAAATTTTGAGGCTTGAGCCATTCATGGAAACCATCAAAAATGAAAATGTATAGACTCCATGTCGAATACGTTCTAAATGACACAGCGTATGTATACAAATCATGCAATCAAATCCATTTCAGTTTTCACAATCTGCTGTGAAATGCAAGAGGATGTGCTCTTATCGCGTGCCTGGAGAAAACAATAGACTTAAATATAGTTCTGTCAAAGATGTAGAGGAATACTAATTTCCTGCTCGAAGGAGCAGCTATGACAAAACACATGAATTTTCATTACAGGAGAAAAAGGAGTATTAACCTTCAGATTAAACAGAAGAGAAAAACTTGGCCATGTAGTTCTAAAGATGTAATGCTGTTACTACACTTCCAGAATTAGCAGCTCTTTGGCTTTCAGCAAGTTAAGCACTTCAAGAATCACTATATAAAAAAACATGCCTTGAATAGTCAATCATATTTTCAGGATAACACTGCTGACAATTGCTTACAATATTCATTCATTATCTTATTTCCCTAAGAAGCAAAACAAAAGAACATCCAGACATAGTGAAGTTCATGTATGGTAAGGTGACACAGTGAAACTGCGTGAAGAAAAGGCAATGAAAGTATGTTTAACAAAGGAAAAAAAGCTCACTCAGTTTTACAGTCTTTATTCAAGGTTAAATAACACCACTTTACAGCAACAAGCTCATGGGATTTACCTGCCTCTTGCAAATGGACTAAGATTTTTTTTTCTTTTATGTTATGTGCAATCAAAATTGTGGAGCAATAACTGCTTTATGTCCACTGGAAAACAAGCAAGAATAGGATAGACAGCACACAGAGTATTGCACTTGACATCTGAGTCTTGTGTCTAAGACTCATTACCCACCACCTGTTTTACAAAACAAAGATGAATGCGAGCTGGACATAAAAATACAGGATAGCATGCAACTTTTAAAAATCAAATGAAAAATTATCTAATTAAGACACATTACTGAAATTACCATTTGTAAAGTGTAAAAGATAAACAAAAGAAAAATCTTCAGCAATTTTATTGTATTTAGATAATTCTTCAGTGAATAGAAGTATGTCTACTAAAAATGTTTTGGCCTTTCCCAAGGTCCAGCCTCAGGTCAAAACAATACTCATGAAAAGAGCAGAAAGACTTTTCCATCCCACTCACTGCATACAAACCCCGTCATATTTGGTGGGGAAAGAAAAGAAAGAAAAAAAAATCTGACAGTGCTACAAGATAAAAATAATACAGTTAACAAAGAAATGAACACTACACTTGTTTCAAGGGCAAATCCCAAGTAAGACCTTGAAAGTTCTTTAAATCTAGGATCTTAGTCAAATTTTATGGTAATTAATGATTTTAAAAGAACGACTCATATGAACAAACCTCCCTCAATGATAGAGGTCTTTCTCATCGAGCCTTTCTGTTTTCTCTCTTCTATGAATGGAGTGATTTTCCTTCTGACAATTTTGAAGAAGCACAGAAAAATTACAGTACAATACGAACAGGAAACTGCAAGATACTTTGCCTGATTTCTGTATGCCACTAATGATTTTTAGAAAGATTGCTAGGAGGATTAATTGGAGTATAAACATTATCTCCATACCCTTTTGGATCTTTGCTGATGAACAGAAGATACAAATGGGAACTGTTTGATCGGTCTTGTGAAATGAAACCTCCTGTAAGAACAGGCAGTAGACCACTGGTGTTTATGTGAAATGCGAACATGATTTCAGTTAAAATCTTGCAATACTGAAAAATAATTTACTACTGAAATGGTTGACCTACAGAAGGGGTCTCAACCTCAGTCCTAAGCTGCAGAATCAGCCATCTGACAAACAGAACTTAAAAGCTATATAACAAGCAATATAGCTTACTAGTTCAGAAGTAATATTTTTCCGTAAAAAGATTGTCATGTGATGACTTCTATTTGGGAAAAAGTAACAGCTATTTTCCATAGGCTAAATCCAAATTTCCCTTGTCTTTTAAGCAATCCTGACCCAAGTGGAGCCTGAGACAAAACTCTCACTGAATGCAGGGGGCCAGCTTTACATCCAGTGAGATTATTCATGCACTAGGGAAACCAGATTGGGTACCATAAATAACCTGCACTGACATCTGTGAGAGTCTAGTGGCTGGAAGGATTGCAAATTGAGGCCTCTGTCCATATATATCTTTCATTCCGAGATATGCAAGAGTACCAAAGAGTATAGACATGAACCTGTAATTAGCCTGTTCCAGTTTAACCATAGCTGTCATTACACATGTGGTTATAGCATCACCTTCTTCCCAAAGGCTTCTGATACTGTTTATTTCTCTTTGTGCAGAAATAGATAATGCAGATTCTAGACCACTAACAGACAGTATTAATCAGTTTGTTTAAACAAAACAATCTTTGTAAACCAAAACTAATAGTTTCACTGAAACTAGATCCTCATCTGTAGCCATTGACTCCAAGAGGCTTTGAATCAGGCCCTAAAACAGGCATCTAAAATATGAGTCTCACATCCAATAATTGCAAAGGATATAGAGACTGAAGTTGCACAGACTTTGTTAATATTTATTGAAAAAAAATGGATATCAAGTTTTTTAGATCAAATACATGCTTTACCTAAGGGAATGAACATTATTGGTGTGTCTGTGATATGTATCAATGTACCTTTGTTTCCAATCCTTCTCTTTCATGTACATCCATATGTACAGTTTGACCATACATTCCAGTATATAAAAGAAATTTAAAATAAAAATCATATCTAGAAGGTACATTATTGTTAGCTTAAAGTAATCCAATAAAGTAATCCATTTTAATGCCATCATATGCTGATTTGGGGATTTTTTCCCGGTGATGTGTATGATAACAGCATTACAATTTATGACAAGTCATTAATAACTGCAGTTAAAACTGAGGTTTAAAAATCCTCATTAGTGTCATAGAAATGAATATCAAGTGAAATTCATAGTTCTACTTACTGCCTAATTTGAAAAAACTGCTAAAAAGAGCTGAATAAATTATTTCTCATACGCATAAAAAGCAAAAAGCTTAGTTGCTGGGCTTAAATAAAAGGAAAAAAAACTCCTAATTTGAGATGCATCAACGAAAGACTAGTGTCTTTAGGTGTGATATTAAGTCTTGTGTGTGAAATTTTCCTGCATGTAAAAAGCTCGTGCCACAGCTCATTATTTTGAGTGTCTAAATAGGATGGAAAGGGTAAAAAAGATTTTTTTCTTTGGTAATCCTCTGGTATAACATTTCTCATCTGGATTCTCTAATTTACCAATACTTCTTTTCACTCTGGGTCCTCTCTGCAGGAATTCAAAGGAAACAAAATAAAAAGCAGTGCATACCTAGAACGAATAAGGGTTGATTTATCTTACCCTGAAATAACTCCAGGGAAGGATTTTTAAATAACATCAAACAGGAAAAGATTCAAGGACATGGAGGGAGGGAAACAAGGCAAGAAAGCAGAATTAGAAAGGAAGTATTTCTAGATACCTTAGGTACATTCAAGACAGGCCATAACACTAATTGTTTCTGATGAAAAAAGTTATTCAGTCCCACAGCTGAGTGGAGCTGAAGTTATTCAGCCCCACCTCTAACCTCTGTAGTTTAAGCAGCATTCATGAAAAATTTATCCTTTTTAAACTTAACCCATCCCACCAAGTAAATTGCTAAAAATACATGCCTAGACACAAATATATAGCATTGCATGGATGAACAAGGTAATATAAAACTCATTGTACATACTGAAGTTCACAGAAATAGGCTTGCTTACGATACTTTTTAATCCTTGTTATTAATGAGCAGATTAAATTATTGGGGATGCCATCTAAGATTAATTCGGGGCGGGGGGGAAGGGAGGCTTTAGTATTAAAGCTTTTTTTTTTTTTTTTTTTTTAAATGTTCCTATTTTTTCCCTAACACAATACATATTTAACTAACAGAATTATTAGACCACTGCAGCGTGCAAACAAATACCACATAATCAGCTGAGAAGAAATAAGGGCAGAAAAATGTTTTTAGGTTTCCTGCCAGTCAAATGAAGTCTGCAGCACTGGAAGCACTAGTAGAAATCTGCAGTCATGGCCCCTTTTTGCTTTTCCTGGTTCTTGTAAGTTACGTTTTTGAATGTGGTTGTTGAGCCTATGTATAGTGGATTTGTTCCCTAAAAACAAACAGAAGAAATGGAAGTCACTGCATGTCACCTTGCCATTGTTTCAGCTGCAGCACACAGAGCTGCAAGGCGCTGTCTTTAATGCACCTCTTCAGCACTGGAATAACGTTGACTCATGACACCAACCATCCCCAACCCAGCCCTATTGGGCAACTCATACACAGTTGAACAAGTGCCTTTCTGCTTTCAAACATGTGTCCTAAGACATCAAAGATGCATCCCAGCATATGTCTAATACAATTTACATATCAAATCTCATGGTTGTACAATTCTAAAAAATGAAAATATATTCTCAGATGTGAAGTGTTAGTTGCCATGGGTCTCTCCCTTGAGACTATCATGAACTGGCAGGAGGGTTTAAGTCCCCTCTCAGCTTTTAATACCTGCCTCTCATTCCCTTTGTGCCATTTTTTTTTTTGGAACAAAAGAAATTGTTCTGGAACAAAAGAAAAAATATATATATTTCTATCTAGCATATTCTTCTTTTCCATCTTACCATATAGCTCTCTCAAAGGATTAGGAAAATATTCTGAAGTGACTCTGCCTGTAAGTAACCATTTTTTGTGGTCTCAAAATCCGAAAGGCAGGAAGTATCTGCTCTTGCAGAAATGTTGCAATCATAACGTTTTGGACAAGAACACAGCTGAGCAAACTGCAATGTATCACATATCCTTCCGACACTCTTTGGACTGCTAACTTAACATTCATTTTTTTCAAATAGTCTCACGAGTTTAAAAACCATTGCAGAAGGACAGAAAAAGCCATGGGCAGGAGGGAAAGAGGAAAAGGGAACATATGGAATAATCCTGCATTAGACATGTGCAAGCTATAGATAGAAGCTGTGCCCTAGATTTCTCTGTCCTTTTACCTACATTTTGGACAGCTTACATTGCTCCTAAATATAAGTGGGCTCTCAGCATAAAAGAGGCAACTGATAATCTCTTCTTCCTAAATCAGCCTCAGTTTGTGGGAGGAATTGTATAATGCTGATAATTCTAGAGACAGTGGCCAACTTTGGTAAGATTAATCAGAGGCCAGGTATCAATTTAAAAGAATAAAATAAAGCAATAAAAGGTTATTCTGTACATATGGAGGAAACAAACTGGGATATTCAACTCTAGCTAGTTTTCACTTATCTCTAAAAACTCATTATTTTAATTTATAGAATATTAAATGCAGTGAAAATCTACCAGAAAATCTAACATTTTAAAAGAACAAAATAAAGATAAAACAGACATTTCAGACATTGTCATTCAGCCAAAGTAAAGATAGGCTTATAAAATTAATGCATGTGACATACCGTTTGCCATTTAGCTTTTGATCTTTCTGCTTCGAATCTGGCCACCTCTTTTCGGTCCTGAACTGATACTAGCAATTTCCATATGCAAAGTAAAACAACGCCGATCAGAAGGATAGCAAGTGTGACACCCACCATTATCACTGGGATATTTGGAAGTTGTGGGCAATCTGTGGAAACAGAAACAGTTCAAACCCAAAAAGTTGTAACTAGTTAAAAAAACAGCCAAGATGCCTCTAGCTCTCATTTGCTGGGAGCTTGTATTTTTCTGCAAGTCCATATTAGCTTTCTCCTGATGATTTGGGAAAATGTCTGAGAAATACCGCATTTAAGATTTAGAAATCTACTGAAGTGACATCTTCCATGGTGCTTTTACAATGCTGAACAGCAACTGCCTGATAGAGATCCACATTCTGAGAAGAAAAGTTAGAAAATCATTCTCAGATTTGAGGCATTTTAACTCTAAAAAATAGAGTGGAGTAAGATTATGAATTTTATGATGTTATCACTGAAGTTTTACTACTAAGTTTTGCTTAGTCAAAAAACAATCAAAAATATAATCATTCAAAATAACAAGAGTAGAAAGACTGCCATCCACTTCAGCGATGCAGAGGTAAGATCTAGGAAATAACACTGCAGTGGATCTTTTCTTTTGTGTAGACTTGGAAATATTCTAATGAAAATATGAGCACAATCTTGGCAAAAATGAATGTTTAGATCCAACTGCTGAATACATGTGACGTTAGACTTAGCTGAAGGGTTAAAGAACTGCTGCTCTGAAGACTGAATTTGGTGTCCTACGTTAGAGCACAGGCCAGTGGAAGCACTAAAAAGAAAATGTTGTCTTAAACAAAAAGCACAACTTTCATAGAAAGGCACCTAAAGCAGGACTTCCAGATAACATGGGTGACAAGGGGTAAAGACAGAATTTAACTGAGTTGGTGGGAGTGCCATTGCACAACCATGTGGCCACGGGGATACCACATATCAGGAAGATGCACGAGGCAACGCTAAGGGAGGTCTCTTGTAACGGCTGCTTGGTCTGGCACCTGGGCACATACATTTCCCTCTCAATTTACATAGAGATGATCAATGTGCAGATGGGACAACTGTTGCATATTTGGTCAGACACATTTCAACCAGAGGCATGAATTCTAGATTCTGTATCTTAAGTGTGTTTCCTTTTCTCTTACACAGTTAAGTTACAAATGTGTTAGGGGTTCAATATATTTCTTAACATTTGCTTTAATTTTTGCTATCCTCTTTTTCTCATGTAACAACTCGAAATCTAAGGCAGAAGGTGGGATTTAAAAATACAAACTAAATCACTCAAAATCAGTATTATTCCAGAATATCATTTCTTTCCCAAGGATTCAGTGTAAAAGTAATCATGTAGACCAGACCAGATGACTCACATCAGCAAATTTCAATTAAGGAATTACTGTAATATTAAGAGGTCTTGGTCATGAAAGTCAGTTTTACAAACTTTTCTGTTGAGCCAGAGTTTAAGAACATTGAAAATTCATTTCAGTTGCATTTGGCTTACAGGGATTATATTTTGCATTACTTTTTTGGTTGGTGCCATTTATTTAATTCGGAGAGGTCTGGTTGAGCAGTGAGTTAATGCTCTGGCTTTTGGTGCCATCTTGACATCCCATGGGTGACACCAAGCTGTAGAACAAGTATTTCAGGTGGTCTCATCCTCATTCACACTCACTGGCAGCCACAGAACATTCCCCCTTTGCTCAAGCCCCAGGAGCAGAGTAACAGATGGCAACGAGGTTGGTTTGGCAGTCGTGGGAGGGCTGCTACAGAAGGCTTAACACACTGTACCTCCCTTAAGATAGCTCTTTTTTTTTTTTTTCCCCTCATATCTTCCTAACATGTATAGTATAGATTTGATAGGGGAAACACCTTCCCATGCTTCTTAAATTCTTGAGTCTTAGGAAGGCAGTTTAGAAAGGAATGTACTTCTCTAATACTACCCCTTATTACAAAAATCTTTGCTCTAAACATAACCTATGTATAACCAGATTACTCTTATTATAAAAGAAGCTGCTGTTTCATGCAGTGAAATCATTTTGAATCTCAATAGGTATGCTATAGAAACACTATATAAGAGTTAACAAAAATAGGAGGATATCTTCAAATCTTATGCCTGACACCAACAAAATAAAACTACAGATCTGCATGATTTTCCATAAAACTTAATTAACATTTAGCCCTGAGGCAGTGGGTGTATCCAAAAAAAAAAAGCACTTTATTGCCTAGAAACCAAACTGTTTGCCTGTTGGAAAGTGGTGTCCATGTTCTCTCCTGTCCCACATGATTAGGATCTTAAATGAAAAATCACAATCAAAATAACAGGAAATAAAGAAATAATGTTAAATGAAAGGACATCAGATAATAAAAAGGTCTCTTAAAAATTTAGGCTAGTGATGGGAAACTCATTCAAAACTTAGCAGTAGTACAATATTAATTATAAAGATATCTTAGCATTCTATTGCATATTCATGTCGTCAGGTATATCCAACAAGATAGTAATTTGAATTTTTCTTGGTCTGGGAAACATATGATATTTCCAAGTTGAACAGAGTTGTTGCATACAATATGAAGGATGTTCAGTGTTATCATTTTAGAACTGTGCAGAGCTTTTATAAAATTAACTTGCAGCCCTTGGAGGCTGGGGTGGGGAGGAGGCTTGCAGCTTGCAGCCGTGGAGTTTATAGGTAGGAAACTCACACAGAGACAAAGCAGTTTGTCTAAGGCCACAGCCGAGATTGTAACACAGCAGTACCTGGTGAATCCATTGGATCATTCTGCCCATCTTTCATGAAAGGCCGGGTGTTTATTTTATTGCAGCACTAAATAAATACTTTAGGAGGTGCTCTTTTGGCTGGGCAGAGGAGAATTACAAAGATAAGGAGGAGCACTGCTGTTTAAAATAGCTCAGCTTGCCAGTGCTGACGGCCTGTATTTTTAAATCAGGCTCAATAGAGAAAAAGCAGTATTTCCTGCTTACCATTCTCTTTTATGCTGTGAATGATTGTTCTTCCCTGTTCATCCGTAGTCAGGAGAAATGTGGTAACACATTCATTTTCCCCCTGCAAAGAGCAGGGAATGGATTTATCCTGTGAGAAATCTACAAGAGGGGAAAAAAGTCATCCAGCAGATCAAGGGAAATTTAACATGTAAAGCAAGAGAGATAAATGGCATAATGTCCATCACAGCCTTGTCTGTATATAAGAAAGAGTGAAAAAAAGCAGAAGTAACCTCAGAACTACTACTAAATTTAACAGCTTTCTACTCTACATTTCTTTAGTTTGCATTTTCTCTCCCCCCCCCACCCCCAACTTGTATTTCAGAACAACAGATACAGGTGTTGTCAATCTGTACTGACCATCAAGTGCACTTTATGAATCTGGTATAGTGTGAATTTCAATGAAAAGGAAGTTACTCCAAGCCACTTAACCACCAGCTGTCTAGGAAATGCAATAGTCCTCAATTATAGGACAAAGTAAACAGTATGTTCTGGTCGGTTTAGAGCTACCCCTAGCAAGTTCAGATTATGTTTCAAAAGTAGATATACTTGTATCACACAGAACTTGATAGTGTTAAAAAGGCTGCTCTTTATTTCTTCTACAATAGTTCTCTCCAATACTAGTGTGTCATGTATTGTCACTACAGTAAATATAAATCAATAACAGAAAACTGCAATTCTAGGATCTTTGTAGTAGAATTCAATGGAAAACAGATAAAATGTAATCTGAGATGACAGTCTGCCCTGTTTTATTTGTCCCTCCATTTAACGTAGATTTACGGAAAAATGTAATCTTTTTTTTCCCCTTTTTTCCCAGGTGATTGCTAACTTGCAAACCTTTCTACTTAAAAAAGTTAATTCAAAAGGCATGAGGGTAAAAAGGGTTAAGTTAGAAGTGACAGATGATGAAAACCAAATAAGATGATCAAAATTTGGAATGACAAGTCCAATGCCAGAAATGCCAAATCCTGATCCTAGCCATTATATAATATTTTTACGAAACAAAAATACCCTGCTTCATAACTGCATACATATCTCTGTGGCTGAGTATTTGTTATGATTCCATATAAACCATGATTTAAAGAACACTGGTAAATTAGCTTTGCTGTTCAATACATTTTTCCATTTTTTTTTTTTAATTTCTACAGGCGAGAGAAAACTGAGTTTCTCAAACATTTCTTTACTGACAATCAACTGTCATTTCAACTCTGTCCATCTTATCTAGTTAAAGCAGGTACAGAAATTGCATAAGCAACTGTGCTAAAAATCTTAAGTTTGCCAACTTTAATACCAAGAATACAAATGAAACACAGAGTAGGAATCCGACCACAATAATAGCATTTTAAAGAAAGGTACTGTTCATCAAGAATCAAGTGGTCATTTTCTTTTTTTAAAAAAACATATTGCCTAGTATCATAAGATTTTGGCCTTCCTATATATCAAACCCTGGTAAACTATACAGAGAGTGTGAAAATTCAAGTAGTTGAACATGCCACTGTCATTTTGTCTGCTTTTTATAACCCAAGGATCACATCTGGTTTGATTTTAATGGGAACATCCTCTTGATTTGTGATAGTCTTACACTTAACCTGCTGTCTGCCCTTGATGCTACAGAGTGATATGTTATCTAGCAAGATAATAGGCAGGAATTGCTGATTTAACAAGACTTGTTTTTGTTGAAAGGACTGAAAACCCCGGACTGGGTGTACCGAATTGGTGACACTCTTTGGCAGTTCACAGGTCCAATAAAACTATCACAGATTTTGCAATATTTGCTGTTTCCCAACTCTTTTAAGCAAGAAGATACAAATAATTTTACTTTAGGAGGAAAACAAAAACAAAAACAAAACACACACACACAAAGTAGTAGTTTCTAGCCTTTCAGAGTGCACAGCACATCCTACAAACATGTTCAAGTATGCCAAAATTCCAAAAAAGCACAAGCTGCAAATATATTAGTTTTTTTAAAATAAAAATTTAATTTAGTCATAATTTGAGACCAAGGAATGCAGAAATATGATATTGTGCAGGGCCTGAGAAATTAAGGCAGTAATAGCATCTCAACTTATTCAGAATTCAACTTATGCTTAGTATTTTTTTTTCCTCTGATGTTGCTTTTAGGGTGAAGGTTCACTTACAGATAGTATTGCTTAAGCCATTTTTAATTCATATGCAGAAAACCTCTCAGTGTGTAGCTACACTCACATAATTTACACCTGTATTTCTTTTGTGTTTTCTAATGGAACATGGTACTTTTCCCAGTGTGGAGTCACACTGGCATAGAAATTGGGTAACCTTAGCTGGATCCTCAAAATGCAAAAGACTAAGCTGTGTTGTAATGGATGCTTAGATAAAGGATGCAACAAAAATGTTGACTGTGAATAAAAATGTCCTTACGAACTTTCTTGTTTGTGTTTGCTCAGCAAAAGGCTTTTTGAGGACAGTTTCATCTAACTTTAAGAGATAACACCAGAGCACTAAGCTAGAAGCTTCTTTAGGATATGTCTCGTACTTTCCTGTTGGATGGGAAATTTGTGTGGAGTTGACATTATAGCAGAGCAACAGGGGAGAGAAGGAAATGGAAGGGGAGGAAATGCTCAAGTTCCCCAAAGAAATTGTAATGGTGTCTTTTGGGTTTTAGGATTGCAAGCCCTACGACTGGGGTCAAGAGAAGATCCTGGGTTTTAGGAATTATGGTTCCGCCTGGGTAGCGATCACAGCAGCAAAGATTCAACTTTGACTCATCTGGCAAAGAAGTGATCAACCCTTCCTTTGAATAAAAATCCAACCATTCAAAATAGGTAAAAAGAAAACAAATATCTAGAAGAGCTATTTGCTGTTGAGAGAAGCCACAGCTCAGTAAATTTGAAACCATCAGCTCCTCACGAGCTGCTGCGTCATCACATGCCCTGTGTGATCTCCAAACCAGGAGCGCTAGTGGTGGCACAAGTGACCCTGCTGCAGGGAAGCAGGAAGGGAAACCACAGCCCACCCAGAACTGAAACCGAGTAGGCAAAAAGTGCTGCCAAGAATATAAAACAAGTTTTCCAAAGAAACAGAAGAAGTGCATATAAGTGTAAAATCATAAGTTTTTCTTAACAGCTACTCAGTTTCACTTAATATATTGCTATGATGTAAAAAAGCTCGTTGATATTTAAAGCACCAATTTTTACTTAATTATACACCCTACATATATTTATATTTCAATCTTCAGAAAGTCTTGAACTATGAAAAAAAAAGAAAAACAGAAAGAAGCATTGTGATACTAATGAAGTTATGCTAAGCATCCATCTCAAATATTTAAATAATTAAATATTGATAATTAAATACTTTAAACTGTTTACAAATTGTCATCCAAACAATTTGTGAACAGTTTTGTTTTTGAGGGATTAGAACAGTTAATCAGCTCTAAGTACAGCAGTTGCTAACTACTGTAAACAAATTCTAAATCTAAAGAAGGCGACAGTCCCAATCAGGGAAGGACAAGACTTGATCTGTAAACTATATATATTTAAACTTGATCTATAAGCCATATCTATAAACTTCACTAACTGCATAGGTACAATAAAAGTGCTCAAATATTTGGTGTGCAGCTGCTTCCCTTTCTACTTGCAGGCTTTTAACAAATACTCCTTATCTGTTTCTGAATTCGACATAAAAAGATTTGTATTTATATGCAAATACATTAGTCTATAGAAGTATAACTTAAAATAATAAAGTACGCACTTAATAGAAGTATACACATTACATTAGAAAGAGCCTTCCTTTCTGAGGGAATTATTTGCAACTTTTGAGCTTTTTATTATGGAGTAATGCCCTCCAAAGCAGTAATGCTGGAGCTTTCTCAGAAACATATCACTGAAATTTTCGCATGTATGTAGCTTTATATAGGTTTTTAACAGTTTAGCATACGTACACATAAAGCATTCTGCATCATCATCCTAATTACTATGTTTGTCAGCATTGTTTAATGCTAATGTTAGGTCTATGATGTGGACATATCACACCTATGTACTGCATCATGTACACTGTGTTTTGCCATAGGACTGGAGTTGTTGACATTAAAATAAATACCCAGTGCCTACTGTATGGGCAAGCAACTTTCTCTGCAAGCAGAAAAAGAAGAAAAAGGAAAGGGCCTTGATGCAATATTTTGTATAAAGTAACACTTCTTTGTCTGTGAGGGCAGTATTTTATATAAGGTCAGTTTCTATTCTGAGAACTCTCATTGATGGAGCACAGCTTCAAATTGCTGTGAGCCGCAGATGATGCATTTCACCTTTAGGGTACTAGAAATGTCTCAATAAAAACTGACAAGAAGCAGAATGTCTTTACATAGATTAAAGGTCTGTGTCTAGGGGAGCTACCTGCTGTAATCAACAGTCTGCATGATGACTGAAATCAGTCATTTAGTATTTGTAAGATAAAAGAAGCCACATAAACTTAGGATAGAGGCTTGACTTGATCTCAGGGGTTTCCATCAGCCACTGGTGTACAGGGAGCAGTATTTATTCAATTCTTTCTTTCTTATATAAACTGCTTAGAAAATAGGTGTGTTCCAATGAGTTAATCAGCTTGGAGGGATAAAAGCAGTTCCTCACTACCACACAACAGTGGTAGACATACTGCAAATGACCTATGACCTAACATAATTCCATGGTAGAAAAGCAAGGCTACTTCCAAATATAAAATTACTGAAAGGGAAAACTATGTCTAATCACACAAACACGCAAAGAAAAAAAGAGTGTACAAACCCTCTGCAGTGCTGACAGTTGCATCAACCAATTTACATTTTTCACTGCATTCTCCCTGTGACTTGTCATCAGAAGCCAAATGACATTCTACACAGCTCCTGTGGAATATAATTCAACAACTCATCATTCTCTGCCTGTCACAAACCACCAGTATAAAGACAAGTTGTATGCATCTACATTAAAAAAAAAACAAGCTTACAAAAGGTCTTGTGATATGGATACAGTAATTCTCAGAAATATGATAGGTATTGACAACAGGAAAAAAAAAAAGGAATAAAGGTATTGTGGATAAGCTCTTTCTTGTCCTCTTTCTCTCCCAGATCTTATTAGACACCAGACAGAAGCCCAGGCAACATTAATCATATAGGTCTACTACAGACATAGGTATAACTCACGCATAAGAGTCATATTCAAAAACACTCTGAACGAGGTTTACGCTAAATACCAGTCAAAGAAACGTCTATCAAATGAACAATATTTGTCATTGACTTCAGTGTGATCAAGCTGGGGCACTTACTATAAGTATTCCTTTGTTGAAAGTCTTTTGAATAATGCATTATATCTATCAACTGACTAAAAACACTGTTCAGCTGTCTCAACAGATGTCTCTTGAATGCAATTACTTGTCTCAGGCATTACTTACTTAAACGTTAATTATACTGATGCAATTTATTGGAAGAGCATTTTCCATTTATTTACTTTATTTAACAATGGAATGACTAAGATATTAAAAAAAAAAAAGAGAGAGAGAGAGTCTAAATCAATTCCCACAGATGCCTATGAAAAAAATTTCACAGCAACACAATGCTTCTAGTAAGACTGGAGTTAATTCATGGAAAAAGGGAAATACAAACAGAATTCATATATGAAAATTTCGAATGGGAAGGGGAAAAAGGAGAAAAAAAAGATAGAAAAGGGAAAGGGAAAAGAAAAAAAAGGAAAAAGAAAAAAAATAAAAGAAAAAGGAAACAAATAAAGTAGAATGCGAATAACCTCAGCAAAACATCCCCAAAAAACCTGGCCACCTCCTGCTGCATTGAGTAACATATCTCCATGAGAATAAAGATGAGGCCTTGGAGATTATTTTCACAGGATGAAGGTGACCTTATCACTAGCTCTGGAAGTGGTGAATAGTAAAAGTGAGTGGGTAATGGGATATCCTCTATCTAACGGAGATAAATTCAGTGTTGTTGGTGTTTTTGTCATATTTGCCATGTTTCTCATCCTACCACTCTCTTTTTCTCAGCTGCCTACCCATTAATCTCTATCCCCTCTGACCTGGGGTTTTAGCTCTTTTGGTTACCCTATCCAAGTATTCCAAATGTTCTGTGTCTTTTGGCTTTCCCAGTCCTGCATCTCAGCAATGCAAGTGACTGCAAAAGAGAGAAAAGATCTAACATTGTGTAGAATATACATGTTTAAATAGGCTAATGTAATGGAACATCCATCATGTAACTTAATATTTCTTTTTATTCTCTACCAAACTGGGCAGAGTAGAGCAGCATCATTGTACTTAGTGTTTAGAGCTCTTGTACACAAAATTTATCTTTACTTAAACTATGCTTACGTAGACCTGTGTGCCTGAAGTTTGAACAAAGCTTTCTTTTATAGGGCAGATTTAGCAATAACATAAACGACATAACATAAATGACAACTAAATTACATGTCACAGAACAGATTTTCATCTCACATATAGTATATGTTGGAAAGACATGCATGAAACTACAATGGTGGAGAGCTAATGTGGAAAAGAAATGGGCCTCAGCTCTAAATAAACAGACATGATTTAGTCATGAATCATTAATGCAACTTACACCAACTCAGGACTCGGTAAGCAAAACCAGGGTCATTAATAACTAGTGTTCTGTGATTCTTAGCTTAAATTTGCACTAAGGCCTGCTTATTCTGGACCAACTTCAGCCCTGCAAGAGCTCAGGTAATACAAGCATAAGCACACATCTATTTAGAGGGGTAAGTTTTGTTTTGCACATATTTTTCAGTTGTTTTTCCTATCACAAACTGTACACACACTATGCATCACAGTGGGCAACCTACACCTATTATGTGTGCTTTGTGAATAGAAGACACTTCACTGCTTACAGTCAGTTTATCATAAAGTTATATGTGACATACAGCTTCCCTCGATTTTATCTCTCGGCTATGACCTAGTTTATCTTTGTTAGGCCTGTTTAATTCAATCAAACTGAACTGAATTTGGAATATGAACTTGTGCTTATAGAAAGCGGAGCAGGTAGTATGACCTTATTAATTCAAACACAGGAGAATATAATAAAAATTCCAAATTTTTGTCAGTTTGTTTGCTGTGAGTTCTCACTTCTGCTGGCTGGGGTATTTTTATTCTGTACTAGAGAGAGAAGGTCATTCATCTGCATTTGCTTGATATCGCTGAAGGCCACCACGCTGAGTATTTGTACAGTCATGAACAGTGTAATGTTTTACTTGTGCTATCTGAAGGTGATTAAACCACCTTCCTTAAAGGTCTGCTATACAGGAGCAATGTCAAGAAACAGTTGGTTACGACTGAGTTACGACTGCCCTATTAAGAATACAGAGACACTCTCGAATTTTAGTCTGTAGCTCTAATGAAATGGCAGCAGTAAACACACTGCCGAGTCTACAGTTACCTGAACGATACAAAAATCAGAGAAGTAACTGGCACGTTACCGTTTAGAACCGCAAGGGTCACCACATAGTGGGCATTTTTCACACGTGCTTCCAGAAGCCCCTGGGTGTGTGCAAGCACAGGAGCCACAGATGCAGTCCCCTCTCCCGCTGCACAGCATCCCATCCTCAGAAAGGCAGGAGCCGGTGTCGGTTGTGCAATTGCAGTATTCCCCAGTCCATCCACTGTGGCACATGCATTCACCACAATCACAGTCACCATTGCCTGCAAAAACAATCATTATACCTAAGATCAAAGTTTTAATACAAATCCAAACGATTGTCTTTAAAATATTTTTCCTTAATAACAGATGTTTTCTCCAACTGTTCTCACTCTTAAACCATCCTTTTACCTCCCTCAGCATTTTCAATTTGAAACTAGAGGATCAAATTTTCACTTCATCTGGCTGCAAGCCAGCGCAGCCCCATTCACTTCACTGGAGTCCTCCAGATAGATTCTTATCTCCCAGCAGAGCACAACTTAATGGGTAAATCCTCTTTCACTAATAGCAGCATGATCCCAGTCTATCTAGTCAGCACCGTGTCACGACAGGTTCATGCCAGTTTGATACTATTCCCACTGTTCTACCAGTACCACTTCTGATTTATAATGACACAGCCCAGAATAAGCTCTCAAAATCTTATTGCACTCATTTTGAAACAAACTGAGAATAGTTGAAATCATTTAGTTCACTGGATTAAAATTTAAAAGATCACAGCATAAAAATGATTAAGTAGGGTATACTTTGAAAATTAGGCCAGAGTGAAATTGTACAGTACTTAACACTAATGTATGTCAATATACTTACTTAAACTTCCCTGGAGCTACAATCATTACAGCTATTAAAAGTCTGACCCCGTGTGATGAAAGCTGATAGGCTCCAGCAAAGCTACGCCAACTTGAACTAGCTACAGAGTGATTAAAGATGTATCATTTTAACATTTGAAAACAGGATTAAAATTGCTTACTGGTTTTAATTAAAGATAATTCAGAAATATAAGTTGCAGCACTTCATAGTGAAAAGATTATAATTTAATACATCATGAAAATAGATGTTTGTAAGATCATAGCTAATAGCAAGGCAATAAGGTTCTAAGCTATACATAGTAAAAATACTTCAGAGGGAACATACCTCCGCACTGAAGTCCTCTGTGCCTCACACAAGAGAAGTCATCACATTCACAACGTGGCCCATAAATTTTTCCATACATCGATGAGTGGCAAACACACTGTCCACAGTAGCAGTCACCTCTCCCACTGCAGGAACTCTGTTCTGTGGAGCCCTTGCAAGAATTAGTGCTGGGGGCATTCTCATCACATTCACAATGTGGACCCACGTAGCCAGGGCTGCAGACACAGACTCCACACTCAAAAGATCCTTTCCCACTGTTGCATTTTGAGCTGTTTGCCTCAGCCTTTGCCTGACAGTTACAGCTGCATTGTGGATGAATTTCAATTTCCAGGACATCACTGAGACCCACTGGTTTGATCACAATACGTCTTCTATTTTTTTCACAAGTAGGGAGACTTACGGTCATATTAAAAGAGACCTGGAAGAGAAAGTGTTGTCTATTCAAAGCTCAGTACAACGAGGACTGCAAGATAGGCTGGGAGCACATGCAGAGGAGGGAACAAGAATGCATGAGCGGTTTCCTGATTTCTTGCAACTTATTTGGGAGAGTACTATTTAATAAAGAATGAACTTCTACCCTGGTATTTTGAAGTCTCTGGAATTAATGTCTTTCGAGAAACTCTTATTTACTTACCATCTCTCCCACTTTCACCTGAGAGCATTTCCTCTTATGTTGAAAAAAGGTGCCATTGTTACAGATTGCAGTGAAAGAGAGATCAAGTCCTTCTGTGTCTCCAAAGACCTCCAGTTCTACTTCAGATCTCAGCTCCTTAAACAAAAAGAAATGATGAATGGATTGAAAACTTTGCCAAACACTGCTAATGTCCCATATCTGTGTAACACAGATTGTAACTTATCTCTACCCATACAGGAGTAAATTAATGGGTTTGGCACTTTATTTACATACTTCTCTATTGCAAGAAAAATGGAGAATGAGTAAAAAAGAAAGCACCAACAGAAACAGCCTTCAGATGAAAGCCCTGGTAGTATCAGTTGAATATCTTGTATCATGGTGCTTATTTCCTGCCCTTCCAGGGGAATAACTTCAATGCTTTATTAAAGCCTTTATTACTAAGTGCTCTGTTGACCGACACAGGCTTTGTCTCCGATCTTACTGAGGAATGGATATTTATCTCTGATTGCATTGCTACCACTTGAATAGCCAGAACAATATTGACATATGCTTTGTTTATCTCCACTATTAGAATCAAGCCTTACAGTCCCTCTTAGAGTAGGGCAGATGTCAAGTCCAGTTTTGCCTCAGTGTGAGGCCCCCCCATAACTCTTTCAGGGCAAGAGCAGAATCTAATTCCACAAATAGTCCATACAGTTGTGTAGCTCACTTGGTGCTTTTTCCCCTGAATGGAAATTGTTGCTTCATGAGCTGCTGATGCTATTTGAAGACATATCCAACACTGTCCTCATTTCTTAAATCAATTGGTACAATAAAGCTTACATTTCTTAAATGAAAAAACACTCTTCAATTTACTTCCTGAGTGCTCTCATACTCTTTTTTTATTATTATATTTAACTTCAAAATATTTTTATGTCGATTTTGATTACACAGCAGCCCTAATCCAAAACCTATATCAAGCCATGTGGAAATTCCCTATGACTTCACTAGACTGTGGTTCCAGTAAAAGGGATTTTTTCAGAAGCACCTCAGCAACAGAGGAGCAAAAGTCTCGCTGATTGGCTTTAAAGCTGTTGCAAGCTCAAATGCTTTTCAAAATATCCGCTGCACTTCAAAGCAGTAGGAGCTTGTTGGCCTTCCCTTAGTGAGTCATTCTAGTAAAGGAATCAGGATGACTCATTGTAGTAAGGGTGTGGTGAATACAGTGGTATTACCTGAAATCAAAAAGTAGAATAAATATAAACCCACATAGAGAACAATTCTCTAACTTTTGAACATGTGCTGGATTCTCTGCAGGTTTGTCCTAGGCTTTTTTATTATGAGCTTTCATTTAGACCTTTTCAGTAAACCAAATAACTTTAATAAACGACAAGAACACGTATCATATAAGACATATTCACAAAATACCCAGTCCTCTTTCCAGCATGCAGTCTGAGCAATGAAGCCGTGCATGAGGCATGAGGTTGGTTATGTGGTTCGCTCTGGATACATTTGATTTTTCCCTCCCATTTGTCTCGGAGCTAGATGCTTGTGTTGCTATTAAAGCAATGCAGAGTTTCTTAGAAAACAACTTGTTTACATCAGAAGGACTCCAGGATCAAATAAAACTCAAGATAAAACTGTGAAAGTTGACTTATACTAAAGTAACATGGTATGTCACTAAATATTCCTACTTCTGCCTGGTGCAAGACTACAAGACTCAGAGTGCAACTGCAAGATAAAATTAAATGCTGCTCAGCACAAGCTCCTAGTAGTTAAAATCACAGTATCTGTACCAGGTTGTTAGGAACATGCACCCATTTATTTCTGTGAGAAGTGTGCAGTCATCGCACCTTACTCAGGTGAGACTGAATGGATATTCCATGACAAATCCATTTTTTTAGACCTTAGACCTTCTTGTAGTGTTTCAAATGTATTAATTTGCCTGTAGTTTGGGACAAACTATGGACAGCTCAGTGAGCTTTAAGCCACTTGCAGAGAAAGATTTGTATTTCCAGGTTTTTATGAGTAAAAGAACACTGAAGTGTTATAAACTTGTGCACTTGATAGGGTACTTATACTCTTTTAAAAGCGTATAAATGTTTAAAAGTGCTTAAAAGGGTGTTATTTCCTCAATCTTACTATGTCATGCACCAAGCACAAAAAAAAATTCTTAAATTTTAAAATGCTGGAATACGTTTTTCATCAAAAGGCCTGATTTCAGCACAATGCAATTTAAACTGGGATTGTGTGATACAGACCTATGCAGATTTAACCTTAAAAAAAGAGAGGCAGGCAGAAATACACTTACAGAAGAAAATGAATCATACTAAGGAAGAACATGAGAACTCTTTGTAACAAATATTTTGACAGCTCAGACTTTCTTAAGTTGCTTACTTCCTCTCTTGAAGCTTTTAGATAGCAACACATGCATGAACGATATTAGCAAATCTCATGTTTGTACAGCAAGCACAGACCCTGAAGTACTTTAAACACGTTAAAAGATTTTTACTACTCCATGAGGCAAATGCTTATTTACTCCTGTTTTGCAGGTGAAGAAATAGAGACATTTGGAGTTGAATTACAGTGCTGGGAACATTGTAGAAGGTCTGTGAAAAAAAAAATGGGATTAGCTCTTCTGTTTAGCATGTGATTTTTAACTGTAAGCCTACCCTTGTTTGCCCTTTCCTACCCTAAAAAAACCTCAAATTTCTTCACTCATGTCAAATAAGGTGTTTCTCAGTCTTTCCTGCTTGGAAGATTTTTGATCCTGAAATGACAGGATTGTTAACCTTTAAGGTTAAATGTAATAAAATGGACTTTAGGATATTTTGAAACCATGACATGCTCCTACCTGTACACTTTGTACACTTTGAAATGTATGTGGGATATTAAGAATGTATAAGCACTTCTGGTGGATGGTCTAGACATGCTGTACTTGAACTAGGACAGAATGAGTTATGACCTGATTGCAGTAACACCATTCCTGCATCCACCCAGCAGAAAGCTGCTATAGGAGGGGAGAGAGCACCGATTTCATAACCCTGCCCAAACTGCACCCAAAGGACAGATGACCTGGGCTCAGCAAAGAGCACCCGAGGTCACCACTGACAGCTCTGTGCGATCTTCCGTTCAAACTGCAGGAGCAACCAAAAAGCCAACACTGCACTGGCCATCAGTACAAGAGAACAAGAGAGGGGCATCCGTTTGTTTCTATATAAAACCTTGATGTACCCTGCCTTGAGTACTACGTGCTGTTCTGGTCTCCACATCTCAGGAAAGACACAGTGAAGTCAGAGAAGGTAAAGAGGTAACAGAGCACCTGAGGAGAGATTTGAAATGCTGGGAGAAGGAGCAGAAAGAGAAGATACGGAATGGGACACGTCTTGGTGATGAAAAACTACAAAATCATGAAGAGTAGAAGAATATACGCTGGATGCAAACCTGTTATTCACCAAATTCTGAAGTACTTGAAGGGGCATTCAGTGAAATTTTAAAACACAGAAATTGACTTGAAATGAGAAAACAAGAGTACTTTTTAAATCAGTGCAATTGAACCTTTTGCTACAGAGACTGTGGAGACAGAAAATATCATCAAGTTCAAAAAGGGGATTAGAAAAAACATCATGCACAGCAGGTATGAAATAGGCAAGAACATACTCTCCAATAGCTATAATACAGCAGCTGTAGATGCCTGCCATGACAACGCAGTCAGATGCATCATTTTTCTGCACCTAATAAAAAATACTTTATATTTCTCCATTACTCATCAGGTGACAAAACGCTGCCCATTTCCAGCTGTTTAAATAGAGGTACCTCTGTCTATACTTTACAGTGCCAGCTTCAATAAATCTTGACAGATTGGACTAATGATATGTTAGATTTCTAGAGTAAAATCCTGACTCCACTGCAAGTTTAGCCCCGAGTTTATTCATGCAAAGTTCTCCCTCTGAATTTATTACTATTATAGAGTCTCATGATTAATCTTAAAGTTCTTTGCATATTTAATTTTCCAAAGGATAGGGAATCTTCTGGTATTTGTATTTCATTTGAAAAACATAATAAAAAACAATTGCATCGATTTTGTAAGAATGAAAAGAATTTGGTTTGCTTTTCTATCACCAAGACCAAAATAATTTTGGTTAAAATAACGATTTTCTTATTCAGCTTATAGGAGGAATAGTGTAACAATTTTTAAGTAAAAAATAGAAAATGGAATTTCATAGAACTATTTTTAATTGTAGCAATGGGTAGAGCAGGGTTTTAATAAAATGTGAGAGGGAGAGAACAGACAGAAATCTATGGTACATCAGTAAATTATATCTATTTCTGTTCAAAAATTTGTAAAAATGTCTAAAAAGCAGCACTGTGTTTATGTTTCTGTCATCTTTTCATATTTCTCTATATAATATAAAGAAACTCATTCAAATCCTCTTTCTCAGCCTGTATTCTGCTTTCAAAACATCAAACAGCCTCACAGGGGCAGTATCAAATTGCTAAAGTAGAGCATAGCAGTAACTGCAGAATAGTGCTTCTTTTACAGATATTCTTGCAGAATAGTTGCATATATGCTCTGGTGACAGTTACTGATAGAAATAGAGCTGCATCATGGTGGAAGAGCTAATACTTATGCTAAGGAAAAATTTACAGCAAGCTTGAAACAGAGGACTATGAAGACAAGATAAATGATACACTGACATAAAATTTAGCATTCCAATTCAAGTAAGGAATAATAAATTTTCTAGGAGAAAAGAAAGGAAAAGAAGGGAAATTGGATATAGTTCTGAATAACATGATACTCAACCTTAAATAATAAAGGTAGCTGCAATTAACAGATTGAATATTCATTGAAAATAAACATGCAGAATTGAGGATGAATATATAAAAGGAGCTTTTCAGCGAAGTGCTGCTAGAAAAATTGCTGATGCCGTGATACCTACTACCATTCATGTTTTCCAAAGGGAACTTCATGGTGAAAACAGGTACTGGTTATATTAATTGTTTCCAATTACTTTGCCCTATGACAGTTCTACAGCTAATAATTAAAACAGGTTAATAATGACTTGACTGACTAGCAAAAGCATCTTAATGTTGTGGCTCTATATTTTGAACAATTTCTAAATAATTATTTTTTTTACTTCCTCATTTAAGAGGGTGAATCCTACCAAACCATTCTATTAACTAAGGCTTTCAGGAAGCTAGAGTAAGAATAGAATGTAATATCATTACAAACAAAGCCACTGTCTCTACACTCAATTCTCAGAAAGAGATTTGCTGTAAAGGTTGGCACTTATGCATAAATAACAATGGTCTTGAAATCAACGCTGAAAATTACCAAAGATCTTTGTTTTTAAAAAATGGCAGTCTAATTCTGAGAATATAAACATGCAACCAGAAAACACATTATAGGCACCTTACCTGATATGCAGCAACGATCAGCTGGAGAATATTTCCAGAATCTTTCTGTAGTTGCCCAACAGTAGCTCCAGGAATAAGCTTTGCATAGTTCTGGAAATATCAATTTAAAAAAAAAAAAAAAAAAATGAAAACCCACCTACATGACAAGGACCAAGTCACTAAAAAAGAACAAAATATATCACAGCAACTAAAATAACAGTAACATTTTAAAGGACCCTCATGTGCCTCAGAAATATATATCCTATTTAAGTCCTATGAAGCAGAGCTATTTTCACTGGAAGGAACATATGTTGCTAAAGCACCTATATTCATCTCGAAGTTTGATACTGTAATATTTTCTAGCTATGTTTTTGATTTTTTTTCTTAATTTCAGGATGAAGATATACTCTGTCAATGGTTATGTTTTTCTTTAATAAAATTAACCCAAACCAGATTTGACTGCTTTGCTCTTGCTGTATTATTTGAAAGTGTGAGGTCCTACATTCAATAGCAGTCTCTCTATTTTTGCAAGCAGCTCAGCATCTTAACCTCTTCTCAGTAAGGGCACAGAAGTTAAGTTGTTTAAACTAAGGGTGACAAATACTTAGAACAGAGGCTCTTAAAAATTGCTGCTGCTTTGTGATCAGCATAACCCTACACCTGTACCAGCGGTCAGTGACTGTGACTGATTGCATGGTAATTGACTTCAGTGATAAAGTCTTTTTTCCTTTTTGTATTAAATTGCATTGTGACACTAACAGGGAATCCTAGATTTTAAATATGCTTGTTTAAAATTTGTCTTGCTCAAATGTTAACAATGTGCACTTCTCTTACTCATACATACGCCTATAGAAACTAATTAGCATCCACAGTTAACAAACATTGCAGTATTAGTTTTCTGTGATTTGTCATACCATAGGATCAATGCTGCTGTTAAAAACAAACAAACAAACAAAAAAACTAAAGAGCTAACAATAAACACAGATAATTTGATACTCTTACTCTCTTCTAAACCTTACATTTCCAAAATCACTGTGATTACTTTGTATATTTGGAATACTTATAATTCATTAGACTTCTAAAGTGCTATTGTAAATCAGTGAGATTAAATACATTTTAGGTTACAGTTGGCAATTTTGCATTCCTGACTCCTCCTATGATTAGTGCTGTCGGAAGGACACTTCTTAAAATATAAAAACTGAGCATTTTGTAAGCAGGGATGTTTCATCAGCTAATTATAAATAATAGGAGGAAATAAATCTGGAATTTTAAGTATAGAGTTTTGGCATGCAAAACAAACAGCAGGGAAGACTGTATTTTCTTTTGTCTTTGAACAAAAGTTTTCTGTACAGTGATACAAGGATATGGTGCATACCCAGTCTACGTGAAATCTCTCGTTCATCTGTTAAGCCTTACCTTGTAGCATAGATTTTTGATTAACCATTAACAAGTTGAGGCAGACTGATGCTTTTGGAGTGCTACAATCTAACTTCTCAATAGGACTTCACTGAAAATAGTCTTTCAGCAAATATTTAATAAACTTTTTTTTTTTTTTTTTTTTAAAGAGAGTTGTGTTAGTGAAATCTGAGAATTTTATCTTTGAGTTCAGTGGGCTTATGTTTAATTTTTAGCAGTGTGAACGAGAGGAGAATTTGCAGTATAAATAGGGAGAGCAGAATTTATAATAACCATTTGAAATTCTGAACAAAAGTAGAAATTGGAGTAGTTTTCACTGAAGTAGTAAAATACAGTCTGAAGCACCTTCTCCTCTGATGTAAAATGGAAAAAAAAAAAAAAAAAAAGGGCACAGAGTAATTTCTGCTTGTACAGCAATCCTGCTTTCTAGGGAATAAAGAGGGACTTTTCCCTCATAGGCGTTTGAGCATTTTTTAAATAATTTTTCTTGAAAACAAATACCAATTGTTCACTGATCTGTAGTTTTAAGATATTCAAAACTTTAGGTGATATAAACTACTTTATGAAAACTTAAATATTTGTATTTTTTAAATATCAAAACAGGATATACAGACAAAAATATTATTGTAATTGCAATATTCACAGGCACTTCTAAGATAAATAGTTCTTTTAAGAATATATTCCCTCCTGCTTTGCTAAGATTTTGAGCTTAGACTAACAATGCAATAGTTAGACATATGTGAACATACTTTAAATGAACATTTTAAAATCATTTTTATAATTAATCTCAAATTATCACTCCTTAGTGTCAAGAATGCCCTCCTCTTTCTTGCACTTAATTTTTAGTAGCCTAATAAATGTTTGACCATGAGCAATGCTGATTTAAAAGTTCTTGCGACCATGCAAAGCAATGCTGGGTTTAAGTTAGATGTGCCCGTGCAACCATACAGCTACTACACAGTTATCTAAAAGAAAGAAAAGAGAAAAGACGCTTTCCCTGACAAGAATGCAATGTTGCAAGTACATATATTCTGCATTTGTGCAATATTTGTGTGTTAGATAATAATGTGCACACACCTGCAGGGGATAAGCTTTGAATCCAGTCTGAAGGAGATCAAGAATATTATATGACTGAACTCTTCTCAACTAAACTTCAGTGGATTATACAGGACTGGAAATATAACGTGTATTTTACAGCCTGAATACTACACTTAAGACTAATGGAATCTACCAAGTCTATTTAAAGTGCTGCTTTCTATGTTCTCACAGTCATTTTAATGTATGTTTATCCCTCAGAATGAAATTATATATAGCCATGGTCAATTTCGGGATCTATTATAATTAGATGCTGAAGACGAGTATATTTTAAGATGAGATATTGGGGAAAAGCTTTCTGCCTCAAGGGAAAATTGAGTTTGGGAAGGGAGTTCTCAGGAAGATTGCAGAATCTTAAATTTAAGAAGTGGTTAAAAAAAAAAAAAAAAAAAAAAGCCAGTCAAGAATGACTTAATATGGTGCCCAGGTACCAGCTCAGGGCCCTCTCTCAATCCTTGTGCTTCAGCCTGCCTGGTTGTGAACTGCTGCATGACTGTGCCTCATATTGTTCAAGACATGCCCAATAAGAGAGTGATCAAGAGGTGTACGGCTGATACAATGAACTGTACAGTGTTCCTCACTAAAAACCAAAGGGAAAGGAATAATAAGAAGGGTGCTACTCTAAGTTACAACTACCTGGAAGACAGAAAAGAAAGGCTAGGGGAAAGGGTCTGTGTCCCAGCAGAGAGCGTAGATGAGTCCCTGAACTTCTCTCCAGTTCTAGTTTCTATTTCTGTTCCCTACATAGCTCAGGGGAGACACCCAGTGTTTCATGGACTGGTTCCAGTTGTAGTGTTGTCCCGAGTAAAGATAATGATCCAGATTTTTGGCAAAAGCAACAAGCTAGTGAGATCTCTCATGAACTGATTCCCAGATTATAACCTTGACAAATGAGGAAGCACTCTGCATCCTGGAGCTGACATTTTTTTGCCTCCCACTAAAGTGGAGGCAAAACACATCACCTAAAATGTCACCCCAGACAGAAACAGCTACATAGTTTGGGTGTGATAGAAAAATATACTTCAGTTAACTGAACTATAATTTGTATCAAATATCATTTGTTGCAGTGCTTTACTTTATCATTATTATTATCTTTTAATAAAGCACTCTAGTCAGAGATCTCTTGCTGCAGATTTCTCAGTATGACTGGCATTCATCTTTATTCATCCAAGAAACTATGTTTATGAAAATATCCTCTAAATAACTCTGAATATATCTTAAAATACTTGATGACTTTCCTGACTCATTCTTTGTCCATATATAAAAAGTTCATTAACATGAGAAGTAACTGAGATCTGATTTGGTTGTTTCAGTTCTCAGCCTTTTGTTGCACTGAAGAACTCTCAGCTATAAAACTTCAGGTTTGCCCATATACATTTATATGTTGCGATCAAGATAATTCTTTGGTTTCATAAAGTTTTTCCAACTTATTTTTCAGTATGGTTATTAGACGGGATAAAAATATTTTAAAGGTGGGCAAATCAATATCAAGTACATATATTTCACACCTCATTCCATAACTCTTCACTGAAAATTCTCAATAGTAATGCAACATTTCATTACAATTAAAATTAAAGTATTTTATAGAAAACTCTTTTTATCAGATAAAACAAGGAAAATTTAGGTCAGTCATGCTTGTAAGTCAATTACAAGTGTAGTGGGATTCTATAGTCATAGGATAAATTAGTTAAAGTTTGTGGTATTAAAAGGCTTTTATTAAATCTAAATACTGCTTAATATTTTCTTAAAGGAGGCCTAGTTAATGGCATGTGAATTCTTTTCATGAGCTTTAATAAGTGCCGCACAAAGTAGCTTGGAATTATCCCATTGAGTAACAGAGCCTTTTTTTTTTTTTTTTTAATTCAAAGAATCTTTTCTCTTACTTGTGTGATATTTCCCCTTGGAAACTGTTGGTGGTCACTCTCAGAGTTGGGCAACAGTGTTCTTATCAGAGGTATTCTGTTTCAGTATCTTTGTGTCAGTGTTATACCAGTATCAAAGTTATCAAGTGGCACCTTTTGTTCACTGGGAACACTAAACGAAAATTTATAACTAAAAAGAAATGCAAGCCATTTTAAGTCCAACTGCAGAATTTTTGTTCCTATAACTTTCTTTGTTAGAAAAATAAAGTGCGACTATCTTCTATCTTGTAGGGTATATATAATCCCATTGAATATATTCTATCTACTGCTTTCATCTTTTCCATACTGCTTTGTCACTTATTCAGATATTTATAGTTGTTATGCCCTGCTTGCTATCCTGTATGTGATGTGGAAAAATCAGTGAAAGCAAATACAAAAATCATAGAAGCTTTACAATGCTGTCTTTCAAAACCTTAGCATACTTTCAAGTTCACGTGTAGTGTCCCATTTTCATCTGAATGAATCAAATTTGCAACACAAAAGTAAATATCCAATTCTCCATGCTTAAGATTGTAAAAAGAAAAAAAGTCTTTAAGGGCTCTTTTGCTCATATTCGCTGCAAAAACAGTTAAGCAAAAGACCGAAATGTACCCAAACAATAAACTCATAGTCATTAAACTGTATCATAGCCGTAGTTGAGACTGTGTCTCAACTCAGAGCATCCAAAGGTCCAAAGGACCAAAAATAGCAGGGGACTTCAGGAGCAGTTACATTTGTGCAAGTTGTAATCAGATGACTTCACAGATGACTATACTTCCTGGACACTCTAGAACCCACAAAACTATTACTAGAGTCTTTCTTACAAGTACCTCAGCCTTTTACAGGACCATGGGTCCATTTTCAGAAATTTCAAAAGTATTCTAGAACTGTTGGGTTTCTGTGGAAATTATGAATTCTAAACAAAGTTAAATGTTATTATTTTCTTTTAAATTTTACATGACAGTAAGAGACACCTCTAATATACCAAAGGATACCAAATTATTCTTCCTTTCTTGAACCTTTACTACAAAATAAAACAGGTTTTAACTCTATTTTGACTCCTCATTTTTAAACATTGACCTTGATTATTGTGCATTCTAACCCTTTATCTTTAAAGCAGGCTCTTAGACAGAAGGAAGGCTCCGAATAGTTCATCATGTTTTGTGATTTTAGTCTTGCTGCTAGTTTCCTATTTGTCTCATTAGAAGGAGACAAAAAAGTAAAGAAAAATGAATAAGACTCCCAGGTCACTGAAAAACAAACAAAGAAAATAACCCTTATCTTGGAGTTAAGCATGAATGAAACAATGATTTTTTTCCCAGAACGTATTATTATCTTATAAAAGTAAAAACCAGCTCAACTGTCCTTACATAGCTTCAAAAAAAATATAAAAAGGCTAACCATAATGATTGCACTGAATAGTTCAGAAATATTTAGTTTGATAGCCCTTATCTATTGACTTAAAAATTACGGTGTGATTCAACTTGAAATTCAATTTAAAAGTTGCATAAGAACATCAAAATCAATACAAGTACTTCCTAAATAAAAGGACCTTTCTATAAATCCACTATCTAATTTACTAGATACTTTTATTACATAAACACCTTATGGGTTTGGATTAATACTAAAATTACCATTTCAGCTGTGAATAATAGTAATCTAAGCAATCACTGGAGAATGAAACTTTTAAATTCACTTACCTCATATATGTGAATTTGCTCCTTTGTTACGGCAAAGATTAATAAAACATTGTTTTGCACAAGTTTGTCAATTAATTGTCCAATTGTGGGATATTCCTGAAAAGAAGAGAGCCACATCAATTCATTTTTTATAGACATACACTCCCTGTCTCCCATGAAGCACATATTCAAATGCCATATAATTAATACTGATTTCTCAGTATAGTATAAACATATAATTAGGTACTACTTATATTCAAAATAAAAGATACTGTATATAATTTCTTCTCCTTTCTGAGGAAACTCTTTGAAAGAAGTACAGTGTCTACCTTGATACTGGGACTCCAAGCTTAGCAGAATGTAGTCAAAAGAATAATTCTGTACCAGGACAACTGAATATTTGTACTAGTTTTTATACTCAAATCTTAAAACTGATTTTTTTTTTTTCTCAGGAACAATGTCCAGCCAATTACCAATCTCCTCCTGAACCCCTTTAAGGGTTAAGGCATATTTTACTTTCCCTTCAGAAGAAAATACTAGCCAGTCCTGCTCCATGTGTTCTCCAGGTTAGAGCGATGCGTTCTTTTCTAATTATAATATACCATAATTTCCTACATACACACAGTTCTCTTTAGATTGGAGCTACAGCTACAAATAAAATAAACAAACACCTGAATCCCCCAACTTTTCCACGTATCAGTGATGAAGATATACTTTCATCAGTCTGACTTGCTCGTGTTAGCCTTTACGTTCGCACAATGCTCGAGTTGTACAAGACACACAGCAAATTACCAGAAGAGTTGACATGGAATATTCATTATTGTGGTCCAAATGACAGCTCCCATCATTAGGGATAACAATCCCTGCCAGTTTACTGTCCATCCCAAAATGGGAATCAGCATCACTCACAAACACCAGCAAATGTAAAGAATCATTCCTCCATCCAATTTTTTCCTGCAATTTAAAATACATTAGTTCAACAAGCTGAACCATATCACTATAGAGAGAAGCAGCAAACAATCTGGAGAAGGGCAGCTCAAAGCATATGAATGGAATCATTCTAAAGGGACTATCCAAAACAACAAAACCTATCTCTTAAGAGACAGTATCATTCCCTTGTCTTTCTTTAAAATTTTGCCTTCCCAATTTTGTATTTGGTAAATGATGCAGGTTATTTCCATGTCAGTATGCATACTCCTTTAAAAATGGTTAAACAAAAGTAGTTATACAAAACAAGAAAGCAGACCAGTCAACTCATAGTTTGTATTTTTTTACTCCTAGAAATGAAAGAGAAAGACTATAATGTTACAATATATACATTTAACTTGATATGAATCCAAGGTAGCAATAAAATATTTGACTGCGTCTTACAGTCTGACTGCTCTTCCACTGATGCTGCCAGTGCTGATTGCACTGATTTCACACAAATCTGCTTAGGCTTCTGTATTCATTAAAAAATCTTGAAAAATAATGATCTGTTCCTTCTAAATACAATCATATAATGCTAGAACTGTTAAAATACAGAGTAATTAGTATTATACCTAGAGGTTTCAATTACCTTGCAAACAGCTGCCTGCATAATCGCATCAAATCCTCCCTCTGGAGTGTCTATATTAGCAGAGATTCTCTGTCCTTTCACAATTTCATTGAATCTTTCTGCATCATTGGTCAATGGCAAAACATGTTTGTATCCAAAGGTAGGCAGGCACTCGTATGGAACACTTCTACAAAACAAGTGAGATGGCTTATGGATAATGCAGGAATAAAGTCACTACAATAATTTATCACTGCAATGTCTATTTTGTCATTGTAATCTATTTGAACCGATCAGTTTTTAGTTTGTTTATCTCTCTTCTCTGTCTGACAGATCTAGTGAAAAACATAAAAAGAATCAGAGTGAATAGTTATTTGCATTTAGCTGGAATATGCAAACAGGTCTGCATAAACATGGAAAATGCCTCTGGAGCTATTTTCCCAAGAAATGTCTGCAGAGATGCAGTCCTTGCAGTGCTCCCTGCTATGTCTCATTTTCATACTTAGAACACACTGGGATTTCTAGTTCCTTAGTCACATTCAGATAGCACCACTGTTCTTCCCTTAGGGCTACAGACAAAGGAATGTCAGAGAGCACTGTTTTTCCTCTACTTAGGAGAGGACTAGGACAACCTAGATTTGGAGCAATACTGCTAGATTCTGGAGGAAAACAGAGGAAAAGAACATTAATGGGTAAATGAAACCAGTATTACTTGTTCGCTTTGCATTTTTACCCATTTAGCATAGCAAAGGCACAAAAATTCATGTATTTATATTTAATTATATTTGAGGATGCATAATTACTCAGAACACATTGGTATACTGATGTTAATCCATTCTAACTAACAACAAGATGTAAAAAGCAGAATCATCCCTAGACCATTCTTTGAATAACATAATATATGACAGAATAATAGAATGAACCTAAAATAAATTCCTTACTGACTCTTTTAGAAGTGGCATAGGGCAGAGGCTCCCATGAGTGTGTTGAACTGAATTTTGTCCTAAAGATTACCAGTATGAGCTAATGTTGGCATGCATGTAGATGTAGGTACTTTTCCTGCATACCTGCAAGGGTTGTTAATTTCTTCAGCTGTAGTTTTGATAAATGGTGAAACCGGTTTCTCAACAAAAGATCCAAAACCTAGTCTGAAGTTGCTTGTCAATTTTGACATTTCTTTGGAGAGAGTTGAACCTAACTCCTTTATTGTATTCAGATCATCATCCATTGAAGCTGAAAGATCCATGAGGTAGTAGAGATCAATTGGATAATCTTCAGTTTGGCGAACTTTGATCTGTATTGTTTCTTCATGTCCTATTAAAGTTATAGGAATATAAAATACATATTAACACTCCTAAATATATCATGTTATGAGCAATGACTTTTTTTCATAAAATTAAATGTATGGTGAAAATGATACCGTATTTTTAAATCATCAGTACAGTTAACATAACAACTCTAAACAGTCTATATTAACAAAAATTCCAAACAGCATGTCTGAAAAAACAAAAGGAGTGCTTATGTGTTTTCTAAATTGCTCTTCAGTGAAACATGGAATTTGGAAACTCTGACTAACTTATGAAGACATCCTTTTGACAGAATACAGATTTAGAAAATTCAGGTATGAAACCAGTTAAATTTAAGGCAGCACTTACAGGACACACTATACACTTTAGAAATCTTAAAACACATCAGAGTGTGCATTTAAGTTTTATTCTCAGTGTCAGTACTATAACATGATCTAACAGGGTGTTTCTTAAAATTCTTTATTACAATTTTTTCCAGGACAAACTCATATCTCAGGGTCTACCTAATGTAGGTCTAGGGAGCTTCCATAAGTGTCACTGGTACCTTGCTAATCCTCAAAGCAAGATTTGATACTACATTGAGGCTACGCTGTTTATCAGACCTTCACAGGCCAGGCACAGAAGCAGGACTGAGGATTGATGTGACATGAGGAGAATAAAAGAACTAGAAAATAAATCCTTACCTTTATGAAGTGCCCAGCATTTCCAGCAGTATTTTGAACTGAACTGAGCTTTCAATTTGCTTAGCCAAACAGCAATTAGCTTTGGACTCAACACAGGTATTTTATTTTTACCCTACAAAGATCTTTTTTTCAGGCCATTTAGTCTGGGTAGCTTGGGTATCAGCAAAACAAAAACTCAGGATTATGCATTTGAATTGAGTGACCTACCTGGTCGCAGCCAAAGAGTTAATTTTTGAGGAGAAATCTGTGTGACATCAGAATTGTTCTGTATTCCAATACTAAGAGGCTTATTCTTCTGAATTTCCACTTTGGAAGGGGGAAATTCAATCAAGTTCAACTGGCATCCTTTTGATAAAAGATTTTCTGGTGTATCACACCTTCCATGAATTCCTGATGAATCTGTATAATTCTAAAACAAACAGGAAAAGAAATCAATGAGTTAAATGTACTTACTGACCAACACCAGCAACCCATTAAAGCAAGCTCAGTGCCATGTAGGGGGAACAGAAACAAAGGGGAAAGTTACATAGTTGGTGCAAAACAGCGTGGAAAGAGATCTAAGTGGCACAGAAGTCTAAATTTGCCCTCCATGGATCATGTCACACAGGTGTATAATTAATGTAACTTACACCTATTTGGTATTCTGGGGGAAACTCTGCTATTGTCAGGGAATGGGAATCGTGCCACTTATGTCTGGCTCCTTGCAGTACTGGGAATATCAACACAAAGCACAAACGAGCTTGTTTTTCTAAGGAAATCACTTACAGGATTATGTTGCAAATTCGCCAGTCTTTCCTTAAAGGCTCTGGACTGCTGACAGTCCCAAGTCACTTAATAACAGAGGAGGTCTCACAGATTATATTCTCCTGCAAGTTTTGTGAGAAATTGGAGGTGGGATATGTTGTGTTCATAGGACATTTTTTTTCCCCTCATCTACTCTTTCTCCTCAATGCACACATTCTCCTTTTACACATCTACTAAATCTGGCAGGCAGTTCCCTGTTACGCTCTCTGATGTCTAACAAGCTCTCCAGCTTCCATCACTCTTTGGAGCAGCTGAGGCTCCCAGTACACTCTCATTTATCCAGCTACGTTTAGCCCAGGGTCTTAATTGACCTTCTCCCATACAGAGGGAACCACAAGCCTATTGCTATCAGCTGGGTATCTTGCAGTTTATTTTTGTTACTCTTTTCAAGGCAGTTGATATGCATTCCTCTCCACAACACTGCTGTGAAGTAGGTATTATCCCTGCATAACAGTGAAGCGAATGGTTAGATTTACAAAGAGGCTTCTATGTTTTACTGCCATTTCCTACAGTTTTGTCTAAAGATTACATCCTCAAATTTCCAATCAGCTATAAGATAGACAGAAAGACAGACGACAGAAGGAAAAAAAAAAAAAAAAAAAAACCTCCTGATTTTCTTAGGTTTATCTTAAAGATCAGTTGGTGTCATGATTTCTGTCAGTATGCATGCACATGAGCCCCACGAAGCTGCTATGGAGCGCCTGAAGTCTAATTCCTGGTGAGATCTCACATGGAGCCTTCTCTGTCTTCATGGTTACTAAAGCCTAAATCAGTTTTAAGATTACCAGTTTTGTGATCAAAGCCCTGGACTGGTTGATGACAGACAAAATTAAATCCTCCCTATACCTCTGAACCCAAATCTCCCCTTTGTCATGAGTATAGTTTAACCACTCTGAGTCAGGTACCCTGCTCCAAATCTCTCAAGTCCACCCTGTTGCAGTTGTTGTATTCTGTATAAAATAAACATTCAATGTGGTAGATCATCGGCTTTCATTCTTTCTTAATTTTCGAGACCCCTTAAACAGTTGGAGTCTAGAGCCAAATTTACACTCCATAGCAAAACATATATATATATACACACACACACACACGTATTTATATAAATGGCTCAGAGCTTCTCAACAGCAGAAACAAAGCAGAGTTTTGCTGCTCCAGTGATGAAAGGCTGTGTAGGACTGCTTCTCTAATAGGAGGAGTAGGAGAAGTAGGGGAAGACAAGTCACTGGCATGAATATGCCTGGAGGGAGTAGTGGTCAATCAGATTTGCAGCTGCCTTAGCTATCAGGATAAGGGGCAGACAAAGATGTCTATGCAGTTTTGGTCCCTGACTCAATACATGTATTTACATTTTATCTTCTCCTCTGCTTTTTGTTTTTTCCTGTGAGAAGGAACAACCTGTGTAAGATAGGAGATGATTCATAGTTACAAATCATCACAACATCACTGGGCTAGGGCTCATTCCTTTTCTGCCTTGTTTACAGTTTGCTCAAGAGCCATATTCTCTCACCAGGAGCCTGGTCTAAGGGAATCCAATTCACAGGCAAACAAGTTCTCCTAAATATTGCATGGAGACTCCAGGGTGTTCAGTTGACACAGAACTCCCCTGGGCAGCAGGATGTCTAACAGCCAAGCGCTGCAACGCTAAGGATAAATCTGCTCAGGGATTCTAGTGTGCTAGGTCATTCGACCAAACCTTTCTGGGAACCACTTGTCAGAACCAGCACTGACATTTTTGATTCACAATCCATGGGCCACAGCACAGGGACATTCCTTTCTCTCAGGCTTTTAGAAGCCACTTTGGATTCAGGCATTAAACTACAAATGTTCTCTAAATTCAGTCACTGAGAAATTTTCTATCCAAATGAGGAAAAAAAATATTTTGAATCTATTAAGAACAGGACTTAGTATCTCATTTCAGCCCTCATGGCTTAAAGTTTTGGGAGTTCCTATACATTTCAGTTTAAGCAGTCCTGAGACACCAGATGGGATAATCGTCTACTGTGCTTCAGTCTGAACCTGATGTCTTTTCTTAGATAAAAATCTCACCAACTGCTTCTTGAGCACAATGCACATAAAAATCACTACCCTAACTAGAAGCTTCACAGGGAAAAGAGTATCATCTCCTGTAATAACACATTTTGAGTTGCTGTTTTTTTTCAAAACAGGCATAGAGAAGCAAGCTCCTCTTCTAAAGATAGTTATAGAGGGTATTTTTTGTCCTATAGAGAAAATAGTTTTCTTAAAGGCATTTTAATGTTAATTCTGACACTAAAGCTTCCAAGTCTTTTGCATTCTTGGAGTGTTTTGTATCAAATAGGTTCATGAGCAAGGAAAAAAAAGTCACATTAATTGCTGTGAAGTTTTCAATAATTTCACTTAAAAATACAATAAATTGTTTTTCATTTTTGTTTTCTGAAAAGACATAACAGTAGTCCAAATTATGTGATCACATTTCATTTCAAAAAAACTCTGTTTTAGAAGTATGAATATGAAAAAAGATTGAAAACACACTGATGCTTGCTTTTACCTGTACCATCACCGCTTGCAAACTGCTGTATTATTTTTAGCAAACATGTTTTAAGAAAAATACCTTTGGTCTTTGGATACTTTATAAAGTAATGCATTTGCCCCATACTGGATATTTTTGTACTATTTTTTTTTTTTTTTTGCTTTTTCTACTTCTTGCACCAAAGGAATAAACCAGAAACTGTCATGAAAACTATTCAAAGTATTTTCTCTGTCATACCTGACAATATATACTGTGTTTCTATACAGTTTCTATATTTTTGAAAGTGCACATACTCACAAAACTGATGAAATAAAGCATTTTACAACATTAATCACAATCAAGAGAATAATTCTAATAGTACTTCTCAAATTTTGGGAAGTCCTTAGGTTACCATATGCAAAGATGTTTGAGAATTTCAATTACAAAAAGTAACAAGTGACTCAAAAATATTACCTAACAGGTCACAATGCATTTAAAGAGAGGACCCTATGTTTCATTTGTCCAAAGTTTTTGGTTTTTTTAAGAGAAAAAAGAATAAGGAATAACAGAACATACTGTATAGATTTAAACTCCACTTCAGATTCCCAGGAAGGCTGTCTTAAGCACTGTATGCATTATAAAACTATGGGCTGACCCATTTAAGTCACTGCTTCATCATTCAGAGCGACTACAAACACTTCAAATCTCACTTTGAAACGTTATCATTTACTCTACCTCTTGAAAACACCAAGCACAGTGTGGTCCAGAAAGCAAACAATCTTCACAAGTCACTGCACTTTCCCGAGAACAATTCCCTACATTCAAATCCAAGAAGACAAAAGAGAATTATTAATGTGTTCAATCATTTAATTTATGAAAATTTTTGTCATTTAGAGAATGTGGCAGATGAAGATGACACATTTAGCCATATTTAGAATTAATGATAACATTCCTTCAAAAGCATATTTCTATTGGTAGATTGTTAACTCTCTGAAAAACAAATGTTGAAAATTAACTTACTTTGACATGCTTTAGGGATGCCCATTCACTGGAATCGCGTTACTTGTTTTCTCCAGTATATTTGATAAAATATTACATTTATTTCTTGTATAGAACACATTACATATTGCTAACATAAACAGAGACATTAAAAAAACCAGATTTTCATTTGCTCTATGTGCTTAAAACACCGTCACTCAGATCTGTAGATATTTGATATGATTTTATTGTGTGAGTACCAGTGAAACACCGAGTCACAGAGATAGTATTAAATTTCTCAGTGGTTCAAACATTGCTTAGTATAACTAAAATAGCTCAAATGCCTGTCTCTCTCATACATGTGCTATGCAATGATCACATAAATCTCAGATGAATTTACAGGATAGCCCTACAGCAGTCTGTTAAAAAAAAGAAAAAAAAATTCATTAACCAGAGAGGAATGACTATGTACCGAATAGAAAGGTAGCCAGCAGCAACTTAAAACTATTAAAACTAAAACAATAAACATAGTTTTGAAAAGCTGACGATCCGTGAACCTTACCTTGTACATTGTTATTTCTTTGCAGAAATAGGAAAAGGAGGCAAAGCAAAACAATCCCCATTCGTTTTCAGTGCTGGCTGCGTGACAAAAAATATTATCATGTTAATTATCATCGGTATAGATTGTTGCAAAACCATACATTCCCAAGGAGTATGTTTTAAGTTGTCACCTGCACTGAACTGCGAAGAAACTTCTGTGCTATCACGACGCAACATGAATAAAAATGAAAAGCTACCTGGACAGGTAAAGACGACAAGCTTTGCATACAAGTAACCTGAACATGGTTATCACTTCCTTGTTTTCCTGTACTCCTTATAAGGTATACAATCAGAAGAAAGGGGGAAAACTCATTCAGGTGACGATTTCTGTCAATTCCAGTTTCCCTGGGTGCTAGAGAGAACTATCCATGACACCACTGCCAAGTATACAGCAGCTCGGAAACACTCCTCTAAAATAACTCCTTTAATTGTTCCCTGGGAGAGCTCATTAGGCAAACAGGTCATACAATTGCTAGGTGAATATACCTGGAGAGATGTAAAAATCCCATTTTTTTCAAATTTCCTGATGTGGAGAGTACCTTGTAAAGACAGCTGTGGAAAAAAAAAAAATCACTAATTTTAACAGAGAAGCAGGCTTCAGTTACATAAGACAAAAAAGTACATTAATTTTATTAACATTTCAAATTGAAAGGGAAACGTGTCGATTGCGGGGTTTTCAACAGGTAAAAGAAGGAGCAATTGTATTCCCAATTCTGTGGCTGACAAGGAAAAAACTCCTCAAGCTTGATTCTTGTCTAGCAACCGGACCAACATTCTGCATCAAAAAAACGTTACTGTTATAAATCTCTTTTCTCTCCACCACCTCCCCAGCCCAAAGAAAGGCAAAACTCCTTATAGGATTTAGAAAAAAAAAGTTCCTATTTGTAGATTTCACGTCTTCCCATCCTTCATGTTCCTTCATGTTTTGGTTTTGTTTCGTGGGTGTTTGGTTTTATTTTCAAAAAAAAAAAAGTTCAGAACAAATTCTCCCTCATCATATTTAGGCATTTGCAGGCAATTTGAAACACTATGGTATAAAAGCACTATTTCAAAAGCTATGTTCTGGCTCGTCCTCAAAACATATATCTGATTTTCTACAGCCAGAAATCCTACCAAAGCTAGGAATTCCACTCCTAACAACTAAGTTGCTCTAACCATGAGCAACTAACTGACTGGCTAAGACCTCCCCTTTTAAAAGCCGTGATAGGTGCAGTCTTGGAGCAGGATATGACAGTAGGGATAGGTCTAAACTAGTAAACTCAACATGCCTGGAAACATTCCTGGCCATTGAGGCCAACTGGCACAGAAAATCCCAAGTTTATGCTTGCAATTTGCCTGCTGGGACCACATTAACTACCAAATTGTGCCCAGAAATTGTTTGCGGAGAGTATTAATTGGAAAAGGTCAAATTCACGCCAAAGAGCATTTTAACAGTTTCATAGCAAAGACTCTCATGCTAGTACCTGGAAATATTCCCAGGCACATCTAATTTTACTAGTATTTACATAGTCTATGGTAGTTTCATAGCCACTCAAGCTGAATTACGTCAAACCTACCTTTGTCCTGCCCTGGCGCTCACACCCCTTCTCTTTTACCTGCTGTTCAAATAAACAAGGAGCTCTTGAATTGTTCCAGTTGAAAACTAATCACCTTCCATGGGAAAGGCTGGGAGCTACTTATCATCAGGATCTGCTCCCTGAATTGACTCACTGTACAGTCACCTGCAAGTGCCAGTTTAGGGGAGTGAGCAGGACAGAAAGACTGGAGTTGGCAAGAAAGGTGGGAATATGTTAAACTGAATTTATCTGCTGTGGAGCCATAGCTTTCCATTTCAAAGCAGAAGTTAACTTTGCACCTCTTCCTAGCCCTGGAAACATAACAACAGCTCTAAGTGTTCTGTGCTCCAAGGATTTCACGGCAAACCTTCAGCCACCAAAAGGTTCCTGGTTAAGGGATCAGACAGGTGAACTGTATTGGCAAATGCTTATTTTTAGACTCAAGATATCAAGTTTTTTAGTATATAGAGAAAGAATAATACAGTCTATATAAAATTTACAAATTCTATTTGATAATATCAGTTCACCATTTGCTTGTGTGCTAATGCTTTATATAAGTCTTGGCAAGGTCCACATGACTGGAGGCTAAGAATAGGATGGCTGCCAAAGACTATCTGCATAAGCCTAGCCTGAATAAAATAACTAAATTTCTGCACTCTAATAAGAAGAGACCTCTCCAGATTGTCGGTAGAACGGAGAAGGCAAGAAGAAAGCATCAAAATAAAACAGAGTGAACAGGAGAATAATAAGGAGAAAATATTCAAGGTTAGTTTTAACTTTTAAAAGTTCACAGAATGAGATCACACCCCCCCTACACAGGTATGTTACCCACAGGAGCAAACAGAAATGGAATGAAAAATTCACTGATGGGGCAGAGTAGAATAAAAGATGTCCAGGAAGGGAGACAACAAATACCAAGAATAGAACTCAGGCAAGGTAAGAAAACCAAGGTAGGTTGCTATTAGATGTTTCTTATTTTAACTTGCTTTATATATCTCATATGACATCTAAAGATTGCTGACTTAAAGAAATTAAAGAAGAAAATGGGGGGGTGGGGGGACTTTCAACTCTCACATATGCTAGAGGAGAAGAATTCTACACCAGAGCAACCACATGATATGAGTTAATCCAACTCCCTCATTTCCCTATATGTTATAGCCTTCTCCCCTTATTCCCTCTAAGCTTCAGTAGCTCTATTCTGCTACTTCCCTTGCAAGAACATGTAAGTTTTACTTCTGTCAGACTAATTCTAAGTTTAGGTCCAGTACCGGGGTCCTTTATTCTTATTTTATTCACACAAGTTAGAGGCATCAATCCAATGCCATCAATCCAGGTGTAACAGCAAGGTATTTTACAATACACACATACACACAGAACACAATTATGATTATTTTTAATCAGTCAGTGCATATTCATTTGGGAGCAAGTTCTGGTCTCATTTAAATTAGAGTTACTGTTTTATAATGGTATCTTAGAGCAGAATGCAACTGTCTTACAATATGGCAACAGAGCAATGCAAACCTGGGCTTCTTTAAAAGCTATTTCTTTATTAATGTAGTTTGTATAGGATAAAATCTTAGGCGCATTATCCATACCTGACCCTTATACTACATGGAGAAAGCACAGAAAGACATTCTAGTCATATAATCCACCTTTAACAAATTCACTAGAGAGCAACAAACCTTAAATACAGAGGTACAAAGAGAATAAGAAATAAAACAAAAATATTAGCCTGACTGTACTTTTTATCAATATTTTTTCCTTTTGAACAAACATGCAGCTTTTCTGACAAGCAAGACCATGTTTCACACATGAAGCTAAAGCCAAAAATAAGGTGATGATCGGCTGCATAAAGCTTCCAGAAAGTATTTGCATACGAAAGCATGCAAAGTAATTGATGTATTCATATCTAAAAAAAAGATCACTTCATTAAAAAAACCCACCAACCTCTCCTGTAAATATACTGTGAACTGATGTTGTATAATTACACATACAGGCAATTCACCTCAAGAGAAAACAACAATTAGTTTCTTCTGAACCAGACAAAATTTCGAGGAGGAAGCATGTCAGCTCCAGGGAAGGTTTATCAATCAGAGATCAGTATGTGCCAGGTCAATCCAAGCAAAGAAAATCTCTTTTAACTAGAAATTGGAGAGCTACATACACAGAAAGAAATTCTTGTAACTGATCTCTCTGTCTCAGACACAGCCCAGCCCTTGATTCTTCTCTGTGCCCTTCTCATACACTCATCTTGAAAACCAACCCAAACACCAGGCAGTTCAAAGACTGCAGGTCCCATAAACTGAGATGGTCCTTCAAACATTTACAAAAGTGGGTAAGCATCTCTTGGAGACCAGAAAACATTTCCCCATCCCTTCATGAGAGAATTTTGTGGAACTAAAACAATGAGATAGGTTTTCGATGCCCTCCATCCTGAAAAACAATGTACACCAGCTCAACGCATCTGCAAGAAGGCCTATCAGAAAGGAAAGGCAGACACAAAGCCATATCTCTCAGCTCTAATGAGTATTTGAATCAGGTTATTCTCTCTCTGCTTTATTTCCAAATCATATCTGTCTTGGAAGCTCCTGACAATCCCTCATGGGGGATCTAAGTGGCTCTTAAAGGTTTAGGTCAAGCTTTTTGACCTAAAAGATGACAAATGAAGAACATTCAAGAGCCTGCAGAAGGGGTGCCACCAAGAAAAATATTTTTCTTCCAATAAGAAACATGTTCTGTGGCTGCACAAGAGGTTCCCAGCAGAAACACAAGTCCTTTTCTTTGTAACATGCCTGTGCACAAGTATCTTCCTTGCCAGCTTGACAAACCTAGTTCCAAGAAGGGTTGTAACAGATGTTTCAGGGGATGTGTGCCAATTAACTAAGCAGGGAACCTGAAAAAAAATACAAAAAATGCTTTCCAAGCTTGAGACTTAACATTAAGCTCCAACAAACTAGAGATGATCTGAGGAGCCACACAGCAGCGTGAATGTCCTGTGAACAGGAGAAGCCAACTCTGTCAGAAACCCCACATGACATTGGGAAGACTTGTCCCATTCATTCCTTTGCTGCGGAGCATATCCTGGCAATACTTATGGGAAAGCTGGCAATAATATTAAAAGATGAAGCAACAACCTCTACCCAGCAATTGCGTTTAATGCGGAAATTCACAACAGTGATAAGTGTAAATAACCAGTAATTTTGTTTTTACATTTTTTTCCTGCATGGGAAAATTTTTCTAGCTATGAAGCAGTCGCATCACCTAATAAACCACTTTGCAAAATAACTGTTCAGCTACATATGTATACAGTGTCTGCTGATATTCTTCGAAGTTTCTTTCTTTGCTCATCAGCACAGTGAGTGGTGGGTATTGCTCCAGCAGGAAATGGTCTCAACCCAAAGAGGCTGCCATGACTGTTTAGGACATGTATAAATGACAAGGTTAGCCTGCAGAAAGTGAAGACATGAAGACAAAGTGCACGAGCTGCTTCACAGCAGCTCCCATGTTCTGGCGTGTTGGGGAAGCAGTACCCAAGGGTTCCTGGGTAGACAAGCCCCCCAGTTGAGCCACAAAGCCCTGCTGAGGAGCAGGCAGCGAGGAGGAGAGGTGAAAGCCTCTCTTGCTCTCCTGTGGAGATTTTGCCTCCAAGCGCCACTCCCTGCCTCCTCAGCAGCTCCTCAACAGCGAGCAGCTGGGAATGAGGGAGAGCAGCTTTGGAGAAAGACAGCTGGAGTCTGTGGCTCCTTCTAGCAGGTCACACAAGCTGCCCTGCCACACATCGGGGAGGATTTTTTTCCTCCAGCTCTGAGGAGAGTGGGGTGTTGCAGACCAATGACTCATGCCATGATTCACTCCCTGCCCTCCTCTTGCTCCTGAAGCACCCACTGCTGCTAGACAAAGGCAAAGAGTGAAATCAACTGGCTCCCCCTGAACAAATGAAGAGGAAGTGAAGGAAAAGGATAAATTGCTCACCAATTTGGAATGAAATGAGACAGACAACACAGGGTGTTTTCAATCAGTATTTACCTGCCCCACAGCTGGTTCCCCTGGCTGGCTTCAGCCAAGGGCGTGAGCAAACCTTTGTCCTCAATTTGCTCTGCATGGATGAAGCATTCCTGGATATTTGTTTGATTTTCAGATTTGAATAAACTGCCTTACTCAAAGCAAAAAGAACCCAAACCTCCTAACTGCATAGGCACTCGGGAGGAACTTGTGGAAAAATCGTACGGGTTTCCACAGGGACTTTTAGCCAGGGCACAGCACTAAAAACATGCCATAGGTTTTCCCACACAACAGTGAGTCTGGTCTAGGTTTCTGTTTGAAACCTAGCTCTACAAAAATCTGGGATGCCAGAGCAAGCACTTCAGGTTAGTGCCAGAGCAAGGCTGAATATTCCAGTGCCAGGAACCACCGAGAATGTTAACTATATAACTTTTTGCCTGACAAGTTTTCCACAGCTTTCCCCCTTCAAATGGGTGCTAACTGTTGAACAAACTGCCTGTTCTCCCCATAACAAGGGAGCCAGAGGTAACCTCCAGATGCACAGGCTGCAGTTGCACAGTAAGAAAGGGGAGGCTTTGGCGCAGACTTGAAACCAGCAGAGCTAGGTGATGCATACAGAAGGCAGCCTTGCTTTTGAAAAAAGGAGGTATTTGTAAGCATGATGTAATCAGGTCTGATTTATTTACATCTATAAATTCCAGACTAGGGGGTTAGGACTAAATAACTTGTAAAAATAGCTTTTCCACAACTAGTCTTACACACAGAAGCCATATTTGCATCTAGGTTCACCTTGCTTGCGCACACACACACCACTCTTTGCTGTAATAGCTAGCTTCAACAAGGTTAACACAGAACAGCCAAAAGCGGTATGCACGCTTAACTCGGCATCCAAAAGGCTACTGAAAATTGAGAAAATGGGCCCAAACAATAGCAGAAACCGGTAAGATGAATGAAGGTTTCAAGGAATCATTTTGAACTTAGACAGTAGGGGCTCTGGTTACAGACACATGGCATGAACACTCTGGGAGAAGAACCGTGTTCAGGCTTTCAAGAGATCTTTGTACAAAGTGCTGCCATCTTATGGCCGATTTGCTGTTCTGAAATAGAAAAGATATTATTTTAAGAATTAACACATACAAAAGTGTTCAGATACTGAAATTGCCCTACTTAGCAATATTTTGTCTTCCTACATATTTAAAAGCCTCCAGAAATGTTCATGTCCTTATGCTAACATAAATGCTGAAAGATATTAAGTGTTATCGGTTTTGCTAGTATCTTTTCTTTTAAATTACTGCTACATGAGGCTCATCTATCAGAGTAAACAGAATATTTTTCTGATTACTCTGATTATTGGAGCTCAATTACATGATTTTGAATTTTCAGAAATCGTTTTCAGTATTCTTGTCAATATGACTTTCAAATCTTGCTTTATTGCTATGTGCGTTTTATCTTAGACAAATAGTAGGAAGGAAATTTAAACCAAAATCGCCCACTCTCATTAAAACAAAAATGGTGAAAAAACAAAGTTCTGTTAGATTAGTGTTTCTACAATCCTTCTTAAAGATATGCAATTGTTCACATTATATATCTAAAGAAAAATCAAGCAGGACCAAGAATATGCAAATGGAACAATTTATAAATTTTTTTAAAAAGTTAATCATTTCAATTATCTTGACTGAGTTACATGAAAAGAAACAAGTGCATTCCAGGAATTCTAAAATTTGATCATGTAAAATCTATCAAAAAATATTTTATGCCTCTTACACACTTGCAACAATTTTGCTTTGTTTTGGATGGACATTTGACAAGTTACCATCACTTTTCAACAATTTAAAATAATCATTCTCAATATCTGCAGTACATTAATATATGCCATAGGAGGCCATAGAGTCATGCTCTCTTTATGAATCAGTAGACTAATTAACAGAAATTCAGAAAAATACTATTGACAATACCACAAAATATAGTGCAAAACACAGGAATGGACATCATAGATGCTGATTATGTGTCCCTGATATACGACTTATTAAATAAACTTATCAAATTCTACCATTAAACTACTCAGACTGTTCCTGTTTCTGACACAGAAACACAAAAAGTGGGTCTACTCACCTTTATGGTATATGCAAGAACTAGTTGAATTCTTTATTATCCAATTTAGAAGCAAATAAGCTCCATTTTACTGTGTTACTTGCATTTACAACAGTGACTTGTTTCTGCTGCTCTTATTAGAAGATTGTTTCAAGACTTCACTCTTGTCATGACTGGAAACCTAAATTCCAGCCTAAACGGACTAACTTCCAATTTATATCCATTTGTTTTAGTGACAACATTGTCCAGCACCTTAAATAACTTCTTTCCTTTCCTAGTATTTGCCCTGCCCTTCTTTCCCCCTCCTTTGGATATATTTATAGAGAGCAATTGTACATCTCTCATTCTTCGTTTTGTCCAGTATTACTACTCTGCATTTGTTTCAATACTCTTTCCTAATTATGGGTGACAGACTGTTCATAGTAGTCCAGGAAATCCTGACCAAAGCTTCCTACAATGGGGTCCATACTCACACATTCCTTCTTAAGTTGTTGCCCCCCCCCGCCTTTTTTTTTTTTTTTTTTAAAGGAGAGTCATATTCATCTTTCCATGGTTCCATCACAGCTGGTTCAGCGTCCTTTCAGGACTGACCTAGATCATGGCGTTTCTCCTCTCTACCAAGCAACAAGCCACAATTTATAATGGAAATTATTTTACCTCAATTTGTTTGTGATCTGGCACTTGCACTATTAAATTCTATTCCATACCACCAGCTCTAAAGTTCCCCCAGCGTGGCCTATGTTTTTCTTGTCCAACAGATGTTTTTCTCCTCTGACTATGCCATTTTTAGCAGCACTGGAAATATTAAGGGAGATTGGCCAAAACCCTGATCCCTGAGAAACTCTGCTTGCTACTCTAGGTAGCCTGATAGGCTCTCTTCCAGAATAGATCGTGCCATAAATACATTTCCTCAGACATCATACTTTTTAATAAATTTATACTGCTTTTATAATATTTTTCCCATTTTACCTCCACATTCTTAATTACACTCTTACAAGATGTGTACAAAAATTTGCAAATTACTAAGGTTAGATTAATGAAGTTATAATCACTTTTCTTCTACAATTTTCTCTCCCTTTTTGGCAGAACTTTTAAAAATTCTTGCTCTTGTACTTGAAACTGAATTTGCTGTTTTTTCAGCATTTTAGAATGAGAATGCCCATCATTCCACTGTGAGACTACCCTGCCCTTTGAATTTAAATTTCAAATTTGTAAATGATAGCTTACTACAGTTAGTTTTTATTTCTAGACATTCTTTCCATCCCATTTCTATTAGGGGAAAAAAAAGAAATAATTTGTGTAGCAGAAGAAGCTTCTAGTGTTTAACATTTTGTTTACAGATTGTAATTCAGTTTGCTGCTGACAAATCTGACTGTATCCTATGTTTCTAGGTTCCCCGTTTTTTTTGCTGATCAGGTACTGGGTGTTTTTTCCTCCCTCTTACATTGTCTTTGTTCAACCTCAATATCTTCTTTGAAAGATTTATTCACCCGGGGATGTTCAAACGTTCTTCATTGTCTACTTATAGTGCAAAATGCATTTTTTAAATTACCTAAATTAGAGAAATTCTAGACTTCAGAAATGCAGCTTTCATGCACTTTACATCACTAAATTCTTTGGTTTCTCCAGATTTTTCCTTCTGAATTACTGTAATGGGCCTGTTTTTTTCATTCTTTCTCCTATTTTCAATAGAATTAAACTGAGATAACTTTGGCTAGGTTATTTTCTACAATCAGCTGTTCTATGTCATCACTACCTAAGACCACCTAAAATAGCATCCTCATATTGGTCCAGTTACTGCTTAGTGATGAAATCTGTCAGCTATTGTACCCTAGAATAACTGGCTCTACCGTTATCAGAAGCGTTTGCTTTAAACTCTTTCTGAGCAGTTAAAATTTTCTATAATGAGACACTGCTTCAAAATTTCCCTTTCATGTTTTAATGCATCCCTATCAGCTATAGCAAATCCTTAGTGGTCCTTCTCAGGTAATCTTCATTTGCCATTCTTCTCCCAAAAAGTTTGTCAAATTCCATTCTGCCGTACTATTCCTTATCTCTACAAGCAAATTCATGCCTTAGTACCTCACTTTTATTTCTAGATTTCTTAACAGTCCATATATAGGTTTAAGAATATTATAGCCATGGTCTTCTCATCCACCACATCCTGTTGTACTTGAGACCCCAGGGTCATCCTGGCACCTGTATTTCTAGGCCGTTTGTGTTTATACACAATCTGTGTATACAAATATCTCAGTCTGTCTTCTACAACATTGTCTTTTTTTTTTTTTTTTTCTTTCTCTCCTACCTTGTTCACAGTTCTTTGAACCACTGTCCTGGCATCCAGGTTATTCTCCTAACATCGCTACCTATCTTATCACTAATTCTTCCATATTGCTCCCACCTGAATTCCTTATCCCTTCACCTATTCACCTTATCTTCCATTTTTGAAACAGGGCAAGGAAGTTACCTATAAATGTCCTCCAAACCTCTCTCCTATTTCCTAGTTTTGAATCCTTTTAATGATTGTACCTACATATAAATAGATATTATTAGTATATATTTTTTCATAATATACTACACAATGCAGTCTTCATGTTATTGGTATCGGTTATATCAATCTTAATTCCAGAAAATAATGTATTTTCTCAGATGTACTTCATCGACTTTTCATGAAAAAATCCTCTTTCCTCTCAAAAGTCAAATGCCTTAGAACATTTCCCATAGCATCAATTCTTAAGACATCTGCTGCCCTTTATTATCTTTCATGCTTTAACACACCCTCTTTAGGAATGAAACACTAGTGTTAGCTTTTATTTCAGGACAAACATACTCAGACAGATTTCCTCTCTCTTTTGTATTCTTTTCAATGTTCTGTCCTTCAGCCTTTTTTCCTACAGCACAAGTGTATAGAAAGTTGTTTCATCCAAGAAATGACTGCATTTCCACAGACATTAAAATGGCTTCCATTTAAAAAATGGAATAAAAATGCATGTGCATACCATGTCTGTATCACCTTGAATACAATATTTTTAGGTTGAAATTATACTATAGCAGTGCTACTCACTTCACAATTATAAGGCAAATTTAAAATAGCTTCAGTTTAAAGAAAAATATTTTGAATTAGGTAGGTAAAGCGAAATCTTGAATATACTTTTGATCTTGAGTAATTGTTCATGAGATGTCTCACCAGTTCTCCTGGAGGTATTTTAGTCATTTTGAGTTAATCATTACCTGCAACTATGTGAAAACCTATTCAAAGCCAATGTGCAATAAAGTGTTCTGTTAGGGAAGAAATGCAGACATTGAGTCATAGCTGTCAGTTATTCATTATACTTCATTCAATTAAGATGTGATTCTTTCCAGCATTATTATTGCTTTTGATTTCCACTGTGTTACTGGTCTGGTGAATTAACTTCCTTAAGTTAGTGCAAGATTCTGCTCATCCTGATTATGTAAGACACTTGAATATTTAACTACCAAAAGGTAACTACACTATTTTAAAGCGATAGGAAAAACAAAAATGAGGGTAAAAAGGTTAGTGAGAATAATATTATTCATGCTAACAAATATCATATGAGACAGAAGAAAGATATTAAAAATCCAGTTCTGTGCATGGATTGCTCAATGGCACAAAGGAGCAATATTGACGAAGTCTAACAGCAAACAATATAATTTGTTCCTAAAAAAGGAATATAGCATTTATTCATGAAGAACGGAAGTGTTAGAAATGTCTACACAGTTTTAGTACTTGACGAACGGATTCAAAACTAAAATATTTTAGCATGCCTGGTTCATGAGAATGATTCAGGAATAACTGGGGAGAAAATAATAATGTCATGATTAAATCTGCTCTTTTAGTATGCTTCTTCAGCAATGCTACTGGCCTAAACAGGGCTATGGCACATGTACTTGTAAGCAGGCCAATTACTGTGCATAATAAAACTCCCCTGGCAGTACTAAAAAACAGAAGAAAGTGTCTACTATTCATTACTACTAATAGACTGTGCATAAGAAGCTGTGGAAAACACTGTATTCTGCTTCCAGCAAAAAGGTTGGATGACATCTGAGTTAACATCAATTGGGAACTTGACTGCCCTCATAAATCTGGGAGCAATAACTGTGCTCAGTAACTTCTGAGGACACACAGCAGGAGAGACCAAGGAAGAATTCAGACAAGTGGAATGACTGTTGCTCTGGAGCCCCATGCCAGGCTATGCGTATGGGTGTAAGCAAACCCTTCAGGGAACAGTAAATGCAGGTTTTATACACATATATGGGAGGTGCCTCTCACTGTGTTTACCATAGGCAGAGCCAAGGGCACAGCTGGCTCCGACCTTGGGCATCTCAGGTGCCTACTGCTACACAGGACAAATCTGGGCAAAACATAAGCAGCAAAAGCTGTTAACAATATGGATCATTAAAGAAATTATTTTTTTACCTGTTTCCCTCAACTTCAGAGTTATCCATGCTCTGTAGTGTGTGAACTTCCCTGAACGTGGGAAATGCACTAATGCCCTCTTCTGCCTGTGCTGTTAGTCCAAAGATGAAGGGAGATGAGTACCTGACCTACAAATCAAAATCATGATAATGACTCCAAGCAGAGCTATCTAATAGTCCAACAATTGACTAGTAATGCTAGTAATGTCTTATACAAAGTACACATGCTGATCTGATGAGGTCATTCTTTTTCTTTCTCTTTCTTAGAAAATTTGCAATATTTATGGTTAAACCAACATACAAAAGCAAATAAACCTTTCTGGTCCTTCATTTAGACTGTGACAGTATCTTAAAACCACCTATCACACTGCTATTATGCACAAAAATTGCATTGTTGATAAAAACATTCATTTTTACCATCCGTTTGCTCACTTGGAGTAATAAAGTCTGTTTTTACTGGATACTGAGTTGATATTTATATTTTCATGTGTTACCATCTGATTTATTCCTACCACCTTTATATGATTTTTTTTTCTTTTCTCCCCTAGTTCAAAAACACATTTTGTTTTCATTTGCTGTGTTTGTGAGTTGAGCTACAGCAGTTTGATTTAGCTAGTGCTTCTGAATCATATATTAACAAATCTGTCACATCTTGGCTTTTTCCTTACATTCTTCTAAGTTCACTGCCTTTACAGTATATAAGTGCTTTTTTATTTTTTTTAAGATCCTAGTACTTTTCTTCTTCTATTAGTGATTTTAAGGGCAGATTACTCACTGGAAAAACTTACTCCTCTATTGCAACTAGAGCCAGCCCAGACTTAAGCACAGATACAGCATCTGAAGCTTCTGGCTGGACAGCCTTCCTGGCTTAAGAAATCCCTTAGTGCAGTTCTTGTGAGAGAAATCTGTCAGCCTCTTTCTGTTTATAATTTCTATTAACACTCCAAATAGCAGGCACCACAGAGTCCTTGATTCAATTCTACAAGGACAGCAGGTAAATATTGTCAGAAAAAATAGTGGCCCAGTATTGGGAACAGGGGATTTCCCAACCTGAGCCTGAATGCCTTCATGGAGGCGGGGGAAACACAAGCACAGAGGGTGCAGAAGCCAGGAAAAGGTCAGACAGGGAACAAAGTTTGCTGAAATCAATTTTAAACAGCTGATTAAAGTATTGGCTTTGATTTTAATGTCCTTCCTGAATCAGACGAATTGCCTTTAGTATAACACTTTGGAACTGAATGGGGCAAGAAACACCCCTGGTGATGGTGAGGATGATTGTTACCAGCCAGGTTTTCTGCCCTGGGGAGGGATGGCAACATTCACAGTCCTCTCCTCTACACAGTTCTGCTAAGGGAGAAATAAGTCAGTCTCTGCAGGGCCCTAGTCACCAAGTGACCTCTGCAGACACAGCCAAGAGACATGATCCTGCTAGAGCTGTTTCCAAGTAGACTGGTAGGGTCTCATTTCTTGAGCACCTACCAGAGAATGAAACCTCATTTTGATCAGGCTCTTCCTCCCAGCTGACAAACCCAAAGACTGTGGAGCCATGTCACAGCCTTCAGGGTGCCTGGGCACCCACAGTGGGAAACACAAACCCTGGGAGAGAAACCTGCCCTCAGCTGGGCACCCCCGCACCCCTCGCAAACAGATGAGAGCAGCTGCAAGAGCAATGCTGTTCAGGCTCTGCAGTTCTACTGAATTCACACCAGCTGCTCTGGCTGTTACTGGCAGCAAGCACTTAGCAAGCCTGCTGGGAAGTCTGAAGTAGTAATCTGTGTTTTCATATACATAAGACACCAGATATCAAGTCAGACAAGAGTTCTGGATGCCGTTGAGATGCTGTCCAGGTCACAGTAGTGATTTAAGAGGCATATTTCTGTCTTCCTAAACTTTCAAAATGAAATGTTGTTAATGACAGCACAGGCATCTTATGAGCTTCCCCAAGCCCCTTCCTTCTTCACAGACAGCGTGAATGTTTTAATTAAGGCTTTGACAGAGAAGCAGATCAGGATTACTACATCAGTTCCCTTTCAAGGCATGTTTCAGCAAGCTGATAAAGATTGCTAGGTTGATGAGACATATCGATATTATAAGACACACCATGTGTCAGGCCAAGCACATTAAAGGCTGATGCTAAGCTTTAAATGAATCATTCAAACTTACCCAGCCATCCAGAATTAATATGAAATGAAGAGTCTGACTAACAAGTCTGGGGGATTCTTTTGTTTTGTAGAAGTAGGAGGATGAGGAGCATGTTCATATGAGACAGCAACTTAAAACTGTGCTCGTGTAGGAATGGTGCACACATTTTGATCATTATGAAAAGAAATTCACATTTGCATTTTATTGAAGATGTCATCATAGTTCTTTGAAAACTAAGATTTTGACAGTTTTGTGAGAGGAAAAAAGAAATCTACATATATAAAATGCACTTTTTTTAAAAAAAGAATTGCCCTCAACATTTTCCCAGGAAAGAACAGGCAATGTTAAAAGTTAATATCATTTTACACATTCCTTTTCCCTTCACTATCTATTGGTATTGGCAGTTAAACTTTCTTACAAAGACGTTCAACTGTAAAAGTATTTTGGGTTAGACTTCAATCACAAGCCATAAAAACATGGCCCTACTGCACTGAGTAGTCCATACCTTTACTGGCATAAATGGCAGCTATATGCCTCATTATAATTGCCAAAAATTTACATTTTCATTCTTTGAACAATGTCTCATAATGATTAATTGTTCTTTATCAGTCTTTATTCCTACTGATTTGATTTCTTTTATAGCTCAGCATAAGCTTAATCAGAAATAGACACACAAGCTTTGCTAAGCATATAGGTGATGATCTTTATTGTATCTCATCAGATTAATAGTTTCTCTTTCTGTTTCAGTAGGCCAGAAATATTTTATTCTCAGAAAAAGCTTTTTTTTTTTTTTTTTTTCTTTCCCTTCCTTATTACAGAATGTGCGCTGATGAAATCTCAAGATGAAGTTCAGTGTGGATTATTATTAAAAGTTGGTGCTGCAATAACATTACTCATTGCTGCTTCACATTCTGTACGTTTTTGTTAAGTCTGTGGCACCTCAGAGCCTGAATCTGTCATCAGGAGACAACACAGAGGCATTCAGAGAGCTCTGCTAAGAGCAAGAAGGCCACCTTTGGCATCCTGAATAGCACTAACTCGGCGATGAAAGACAATTGTTCAAAAATGGCATAATCATGAGAGATGGTGGCACAGCAAAAGTGGTGCTAAGAGCACTGCAACCAGAGATGTAAGTAACAAGTCTATTCATAGCAGCGTTTTTCCCCAGGGAATGGAGTCTTGCAAGTGACTTCATTAACTGCCGGCAGCAGACAGACTGCACTGCACTGGGAGTGAATGGGAAATAGTCATCAGATGGCCCCAGCCAAAACTGAGGCAAATCAGAGAAGATAACAGACAAGTGAGGTGCTTTCCTTACTATTCAGGACAAATTAGTCATATCCCTAAATTTAATACTCTCTCCCTTTCCTCTTGGTAAAGGCAACCTTTTGGTTCTACAGCAGACAGGGACATATTTGCACAAAGGGAGCTTTGGTCACTCACGAGCTCTCTTGGAATCCTCCCAGGTACTGGAGGTGGGGTCCAAATGCTCTGCCTGCTGTGTAGTGCAAGCAAAATCCCTAAATATCTTGGCATTTGTTACTTTTAATAGCCAAGACAGAGCAATTACCAAACCTTATTAACTGTCATTCCATGCTTCTGCTACGTTTGACCTCTCACAAAATATGTGATAAAACTGCTGTCTCTAGGTGACCAGTTAGTCCCTCTTTGGTCTCTTCAGCACATTTCTTCACAAAAAAGAAGACCTACAACCCACATGTCCTATAATCTTAGCAACAACAAACTCCAGACCCTTCACTAACTTAAAAACATTCATCCCTACCAAACCTGCCTTGAGGGTGCTTGGTGTTTACCTAAAAAGTAAAGGTGCTTTCCACGCTCAAAAGATTAATAGCTAAGACAGCTAATGTAGCTAACAGCTGAACAGTTTAAACACAAAGAGTTTCTATATACAATCACTTCTTGCTTTGCTCCAATAAATACAAGGAAAAAAAAATGCCTTACCTCATGTTCCCTGCTCCACTTGAGCATCCTCCGAGTGTGAAGCTGCCTTCCCTGAGTGCACAACAGCCCTCACACGATGGCTCAGCTTTCCACTATGTCTCAGAGAGCCTCTCTGCTTGGCGTCAGCTGCCTTCCCCTTGCCAGCCCCCGGCTGAGCCCCCTCTGTAAAGGCACACCGTTGCCTTGCTTCTCCTAACTCAGGTTTCCAAACGCTCCAAATCCACCTGGTATTTCAGGTGTCCGTGTTTCAGAGATTAACGCCTTGACTCCTGCCTTTCTTTACAAGCTCTCCACTCTCCACATGCTCTCTTCTGTAGAGAATTTTAAGAAAACTGTCCTAAAATGCCATTTTTCAAAAGTCCTATTCTTCCCAAGGAGAACAGTAATAGTCCTTAATAAGCAGCTAGGCTATTTATAGCAATGGTGACTTTATGTCTATCTCTAGTACAATGAGGCAGTCCACATGAGACATCGGAACAGAGGCTGTTCATAAAAATCAAAACTGCAATTCATATGCTGTATATGAATAATGATTTAAGTAACCACTTTCTTCCCTCATTCCAGAGAGCAGAAATAAGGGCACTGTTAGCAAAGGACACAGCACAAAGCCAAGCCAAAGCCAGCAACAGCAAGAAGGCAAGATCAGCTGACACTGCCAACAAGCAAGAGTCAGTATCAACAGGTTGTGAGTCAGAAGAGCAATGTACGAACCTCATCTAATGTCCCAGTACATCTAGATTATATTGCTCTTGTGTGCTGGAAATTGAAGGAGCACAGTAAGAAATAGGAAAACAAGGAGAAAGAAGGCAGGAATGAGACTGGAGACCTACCCTGGGGTCAGAGACAGAGGCAAAGCAGAAAGGCCTGAAGAGGAACAAAAGGGCATTTCTAGGAGCTGCAACACAAGCAGCAGTAACCAAGCAACATATGGACACACCACAGGACAGGCAGCCACCCTTCATCCTGACTGGAGACCTCTCATTTTCCCCTCTACCACAAAGAGGGATAAAAACACCACCCTGTCTCTACACTAAGGAGGTAACACCCACCTCAAATACCCTCACCCTTCTCCATCTCCCCATCACCAGGCACTTGGCCACAGGCACACAGGTGGGTGGGTAACGGGGCCTGCATTAGCCCCACCTGGCTGACACCACCAGGACACTTTGTCACAGCCAAAACATGTTATATGGGTCTTCCTCCCTTCCTGCCTTAGGGGAGATAGCAGTGCTGGAGGGGTCCTATTTGCCTGGTGCTTGTGCATGGTGTTCCAGGGTGGGATTTTTTTTTTAACATTGATGTTTGAATGACTTCTGCAAAGAAGTGGGGAGTTGTGGGAAGTGTTTTAGAGGGGAGGGAAATTGGGAAAAATAACAAAGAGGAAAGTTCTAAGGAACTGGGCACAAGCGCAGCAGGAATTCAGCAGAACAATACAAAGGTGAAGGCAGGAGTAATGAATAACAGAGTAAGAGTGGAGTCCATTAGAAGTGGATAGAAGAGCCACCAAAGGACAAATTTTGCAGAGGAGGAACAGGAAAACATGTTACCCCCTATAAGCCTGCATCATGGCTTTTTATTGTAGCAGTTATTGACGTGTCCCTGGGACCTCATTAAGGAGTGAATCGCTTATGAGTGCAGAAGCGCTCAGAGGACTCAGATGTGGCAGGAGGCAGCATGGCTCCCCAGGTCCTGAGGACCTGGGCCATGGCAGCGTGGTGGCACCTTGCTGCGCAGCTCCTCCCTGCCCGTTGCGCCGTTACTCAGAGGCCGTGAGTCACCAGGAGCCTCAGCAAGTGTGTGGGTGGCCGGGCAGCATGCCCACCACGGTCCTGCACTAAGGTGTCCAGGAGTGACAGGAGTGGAGGCTCCGCGCCTCTGCCCTGTGGGAGCACTCCCTCAACAGCACAGAGCTACGCATGGTCGCAGCCACATGAGTCTGCGTGACAGGACCCGGGTGTCGGGTGCTGCGGCAAGCGGGAACAGGAGTTGCTTTTAGCCCAGGAGCGCGTCTCCTTTCACGCACTCACCACTTAAATATAACCAGGAATCTGGCACGCTCCTGCCCACGCTTGCACAACATTCAGCCTTACATCTACAGTTTTGCTTGGAAAGTCACTGGGCATTAAATAAAGCAACTTTCAGAACAGACAAGTGTGCTTTCTGACCTGTGCAGCTGCTAAAGAGAAATCTGGTAAATGCTATACAGTTGATTTGCACTTTGACTTCACTGAAAACTAAGGTTGTCAGAATTGGTCTCCTGCACCAGAACAGGACACGAATAATAGCAAAATAACTTATATATATACATATACATGTATGTATATGTACGTATCTGTATAAAAATACACACACATATACACACATGTATAGACATATATACATGTATAGACATATACAATGTTTATATTTATATTTAAACTGTGAAACATTAGGAAATTTATTAGGTGTCTTTGAAAATCAAATTTAAGGGCATACAGAATGTAATTTCTTCCCAAGTACAACTCTGCAAATCTCCTTTCACTAGAATGTTTCTAGCTACGTTTTAGCACATGATTTTTTTAGTAATGTTTTGATGTTAGAATAGGTATTGAAACCCTGGTAACCTGGGATGCTAGACACATTCTAGGGAGAACAGAATATCCACAGTTCTCATTAGTATTCAGAGGGGGCATAAATTTGTGCAGTTCAGGCTGACAGTACCTTATTATGATGCTTATATTTTCTGCCTCAAATTAATATAAATATTGTTGCGGATGATAACCATGAGCTTTATTTGTTGCTGGCACACATCTGGCAAGCACTCAACACAGATGAGTTTATTCCACAGACATAGCAATAAATTTTTGGTGAACACCATGTACAGATGTTGCTAAGGAAGGGACAGTGAGACAGACTGAACGCATGATGAAGTCTGTTTGTAAACAGAAGCACAGAGGGCACGGACTGAGGAGGGATTTGCATGGTGCTATAGGAGAGAATATGCTTCATTTCTAGTCTTTGGTGAATGGACTCTTAGGCCATGTGGGAGAAACTCAGGTACCTTTTAGTATATGCTTCTGATCAGGCTCAATGTCATGAATCATTATTTGGAACAACGTCTAATATATGTAGTTTTATTTTATTATTCATGTGCTTGAGTGAAAAGTAATGTAGTGTAATAATCTCAGAGTATTAATAGGGAAGATTTAGATAAATCAAACTCTAGTTTTCCTAATTGTTTAGCAGTTAACTATTTTACAATGCATCGAGTGATTACAGGTGTTGTGTGGGACTGAATTTTAGCAGATGCCACAGATCATTTCATCGCAAGTTAACAATTGCATTTTTCAAACATCCTTAAGGCAGTAACATATCTTAAAGAGCCAGAATGCGTTTAGGCTGTATAAATGGACTATGACCTAATTCATTTCATTTTTTTTAAGATATTAAAGTGATGCATAGTTACAGCAACCCTGACAAACAGATAAAACTGCAATTTCAAACATACTATTTTCATAGCCAAATCAATTTCTGCAAAAGCAACAAAGGACATGACAGTAAACCTTTCATGTTCATTACACAAATTATCAAAGGAAATGAACATTCACAAACTTACTTGTATTTCAGAACGAAATACATTCTCTTTTGCAGTTGTCTGTAACGAATATGCAATTATTTATAAATACATTTTAAATTCATAAACTGTGTGTGCTTTTTGGATACCTAATTGCAAATTACAGCAATAATAAGAACAGACCCAGACTTTGTGCTATCTTTTAGGCGTGCGTTGTACCGCTTACGGTTCAGGACAGACATTTCAAATCAGAAAATGCTGAATACATTACCAAAGTCACTGACACAAAATTCTGCTAGGCATATCATTTATCACTGTTGTGTTAAAAAAAGAGATTCCTGACATTCTGGTATTAAGAAACCAGAAGTAATAGTTTTAATTTTCCTCTGCAACTTAAAAATGAACACATATGATAGAGCACACAGTTTAGAAGACTATGAAGAAAGTGCCCTATTGAATGACAGACTGTCTAGTTGATTTACATGAAATACCAAGTGCTTGTATGAGAAAAGGTTAAAATTAGATTGACGAGCAAATGTGCTACCAGACTGCTGGCTGACAAATGGCAAAGTTATGCCAACGTATTACTTATTCTGGAGGCGCTCAAGAAGTAAGCAGGAGGATAGTAATTCATGTGCTAGAATACATTCACATTTAGCATAAACAAAGAGTGTGCAGGGTCTACAACAGGGACATATTAGATATATGTAATTTATGTCAACAAATAAATTAGTGATACAGTTTGATTCCTAGATATGGAATTTGAAGTACTCATGTCTTTCTAAGTCAAGAATAGGTTGTTGTACTATCGTTCAAGTTAGTTCACGATAATGCCCTGCTGAATGACTACATTGTTCTTCCCATAAAGTGACTACTGAGGCCAAATCCTCTTTCCACCTAACAATTGGACCATGCAAATGCAGATTAGTCATATAACTTCAAACAGCAGCCTTTAGATGATAGCCTGATTGCTTCTCAGTCACTCACTGTAAAAAGTAGTCTAGTCAAGCAGTGGTAACTCCTTTGTTCTTCCTCCTTTCTGTTAAACAAATTCTGCTGATCTATGGAATCAGCTATATCAAGGCTAGTTAATTAAGAAGTGCTAATTAACCTTTTTTTATTATTATTATTATCTTGCCCAAACAAAGGCACTTTGGATCTTAAAAGTGAACAAGGTCTGAAAATAAAATTCTAAGGGAGCAAGGTGCTCAAATCAATATATTAGCAATGCAGGCTATAAGCTTTACTGATTAGCAGCTGGATAATGGGGATTACCAGTCAGATGTGTCTCAATTTTGCTTCTTAACTGAGAATGCAATACTGAAAGAAATGGAAGCACATTATTGAAGGCTGCTACTTTTAACTCATTCTCCATGACTTAATTAGTTCCTGCTTAAAATGTATTTTTTATTTGTCACTAATATAATCTGCATAATGCCCATAACCTGTTACAGATCCATGCAAGCTGTTATTTTATCCAGCAGACAATACTGGATCTTTCTCCCTCTGGAACTAATGGAAATACTACAGCTCATTCCTGTGGGATTACAGGTTGGCTGTAGTGTGAATTTTTCAATGGGAATTTACACAGTAGGCAGCATGGGCTTGATCCTGCCCTTCACAGGGACAACCTTTTGACATTCTGTTAATACAAGCTACCCTAAAGCCTTAACAGTCCTAAACCCATTTGCCAAAACGTTTCCTTAGGGAAAAGAAAAATCTTATTCCCTTTCAAATGGCCAAAACAGACCACATGGTAGGGGAGGGAGCCAGTTGTCCCCATTAGTCATCACCCTGTCAGAATGACTGGCAGTCAGTAGACTTCAGACTTGCTTAAAAAGCTAGAACGGGTGCAGACCTTCCTAAGCATGGACTGGAGCGACACCATTCACCCCCCTGACCCTCAGTGTTGCCTTAAAATCTGGTCCAATAATTTATGCCAGGCTTTTAATATGTCTGTTAGATTGTTATTCTTCAGAAACTACTGTCAAGGAACAGGGGTAAAGAAAAAAAACATTCAAGGTTTGAATTGCATCAAGGTCTCCTCCTAAGGTCTCCTATAATTCTTGCAAATGATTGATGACCAGGAATAGGCAAGAACAATTTGTTACTAACTAAAATAATCCAATAGAGTGCAAAATAGCCTCTGTAAAAAGAGTAAGTAGCAATTGCTGGAAAAATCTATGCTTTTTAAAGCTATGCTTTGTGGAATGGAATTTACCATCAGAGCCTTCAAAAGGAGCTGTTGGAATCAGTTATTATAGTAGGTATTGGGCTAGATTCAGATCTCGTGCAAACAGCTGTAGCTCTCACAAGTATGATCACACTAACAGGCTGGTTTCAGTCCTTTAGGCGAAAGAGAGGCAGAAAGTGAGAGACGCTGACAGAGCATCTGCTGGTTAGATCAAAAAAAAGTCTGTCTTGTTGGCAGAGCTATTGTCCTTTGGTCACACCAATCCTAATTTGAGTCCTGCTTGCAGCAGCACTTGAAACCTGTGACAAACACAGTCATGCTTATACTGAGGTGGATGCCAAAAGAGATAATGACATGTAAGCAATACTGCAAAGAATGAACCACAAAAAACAGTGTCAGGTCTAAAATCTCCTTTTTTTTTTTTTTTCCCCGGATTTTTGTCGTTTTTTCCCCAGTCCTCACTCAATATAAAAAGCAATCCTCAAAAATTACAAACACACGCCTGGACCAGATCCCTGCCCAGAAATTCAGGTTTGTGTCAGATACTGTTTAGCCTAAAGGTAAGCATGTGCAAAACAGAGAATATTTTGTATTTCAACGAGGTACAGTCATTTGTATTTGTTATTCATGAATGTCAATGAACTGTCCTATTTTGGGTCTTTTATTGTGCCTGATGCAGCAATATGGCTTGGTCTAGAAGTGATTGATCTCATTCTTATCAAGACTGACAAAAACACCAGCAGAGATTAACTGATACTTCTTGCTGAAAACATCTAAGAATAAGATTGTGTAGGTCAAAAAATCGTGGGTCTCACGCTGAGCCTTAATGCTGCCGTATAAGGCAGAGTCACAGGTGTATACAACTGTCAGAAAAGTGGATGCAAGCTGCTTTCTCTTGACAAAAGGGATGCTGAAAATGGATTCACAGACTTGAGGTGCTAATGTCCGGGATGGATTATTGTCAGTTTAGCCATTAGAGTCAAACTGTACTGCAGATGATGACAAGGAAGCTGCCCCCCTCACCTTCCTAATTCTAGTACGAATCTGGACAAACATGTAAGAATTCATCTTTGCTGACTGCTGGAAGGTCTTCTTGAGTGAACTTTGCAAAAATGAGCAGCTTTTCCTGTTTAGCCCCACATATTTTGCATAGTTTTGTTCTGTGGTGTAGGTGCCTCATTTGGCCCACAGTATCCCAATATATTTTATGAGCTTTATTTCTTTCCAGTGAAGATGTTGACTTTACACTATATTTTGAATGAATGGATTTTTAAATCGTCTTAGCTATTGGGATGATGAAATAAAGTAATTTTAAAAGGATGCTCCCGAGAGTATATGGAAATAGACTGGCTTTGAATTAATAGGAAAAAGGTTTCTAGGTCTGGTCTGGGTTGAATCTTTCGATTTTTTGCCTGGCTTCTCCAGAACAGCCTTGCCGTTTCGAGCCCGTTGTGGTGATGCTGGTATCTGCCACGTAGAAGCTATTTGCTGTTTATTTATTTGCTATTTGCTGCCTAGAGCAATTTTCTTTGTGGTTTTGATTAGATATTTTTTCTTCCTTTTTTTTCTTTTTTTTTTCCTGCTGCAGTGAAAGACACCCTTATGTATTTAATTTCCCACTAGAAAATTACAGCTTTTCTTTCTGTGATAAAGACAAACCCTTTCTTGGCTGGTGATGAATAAAAATACATTACTGGAACTGTAAGTTCCTGTGTCTTGCAATGGCCGAGTAAGGTTTTATTTTTAATAATAGATAACTATAAATACGTCATAATTAAACACTGTGAACGGGGAGTTCACCTTTCTTATTATTTCATTTCATAACGAAGATGCCCTCTGGTGGCTGCAGGGATGAGATGTTACTTCATGTCTTAGGCATGAGCAGCAGCACCGGCATAGATGTTGGGGGGGTCTCCCCAGGCTACTCCCTTGACTCCACTAGTAGTCAAAGGCAGATGCTGTGGGGAGAGACTGAGATCAAGGCCAGCACAGAGGGGTCCTCTGAGCCCAGGGCTCTGTACCACCCTCATACACCTGTGGGAGTCCTGCTTTTTTTAGGAGATTCCCAAGGGTTGGGTTCATTGATAAGACTCCTGCCCAGTGTTGCTGAGCAAATTAATTGCAGCCTTTAAGCAGAGCAAGCATGCACACTGCGAAGCTGATGACATGATCACCATCTGGAATAGATGAGCCTCGCATACCCTTACTGTAATACACGCAGTGGTATGTTTTGCCCTGAATTGTTTTCCCAGAGATGACTGGTTAGTTTCATCTGCAAAATATTTTCAGGAGAGGAATTCCTGGAACTGCTTGACTCATTTTTTTATAACTGAAACCTGGATTTTCTTCTACACTTCGGTAACAAAAAAATTGCCTTAACATTCAAGGTAAAGTTTTGCTATTTCCAGAGACATTACAGTGCAGATACAGCTCACTCTCAAATACAAATATAATTTACTAAGATGCAACTTAAAAAACAAAGGCATAACACGGGCTTGCTTTTTGAGATTTTATTTAATGCAAAATTACTTCCCTTGCTGAATTTTGTTCAGCAATTTCTGTGTTCTAGAACACACAGAAGAGTGACTTTGTACAGGGAACAACGTGCTTGCTACTACACAGATCCCGCAACTTGCTTATGAGCTGACTCCCTCCTACTCACATGTGAACCATCTTCCTATCGACAGCTGGAACTCGTTGAAGTATGGAAAGTGAGCAGAGCATGGCTGAAGGAAGTCATGAACTTAAGACACACACACAGCTGGTGATTTCTTGAACATTTTTTTCTTCCAGGCTAGCTTGGCCCCTCCTAAAGCTGTTTAAAAGTGATTTTCATTCTCTCCTGGCAAAGAATAGCAACATTTGGAGCTCTTTGACTACCCACTCCTCTGATTGCACTTGAATAATGTTTCTTTACGCAGGCAAGAGCTGGAGTATGTAGCCCTCCCTCTCTGTAGCCCCTGCTACAAGCCTCCCTCCCACTCCTAGGGGTTCAGCAGCCTGTGTACCAAGGATGCAAAGGCCAGGTCTGATATGGTCCAGCTGTGTAACCTTGACTCAGACTGCTGAGAAAGAACTGTGAGAAAATCTGTAGGGAGATAAGAAAGGTAAAGTTACAGACAGAGGTAGAGCTGTTGAGATTGCTAAAGGCTCAAGGATTCGAGAGGGAAAGCAACAACAGGGGAAGGTATAAAACTACAAGGAAGAAAAAGGCAGGGCTAGTTGGGAATTGTGGAGTTTGTAGGTTGGGGCAAGGTGTCGGTGTTGGTGTTACTGGAGCCTGCTGGAAGAGGGAAACTTGGCAGCACTGAGGGTCCGTTTGAGGGAGCTGCGGGACTGACTCCCCTCCTGCTTGGCCAGCAAAGATGCTTCGATACCGCGCTGGGATGGTGAGCGCACTAATGCTTAACCTAATAGCTCATGAAATCCTCCCTTAGTCAATAAATATCTGCTTTATACTCCTAGTCGTGTATATCCTGCTTACAGATTATCTTTGAGCCTGGCTGAAGATGATTGAACAAACTGACAGAAAGGAAAGGCTGTTAATGAATACCAGTAAATACACTTTGATACTATCTCCATTTGCTAGAATCCCAATAGAATTAGCAGAGTATTTTCCTATCAGTAGAAAAGTATTTTCCATTCCGGAGAGGCTGAAGCATGCAAAGGAAAAGTCATTTCCTATTGCTGCTTGCTAAGAGTTAAAAATATTTGTCAAAAACATCCTATTTAATGGAAAAATTTCTACCTTCTTTTGATTTTTTTTTTAAATTCCATTACCTTTTAGTGATTTCCAAGTGTTGCTTGCAAACATCAACCCTAAATGTGACAGTTCCAGGAATTGGCAAAAATTTCTACTACAAGTGACTTCCTTAGCAATAGAGTTGTACTTACAGAAATAATTCTCCAAAATCTTTTTCTCTCAGTAACCCAACCATAATGCTCTCTAAAACAATAAAGCTACTTGCTGAGCTGTCTGAACAAGCTGATCTGAACACCTGTAGTGTGCATGTGGGAAGTCTTTAGGGTGTCACATACCTTCACTTTTTAAATTCTTAAAAATCACTTTCCATCCCAGTGAAGTTGTTGAAAGAAATCAAATTAATTGGCTGAAGGCAGACTGATGAAATACAGCAGAATTCAGAACAGCATTGCTGTAGGTATCAAGTGAAGGGATACTGCTGAGAAAGGCAAGATGAATAACGCAGAGTTACAGCCTGCATGCTGACAAGTCTGTCTTTTCTTCTGTGGCAGGAAAAAAATCCAATAGTATTTTCCTGTGATGTGATTTCTTCTTTATTAGAGAAATGGGTTTCTCTAATACACAGGTTTCTCACATGGTAGATGTGGTTAGAGCTGTCTTGAAAAGGAAAGACTTACTCATTCTGCATACAGGCTTTTACAAACTCCCTCTGGTCACTCTGCATTGTAAATCTTTGCTGTTCTGACATCAGTTTGGCTTTTCTTAGGAGTTGGAGGAGAACTTGCCAAACAGAATAGGTTTTGTATATTCTAACCCTTATTCTGGATAAAATTAATGGACTAACTGTGAAAGCCAAAAACTTCAGCTTTGTTTGGGTTAATCAGTGCCAGAATTTGCTGGCTAGGAAATGACACAGATGATCTCCCACAGTTGAAAGACTATGTCAGCATTGCAAGTGTCTGGAAGGTAACAGCGTACATATCTTAAGTGCCATCAAATAACACATTTGGCTTTCACAATAAAACATTGCTGGACAGGATCGGATTGAATATCTTATTCCAAAGCATGTGAAGGTTTTCAAATACTTTTGGAATGGTTGATCAAAGCAAAAGGAACAAGTGCAGTGAAGTGTGCATGTGAGAAGTAAGAGCATCAAACTCACATAAGTATTCCGGCACGTAAGATGGATTTCTCAAGATGATCTGAGCTGTTCCTGCAGAAAGCGAGGGGCACAGTTTGGTTTATCATCCAGTTTGTCTTTTATGGTGGAGGTATCTGAACATGACAGAACTTCAAGAGAGATGAGAACAGCCCTTTTACTGAGAAAATCTGCCAGAGGACCAGGAAAGTGCTTTAGGCTACTTTGACTTACTGCACAATTAATGTAGACAGATATATGCAAGCAGTCCTGAGCTCAACTTCGCTAAGCTGCAGTCATTGCCTTGCTTGCAATTTACTGTATCTGTCTGGTTAAATTAATTTAGAAATTAGGGTGAGCTAAAATAGTATTTTGTAATCACTGACAACCAAGGAATAATAAGGCAACAATAAAGTTGCATAAAATATTTACACTAGTTTAAAATTCTTACAATATGATAGTTATCATTATTTGCTAGTATGTAAAACATTTTATTAACAGCATCTTTACAAGTAGGCTTTAAAACAAAACAAACTGCATGCTCAAGAGTGGAATCAAGGTTTGAACAAGCCAGCTGGTAATAAATAAGTTTTATTGTATGTCATAAAGTATACTGCACAAAGACATTATATTACTGCAGGTTGGCTGATAGAAATGATACACATAACCTTATTATACCTGGCAAAAGGTACTAATCTCTAAGTATTCATTCTTATCAAATATATTTGGCATTATGTTAAGAAAACTAAGTTTATCAAAACACTAATTAGAAAAGCAAATAGATAGCAAAAAGCCCTTCTAATTTGCGTTATGTTACAATTTTATTATATGTTGATTATGTAAGGTATTATTCATACTTAATTCAAAGACTTAATTTGAGATTATTTCAGTATGACAATGGAGGACAGGAATAACATAAAACTCTAAAAATTGTCTATCGATTTTCTCATCTGTTGCATTCCATAAAAGCAACATACAGAGGCAGTGTTTCAATTACCACAAAATTGTAAAATGGTGTTTTCACTTACAGGCATCCAAATGTGATTTAGTAGCACACAGCATAATCTCTTGTCTTCATTAATATAGAAAAACATTGCTGCAGACATCATTACTGCAGAAGCAAATGTAAACCAAGACTTTCCTTGCCTCTCTCTTCCGTTTCACTACCTCCCCATGGGTGTCCCATAGCAAATCAGGACCTGTCCCCAATCTGAGTTAACAGATGCTGCATTGCAGGGCATGTGAGTGCCTAAGCATTTAGCTGATATTTGCCCGACTTGTTTTCTAAGCCTTGTTCTGGGCAGGGCAGTCCTTTATCTGATACACAGCATCAATGATCTTGCCAAAAAGGATAATAAAATCAGAGCAGATTATCTTTAGAGAATCCAGGTGTTTAGGGAGTGCAGCTGGAAGATGAACACTCTGGATAACTCTGAATTCCAGTGTAATATTGCTGCTGCTCTTCAGGGTTGGGTATTTCCCTATAGCTAGGGAGACTAAAGCACTTCCATGCAGCTCTTCAGTGCTAGCAATTACCAAAATGCCCCTGCACCTCCACCCGTATTTCCAAAAAAACTAAACCTGCTTTTACAGCTACAAGGTTTTGGGCTTGGTTATATGCAGCTCTTGGGGAGGGCTGAAACAGGGAAGACTAGAGCTCTTGTGTTCAAATCTGATATGTTTGAGGGTATGTTTTTCATAAGTATTTTCCTTTGTCTGAAGTTTGCCTGAAAGAATAAGTGACTTATAATGTTGTCTGAAATAATTAAAATTTCATTTTAATGAAAGACAGAAGTGGGGGGAAAAAGACGGACGGTAAAGCAGAAAGCAGCTCTGAGCACTTCAAAATGAACATGTAAGTTTTATCATAACCGGTTTAGGGCTTTCCCCAGTGAAGGAATAACTGAAGAAAAAAGACAATGCATTTTCCTTTTTTTGGATCTTTTTTATTCAAAAGTTTTCAAAGAAATAAAACAGAAAAAAGCTAACAATCTAATCAAATTTACAGTTCAAAAATGTCTTTTGGCGTTTAACAACAAGTCCTAGGAAACAAAACTACAGAGTTATCTTGAACCGGACAAATAAGTTACCACTGGCAAGTTTGTGGCACTAGTAAAACAAAAATAAAAAATTAACTCTCTTGATCATATAGATATCTCTATGAAAATCTTTTTTTTTTCAATCTGTACAAAAGGTCTTTCTTCATAAATTAATTTTTTATAATTTAATGGCTGTCTACTATGTGATGTTTAAGTAACTGATTATTTCTTTATGTACAGAGGTTAAATTTCCCAAATCTTACCCAGACAATGAGTATGGCACTTAGTTCAGACATTTCTGGCAGCAGCTCTTCCCTCCCTCTAGCACAGCTATCATACTGCAGTTTTGACTAATGCAGAAATATCAAGTAGTGAGAGATCTAGGCTTGGAATACCACCAGATCCAGGAAAGGTGCTGCGGGAAGTCTGGACTTTTACAAAGCAGTAATATTCCAGGGAGCATAGAACCAATAATACCACAACTTTTTTAAAAAAGAAAAAACAAAAACACATCTCTTATGACTATGTATTTCACTAGAATCTACACTTCTCAGAGCAGCAATTTACTTTTGAAACTATGAAATGTCACCGACATCTATACTCCAATACTCACACAAAATTTAAAAACTAAAAAATACTTGAAAGAAACAACTGCTTAGCCCTAGCTCCTGAGCTAGGATGATTTGGTCTGTGGAAACAGGGAGGGCCAGCAACCTGTCCCAATACAAAAGGAAATAAACTTTGAGGTAGATAACTGATCATATACAGCTGACCAGAGAAGTACACAGTTTTGGAAGACAACTTAATTTATCATTTGATTTAAAACATATGCAATTGTAATAAAGAGCTTTATTAGCAGTGAATTATCTAATATGTGAAGTACAAATAACTGTGTATTTATGAATCAGGAATTTCATAGTTTCAAAACTGGTTTTCTTTACACTTAACACTTGTAGTGATGATGTAAAGTGTGGCACTGCTTGGATCCAAGTCTTCCTTCATGCTTTTGTGTCCATACATCAATTAAAATTATAAAACCTAAATGCAAATGTACAAAAAAGGCACATTCTCCTAACCGCAAACTGGTCCGGCAAAAATAAAGAGTACAGAAGACGTAATGCTGAGACAAATCAGAATTATTGGTTACTGGCTCTTTGTTCTTTGGTAAAGTTACCTTTTAAAAGTGCCAAGTCTTTTTATTTTTATTCACCTACTATAGAGAGCTAGTACCCAATCAATCATGCTTCTACTTACATCTCAGCTTATGTTTGAAAACGAGTCCTTTAGCTTTTGCCATTTTGCTGCAATAGCAACTTTTCTGTTTGCTAAGTCTCAGCACAATCCTCATTCTAAAGCACTATCATTAGTATAAAGGAAGGACAAAAACATTCGGTGATATCCCCTCCCCAAACTCCCTATTCTACCCAGGCTAAAACTAGAACATCAAGTTAGTTTCTGAAAAAAAGGCAAAAAAAGATTTTACATTGCATCATACAGCAGAGTTCCTAAATCATTCAAACTACCAGAGGGAACTATTGGCATATGGCCTTACAAACAATTTATCCTATTAAAATTTCCCCAGTCAGAAAATGTGTTTCACACAAAACATTTTTCCCCCTCTTGCATTTCACTACCTTACATATTATGTGAAAAAATCATTAAAAACACTTACTACACATTAAAAAAGCCAAATTTTCAGCAATTTTTATTGACTACCTTTAAAAGCCCTATGCTGCTGTTTTACAAGGCATAATAGACCAGCTCATTTGGTCAAAGCATTCTATACCATTAGTTTGGACTACTTACTGAAACAGCTACAGCATTGAAAGATTTAAGGCAAATTGGAATTTATAGAAAAAGATAAGACACTTCACACTACATTAAAAGAAAAACAGAAAGCTAAAAGACCAGACACTATAACTGCAACACTGCACTAAAGCAACACTCACACACTGCAAGCACAGAATATCGTCTTAGATGTTTTACTATTTTAAACTTCAGAAAATCCATTTCATACAATTAAAAAAAATAACAAAAAAAACAAAAACTGAAAGAAATAAACAAAATAAAAATAAACCAAAACACAAATTCCGTCATGCACGTGAATAAGTCTTCGTGGTCATCTGTGCATACCCAGAAATTTGAATTTTCTTTTTTTTTTTTTTTTTTGCGCCATAACACTTGATAAAATTTTTTTTTTTTTACTAAAATAAACCTGTTCATGGGAACAGCTACTAGATGAATTTAAGGTTTTTTTATGCACCTTATAGAACTTATAGCAAAAATAGTTTTAGTTGATTTCATTATAAATAACATTTTCAAGAACCTGTGCAAAACTGTCAATAATTCCTAAAGCACAATTGATCAGTAAAATCCATGATTGTTTCAGCCTTCGCACCCTTCTCCAGGCCAGGTCAACACTTGACATCTGTAACATAAAAAGGTCAGAGCTAGAGGAGAGTTACAATTGCATTTGCTTTTCTATCTAATGTAGCTGTCCATAAACTAAATCATTTCCTGTTTTAGACAGCTGTGAGAAAAGTAAGTGAATATAAGTATAAATTTGAGAAGGAAACTGAGGCGGCCAACCATCCCCAGGTGGTTGGCACTTTCCAGGATAAGCCTCTGCTAGAACAGAGTCTTCTGTTGTATTTTCCCGCTTTATCTCTAGTACATGTTCAGCATGCAGAATTCCCACTTAGGAGCAGTGAGACTGCATTCAAAGCCATAAGTGTTGTTTTCTTCTGATTGACCTAAACTAGACAAGTGTGTGAGCTTAGTCCTGTTGCATCTCCAAGGCTTTTAATCTCTGCAAAAGGCACACATGTTTGTTTTGGTGCAGTCCTAGGCAGGCTGTGTGCAAGTTATGACAGCGATGCAAAGGCAGACAGTGTGCCTCTGTGACAGTTAATATTTAACAGCAAATCAGGGCTCATTAAGTTTGAAAGAAAGCTTTTCATTTTACTTTGTATGACAAAGGAGAAGCATTGCTAACGAAAAAAGTCAATTTTTGAATCTCTGAAAGTGAGACAAAATCTGTTATTTTCAAGTTTGTACATTTCTCTAGATTATGGCCAAACAAATATAACAGTGCTTTTTGAAGTCCTTCTATTTTTGCATATTAGCAGCATTTTGAAAAGAGCTAAAAGATTATTAAATTGACCTGCTAAAGTAAAGAACCAGTAGGTTTTTCTGATTGACTGCATCAGCTTGTGTGAATGTGGTTGCTGTCATTTACCACTTACTAATGGCAACAGGGACACTAACTTTTAATAGGACATTCTCCAAAGCACTGTGTGAACATTTAGAAGCATCAGTTTGACAACAGTAACAAAGGCACAACAATTAGGAGACTGTAGCATGCCCTGTATTTAGGGCAAGGAATAACTGCATGCCAATTTCCTGCCCTTCACCTGTCTTTAAAATGGCAAGTACCAACATGTTCTATGGACAAAAATACCAAATGCCATACTCCGAGACTGAAATCAGTTGAGTAATATTAACCTTCCCCATGTGTCCTCTCCCTCTACTGTAGCCATTGCTTATAGAACTCATTGGCTCCTATTGCATGTAAGTACAAGTAACACTGCTTCTGCAAAGGGTGAAATGCAGAGAGGCTTACAAAAAGTGCACAGAGGTGCTCACAGAGCTCAGCATGCTACAGAGAATAGATTTATAAAACATGTCTCTGACGGCAACACATTTCATCCTTTCAAGAGACCAAATACTTTCCCTTCTGCCTGGCCCTGGTCTATGGGGAAGATCCTCACGCACTGGTAGAGGCAGGATGCGGAGAAGACATGAAGGATTCTGCTCCCCCGTCTACCACAGATAGCACTGGTAAGCAGGTTCTACACGCCCAGAGAGGACTTAAGGCAAAGCAAAGGATTCCTTGGAAACTGATCGACTCCAGCCTTGGCTGCTTGATTGACTCCCTTATATATATGCCTTGGCTTAGGGAACATGCAGAAGCCATTATTTTTATGCTTGGATATGGAGAAAAGTCTGTAACTTTGCTTTCTCCCTATGCTAGAAAAAAAAAAAGTGGAGATGTGGGCTTTCTGCAGATGCCAGCATTTGGTCAGACTAAAATAATAAATACAGGTCATATGTTGTGCTATGCAGGCTGTGCCATCAGTTGAATGTACAAAGTTTCCTGACTGGTTTGTTTCTATCTTTATATTCTTGAACATATAAGTTCTTATCTCAATACTGGGGAGGAGAGCAATGTTATCAAATAACACACTTGACCTACAAAACCAAAGATAATAGCAAAATGTGTGTATTGTTAGATCTATGTATTTAGAGAGAGAACCATATAAACAGAAATTCCAAGCACATAACCGTTTATGATTTTTGAGTATCTAATAAATGCATTCCATGGGAATTGTGGGAAAACACTTCTGTAAAGGCCTCTATGCAGCAGGGAAAGCATAGTATTGCATCCAAATGGAATTTTTCATAATAATGTCTTAAAAAATTTTGATAAAAATTTATGCAGTAAATTTGCCTGGGTTACAAAGTACCCAGACAAAGATTGAGTTAGAGAAGAACTAAATTTCAGAATTGAAAATAGAATGATTTGGTTAGCACGAACAATATTTTCAGACTGCTAGTCTACAGAAAGCAAAATAGTGCATGAACAGACAGAGTTTCAGTAAAAATAATGAATGCCTGGTCAGGAAAGGCCATGCAAACAGAAACACAGGAACTTTGCATTAGGAAAGTAAATAAATAAGTCTGGAATCGGTTCCAATGTGAGACTAGAATTAAAAATGGACAGAATTCTGAACCAGATTGCTGCTTCCTAGAATGAAGGATGAACAAGGGCATCTTAAGGAGAAATGTTCTGCAAGTATTTCTCACCTCCTTTCCCACAGTCTCAATAGCAATGACAAAGTGTTTCCAAACCCTGCATATTACACAGGACCAGAGAATATAAATATGTGTAATTCCTTTTATCATTGTGATTATAGCTTTTTCAACCAATTCACTTTGATTCTCATGTGCAACCAAATAAAATAGGTTATAATTCAGTTATGCAGTTATGCTATAGAGAAATTAATACTACATTATTACTTGTAATTCATTAACTCTCTTCTGGAACTCATTTTTTCCTGACTTCTAACTCTGGCCAAATTCAAACTAACTTCAGTGTCTGGCCCCAGCTATTACCCATGTTATTTATATGACATAAATAACATGTTTCTAAAGAGAGTACTGTAAATTATGAAATAAAATATCTTTAAATTCACATCTTTTGCATAACAGGACCAGCTCCTACCTCACAGTTACTTATTTGGCTGATATGTATATGGAGAATGGTCACTGGATGTCTCCACTGTAACCTGCTGTTGACCACTGGCTTCCTGCAATGTAGATTAAAAAAGACCAAAAAAAAAAAAAAAAAGAGAGAGAGAGACAAAATCAGGGAGCATTATCTGCAATTTGTATTTTCACGTAATTAGTGTTTTCCAAATCTAAGGCCTTTCTAAGATTTGTCAGGTGAGGTATTCCAGATTTGAGTCATCAGCTTGGCAACGAATTATGTTTAAGTAAATAGAGAAACAAAATGATCAAACACTATTTCTTCAGCTGTTTTGATGATAATTACAAGCTTCAGTATTATAGAAATACATAACCAAAATGAGCAAATAAATGCTAGTGTATTTCCTATCTGCAACTGCAAACCAGCCTCTTGTTCTCACAAGCAGTGAATATTTTCTATACGTATAAACACTGTCTCAGTACTGTGGTGTGATCAGCATTATACAACACAATGAATTTTAGTTGGGACTTTGCACATGAACCCTCAGAAAGCAGGAAATTAATTCAGCTGATAGTGCTCTGAAGAACAGTACAATCAGTTAATTCCTGCAAGTTTTTTTCTGACCCGCATGGGGAGATGCATAATATGAACCAAGCAAGTTCTGACATTTCTGTAAAAATAGATTTTGAAATGAATAACATCATTTATGGGCCATGGCAGAGACAGTCTAGCACTCATTCTGAATAAAAAGGATGCAGCGTGCCTTATCCAACTCCACTATTAAAGGAGTACGACCAAGAAAAAGCTACAGGGTAACAAACATTAGACAAACTACTGTCAAGCATTCAATTAGGCTCTCCAGTTGGACTCCTAGAGGGGTCTATTAAGAAATAGGTATAGTACCCTGAGATCCCAGCGTAAAATCAGGATTCTTTCCAAAGAGTTACAATCATGGTCTGTTACTGGAAAAGTCTGTCCACAGGAAAACTAAACAAAAGACCAAAACTACAGTTCATCCTGTCATTTTTTCTATTGGAAGTTACATTTAACAAAATTCAAAGCTAGACTGAGCTATACTTTGCATAAATGCATGTCATTTTTTGATATAAGCTAGCTATTTCTCCTGAAAATGATGACATCAACATGGTCTTAACACACATTGCATTCACAGGTCAGATGTTAGGCTTTACTGATACTTTTTCCTAGCAAAAACTATCATATTCATGACTCTTATTTCTGTGTTTCATAATGTATACTGACCTCAACAGGAACCGCTGCTGTCTGAACATGTGTATACTGGGGTATGTAGGCTCCTTGCATAGCTGTTGTGGCTGGCATGTACTAAAGAGACAGATATTTCATTACAGTGAGTTAAAGCTCAATGTAAATTTAAGTGCATTCAAAATACATCAGAACCCATCATGATATTTTTAATAGGTATCATTTTTTTCCCTAATGCAATAAACACACGAATAAGCTTTCTCTCTCCAAAATCAATAGCCGTTTCAGAAAGATGTTTCATATAGTGTTATTACAGAATATAAATTAGACTTTCAAACACAAGGAAAAGGATTTTTCTGTCTGTTAATTCCATTGTTTCTGTTTTTAAAAATACTATATGCTCAGAAAAGAAGAATCTTTCAGTTTAGAAGCTAGCCATATTCTTCTGCTCTAGCTTCTGTTCCACCACACTATGCATAGCTTTCAGCAACGCTTATCCTCTGATTTCTTCAAGAGTAAAAACAATTATTTTTTTTCAGCCCAGTTCCAGAGTTACTTCCTAGATTCTTTTCATTTCCTTTAACCTATTTTATTAACTCTTAATTTCCCATCTCTGGGCAGTTTATAGATTGAATACAAGCTATTGAACACAGTCATTTGATTCATATATGGAGACAGTATTTAAGACTTTATTGGATGGAAAAAAATAAAAAAATAATTAAAAAAAGGACTTTTTACCATTAAGCTATACATACATACTGTGATCTACATGCAATATTTTCCACTTGCATAAGTTATATTTTGTATTAAATTGCTACATACTGTTCCAGTACTGCCTAAAGAAAGATGACTCATCTGCTGTGTCAGGGGGCTTATCATGGAAGCAGGCTGTAGTGACATAGTGTGGTCCATGGAGGGAGTCAGTACAGCACCCTATTAAGAGAGAGGAAGGAAGAAAAGGTTAGGCAATATTCAGACTTTAATTATACTTGTGATTTGAGAATTTAAGTATGAGCTTTCCCTCCAAGAGGATATACCGCAAGAATTCTCCTTAAGCCAAGGCACTCAAGAACACTATCAGTCTTAGGCATTGGACTCCATTACCAAACTGTGTAAGCCCATCTGCTTGGGTAAATACTGCACTGACTTCCTCCTGATCATGCAACCGCTACATAGTTCGTTAGTAGACACCCACTGAAAACACTTTAAAAAACATCACGTTAAGCAGGTGCTAATTTGAAAGTAAAAATTTGCACATTAGCAGGTAGAGAGTCACTTAGCTTAAGCTTTGTAATCTCAGGCTTTAAGAAGAAATGTATGTTTCTTATCTTTAAGAATATGAATATTTGTGATGAGGGAATTCTACCTGCACATATGCTATATTCACACTCAAGACAGAGCTACCCTACCTTATGGCTGGTTTCAAATTTTACAAGAGTGGGTTACCAGAACTTTGTAAAAAGATTTGTTTTTTATCAAAATGCTAGCTACCATTTTGGTCTTTCTAACACATTTGTAACACTTTATTCTTTTTATTTGTCTTAAAGAGTAGATGCAGAATTTTTAAGCACTTCAGATTGCTAAACATGCAGAGCACAGTCTTAAAGTTTTTAGGGTTATCTAAAATGAAAGGCTTTCAACAGAACTCATTTTACCAATCATGTTCTGCAAAAACACATTTTCAAACTCATCATATATATTGTCATACTTGCAGAAGTGTTGATTAAAATTGATGGAGGTTTGAAGCTAACAGAAATAATTGCAGCTTATTGAAAACCAGTGTTTTGAATCAATAACCATTCCTTAAAAAGGAGAGGAGAAAAAAAAAAAAAAAAAAAAACTACAGAATGTAGTTGGAAAAACAACCACGTGACCAGGGTAGATGAAATGAGTCATAAGCACATCAAACACTAAAAGAATTTCCTGTCTGTAGACTGCAGCCTTCTCTGCAAAGCAAATGAGTAAGACAGGCCTTTTCACAGGCCAAAACTCAAGTCAGGAATCTAGATCTTTACTTTCAGGTATGAAATAATCTCATACTCTGTATCTGTGAAATTAATATGCCATACAGCATTATAGCATATTTATGGGCATCACAGCATAATTTGCAAGATGTTTCTATGAAAATCAGTGTTGACAGCGAACAAAATTAAAATCAGTTGTGTTTAGCAGTAAAAACAAAAATACAACAAATATGTATGTGAGAGGGTGCTCAGATTCAGTACCACCTTCTCTTCATGGACAGAAAGAAAATGTTCTGCCAAGAAGATTTACATTCTATAATCTGCATGGAGAGGTTAATTAAAGTCAAGCCAATATCCTTTCTTTATCTGGAAACAGACTTGTTTGTTAGCTACAGTGGTGCATATATTAAAATGCTTGTCATTATTTACAATGCTCATAACCAAGAAACCTAGTAATTCTCAGGTATAGTGGTAACTCAATTGACAAATGAAGTAGATGAAAAGGAAAATACGATTATAGACGAGAATACTTGTCAGTCTGGTATAAAGATGTTCCAGCCAAAGTGTAGGGAGACTACCATTACTCCTGAGTGTGGAAGCCACAAGTTATGCAGGTTTTCTTAAGTGGGTGTCCATAATGCCATTTATACCATATATCCTTCTGGCTTTCATAAGTCATCTGATATGAACTGTTCTAGACCCATACTAATATGCTAATAATTATATATATACTTTTTATTTCAGCTGTTGTTCCAAACACAGTATGTAATATATTTGTATTTGCAGAGTTTGTTTTTTTTTTTCTTTTTTCCCATTTTTTTCCCAAATAAACTGGGGCCCCAATTTAAGTTAAAATCTTTGTTTGCCTTTTCTTTTTGATCCATGGTTTAATCATCATGATGTAATTATCAAAAGTCTAGAAGTGCAAACTGGGTGCACTAATTGGGTGCAAACTGATCTATTTTCTGCTGTTTAAAATATGTAAAGTGTTTATACAAGCAGTAACACAATGATGAGGAAGCATAAAAACTTACAGGGTGCTGCATTATATATGGTTGAGGCTGCATCCAAGAAGGACTCTGAACCTAGAACAAAATTGGCAATTTATTTTTCATTTTAATCATTTCTTTTGTGAATACTCCAACTGAAATACTGTAGCATTTTAGTAAATCATATTAATAAGCCCCTTTCCTTGTTTACTTGTTTTCTATTGAAACTGGTCACCGTGGAACCACACTGATTTATATGATTTGTTTTTTATCGTATCTGTATCTGGAGGAGTACCATCAGAAACAAAACTTGGAGACAAGGTATTATTACATGTACCTTTCACAGCAGTACCCTACGGTTCCTAAAGCAGGTCTCAGAAAATTTATCAACTATATCCAGAGGGTTCAAATGAACAAAAGTGACAGATTTCTGGCTCATTGAAAAGAGAGGCACCTATCTGTCTTTGAAATTCCCTTGGTAAAAAAGTAATTAGGGGCAACATATATAGCATGATTTGCCTCTTGAGATTAGAATTTTAAAAATTACTAGATTTGCAAAAGAAACAAAAATCCCAGGAATTCTGCTGTATTCTTGCTACAAGCGTACTGATAGGACTCAGGAGAATTGCAAAGTGTTATTCCCAAAGTACAGAGAGAGGAAGAGCTCCAAGTTCATTCCTCCTCTCACAGTCAACATGTTTTCTCTGAAAAAAAAAAGAAAAAAGAAAGAAAAAAAAAAGAAAAGGGTTGCCTAAGTACTTACTTAAATTGAGGCAGGATGCCTAACTTTGTATGACAAGATAAATTAAAAAGATTGAAAGATACACTAATAGGTTATATGGTTATCTTTGTTTGAAAGAGATGGTGTAACAGCTCTTTGAAAAATTGTGCTGTACAAAATATTAAAGCTCAGATGGAAATGTTCCATCTCCTGTAGGTGCTGTATGTGTTGGACAAGGCAGGACAAGGCAGGACCTACCCTGTGCCTGCAGAACAGACTCATTACTGCTGCCAGATGTTTAACACCTCGTAGATGCCTCCACCATCGTTCCCAGAGTCCTGTGAACGGCACCAGTAGACAGACCTTGACAATCAAGGTATTTTCTGCAAGAAGGAAATACTTCTTCCCTCCTTTTGGAACTGCCTTTCAAACGAGATTTCTTTTTTCTTTTTCACTCAGAAAAAGAATAGCAGTTGGGAGTTCAAAATGGGATTGTTAAAAAAAAAAAAATTAAAAAAAAAAGGGGGGGGGATGGGGGTGGGGGGAGCTTTAACCCTCCCTTCCCCCAGGCAAAAGCTTAATGGCAAAAATACTGGTACAGCCTGACTAAAGCCTTGGCTAATCTACTTCTACCATGATAGTAACTGGCTTAGTATTGTCACCTGGGTACATAGGAGCTGCAGAAACAAACACTAGCCTAGACTTTATTAAATTTATTTACATTTACTAAGCATAAATCTAGGAACAGGTTATACCGTGCCTTAAAGAAGACAAAATAAATCACGCTCATGATCCATGCTGTTGTGTAGATGACAATGCTGCAAGTTTCAATCAGAACAGATCAGTAATGAAGATGTGACTAATGCTCAAATGGTGAAACTGCTGGCCAAGAACCTCCTCCCTCTCTGATGTTGAATATTTCATTTGATTTGAAAATCAAATGTTTGATTTTTATTTCCTATTACTGTGACACATAAAGCCTTGCGATGTTAGTAACACCAACTTCAACAATTCCATGATATATAAGTTCCATGATATATAAGTTAAAACACTGCTAACAACATTTTTGGAAACATGTAATATTGTGGCCTACATATTTCGATTAACTCAAAATTGGTTCTGTGCTCATAAGCAATGTGTTTCCAAGCCAACTTCCAACTTTTACTTGTTGTCTGAATATTTGACAGTCTAAATGGATTCATAATTTATATGTTAATAAAGAATAGCAGTACTGGAATATTTTTCCAGGTAAGAACTTCCTGTATTTTTTGTAATATTAATGTACAAAGCAAAATAAGACTATACTCTGAAAAATATAGTTCAAGCACTGTCTGCAGACAACACACATTTTGCTGCATAAGTCACCTCCAAGAATAATATAAATTAATTCAGGTGCCCTTTACACCAGAGTACCCTTTTTCACATTCCGCCTAATACTTTTTTCACACAAGAAATTATTAGACTTCCAAACTAATATTAAACAATTTTTCATTGTTCTCACCTGGAATGAGAAATTTCATGGAAATTTCAGTGTTGACCAAATTTCTCACAGTGTTGCTTATTTGTCATCTACATGCAAATGATTTTCACCTTCATAAGGCAGGAATCTTAGCACTTCCTTCTTACCAAAAAACAAAAAGCCTCCTCTCTTCCTCCTCCTGAGTACAGCAGTAAAAACTTTCAACATTTAATTGTTTATGATTACTTGCTATCTGACCTGAATCACTGATATTTACTCTGTCCATGTGTAAAATGCCCAGAATAAGCAATCATTCAGCTTACCTTGTGACAACTGGCATGTTTCAAGTACTATTTACTATGCGTACACTCAAGACTGCAAAATCAGTTACATTAAATGCAAGTTATTTGAAATGTGCAATGACCTAAAATTGAGCATACCTAAGAGATTTATACCAAAGTGCAAAAACATTTTATATTATTTCTCAAAATGTTGAATTCTTTGGCAATCTCCTGTAGTGGGAGGCCCAACACGAGGCATATTAAAATGAAGAAAGATTCCTGCTCTGAAAGATTTCAGTCAGGCCCTACGAACTCAAAATGTGTACGATGAATGCTCTAATTTTTGTCCATAATAAAGTAAATTTTGAATTAAAAATGAATATCTAGATTGCCAAATGCTTTACTCCTAATGTAAAAATACTGAATTTGAATGCTAATTTAATTTCAAGTCTGAACTCTCTTTTAAATTCCCTATATTTCTATATTCTTAGTACACCTACATAATATGTTATTCCTGGGATTTTTTTTTGCACTGAAATAACCTGGGGAAAACTCCAAAAACTATTGAATTTGAAATAGAATTCAGTTAATTCACGAAGGGTTTAGATAAAGAAGTGTTATCTTAAAGATGTATTATTACTGTATAAAGAATTCTACCAAGAGGAAAAAAAATCATACATGCAGAACTGGCTATAAATACCTTAGGCATCACCACAAATTAGAGACTTCCTTTCACAAGACACTATATATCTCATTAAATTCCTGTGCTTCTTGAAACAAGCACCCTTTTAGGAGCCTGTGAGACTTTCACTTTTATGCTTTTGTGCTGACATGATTTAGATGTTTCTGCATTAAAAAAATAGCATTTTTGCAGAATTCATAAACTTAGATGTAGCAATTAATCATTTCAGTTATTAAGTGCTAAATACAAACCTGGTATGTGGAAACCGGAGAAGCAATATATGGCGTAATAGATGTTTGAGTGATCATTCTGTTTGCTGTAATACTATAGGGTGATGGATAAAATCTAGAAGATACAGAAATATTTATTAAATGCCAGATATAATAGTTCATCTGCCATAATGCAAAGGACTGTTCTAGTGTGCCATTATTTCACATACCCATTTTGCAAAGCAGCTGTGGTTGGATCATAAGTGAGTGTCATTCCAGCCTAAAAAAGAAAAAAAGAAAGAAAAAAAAAAAGAAAAGTGGAAATAAAAAGTTGAAAAAAAATAATTTCACTTCTCTTACTCTTTCTTTAGTTGTATTACTTTTAACTAAAATTTCATCTAGAGATAGCTTATTATTCTACAGGGAAAGTTAATCAACAGAAAAAAATTACTTAGTGAAGAGAGTCAGTGATGTTGACTAGGAATACAAGTTTCCAAGTTCCAGTATGAAGAAACAAATGCATCCATGATGTAACCAGCTTTGAGAACGTGTGTGTTTGTGAGAGGCTGGGCATGAACATGATTATATTAGGGTGTTGCCTATAACATATTAACTATAAAAATGAATGGGGAGTGCCATTTTTCAGAAGACACGTGAATTCTGTTGTCTTAAATATAAGAAGTGTCTAGACTTGCTTACCACAGTAAATGTATAAAAGCATTACTTTGAACATTAAGGTTTTAAAAAAACAACTGTGGCATTGTTCCTATAGAAAAAAAAATACTGCACTGCATTTGTATACTGTTTAAATCTTATAAAGCATCACCAATTCAGTGTTGCATAAACAAAAGGATTACTACATGTAAATAAAATACTGGCTTCTGTTCTGACTATGAAAGATATACTTCAGGTATATTCCTGACCAATTTGCAGGAGATTTGCTTTAATTAAGTAGGATTTAGTCTTTCCATTTTTATCTTTTTTTTTTTTTTTAAAGACACAGTTGTACAGATTTGCAAACTGTCAGGTAAGAGTTTCTGGTACATACTTAATATGCCAAAGGGCCAAGCCAAGAAGTCTCAGTACTTATCATTTTCATAAGTATTCATTACTATACACCCACACTAAAGCTTGAAGGGAGGACTTACAAGTCTCACCTCGCCTTCTCTGTGCCATGCTCTTCCATTTTGTATATATTTATTCTGATTCTGTCTCTTTTTCTGTCCTCCATCTGCAAACTTGCACAATAAAGGTTCTGCAGGAACTGAGAAGAAAGAAGGAATATTATTTGAGGTAGTCTTTTACATACAAATGTTCAGCATACCAAATGAGGTTTTTTTTTTTTTTTAATTTGTATTCCTAATAATACAGTTAAATAACACAGGGCATCAATGACTGTTCTGCACAGAACAGAAATAGCTGCCACATACACAGTGAACACCAAGAATGTCTTATATGTCTGATTTTAAAGTACCACTCTAAAACCTGTTGGAAAGAAACATGACCTGAATATCCTGCCTGTATATCTGTTGTTCTATGGATTAATGAGACTGTTATTTCAGTGCTGAGCTTTGCCTTTTAGGAGGAACATCTAAAGAAGGTGGAGAATAAATCTGGCAAAAGGGCTTTAGTATGTTTTTGAATTTTCCCTTGGAGTTTCAGTAATATCCCAAAACATCAACTGCTCTGCTCATCCAGAATAGACAGAACTGGCACACTACTTCCCTCCACTTAACTCTGATCTGGAAGGTAGGCCCTTTATCTCCTACCACATCCTACACATATTTCCATTCCCTTTTTATATCTGATTTATAAAGAACACACTATAAAACCAGAAATTCTTCAAGACTTTTCTTTTACCTTGTTATTTGCATCGTGTCATGAAATGGGATCACTATATATTCTTTCCAAGATTTTGCCTAATGTAATCCTGACCATGACTTCAATTTCTAATGTCAAAATTCAAGCAACCAGAAGGAAAAATTTGCAGAGTATTTTTCCCTATTACTAGCTTAAATTATAATAGTTTAAGTATCTACGGCCGAAGCTCCGCCAACCCACACCCTCCCTAATCACAGGGTGGAAGCACTGTTGTGACTTGGATGCAGATGGGTCTCTGCCAGTAATTCCTGACACATGAGCTGTCTAAGCTTTTGCATGGCACTCCTCTAGTCTTTCTCAAGTCAGGAACACCTGAATGCGGCAAGACTGGAGCTGAAAACATACACATTTCCAAGTGCATATTAAACACATGGGATTAGGAAGAAAAAGAAAACAAAACAAAGCAACAACCAGGAGTAAAATAGTAGCATATCTATATCATGCACCAAAATCTTCAGAATAGCACTAAGTATTAGAAACCTCGGGAGACTGATAACATGGCAAAGCGCCCTGCCTTTTAAATTATCAGCAGAAATCTGACATCGCTGATACTGATCCACTCATCACTGGTTTTGGCTGGCATATAAAAAAATACTAGTTCCAGCTCTGCTGGGAAAACACCTACTTCATACATGCTACATTTCTTAACAGTCTTCTGTATGAATGGGCTTGGAGAGAGAACTTGGAGGTGGGCCCTAGACTTGTCTCCCAATATTGACCACACATCTGTCAGGGACGTGCACAGCTGTTACTGCTGCTGTTATTTGATAGCCAAATAACCTTATAATTGCTGAGAATCAGGCTTGAGTACTAAACATGGCAACAAAATTAACTTAAATGGAGTACCTTACACAGAGGGTTAATTAAACTCCTATACTCAGAAAATAACTAAGGAAAGTTTAGGGAAAGTTTTGGAAAAATAATGGAGACCTATGAAACAGTGGAGTAAACCTACCAAAAATAACAGCATTACAAGGCAGAAACTGGAGAACATTATTTTGAGTCTTGATTTTACTTGACAAGAAGAAAAAAATATATAAAGCAAAAAGGGAAATTTGATATCCAAATATTTAAGTAACTACCTAAAATGAAAAAAAAAGCTACTCTCCAAATTGTGTATTTATCTTTCGTTAATTATGACTTATTTCAAATAATCTGTGGGAAGAAGATGCAACTTCCAAAATACATAGTATAACATTTGGATTATGTCAGAAGTAATTGGCTTGAAAATGGCATTTAAAGGTATTACAAAATCAGATGGCTAGAATCATGTTAAGCATTTTCTATTACAGCACTCACAGGTAGTAAATACTTTAAATAGAGTTGTATTATGGTTTCATTAAAAACCACCATCGAGAGTTGTACAGAACTTTTTTGAAAGAGTTACTGTGGGCTTACATTTTCCACCATTGTCTCAACATAAAGATAATTTGTTTTAAAAAGTCAGAGCAAGCCTGTTCAACTGCTTGGATAAAACGATTGAGAAAAAAATCTAGAATCTTTTAAATAACAAACCATCTTCTGTGGTGCACTGGAAACACTCTCCTAGCAAGTTTAAAAAGCAGGAAACATGGAAGAAAAATTAACCCCCATGTATTGACTGTGTATATACAATATCTACTATCTGCAGTAATGAAAAACAACACGCATCAGTTTGTGATCTGCCATAAGTTTGTGCTCCCTGTTACTGAACACACATCTGGTCATGGACCTCCTGCATTTCTGACCTTCCAGCTTCTCTTGCTTGTATCTGTGGCTCTAAATGAAGCCAAGTGCTGGGGAGCTTCCAGCTCGCATCAAAGTCTCCGCAAGGCCACATCACAGGGTGAGCTGTCTGGCACTCCATTGCCACGTCCCTGCTCCCCATCCAAACACCAAGGGTGAGCGCTGCCTGCATTCAAAAGCCTACCTCTGATTTTTGACTGTTCTTTCATGCTTGTGACCTGAGTACAACTACGTTTCATTGTACTGAGAACACAACAACTGATAGCCATCAGGGAGAGGTTCAGAAGAAGGAGATAAAACATGGGAGTTGAACACGATCTCTCGGATCCCCCTCCCACTGAAGAAGGAACGTAGCCCTTACTATATTCAAATTTACGGCTGAAATTCAGATCAGCTTTCCTCATCTTTTTCCACAACTACTTATTTCTGTCTTGCATATACAAATGTATATGTTGGATAGATAAAAAACAAACAAACAAAAACTCAACAAATCCTACAGACCAGCCAAGGAATCTTTTTTTATGGTCCAGGAAGGAAGGGAGAGTCATTTTTATTGTGGAACTGTTGGACGTGTGCAGGCCCAGTGAGGCAGGGGACCATTAATCACTCAACGATTTGCCTGGATGTACGAGGCAGAGGGAGGCTCAGTACAGCAGTCCTGAGCCCTAGTTAGGAGAGAATAATAACGCAACTGATTTAAAAGGCTACATTTCACAGTGGTTTTATACTTCTACAGCTACGACAACATGTTGAAAATGCCCACTCTACTGACGTTTAACGCAAACCAACAAAACCCCTTAGTGGTATGTAGACGTCTGTCCAGCTACTGCCACCAAGGTTCTCTATCTGTGCTCCCTTCGGGGGCTTGCAACCAATTCAGTGTTTTAAAACTTGACTGTAAAGCGCTGAGCATCTCCACTTTTTCTGGATCATCCTCCTCTAAAGCTAATGTTTTAACAGAAGAAAGATGTATGTGATGTTAATCTAGAGAGTAAAACGACAGGCTTTGACAGGAACGTAAATAATTCCCTGCTGTAGGCACACACACCCATATTGTACACACATGTACAGCAGGATTCAGTCTTGGTTTGCTTGTGTTTATCCAAATACATAATGAATGATGCTGTGAAATACAAGAACAAAACTGATGTTCCTGTATTGGATTGAATGTTTGGATTCTGGACTCTCTGTGGCTAATTTCACCAACGTTTCATAGTCTCTGCTTTTAATATATTCATATGACAAAATTGTTTAAAATAGTATTCTTCTAATCAGTTTTCAGCTAAACTGCGTCTTTTAGTGATTTTCATTGTCTATTTCTGAATGACAAAGCATACAGTACTGATGAAAGTGACATTAAAACATCACTTTAATGATCCAACAAGCCTGTATGGCTAGAAGCTTTTGCCAAAAGCTCTGCAGATTAAAGAAGTTATGCAACCCAAGATCTCAAGTATCAGTAGTTATACATGTTTAAAGAGAAACAAAATAATTTCTCCTCACCATCCTAGTCCTCAGTTAAATGCATTGCTCAGGGTTACATTTCATTAATAATTTTAAGGGTGTCATAGGAGTACACTTTAAGTAGCTGAAAGGAGGATTATTTTTTCTGTTCCAACATTTCTCGTTATAAATAAGCAGCAGTTGTGAGCAGTCTTGAGAATTAAAGCACTGGGAACTTCAGATTTTTGATTTAATGGTTAAAATCTTGGCTCTGCTGACGTCAATGAAGCAATAAGGACTAACACAAACACTTTGACCTCTTGGTACCCTTTAGGTTTTCAAACTGTAGTTCATGGTTAATTTCTAAAGGGTCTGTGAAAAAGACTAAGAGAAGCTAGCTCACTGCCCAGAGGTTTAAATTCACTATACAGTGTTCGGTAGTGCTGGACCCTTTTTATAGGTTAGCAGATAGCACAGGCTCAGAAACGACAGTCACAGGATAGCTATTTCATTTTCATTCCTCTTCTGTAGTAGATGTCCAAGAGAAGAATCATTTCAACCAGCAGTGTCTACTGCAGCTAGTACCTCTTTCTAATCTACAGAGCAGAGGGGCATGGCTCTCACAAGGGCCTTTAGTTTCTTCACAGAAACAGAATCAGTGATCAGTCTTTGCTGCAAGTGGGAAGAGAAGGGTGAGTCATGTATAAACTACCACTATTGGGTCATCACCATAACCCACAAGTATTACAGCAAAAGTAAAAAGGCTACAGGATGCTCAGCCAAAATGCTCTCTACTTTGCACCTATTGAAATGAAAAAACCACAGAAGTTATTTTTCACTAAACTAAGTATGACAGAATCCATAAAACTTTTATAACAGGCATAAAAGCTTTCATAGCTTTGTAACTTCTATATCATTTATTTTAAAGGTAAAATGCTGCAAGACAAATACCCTTATTTTTCCCACACATTGGGGCTTTTTGCTCCCCAAAATCTTGGAGAGTCCTCATATATTCTACAGTACAATTGCTAATGCCACTTCAATTTCTTTATGTTCTTCTTTTTCTCATTTTTTCTCCTTGTTACTTTTTAAATTTCCTTACACATTAATTGTTTATGTAATTATTCTCATGTATTATCATGTAGCCACAAATAACTGTGATAGGGAGGAAGATGCCTTTCATGACTTTACCCAGCAAGTCATTTACACAATTGCTACGAGTCCAACCCAAAATATAATCATAGTGAACATGACATGAATTTTTAATGGGAGGGAGCCTAAGTATACTCTTTTGTCCTCACTGCCCATGCTCCATGTACTGGCTCCTTACACCAGCCTCTGCTTCCTCCAATTCACCTCATGAGGTTCATATTTCACAAGACAATTGAAAAGCTTTAAATATCAACCTATTCAGTAAAGACAATAGTTTTTCAAAGAGAAAAGCGAAACTAAATGCAAATGTTATTTCAAGATTATAAAAGTAATGCATTATTATTATTTTATAATTATTAATATTACTATTATTAAAAACCATGCAGCTAAAAAGGGTAGGAAATACAAAAATCAAAGTTTTGAGAGAAACAAACAAAATGTTGTATTCCACATAACAAAATCAGCATTAAAATAACTTCCATAACAAAACACAAAACCCAGGACTAGAACAAACAGTGAAACTAATATACTGTTCCTACAAGTTTCAGGATTACACTAAGTTGCAGAGGGTTTGGTATTGCTCTCCGAGCTAACCTTCTTTTTGCAGATTGAAAACAAACAAGGACCCATTAATTTTTGAATATATTTTTCATTAGGCTAATATGGAGTGTGGAAATAAAGTCCGAGTAGCTTGGCACATCTGGGTTCAGTTTCATCAACACTCAGGGCAAGCCATCCGTTACTCAAAAATTCAACAACTGGCAGATTTGTGAATCCTGCGTGCTGCCTTAGCCCTCCCAGGTTCCTAGAATGTGGGAACTGTTCTCTGTTGTCACACTTCCCAGGTTTTACCTGGGTTTTCTATAACTCTGTTTAACCCCTTCTTCCATTTAAATCCCAACTTTGTTAAAATAACAAAGCTGCATTACGAAAGCATGTTTTTGTTAAACAGATGTTCTTTCTCCCACACCTATTTCATTACAAGCCCTTCTCTCCTACCCTCCTCATCCTGATAACAATGTTTTCATAGCCAGCTCCCTTTGCTGATTTTAGCCAAGTTTCTAGGACACAATGTTTCGATTTAAGCACAGTTCCATTTCTACGGTTTTACTTTGCACGTATTTGAAATTGCTCCTCTATAGCCCCAAAAGATGCTAATCTATTTCAAAACATTCTCCCAGCCTTTGTTTATGCAAGCGCTTTCCAACTACCTCCCCTTTCTGCATGCAGGTAGCCTAACATTGCAGTTGCCTCATGCCTCTGCCCCAGCGCCTGGCAGCCTGCAGGGTCTTATCATGCACAAACCGTAGGCTCCTGCAAGGCTGTGTTGCTGGAAACATGCCTGCTCTGGGCTGAGTGATTCCCGCGAGCACCAGAAAGACCATGGCAAGGCAGGTCCACAGCCCGGGCTCTCCAAAGCACAACTCAGGCTGTAAGCAATACAAGAAAACCAAGGGTCTTTAATGAACTCATTCCTCACAACAACTCCATGCGCCCACTCATTTGTGTAATGCACAGTATAATGCAGAGGTGTTTTTTTAGCCTCATGGAGGGTGCGACTCATCTCATTTAACTGACTTTCAGACATTTAGGGTTATCTGTTTCTGAGCTACTCATCTAGACGCTCTCTGTAACCGCTGGTGAGAGATAGCTACCTTCAGACATGATTCATCCCCTTCTAAGACAGCTGTCGGCAGATACATTGGTGGCCAGAGGTGTGTGCGTCTTTACATTTTTTATACAGAGAGTCTAGATGACTGCTTCGACGTGGGTAGGTAGGCATTAAAAGGTAAAGTCAGGGAGGAGGATTACGCCCAGACATCCTGCTTTATTTTCACCTTTGGGACATTCACCAGTTCTGGGTAAATTACTTTTACTTTAGTTTCTTTCCTGCACACTTTCTGCAGAAATTATTCTTGTAATTCCGCACAGCAATTTGTTATTTTTACCTGCTAGAACCTGATAATACAATGGTGTAAGACCAGCCTCAGCAACAGCCGATCAATGACAGAGCAAGAGCAGCCACGACGCGCCTGGCAGCTTGCTCACCGAGGCTGGGGTAATGCACAGGTGGGAACACAAATTAGTAAAAAAAACATTAATAGGAGCTTCTGTTACAGTTTTTTTTTACTGTCTCTAATTGAATTTGAACCCCTATATGTTAATTTGGGCTCTTGGTTTCCCCATACTTTTTACTTGCAATTATGTCTAGGGCATAAAAACACTAAAAAATAATCACCAAGGGTGGATCACAGCACAAGCAGCATTCAGTGGAAATCATTCCATGATCTCCTTACCCCTAAAGGGATTTTCCATCTCATAAAAACAGAGATTGCTAAATACATGAAATAGGAAAATAAATGCCACAGTCTCTATCTATAACATTCAAAGTTTTAACTAAATAATCACAGTCTCAGCAATCCATCCCAGTTCAAGGGAACTGCAAGAGCCAAGGAAGTCAAAGCCCTGTGTTAGATTAGCGCGGGTGAAGGGAGTGGTTTCCTGCGCTCTGAAGCTGCCTTCGATCCCTGCCGCAGCCCGGAGCGGCCTTCCAGGGACACGGCAGCATGCCGTTTGAACAAAACGGGCTACATTCTTTTCTGCCTGCTGATTGCTGCTTTTCTTTTCCTACGTTTTTTGGGTCGGGGATCTGACTACGGAGAACGTGTCACCAGTGGGATAAAGATGGCTTCAGTAAACACATCAATTATGTACACTGCAAAATTCCCACTTGAGATTCTTAATAGTTACCAAAAGAGGCCTGGATTCGTTGGCATGTATTCTTCGCTTGTTTGCTATCCTTTCTATTCTCTATTTTACTCTGCTGCTCTGAATTTCTTTTCCTGACTTTTGAGGGTTTCTAGGACATGCTTTTTGTCTCTTAAGAATAGTGCTGACAAAATGGGCAAACTGATAAGGAGGTGGTGCAGTGACAAAATTGCACTATGAAGTGTCTCTTTCTTTTGCCTAGCACATTTCTAGAATCAGCATTCTTTATCTATCTCTTTTCATCTTCCCAAAGAACCTCAAAGTCTATTTAGTCATGAGAGCAAAATATCCCAAAGAACAAAAGGTCTGACATAAAGGCTGCCGCAGAATCTAATTTGCCATTTTCAAAAGGATACTGGAAAAATAATCAGTAGATGGCAAAAGTGTCTTTTATTTTCCACTTTTTTTTTTTTTTTTTTTAAAGAGAGTTGTCTGTGGACAATCAGCCAAATTCTGTTCTGATGCATATTCAACAAATACTTGTCTCCTGACTTCAACTGGGATTATGTGTGATGTACATTTGTGCATAGCTGTCTTAAAGCAGCTGAACTTGTGCAGGGGGGTCAGACTAGATGATCTCAAAGGTCCCTTCCAACCTTAACCAATCTGTGATTCTGGGTGAACTGCTTGTCCATTTCCTAGAGGAGAATAGCACTAGAGTCCTAGAAAAGATTCACTGTTGGAAAACAATATACTGTATTCCAAAGGAGCAAGTGTTACTATCATCCAACATGACAACTCAATTTTAATAAACCTACCTTGGAATGAGAAGTCAGGCACAACAATCAGCATGACAGGCTTTCACTATATATATAGGCAGTAACCCATCCACACATTGTTACAAATATATACAACATACCAGAAACTCCTGCTGGTGTCTTTATGAATTTTCCATTAAAGTGGGCAATCACTGCTTCACATTTCTCTGTTGATTCCATCCTATGAAAATAAAGAATAATTTACATATATTAAGTGCTGATCTAGATTCCATGCTTACAATTTTTTAGCACATTTCTTGCTTTATATTTCTTCACCTTTGCACCTTGCTTTTCCTTGTGCAAGCAATAGATGTTTTTAAGAACACACAACTTCAAAAAAGCAAAATTAAACTGCATGAACTTTTTACGCAATCCAAGGCCAAAGTCAATACCAATCTGCAAATACAGTACTCATTTATTTAAAGACTAGGTAGAGGATAATTTGCACAGCTGTATTTCAAAGTCCTATGCGGTCCTGAAGAAAGCAGAAAAAAATGATACATAGTCACTCATAATTCAATCCTTGGCTTCTGTGACACATAGCAAAAATGCTAATGCCAAGTTGATAGAGGATTCTGAAGTATCTGTAAGATATGAAAGCAATAAACTGAAGCATAAACCTGCCTGACTACCCAAACTGCCTTTGTAGCTTTTAATTTATATCTTACACAATCACAACTAAAATATCACAGCTAAGTGATGCAACCGTTCCTTATTTTATCATCTCTGCGTTAACTTTAAACAGCAGTTGCTAACTGAGTAGCTGTGATGGCTTCCAAGAACCTATCCAGCATCCTGGACAGGTTAGTACACTTATCAAAACTTGGCTTAATGGATAGGTGAAGCACTATTGAACTGCGTGAACAACTACCACCCTCAGCTGACTGTGGCTACGCAGGCGACGGCTGCATCCTTGCCGTGCCACAGAATAACTTCCAGCTAAGACTAAACTGGAACTCCTGACCGGAAGAAAAACAAAACAAAAAAACTTATTTTGAAAGATCTGTATTTTACAGCTCTCTGCAAAATGATGTTTTTATAATGATAACACTAACACAGATTTTCTTTTCATGCGCTCATGAGTTTCTATAATGCAGATCCACAAATTAGACCCAATGAGCTCAGCAGCAAAGAAGCTATTCTAAAAAGGAACAAGTCTTGGCACTTTTTAATTCTGATAGGGGCTTTTCTGCACAGGCCCCAGACAGCAAGCTAAATCAGCAAAATGGCAGACTGACCGGGACGTGTGGGATTTGAATCAAAGAAATTATTTTTTCCTCTTTCTCTCAAAATAATGTAATATAGCCTCAGACTCAAGACTGGACTTGATAAAATATACTACCCCTTATTAACCTAATAAAATGCTCCTGAAGGCAAGAAACGAAAATCTATATTTCATGTCTGCATGTTTCATGGACGATCTTAACTAACTTTCATACAACAATGTTCCAATATCTGTCTTGCAGAAGAGCAGGAGTAGGTATCATATTAATAGCTTATTCTAAAAAGAATAGTAGTATGATACAGACTCAAGACTGGATACAACAAACTGATCTTTTTTGCTTTTACAGAGAATTTATCAACTCTCTGGGCCGAACAGGAATAAAGCTTTCCTAAAAATTGCTCATTCCAGGAAGAGTCAGTAAGCAAGTCTGGGAGTAGGTGGGGGGAAGAGAAGGGGAAGAGAGAGAGAGAGAGAGTGTGTAAGTTTGTAATGTCTACAGAATTTTAGGCTCAGTTGCTACTGGACTCTATCCTTCCTAGCACCAAAAAGTGAATGCTGCATTTGAGTGAAAACAGCAGCCTTTTCAAAATTAGTAAATATAACATGTGGGTATATACTCACTTTGTAAGTCATTCAAATACATATGCACAGTTGAGGAGCTAACACTCAAATATTTGTACATATAGTCACATAAAAATAAAAACTACATGTATATGAATGAAATAAAAATGCCAAATTAACCTTTCACCAAAAGTACTGCAAACATTTATTATTTATTTAAATGGAAGAGGAAGAAATCTGGGTAGAAATCAAGCTCACTACTTTTGTAGTCTTAAATAATTAAAGACATATCTTCGTACTGCTTCTAATTTTATTCCTTTATTGTGTTTCTTTGTCTCCCAAGCAAATAAATGATTTTGAGGAAAAAAAAAAATCGCAGTCCTGTGAACTTCCCATAGCCAACTCACAGTGAAATCAATCCCTAAAATTTTTGGCTTCATTGGGAGATATAATTTGTTCAGTTTTTCTTTGTGCACTATTTTTAGATTTTTTTTTTTTTTTTTTTTTGCAAAAACAGAGCTACAGTCATATTGACTGAGTATCTAAATTACTGGAACTCGATCATTGGCAGAGATTCTATAAAATATTTTTGAGAATCTCAAATCTGAATTGCTCAAAGCATGTCTCTATTTTTGATATTAGAAATATCCAAACTAAATTTGATTATTGTGCCATTCAAGGTTTAAAACAGGACTTAATCAGACATGACAAAATATTAAAAATATGCAGAAAAAGCCTTTGGTGAAGAAACCCCAGAGCAAAGCTGATATTAACTAGAGAATAGGTAGACTTGCATGGATAGTGTATTTGGGAGATGTCTATTTGTTTATGGAAGACACTTTTTCATTGATTTTGGAGAAACACTCGACTGAGCTGTACAATATTTTAAGGTGAGATTTACTGTGAATGAATAAAAATATTTTCATTCCCAAATGCCAACATGTTAATGGGCCAGAAAATTCAAAGGACTTATGTTTGAAGAGTGACGATGAGCTGATTTTCTTAGAAGAACTAAGGAAATTAAAAGTTCTTCCTTATGGTCATCTGTCTGCAATTCAAGCCTCAAAAGCCAGAAATGCCACAGCAGATGTTTCTTCCTCTCCTTGGGAAAGTTAATTCCCCCATGTGCATTGTACACATTTAGCAAAAAATAAAAATCAGTTAACCCAGCCTTAACTGGTGGCATGGGCGATGGGCTTGAATCCCAGCTACAGATTTAGACCATGATGAAGCCCTGCATGACTCTTGCCTACTCATTCAGGGACAGAGGAGAAAAGAGAAATACAATGAAGTAGGGGAAGCTGTGGAGAGAGAACTCTTAACCTAGATGGTTTTTCAATAAGAGTAATAAATTCAGATTTAGCCATATAAGTCAGCTGGGACACAGCCATATTAACTTCAGTAAAGGACAAATTAACAAAGCCCTGCTGGTATCTCTATTTAGATCCCTTTTTCTTTAAAATATTGGTCACTTTCTATAATTTCTGGATGAAATTCTTGGTAAGTTTTTTTTGTTGTTTATTTTTCTGTTTTAATAAAGAGCACATTCTTCTATTAAAAAGTGGAAAAAAACAGCATGGCTAATGACACTGAAGTACCTTGCAAAGCCAACTCCACGGCTTGTCCCACTTGAATCACGCAGTATCCTCGTAGATATAACCTGCCCAAACGGTTTAAGCATGTTCTCGAGCTCCTGCTCATCCATTGAAAGTGGCAAATTGGAAATGTATAAGTTAGTTGGGTCTTGCTCTTGTTGCTGAAACAGAATTAAAAACAACTGTTATTGTTTCAGCTTTATATATTGGAAAGGCATTTTGAGCACAAAGGAAAGCAAGCATTACACAACTCCTGCATTTTGACTTCCCAGACCCCTTTCTAAGGGGCTGCGATTCCCTACTATTAGCAGTCTCCATCTTCTGTCGTCGTTCACAGCCTTCCAAGCAGAAGTTCTCCTCTTCCTTATACACTCTGACCAATTACATTAAGTGGAGAAAATCAGGAATATTTAACCAACTTATATACTACAACTTTATGCCTTGTTTTTTTTTCCTGAAAAGAAGAAAAGCAACACAAAGGAAAGAACTTAACAGGCTGCAAACATAACACTGATAGAAAAAGAGCTAAAAGAAAAGATGGATGTAAATTAGAGAAAAAACTGGAATGCAAATATGAAAATAATAGGGAAAAAGGAGAAAATGCATTTAAAAGTATGTACATTGCCAAAATATTACCATAAGAATAGGTTGATATAGAAGAATAGGCAAAAGTATGTGGGACACCATTTCTTCTCCTACACATGAATATTTTTGATTTTCATCCAACTTTTATAGAACGTATTGAGACAAAACAAAAACCTTCCAAAAACTTTCGCTAGTAACAGACAAAAACACAAAGGAACAGAGCCAGCAGATGAGTGATCTTATTAGATGCTGAGACAAATGTAGCAAAACCTTTGTAATTCCTCTAACCATATATCTAGGCATTTTTTTGTGATCCGTGTATTTAACAAGAAACCCCATCCTTGACCCAGGAAATGCTTCTGTTGAGATTAGTCATTTCCAGTGTTTTTCTCTGGATTCTCCAGCTCTAATTTGGGATGCACCGCAGACACCTCTCTTCTCCTGCTAATTGTTAACTATATTCTCTGTTGATACATCTTAAACTACAAAAATTATCCAGCTTGGCCCTATCATTGTGCAAAATACTGATGACTATCAGCATAGACCCTGTATAGATCTAAGTCTCTGCAGGATGCACTAAACTCTAGAGGAAAACTTTTCTCATGTTATGTACTGAAACAAGTCAAATTTTGTTGGCATAGTCCTCAGTATATTTTCTTTCCGCACAAGAGGGCTAACTTTATTCAGAAAACAAATACAAACCACAACCCTTTCCACTGGGATCAAAGCATACATTAAAGAGATTACAGCTATATAACTGGTGATATTCTTTTATGCAAATTAGACATCAATTTGTCCTTAAATTACTCTTATATTAATAATATCCCAGTATCTTCTGTAGCATATTGTGCAATTCTATAATTTTCTATCCTAGATATCACCTTCTGGTTGTTGCTGGTTTTTGCTAGCAGCAAGGGGGCTCCCTTAGGCACAGGATGAAATTCTCACATTCCCAAAGAGACTGAAGCCAAAAACATTCAAGTAAATTGTATTTTGTGTGTGCTTAAGGCTCTTCCCTATTTGCTTTTTCACAGTCTCACATGCAGCTAGAAAGGGCTGATGTCTTGAAGTTTCCTGTCTTTTTTTTTTTTTTTAAGAAATTTCAATATCAAAGGATATAGTATATTCAGTATAAAAGGGAAACATTCTCAGCAACCCGTTCTTCATGTGCACACAATGCCACTGATACAGTGGTAACTGCTAGCCACACTCCATTCCCCTACACCTTGGGAAACACAACCTTTCCCCAGGTGCGGTCCTGCTCAGGCCCTTTCAAGTTCCTTAGCAATGGTGTCTGACTGCTGCACATTTTCCTACACAGTTACCCAATGTGAGGCCAATCAGAGCGCAACATGAAGAAAATACAGTTTTAGGAAAAACAATAAATAAAATTTTAAAAAATCCTCCCCAATACTGAATCCACACAATGCACAGAGAAGTTTGGGCTTTCAGTTATCTTAGAACATCTAATTTCTCCTTCAAATTAGAAAAAATAAGCAGAAAAATAAGATGAGAAAATAGCTTCACTGAGAGCCCAGATTCAACACTCCTTGCTGGAGAGTGTTAATCCATGAGAGTAAAGGCTCTATGTTACAATAACTACATTTTTGACATACAGTTCATATTTTCTTAGCTAGGAATCTGAGGAAAATAAAACAGCTTTAATGTTTTTAGAATTGATTTGTTACTTAGATTATGTTTGACAATTCCATTTGGTATCTTTAGATATGTAGGCTTGGTTTCTTTTTTTAATGTTATCAGCAAAAGTTTTACTGGTAATTTTAGATAAGGGCACATCACAAAATTACATTTCTAGCTATACATTTTAAACTTATTTTTCTGAAATTTAAAGCAGACTTTAAAAATTTAGTATTTTTTAAATTTTATCAAAAACTGTAAAATATACTGCACACAAGTATGCTAAGATTTCTCCAAGAAAACTAAAAAGCAGCATGCAAGTAGGTAACTAGGCCCTTACAATATTTTAATCTACTTTGCTAATATTTTTATTCTATAATAATATGAAGCCTAAATTGTATTTTTAAAATGTTCTCATTAAGAAAGCCTGACAAGGTTTGGAAAGATGAAAAAAATAAATGACATCCTGTTCACACCAATAAAAAATGAATTTACATGCAAAAAAGAAAAGCTTACATGCAGAAACAAGGAAAAGAAATTCACTTTAGATGCAGAATAGCAAGGGAGGAAACTTTATTTGGATAACCGTGGAGATCAGATTTCCCTTGTCTGGGGTTTCTGTTCCAACCTGTGGCACTACCACATTCCCATTATACATGAGGTGTATTTGGGACAGGAGACCACAGGTCTTCATAGCAGAAAGGGATGGAAAAGTTGATTGGGATTCACTATGAGACACAAAGGTTTTCCTCCATACTCTCTGAGGAACATAATTCTTGTGCCTACCACCTCTCAAGAGAGAAGCCACAAATTCATGTTATCAGAAAAAGAGACAGCAAAGCTCAAGTCTTTAGAGTATCAGCAACATTAGCACTAGCCAATTTGGAAGTTCCTTTGGGAACGGGGGAAGGAAAAAAATGAGAGACAACAGCATCTGAGGAAATTGCTCTCTTTAAGGAAATTGCTTTTCTGAACAGAAAATACATTGTGAAAGAGAAATTTGAGGATTGTTTCCCATGATACAATCGTTACTTTGCATTAGTAACTCGATTGGATTTCCGTCAGGCGAGTGCTGAATGGGTGACCGGACAGGATTTAGCTCTGGCCCCTGCTTTCTTGACACTTTCTCTATGGCAGCGTATTACGACCAGAATACTCCCAGGAATTCAGTTATTTCTGCTTTTGACAGAAATTTTCAACAGAAAATACGGACCACAGTGGAAATAGGGAACTTGAAGTTATTTCTGCATACATCTATAGCCAGAAGCAGTAAATAGAGGGATAGGTATAGGAATAGTAAAGAGAGATAATAGGAGAGGAAGGGCAAAAAGAAGGGCAAAGGATCAGGTTACCACTGGCAATTTCGGGAATGCTTGTTGAGATTTCATTCCTTTGTAATTCTCCCAGAACAAAATAGTTTAGATGCCAACAAACACATTCCAAAGCATGCAAAGATTATATCTACACTGCAGATGTTTAGGTAGTGCCCCAAACCCTTGGGCACTGGCAGCAGCTCAACCATAAGAAGAAACAGATCAGGATAGATTAATTTAATCATTTCTTCATTTTGTAGGAAAAAAAAAGACTACTTCTGTTTCCCAAGTTAGTTGCTTTACAATGCTAAGATAATGTTGTTAGTAGAGTACACCTATTGCCCAATAAAGACAAAACTAGCACATACTTGGAATTTTAGAGAGTTTGGCAGTGGAAAAAAAATGCCTAGTAAAACAGGCAAAACATCCCCTTGCCTGCTCCTTTATTACTTATGACATCAGGCAGCCTCTATCATCTCCATTAGATTATTAATCCTTAAAGCAGTGATTTGGGTAGGCTCTGAGAGATTCTAAGATTCTAACATGCAAGTAATTTACTTCTTCTTGGAACACACTAGATTTCCAAGCTGACTTCCAAATGGCAATCACAGTTAGGACTCCCCGTCCATCTTTGTCCTGTCTTGCACAAAAGGCACTGTACAAACAGATGTTTGCTTTTATGTAAAGTTTTGGCACTGAAAATGGCTGAACAGTTAAAAATTCAGGAAGTTAGGAAAAAGAAACTTTTCAATTTGTCCCTATTCCTCTCTCTGGCAAACAGCAATTTAATACATTAACTTCTGTGACTTCCTTCCTTACTGAGAGCAATCTCCTCATAGTTTGGTTTGCATAATTATTGCAGCTCTGTTTCAGAAGGGAAAATTAATTCCTTTGATATAAGTTTCTATTTTGTAATAAAGCAAGTGAGTGAGACTGTATCAAAAATATCTCCCAACATGAACAACTTGCCTGTAAGATTGTAAAAATTCTAAATGCACTCCACGGTAGATTTTTCTGTGTTTAAAATCCCATGAACCCATGTAAACTGTTCAATTAAACTGCTCATATAGAGTGTTCTTAAATTTTATTTAAGAAATCCTAAATTCCTTTAAATTATTTGGATCATTTTATGGGAATAATTTAAAAAAATCCAAAAAACTAAAGTCAGTGGAAAGATTCAGGCTAAAAAAGAAAAAGAAAAAGAAAATTTAGATTATTGAACTACTGACATTTCTTCCCTCCCCTCCCCCCAACCTTTTTTTGTTTGTTTTGTTTCTCATCTAACTAATCTGGGAAAACTGTTTAATTTGAGAGCCTGCATATTATCTTTGCATCTAGGATCTCCTCAGTTTCCATGACCTTCAGCAGATGCTGGAAGTGCTCAGGACTTTGCAGGTTATGGGCAAATATCAGGGAATTTTTGGGCTAAAGTAAGTATTTGTACTACTGAGGCAACGAGGAAGTCTTAGTTTTAGCAATTCATGTGAGCAATTTTCTCTTCGTCTTTTCTCACCAAACACCTTTCTTTGCTTGTCCAGAACTTCTCCACCTGGACACAATAAAAGAGCCGTTCAGAGCAGCGCTCCCTCATGTTATTGCACTTCCTGTTCCTTAAAAGTGCTGACATCACTAACTTAATAATCTGAATAGAAGATGCAATATTTCCCCTAAAAGGGATACGAATAATCAATTGGTAACATTCATTTCAGTGGAAAAGTGGCAATCGGGAGTCCTACGTAACATGAAATGCTCTACCAGCATCTGAAAGAAATTAACAGAAACCTCCCTGTGCGTGTGGAACCGTTCCTAAAATTCAAGCAAGAAACTTGGCAAAATGATAAGACATCTGTTTTCTCTTGCTCTGTAGAAGGTCACAGTTAACAGATAGCCATTCAGAAACATGTGATGAGGCACTGCTCACAGCATGGAAGATCCTCTGGCTGATAGGGATGGAATTAAATGCTTGTCTGCTTTCATATAGACACTATTTTAAAATAGTGTCTCCCTGAAATATGGCTGTTTTAGCCACAGTTTAAGACTGGCTGACCAGGGGTTGTTAACAAAGCAATTCAGTGGAAAAATCACTACCATAATCACCACTTGTTGCCAGAAGCCTCAAAATACCATATATGATTAATAAGCTAAACATTTTAATTCATTTTCTTAGGCTCATCTGTATTATAAAGAAGACTAAGAATCATTTAAAAGGAATTGTAAACCATATAAAAAGATTTAACTAAAATAAGCATGATGTTCAAGTTGGCAATCGGAGTATCAATGCAATCACACCCTTCTTTTATTCCTTGGCATTCTCACCTGCTCGTTACTACGAGGGCCCAGAAGTGCAGCTGTGGAGTTGTAATGTTGTCCACAGGTGACACCATTTTCAAGAGAAAATGCAGAGTTCACACCAAGGCATAATAGGGCATGCTACCCTTGCCTGGAAAGCCACAGCATTGCTTAGCAACTGAGATAAGACTTCTGTGGGCTGAAGCTGTGTACACAAGGGAAGTGGTTGTTAACTGTCTTATTTTATGCAAATGTAATTCCTGCAAAAATGGTCATTTAGCCCTCAGGTAAGCAAAGTTTGGCTTACCTTCAATTTATTGTATAACGAATTCTAAGAACTTGGTTTTGCAGCAGTATGCACTACTGCAATGATCTGCAACATGCAGTTTTAAAATAACCATCTTCTAGCTTTGTTATAGCTAATTAAAAAGTATGTATGAAAATGAAGGAAAAATGATTAACTTTTTAAAATATTTTACCACAGTTGTATCAAAACACTTAATGCTATTAACTACAAAAAGAACCACAAACTGGGTAAAAAAGAAAACTTTCAAGATAGTTTCTAAAAACTGCTGCAAAAAAAAAAAATTGTTTGAGTTAACTCCTGTTTGCCTATCATCTGTTCTTTGGCATTCAGAAGCCCAGATGCAGAATAAAAAAATATTGCAATATGCCTACCTTCTCTAGTTAGATTAAGTGTGCTAGCTACCATGGTAACCTAAAATCATTTACTTACTTTACTCTGTAGGAATGAAATCTAGTTTAATTCTCCAGGAGGTTGCCACAGTGAAGACAAGTAAAAAAGCAATGCATTGTTGAAAGTCATAGAAGTTAGCTGTTTCTCAGAGTTGCTAACCTCGTCATGTTCTTCAGCCTTCAGTACCTTATGTTTAAAAGAGATGGAACAGCCCTGACTTCTGCTAAGTTGTAGACCTTCCCCTCCCCAAAAAAACTTCCCTCCCATGCAATTCAGACTTGTGTCATAGTGCGACAGTTCATCTCTCCCAAATACATTTGAAGAAAAGGGTTGTCTATAATAACTTTAGAATATGAAAAATGCTCCTGCAATGGACTTAACTGGAAAGATAATGGGAGTGCTTCACAGTTCTGCCTTCCCAACCATCAGTAACATATAAAGAATGCAAGTTTAAAACATTTCTGATTCTAGAGGATCAATCTTTCTGAACCCAAACAAGAGTCTAATATTTAAAATAAAGTTAATAAGTTTAATAGTTGATCTACAGCTTTGGAAGCCAATAGATTGCTCCAGAACTCAGTCTGAATTGGGGAGTAATCGTTGTAGGTTGGTAAAACGCACTTTGCAGTGTTATCACAAACATCCCTTGATGCAACTTGCATGAGAAACAGTTCTAAAGACATTCATAATTTTGTGCACAAGCCTGAAGGTGGTGAAAATATTTTGTGAATTGTTAATATAAGATTCAGCACAAGAAGTAGGAATATATTTAATTGCTACAGCCCAAGTAGATGACTATTTTGAAAGGGAGAAAAGTACTGTGAATATTATGTCCTAAGTCCTAAAGAACAAAGTGCTACTGTGGAAAAATCTTTGAACAGATAAACAATGAGTCTTCCCCCAAAAATGCACACTGGTACATAGAACAACATTCCTTGGCTCAAAATAATGTCCACAGATCTCCAAGGCAGGGAATTATTTTTATGGGTTCTATTATAAATAGCATACATTTACTAAAGTTTTCATGGAGAAAAAAAAAAAAGAAATAAAAAGGCAACGCAAATGGTAAAAGAATGAATATCATTTGTTTAAACTGTAAATGGTCTGTCACTGACAAACTTACAGCATAGTTAAGTGGTGCCTAGACTAGAAATAAAAAAAAAAATCACGAACAGAGAAAGGAGGAGCAGAGGAGGAGTTGGGAAAGAAGCCAAAGTCTTCAAAAACATAAAAGCTGGAGGATCAGGCTCATTGAGCCTTCTGCAATTGCATTGGATTTGGGTGTTAAGTCACTTTAAAATGAGGGCACCCTGCCAGTTTTAAAGCTGGGACTGAAATACACTTGTGAGAGCACTGGACGTGTGCTCAACATGGCCTTTCTTGGGATGCCCAAAGCGCACTACAAGATCTTTACAAAAAGGAGTAACTCAGTATGCAGGACAGTTGTAAAATCTATAAGCCTTTCACTGTATTACCTTAGAAATCTGTATACTTGCTGCCATGAGCTGGCTAACAGGCCTATACAGCTGTCACCACCATGCCAAGAAGACCGAGTTAAACAGCACTCAGCCAGCTCTGAGCTCAGCCAGGTAGTCTGACTTAGATATCTCTACCTGGCAGGAAGACACCATATAGATATTCTCTACTTTGCTTTATTTACAATCATACTTCTCTTGGTTTAAATTTGCCAGATAGAAGGATGAAAAGAGATATTCTTATGCGGCTTTTTTTTTTTTTTTTTTTTTTTACCTTTTCTATTTACATATCAGTTTACACAGAGGAGTAAGAATTAAACCCAGTTTTACAGTCATCTGAAAAAGCTACTTCTGGAGCAGTGAGAAAACAACAGACCAGTACCATTCAAAAAGAGAATTTTATCTGAACATCAACTCAAACTTCTCATATTAAAATCAATGTCAAAAACTTAGGAGGATTTAAGCTACTCGTATCACCATAGCATTCAAGCTTTACCATCTCTTATATGCCCCTTAGAGAGTCTCAGTTTTTTAAGATCCCCATTCAAAATGCCAATATACAGCAGATTTCCTGTATGAAACTGGCTTCAGACAGTCAGACATTTATCTGTGCTGAACAGTGTTGAATCACAGCTATCACAGCAATTTTACCTTTGGGTGGGTGAAGGAGAGAGAAATCACTCAGACAATAAAAAACCATCCTGACAACAGAAATGACAACTTTTGTAACAGAGATAAAAAGTATTTTTTTATTGACCATACTGCTCCTACAGAAATTCATTTTATTTAAGAAACAATGTAAGGTATGACAAAATTTAAGCTCAATAAACATTGAGAAAACAGTATTTCATATCCTGCTATATGTTTTTTTAGCCCTATATCCCAGAATTATAATGAGCTGGGATTCAGGCAAAGGTTTCCAGGCACCAAATCTTTCCTCACTGCTATTTAAAATATGATTTGTTATTTTAATGGTCTTAAAGTACTGTTTCTACAAAATATTTACAACCTACAAAACAATGACTTTTTATTTTAATGGTCTCATCTTAAAATATGGTTTCTAAAAAACTCTACAAATCTACCATTTTCTACAAAATTTAAGCAATACCATAACCTCTTGAGAGTCACCTTGTGCCTAAACTCCATTGAGCCAGAAAGCTGCAATATTTAAACAGCTATAGAAGCATCAAAAAGGCATCTTTATTCTTTGTCATTCCTTAGTAAGGGAAAGCTACTGAGCAAATCTTACATCCCATTTCTCATCAAGCCATAGAAACAGAGATATTCAAAGTACATCTCTAATGAAATGACAAAGTTTAGCATGAGGCCAAGTAGAGCTTTGTAAGAACACTACTAATCTGATCTAGGAATGCATAGCTCTGCAAAACCATGTTTTTGAACTTTTCATCAATAGGTTATTATTAAAGCACTTTTCTAAGAGAAAGGACAATAAAATAATCAAATGGAGAAACATCAAGAAAAAATTAACATAAAAAAAACCACCAAAATTCAACATTCAGACTGCCATTAACTAGTTTTAAAGTAACAGTACTCTTACAAAACAAATACTTGTTCTTTCTCTACTTCATACCCTGAAACAAAGCGGTTACCAACAGAGCTCACTGCATCTCCTCATTCCTTTCCACAGCCACATAAATGCTCTGGAAAATACACCTCACAGGACGAAATGCTGGAAATGCACAAAGGAAATGGAGAAGATGGGCAATAGCCCAATATCTCCTTTTTACTTTTCAGTGAAAAAGCTTCCCCTCTCCACCAGAAGTGAGCTGAGGGCTGCTGGTAAAGTTTCCATCAGCATGAGCTGACAGAACAGCAAGCATCAGCAGGGGCATTTCAATTTAGCTGTCAACCGAAGATGCTCTTAACCAGCACAAAGCAACAACTTCTGAAGTTGCTTCAGAAGCAATCATCTTAGTAAAGTTTTCCAAATTCAAACTTCTGAAAGAGCAGGATAATTGAAGACATAACGTTTCTTGAGCAATTGTCCAGTGTTTGGCTCTTTAACTGACACTACCATCATGACAGCCCTCAGGATGTTGCCACTTCTCTGCAAAGACCCCAACTGGAACAGCCTGGCCACGATGTGGCCCAAAGCTCAGTCTCAGGCCCCAGGCCTTCCCAGTCCGCTTGACAATAGCTGAAACGTAGCAGATAAGCCTGTTTTTTTCTGGAGTTGGATGAACTTGCGAACAGCCAGCTGAGTACTGAAAGATCTTACCCGTTGGATGGAAAAGTGCACAATGCCAAGTATTTGATGTCTATCAAATAAATAACTTTACTATGTCTAATTGAAATATTTCTACTGACTAGGATTTTTTGATTATCTTGATAAAGTTCCTTAATCGCCCTATGTGAAGCTCTTGTGTGGCAACAGAAAAACTAGTTTATGGCAGTCAGATTTAGAGCACAGTTCCAACTACAAAACTTTTCCCTCAACTTCATCTGCTACCGGTTATGGGACAGCCATAGTGATGTGGGAGAAGGAGGAGCACACTTTGGAGTCACACTGCTGTGAGACACAGACAGGCGGCATAACACCATCTTCCACAACAGGTCCAGCCAATTAGTATTTCTCCTTGAGGGACGTAGTTGTACTAGCCAACAAGGGCACCCATCAGCAAGACAGCTAACTCTCTTACAAATCTTTCAGTGTGAAATTCAGGCTAAGATCACACTAAATAGTTCCTCTGTAACAAGACTGCTTTATAGACAGATGGTCACGTTCAAAAAGATAAAGGTAGTAAATACACAAATGCAGGCAGACTTCTATACAGATTCCTATGTGCAAAGAGGCTAATCTTACCAAAAGAAGTGACTTGTGATTCTCATTTTGGAGCATTCAACTGGAGATGTGGTATTTTAAAGAAAAGGAGAGTAGCACTGAAAAAAGTTCCATGCCTCAAATCAGATAGAGAAAAACCAAAGCACCCTGGCCTCCGTCACTCCTGAAATCTTTGGTATTCTTTTCTTTTGGAAATAATTCAAATACTCCTACCATGGTAAGCAGAATAACATGTTTCAGTCTAATGCAAATTTTAGATCTACTGAGTACCCTCAAGTCACCAGGCCAGATGAACACACACTGGTAGAAAACCTATAACAACTACCCAGTATTCTGATGCACATATTTAAATTAACGCCAGGAGAAAGAAATAGGAGCAATATAATCTATGGCCTCTTTTTGCCACTAACTGGTAGAGGAAAGGGCCTGGAAAAATACACTATGGAAAAATACGAAGAAACTATTTATTAGATTAATATAGAAAAGTATTAGAGCTTTTCTGTCTACAGGAGTCAAGAAGACAATTAAATCAGACAGCTAAACTTGTTCATTAGTAAAATGAGTGCACATGAGTTGCAGCCTCCCTTCTTTTGCCTCCTATTTAGATGTCATATACATAAGGTGGTGGATAGAGACTTGGAAAAATCTGGTCTATTTTTTTATTTAATTACCTAAAAAGTTAAAATAGTAATCCTGCTTTGAAGGAATGTCTTCTCATAAAACACAATATTTATTTTTTAAAATATATTAGTTATATAAAATCTCAAAACTAAAGTAAATTGAAAGGTCTTTATTAAACTATATAAAATATGACATATATTAAAAAAGAAAGCCAGTGTTTCCCAGTAAGCATGTATGTTTTTGTCATGGCTGTAATGAAACATGCATTAAGTATGAAACATATGGTTTCCATTTTGTTGCCCTGGAACCCATCCAAAGACATTTTATGTTGTTAGCTTAACTGTTCTCTTCAGCTGAGAAGCTGTGGAAAATATCTCATATGAAAAAAATCTGTACCTAATGGATAACTATAAAAGATTTTCTAAATCTGCTGCAGGCTGTGCTTTATTAAAAAAAAAAAAAAGTTTCCGAGATTACTATTTAATTACTGGATTGTTTTTTAATTAAATCTAATTTTCAAATTTAAAAAAATCCTTAGAAGATACCACAATTATATGAACAGATTATGCTTAAATCAACAGATTATGCTATATTATAAAGAATATTTTCTTTATAGTAAACAATAGTAATAAATTTACAGTGGTGTCTACGGAATTCTACTGGAATTGAGACATCTGACTATTCAGTCAGCTGTCTTATTCAAGAACCCGTTCTGGAATAAGAATCCATTCATGAATTCTTATTCGAGAATTCATGACAAAATCACTAGTCTACAAAAGTTACTTAGTCTTCTGGGTCTGCAAAACTTACTTTTTGTTGAAAGGACAATGCTCTAAAAATAACTGTTAACTAGTAACCGAACTCAGAAGCAAGAATCAGTAAAAATGAGACAAAAGGAAAGATTATATTTCTTTCCCTTTAATAATGCTTGTTTTGTCCTGATGCAGAAATAGATTGTCAAAGAGGTGACTGAAATCTCATCTATCATGAGATTTCAGATCTAAATATTTTTAGCACAAAAAAATAGCCATTTTTTTAGCACAAAATATGATAGAGAATATGAAGACAAAATTTTTGAAGACAGAAATTTTGCCATGCATGTCTAAAAATTCATCCCCAGATTGTGAGACTGCCATTCACTTTTGTCCAGAAATAAATATATTGAATTTACTCTGTGAAGCTTTTTTTAGTCTGGGTTCTTATAAATTCCTGTTAATTATTCACTTCATAAGGTCATTGACCTTATTATTGGGAAAATAATATCATGAATAAAATGAAAAATGCGAGCAGAGCAGTTTGGAAATATTACTAGACTGTGTTTCATTACCGCAGTAGTGGAGTTGATTTGGGATGCACCAGTTGAAAGCACCCATGTTGTCACCTTAATGTCTCGTGCTGCATGCGGTCTGTGCTCTCTGTAAAAGGCCTGCAATGCGAGAATTCACCTTGCCAGTGCTCTGCCAATGTATGAGCTTGCTCATCTTCAGAAGTCTTTGCAAGAATTAGCCAATTATTTAACTCACCTTTGCCATCTGCGCTTGGACTCCGCTAGCCTTTAAAGCAGAAACTGCCTTCTGAGCAGCTGCTGGGCTGTCAAAGTCTACAAAACCATAACCTGAAAAATAAAACATTGTCCATGAACAAGACGACCAGTTATAATGAAAGAGTTCACATACTACAAGCATGGGTATCTAATGCAATTTTCTTATTAGTGAAAAGAGCCGATTTGAGCTCCAAAGATCTTCATGTAGTCCCAAAGCCAGCAGCCTCCCAAAGTGCTCCAACTTGGAGCCGGTGGAAGGGGGAAGAATCAGTTTCTGTGCTCACTATCAGACTTGTGTCCAAATTCCAGTGACTGGTATGGTGCTTTGTATTAACTATGTTTCCACTCAAAGTGACTACAACATAATCAGTTTATTTTCCAGAGATCACTAAGAAAACCATAATCTCTCTTTTTTTATTTATTTATTTTTAACTAAAGTCCTAGTCCATCTTGAGTAAACAAATAAGTCTTTGAATTAGAGGCCATTTATTGAAAATTGAGATAGGAATTTTGTTTAAAAGATACAGACCTATCATAGCACAATCCAGTTTCTCATAAACTAGTTACTTCCTTGTATATACATAATAACAGCAATTAAGCTAAAAGATGAGTGAATACATAGGTCCTTTCAAATCAAGTTTTTCCTATTTAATGCCAGAATGTAGAAAATTGTCCCTAAAGCATTCTAATAATGTAAAATATTATTTTTGAATGTTAGTGTAAAAACAAATTAAATTATAATAATTTTCTATATTATACGTATCCTTTCCTAAGGCAATATATACAATAGTTTTTTGTTTTGTTTTCTCTTCAATGTCTACATTATGTTTAAAAATAAATAAATAAAATAAACAAGAAAAATAAAAGCCCTCTGGGGAAGCCAGAACCTGGAATTATTTTCTCGGATAGTAGTAGTATTGTTTCAGAATATGTCTACATGCAGGACAAAAAAGCTGTGATATATCTGAACAAGCTTAATTCACACAGAGCCACCAGAGCAGCCTTGTGCATCAGTGTCAACTTACTTAAAAGCCAAAGAAAGCACCATATTTTTCAGTGTAACATGTGGTGTTATGGAGTGTTACATATTGACATGAAACAGAGTGAATTAGCTCACATGAGCTTTGTGCTGCCAGGGCAAGACTAGCTTTGTCCGGTAGCAGAGGCTACCTACCCCACCACAGCCTGGGCTCAAGATAGATGAAGTTATATACTGAGAGCAAGGATGCCATCAAGGCTGGCATAGCCATCTTTAAGATCATATGTAAATTCAATCCCACACGGATTCAGTTTTTTCAAATCCTATGGCATGTTTTTTTGGCATGAGCCAGAGATGCTGTCAAGGTTTTGGTTATATTCCAGTTTAGAAATCTGCATTCTGCCTACTTTGGTTCCCACTGTAATTTCAGTGACATGCCCCCAACTTCCCTGTAGCCTCAGTCTGCTGCATATCATTACAAAAGACTGTGAGCTGCTGCCTTTCACCTGTGAGGTTTAAAAGTTATAAAATTGATACTGAAAAAATTATTGTGATAAATTCTGTGCTTAAGTCTTTGAAGCATCAGGATAATAACTGATATTACTGACAGAGCTATTAAAGTCTTTGGGAATTGGGGGAAGGAAGACTAAAAGTACTAATGTACTAATGAATAAAAATACTAGAAAAAGGCATCTACTCTTTCCTAGTCACATTACATGCAGGTAAAATCTGCAATACAAGCTGGAAAAAAAGCTCTCTGGAATGTTCAGAAACTGAACTTTCAGAATCAGTTTAATTGCTTGGATTGCAGTGCTGAGAGCAAACCCAGGGTCCTGCACTTCTTCCAGGTTTCCCCCAAAACTCCGACTTGATTAATGATAAACTCTCTTCTTTTGCTTCCTCCTATCAACTTTGCACTTATTCAAGCAGTCACCTGGAGTAATGTTAATCCTAATGCTAAATCACCTGACTCAAATTTTTTAGCTTTGCTTAGAAGCTAACCTCTTAATCGTAACAAAAAAAAAAAAAAAAAAAAAAAAGCCTGAAACCTGGTATTTCCAGAGTCTGCTACCACACCTTCCCCCACCACACATGTTGCTGGGATATGATCTCACTGTAATTGCAATGAGTGCTCTGGATCAGTGAACCAAACTGATGTATCCAATTTATTTAAAGGAGTTTTATTTTTTTTTCCAGCTGCAATTACTTTGGTGAAAATGAACCCCTTCTTTTCTTCCAATACATTGAATAGCATAGAACAAAACGTAATTAGAGTACTGGAACATGTAATTAAATACTGCCTTAAACTGTTCTAATTAATAGAGCTGATTTCCACAATATGTAATTTTTTCAGATGATTAGTACAGTTGAATGGTCTTCTGTAAGCTTCCCTAATTTCTGCAGGCAAAGGGGGAAAAGCTGATTTCGAGTCCATTTTCGTTTTTGAAGTAGAGGCCAACTGCCAAACAGTATTTTGTACATTAGCTTCGCTCAGGTTTGCCTGCATCGCCACTGCAAACAAATACAGTGAATATGCTGACTATGGACAAGAATAAGACTGGCTCAGGAATGAGAATTGAATAATTTCTTAAAATCACTTAAAATACACCATGAGTATATTTTAGAAAATCAGGTAAGACCCTCAAGTGAAAGTAATTTAAACGCAAACATACCTTTGCATTTGTTTGTTGTCTTATCCAAAATAGCCTTTGTGGATACAATTTTCCCATACCTAAAATGCATGCATATATATGCAAAGAAAAAAAAAGAAGAAAACATCCTGTTAGAACAGATACCAAATTCACATTGTTTTACATTCCATTACCTACATACTTTTAATAAGTTGGAATCATACGTAGACTGTATAACTGTATAACGAAAACTCATATGTGGAGAGAAGTAACAAAAAAAATACAATAATTTCATATATAATTATGCTCTGTTCTCCCTACATTACCAGTGACACAGCAGAATCACAAAATAAGCCAGAAGAAAAGTGCTTTACACAGACAAAGATATGACACTACTAAAATGCTGATACATGAAAGAAGACATGTAAGCATAAGCCTGGACTCTGCCTGTCAATATATTTACCAGATAAGGCAGACAAGAAACTGTCTTGTCTATGCTGGGCTTGCTAACTGAAATGCTACGACAAAACAACAACCATAGACATCTTTTTCCTTTCACTGACAAAACCAAAGATGAAAACCGCTATGCTGGAAGGTGACAAGTGTGAGTCAGCTAATCCCCAAAGCTGGTAAAGAATTTTCTGACCCTCCCTACCCCCTTCTATTTTTAATGGAAAATTGAAATGGAAATGAAATGGAAAATCTCAACAAAAAGAAAATTCTCTCTGTAAACTTTCAATTTTCTTTTGTAAAATGAAACAAAATGCATTCATTGTCTGTGCGATAGCTTCTGAACATCTGAAGGCACCCAGTTGCTATGCAGTCCAAAGGTGAGAGCATCCAACATCTGAGAAAGACAATCAACTTGGGAAATGAGCAAAAATCCCAGTTACTGGAATGATGGTTGTTTCTCGAATGTGGCATTAGCGTTTTGATCTCAATTTGGAGTTGCATTTATTGCTGTGGGTGAAAATTTTAAGTCTTCCTGGAAACCAAATGTTACTTTTTAGACTGTTCAAAACTAAGAGCAAGCAGCTCCCCTAGCATGTAAGTGCTTGAGGGCTGCAGATATGTAGGGAATCAGCAGCAGATTCAGAAACAGAACTTGAGACTCAAGGCTCTCACCACAACCTCCCATTTTTGCTTTTGAATTACATTTGATACAATTTGTATTCACAAAAAAGGAGTCACAACTTGGTAGTGTTTGTTTTTGTCATAAAAAACATATTAACATGTACACACAAACCCTACAGGCCAAGGGGTGAACTGGCCCAAGAATTAAAACTGAAAAAGTATTATTAACAATATTATTATCAAAAGAAAGTGAAATTTGGGAAGAGCAAGTTTTTTCCAGCCTAGTTGCTAAATTAAACTTTAATAGAAAGTTACTGAGAATCATTTTAAAATCGTATCATTTTAATATAACTAACTCAATTTCTGAAGCCCCAGCAGTCTTAACATTTCTTCAGAATAGCTGAGAAGACTAATCAAGTTAGGCTTAGTTAGTTAAAAGTGCTCAAAACTTTCTCGTAAAGCAATAATTATTCAAGGGTGAAGTCTATTTGTGAAGTATTTTCCCTCCAAAACATTTAAATACATTTTTTTTTCAGTGCAGTTACCAATCTCTGTGATGAGTTTCAAGCTCCCTCTTTGTTTCAGCAAGTTCTTGTGTAGCCTCAAATATTATAAAGGTAAATTTGCAGCAATCAAAGCCACCAGTTATTGACTTCCTTGCCTATGTGGAATTGTGAACATCTGCCTTTATATTCTAAAGATAAAACTATCTCTCTATAGCCTAAAAATGTCAAGAACCTATGAAAATTTATGTATACTTAAATATGTCATGCCAGAAGTTGTAATAAAGCAATATAGTTCCAAATAGCTGGAGTATGTGCTTCCTCATTAGTGTCAATTATTCTCCAAGTAAGTCATTCACATATAGAAAGCTGTATATTGCATAAGTTAAACCTCTGAACTTTCTCTAAAGTTTTTCTGGGTAATGTACATATCATATTTACATGTTAGGTACATGTTATAACTTTGGGAAAGGCCAGCTCTTTAGGGATAAAAACCCATAAAGCTCCAGTGTCACTTTAATCCAGTATTATATTGGTATTTTATACCTGCCATCTTTTATCAATCTCTAAGCTTTTTAAAGTGACAAGCTACATAATCTTTTGAGAAAAAGGAGAAAAAAAAAAGGGGGAGAAGGAATGATGATCTTCTCTCCAGCACTCTTGCAGGTCAAGGGTGAAGGAAGGTAAAAAATACAGCTCTGAATAACTATGTGAACAAAATGAACATGACTGTCAGGCTGCTTTTGGTGACAGAGAAATCAGGGCCTGACCCTGGACTAGGCTGGCCCACAGATGCTGACGCACACCAGCCAACGGCGCAGAACGTACGTCTGCATGTCTGTCCTTTACAACCATTTCACTGACCCTCTTCCGATGTGCAAAACGACTAGTGATTCAATTCCCTGTCCTAGATAGCACAGCTCCTGTGGAGAACCAGCTGCCATGAAAGACTGCCAAGAAATTTCAACAGTGTGAGCCTAAGAAGGATCAGAGGACCAGTTTAAGAATAGCAAGCTATTCCCATTTATTCTACAATTTTCCCTATAAATATTCTTCTAACGACAGACTTGACCAGCATGAAAAATCACCTCCTTGTTCATGCTATCATGTGGCATGATTTTGGGGGCAGATACCCTTTGCATTTCCTCAAAAGTCCTCCCTTCAAATGGCGGCAAACATGAAATTGGCTGCTTTCCTCCTGAAGTCCCTGCATTGCTGCTGAAGCAGGTTTCTGTATTCAACTGCTAGCTTGGTAGGTGAAACTGCATTCAGAAATCAATGACCTACCTAAAGGCTGTCAAAACCATGGCCTAAACTAACACACAGTACCTGCTATAGCAAGCAAGAGGAAGGGCTGTATTGTTGACTGCTTGTTCCCTCTCCTCTAAAGCAATTAAAAGAAGTATTATCAATTTAGGACTAATCTTGAGAAGTATGCTCAGAAATAGCCTATGCACCAAAAAAAAAAAAAAAAAAAAGGTATTAGAAAGTACTGCTACTTAATGAGACAGCGTTTACCTCTAACGGTTACATAAACTTTGCGCAAAAAGAGAAAGGTAACTCCAGCTACTCAGCTGTCCTAAGATGATGCCCTGCCAGGCAACATGCATATCAGAAGGGAGCAGTTTTGTTTTAGCATCTTTTCAAGTAGAAAGTTTGAAGCAAAACATCAAAAATCACATTGTTCAGGAAGATGGTCAAACCCAGTGCAACTAACCACACTGACAGATTTAAAACATCTCTGAAGCCTAATTTTGGTGCCCCATGTGATGAAAGGAAAGGGTTCTCTAAAAGACTAAGCTCATTGATCAAAACGAACCAATGTTTATTTTCCTTTCTTCGTACATTTGCTATTATAACGAACATGCTTGCAAATGTGAGGATGATAAGGTGCCATCCTTTGTCACAAGTGTGACAAGCAATGGCAACAGAGTAGCTTGAAGTCTCTGGCACGAGTGCTATTTTGAGTGCTAAAGGAACTTATCTGGGTGCAATACAGGAGGCACAATAGGAAAGGCAGCAAGAAGTTTGATTCTCATTGGAATGAGATGTTTAAATCTTTGTCTACAGATTAATGTAACATACCTCACACTACCAAGCTAACAGCGTTTCCATTTTGCAATAATTTCAAGCTGTCATTCAACTTCTATTTTGAAGGGTTTTTGTACCACCTGGCTTGCTTTGACTCACAGACTAACATGGCAAGCCTGCCTTTGCTGACACAGTCCTTGCTCTGGATGGCTGCTTTGGTCCTCCACTCTGGACTTTCCAGAACTTCATGTCGATGATTGACAGAGATTTCTCTCTGATCAACTCCAATCCAGTTGTCCTATCCTATCCCGGTCCCTTAGGGGACTGATGTCAGAACTCTTTTGCTATGTAGAAACAGTGCTGTGTATCTTCTGTGTTTATTCTAGTTTTTTTTTTTTTTTTTTTTTTTTTTTTTAATCTTAGTATTTTAATGCTCCCTTTCATGGAATGTTCTTCACTTTTAAGACCCAGAATCTCGCTGCAAAGCTGAGCATAAATTTCATAATGCACAAGTGGCTCTGGATATGTGACCTCAGTACAAGGGGGAATTGCGAAAGGAAAGAGCACTTGGCTGAACACAAAATTTCAGTAAGGACCGCTGTTCTCCCCAGGTAACCCACAGGAAATAGAGAATGAAAATTAAACAAGCTGATCCAGTCAGGAGGGCCATATAGGAGAGCAGGTTGCTGGATCTTAAAAAACTTGCAGTTGCTGAATGCATCCACATCAAACTAAAAGTTTTTTTAGACTAAGTAAATAACTAGAACAAATGGGTAAAGCAAATGGAGGAAATACTTCCAGAGTGATTAATGTATACTAATTGTAACACTAAAATAAAAAAAAAATGTGCAGGTGTAGCTATTTTGTCTGTAAATTAGCTTAAAAAGAAATATTTCTTGTTCAGACATGGCCTTACTCAAATGTATGATATAGTCAGTCTCTGCATCTTGCATGCACTCTAAATGTGCTACTTCCCTGTTTGAAAGTGAATACTACTACCCTTCAGTATCACCCTGAATACATGCATGCTACAAAACAGAACACATAATCACTTCTGAAAATCAGGAATTCGTGATTTGCAATAATTGTTTTCTCTCCCGTGCTTCAGAAAAAATGGCATTTTCAAAGTATACAAATATCCAACTCTCCTTATTGTTTTGATTTTACCTGGGGGATAAATGCTCCTAACCAAGTAAATTAGAATGAGATTATGTACTATGATGCAAAACAAATATTTTTTTTTCATCTTGCAAAATGATGGAAATTACATTTTTTTCTGCTAATGAAAAGAATTTCATTAAAATTCATTAAAAATAATTTTTGATGAGTTCTGATCTATGTACACAATACAAATCTTTGGCTTTAGTCTCTGTTCAGTAGTTACTAATCTCCTGTGCTGCAATTGTATATTCTTTGCAAGAAAGCTTCTTTCATGTCCTCTCCACCTTTAATTCTTCTTTTAAATTTTGTGTATTTTTATTTTGGATAAGAATTAGTGTAGATGTAGTCTACATCATCATTACTGATGACAGTACCAACAGAGTTACCAACATTAGCATACTATAAAGTAGTATTTCTTTGATATCAACAATCTATCCTTCAGGACCTGAAAGTTGCAATTATGCAATCCACTAAGAACAAAATAAGAAAGGCAAAATCAGATGCAAAATCAGGTATCTTATCAGTTTTTACAATTATTCATCCTTGTTTGACTTAGAAGAGCAGATATGTAGTATAATGAGTGTATAATTCTAATTTCTTAGGTATAAACAGATAGCTTCTTTTTTTTTTTTTTTTTTTTTTTCCCAAGGTGGGGACAGTATTGATTGCAATGGTTAAAAAAACACAATATTTTATGAATATATATATTTGTTATATAGTATTCTTCTTCTATGCATATGTATAGAAGCCAGGAGTTCAGAACTCTAATGAATTGTAAGAGGTATACAGGAAGAAATTAGATTTGGGAGATTATTATTACAAAATGGATATCCAATATCAACTATCCATTTTGTTTTTTTTTAAACAGTAGTTATTTCCTGGTATAGCAGAAGATGATGTGTAGGGGTAGGGAAGAAATGTATTTAGAATCAGGAAATGTTTCCTTCCTCTTGCTTTATGGAGATGCATATAATCTCTATCTATTCTTTAGCAGCTGACTGAAAGATTAGGAAAAAATAAGTTCTGCTAGCATCCTACAGCCTTTTTTGGTTTGTTTGTTTTTAGACAGGATTTTGCAAGAGTTTTTTGATTACTATGCTCATTTCTGCACAACAAAGAGATTATTTTAAAAGTGTGAGTTCAAAGAGTTCAATGCTCTTTCATTTGCCGCAGCTCTTTTAGTATCTCTAAATAGTTTAAACACTTAAGACATATTACAGCTGGCATTTGCAACAGCAATCCTAATGTGGCTTTCTAGTCTGTGATATATATCCAACTATTCCCTGCAAAGGTGTTTTCTCCATCAATCTTAAATAAAAAATAATAATAAAAAAGAGCATGTATGTTTAGGACTTTTTAATAGGTTAAGAATGTTGCAACATGTATATAGGGAATAAAGCCATTATTCTTCAGTATTATGACAATACAATCATGGTAAACAAAATCCATGAGTCCCCCCCTCTGATAGCTTTTGGAGTTGGAAGGAAAAGCTCTAATATTATTCTTTAGCAGTAACAAGTCAACTGAAGTTACTGCAAGGAGAAAAAAAAAGCATCAAAATGGAAATAATGAAAGATGAAAAATCCTGGCCATAAAATTTTGATTATAGATTTTTTGTTATTATTAATAAAGCAAATTCTGGAGTAAGAATCTCTGACTCTTGTTCTAGGCTTTGGCACATTTACAGGCATCTTTTGCATCAATCTCATCACAAAAGACTTGAATATAGCTATTTAGCAGAACTGTGATTAATAATCACCCACACTTCAGGGTGAGATTTTTCAAAGTCCTGAGGGCTGGCCTATCTTTGCTCAGCTGCAGCATGATTTTTACCACCAAAGAGTGTTTTCGTTGGAGATAAGGACACCCTGACTTCTGCTATTCCTTCCCAGCAGGATGCCATCCTTGGCCAGCATTTCAAGGGGGCCACTCATGATAGTCAGTTTTTAAAATTACATTCCTCAACCTGTGCATAACCTCAAAGCAAACAAAAAATCATGCAGCTATGATGTTCAACATGAGGATAGCAGCAAATTGCTCACCTTCATTTACTCTGCTCGTATTTAATTCCCATTTAATCCTTGACAAACTAAAGAGATATTAATGTTCAACTAGATGATAGGGAGAGATTGCAACAAAAGCCCCAGACAAAGAAAAAGGAGAAAGCAATACCATAAATTCACAGAGCAAACCTCTTGCCTTGCCAGGTACCTACAGGTTCTCTTGATTCTTATGAAAATCTGGATACCAACAGGCTGGTCCTAAATTTGCCAATTACCTACTCATTTTAGCTACAGTCAAAGTGTTTGTAACAGAAAAACCTAGGAGGAAGCTGTCACTTCCTTGAAGGAAAATACAATTTCAAGTATCAAACCCAAGACATTGATTCCAGGCAGTGTCTCTCAGAGCTGCTCTGCCATAGCCCACCCCAATTTCTGAGAATCTGACTAGTTAGCATAATCTCTGAACCATCTGCTAGGCTGCCTACCAACTCAGTAGCCTTGTTACTTTACAGTTTATAGGTTAAGCAGGATAAACAAGCCATCAGGAGCATAGAAGGATTTGCCCTTTTAACACCTTTGCCCTCTGATGTACAAGTACTGTATGAGCTTTATTTCTCCTAAACTCAGAAAAAAAAACAGTAACATGTTAATGAAAGTATCGATTCTTAAGGAAAATGAAATTGTTTATGCTTATCTTCTTTATAGTCTGTGAAATCTGCGGTTTAGCAGAGGTGTATAAATACTTCGTAGCTTATTTGAGTCTATAGTTTTAATTTTCCTATTTGACCATCTTAAGGTTCAAATGCTAAGCATTTTAAAAGATGTAAACTGTGCGGATTGAACTATGTTCAGTTTTCAAATATCAACATACATAGATACAAATCATGGTTAATATTAAAGATATTGCTTCCTGACAACATTCTACTGGGTTAAATAACCAGGTTAGTAAAAGATTTGTTTTTTCCTGAATTAAGCAGCATTGTTTCCTGAGAAAACAGTTTTAGCATATAGAAAATGAAATATGAACTGATGTGTGTAAATCATGAGTGATTTCAGAGCTGATTTACTACTATTCTACTTCTAGCGTTGTATACTGTAATCAATAAGTAGTACTCTTATACTGAAAGCATTACAGAAACTTCTCATACAAGACACCGAACTGAGGGTCATTTAACTTACAGGAATGGTTTGTGCAGCTATTCAGCAGCACTTACAGATAATCACAAACAATATATCTCAAAATTGTCATAAATCAAATAACATATGTTAAAACATTCATACAAGAAATGATCAGTAAGTACTTTATCTCTATGAAAACCAAAATGCCTACCTCTAAAAATCCTTTCTCATGAAAAAGGCTGGACTAATCCACATCATTTAGTGTCCAGTTCAGATAATAATAATAATAATAATAATAATAATAAAAAGCTACAAGCATTCATACTTAAATAAAAAGACAATTACATTTTCCACAGAAATTTGCTGCACGATGGCCATACTTATACTAACTGATGCAATGAGGAGTATACAGTTTCATATATGGGAGGGGTATACAGTTTCATACAGCTTCAAGGTGGAAGAAAAAAAATATGATTTTAAGAAAGCAAAATGGTCTCACCCTGTTGTTCTCCTGCCTTAACACTATGCAATGGACAGGAAGTGTATGCTTGGACTAAGAGTAAAGCTCTAGAAGTAAGAAAAGTATTTCGAACAGTCAAACAGACCCCATCAAAAAACTCAAAAACTGAAGCAATATGCTTTGAAAATATAAATCATAGATTCATAGTTCGTGTGGCTCACTGAAAGAATACATACAGTGAGAAGCAAGGAGTTTCAAATAAGCATGAAAGATATTTTTAAAACTCATAGTTATAATTCAATTGCAAGCAGAATACTGAAGTACCAAACAGGTTCAAATTACAAGTCTGGAATATTGTTTCTAGTAAGCTAAGCTCATGGCAGCTCTGCAGGCTTGCATATATTGATTTAGCACTGCCAGCTCGCCTAATCTGAAAATAAGGCAGCTTTTCTACATCCAGGCATAAATCTTGGCAAATTTCAGCTTCGCCAATTTTGCACAGCCCACACTAACAGCTCTAAGGAATAAAACTATAAAGACGTAAGAGAATGCAGTTCTTGTTATTCTTATAACTCATTTCTCTTCCCTGTGCTAAGCAGTACAGATCAGCTTGGGAGCATAAACTAGTCTCTAGACAGTATACCTGAAGACTGACTATTTTTCTTTTCATTCGATTCCTTTTTCATCCAAAGAAACCAAATTCACTCATTTTCAGTGCATGATACATTGCCCTTTATTTTGGCTCTGAGTGTATTTCTTCTTGTGAAAGAAGATGAAGGACAAGGAAAGAAGAAAACAACATTATTTATTACCAGTTCCCAACATCTTCCCTGCTTTGTCCTAGTGAGAACAGTATAAATCAATGATGCTATTCTAGCTACTACCCTAGTTAGTGTGAACCTACCTCCTGTGCGTACATGCATTAATGCTACCAGCCTACTTACGTGCAGGAGATTTTGGTTTTGTTTATTTTTCCTATTAATATCACTTGTAATATCACTTAATATCACATTAATATACTTGTTAACTAAAGTATTACACCCTTCAAAGTGCAAGACCACCTAAATGGACTTGAAAGCCAGGGTGTCAGAAAATGACTGACAAAGTGCAAGGACACTTTCAGCCACATCTCACTTCCCTCCAACTCTGAATTGTTTCATACAGTTGGTGTGGGAGGAACATTTTTGATATATCAAAAATATATATTATATATGCATATATACTGTCAAAAGACAAAATATATAACACAATTCTTGCACTTATCTTGCACAAAAGTTGCTTGACCACTAAAATTACACCTGTCTTTGTTTTAATGAAATATTACAGCATATCTTATATGTTTTCCTTGTGTTTTTGTAATACTAAGACAAGAGCCAAAGACCTGACCTACTGGGCACAGATACCTGCTAGGCAAATATACCTATTTGTTCTTACCTGCATCTTGCACTGATTTAAGTCTTGAAAAATGCTGATTGCTCCTCTTCTGTCTGGAGGCATAAGAGAAACAAAACCCAGAGCCCTTCCATATATTTAAATAACCTTCAGTCTCTCTGAATTGCATTTCAAAAGTGGCAGTAGTTCTTTTATGAAATATTCATAATAACATCCTGCTTTCAATAGATATTATATGCTGGAATTAACACCTCATTATGAAACAACTACAGAATTATTATTACAAGTCAAATCTTTAATTTCTGGTAACCTAATGTCACTCACCCTAAAACAGCATTAAATAGCTGAATTATTCAAAATCACTGTTAGACCTTCCAGAGTCCTTGCCCCCTTAATAACATGGCATGTGGATTTGATCCCTATTTGAATCTGCTTCTCTAGTCTCAAGACCCAGCTGTGCTGAATAGCAAATATCTCCATTTCAATAGGGAAAATGGTTGTACTAAAGTAGTTCTCTCCAGGGGTCAAAATACTTCAGAAGGGCATTTAAGTGGCTGTATGTTATTGAGCGGAAACATCAGCTCACATATTATTGATCAGAATTGTAGGGCTCTGTTGAAAAGATGTCTGCAGCAGTATTAAGTGCTGAGATAGGGACCAAGTGCGATGCATTAAAAAAATACTATCCATCTGTTGCCAAATTTTAGATACATGAGCAATCACAAGCTGTAGCACAAAATCTAAAGTGCAACCTTTGTGGCGGATGCATCAGGGTCATACGCAGTGACACTTCCTCAGTTTCACACTGCTTAAGATAGACAGTTTTTTGAATATTGATTGAAGTAAGCAGGAGACAGTTTGCTTTCTGCAGTTTTGCACAGAGAATGTAATAGATACTTATCTGGAAATTTGCTTTTGGAAGTTTAAATATACTTTTTTTTTTCTTCAAAAATACCATTAACCTGTTCCAATCTCATCATTAAAGTAGGTAGCCAAGTACAACTGAAATCGCTACACCTTCAGCCTACTTTTACTTCTGAGTTGTAAGCAGATATGCAGTCACAGCACACTGTGCATTACCGGCTTATAATGTTGAATATATGTGAACTAGCTGAAACTAATACAGTTCCCTAGACCTTCAATTCCATTAATTTTTCCTACAATGACTAAATCAAATGCCACCATGGAAGAAGTCTAGCAGCCCAGGCCGCCCTTCTGCTAGCGTGCTTGAGGAAGGGTTTGGATTGATGGGCCTAAGAGAGGCAGTTTAATACTGGCCCAACATGGCAAACCCCAAACCAGCACAAAGACATGACTCAAGACTGGCCCAACCACCTGCATGTTCCAATGGCTCTGCCTCTGCAAGCCAGGATGGCATCTGCATTAAACACGCTAGATTCAATATTGCTTAAAAGGAGCAGTCACGGCAGCTTCATGAACCCAAAGCACCAGCCATCACAAAAGGGACTATTCAAAAACACATTCTGGTATAGTGCCAGGAAAATCAATCAACCAGTGCACCAGAGAAAAGCTGGCAGATAATTTCAAAGTCAGAAGAGTTAGTTCTGTATCACACATATCATGACAACTTTTCTTGAACAGATTCAAAAACACATGCCAAAGGAGGAGTTTGTATGGCATGGTCACGCATTTCTGGGCTTAACTGACCTCTAGATGCTTTGTTTTGTTTTGTTTTGTCTGTCAATAGCCCAAGATGACTATTTCGTTGCCTGTAAGAGGACAACAGAAAGAACTTTTCTTTAAAAGAAATAATACACTGTAAGAAAGAAACCAAAATTCTACCTGAGGATGAATCCCAATGCCTACACTTAAATTTCTTTCATTTGTTAATTTCCCAAAATGAAAATTGAAATTTAACAGAAATACCTTGATATTTCTGATGAAAATTACTTGGCAGAAAGAAAATGTAGCAGATAGAACTCTTTCACAGTAAAGGATTAAAAACCCAGAGAAGCGATATCGTATCCAGTGTCAAAAAACTCTCATTAGCGAAGAGTTAAACAGTATCTAGGTCAGCCTACAGTCTTTCCTGCACACCCTCAGCACTGGATATCGGAAATGCTGTGTGGGAAGGCCAAGGAACTAAACTCACAGACCAAATGACTCAGACTGCAGCAGTTTAATGATACTTCTCTCTCTCAAATTATCCCTGGGATTAAAAGAATCCACGCCCTCAACATGAAATCAAATCATAGCAAAAGGAAGAAACCACAAATCCAGAGATCACTGGTTTAAAAAAAAAAAGAAAGAAAGAAAGAAAGAAAACGTACTATGTGGTCAGAACAGCAGAAGGTGAAGAATTTGAGCCTCAATCAGATGTCCTTCTGAAAGCCCTAGTGGGGATGAGCTCAGCAACAAGAATGTCAGAACTGTCTGCTAAAAAAATACAGGAGAGCTGTCACAGCCAAATGTTGACCTCTACAACTACAGGAAAGCAGCTTGAGGAAAACAGCCTCTTATTTCTTCCATCACTGAAGAAGTTAAACACTGTGTTGTCAGACAACTATGGAATAAACTTGACCAAAAGGAAACTAAAAGGTGCTGGAGAAAGCAGAACCAGTGACCCAGGCCCAAACAAAAATCCAGCTAAATTTCTGAAGAAAAATTAAAATTTTGGCAAATTCTGTCAGACTGAACAAAATGAAAGTTTGGAAAGGACACGAATGAAGAAAACACTGCCCGCAAATACTCCCTCCTGACTGCAAAGTTAAATTATAACAATTCACTCGCTCTGCACATAAATATTCCCTCCCTGCTCCCTTACTTAAGAAAAAGCAAAAAAGAGCATCCTAAGTATCACAAAAACAAAAAAGAGCAAAGCTGAAACACCGTAAGGGCACTAAGAAGTCAATACAGGAAATCATAAGTTGCATTCAAAGAAACAGAAACTGAGTTTGTTTCACGACAAAAATTTAACTTGAGTTGATGTGGTGAGATCTGATAAATAGCATCAGATTGTTTTTATTATTTTTATTAGTACTTTGTAAGATTGATTTTTGGTTGAATTGATAAGTGTTTTGAAAAGTTATATGTGGCATACAAACATCAATGAGATGCTTGGGCAGCAACCAGCTACCCTGGAAAGTAAATTCCCATAGCTACTCAAATTTCAGCTACAACCTTGGAGCTGTGTGAAGCCTCACTCCAGATCTACACTCCAGTAGAATTTTAAATTCTGTGCTCCATCTTTATCATTTTCTTGGGCACTTTCTGAAAGCAGGTGAAACATCAGCCTCCACCTATAGCTTGCCATAAAGAAGCTGTGTACCACAGTCTTCTATCCAGAATCCCACTGCTTACAGCTTCCTGGTGATTATATCTTGTAACAAAGGAGTAGTAAGTCCAAATAAATTATTTCCTCTAAGTAGGAGAAAAATTTGGACCTAGTGAGTTCAGAGGAAAGGCTCCGTGTAGAGAATACAAAGACTTCCTCTGGATCAATATATTTTTAAGCAGCATATACAAAGTGCACCATCTCAAATGGAGAAGACCAAAAGACCCATGACAAATTAAGTAGCAGTCCAGTGTTTCGTATTGATCAACATGAGGTCTGCTTCAGGTTTTTGCCTCAGAGCGCAATTTGTTGGTTAAATGGAAACACAGAGGGGAAAAAAAATATAAAGTTTATTCTTCTTCTCAAAAAGGAACAAGTCAAAAACTTTACCTACTCTTCCTATCTTAACAGCTTAGGCTTCTTCTGGGACCACTGAAACTTATCTGCTTTTTGTACCTTACCAGTTCAACCAAAAATCAATCATCCAAAACACTCCCTACTATCTGAATGCCAATTCCAGAGTATTAGGTGGGAAAGAGGTGATTAGTGATTAGTGCTGATTAGCTGATAGATAAGGCTGTCCCATCTTCCACTGAAAGCCATTCTTTTCAAACCATTTTACAATATTTGCAAAAATATATAATTCAGAGTGGGTTTCCCAGACTTCAAAGAGAATTAACAAGTATTTAACAGAACAAGCCATTAAGGAAATGGGTGGAAAAAGCTTTGGAATTTCTCATGGAACAAAGTTGCACACAATTCACTGGGGAAGAAACACAAGACTGAGACAGACTATTGTATATTTTTATAATGTCATAGCTGTGAGTCTTTGGAAGATCTTCAAAAAGAATCGATCCTGATTCACATCAAAATCATAAAGAGCACATTCATGCTGAGGCCATGGTATGATGACAGATTGTTTTCAGCGGCAGCACTGGCTAATGGCATCTTACTCCTACTACTTGGTATTGCAACATGAAAACCCTGTAAGCTCCTGCTGCCACTGAGAAAAGGGAACATGGAACAATACTTTCTGTCTCAATAGTTAAGATCTTTAAAGTATAGCAAATATACTTTGGCAACAAATAAGCAAGCCTTAAAAATGAAGTTAAGACAAAGCCCACCATCATTCTGCAACACAATAAAAACCATAGAGCATGAAGTGTGGGAAGCACAGGGTGTCAGATACGGGCTATCTGAAAAAAATGCCACTGGTTTACAAGCATTCCTTTTGAAATCACAGCTTTGCAAACAGCAACATGAGGAAGGAAGCAGAGATAACTGCGTCATCTCCGCTGGATAACCCACCCTGCTGATACCCTCAGGACTTTTACGAGGAAGAGATGCTCTTCTCCCTATCAAACAGATCCTCCGTCACTAAGCCTCCTTGTTCTGACCTAATGCTTTAGAGATTCCTGCTGTTGCATACGGTGCTGCTATGCGTCTGGAAGAAGGGGAAGGGGAAAAAAAGAGAGAGAGACACAGAGTAGAAAAAAGCTAGAGACCACAGAGTTTATTTGCAGTGTGTTCTTTAGTAGTATTTATATACTACATGAGTTCAGCCTTCACCAAATACTGTGAAGTCCATGCTATAAAGTGTGAAATACTAACCCTAATGCTGTCTGTTGGAGCAGCAAACACATGGCAAACTAAGAGAAATTAAGCTTGCTGTTGTCTTCGGGGCATATGTAAGCTGCCTTTTTTCCTCCCCCCCGCCCCCTTTTATTCTTCATGTTTTTGTTGATTCAAAGTGAGGAATCAAGAGATATCAGTTCCTTCATTATTTTAAATACACACTTAAATAAACAAATACCCACACACCAAACTGCAGAATTCTGTGGTTTCCAGAGTCCAAAAGCTCTCTAGTTACTACACCAGCAGTAGAGAGAGAGTCCTTCACACCAGAAATATTTTGGATCTTTTTATGTTGATGGGATAATTTCATTTGTGATATTTAGGGTTGGAAAGTAAAGAACCTTGGATTTCTCCAGTATTTGTATTATCCTTTATGAAGCAAATAATTTTGCTTGCTTTTGTATCTTCTATTAACACTGTATACTATTCTATTACTATTTTATTACTATTCTTTCTATTTTTCTATTACTACTGCATTTACACCCACATTAAAGGCAAAAAAGAAAGTCCATAAAGTTTTTTAATGACTATGCATTTGAAACATGCATAATGTGTAAAGCTAAGTGAACAATGTCCTTCTAGGCAAAAACATTCAACCACTACACTATCTTTTAGAGACAGCATGTACAATTACGATTACACAGCTTCATAAGAGATAGAAAAATATTTTAAAAGAATATGGATTTGGGGCTAATATGAGTATATTTATATCAATGAAAAAAATTCAATTAATGACAGAAATTATGAAGTAATTAAAAATAATTATTAAGTTAATATATAAGTGAAATGGCACAAAATGTCTCCCTTGGGGGATTTTTCTTATAGGAATAAATCAACAGATCTCAAGTTTTAATTCTTTTGAGAAATTCAGATTCTAATATGAAAATGAAAGGAAATGGAAAGGACATGATAGGCATACAATTAAAAATACTTTACTAAAATTGTGATCCTGTATATGATTAACTCTTACAGGCAATTTCAAATGACCATTTGTACCACTAACAGCATCTAAACAGACCCTAAATGAAATTTTTCTTTGATTTATTTCTACTTACCACAACAATATCCACATTCAAATTAAGAATTGCCTTTTTGTCCCCATTTACTGAGCAGGTATCTGAAAAGATTAGATTTTTAAATGATGAAATGTTAATTCTTCTCCTAGCAGTGCTTTAGAAATTTAATTTTCTATAGGATTCGTTTGAGTCCTGAGTAAAGCACTGTTCAAACAGAACTGAGGCAGGTGACATTTTTTGAATGTCAGAACAGGAGAGATTTTAGAAATGGTGGGAAAACAATTGAGGAGCTAGGATTATTTTATATATAAATATGTATATTATTTTTTAAGATAAACACTGATTTTTCTCTCTCTATCATCAATTACATGTTTAATTGTCTTACTTGTTCACTTACATTTGCTACTGCTTTTATTTTCCAGGTAAAATATGGATATTTGTCTGGTTTTCCTGCAATCCGATGGTGTTACTTTTTCAGCTCTAACAGTAACTTGGCATGCCTTGAAGTAGGAAAAAAAAATATTACTGCTCTCTTGAAAGGTTACTGAGAAGATGACTGATCTTCCAATGTGTCAACATCAGATGGCTCTTTTTTTCATTTTAAAGAGTTAACATTGCATAATTCGGAGCTGAGTAGAGCTAACTTTTACAAACAAGCTCAACATTTGCAAGATTTCCCAGTTGTGTGTAACTACATTAGATATTAGCCATCGGACACATGAATCTGTTTGCAAATACTGTTGCTGCTTCCTTCTCAGCACGGTACCCAGAGAGAAAGAAAAGTTTTGTGCAAGCGTGCTAGGGCAGAAACCAGTGTAGACTCTAGGCTGATTCAGCTCTGAAATGGTTTCTGACTTGGGGTTGTGTATGCGAATCTGCTGCTTCAACTGTCTGTTATTAACAGAAGGGACGGTTTCTGGCATCGGCATCATGGAACTCCCTGGAAAACCTGATTAGTTCTTTTAAACATTTACAGAAGTCCACTGACAACTAAACAAGCCCCTTCAAAACCTTCCTGGAGCACGGGTTATGCTGAAGAGCGCTCTTCGATGGCGGTAGTTTTCCAGTGCGTTTTCCTAGTGCCTCTTTTACAAGCAGCTGCGGATGAAGCATTCCTTCCCCGCCCCTCTCCTCCCTCGCCCCCACTTCCTAAAGGAAATTCCATGGGATCACCTCTCTGGGGGCCTTGCGCTGCAGCAAAGCTCTCATCTCCCAGGAGAGCTGGGGCTTGGGCAAGCAGCCGGTCCCTGCAGCTGGGACCAAAGTGCAAAGGGAGCTCCCAACTGCGCCTGTGTTCACATTTCTGGCTTTTAAAAGAGATTTTGCCGAAGGGGAATAGCTGCTTAAAATTGGGCTCTTGCCACTAAAGGAAAACTTCAGTTGCAATGTCAAAAACAATTTTATTTTGATTACATTTGAAGTTTCATCACATAACAGGAAGGACATTAAAACTATTACATTTGTTTTAAACTCAAAGCTTCTCAAGAGATTTTCTGCATCCAGAGGTTAGGACACTAAAAGGCAACTTTTTCTTAAGTTGCAGTTTTCCAATAAACACATCTCCTTAAAGAAAATCTACAAAAACATATTTTTGTGCAAAAAATACCCTGGAGTGCATTTCATTTGCGCATGAATGCAAAGCTCGTGAACCTCACTTCTGGAAATGTTTGGGAGAAGACAGAGTCTTTCCTTTACACCACATCAGACTAGGTGCTTCATAATATAATCCAGGCTGAAAGTAGTCACTAAAAAATAAATATATAAAGGAAATTACTACTTAGCCAAATATTAAACCTCCAGGCCAACTGCAGTTCCCACGGCATACCATGCAAATGCCTCAGCGTTGACTACGGGAGCCAAGCCCTAACAACAAAAAGTATTTCAGTCCTCCAATCTGATCTACATCTCTCCTGTGGAACTGGCAAAAAAGGCTTTACAAACCTGAACGCTATTTCATTTCTGCTGCAGAATAGCGTGTGTCCGCACAGGCACACAGCACTGCCACCATCAGCTACCGCCCCTGCCATAGCCATCGTCACCACTTTTCATGTACCACCTCTGAAGAGCAAAACTGGATGAGAGGGTGTAATTAAGTGAGTTTCTGGTGCAGATTGCACATACCGAGTAAAACCCATATCATTTAATGGTCCTTGAAGAAGGAATAAAGAAAAAGATGGTGCTGGTACCATATGGCGCAGAGCTGCCCAGTAAATCACTCACTGCTGAACTGCTGAAGTATCTACCTCCTCCTACAGCCACATGACAGGCAGCAAACCAGGTGTTCTTTATTTAGAGATGTTTGCAATACTACTACTAACAAAAATAAACATATACATGAACCGCATAAAGAATTGATTTGTTGGGAGTGTTCTTCCCATTATAAAAAAAGATAAGAACAATGGATGTGATCTTGCTCCAGTATAACTAGTATTAATATTCATACTGACACAAAGGGAACAGGATCTTGGACACCAATATATCTCATTTCATCATGTGATATGAAATGGTATTCCACGTAATTATGAACATTTCACTGCAGCTGGCAGACAAACCATGGAAGAGCAAAAGAAAATGGAGAATAATGGAGAAAGGTTAGAAGAGGGGGAAAAAAAATAAAAAAATAAAAAAATAAAAAAATAAAATAAAATCTCAAGATAATAGAGAGGCAGAAGAGTTAACTGCTTGGAAATCTCCAGCTCAGCTTTCTCTGACCTGCACTGCCCATTCTTAACCAAGTCTTAACCAGGAGCTACAGACCTCCCCTTAGCACGTGGACCAAACAGCAGTGACCCCCGCTCCAGTCCCTTTTCCCAGAGGTGTGCACAAGGCCATGGATAAAGCCATTTGCAAAAGCCCAGTCACTTCTGATTTCTAATAAGATACACTGAGTAAAATCAGAGGATTTTTTTTTGCTCTTCAGTGACAACAGTGATGACAGCTCCCTGCTACAGTAAATCCTGGAGCTCCAGTTCACAACTTCTCAATATGGAGTGTATCTGAAGGGAATGAGAAATGGTAGTGCAGGGAGGGGTCACAATTACACAGAGAGTGAAGAGCAGGGAAACATCACTGTGCTAATGGTTGTCACACAACTGAAGAATCTAAGTATTTTATTAAGAGCAGGCAGTTTCAGATTGAAGCATTTTGGGGGTATTCTTACCCCAAAGGTAGGGTATGCAAAGCTCTAAGGAAACTTTTCATGCTGTGTGAACAAAGTGACATTGCAGATCCAACTCAGATGTTTTAAAATGACCATTAGCCTGTCAGTGAAGCGATTTTACTTATGCATGTGTTTATTATGCTGGAGATTTAATGCTCTGCAATTACTCCTCAACCGAAAGAAAGCCTAAAGAAACACCTCCCTCTCTCCACACGATTTCCCAAGTGCCTGTGAACCAAAGCCGGCCACTACACGACTCTGTTTTAATGTTCTGGCCATCCTGGAGCAGCCCAATAGTCTGTCCGGGCAATTATATCACTAACTTTGTTACCTTAAACCAGCTGCTTTCCTAACTGTAATCCCATTAAATGCTTGCATTATAACCCTACAGCAATAATTTAAGGGAGAAGGCTTGAGTGAAACTGTCCAGAACAAAAACATATTTCAAAAAAAATATGATGTGGGCTGTGAACAGCTTGGGGCACACAGCACAAATCGAGCAAACAGCCCGGCACTGCACAACCCACAGCGGCCCAGCTTGATGATTTATGTTCGGCTCAATGTGGGAGCCCTGAGTTAAACCTCAAAGCTCGAAATCTCACCCCGGGCCTGGGGACTGTCAAGGGTGATGAAGGCTCTGCTGCAGCACCCTGGCTCAGCCATGCAGATGGTCTCTGAAGAAATTTGGCATTGTAAGGATGCCACGCTGCAGGCTACTAAGAAGTAAATCACAAGCAAGAAGAAAGTAGAAACCACTGGGCTCTCCAATCATGTGGTCTGAGTGTAAAGGTCACACACAGTGAAGTACAGCACTTAGTGGGAATCTGGAAAGCACCTAGAAAATGTGTCAAAGCAAGTTACCAACTCAAGGCTGAATCTTATAACCCCCAATCCCTAAATCCGCAATCACAGGGGCAGTCTGTAGGACTGCAGGGAAATAACTGGAACGAATTATACCTTGCAATTTCTGATCCTCAGGTACTTAGCTAAACTACAGGAAACAATTGTCCAACAACAACAAAACAGCTTAAAACATGCAAAAAGATCTCTAAATCACACATTCAAGAACAAAATGCCAGCACAACAGCTGAAGGAGGGAGGCATGGCAAGCAAGCAGAGCAAGTATCAATAGCTGCCCTGGGGGTAGGCATGGCCAAGGCTACCATCAACCCTGTACAAGTGACACTTTCCAGCCGGGCTCGCTCAAGACAGTGGGCATCCGGCAACAACACTGCACAAATTGGAAAAAATCAGTGCGAGAGAGCAAAGCAGAGCAGAAAGCGGCTGCAGAGAGCGCTCAGAGCACCACGGACACTGCCAAGGTTGGCTGCTTCCCGCAGGCTTCCCCAAACCAATCTCATCGGCTGTTCACTCCAATTTCTCCTTTTCTCTGCCTTTTTTCACCATTTCTATTTAGCTAATTTCTCCTGCATAGACTCCTCCTGGCATCTGTGGCCCACAGTGTCTGTGGCTTTGCCTGCTCTTGTATACCTAATGGAAAGCTCTTGGGGACAGAACTGACTCATACGACATCCCACAACAAGCAGAGCTCTGTTCTGAGCTGGCTGTTATGACAGTCTTGCAATAAGCAAAATACGTATCTTATTCTTCACCACACTCCTGCCTCTGGCACAACTGATATGAAGAAATCAGTTTTCCAAGCACAAAACTGGAGTAACAGGCTGGAGTTCAAATGGATTGTTCAGAAACATGTCGGCTTCATTTCCCCCACAAAAGCCAATAATGCAATAAGAAAATATCTGTGTTCCCAGGTGAGCCTTCTTAAGAAAAATATAATATGCTGTTTTAATCTTGAAGGAGAGGAGAGAGTTTCTCCAAAGAGAGCACTGTAAAAAGAACCACGCAGATGCAGGTAGAGAAAAGATTTGTAGAGACATATATTGGCAAAATTGCTCTCTTGCCAGGAAAGCACGTTTCACAAAAACAGTGAACATTTGTTAACTGCATTCATAAATACTGCACGGCTGTGCCACAACAGGAAAGCAAGCGCAACATTTTGATAATTTGGTAAGAGGTTTCTCTAATGATTCACCAAAAATAATTAATCAAAATAAAAACATTTGAAAAAAAAAACAGTCCTGCTAGCTGTTGTAAGAACTGAAGCAAACAGATTGACTTAAGCAAATAAAAGTCACTATATAACCAGACAAGAATTCTGTGGATTTATCTGCACGGTATTTAGATGGAATAAATTTTGAAAATAACATTTCTCTACAATAACCATAATTTCTTACAAGTTTTAGTACACTATATGATACAAGTCCATGTTGTCATTTGAAAGGGAAAATAAGCAAACATTTATGCTGTTTAATTCAAATGCCCTTGTCATGTGTATAATTTCACACATAATTGTTTATATTCCCTGGACAAAATAAACTTTTTCCCCTACAAGGAGAAATGACACAAGTAGCTACACATCTGAGATCACCAAAATTACATCATTTGAAGTTAGAGGGATGTCGGGGGTGCATAGGGGATGTTAAGTTCTGGAACAAATTGGGAGCTGGTAAAAATGCATTAGACGCTGTCTTCAAATTCATATGAATGAAACCAGATTTGGTAAGAGGAAAAATCTGTATAAAGGGGACGTTTCTAGGATGTGCCGCAATAATGATGTTTTTTTTTTTTTTTTTTTTTTAACTACCCAGAGTTTTAACAACCCTCTATCTTGTCTGACAACAGCCAAAGAGTTCACGAGTGAAATTCCCAAACTAAGAAACAACAGAATAACCCTTCTCCAGTCCTCAGGCGTGCTGTATAAATACCAAAGATATCAAAAGTAATGCCAGTGACCTCTTTCCAAACACCCAGTGAAACCAGTCATCTAGATCTAGCAAGACTGTTTCTGCAACACACAAAGCAGCCTTTCTGTAGCAGTTCAGTATCAGGGACTCTAGTGGGTGCTACCTTTTAGTAGGGCATGAGTCGGTATAAATCAAAATTACCCTAAAGCCTTCTAGTAAATAAAACACATTTTATATTTTAGGCAACTTCAAAGAACCAAATGAGGTATTTTAGAGATTTTGAATAAACATCATTTTTTTTTCATTATCTTCTCAGACTCCAAGATTTTATCCTTCATTTATTTTGCATTAACTCATCTTACAGAATGAAAACGAACAATGAGTTTCACTTTCTCATTTCTGATAGTTTAAAATTCTGTATTTTTTATTAGAAAACATTGCAAATAAATGTGCACAACTAAAATCAATCTGTTGATGAGCTGGTGGTATTAATTCAAAAAAATGAGACAGAAAAAGGCAAGAAGACTGCACAGTTAATTGATAACAATAAACACAGAAAATATCCGCAGTTCTCTTCAGTGACATGTTTATTTAAGATTTTTTTTTTTTAAATATAAGCATCTCAAGCAGGAAAGGATGTTCCAGGGAAGCAGCCAGATATTACTACCAGGTTCACTTACAAGAATGTCTTGCTCTCTATTTCCAGGAAGTTTAGGCAAAATTGTAGGAGGGAAAAGAAAATTGCATCTGAAATTCTCTAGAGTTTATAGAAGTGGATTACTGCTCTTCTTTGAAAAGGGAGAGAGTGCTGTCATCTCTGCCTTGCTGAAACATTAACCCAGTTGCTAAGGGGCTATGCTGGCTGTGAAGTCTAAAGCTCTTAATAGATTACCCAGGTTTTTGAAAGATCTTCCAAGCCTAAAAATCCTGGATATCTCTCTTGGTTCCTCAGCAGAAATGGAGAATTTTGATACAGGACTTCTCTCAACATTGAGGAGAGAACAATACCTTATAGAAAGGTCTGGTGATGATCCAGAAAGTGTTGTGCATTTGCTCATCTCAGAAGTACTAAGTATCTTTCTATAAACAGTATCTTTCTAGTAAAACATTCAAGAACTGTGACTTTTAAGCAGTGTATAAACAACATAATGACACACATTTTCCAGGTATTTAGCCCATATTTAAAATTAACAAAAGATATGTACTGTTTAAAAAAAAAAAAACAAAACAGCAACAACAACAGCAAAACAGAAAACATATGCTCAGTCGCATTCACAACTGTCTGAGAGCCTCCTGAGGCTCCCCAGCATCCTGGCCTTTAGCAAGTGTTCCTACATGGGTGCCAGCCCTATGGTGCCGGTGCAAATTAGCCTGAAACCAGGGTAAGCTTTGCAACACAACTTATCATTCACACTGACAGGGAGCACTTACTTGAGGAGTTGACACTGGCAGATCTATGTTAGTGGTGAACAGAGAGGGGCCTTAAAGATCCCCATCTGGGTGCTAACTTCTACCTTTTGCAATTTCAGCAGCCCCAGGAAGAAGCAGGACTTTGAGGAACCATAGCTATTTCTTCAGAAATGGGTTGTACCTGTCCACAGCTATATTTAAGGCATCCTTTGCTTCTCCGAAGGACCAAGCACAATCTCCTCTCCCTGATTTCGGCGAAAAACCCTCCTCACAGCACAGAAGGAGAGTTCTTACACAAGGATCTCCCTTTTTTTCCCCCCTCATAATCCAAACACTCCCACTGCACATCCACTATGAGTTCTTAAGGCATTATGTTGTAATCTATATTGAAGAACAGTACTTACGGTTGGCATAGTTTTACCAGGTCCTGATCAGTGGTGCTTGGAGGCAGTGCTCTGATGTACAGGTTCGTTTTACTTAATTGATCCCATCCTGAGTTGCTGCTGCTACTACTGTTGTTGTTACTGCTGGTGGTGCTGGGACTAGGAGGAGCCATCGGGTGGGCCGGTACGATGGACTGCTGCAAAGGGAAAGCGGGGCAGAGTTACCACAGAGAGCAATCGCAACAGCACCTTGTCTCAGTGCTGCTCACCCTGAGCTGCACTACGTTAAAACCGTGCATCATAGACTCGCTTTCACAGCAAGTCCAGGACAGGATGCATGGACATGTTCTAATGCGCCGAACTATCATCCTGAACACTCTCGACATGTGACAGATTCAAATTACATGTAACCTCTGCTCTGTATTACTTCTGGGATTTTTAACTCTTCATTTAGGCAACTAATGGGAAAACAAAATAAGAGATAGTGTAGCCCTACACTTTAATGGGTATGAACTAAGTTTACTTCACTAAGACAATTCCACATGTCATAAAGGAATTTTTATGGGCCTCATTAAGATTATGACATTTCTTTGATCTATCCAGAAATATAAAAATAATTGTTAAGATAGAAAGAGAGCTTAGACAGCTCTTACAGACCAGATTTTTAAAATTAATTTTGTCCCTTAGTATTATTTTCAAACTGCCGCTGATGTCGGTATTTGTAAATTATTTCAAGAAATAATTAAAGTTTCAAAAGGAAACAAGCACATAAACACTCCTATATATTCCTTAGTAATACTGTTTTTATTAAAACCTGACCCTAATGGAACTTTAAAGTGTCCTACAGAAAATTCTCAATAGAGCTGTCAATCTTTTGCCTTAACCACAGAATAACAAAACACAGCCTAGACAGCATGAAAACCAGGTCTGTGGTGTTGTAAGCGAGGACTGTTTTAATGAATACAGAGTGTTAAAGCTGCCAGTGAAAACCTATGGACTTCAAGGTTTTCACTGAGAAGTGTTTACTGCACGAAGTCCCTTTCTTGTAAGGGCCTGAGCCTTCGTGACTCAAGAAGTTGCTAGAGATGCAGTTTATGGCCCTTACAAGGATGCTGGAAAGTAGAAGAAGAAGAAGAAATATATATATATACACACACACACGGCCTTAGTGCATGAGAAAAGTGAAACTCTTCTGAAGACACATTGGGAAATGGGAACAAAATGGTGGGTGGGAGAAAAGCCCAAAGGCGGGCCTTTCATCAGATACCTCATGGCAATTACATGCTTCTCTTCTGCATTTCCCAGGAGAGGTTTGGAAATCTTGCAATATGGAATATTGCAAAGTTTACTACACAGCAGTGAAAACACCAAACTGCAACACTCAGATAAATAAAACCAATTTTGATATGTAGAAACAACATTGTTGCCCAACTGAACTGTCACCAAAAAGAGAATGAAATATATTCGTGGTCAATTAGATGTTCAAAAGTGACTATGAAAAATCTTATTTCTCTGTAGTTTTTCTAAGATGATCTTCAGAAACTTCAGCTCTCCCAAAAGATTTATACCCTGAGCTGAAACTCCACTCCTGAATTTTTTCCAGGCATGATTCAAAATGGGAAAAAGATTAAACCCTCCCTCCAGTCTGTAATGGAAACACTGACAGATTTTAACTCTCGCGGTGCAAGCCGGGCATGGGACCACGCTGCTTCCAGGAAGGGGGGGCAGGATTTTTCAGGCCGCGAGCAGCACGCAGCATCGGGTTTCAAAACATTTTCATAAAGAACGGAACAAACAGGCTGACCCAATGCTATTCTTTTCTTCAGAGAGCCTTTGGCACAGTCCTCAAAAAGGCATACAATGATCAAAAATACAGTGGTTCTGTTTAAGGTTTACAAATGAATGCTTTTCTCAGGCGCATACATACAGTCTCTATAAGAGTCAATGTAAAAAGTCCAGTCTGAACCTTAACTGGTAATTACTACTGGAGGAAAGAGCACTTCTATTCTGGTTTGCAGTATTTTTGGTTTTGTTTTTACTTCTTACAAAGCCTTGTGCCCAAAATTATTCATTTTGAGATGTCACGAGCAGAGTTGTGTAAAATCATGTCCTTGTCTTGCTCAAGGCCCAATGAGAAGGAGCACTAGCGCACGCAGACAGCAGGAGCCACAAGTCCGCCTTCCTGCACACGGTAAACACGGTGTTGGGAGGAATCTAAACTTCTGTTTAAACACAAAGATGCTCCAGTGTGAGTGGTCACATCAAATATGATGGGAATGTAAATGTGATTACAGCCACCATCTTAAGTTTACAGAGAGAGAGTTTTTGGCTGCTCCCACAGAAACTTGTACCTCTGCGTCCGCCCAAGGCTGCTTCTGCTCTGTTCTTAGCTATAACCTTCACACAAAACGTTACTGAGGGAGGCCCCTATTCTGCTCAGGGCTTTTTCTTGCACTTCCAATAGCTGCTTGGGAGCTCAATCAAGCTGAGCACGACTGCTGGAGCCTCTCTGGCAGAGCCTCCCCCGCCGGCCGCGTATGCCAAGAGAAGAGTTTTTCTGCTGGCGCAGTTGCATCACCTCCCCAAACAACATAAGCTGAGCTCGGAGCAGCGCTCCTCTGCCGGCACAGCTGCATCCACGCCTGGGGTTTTGCCAGCATAGCGATGTCAGCGAGCATGTATGAGTTCTTTCCACACCCCTGGCTGATACAGCTCTTGCTGGCAAGACTTTTAGAAGTGGAGACATGGCCAAAGTTTGGGCTTGTTTGTTTAAAAACAGCTTTCGTGAACATTAGCTGTAAACTCAATTCAGGCTTTTCAAAAAGTTTTGTTTCACAGACCATAGTCTCGGCAGCAAACTTCCATCAAAAGCAGTTCCCTAGGCATTTTTTTCATATGGACTGCACAACCACTTGCAACACTATGACATACATAAAAATAGATTTTTTTTCTTTTAAATTAAATTACAACTTCAAATTAAGTCAAATTAATAATTATTAAATTACAATTTTAAATTAAATTAAAAAATTGAAAAAGAATAGAGGAGGAATCAGTCTACATAACAGACTAACAGACCACTCTCCTTGTGACAATACTTCTTTGTTCACAGGAAATGTAATTCCCACACTAGTTTCCCATTTCTTCGTTTCTCTTCCTTCTCAGAGCTAAGCAGAAATTGGACTTTCTCCACAACAGTGTCTTCTCTTCCTATCAACTTTAACAAGCAGCTTCTAAACAAGAAAGGATGGCATTAAAATGTCATACACGATCCCTGTTGTGTGATCCCTTCATCCAAATTCGTGAGGAGCTCTCAGGCTGGTCTCCGAGACCTTCGCTCTACTAGCACCCTGTCATACTAGTAAGAAAACCACCGTTCTGTTATGAAAAGGAAATGCTCAATGAGAGAACTGTACTTGTGGAATGCCTTAAACCAAAGCAAGGTCCCTGCCAGCGTTTTCCTCTAGATGTAAAAGTTAAATACACAAATAAATATTCAAAAATGATTGGAACATATACTCATACTTACATGACCAACTTTTTATTTATTGTAAGCTATACTGTTCTTAAAGATTGGAAATGAGTCACAGAAGGATTTTGCTTGCCAAGGAAAAGAATCTTCTTTTCACCATCAACAGGAAGGGAAAAAAAATGCACAAAAATCCGAACAAAACACAACTGAACACCCCTAACCAGTGCTCTGAGCAATTCCTGGGATCCTAGGAGTTGATCCTTACCACTACCAGACTACAAAAGTCCAAGGCAACTCCAAAACAGACAATATAAACTTGGACAACCAGGGTCCCAAAACATAGCACTGCCATGACAGTGGCAAGCAATTTAAATCTCTAACTTAAATGGCACTTTAAAAGCATATTTAAGGAGTTGAATAACAGGCTAGCATTGAATTATAAGTTCCTTTGCTCAGCTAAAATTCTTGATAGGAAAGTTACTGTGATTGTCTTTTATTTTTTAAAACCGACAGAGTTATGTCTCACATATCTGCTCTTATGTTCAATCTGTAAATTACAGCAACCATTAATGATCTGATTTAGCCTGAACTACTACTTGGATCTCCTGGTAATTTCAAAATTGTGTGCCTGGTACTCACGTAGTTTATACGGACTAAGATTAAGCTTTGTATACCTGTTTAACCAGCCTGACTTTGCTTAATTTCCCAAATTTCATTGAACAGTATTTTGAAATAGCATCTTTGGTCACCGGTGTTAACACAAAAATTATAATGCATTTCTGTGCACATGTACGAAGGAGATTGTTATTTAATAACAACACACACCTGAAAAGTTTCTGGATTTAACTGGGGAGTGAAACATTTTTTATCAAGTTAGCACAAAGCATATATAATGAAAACTAGAGTTCAGGAAAATGTAAGATATCATATGTTTAGCAACTTCAGGAACAGGAGGTTGTCTGGAGTAAAACCATGGCCTGGACTGAAAGAAGAAGTCTAAATGTTAAACGGAAATGATGTCTCACTGATAAAGACAGTTGTTTTATCAACCTCTTAAATCAGCAAACACCAATGGTCAGAGCTAACCTACGCCAACAAGCAGATGGCTATAAGGGAAACGCCACTTTGAGTGTCCTACATCTATCCCATGGTTTCCACCATCACATCTGAAATGTTATGGCAGGTAATCGAATTTCTGGAGGTCTTTCCAAAGTCCAGCTCTCAATGGACAACAGTCATCCATTAGACAGAGGGAGATCTGCTGCAGCATTTACATCCCCTGCCTAAAGGTAGTTTCTCCGACTGTTGTTGTTCAGTCTGTCAGCACTTGTGGCAGAAAGACTCAGCAAGTCAGCTGCTTTCCAGGCATTTTCAGGGTAATACCAATATAAAACACAGAGAGACTCTGAAAAGATGAATCCTCAAGACTTTTGTTGAGAACTTCTTCAGGAAAAATAATCCCAGAAACTCCTTTTTCCTCCCTTAAGCCACTAACTTTAAGACTCTTAAATGAGTGAAGATCAGAGCCTTGTGATGATGCTGTAAGAGTCAGTGGGACAGTTCCAGCAGGAGCTGGTTTCCAGCATGAGGCCAGGAGTATCGATAACGCTTTTGGGTACACAGGAACTAAATCTATTGCGTTCTCTTCATTCCCCAGGCACTCAGCGACCGGAGGTGTTGGTTGGTACCACAGTTGCAACAAGCAGAGACAACTTGCTGCTGGGAAGAAGCAGGTCCTGGGGGGTGGAGACTGTTGCCATACAGAGACACTTCCTGCTTTGAAATACCACTAATCACCTGCAACCTCAGCCCAAAGATGCTCTCTGCACCTTGCACATTTTGACAAGAAAGAATTGCATTCGAAATATTTTGGCTGAAATTTAAGATAAAGATGGATTTTATGAATAAAGAAGTTGAGAATTGAGTACTCAAAAGGAAAAAAAGAAAAAAAAATCAAAAAGCTGACTAAGAGTAAGAAAAAGAAAAAACACCCATGCAAAAAAAAAAAAAAAAAAAAAAAGTCTGCTTTAATTCCATTCCTTAGCACACACATTTTGCAAGATAAATAAAGGAGGGTAATGCCCTTCATCTTGTCCCTGTGTTATGTTCAAGATAAGTAAGAACTATAAAGTTTCCAGCAAGACCCAATAAAGCACTTAATACACCTTTTATTTCCCTGAATCATTTCAGAAGCCCTCCACTAATACAAATTTTCACAGGAAGTGGCTTTATTAATACTGAAGTAGACTAGACAAAACGTAGCATAAGCCCTTAGCCACAGACGGTCTGATGCATCTTAACCTCTAGACTGTTGTGTTTGTAGCCCAGTGTTTCTCCTCACACACAGCTGTTTTCTTCCGTGTGCTCTGGGTGGTGAGGGGAAGAAAAGCCATCCTTAGCAGGACTAAATTTGGTCTCACCAGAAGGCAACAATTACTAACCATGACTAACAACAGGAGGCAGAAAACCCAACTATTTCAGCATGTTACAAAATATCAGGTACCCATATTTTCATAAGAGCATAGTTTAATTTACACATATGAAAGTTTAATACAACAGCAACTCCTAGTAAGGAAACAAATTTCCAAACCTATGCATTTTCTTCTTATGAAGCTCCCAGGAGCTCACCTACTCCATCAGGGATTTTTGAGTGCTCCACTGACTGACTTTCCTTGCCCAGGAACAAGGAAAAGGTCCTTGGTACACACACAGCTTCCAGCAACCAGAGCACAAAAATTTCCACCAAGGGAGAGCTGAGGGAGCTAAAACCCTGTTCCTTTGCAGAAACCATTAATACTTCTCCTCTAAGCTCTCTCGTCATGACACCTTTTTCACACTCAGTTTTACACCTAAATTTCCTGGACAATCCTCTGAGACATAGTACATGCTACAACACAGAATTGCAGACACATCTAAAGCAAAATGATATCAGAGTTTGGGGTTTCAAACTTTGAGTAGGCTCCAGCAATCCAAGAGTTAACCTAGGTTAAAACAGTAGAAAGTCATGATGCTGAAGTACCTGAAGAAAGAGAGCTTGATACTTAGAGCCAGTGGACCAAAAGGCATGTACGTGTTTTTGTGGTCAGCCCTTCATTGAGCAATAGACACAAGAGAATTCACTGCCAACTTCCTTCTTGACTCTAGTAAATACACAGACTTATTTCCTTCAGCAAAACAAGCCACGGATTTTGCTCAGGATGCAGAGAGAATAAAATACTGAATCCCTAGAGCATGTTAAAGTCTTTGTCCATGTCTGAGGATTCGAGTTGCAGTTGGAAGAAAACACATTCCTTTTTAGAGAGGCTTAACTCACATACTGATAGGTTTAGGCAAGGCTCTGGAAGGTAGCAAGTCCAGGATATGACAGTGAATACAAATAAGAAAAACAACTCCTCCTTCGCATTACACATCTGTTGGTAGACATTACAAGCAGAGTATAAAAAATCTTGCAATGTTCTCCAACTCAGGAAACATTAAGTCAAGATTTTTGGGGGTAGGAGAAATGCTTTAAGTTAGACTACAATTTCCTTAGCAAATTCCTTTGTCTTATAGAAGACAAGATTAGACCAAGAATGGTCAAAAGAAAGCTGGAAATCAGGTTCAGCTCATGAGCACTTCAGATGCAGCTCAGTGGACAGTACTTCTGGACTCTAGGTTTCCCAACAAGCATTTTATGCCTCAGATTAAAAGATGAGTGAAAGGCCAGAGTAGGTCATATGCTGGCCGAAAGATCCGACATCGTGGCAAGGGTCAAATTTCCAAGGGAGCCTGGGGAATGCCAGTGATGAACATACGGAGGGTTTCTTAGAGCATTGAAGGCCACAAGTATGAGTTTTATGGGGTTAAAGCCCAGAAACAGCCTTTTCACATGCCTCACTAGCAGATCAGCGCTCACAGCATTAGGAGGTTCTAAGACGCCTAGACTAAATGGTCACAGTGGTCCCATGTTAATTTTGTTCAAGTAGTCATGCAGCAGAAAACCACTTGCTTCGACCATTTAAGAACTCTAAAGAACAAGTTTTCAGGGAGTTCTACTTGATTAAAGTAGCCAAATCCCAAAACGTGAAAATAAGGTCCAGCCAAATTGTAGCTGGCATATGTAGAAATCCCACAAATAGTTTCACTTCTCTGCCAAGCATGAAATGTCTTGCTTTTTTTTTTTCTTTTTTGTTTTTTTCCCTTCTTTTTTATTTCTTGGGGCGAGCTAGGGAAGAAGAGACGAGAGAGGAGGAAACAGGGAATTTCAGAGCAGTCAGGCCTAACTTCAACTCCCAGAAATATTCTAGAAAAAAATATTAAACAATCAGTTTACAAGAACCTAGAAGATAATAAAATGACAGAAAAGCAGGCAGAATGGATCTGTCAAAAACAGATTGCATCAAACAAATCTAATTTTCTTCACTGCCAGTGTAACTAGCTCAGCAGATAACATAGAAGCATCTCTCAACTGAGACTTTTAACACTGTCTCCATGGTATTTTCATTAGCAAAATAAGGAAATAGGGTCTATGTCAGAAGTTCCCTTTTGGAGGCTCTCTGCAGCAGAGGGTGAGGTGTGGACGGGAGGGGACAGGAGCTCACGAGCTTTTCCGTTTGCGCTGTCGAGGGAGGGCAGGAAGCGGCGCAGGGGCAGCTGCATCCCCGAGCCGAGATGGGCACTCCGGCCTCCCGCCAGCCCTGCCAATCCTGCTGCCACCCAGCCTCCTGCATGTTACACACTGCTTAGCAAGTGGCATTGAAGATGACGCACTAATTCCTCAAAATAAGAAATAGCTGCCCTAACAACAATATATTCCTATCATATTATATCCTATTCCTATTTTATAAAAGAAATAAAAATTTAAAACCTTTTCCATAATCAAAAATGGCTTTCTAAAGCTGGACAAATGTAAACTATGCATTTAGGAACTTTAACACTTAACCTTGGCAGTCCAAGGAGCACTTGACCGCCAGAGAACTCACCTCGGCTTATTCAGAGAATCACTTGCATATTTGCATTATGAAGAGTGGCAGTACAGTAAAAAGTATGAGGACAACCTCTATTTCTTAAAAAAAAAAAAAAGTTTTCTTTTAAATAAAGGCTCTGCAGAAAATTCAAGTTTCATTTACCGCTGTTACGTATTCTGCTAGAACTAAAAAGAAACAAATGAGTAAGTGCTTATAAATTTTGTCTTTTAAGAAGTGTCCCTGATTTCACCAGGCACATAGATGAATGCTGCAGTTGTGGATTTCAGTCTTTGTTTTGTCTGCACAGTGCATCTCTTTTTTCAGTTATTATTTCTTAAATTTGTGTTTTTTTCCCCCCGCAAAGTCCAACTTCACCCCCTCCTCAGCTGGCTGTCCTGCCCTCCCCTCCATCCCCAGACAGCAATTACAGGACAGCAACAGCACAGCATTAAAGATGTATGTCAAAAGAAGCATCTGCTTTTTTGGCAAACTCCGCGCTGTTGGTGGCACTGGAATTATTGCTATACTGTTTGTCACAGGGTTAGACCGCAGATGGCTCTCTTGGCTGACACAGGATCTGCTATGTCATTTTCTGTTTTTTCTTTCAGATTAAAAATTAAATTGAAGAACTTGTGTCTGACTCTGTATGAGAGTCAATTCCTCTTGAGCCCCCTTTGCCCACGATTACTATGGTCTGAAAAGGCAGTACACTTCCCCAGCATAGCAGTATCATCCTAACAGTGTCTCCTCTCCTCTGTTTTAAAGAGCAGAATTCAAGCTCTTTTTTTGGCAAGGACCATCCTTCTGTTATGGCAGGGTTTAATATCTAGCACAATATGGTATATCCCAGGCTATTCCTGCCTCTCCTGCTGCGTTCTTTCAAAACTCGCAGAGGATTGTGCAGGCACCTGGCTCTGGTCCTTCTTGGTACTTTCCTAAATCTTCACCTTCATTTAACAGACTCTCCTGCCTCGCTGTGGCCAGCGCATCCAGCAGAGGAAGAGGTGGCTGACCGGAGGGCAAGGGAAGACAGCTTTGTGATACATCCTCATCAAGACTGAATCCTGACAGCCAGCAGCCCATGAACGTTTTATTTAGTGCTCTACAACATATGCTTTAGAGCACAGACCAATACTATCCATTCAATTTGTAAATGTTTTTCCTTTTCTAAAGGTCTTATGCATTTTTGTTCCATGATAGATGTTCACAAGTGTCACAAAAATCAGCAAAGAACAAGCCAGTGTAGGTGCAATGCACAAGCACAACCCAAAGTTGCTTTAACACTGGCACCAAGATGCTCCTCTTGCCTTGCCTGGCAGCTTGTTAGGTACCTAGGCCAAAAACAATTAAAGCTGCTCAAGGATAGCAGCATCTTATACCATTTTCCATGGGAAGGAATGACTTGTGAAATACGGGACAACTGAAATATGTATTTTGAGCTTCACTGCACTTCTCTATTGCTCTATTGCAAGTACTTCCATAACATTTCCATGGAATTCAATTGCATAGATTATACCAAGATTATACTTTTCATATCCTAGTCACTTTATAATTCAAAAAGTTCCTTGTGATTCTTATGTTTTGCAACATAAAATGAACCAGCATTTGAGAAAAAATGAAGTAGCTGTAATTAATACAGCTTCATGAATCAGTATACTGGACATATACAACATTCCTAGTGAGGTATTAAAGCAAGTCTTAGTTTAGGTACAACTGCCAGAAAAGCACATACCTACTGCACATACTGATAACAGTATAACTAACTCTCTATTAAAGATAATTAAAAGTAGTCCTGGTGATATTAATGTACAACACCACCATAAAACGTAAGATACATCTAACCTCAACACAAATCAACATTTACAGAAAATAGGAGAAAACAGCCTACACAAGATTCTCTCTACATTTGAAAGTTGGCTGTTAGCTCTTCTAATTTTTAATAATGATTTAGGAGAAGAATGAAGACACACAATACACACATGCACAAAAAAAAATAGAATACTTTCTTTCTCAATAAAAGCCAAAAAACAAAGTCTTTCTTTCTTTATAACTGTTATGCCAGTAAATTAAATTTACTACTTTTTCTATAAGAAATTAACAAAGTTTTTAAGAACATCTCAAAGACCACAGCCGACCACTGACATAATTTACACATAGAGGAAACTCAAGCCTTCCAACTTAACATTAACTGCAGTCCATTCAGTGTAATGATATACTAGATATTTTATCTATTTCCCAAATGTTGCAGTGCCGCCCACCAATCTAAGAACATATAATATATAAATATGCTTATATATAATATATAAATATTATTTCCAGACTTCCTACATGCCTACCTTGTATCTTTCACAGTTATTTAAAAGGGAAATGGCACTTTTACAAATCTTTTAGCACACATTGAGGTGACTATTAACTAAATAACAGCAGAAATAATTCTTAGGGTTTAACTCTTAAAACTTGCAATAGCCAATATTTTAATATTTCAGACCACCACATTCTGGACCATGTTGCTGCACCAGAGTACAGTCACACACTGAACTTCCAGTTATCTACAGCAAAAAGGTGATCTTTACAAAAAGACAAAATAAAACAAAAACACCATGGTAGAAGAAATTTACTGAACAGAAGTAGCCTAGTGTTATTAAATCAGCAATGTCGCACTTGCTAGACTAAGAGGGACATTAGTAACAACTTAAAAAAAAAATCAGATTCATTATGTAAGCAGTTGCCAACTGTATTTATATACATCTGTTTAGTTCCGCTTTTACCACTGGTTCTGCATTCATTTACACATGCTGAAAGTCTGTCCAAGAGTTTTTATAAATTTCAACATTGTATAAAACTGACAGACCAGAAAAGACAAGTGCATAATGTTGGCAAAACTTGGAACACAGGGCTTCACTATTGAGGACCAGTGAACAAACTCTGGTTTTCACACCACTCAGTTTGTTCTATTTTTTCTTTGCATTTTAATTAGACTGATTGTAGCACTTAAAAAAAAAATAAAGAAAAAAAAAAGAAAAAAAGAAAAAGGACATTCCCAAAGTTCTCCAAGGCTAGTGTCGCAATCCCCCATGCAAATCTCAGCACAGATCCCTGGCAGGTTGGCCCACAGAGCAGGTGTGATATTGAACTTGTACTGCCTGAAGATTTTGATTAACGCATCTATCAGGACACTTGATCTGTGCTGAAAACTCCAGCATGGACAAGGTGTTAGTCACAGTCTCATGAAAGGCAATGGAAGCTGCAGCACTGTACCGTAGTTTTGCTCAGACAACTTGGAAGAGCTGGGAGAGAACTGAGTGTAAGGAGACCTGGAATCCTTAGTGCCAAGGACAACTTTCTAAATTTTGGAACCAGTGGATATCTGGAAACCTTGGACATTTCACAGAGACAGCCTTGCACTGTTACAAATAGAGCTATAATAAAGCCTGTCACATCAAACCTTTCAACTCTTTTGGCCACCTGTTCACGACAGCTTATTCTATTGGCATAAAATGCCCAACTTGACACATATCCACATTTATACACAGAATCCCTCACCTCCAAAGATCAGAAGAAAGAAGGTACCATCCAAGTATTTACTTTGTTTCATTTAAGACAGTTTAAGATGTTACAGTTACATACATCCATACCTTCCTCTCATTATAAAAAGAGTCAAAAGACTTTAACATCTGTGGTTAGGACCTCTGCAAATTTGTTTTGGTAGAAAACCAAGTAAAGAACAAAGTAGACTGCTGGTGGATTGGCCTTAGAATCAGACTTGGCCTGCGTTGGCTCAGAAGAAGAACCGAAGTGCAAGGAAGGCAAGCGCTAGCCTGGGCTGTGGGGCCCCATCGCGCTGGGAACTGGATTGCCCCAGAGCCAGGCACATGATGAAAGGCAGGGGAGTTTCCCAGAGAGGAGCTCAGGACAAATGTGACCAACAACAAACCTATTGGGGGGACGGGGGAGGCTCAGGGTGCAGCTCAGCGAGGAGGTGAGGCTGGCACTGCGGCCAAAAGAAGCAGCCTTGCCCTCGCAGCCCTTCCTTTCCTCTTGCAGGGCTTGCAGGAATGGGCAGCCTCTCTGACTCACAGGAAGGAAGGAAAGAAAAAAAAAAGAAAAAAGAGTCAAAAGAAAAATGGAAGCTCAGCCTGCACCTCCTAGCATCAATGCTGACTAATCAAAGCAGCAGCAGGGCTCACTACTTATTAGAGCTCTCTTGATAATGACTGCAGAAAATACTGTATTTTCATTTTACAAATAACAATTTTCCAAAATCCTTGCGCACACACACCCTCCAAAAGCCTTGTGCACTCACACCTGTTTTATTGATCATTTCCTGTTCTTCCTGAAGTCTGGAAATTATATGCAAATACTACAAAGAGAACACCAATTTTAACACACACTTTCGAGACAAAATTTCCCTTACATTTTGCCTTCAAATTCAAAATGTAATTGTTGATTTCAACAGAGAAATAAACTTAAAATTATTTTTTGCAAAGTTCAGTGATAATTCATGCAGCTATTTTTAATTCTTCAAGACAGTGTTAAGCAGTTAAGAGGTTAGAAATTCAAGCAACTCAATATTGCTTATCTTAAAATTAAAACATTGGAGAATTCAGTGAATGACAATTAATGATTTTGATATAAAGAAACTTAGGTTTTAAGTTAAATTATAAGTGTTTAGCAACAATATACTGAGAAAATGCAGGATGATGTTCTTTGGTGCATCCTAAAAGTTGAAAGAATCAATATTCCAAAGAGCTACTGGAATGAATGTCTGTATAATGAGCCATTTTCATAGCCACTACAGATCATCAGCAGCAGCTCTGAAATGAAAATAAAATAAAACAAAGTTAAACACCACCTAGGAAGGCTTCTAGAATCACTACACAACATGAGGAATGAAAGGGCCAAGATCATCATCTACCCCTGGCTGTACGGAGGGGTGCTTAACTCAGACAGACAAAAGGTGACACCAAAATCACAGCAATCATTCGGAGGTCAGAGTCCTCAGCAGCTATGAACAGGTCAAGAAATTATAGATAAAAGCAAACACTTCACAAATATGCTCTGCCTTTAAAACATCCCAGTTAAGGAGAATCTGCCCAAAGATACCCTGTGAGTATAACATCTAAAATTTTAAGATAAACTAATCACTTGCCTCTAGTTATTACATAATTACAGTCCTGAGCAACAGCTTTCAGGCTTGCTCTATATTGTGGGCAAATCTCAATTTCAAGAAATTACTCCTTCAGCAAAAATACTCACAGCCCTGCCGCCTCTTTCTTTTTCTTTCTTTTTTTTTTTTTTTTTTTTCTTTTTTTTTAAGCATCTGTCTTTATAGCATATCAGTCTGTTGAATGTTTAACATCTATAACAAACTGACTTCCAGGATCATACAATACAACAGTCACAATAAACTGAAGGACTGTGTTACACATTTTAAGAATAAATCAAGCATTTAAGTAATGTGAAAATGTGAAATATACATGGATTAGAATATAGATAGATAAATATAGATAGATGGGAGACTTTTCAAAGGCGGGTGGGGAGGGGAGATAGAGAGTTAATCTAGCAGGAGAGATAAAGTCACAAAATATGTAGCTATCTAGATAAAACTCTGCAAAATCAAGACCATGGAAATAAATGGAATTATTCCTGATCTGAAGAATGTTTTAATAGCCGAAATACACATTTTCTGCAAACTAAACTTCTGCTTAGGAAAAAAAAAAAAAAAAGAGAGAGAGAGACTATAATTGCCAGTACACCTTTAAAGAAACCAATCTAAACAATTGGCTAAGATTACCAACAAAAATCTTTGACAGGACATTGAAATAGAGCTTCTTCATGTTAGTCCCTTATTTTCTGTACTATCCTTGAAAAAAAAAAAAAAACTTTATAAGAGTATTGGACTTTTCTAATGGCACTAGACTAGTGGCATTTCTAATATTACTCCAAGTCTAGGTGGAAAAACAACAGTAGCTCTGAGCTTTTAGTAATCTTGGAAGGATTTCACCCAAGAAGCATCATCCCAAAGAACCATCTTACAAAAAGGACACAGATGGAATGAAGATATTTCATTCAACCATCTTACATACTGGAATATAAAATCATATTTCAATAATACCAAAGCAATGACAAGAAAGTTGTTAGGGAGACGTGAATGCTGAGAGCACAACATGATCAGGCCTTCAGAGCAGGAAATTCCCAACATCTGATCACAACACAGAAAAGAATGGGTGCATGAAAAGCCAAGATGCCTTAAATAACAACTGACCCACTCTGCTGCTCTTAGTGACTTCCCAGGGACCACCCTGCCCCAACAGATCCAAGAACAGTATGTTTATTGGCAAAGCCTGGTTCAAGAGTTACCCTGATTTTGTCACTATAGCAATAAAAATATCAGCCTACCACTGAAACAATGAATGACTTCCTTAACCATTTCCATCTTGCATTAACCTCTTAGGGGCTGTGGAATATTGTAACACCCAAAGGAAGCAACTCCTAAGACATCTCAGACAACTGAAAAAACAACACACCCTTTTCTCAGGGCCACGATGCACCCTGAATTTCACTAGCATTTTTAGCCAACATAAATGCTATGTAGTAAATCACAGCTTGGTATTCTTCACCATAAATGTTGCTCTAACTTAAAAATGCTCTTTATCTCTGCAGTACCCATAGGATACTATTGTTTTCCTCCTTTAAAAGGTTATCTCCAATTCTAGAATACATAGGCAAATACATATATGTCAGAGCTGTTGTACTAAGGTACTAAAGTACTAGTTATCACTTATTTTCTCAAGTTAAATACTGCTGGAAAGCTTTTTATTAAAAGAGCTTTTATTAAAATGGGCTAAGCCTTTCTTGTAAATAGTGTATTTACAAGATACAGTTCTGGGTATTTAAGTTGCTCTTGGAATTCTGGAAAAAGTCCAGAATTAGCTTCTGCTTCTGGGGTTAGTAGCCGAGCAGTTGTATTAGATACCTTGCTTAAGTCTTTTTCCCAAATTATCCAGAACTATTTTTAAATAAGTGCAAGTCCTACTGTAATGATGATCATGTAAGCAAGTACATTAGATAGAATAATATTAATGCAATTAAAGCACCATCTGATTCTGCTGAATGTCAGTCTAACACCAACACAGGGATACACCAACTACTCATCTCAGGTTTCTCATAAGGCAGACTCAAAGGTCTCCTGATTCCCTGGCTCAATGAGCACTCATTCACATCAGTCATCTTGCCACAGCCAGCAGCACCACCGGGTAGGTAAATACTGCAGGGCACAAGCAAGAGCCTCAACATCCAGCCCCACATTTTCAGAACTCTGCTTGAATCCCTTGGCAGGAGAGACCACTACGTACTTCAAAGGACCTCCTCGTCCTGGCGGCTGCTTTTATGCTGGGCACAAGTCCGCAGAGCTGTTTGCCCAGCTCTCCTAGTGTGCAGGTTTATGTGGAGTGGGCGCTGCCCGCCCCGGCTCGCGAGAGGCACCTTCCCCATCGTGCGATGCAGCTGCACCACGTACTGACTCCATCCCTCCTCACCCGCAGCACGGCTGCAACTGGCCAGGTCAACACAACTGCCATGCTTTATGTTACTTTTACTGAAACGTAACCTTTAAGGTAGGTAGTGTAAAGTTTTGAATTAATTTGGCTACCTTAGAACAATAAAAATGCATATGTAGCAGTGCAAATGTATCAGCTTCAAGATACCAATCCCTAAAACAAGCGGCAGGCCGTGACCATCTCCCCCTGCCTCCACAGCGCACAGCCACCAGTCACCTGAGTGACTGAACATGGTCTCCTCTCTTCAACAACAGCCAGGAGAAATAATCTCAGTTACACAACTGCAGAAAGTCATTTGTATAGGGGGAAGAGAGAAAAACACCACTCTTCATCCATTATAGCATGGAAGCACAGTCTCCTTTGCAACACACCAAACACTTCTTTAGCACTAAAGAGCCCTCCAAAGCTTGAGTGGGCAATATTGCACCTCATGGTGTCCAAGAGTGCTATCGGGCTATTAGTGCTATCGAAGTGGAAAATCACAACCTATGGGCTGGTGAGAGATAGGTGATTATATTTAAGCACATTGCTTCAGAGTTTCAAGGATAACTGGATATTCTTCCACTAAAATGCAGCCACCAGCAGATTGATGGTAACACTTCAAGCTTCGGGGCAGAAGTGCCCTGTAGTTACTAACCACCACCAGCAAAGCTCCCTCTAACAGTCACCTAAACCCATATCCAAACTTCAAGTTCACTGCTCAAGCACACTTATATTTGTTTCACACAAGTACCCTGGATATCTTGAAGGGCTGAATTTTAACATCATTATGCTGTAGGATCCAGATGACAGAATATATGAGCTGCAGTTAACCTAAGGAGTTATGTCTCCCCTTTCTTGAAGCAAGGTACCATATGGCAGAGGAGATTCAGATATTGTCAGGGAAAGCAATAGAAGCTAAGAAATAAATCCCCTTCTCGTTCAGCTGAAGAAGCAGGAAACCTCCATTTAGACTAACGTGTCAAAGTATCATTGCCAACAAGAGGCACTGTCAAGAAATAGAATCAAGGGGAAAAAAAAGTCATGTAATTTAGTCACTGTAAATAAACATTTCATTCCACAAACAGGTAAAAGTCAGGCAAGACTTCAGATTTGATGTTCATCTGGCACTGCTGTTTCTGCTGTTCTTCAAACAAGGAAAATTCGGCCCGGATTGGGCTCCACAGAGCCAAGCATTATTTGTTTTCCCTCAACTTCACCCAAGTTCTACAGTCCTATCAACTAAGTAAAACCAAAATATCCACTCTATTTAGCACATCATTTTTCAAAAGCAGAATACTTTAAACAAATAAGACACAGACCAATGATTTCCTAAACTATTATGGCTTAGTGAACAATGCTGCTTTTATGAGTGCAGATTAACAATGAAATATTTTTGTTCATATTATAGATTTGAATGTATTTGCAATTATTACTTTTTACTTTGCAGCAGACCAGAGAGCCAAAGTACCATCATATTTCAGTGTCAATTCAGGGAAATAAATTTTTCAAGAGTCATAACTATATTTCTGTCCTGAAGAGCTTATCATATTTCAAAACATTTGCTAAGTAATTTTAAGCACTACATCTTAGTGCATGGGTGAGTCTATAAAATCGGTATAATTTGGCTGTACTGTTAAATCAGTTTACAAAAACTGTAATGAAGGTTAATAAATTTAAAGTGCCTTAAATAAACTAACTCAAAATGACTCAATCCTCATATATCTTGAATCTGCTTAAGGCAATCCCTTACCAATATTCAATTAGTCTAACTGAAGTTTAAAACTATTTTGTGTGTCAATACAGTCAGCTACACTGGTTTACCTACAATCTTTCAAGAAAAAAGAATAAGAAGGAAAAAAAAAAGAGCTAAATCACAGTTAGCAGCCCTCTTACCCTATGATATTTTTGTTATGTGTGTGCTTTGTGTGGGTTTTTTTTTTTTTTTTTTTTTTTTTTTTTTTAAGTTGCTGGGTTATGAGGTTTGTGCTTATTTCACACACGGCTCTCCCCAGCGTGTTCCTCCTCTCTGTTTGTAACTCATCCCTTCCCTTTCCTGTTGCATCAGGAAGCTGCAAATGCCGTGGCTTCTGCAGGGCTGTTATAATTACCGCAGCACGCTGCCATTCCGAAACGTATGCAAAGGAAGCGGCAATTACTTCAGTGAGGCTTTTGAAAGCACTGAAATGTGGTTCTGTTGGCTTTCTAGAAATCTTCGACCAACATCCTTCATCCAAGATCAAAATACCCCGTCACCTTTTCACTAGGCCTGCAACTTTATAAACCATAAAGTTTTCCCCCTAAATAAGCTGTTTTATAAATATTTCTCATGTGGAAATAGAGAAAAGCATTCGTAAGAAGCCAGAAGCAGAGCTGAGGGAAAAAGACAGTAAAAAGTTTCTATTCTCCACAGACTTCTTTTGTTACAGCCTCTCTCATAAAACAAGTAAAAATCAAGTTTAATGAAGACTTTGGAGATGCAAAATAGGCAGATGGAAACAGCCATCATTTCTTGTTAGCTACCAAGAGAAAACACAAATCAAGCTACCACTTTTTTTTTTTTTTTTTTTTTTTAAATTTACTCGTTTGCAGTAATATGCCGATATTTTAGCAGCCATGTCAAGCTCTTGGGAAAAGGTTTTTCTCCTCTCTTCCTTCCCTTCTCCTTCCCCCACTAAAGCCTCCTAGTTTAAAGGATCTAACCCTTCTGAAATGTGTTAGTTCAAGCATTTTCAGTCGAAAGTTTCAGAAAAAGAAAAAAAAAAAAGAACTCAAAACAAAACAGCAGATGTTCAAGACACAGGCTCCTATTTTCTCTTCCATATGAAGCTTCATGACAAAGATACTTTAAACAATAAAACTTCCAACTGACTAGAGGAATACTGTTTACCCTGCTAGAAATACCGAACAAAAACTTTAAATTGTTAAACACAGCAAGACAATCATATCACTGTTGATAATCTATAACATCATGTCTGACAAGATAAGGTGCTTCCTTTTATTTCTTTCATTCAAGTCTGTGCTTTAAGGATAGAAACCCACTGACAGAGCAGTTTTGCTCCCTCAAGAATAAATGAGCACTTCACAAACTGCCTTGTAAGTGCACTTAAAACAAAATAGCTGCAGCTTAACAGAAGGGCCAGGTGCTGTTAATTAACATTGTATGTAATTTAAAAGTCAACAGAGCTGGTCAGTGCACAGCAGTGATACAAAATGTTTCAACTGTTGCAATTCTGAAAGAAACACAAACTAAAGCAATTCGAAATACTTAGATGCCCAACACAAACCCTGCTTTCCCCAGCTCCCCTTGCTAGCCCTCCGGCCTCTCCCTAGCACGCTGTAAACGGGCACACGGGGCAATGCGGGGCACCCACGCCGCAGACAGGCAGTGGAGCTGCACGTTTTGAACCAGCTCATGCCAGGATCTTACAAGCGTCATGAGGTAACTTCTCACACACACACATAGGGTGGCCTGTAAGACTGTGAAATAACCCCTAGGATCACATGCTCTAAACCTACGGAAAATCTCCCATGGGAAATCTCATCTATATTTTTAGCACAAGACTGGCAGAAGTCCTGCCCATCTAACCAGCCTTAGAAACCCACTTTCATCTCCAGCCTTTAGCAAGGGCCAGCGTGAGGCCCAGCGGCTGATGTTAACAGAGCGGCAGGAAAAGATTAACCGGCAGCTTTGTACGGCAGCCCTTAAACAGGCCAAGCGCCGAATCAGTGCTAAATTCCTCACGTGCAGCTACGCCCAGTTAATCTGCTTGAAAGCAGCAAACTATGTAAATCTACTTACACTGGCGAGATAAACATTACACTCATCAAAATGTAACGAGAGCTGCGGTCGCGGGGCCAGGCTGGGAAGAGGCGCAGAGGGCACGAGGGCAGCGGGGAGGTGGGCGCTGTGCCGGCCCCCCTCCATGCCCAGGGTGCTGCAGGGCCTCCAAGGAAGCTGGGCCAGGCGCAACCGCACTGCACGGAGTGATTTAAAATCCCTAATCAAATATCTCCCCTGGCTCTGTAGATTCAAGGAGCAGATGGCTGGAGAAAGCCTAATTTCCCATTTAGGATAATTTTACAGTGCGTAGAAATATTTACTCCAGAGGAGCTCCTCCTCATTTACATGAGGATAATGGAAGTGGGAGGAGGGACAGAGACTCATCAGGTTCCCAGCACACACAAACTGAGAGCTTAAAGAGCTTGCATTGAAGCAGGATATCGTATGTCATTTCTGTTCCTTTAGCACTCCGGATGCACACGTGTATTCTTTGCATAACTCGAGTAACGTTGTTAGCAGAAATATTAGATTACGCCTACCTTTTTCAGCTATGACACACAGCCATGGCTATTTCGATAGATTACTAGTGCAGACACTGCACCGTCTTCACTCCTTAACTGGCCTTGAATTTGCATTTCAAGAAAAGCAGCAGATAAGTTGCTACCCGTTTCAGCAAAACTTGGCTTCAACATAGAGCTGGTAGGAATCTTATGCACTGGCCTGCTTGTGGTGCAGGAAACCCTGTTGAAAATATGTTCAGAGACCATATCATAGCACTCTTTCTTACAAGTGCTCTAAAACACAGCAAAAGATTAAGCACCACCCAATCAAATCTGACCTGAAACCGAGGGCGACGACTGGCTCCTACATGCCTGAGCTACACACCGAAATAGATAGAACAGATAATGAGCACAACACAAGAAGTGCAGATTCTTTTATAAAAGAAAATATAGTACTTTGAGTAAAACTGTGACCCTACTGCAGCTAACTGGAGTTTGGCCAATGTTTTAAGTGAAGCCAGAATTTCGGGTTATATTACAATGCCTTTAAAATAAGTCATGAACATATATTTTTGCCTTTAACCAACAGGCATACATCTTTTCACCATACTACCTAGCTCTAAGCTACTGGGACTTTTTATAGATGTGAAAAATAAACCAGGAAAGTGTAAAAAAATTGAGTACTCTTACACCATTCTGATATCATACATGGCACAGCACAAACACAGAGATATACAAACTCTTCAGGACATTTTAGTTTCATTTTTAAGTTATTTTACTCTCGGGTTCATAAAGTAGGTGCTGTTAAAATAGGAAGTCTAATGTCTCCTTTCACCGACATAGAATAAAATGTAACTACAGTTAAATTGTGTGAACGTGGGTAACATGGAACATGCAGAGACTTAATCCTGGCTATTTTTAATTACCAACAGAAGTTGAAAAATTAGGCTCATGACACTCTTCAGTGTTTTTTTGACACCAGTTAACCCCTGCAGGTGAGGTCTGAGTGCAAGGGAGATCAGAAAGTCAATCTTTAAATGACCTTAGCCTACATGAATGAAGTTAATAGTTTTCCATGGACTTACACAGAGAATGGCCCAGGCCGAGGCTCCTTATGTAGGAAGTGTTTGAATGCAGAATGGCTACACACTAACAAAAGAAACCTTTGGTACCCAGGGTCTTAAGACCACATAATACCCCCACATTCATTTCTTTCTCTGCCTATTGAAGGGAAGAAAAAAAAAGAAAGAAAGAAAAGAAAGACAGAAGAAAGAAAAGGGGTCTGTTTGTTTTTCCGATTCAGCCAGCCCTTTTAGCTCTTTGAATCTAAGGAGTGCACTGTGAAAAGGAGAGCATCTTATCAGCGTGCTCCAGACCAGCAGGCTACCCCGCATCCGCACACAGCCGCCTCGCCCTGGGCTGCCGCCCGCCCGCCCTGCCGGTACCGCCGGCAAAGGGCATCTGGGGAACTGGCTTCGCCTACAAAGTATGCGGGAGCCCCAGACAAGATCAGCAGCGTGGGTGTAGCCGGGGCATTTATTAAAAACAAACCCAGACCGGTGCACACAATAAGCATGTTTTATTATGTATGGACTTGAACACTTCAAGTAGCAGATAGAAAGATAACTCGGCACACTGCTATGCAGCATCTGCAGAGTGGTGCTGAGATACTGCACAAGTGATTTCTATCAAAAAGATGCTTCTATAAAATGGGGGAGGAGGGGAAAGGAAGTAGCATTTCTTGAAGCTGGAGTGAAAACTTCAAGAAAATATAACCCCCCCTCAGTATGGCACAGGTTAGTAACACAAATAGTGATTGCTCAGAGGTGTACACCAGCAGCTCAAAACTGAAACTCATTTAACCAGTATTGTTCTGAAACTCATCACCAAGGTCCCTATGTGTGTTATGAGTGAGATCCGATCTGTAGTTTCCGCCCCTAATGTCTTCTGACCCCGAGGAGAGAGAAAGAAAAATAAATAAATAAATAAAAAATAAAAAGGGCATTTTCTCCGATGCTGCTAATGGAGCACATTAAATTATTTGTTTCAGCTGCTAAAAGCGTTTTTCTTCACCTGGGAGAAGGGGAAAAAAAAAACAACTGCGAAAGTATTTTGGTGCTTTGTCAACTCAGGATCTTGTCAGTGACCTCTACTCCATTTGCCCTTTCCTATACAAACACAGCGAATATCATCTGTCGCACTTTAAAGCGTGGGATTTCTTTAGATCAAATATTCATTGAAAAATGGCCCATTTTACAGTAAACATTTCAACATTAACAGTAATGTTTTCAGGGAAAGAAGTAAAAGTGCAGCCGAGGAGGAAGCGACCCAAGAAGGCTTCAGCCCAAGTGCTTCCACTATTTTATTTTCAGCGATTAAACAAAGAAGAAGAAAAAAGCCTCTTTCAGCACAGCTCCATAGATTCGAGTGCTTCGAGCTTATCAGGGCAATCTGCCTGCCCATAAAATGTCACAGGATTTCCCTTGTGCACTTCAAGGGGGAGAGAAGGGGAAAGTCTGCAGCGCAGCCAGGGCAGAGGGATTTAGGAGGGTAACTTGAAAAATAAAAAATAAAAAAAAAAAAAGAAGAAGAAAGGCACCTTGCTCTCTCTCTTTTTTTTTTTTTTTTTTTTTTTTTTTTGGTGTGTGTGTGTGTCATTTCACGCGAAAATCCTTCAGCCCGAAGTTTCGCTTTGCAGCCCTGGTTGCGACACGGGCGCGTTTGTAACTTGTTGCCGAGCCCAGCAGGGCCGGCGGCCGCACGCGCCGCTCCGCGCCGCTAAGGTCACCCGGCCGCACCGCGGCGGCTCCGCGCAAGGTCACCGCGCAGCTCCGGGCGGCCGGGCCGGGGACAAGAGCCGCTCCGCGCAAACCCCGGCCCTCGGGAGCCAGCCCGGACTGCGAGCCGCAACTCACCGCTTAAGAAAGAAAAATGGGGAAGGGGGGAGGGGGAGCATGGAGACCCCCCCACCCCCGCTGCTCTTACCGGCTTCCGATACGGGGTGCGGCTGCCGCCCGCCGCGCTGCTGTTGCCGCTGGGGAAGATCATCGCCCCGCCTGATCCGCGGCCGCCCCGCGCGCTGGGCAGCAACTTCGGCGGGCGCCGGGCTGCGGCGCGGCGGGGCTGCGGGGCGCTGCCCGCCTCCGTGCCTGCCCGCCGCCTGCGGCGCCGCCGCCGCTCCGCGCTGCTCCGCGCCGCTCCGCGCCTAGCCCACCGCAGCCGCGCAGCCGGCCATCAACGGGCGCTCATTGACCGGCCGCTTCCCCGGCCGGTCCCACCTCCCGCCGGCCGCAACCACCGCCCAGGAGGAGGGAGCGAGAGAAGGGGCGAGCGGCGAGGCGCGGCGGGACGCGCGGAGCGGGCGCGGTGCCCGCCCCCGCCCCCAGGCTGCGCGGGCTGCGCGGGCGGCGCGTTCCCGGGGCCCCGGCGCTGCGCGGGGCGCGGCACGGAGCTGCGCGGAGGGCGGCGCGCGCCCCCGCGGCGCGCAGTGGTTGCGCCTGGGGGCGCGGCGGAATGCGCGGCACGCGGCGGGGTCGGACGCAAGTGCCGCGCGTTCCGCCGCGGGGCTCCCGGACGGGGCGGCCGCCCCGCGGAGAGCGCTGCGCGGGGGAGCAGCGCCCGCGCCCGCCCGCGGGGTAATCTGGAGAAAACGGATCGAGCAGTTTTTGTCCTCCCCCACGAAGCGCTTAGGAGTTTTGCCCGAAGCGAGGAGGAGTTTTCCTGGCGGCAGGACGTGGCTCAGGGCACTGCGTGGGCCGCATAGGGGGAGCTGGGGCTCCCCTTGCCCCTGGAGCTGCTGTGGATGTATCAGGAATGATCGTTTTTAATCCTGGTTCTTTTTTACCAGAGATGGGAATGCAGTCTAGGGGAGGGGTGCTGGGGGCGGGGTGAGCATCATCTGCTCCAGGGCTGCACTAATGCTCCAAGGCAGTACTGGGGAAGCAGAGGAAAATTCTGATTTTCTTCCCAAAGTTTGGGGCCTACGCAAGCCTAGCTGCCAGGCTATGAGGGGCGAGCCACAGGAGACAAGTCTGCAGAAGAGAGCCCCGAGTTACTCGCTGTCAGCGCTCTGTGATGTTTACATTAAACGCTCTGTGATACCTGGAATCTCGCCTTTCAGAGATGTGCAATGACACTTATGCCAAGCCTACCGAGTCTCTGACTGGTGACAGTGCAGGAGACCTTCTGGTACTGACGTGCAGCATCAGGCATCTTTTGTTTTTTTTCTTCCTCATTCTTGTCATAATGTGGCCCTAACCTCGCGCACACAGTGACAAAGGCAAACAGGTGGGAAGAAACAAGAAATTGCCAGATAGTTTAATCCCGAATGTCTGAGAAGCATCCTGCAAACGCTCTGCCAATGCCAGGATGTACAAACCCCTCTTCTGCTACTCTCAACTATAAACGATCACTAAATATTTATAGGGCCACTGCAGATCAGAGCTTGCCTGAGCACGGTCAATAGTAACAAAGTAACTACATTCTGCATAACTGTTTTCTTTCGCTTCCTTTCTCTTTCTTTCTCTTCCTTTCTCTTTCACTCTCCTTTTCTCTCTTTCTCTCTCTCTTTCTTTTGTCTTGAAATGCAACTCATTTAGTTATGCCTTGATTTGATAAAACAAGTTTCAGGGCTGCTAGTACTGGATCCAGAGCGCTGCAGTCCCATGACACCGAGTGCTGATCACTGTCACTGAGAAATGTTTCACAGAATAAGTCGGTAGTGGCAGACTTAATGCCTGATCAGGTATCGCCTGTCTGTACTACTCTTAACTTCATGCTGGATCACGGAGCATTTGTATTCCCACAGCTGGCATTAAGTTAGCACACAGGTTTAAAGCTAGGATAAATTCATATTCCCTGGGCTGCTTGAGGCAGTAGGTTCACGCACACTTTATGACAACATCAGTTCACATTGCTGTGGAAAAAGGCAAGGGCAGGGCCATTGATTCTGGGTGAAACTATTTTTTTTTCCTTCTCTGATCAAATTTTCTTGCAGATCATTTCCTTTGTCTGGTTCTGTGCTAGCCTGTGCTAGTATGGAGGAGGCAGCAGGGCAGCACAAGCAAGCAGGAGCACAAAGGTGGCTATGACTGCTTGTTTTGGCAGCATTATCAGATTATATTTGTTTTATATATTAATATACCTGTGCTTTAATTTGATAGGAATGTAACAGCATTTGTGTCTTCCCTGGAAGAAATGTGCACTACAGCAGGCAACCTGTGCCCCAATCTCATTATGCACTCACAGAAAACAAGATTTGATATGGAAATACTATCCTAAAGCAGTAGGAACAGCAACAGGAAAAGGCTATTTTTGTTGCTAAAATTTGTGTTCCCAAATGAAAAATATGAACAATATTTTCTCTATCACATTCTGGTCAGCTAAGGGGTGATGCAAAGCTTAAACTTGCTACACCACAAGAGAGGTTGGTGACTGGAGATGCATAGAATGACCATGTTTTCCCCTGTCTGGGAAAAGCTTTTTAAAAAATGGCAATCATTCCTTGCTTCCTTCCTTCTGCTCTTCCTGTCCCATCCCCCTCACCACAGGCTGGAGGGGTGGAACCACTATATGCTTGGCTGGGTTTATTCCTAGTCCCTATTGCACCCCGGAATATTGCAAAGCAGCACAGCTTCCCCGGTTCTGACACAGATTTCCCTGTGTTGGATTCAGTGTGTGACATTTCCTTCAGTTACCATTATTCCATTTTATAGCATATTTCAAAAACACATAAAATCAAATATAATGTGTAAACACAGATCACTATCACCATGCTGACACCTTCCCTAGATGAGGTATCTGCTTATTAATTTTTCTTTAAGGAAGTTGCGTTACAATATTATTTACGAAGAAAACTTGGAGGTCCTGTACTAAGTACGAATCTACCTACTGAAAATTTGTGCTTATTTTCAAATGGCTATAATAATATTTTCCCATTTTTTCTTTAATTAGGAAATAAAACTTGCAATGAGTTTATCAGGAAGACAGAGCCAGGCTATTCGCAGCAGTGCATGGCTGGAGAAAGAGACAGCAGACATAAATTTAAACAAGAGAGGTTCCAGCTGGACATCAGGACAGGCGAGATGTGCCTGGGGACGTCTTCAGGCCCAGACTGAGCAACCCAATCTGATCTCTTAGCTGACATCACTTTGAGCTGGAAGTTGGGCTAGAGAACTCCTGAGGTTTCTTCTGACCTGAATTATTTCATGCTCTTATGAAAACTCTTCTATTTTATTTTTTTCACTCCAGAACATAGGTGAAGGGATTTCTGTGTAATCCCTTTGTTTAAGCTGATAAGGCTCTATATCCAAGCATTTCCGTATATAGAGGGACTGTGACATATCAATCCAAGATTTTGATAATTTGTTCCCATAAACATTTCCTGAGATGAAAGAAGCATGCCTTGTTTGCAAATAAGAGTTCTCTGCTAGCAAACCAAAATAGAAGTATCTATGAAATTTATACAGATGTGATAATTTACATCATATTTTCAAGGACATTAAAATCAACTGTGTTATAACAAGTGTGAATAGACTTGCAGGTAAGCAGACATCTTGCTGGTTATGCTTATAAATGAGCAATTCATTTCATCCTTGAGAGAAACAGATGATCATGGGGGTCTAACAAAATTTATGTTAATTGCCCATATAAATTACGCTAATAGTTTCTTTAAATTACCCAAAGTCACTCAGAAATAATGAAAACTTGATGCACCCATGATCTGGTGCATTTTGGAGCTACAATGCTGTGCTTACATGTCCTTTGCTTTGCGCACTGTTTAGAAGTTCAGGTTTGCAGACAGGATGGGCAAATAGAGAAATAAAATTCCTCTGAAAACCTCAGCTCAACTGGAAATGCTCAAGAATCTTTCAAGAAAGATTTGTCAACCTTAACAAACTCTGTAAAACTCAGCTATGGCTTTACAAACAGTTCTACACATGGAAATTGCTGCTTTATCATCCCTATTCTAAATCAAATCCATGATTTCCCTTATTTTTCTCGAAGTTTGATTGGTGCAGTTAGCTCCCCTCAGGGCATTCTGTGCCTCTGTGGGACAGATGGTCCCTCCACCGTGGAGGTCTGCTTTAAAAGGGCAGCTTTTGTTGCAAAGTCCTACACAGAATCTATACTGAGTCTACATTGAATGTCCTGAATTTTCTTATAACCTTTCTCTCTTGCCAGGGTAAGTCAGGAAAGCGGCTTTGGGGCCTCCTGAAGACCCATTAGTGGAGGAGTTGTTGTGGGCACTTTGTTTCCCCATTTTGGCAGGACTTAAAAGACTTATCAGCTTTCCACCACCATGCTCATTTGCTTGAATATCCATCAGCTCACTGAACCCAGTCACATGTGAAAAGATACAAAACAGAGTAGGCAGGAGACTGAGCCACAACAGTGTAAAAATACTTGGAAATGCCCTAGACAAGCTAAGGAAAAAGTAAGCAGGGCTGAACTTTGAGAGATACTAAGTATTTCCCAGAAGGTGTTAATAAAGGAGTATGGAAAGCTATGGATCATACAGAAAAAAGTTTTTACTTTTAGCATTAAAATAACTATTAAGAAATGAAAACAAGAAAGGCATTTATGGTAATAACTGATAGAATAAAATAAACTTCATTACAAGGGAAGCTACTTCAGAAATAAATAACCTCCTCAGTAATTGTTTAAATATTCCAAACTAAGTACGCGTCTCATAAAAAAGAACAACCAAAAAAAAAAAAGGAAAAAAAAAGAAAAATCCCTACCTTGCTAAGTCAAAAAGAGAAGGACAGGTGAGGAAAAATGCAAAAATGTCTAAAGCACATTTTATATAAAAACCTTAGTCATTTTTTTTCCTAGAAAATGAAGATTCTAAAGAAGCTTCTGCTTCTGCAGAAGAATATGCTCTAGCAAAAACTAGGTATTACACACACAATAAGAAGCTCTTGCTTAAGCATATGGTCTTAACAGTATAAAAATTACCATAGAGATATATTCAATAATAAGAACAGGATCTTCATGACAATCAGAACCAAAATGGGAAGATAAACGATCTTTTCCAGATGTGCTGTTTCAAGTGTTGGTAACAAGCTACTGACTTATATATCTTCTAATTAGAATACAAAAAAAAAAAAAAGACTTTTTATCACTAATTATAAAATACTCATTCGGAGTCACTATTACGAATTTCTGTTGAAAACCTACGATTAGAACCCGTCAGCTTATTCTGTCTGGGAATCCCCTAACCTAAATCTCTGATTATCCTTTTTGCCTGTAATGTGGCTTTTTTTTCTTTCTTAAATCCAGCAGTTCTCTGTGAGAAAAACAACCCTGCCCTCCAAGGAGTGCTGCTCCATTTGGTGCACAGAGGACGCCTCTTCCGCTTTGGCCCTGGGCTCGTGCCTCTCAGGAAATGCTTGGACTCCTCCTATCCATTTGAGCTTGCAATTCATTCCTTCTACACTCCCTTAAATCTTCTTGCAAGGATACTTTCTAACTTTATAAATTGCACAATTATAAGTAATTGTTCTCATTCGTTCACTGATTACTAGTGTAAAAGAATACGAACATAGAGAGCAATACAGTCTATTGTCAATGCCAGTGCCAGCATTTTATATTATGGAATGCATTATTTATTCTTTGAAAGCCAAGATATTACCTTGTAGAAGTACTTGCACTGTCAAACAAACACTCCCTTCCTAAATACACTTTGTCTGGGAAGCACAAGCATGAAAGAGAATTACTGTAAGGGGCTATTCTATAACAGGAATTTAAGGAAGCTGCTCGTATTCGATAATTACAGCACAGGGCAAAATCCAATCTTGACTTATAGAATTAAGTAAAGCAATTCAGAAATATCTGAATTCTGCCTTTAGTATGATAATGTTGCCAGACATTTGTTTGAAATTACAAAGCAATCAAAATTCTGTAAACAGTTTCCAGATTATTGTAAAAGAAAATAATAAAGCCTGTCTGATATGAAAAATGTGATGACTGCCATTTTCTGCTTTATTGTTAACAATGTTCATCATTACATAGAATATACTTATGCATTAAGTGAGGTTACTTAGAAGAGCTCACTTTTTGATATACATTCTTGTCTGCATATTTTTTACATTATACATGAAAGAAATTTATGGAGCAATATGGGAAGCAAGAGAAAAATCTTTACAAGTGAACAATTCTATGCAGCTTTTTGCTTTTATTCATATATTACATATTTACATTTTGAATATCAGTATTAATAAAAGATGAAGATAAATCTGTAAATGCACAAATATTTTCCCTAAACTTCAGAATTAATATGATTCAAAGTGGGATTATATTTGCTGATGCTCATACAGAAGGGAGGCTCTTTCTATTACAGCTTATTCAATTTTCATGTGTTGGTTTTTAAAATTAGATTTTTCAGGGTATGGACTAGGCTTGAATGGTTACTTTTTTACCTTTTTTTTTCAGAATCTTAGAAATACAGAAGAAATGAAAAGATTTCTACAATTAAAGTATGTTTTAAGACTGAGAACAGGTAACAACAGTAAAAAGATAAATCCTTGCTCAGTGGTTAAAGTCAAAGGTTTGACTGAAAACCAGCCAGATATAAGTTTTATTCCTTTGTGTGTCATTGACTTGATACACAGGAGTGTGAAATAGCTTTAGCAGGATTTCTCAGTGCTTTGGATTTCTGGAAAAAATAATTTAAGACCCTTACCTTTCCTTCCACATCCTTAAAATGGGACAAACTGAAAGAAGCACACACCATAGACATTATTATCTGACATTATAACAGAAGAATGAGGAGCAGGCTGTCATGGCAGCACATGCTTTGTCCAAAATCGGTCATTATGAAAAAAGGAAAAAGGCAGAAAAAGCGAGTTAAATCTGATATGCCAAGAAGTCTGGAGTTATTGCCACTAATCCAACACCAGGCTCTCACACAAAAGCTACATGCTTGAAGAATGTTTGGGGAAAAAGTAGACCAAATGCTGCTCTGCAAACCTCTGCTGCAGAGAGGAGTCAGTGTTCCATACCGGCAGGAGAGAGGAGCCAGATTGCGGGTTGTGTGTAGTAGGTGTGCTCATATCGTATCTTGGAACAGAAACAAAAAACACGGCTCTCTCCCAACAATGTTGTTGTCCTAAGATGACTCTTCTTGCCTTTTTTTTTCCCCCCCCCCCCCCATTCCCTGCAGTGAAGCACTGTTGTATTTATTTGACAAATACTAGTGGTCAAGTAAAGAAATGACAGCTGTACCTCCTGACAAGAACTGTGCAAATTTTCTCTGTCCTCACACACATCCCTGTCAATTAACCTCATTTCTGACCTGCAAACGTCTTTAGTGCTGGAACTCCCCTGGGAACACTGACAACCCTGGACCGGTTCTGTGGTGTTGATTTATATCCTCTCAGTTGGACTGTGACAAACTCATTTCCATATAGGTTTCAAGGGGGCCTATAAATTTTATCTGTATCAAAATTATAGCCCTTACCCTCCAAGTTTGTTTTATAATCATATATAAACAGAAAGACATTTGTTTATAGGACACAATCTGATTATAATGACCTAATTTAGAGTAAGAAGGAAAGAAACGAGATCATGTGGCAGAAGTTAAGCAAATATTCAATAATGAGTCTGAATGTTATCTCATTTTCAGTATCTTTAAAATAAAACTATCTACATAAACCTTGATAGACTTGTTCCTGAGGTACACTGGTGTAGCCTGGATCTCTGACAAGCAGTATGTTTTCTACTCTTCTGTAGAAATTATCAACTTTAGCTCTCCTCAAAATGCATGTTCCCCCTTCCTCAACTTCTGAAATCACATATATCACAAGATATTTGGCATCTGCTGTAAAAGGTTCCCTGCTCCTTTCCAATACTTTATGGCCTGCACAGAGCACTCTTGGGGATGGAAGAACAATTTAGCTGCTGGCTGATGCAACCCTTCCTTTCCTGACACTATGGTGAAGGTACAAGACATGGTTGATGTATCACAGACAGTGAAAGCAGGAGCAGGACAGCAAAGCCCCATCTCCATCCACTGTACAGACATCAGCTGCAAATGGCTTGTAGCCACCACCATTCTCCTGAGCCAAAGTTGCGCCAGTCTTCATGGCTATCCAAGGTCTGTGCCTTCACCTTCCAGACTACGAATGCAGTTAACATTGCATTTTTAGCACTTGTCACTACCTTCAAAGATTTGTTTTTATTCTGAGATACATTTTATAGAACTATCCCCCAGGTAAGACTGTCTTCCCTTTGTGCTCAGTATTTGCAGTGTTCGTGCTTAATGCAATCATTTCAGTTCCTGTAATTTTACATTCAGCAATGATCTGCATATTTATGTTCAGTAATCAGTAAATTAATCAAGATGGCTAGGAACAATTTATTTCAGTGACTAAATCACTGAGTTATTTACTAATTGTTCTATGCTAAGTATCTTGGGCTGGCAGGAGCACAAATCATGGTGGGAAAATATTTCATTGCCTCATAATTAAGTTTTATATTTATTTTAGTAAATAGATTCTTCGAGGTTTTTTTTTCTCCAACAAATTCTCTCAAGTTGGATTCAAAGTATCTATCACATCCTGTGAAACCATATTTCTCAGGTCTGTTCCCTGCTGCCAATGCACATAAATCAAAGATAAAACATGCAGTGAAATCCTGGCCTTAAAAGAGTCAATAAGAGCTTTACCAAGGGGTCCCAGGTCTCACCCAGAGCTCTCAGGCTGTGCTTTTATGAACTACAGAGAGGATTTAACTGCTCAGAGAGGCTGAAAGGAAGGAAATCTTGTGCTCTGTTTCCCCTAACTGTTCAGAGCGTCACAGTTTCAAGCCCTTTCCTTGACCCTTTGGTTTTTCTATTGCTGATTCAACTCACTGACCCGATAGAAAACTCTGCATTTTCCTGCTGCCACGACAGTGACACCGAGGTGTCCAAGAGGATGGGAGTGGCGGGAGCAGGCGGACAGGGAGGACAAGAAGGGGAAGGCAGGCGGGAGGAGGTGCTGCAGTGCAGGGCCACCTCTGGGGCCTTTCTCACCAGTAACCAGTCCTGCAACCGCATCTTTCCAGCCAGATTCCAGAAAAGTGGGGACATTTTGAAGGGGTTATTGCAACAAGCAGAACCCGGGCATCTGGGGCGGATGGACCGCAGTGGAATTGGTGAGCTGCTCCGGGTAGTGCAAGAATTAGGTCAAACTTTCGCCCCTGGCTTGAACAGTCTTTGAAGTCCTTCCCTGCCTTGGCAACTCCTTGGTCTGTCTTACCCTAGGACAGCTTCTGTTGGAGCCTCTGCAGAGCCAGGATTTTCTCAGCTGTGGGATCTTCAAAAAAGAATTTTTCACTAAGCTCCCCAGGGACAAAGTCTTCTCAGTGTTTCCCTACAACTCGCTACACTTATTTCTGAGCAAAGCTGTACATCACATCCATGGAGTTCAGTGGAGTGACAGCCCAGAAGTGCGGGCCAAGGGGAGGCAGCTCTGAGGCAAAAAAGATTTCGACAAAGGATTGCAGGATCCATTTAGGACTAGTTAGTAAGAGGAAGTAGTCTGAGATTTGCATTATTTCTAGCAGTTTAGTGTGTATCTATGTGAAGGTTTGCCCTTGCATGGCCTTCCATTACCTATTTCCCAAAACAACTAAACAAGCAGCTTCCCACTTCAGGGCCCGATGCAGTCCTCATCTAATGTAATTCAGTAGTACATCAATAAAGACAACTGTGTACTATTGTAATACTGCTTCCAGCCTGAGACACAGAAAATTTACCCTTCACTATTCTAAACATAGTGGAAAAAAAATAACGTGAATGCTTGTTTACATAATTATACATTGAGTTTTGTTGTATTTCTCACTTTTATCAGTCAGGCACATTATCTTACCTGATTGGCTGAAATCTAGGCCAAAATACCATCCAATTATCTTTGGTAAAGCACCCACAAAATTATGTTTGGAGAAACAGATGGATTTTATACACCTGCAGAAAACATTACTGCAGAACACAGACTTATGTGCTCTAGAAGCTAGGAGAGGTTAATGGCTTTGAAAGGCAAACATGCTTCTTATACCTTCACTGTAATCAGTTACTTTATAGTAGACAGTCTCATTATTATAAATTGCAACTAGAGGCATTTTTGCCTTGCAAAGGAATTCATAAAAACATGTCAGATCATGTCAGCTGAGACGTTATATAAATCACATTCTACACAAAGTGAAAAAATACACTTTGCATCCAAGAAATTTCAGGTTGCTTTATGAGTAGAGCCCACTGTTTCGCAACTCAGGGAAGAATTTTTATCAGGATTATAGGCTCCATTTAAAACAAATGAAACCAAAGTTAAAACGATTCATGTTTGCATCTTCTAATCCTCTTGTTTGTTATATTTCCACTGAAATTGTTACTCCATTCCACAGAAGGGTTGTTCCTAGCACTGCCTCAGTCCCTTAAGCATAAACATAACGATATACATACATACACATATGGACTTGCATAACTGTGTCCACATAAGCAATTCAGTGATGTTACTCAGAAAAAAAAGTGTGTTCTTAAATCTAAAAAAAAAAAATCCTTCTGTGGTATTACTAATTCCAGGCAAATTAGAGGCTCTCAACACTAATTACTAACACATAAGAAAACTACTAACTTTTTTTACATTACTAGGATTTTACCTTGTTTTATGTAGCACACACTGAGTAACTTAGGAAAGAACAAACCCTTTTTCCTACAATATGAAGGCTCATGTGAGTAAATCATGTAGGGACATGATTTTGCAGGAACTGGGCCAGTGTACAAAGAAAAAGCAAGAGCTGAAAGAATCCCTTGGTAACTATATTACGTGGGCTATGCATTGGCTAAACCAAAAAATTCAGCCAAACTGCTTTACAATGGCACTGTAAGCTACTGCGAAAAGCTGTTTATTTTCCTAAAAAATTAAGTCTCTAAAATGTCACCAATGTAGACTTTTTTTTAATAAAACAAATTGCATGTTTTACTTATTTAACAAAATGTTAGTTTAAAAAAGTATTACTGTAACATTTATATTTAAAATAATACATTGATTTATAATCTAGAGTCTATAATTTAGATTTCTCAGTTACAGCTATCTTAATTGATTGAAACTAATTACTGATTTTCTATTGCATCTGTCTGATAAGATTCAAGAACTGAATTTAAACTGTGCTAGAAGCCCTTTGTTAAAATGTTAAACCGCTGGGTAATCTGCCAGTCATTAACTACCAGCTACTTCTTGATTGTCAGTGTTGATTGCCTGTTAGGCAGTTCACTCCATGATGGAAATTATTTTATGATACCAACCTACAGATCTCAGTTTGTGCTGAACTACTAAGTTGTTTCTTGCTCCTTTTAAGAACTCTAAACCATAAAATAAACATAATGAAAAGGAAAAAAGGGGAAAAAAAGGAGAAGGAAGGAAGGAAAAGGAAGGAAGGAAAAGGAAGGAAGGAAAAGAAGGAGCCATGCCTTTCCACACTGATAAAACTCCAGGCTTCAGATGATACAGAGTTTCAGATGATGCATAGTACTTAATAGTATTTACTGTACTACTCACATTATTTGGGAGCTGATCAAACTAATAAACATGGAATTTGGCAGGGTGTACTCTCCAGCCATGAGCAGATATGAGCTCCTCCTTCACTGCAAGAGCACTTCCAAGCAGATACTCCTTCCGCATGGGAGCTGATGTAAGGGATGCCTATGCCCATCACCGCCTCCCCTCTCACCTCCACTTCTTTCAGCCTTTGGAGCAGACATTACCACACTCCTTAGCTGCATGCAGCCAGCTGCTCATATGGGTGTGCTATGCAGTAAACCAATATAGTTTCAATCTACACATGCAAAATAATAAAAAAAAAGGTGGTGGTGGTTATTGCACAGTTCGGCTATAGAGAAGGGTTATAGGAGAACAGCAATCTTGGCCAGGCTTGGCCACGAAGGCAGCGACTTCTGAACCAAGCCTGACCACCAAGGGAACAGTGATTTGGAGATACTGCCTGATTTCAAAGCCTTGATCAGAGCCAAAACTGAAAGTAAAAATGCTGCTCTGAGTTTTAAGTAATAGATCATAAGGTATTTTAATTTAAAGAGACATTATCTGACAGTGTATGTCCTCATGTCTGTCTTCAAATCTCAGTTAAATTTGCAAATGAAATCATCTGTATTTAAAACCCACTAGAAGGAAAAATGGGGCTTTATATTCTTGGGTTGTAAATAAACTGATAAAGATACCTAAAGAGAAAAAAAAAAAATGATGTGTTTTATCCAGTTGAGTTTATCTGAATATGAGTGGTTTGGAGAAAAAAAAAAAAAAAAAAACAGATGCTACACATTAACAAAAAAATCTTAAGCCGACAAATTTCCTCACGTGCATGGCCAATCTTTCTTTAAAAGCTGAAATCATGGTTACAGTAACTTCCTATTCAGTCATTTCCTTAATTAAACCATTGAACTTTAATGTGAAATACAGCCATTACAAAACCAGAAAGGAATCTGAACAATAACAGATCTACTCAAATGGGCAGTGCAATAACCATAAGTGATGTAAAGGCTGCTACTTTTTGGTCTGAATAAACTATGTTGGGATTCTCAGAGATACTAAATCAAGCTTTAGGGAACTCTGCACTGCATCAAAGATGCGCTGGCCATATGACGTGATCCTGTGAATACTCAGCACAGACTTCCTTTCCTTGGTAAAAGTTATTTTAAAAAAATGTGCATTAATTTTTTGTTTCCAATATTTTTGAAGGTGATATTTTTAGTAGTACGCAGGCTAAATCACAGTCTCAAGCAGCTGCACGGCTCTCTAACTAAAGATCACCCAGACACGGGCATTTTTTGCATCGCTTCTTGTCTCCTTTCTACACCAACACCGGAGTGCCCAGAGATCCCCCAGATCAGTGTTCACACCCCAAACAGGCTCCTTGGACCGTCCCCCCTTTCACACCTTCATTTGTCTCCTGCAAAAGACCTGAACTTCCAAAGAGCCAACACCTCTGCGGGAGTTTGTCACCACTAATCAACCAGGGGCACAGACCAGTGCACCAGGGGTGGAGGTCTGTTGCCAGTGCTGCCAGCACCCCAAACTGACCCAGGAACTGCTAAAAATTTAGCAGAGGAAGAGGCAGCGGCGCAGGCCGATTCCAGGGGACTTGAGATCCCACTGCCTGCGGGTATCACAGGTGCTGCTCCATGGGGATGAGCCCTGTGCTGGTCTACCAGATCCTTAAGTAACCATCACGTTACCCTGCCGGGGTAACACTTAAACTTGAAATCTGGCTGAACAGACAGTGCTTAATTGGAAAGCGTAGGCCTTGTTGCAGAAGAAGAAAAAAAAAAAAGACAACAGTAACACAGACAGATATTCAGAGAAATGGGCCTACTGCAACTTTTATAACAAATTCCATAATATTAGCATTTTAAAGTGCCTGTTGCTTGCACTTTGATCTAGCTCCCAGACAGGGGGATTTTTTTTTTCCCATTCTCTATGCAACAGGAACAATGTTGCTTACTTCAATCCTGCAATCTGATGTACATGGGCCAACCTGAGTGCAGAGCTACTGAAATGGGTACAAGATAAAGCCGCACGGATATGGCCGCAGATTGAGCATCGGAGCTAGATACGGATGAGCTGGTACCCACCTGGCTGCACGAAGGTGCCACCCAAAGCCTCCCACCTGCACAAGGGCAGCCTGTCCCTCCACTGGGAGTGTGAATGCCCCCGAGCAGAATTCTGTGGATAAACACCTAACTGTCTTTCACAGCTGTAAATCCAACATGATGGCTCTTTTGTCCAGTTTACAGCACGCAATCTGGAACAAATCCTGATTTTCTCTGTTGCTAGGTGTTCATAAAGACCAGATGTACTGATAGCATAATAATTGAGTAATAATAGCTATAATAATATTATAAAATTCATATGCATTAGATCACATCTTAATCCTACTGGATCATACCGTGCTAACTACTCTTCTCCTGAAACTGAAGACAAAGGACGTGATATTCATGAATACATTATTATATCAGTACTGCTTTTACTTACAAACTCTATTAAGAGAAATATTTCTCAGTTGCAGTGATGAAAAAATGGTACTTGGACAATAACCCTGTCAAACATCACACTGACACACAGAGATATAGACGCTTTGTTGCTAATGAAGATACTTTATTAGAAGGAAAATAAATCTGCTTCTGCCCCAAATCTCCAAATCTATAGGGTTTTCAGGTGATGGAAGTAAGTATTGTGCTAGGTCTCAGGCCTGATTGCTTCCTGCAGGGATGGTTTTGTCATTGCGCCACCACCCCTCCCCTGTGACTTCTAAACAATCCAGGGTCACAGTGTCCTCTCTTTAATTAGTATCTCACTGCTGGAGGGAGGGGAGAATGTCAAGGAAAAAAAGAATGAGAAGACACTGTAAACAAAAGTCCTCAGGGGCATCTTAACAATTTGGACAAGGAATGGAAAAAATGCTCAGTTGCTCAGTCCTTTTGTTGGAAGTCAAAAAAAAGAAAAAAAGAAAATGGCTAGGGTGGGCCGAACTTTAATTTTAGCTATATGGATTTGGATAAACTAAAGAGAAACCATGTTAAAAAAGAAACACATTTTTTTCCCAGAAAGGTTTTATCATCCAACAGATGAGTATATAATCGACATTTTACAAGAAAGCCAACAAAAATACGTTCCAACTATAAAGCAGCTGAAGCCCTGAGGTGTACACTGCAAGAGCCATAACCAAGCTCAACTGAGGTGAAAGCAATTATTTTTATTTAGGTTAAATGAAAACTTCAATGTATATTTCTTGTTCAACAATATTTCTACCACAGTAGTTTGCTGAATTACTGTGATTTAAATCTGTATCTTTCAGAGAAAAATTCAGAAAATCTAAAAGGAAAATAAAGCAGCATATAAAGCAATGATATAAGAACCCATCCACTTTACATTTAAGCAGTTAACCTTCCCTGAAAAAACTTTAGATGACAAATGAGAAAAATAAGAAATATTACTGATGATAAAGATTGATCTTATCAAACGGGGAACTTGTGCATGTGGATATAGCATTTAAGAGTTAAAACATTTATCTTTTTATAGAAAAAAAAAGTTTTCTGAACTCGTAAGACAACACATAGGAAAAATCTTTGCATGCGTTCTGTTAGCTAATCGCAGCCACAAGCCCAGTTCTGTTACAGAACAGTTCACTCTTTTTTTAGATTTTCCAATATTTTCCCATATTTAAAAGAACTGTTTTCTGCCTACTCCTGTTATATCAAGAAGATAAACTTGATTTTTAAGCAATACTGCTGCGGAAAGCAGAGTTTATCTATCTTGAAAGTTGCCTGTGTGAGAAGTTAGAGAGTAGTTTGTCGGTCCCTGGCTAGCTATTGTAGCCCGTGGTAGGTGGCCTTCCCGCCTCTTGGAATTTCCTGCTCAAAGGTAACCCCTAAGGTTACTCATGCCATGCATAAGAGGAAAGGGAAGGGAAGAGAAATGACACACATTTCGGGGACGGGGAGCAGGGGGAAAGCCATGTGTTTTGGAAGAATCACACAGAACATAGCAGGGAAAATGAGGACCCCAAATTCAGCCTGGAGCTGGTTGTGCCCCATCCGAGCCCCTGCTGTAATCACTGCCACAAGCATGCTCAAGTCTCCATTTCTTCTACCAAAGTCATCACAGCTTTATAGAAAACAATGAAACACTAATAAGAAACATGGGGAACAGACTCTATAACCTAGTTACTATGGAACTTTTGAATCTTTTCCATGAGATTCTGATTCCAGACGACTGAATGCAGAACCGGCTTAAGAGTTTGGGCAAAATATCCACAGATGCTTAAAGACTTAAGTATCCGTAGAATTAAGTATCAGCTAAGACAGGATTTTAAGAATCACTTGAGTGCCTAGAAGATTGACTTAGCTGCTGAATACCAGTAAGGATTTAAGCACTCTGTTCCTCTCTTTGAAATTTAAATACAACCAAGTAATTTGGGCTTGTTTGTTTTCTTTACTTTAAGTCTCCGATCATGAAGATGATAGATGGATGATAAGAAATTGATAAGAATCATGTCAACATAGCAATTCTAATGTGCAGCTGATTTTGTTTGCTTTATTTAAAAAAGGCTCGGGTACCCTGAGCAGTCTAGTCACAGTAAGGTAGGTTCCAGCTTTGATGGCAAAAGTCTGGCTGGGAGTCGAGGTCAGATGGGTGGTTTAATCTACGCCACGAGAGTGACACCACTGCTCAAGGTAACTCAACCTTTTGACTGCAGTTTAAATATACGCAGAAGCTCACATTTCACTTTAAATATATATTAAAAATACAAAATACTTCCCACCCCACATTGTTAGGCCGAAGAACAGTCTGGAAAATACATATATATATATATTTAGGTATAAGAGTCATTTATATGACATAAGATGTCATTTTCTAATACTTTTTTTCTTTCTTTCCTTTTTTTTTTTTTTTCATGGCTGGTCTCATGATGCTCAGCATTCAGGCTAGGTAGCAGTGCCATTCCTCATGCCCAAGCTCCTCTCCTCCTCCACCTCACATAACCGCACCAAATGCAAAACCAAACCCAGCAAACGAATGCACTATCAGGGCGAGGGAAAATAAAAAGCACATTTGAAACGTATGAATTCTATCTTTAAAAACATTGACATTGATTAAAGATTTCCATAGTGAACAATTTGCAAGAAATTACCTCAGTGGGGTGAACGTATTTGGTTTCATAATCACAAAGTTCCCTAACTCCATGGTATTATATTCCAAGCAAGCTTGTATATTAAGTTTAATTTCACTTTTTTCAGGAAGTGATTTTACTCAAGATTGAATACAGCTGTTAGTGCAGTTCACTGCTTCAAAAATGTTTCTATGCAAACTGAAAAAAAAATAGAAAGAAATGTTTCTCTAAGAAATGCTTCACATGCTAATTCTGAAAGTACTTTGGAGAAGCCAAGCTGCATTTTCAGAAAATATTAGTGAAGAAATACAGCCTTCAAATATTTAAATATTAAAGGATGGAAGAAATGCCTGTGTAGCATTTTTGATGACTTACTTAAATTTGTCTGGTGTTCTTTTTGACTACACAAAGCCAGCCTACTTGTAGTTTTCACAAAAAGAAACATGAGGATAAATAGCCTTCACGTTTTTTTTTCAAGCATTAGTATTAAAAAGCGACTTACAGGGGGTTGTTTCATTTACTATTTCATCTCGATTCTGTTCTTTTAATATACACAGAAATGTATGCTGGCATCGAGAACAGGGCCTCTGCAGAGGAAACGCTGCCAGCTAAAAACACAGGATGTAATCGAGACCACAAGAGACACATACTCAGTTATAAATGTAACTATGCTGGAGGTATGGGAAAGAGAGAGAGAGAGAAAAAAAGAAAGTCTTATTTTTCACTGCCAGTTTTAATTGTTTCAGTGACATTCTCCCACTCTTATTTTGTGCAGATATAACGAGAAGAAAAACAATCAAATTTAATTACATTTGCAGTGAAGGTAATTTCGGGATTCAGCAGCCTAGGCAGCCCATGCCTCCTTGAGGCAACTCACCGCTTGTTTTACACACACCTCCCATGACAGGGGCATATTCCTTATAAAATATAATGTTTTCTTTAGCAGGATACTATCTGGTCAAATTAGCCCAAAACGCATATTTAGAAAAGCCACAGGAACATCCTCAATTAAAAAAATAAAAAAAGAAACCCTCACAAACTTAAAAAAGTAACAATAAGTAGATGAAGTTGTCAGACCAGTAGAAGTAAATACTACTACTCAAGCTTTCACTCGTGTTTCTGTCCCAGAGCAGCTTTGCATTAGGTCAGAGAAACAGGAAGTACAACAGACTTTCTAAAATAAATAAATAAAGAAGAAAAATGAAATAAAAGCAAAACCAATCCGTCTCTTTTCTGCAATAAAATATTTTCCGTGATGCAAATAAGAGCAAATGAGGTTTCCACAGCGCTTCCAGTTTTTAATAACAAACACCACTCAACGTCACATGGATAAGGACTTTTTTAATTCGCGTTCAATAGATGTCCCGGGCCACCCCGCCGTGGGCCAGACCGGGGAGGTCGGGGGGGAAGCGGGAAGCGCCGAGGGGGAGCCCGGGCCGCCCTTTCCTTCCGGCCGCGGGGGCAGCACGGCCGGAGAGCTCCCCCCTCCCCGGGCCGCTGCGAGCCCCGGAGGCGGCGGCGCCCGCGGCCCTCGGGGGAGCGCGGCCCGAGCTGCCCCTCGGCCGCGGTGCCCCCAGCGCCGCCGGGCCCGGTGCGAGCGGCGGGCCGAGCTGAGGCCCGCGGCGGGAGGGGGAGGCGGGGGGGCGCCTCGCACCGCGCAGCCATCTTGTGTGCAACCACTCGCAGAACGGGCAGGGGAGAAAAAGCGCAGAGGAAAAGCGCAGATGCCAGAAACACCCGCTAGAGGGAGCTCAAAAATCCCTGGGATAGGGAGACTGAAGAGCACATTCAATTAAGGAATGTACTTATTAATTTATTTATTCTAAAAGTCTGTGTATGATGCATCCAGAAGGCCACCCACCCCAGGCTCTGCTGTGTTGCGCGCTGCCGGCAGCCTCACTGCCTCCTTGCGGCACTGAGGGAAACCTTTACAGTCTGGCGCTATCGCTGTTACAGATATTTATATAAATTAATCAGTTCATTAATCAGTCCGACGCTCTTTAATAATAATGCAGAACTCAAGACTCTATCCTCAAAATACTTTCCATACATGTACGCGGAGTCTGACAGATACACATGCAGGGAGACACACACGTATGCTTGGACGTAACACATAGTATAATCACACAACCGTTTTTTCAACCCTAGAAACGCTCTCCTGCAAGATATGCTGGAACAGGGAATAAACTCAAGGCACTAGGCATTTTGCTCTGAGTTCTGTAGCCCACCTGCTCCAGAGGCGGTTCCAGTGCTCGCAGCCTTGGGATATATTTGTCGGATAACTTCCTTCCCTCCATCTGTGCCTGCACAAAGCAGTTTTTGTACTGGAGAAGAGAACTTCGCCTTTATCAAATGAACCAATAACATAGCCAGAAGTTTCTGGTTTTCCCATTAAACACTTCTCCTTAGGATATTTAGTTCCTGTAGGTAGAAGAGAGCCACTTTGCACAAAAACTTGAGATAAACATTTGAGCAATTATAAGGCACTATCCATGACAACAGACTGGATTCCATTCATATAGAGTTTGTTCCTTCATTTCCATATACACTTTTATTTAGACACCTAAGAAGCAGCACTGAAAACCATGGTATTACCCATATGCTTGAAACTCTAGAGAAAGATTGTTGAAACACTTGGAAGAACATTTATCAATTTAATCAGGTATTTATTACCTCATCCTTACAGTTTACTACTCCTCGGATACTAACCCATATACTAATTTTGTTTCAGCCAAAGGGCTACAGTACAAATAACTCCACATCGGAGGTTAATATAAAGTGGAGATGAAAGCGTACCTAAACTTCTGTGCACCTTAGCAAATAAGGACATTCATAGTAAAAGGCTCTAATGACTAATACTGTGCTAGGATGCAACAGAATTATATTCTCGTCTACTGCTGCCATTGAGTGATTCTAAACTGTACATTCATTCCCCCACAACAAAATACACTGATAATCCTGGGATCTCCTTTTAAAGCTGTTTTGCACCTATCAGTGTAAAAGGATGTATCCTTATTACAAAAATGCTACGGTTGTTCTTTATCAACTGCTATCTTTCCGTTCATATTTTCACATTTAAAAATGTTATTGAATACAGATCTAGCACTCTTTTATCCTTAGAATTTAAAATAAATTTGATGAATTTGGGCTTTTTATTAAATGCAATATTGGTTATCAAATATTGACTTTACAACAGTTCTGCTTGTAATAGTAATAGTTTTGCCTTTTGTCCCTGTAATATGCTACCTGTTTGGAATCTTGGTGTTTATGCCTTTTTTTTTTCTTTAAGTATTTGACTTATACAACATCTGAGTAACCCAATTCGATTTTCTCAAACTAGTCTTGATTTTGACCCTTTCTTTAGCTAAACATTAAAGAGTAGAACATCTACAGTATTTCAAAAATATTACTTACTATTCCAGAAAATGAAATCTATTCAAAATAAAATGCGATTGAAATGTGCAAAGAATACTTGATTGACAAGTGGTTCCAGTACTAGTTTAGACAGCATCAAGAAAGCTGCCGTGCAGAATGATGCTTCAATTCTTTTATTGACCTCAGGGTTTTGCTATGTTTATATTCAAAGATCTTCCAAATAAAGTAATTCAGTAAAGATCATCCATTAAAATTAATATTCAGAGTTAATATTCAGAACTAGGTGAATAACTGTTCTTGTGATCACTTCCAAATATAGGTTACCCCTGACTACCATCAGCTAATCATTACTGTAGCGTCTTAAGACCCCCACAGTCAGAGTGGGAGACACGTAAGATAACTTGAATGGAACAGTGAAAAGAGTTGAGAAAAAACTCAAAAACTGGAAATAATTAACACAGGTTATCATTCAGACTTACATACACACTGAAAATCAGAGTCAACAGAAAAGTATAAAAGATCCAAGATCATATATGACCAAATGAAAGCAGTGGTGATCTATTACCTTGCTAATGCTTAACTGATGCTGGTTTTAAGTGGTACAAATAAGTTAAGTGGAGATTACAAAAGGGAAACAGTGAGAGTGACAGGGAAAGTGTTATTTTCCATCTGCTTTGCTGAAGTGATCTGGCAGGCCACTATTACAAGCAGTTTCTTCACAATCACAAAACTTTGCATTAGCCCATGTATTTGCTTTGATAGATATCAATAGAAATAACCAATTTTAGAGATAACTCTTTTACTGTATCACTCTCTTCCAGATCTGGAGGCAGTGCACAGCATAAAATAATGCTGACTCTCCTGATCTATGTATAGATCCCATGCTCACTTAGTCATAAAGAGCAGAAGTTGGGTCACGGAGGAGGCGACTGATGGGAACAATTCAATACTGAATTGGAAATGGTGGCTGAACAGCAGAGAGTGATTGGATTTAAAATCCTACAGTGGCTGCTAGCCCAGACAGCTCTAGGGTGCACTTGTCTCCTCTTTGAGAAGAAAACGGTGCCTTCAGTTGCAGATACACAGCTTCCCTGAGAGGAGACAGGAGCTTAGCCCCATGCAAGCAAAAATGGTGACTTGGATCCATACAAAAAGACAACTCCAGCAGCTACCAGTTCTTTTCTCACTCTCTCTCTTTTTTTTTTTTTCTACCCTCTTAGTCTGTGTCTCCACTATCACTGAGGAGCAGAACTGGGATCCCTCTTGGGGAGGAAGAGATTGTTGCTGGAGTCAGACATGGTATTTCCTAAATTCACTGTTTTTAAATACAAAGTTCTGAAAGCCTGTTGACTGCTATTTCAAACAACAGTTTGTGTCCTCTGTCTTTGAAACGTCAGACCTCACCATGAAACTAGAAGTAGCACTGTCCTCACACAACAGCAATCAAATACAAAAGTACATGAACAGTTCAGAAAAAATAGAATATATTGTAGTAATATATGGTATACAGTAGTTCCATAAGTATGTGCTAATGAACACAACGTGTTGATATTTTACTATAAAGCATCTATTAATTCTTAATCAGTTTGCACAGTGTATAAAAAAAGCAATCATAAATTTCACTTTCCCACAAAAGATGGATCAAAGAGAGAATCATTCTAGCTAATCATTTTCCAGTCTAATTCTCTAAGCATATTTTTCTCATACACGCATATACTCTAAATAGCAATAAGAAAGAAGTTCTGCATTTGGCCTGGGCCCTCTGCTATTGAGCCACAGCCAGGTTTGCATGATATTCACATTAAACTCAAGGGTTTGCTATTTCAGTTAAATTTGGATTAAGACCTTAATCTTAAAGTTAAAACTTTAATTCACTGTGAAGTTAAACATCAAATCCCTTCCCTCCTCTCTGCTTCAAAGCTAGTTTAGTAGCTGTGGAACTGATACAATATTCCATTTTCCACAAAAGAGAAGCAGTGTTGGCATAGGAGAGCAGTGTCGCTCCCTGTGTTGCCCTGCTTCCATCCTGCTCTTGGAAGTTTGCCTTCAAAGAGCAACGAGTAGGCAATCTTTGCTTTTTATAACTCTCTGCCGAGAGTGCACGCAGGGTGACAACTGAGACAATAGCCCGTGTAACTACAGCAAATGCATAATGAGACCAGCATCTCATTTCACATTACAACAAAAAGCCATTGAATGCTGACAATTTGGTTCACTTCCTACTAGCTATGACTTCAGACAGTAAGATCAGATTGGAAATCATGCATGTTTGGGGGAAATAGAGGACTTTTTAAGCAGCTGCAAATGGAATGAGGAGGTGTCAACATCATTTATGCCTTCATAAATTACACCCTCATTCTAAATAAAATCTTAAACCTTATCAACGAGGACCCCATTTATTGGATGTAAAATAAGTGAAAACTGAAGCTTGTCTTCCTTATTCAGCAGACAGTAAATCTTTGGTAGCTTTCCAGAGAAAGCGGGAGGGACCCTAACAAGGCCTATTCTGCAGTCTATAGTTCAGCTCAGAAACCACACGACTTTTGCTGAAGTTACTTGCAAAATCCATGAAAACAAAGGCATAGAGGAGCCCACCACAGAGGCAGGAATGGATTACAAAAACTGCAATATGGTTCAATCAACCTTGCATTAGCTGGAAGAATACAAAGAATATCCCCCTATTTTCTAGAATCAGGGCATGGAAATAAGGACAGTTTTAACTATCTGAGACATTTGCTATGGAAGACAGGAGCCCAAGGAGGCTCCAGAGAATGCACTGATGACTCTGAGCTAATACGTCCCCCATTAAAGTGATGTCAGAGTTGACAATCATGCAACAACAACAAGTCTCACAAAGGTTGACCATAACCATACATCAATTTATTTCATTCCAACCTTTTTCTTATCAGATGACTGAATACAGCATTTGAAAGAATTCCTAATTTATTTTTAAATGTGCTTTTAATATCTTGAAAATGAACTGTGTCAAACAAACACATAATTCAATCTGAAACAAAATGTTTTCAACGGCTTGCTTCACTAAAAGTCTCAGTTCAGGTGAATTCTAAATGTATCTCCCACTTCTTAAATTTCAGCAACTCAAAAATGATTTATTTGGATAGATCTTATTTTATCAGATGTTTGATGCCACTGTTAGCTCCCTAACTTTAGCCCCTTGTTCCACTTTGTGAGGCACTAAAGGTACACAGCTAAAATACGGACTCTGAAAACTATTTAACACCATCTCTGCTTTAAGGGAAAACAGCCTCCTTCAAGGTGTTGCAAGGAGGCTGGCAGAGCTCCTTGGGTGAGGAAAGACTCTGCTACTGGCCTAATGTTTCTCACCCAGCAAATGCCAACATCTCCACGTCCATACACTCCATCACATGCTGCTGTGTCTTGCTTGTTCGCTTTAACCAACCACAGATATGAAACAGAAGGTGCCATGCTTTGTTTCCCTGAATCAGAAGCCTGTCAATAAATACACCAGAAAGGCTGTCCTAGGCTTTGTGAATCTGATTTTTCCCCAAGTGTAGCATGCATTGCTCATTCTGTTTTCACTTATGGACTTACCTTGGGTCCTGGTGAATCAAGATTATTCCACCAGTGAGATCTGACTGACTGGGTTGTTTTTGACTGACTGACTATGTTTTTGATGCAGTCACTAATGTTTACTCAGAAAAGGTAGCTTATTTCCAAACTTCATGATTAAACTCCATAAATTGTTCACTTTTCTCATTTCACTCATTATAAAGAAAATAAGTATCTACTTTTTTCCATACCTCGAGTAGCCTTTTGTCATGACTGTTGGCTACTTTGTAGCAAAAACTGCAAATATCCAGCATTGGAAGCCCAGGACTTTCTCCAGAAACTCCCTAATTTTAGTCCTGGTTTCACCAACCACTTTTTTCCCCACTGTACCACAAAAGTAATTTTTAAGAGTTAATTTCTGTAAATCCTCTGTACTTTTAGATTATGGTAGGGCCTGACTGGGCCATATTCTCCATGGCAATAGCATTTATGTAGCTGATGAATACCAGCTCACATTTGTATAATCCTTTTCATAAGAAATAAAGGTCTAGCTAGACAACAATCATGATTGCTCTTCTCAGACTGGCAGTACATAGACCATAGATATTTTACTTTGCAGGTCATTAGTTGCCTTCTCCAACAGTAAATGAGACTTTGCTAGAGCAAAGTTTCTTATACATTTCTTGCAGCAACAATGCTAGCATAAACATTTCCCCTGCCTTATCCTGCTTGTTCCTGGTATTCATTTTTGCTGGTTATTTTTAACCTGGACTGGTTCCCAGATCTATTTCATTATATGGCCCCTCTAGCAGCTATGCTGGCATTGTTTGTGGGGTAATGTGGGGAGAAGGAACGGCTGGAGACAAAGAGGGATGCTTGAAGTTGGTACTGCTGCAAAAGAACACATCTGAAAACACAGCTTTAGTATTACAATGAATCTTTTATGCTATAGGATGTGAATCTGAATCGAGTTGCAGACCTCAGAGCACAAATTATGAGTACTTATGTTTGTCTCCTTTAGACCCTGTCCCTTGCACCAGCTGCTTCTATTGTTACCATACAGCAAAAAACTTTGTTTGTTGACTACTGGAGAGCAGTGAATGTTCTTACTACAAGTTAGGTTTTGACAGATGAGCATTTGCAAATGTTGCTTTAGTAGTTTGAGGTATTACTGCCTCCAGGTGTCCTTTTTGCTCTTCTGCCAAAAACGACTGCGGCAGTAGCAGAGTGAGCAGAAGGAAATGCTTAAGCCTCAGCTGCTCCGAGCACAGTGTGGCATCTTCACTCAGCAACCCTTAAGTTTTTTTTTTTGCCTCATCTCCCCACTCTCACACACCATCAGGGTTGCTTTCTAGCCTTCGCCTCCTTACTATGAAAATCATTTCATTCCCACAGGACAGGGTGAGGAGGAGGCTGGAAGTTGAGCTTTCTTATGCCAGCAAAGCACTCTGTGTCTGCTCTCCTGGTCCCTTGGCAGCTGGGTCCCCTGCAACAAAATTTCCTCTTTGCTCCCAGTTAATCCCCTGTATTCATCAAGGTGGAGGCACTTTCAGTCAAGAAGGCATATTTTAGCCTACCAAGAAAATGAATCTGAGTGTGTCAAACTGCAACTGCACAAGGAGAGCAGAGGCATGGGCAGATGTCCCCTTGTTCTTTCCACTGAGAACACGGGTGAGCAGGGAAGAGTTCAGCAATGCAGGGACTGTGGGTAGCTGGGGAAAGTGCTGACTGGGTGGCCAGACTCACTGGAGTTAATTTATAAAACCTTTAAATTATTGCTTGCATTGGAGAAGTTTAGAAATGCATTTTTCTTGTGTTTTCCCATTCTTTTACTGATCCAGAATCAGAGGTTTGCGGTAAGAATTAGAAACAAAGAGGCACAGCCCATAGCTGCTTCAATGTTAACGCCATTTGTGACACATTCTGAGTCACTTTCTTCTAGCAGAAGAAAATGTCTTATGACCAGAGTTATTTGGGTGGAGACTTTAGCTAAATAAAAACTGAAAACCAGCTGATCAATGCTTTCTCTTGATGAATTTAAGTTGTAATCTTATTATGAAAATTAGCCTTAGGAATTTCCAGATGAGGACTGTTGCTAAGGATTTATATGGTCTGGCAGTTATATGCAGCAGTTTGTAATAACCCATTTCCTACTGTTGATTATATCATATTTAATACATAGTACTCCATAGATTCCTATGTTATTCATAACACTAATACAAAGTTCTCTATGGACTCTTGTATTATTTGTAAGACTTTGGGGGAAAAAATCCAAAGTTATTAAATGAGAATAGCTACAAAGAAAATGTCTTTTACGGAGAGGCTTTCTGACAATATTGATCTGAGATATGTTTCCACCAGATGCGTAAAGCAGAAAATCTTCCAGAATAAGAAATCAAAAAACAAATTATGGTTAAACAAGAGGAAACAAATAAGCCTTTTGTACAGCTGCTCTGATCAGGAGCTTACAAATCTGCTAGCAGCTCCAACTGCTGCTCCTGTAACGCCCCCTCCACCAGGAGGTTTCTATTGGCTTTTGGGCCATGGGGAGAGGATGTCTGCATAACAGGGTCAGCCCCACAGGGAGACTTCAAGCACCTAAACTAGGTATCCAGACTTCCTATATAGTCAGCACAAGAGTTAAAAAGCTCTAAAAGCAATTCTAAAATCTCACCTGCTGGGTAGAGAGCCTCCAAGATCTAGCCAAAGGATTCACCAGATACAGACTGCCAGTTTAGTCTGGAATATGGAGAAGTATCTTTTATTCCTCTTCCTGATAAAAGCCAGGCTTCTTTGCAGTTCAAATATAAGACTCATAGATTCACAGGGAAAAAAAAAAAAAGAATAAGCATAAGGCTGTCTCTTTTGATGCCCTGCAAAAGATACTCAGTGAGGAGTGGAAATATCCTTGTTCCAGTCCATGCTCATTACTTTCTATTTTCTACTATCCAGTAATTACATAATACAAAATGGTGCCCACATGTAAAATTTTCCAGGAACCCTTGCTACTGCATTTTTCCTCTTTGCTGATGGCCAAAGGATTGCAATATGCCTTTCACACTGGAAAGCCCTAATTTTGCATGTATTTCCATGGACTTTCCCATAGCTGCTCCACACAGCACCAGAAAGAACCACAGTGACAGTGCAGGACAGCCGCCTCTGGGTCTTGCTGCGCACTCGCTAGCAGCCACTTAGCTGGCACCTCAGCATGACTTTCTGGCTCAAGTTAAGTACTGCCCTTACATGGTTTCCCTTCACCTCTGAGTGCAAAGTGAATTTGTGACAGCCTAAAAAAAAAAAAAAAAAGTAAAGATACTTGCAGGTATTCCTCAGGGGTATTTCAGCAGCTGCCCGGCTGATGAAGGAACATTAGGGCAGCTGAGGAAATTTGAGAAAATTTTAATTGTCTACCAAGAACTGCAAAATATTTCCAGCTTATCCTCTGTGTGCTCTGAGGGCAGCAGGCACCAGTCTCTTTCCATATTTTTTTCTGCCGTGAAGCAGAAACTCATCACCTAGGTTGCTGGGGAAAGGGAAGAACACTCCTGCTAAATTACAGAGTAGCAAACAAAGGACGAATTGCAGTTACTCCAAGAGGAACATGCCCCAAGAAAATAAAAGAGAAGGAAAAGAAAATTAGAATTAACTTTTCTAGGCTATACTTCTCCCGTTTGGATCACACTAACAGCTCAGTTAATTTCAGAAAAAAAAAAAACTTTAGAACTTTAAAAAAAAGAACTTTAAGTCTTCACTGCATCCCTTCATTCGCCACTGAAACTTTCCCAAATGGCCACGGGCATTTCATTTTCTTTTAAACCCTTTTGCAACGTGCATCAGCACAATGCGAGAGCCGAGGACACGGGGAACGCGCGTCCATCCCCAGGCTCCAGGCCCTGGTTTCAGCAGCAGCTCCTGCCAGCTGGAGACACATTTAACATTCCCGGCATGACTTCGACGCTTCAGCCGCTTTCCCACATTCCACAGCTGGCCTCCCACCACCGCTCGGCCCACAGACACACAGCCCAGGGGCTCCTCTTCTTGCCATCGGTTCTCAAGCAGAGCTCGCTATTGAAAGCACCAGAGAATTCTGCTTCCAGTGTGGTGCTACCCTAAGGCCCAAAGGTCCCGGTGTCTCCAAAGTGCCATGATTCTGTATAAAAAGTAGTACTTTCCATTTGTTCTTCGGCTCCTCTCTGTTTTGTAAAAGGTCTGCATATCTTGGGAACCACAAAATGGTTGGGTGGCAACCCTGTAAAGTCCCAGAACAAACCCGTACTCCGATGAGTAATCCCAGCACTTTACAGCAGGGCGCATTTGGAAGGAAAGTCTTTCAGGACTGCATCCTTGGAGGTTCATTGTTAATAGCCCTTTTTGCAGACTGCAGATTCATGTTGCTTCTCAAGGACGCCACATCCATTTTTGTCTTTGTGCTTTAGTTAAAAAAGGAGGCTTGGAGTCTGGAAATGTTCTTTTCTAATACCATAATTAGTTTAATGGGTTATACTGGTTTATATTTTATGTCTACAAACTGAACTGGTTTGTACCTTTTTTATCATGCTTTTTGTTTTAAGAAACGACTACAATGAATTTCTGAGAGAATGAGTGAAAACATTTACATTTAGTAAAATAGTGAGATTTTATGGCAGCTGCTTTTCATAGCATCATAAGACAGAATTTGTCTTCAAAAAGATCAGTTCAAGCAATTTAAAAGTTAAGCATCCAGATTTTATAGGGACAATTTTATAGGGAGAGAAATCTATTGTATAACCTGCATCTGCAGCCCTCATTTATCCAAGTGCAGTCACATCAGTGGTTACAAACTGTGCAAATACAGACTGCTTGCATGAAATTAATCCTGCGCATCTGGATGTATGGGACATTAAGATCTACAAATGCACATTAGTTTTCACTGGAAGCAGTAAACAACACCAAGTGGACATGTCATTGACTTTCTGACATATCAAGTAGGACTATTAATTGCTTTGAAATAGTGTGTTTGCTTACCTGAAGTGAGCATGATGTAAATATATATCAACTATGTCTATCGAGACAATCACCATGATAGTGACACTGATTTGTGGATCAGGACAGAGGACCAAGGCAATGTCTGGGTATCATTTGTGTCATTTGAGACCTGCTCTGGAACATAAAGCACACCTAATGTTTTGTGTAGCAAAACATTGTGTAGTTTGGTATGATTTGGATTTACACATACACAGAAAATAGCTGCCCAAAGATGCAGATTAATAGTTTTATTTTATATTTTTTTATGTTTGTTCTTTATGATGTTTACTTAATATTTGTGAATGCTTTTTAAAAAAAATCAAACCACCATATTATCATTGCAACGTAAAGACATTTGGCCCACATTTTGAAATGTCAGGAAACATCCTTTTCCTTTCCTTGAAAATTTAGTCTTAAGTCAAAATTGAAAGAAAAGCATCACTTAAATATGCTATCTTCCTTTCACAGTTTAAAAATCTGAGAAACATACAAACTATTTTCTATAAATTAGTTTTGAGTTAAGTCGCTGTTTATGGGTTAACATGAGAAATAATAGCCAGGTTTAGAGGTATATTGCATAAAACAGATTTACCCGGAGAGCCTGGACAACCCTGTATCTATATAGCAATGACTGGCACCAGTACACAGATGAGCTAGCTATAAAAACATGCTATTAGCTATTACTAAAGGCATTATTAAATGTGATGCCAGTAAATGTAGATTTATATTGGAAGACATGAAAGCTTTATTAAGACAAAATTATTTACAGTTGTAAGACCTGTAGTCTAGTACAATCTTTTTACTACCTTAAAGTAAGTGTGACAATTGCAATTCTAAATGAACTAGTTATATTGGCTTTCAGAGTTTCTCTGTTCATTTGGTACGAACCTATTCAAATTGATGGCATCACCCTGGATTGAACCTGATGTAGTTAGATACCAACAGATTACCCGCAGACCATGGAGGGGCATCTAACTCTGTGTGGTGCTTCATGATCTCTGCCTTTTCAAGGTTTCAAAACAATTGAACATAAAAATTTGAGATGTCTGGCCTCTACCAAGATAAGGATATCCTATGGTTAATATTTAAATATTTTTAAGTCTATTTCATGCTGTTTTTTTAAGCTCCTGAACTCCTGGATGGAATATATTTTGATGTAAAAATATTTAAGTTCAGCATATGCCACGTTAGTTGATTAAAAACGAATCAGTGTATGTCAGCTTAAAAATTTAAGAGTTTTATCACTGTGAGAGTTGTCACTGGTCTCGCACCAGCACTTAAACCCATTTTCCAATACTCCGCTAGCTCACAGCGATCCAGCAGGGCTCTGACCTGCTGCCTGGACCTCCACTAGTTGGGAGATGCAAAGTTCCCCAGGGAGGAGCTCATGACAAACCATAGCTTTAGTTCACACTGAACAACAGCAACAAAAATGATCACTCTGTGCACTAGCAAGCAGCCTCTGCAATGCACAGCGGGTCCAAGCTGTCACAGAAGGGACTGGCAGCAGCCACGTGCCTTCAAGTTTATCATTTCCTCTTCACTCACCTCAGCCTACACATCTGAATACCAATCACACCAAGCCGCAGCCCTCTCCGGTCTCCTCCTAGCATAAGGCTGTGCACTGAGCAGGTTTTAAGATACAGTGAATTCCTCGCACAACCTACACTCTTGCTATGCATTAACATATTAATTTCACTTTGCAAGACAGCAACTTTCTTTAGATTTTCAGACCACAGAAAGAATGATATTTAAAACGCAAGAACTTAGGTACTTCAAGAACATTTTCCAATAGTTGTTAATAACATTTGCTTTTTATTAATAATCTTATTACAATGATTATATAATGAATGGTTTCTTATTATTGAATAATTAATTTTTAATATTATTTCACCAACAAAAAGCCTTCCTGATAGGACTGCTGGCAAGAGCGACATCTGACGCTGTTAGTAAACATGCAGAATTGCTTAGTTGAGTTTATGTACACAATAGTCTGCGCACCATCTCAAATTCCCCATGTAAAGTAATACTACTAGCATGCCGCTGCTTTCCAGCTGAATATCTGTCCCAACAGAAAATGGAAAGCACAAGATGCCATTTTCTCAAAACGGAAAAGAATTATTGCAGAGTAGACACCACTGAGGGACTGAGGGGTTGACAGCATAAAGGGATTATTATTTCTCTTGTTATCAGCTCTAGTATGGAATAGAATATAATTATTCTATCATAACTGTAATAAACTGCAATTTCAGACAATAGCATGAATAATATTTGGTCAATGAGCAGTAAAAACTGCTCAGTGAAAAGAACCTACAGTTAAAACATGCCAGCTTCAAGTGCCTAAATGTTACAAAAAAACATTTTATTATCTGATGAGCGAGTGTTATGATTATCTGAAATTACACAAGATTAACAGTATTCCTACAGAAAGCAGAGGTCAAGAAGTCTAAATTAGGAAAGAGAAAATTTGAAAAAAAGAGACTGTATATTTCAAGCACATCTGTTTATAATTTATTCATAACCCTTGAACTGTTCTTCATCTCCTTTGGATGCTGCTGAAAGTTCAGAGCATTTTCAAGTTTCAGAGCATACAATACAAAAATACAATTAGTGTCCATCTTTCTGCAGTGTCATCGTTACCTGCATACAACCTAGTTAATTGTCCCAGATTTAAACAACTCACACTGCATGTGTAAACTCATATCCTACAATACCTTGGACCATTTTTACCAACTATATTAACAGTTCTTCTTTAAAAATGTTCACTGCAAAAAGAAAACCTATCAATATTAATTCTGCAATATGTTAAATTAGTCCATCCTTGCAGCTCACAAATTCAGATACACATTTAAAACTCTGATGCAAGTTTACATCTAGTTATGCCCATTCCATCATTTTCACACATCCAATTTACTTCTAAGTTCCATAGGCAAAAATGTAGAGTTATAGCCTTTGATGCACTCGGACATCATGGGATAGAATTACAAATGAACGTTCTCTGTTCCTGTTTATATTAAGAGTTCCAAGAATGACGATCATATGAGTACAATGGCGGTCTTTTAGCAGTATGCTGACATGAAAGAAAAGTTCAGCTATGTTGTTTAATTGTGTATACTCCAGTGCTAGGCAACTCTCCAAACCTTACTGTAAACATTGTTTAAGGTTCGTCCAGACCAGCACGATTATGAAGCCCATGGTTTTTTATACTCAACTTTAAACAACAATTGATTTTCTTTATGTTTCTATATTCACCAGCACTGAACCACAGTTAAAGACATCATCCCAGGCTCACATTTCCCTTTTACAGGATAATGAGTTGCCTGCTAACACCCTGTTTTAATATTGTGTTTATATGGGGACATTTTCCTAGAGAGAGCAACCGGTCCTTTATTTTTTACTAACTTGGCTCTTTAGCATCGGTGAGCATATTCAGCACTACCTAACAAACGGTAACATTAAACTAATAAAAAAAGAAAGTGCATATTCAATAAATGTGTTTTTGAATGTTTTTAATTGAGCCAAAAACACTTAATATTTCCATAAGCTGTACAGTTAGACTGAAAATATCATTCATGTCCTAACAAGTAAGCATGCACATAATAAGGTAAAACTGGCACCATTAACTATAATGTGTAATCATTATGATTTTTTTTTATGTAAAAATATCTCCCAACTACAAAAATATACAGTTGAGGCCAAAAATATAGGACATTTGTGTTCCCTCAGCAGAGAGCTGTTATTAGAGCAGCAGACTGGGTGTGTGTAGGCAGACAATTATGAGACAAAGAACACTACATTCCTAAACTGCAGCTCAGTATAAGAAGAAAGTTCATTTATTGTTCAAAGGACATCATTTACTGTGTTCCAAGTTGCTATTATATGTGTGCTTCTCTATTTTATGCTCAACAAGGCAGTGAAATTTCACCAAAGAAACAGCCACTATATCTGATACAAGTGTATAGTCTTCATGTAAAAACCTTTTTAGAGGCGAGTACTGAAAGATGCACTTTCTGTAATCAGCTTTTACATTTCAATATAACAAGATAACCAATATGGTATTATTTCACTAATTCCAACTATATATCCTTAAAAAGGCATGTACAGTTCAATACAACCTTTTATCAACCTGTTTTTCATAATCAGACTAAGAGCCATGGTAAAAGAGAGGCAAATTACTTAAGACTTGACCTGCAGAGGCCAGATAACTTCAAATTTTGTAATCATGTGAGTATTCTTAGCTACATGAATTGTTCCAAATGCTGTTCCCATGATTAAGCATTTTAAGGATTGTGCCACAAAACTGATGGTCATTAAAACTGATATAAATGAAGTATTAGCAAAACAATATGTCATTTTGTTGGAACTAAGGTGTGTCTCTATATATATATGTATACATATATATGTATATTTAAATGAGTGTGTTGCTTCATTTTTTATCAGGTTCCTAACTATTCTGAGAGTATCTCTGACTAGTGAGATTTCCTTAATGGTCCTCAAGCAACAACCCTGTTGCTAGCCCTTTAGTGCTTGGATATTGAATGAAAACTTTGCAACAAAGTTTTCAAACAGGTTTATCTTAAAATTGAGAATTATCACACAAAACACTGCAGGATTTTCACGCCTTACCTCTCTCATGTGTAAGCCTTTGCAGCTGAGACAGTCATGCAACTCATGCAAGACATACCTGACCTGTGAGAAGGGCTGGCAAGTGCTACATAATATAAACTATAGCAAGCAATAAGCTAAGTCACTTTGCAAAGTACCTTGCAGTTTATCCCATACAGCAGCAAATCCACCTTCTGAGAAAATTCCTCTGACCACCCGGGCTCACATGGCATAACCTCGGGTAGAATAACAACTGTAAGAAATTGCATTTCCTTCACTATTTCCTTTCATGTCAGATAAATATCCATCTCTATCACACACAAATGGTCCTCTGCAGATTTGGCTACATCCTTAGGTTTTCCTTGCGTTGAGAAAAGGCAACATTTCCTCCCACTGCCTTCCCCACAGGGGCCGGGAAGGTCGAGGAGGGCGCTGAGGGCAGGAGGATGCATCGGGCATGGCGATGCACTGGGCGAGGAGGGCGAGCTGGACGGAGAGCAACAGGAAAAGCGAGGGATGCTGACACCACACAACATGCATCCCCATAAGGCCAAAACACAGCCTGTCTGCTCCTACAAGGACCAAGGACACTGAGAAAATGAACAGTCAAGTAATTCTTGTGGAGCCTAGATGCACTGAACAGAGATAACAAAGTTCACCAATTTACGTTTTCAGCATTTTTTAAAATAAAAAAAGCACTCCGAGAGCTTCAGTGGATGCTACCCTGTTGGCATCAATGATAATTTAGGGGTATTTTCTCCTTTCTTGCAGAAATATCTCTGAATATTTGGAAATACACTGCTTAACATTGGGAATCTTGAATTTAATTGAAGAACTTCAGTAAATGCAGGAAGTACAAATACATTTAAACACTTTATGCTCCCTAAGGAAAAAAAACATATATTGCCTGCCCAGTGTAATACTCTCTTTTATTAGGAAAATATTCCATTTCAGCTCTTTCTAACGTGTAATTTGATTGTCAATCCCTAGCTACATGTCAGTCATGGGATACATTCCAGAGTTATGAAGTATTACCTTGAGAGATTTCATGCTTCCAAGCACACAGACAGTTTCTGTCCTGGGATGCAAGTGTACACTTCTCTTTGAAGTTTACGAGAGTCACATAAGTAGAAGGTGCCAGAGACTTCACCAGAGGGTTTTTTTTTCCTGTTTATTTAGAATCAAATTCAACTATTTAAGTCCATTCCCTTCCAATTACAGAGGTATAACTGAGCAAACTGGGTATCTCATTCTAACACTCACTGTAATTAAATTAATGTGTATATGTCATTGTAAACATGAATGTTATACAACTATGTACTAATTTGTATTTTGCACTGCCACTTATTCTAAAAACCTTTCAAAATAAAATTCAGGGACCTATATAACTTTAATATTTATAATTTTCAAAAACAGACTTATCAAAAAAAAGAAAAGGGCAAAGAAACCTCATCTATGTTCTGCAAAATACCCAGGAATCCAATCTGAATCCTGCGTGCTGGCAAAATTCTCGCTTAGAAATATGAATGTGTTTACTTTCGGTATTACTGAATTTAGCCATGTAATTAAAACAATTAAAATCATTAATTATAGGACAATAAAGTCAATGAAGTTTGAGTTTACATGATGAATTTAGCACACCAAGTTTTCTTAATTAAATTCCATCTACATTTGGAAATTCACCGGAACTACTCCAAAATAATTCTGACGGGGGCATGAAGACATGTGAACATTTGTAAAGAAACAATGCCTAAAACAGTATCTTTGATTTTATTTTAAATCTGGAAGGAAGTGTCTATATGGGAACACTCAATAATTCCAGTGAAGTATTTCCTTAAAGCTTTCATTACATTTTTAATTTAGACAGTCCCTAAATCTTTGCAGCCTCAATATTCTGCATCTTTGATAACTCTTTTTTCTCTAATGTCCCAATGTATTTACCTCAGTGTCACCAGACCTTAAAGGCTCTGTCCTTAAATGTACAAGGAACTGAAGGCTTACATGTGAATAAAAATTATATCAGATTAACAGAGGGATAGTTTAAAACATACCAACATTTATAAGTAGCTCCATGAGAAGGCAAACACTTTTCAAAGTAAGAATGGCTTTTCTTATGCAGCTGGCTTTGAAAGTGGATTAAGCTCTTTTGTATAATGGCGCTCTTATTCAAGAAGAAAGCCCTGCACACTTGAAATTATTTGGGGATAATTATTCCAGAATACCTAATAAATCCTTCTACCTGGCCTTCCACCAACGCTTGCTGTGCTAGTATTGTGCACAGTGCTTGCAAAGCACTTACCACTCAAAGCTCCCTGCTGTCAGAGTAAAGCAGCTAGGTGCCAAATCCCATTCTCGGAGGATCATGGCACATGAGGGAGATGCAGGACAAGGCTCTTTGCCACAAAACACTGGGGCTTTATCAGTTTTTGAGAACTACCATCAGCAACACAAACAAAGATGAAAAAAAAAAGCAATAAAAAGCATTATTAAATCTTAACAAAATTTAAAGTATTTTATTTTGGTCAGGTATATTTACAGCTTTAGGATAGCATAGTCGAAGCATGAAATTACTATTTATTGTTTGTGCTGAATAAGTAACAAAGTCCATTTTGTGTGAGCCCATTTAGGCAGGGCTGCTGAAGTGATGCAGTAAGCAATGCATTGCACTGGCAAAACATTCTCCAGAAGGTGAAATACCTTCTTCTGGATGTGATGTCCCACTGTGGCAGAACACAACAGGCAAATCCAATTTCTGCGCTCCCTCTTTGCAAAACCATGATTTCTACCCCCTCCAATGGCTACAGCAGAAGTTGAGACTGGTTCTGGAAATTTCACAAAAACTGTGAATTGAAATTACGCAAGTGGCTCCTATCTCCCTTATAAGAACTGAAAACGTTACTCCCTGGTGCTGACCTTAGTATTTCCAAATTTTCTTTATTCCTGCCTTTCTCTCCAAGTGATCTTAACCAAAATGGAAAGCCTGGCTCTCAGCTCACTGGAGCAGTCTGGAATGGTATTTCAAGTTCAAGCAGTGTACTGGCTCAGGCTGCCGGGTAGAGACTCTATCTTATTTTCTCTCTGACACATGACCAGAAGGACATGCTTCTACAGTACATTCATACATGCATTAACACTAGATAAAAGTAAACAGGTAAGTATTCTGGGGTAGTACAAACAGCACAAATGAATAATGAAAACTTTAATATAAAAAAGCATGTTTTTATACGTGTATGTCTAAAGACAAAAAATACCTGGTTATAAACTCAATGTTTTATTCTGGCTAATGTATTATATAATTTCAACAGCACTCTGTTTCCCACACGCTTTGTAGCTAGACAAAGACCAAGACAGATGCCTTCTAAATTTTTCCTCTGCTTAGCCACTGGTGCTTGGAATAGCACCTGATATGGTAATACTGATATTCTGGCTGCTAAGCGGATTGTGTTTATTTTTTTAATATATTGTAAATTTTCTTGGATTCACAGTTGTACCAGATAAGAGAATTTCAAAGCATATAAAATACTAAAAAGAATAGTAAAATCATCACATTGCTTGTGAAGAGCATGTTCTTAAACTTACTCTAGTTTCAGTGCAGTAGACAAACAGGTGTATAGACTGCAAGAAATAAAGAAACACCGAAGCCTTCAAGTGTGAAGAGCTGAGACATGTTTATGACACCACAGGATGGCTGCAGCAGGTTAGGCACAGCGGTAAGTGCCAGATTTGTCCTGGGAGTATCTTTTGTCCTCTCCCAATCTATATCAAACAAGACCTCTCCCAGTGGTCTTGCCTGAGCGCTCATCCTGAGTCGCCCTCCTCTCTGTAAAATAACCTTTAATTCCTGATGAACTTTCCCAGTGCCCCAAAGGAGCTCTTGCAGAATAGTGCCTTCTGTCTGCTTTTGTGGGAAGCACAACTCCTCCTGGACAGCCTGGCAGCTCGAGATGTGCTCTCATGCCATGTGCTGGCATGGGGGCCACGGCCCTCCACTGAACTGTGCCTTTTCTCTTTTCTGCCTTTTTTTTTTTTTCCCCTTATCTTTTCTCTGCAGTTATTTTCCTCTTTCAAAATCAGTTTTCCTTGCATTTTCCACCTGTGCATCTTTTGTATTTTTCACTTACCTTTGCCTTTTCTCTTCAAATGTAATCTCAAACAATGATGTAAGGCTCTAGAGACAGGTCTATTACCAGCTTTGTGGGACTTTAGCCCTCTCTTGGAGATAAGCTCAATGTAGAGGGGTAAAGAAAGCACAGCTCATCAGCCACAGAGAATACCAACAACTCTGTGTGACCGTCCCTTCTGGGGCAGCTGCTCTGGGTCTTGTGGAGGCAGCAACTAACAGCAGGTAGCTCTCCCAGACATGTCACGTTCAGGAAAGTCAAGAGCACATAAAGTTACAGAAATGTAACTGTACTGCGGCTGTTCCTTTATGTTGTTGGTATCTTGATTCATCCTTTCCTTCCCTCTTTTCCAGATGCTATTCCTAAAAACACTGATTATTGAAGAGATTCTCACTAAAACTGCAGAACGGGTGTTCTTCCTAGACGTGGCTCCCAGCTTTCTGCTCCCAGAAATCAAAGTTTACTCTCCTGATATCTTTCGGGAATCAGGTAACCCAGTGTTGCCCCGACTCGTACACCATTTTTACTGGATACCCTTGATGTCAGACAGAGCCTTCTCTGCCCTGTCCCCAAGTGACCCACAGAGAGCAGCACTTGAATTCTGCTTAGGATCTACAGAAATTCAGTGGCCGGCTCCTTTAAATTGAAAAATGGAGGGCTAATGAAAACACAGGAAAACAGTACTTTTTTTTTTCCTCATTTCTAAAATGAAAATGAAAGGTAAAATTCCAGTGCATGATTTTTCTGCGCAAACTGGATTCTATGGCCATGAAAATACAGAACATGTGGAGCTTAGAAGGACTAATGTCTAAATTTATGAAAAAAACACAAAGTGCCCATTTTATGGATGGATGACTTCATTATATACAGACAGCAACCCAGGATATTTTGTAAATAATACACTCATGTACATACATACTTCACTAAATTGCCCAAGTGACCTGAAGCACAGACTATCCTACAGAGAGAACACTACACTGTAAAGTATCAAACAGCCATGATAACCAGTCAAATCAAAGAAATTAATCAACAGTGATTTTTTCTACCAATTAACAGATGAATCATGAATCTGAAGTAAAATATACATTCAATAGATATTTAAAAGCATGCATATAAGCATTAGTTTCCACTACTATAGCACAGAGATCTGCAGCATCTTCCCTAGATGATTATAGCAATCAGGCAATATGCAGCAGATTTTCAGTCAGTGAGAAAGAAGGATAAAAATTTGTGAAGATGACACTCAGATCAGTGAGGGAAAGACCCCTGCTCTTTCAAAATGTCCACTGCAGAAATGCTAAAAGCTCCATTGTTCAATATATATGTTTCTAGACTTTATATGAAAATCAGTAAGAGAAGCCATTTATTCTAGCTTTGGCAAAGTTGAATAGGGTGCAAGTAGGCATGGAAAATGGCCTGTTACATTTCATATGAGTAAATAATAAGCATCCATTATTCATTTGATCATTATTCAATTATTCATTTGACATAGAATTATAGTCTACGGTTTTAAAAGAAGGGACATGGTAGCAGATATCCTATAAGCCTCTTTTTAAAGGGCAACATGTTTTTGTGGTTTCTGAAAAGATGCATGGCTACTACATAAATGTTAGACAATGCTCCTGCTTATTCCCAGGCCCCCGACTAAATAAAAGCCCAAGATCAGCATTTAAATTTTCTGAGAGCAGAAATACCCGCTATGCACAAATATCACCTCATTTATTCACAGCCTTGTGCTTTTGTAAAAATCTTCACTTTTACTTATGTTCAGATACAGCCACCATCAAAGTAAGTATTCTAAGATAAAGAAGGAAATAAAGAAGTGTTCAGTTAGGTAGTTTTATTTCTCTGATAATGACTTTCAGTCTTTGATAATTCTGCTGAGTGAGCAACTTTCTGACCATAAGTAAGTCATCTTAAAGACAACATTATCCCATCTCAGGTACCTAAATACACAACTTGGCATCTAATCAGAAACCTAATTTTCTGAATTACTTAGGAGGCACAATCACATTATTTAGTTAGCTGTGGAAAAAAAAATAAAAACTGTCATTTGATGGGGTTAAATATGTGACAAGAAAAAGACTGGCAAGAAGTGCTAGTACAAGTAGAACAGGCTCAAGACACTGGGTGGATAGGTTTGGAAAGAAATTTACTTGAGTGACCACAGAACTGTCAATGAAAGCCAAGAGAAGCACTAAAACCCTGCCCTTCTAAACATTCATTCCTGTTCCTCCAAATGATGTCTGCTTGTAAAGAAACAAAATTTAATTTGGGGTTAATTATTCTTTATTTAATTTTTAATCCACATCCAAGACAAAATAGCTTATCCAAAAAAATCATATTTTATGCAAGAACAGGAAATGTCAACCTAAAGAAGTGATTTGGTAGAAGAATGTTACAATGTGCAGCAGTTCTGTAGCATTAGTTTTGTGCCTGGAGGAAAACAAACAGACAAACCTAATTCTTAAATTTTAAGTAGCTTAAACGGGATAAGGGAATTCACATGCTGAAGAGATTATTGCAATGTCATTTGCCTCTTTCTACAATGCATATTCTGTCAAAGAGAGAAATGGAATCTCCTCAGTATCTGTCCTTTGCAAATGCTGCATCTCTACTTACAATGATGAAATACAGAAGGAATGATAACAGATACTTCAAAGCCCCTTAATATGACGATACACTTATCAGAGTCTACTGTACAGAATCACAGATTAATTTAGGCTGGAAGAGATCCCTGGAGGTCATCAGTTTCAACTACTGCCTCTCTGGGCACCTGTTCATCTACTTGGACATAGCTTATGAGAAAAAGGGTTTTCCTCATATCTCATTAGAATTTTTTCATGTCACATCTTGTGTCCATTGTCTTGCATCCTATTGCACATCGCCTTCTATGATAAAATTACTAGATCTGTACAGAGGGGGAAAGAAATGAATCTCCTTGACCTAGACTTCAGGAAAGGTTTTTACATTGTCTCCTAGAGTATTCAAAACAGGATATTACAAGATGGGCAAGAAACCAACTGGATGGCCAGGCTCAGAGAATTGTAGTTAATAGCTCTAACTGAAGACCAGTAACAAGTGGAGCATCCTAGGGATCTACTAGAATATATGCTCTACTGAAAAGAAACTGAGAAAAATGAGCTTGTTCAAGCGAGAGAAGGTTTTTATGGTACTTTATAGCAACTTTCTGCTACCTGTGATCTATCAGAAAGGCAGTGATTTAAACTGAAACAAGAGAGGTTCAGATGGGAAATAAGGAAAAAATTGTTCACCATGAGGAGAGCCAGGCATTGGAATTAGTCGCACAAAGATGCTGCGCAGTTTCTACCCTTGGAACCTTCCAAAACCAGACTGGTAAAGCCCTGAGCAAACTGATCTGATCTTCTAGCTAACCTTACTTTGACAGAAATTTGGATTAGAGAGATCTTGAAGTTCCTTCCAACCTGATTTACCCTGTGATCCTACCTCCGTGCACCTCTGAGAAGGCTCCATCTTCTCTACATTCCTTTTCTACAGATGTAGACAGCAGCAAAAACTTCCCTTAGCCTTATCTTAATATGGACCAAAGTCATTTTCCACTGCCTCTCCTTAAATAACATGTCCCCTAGCCATGATGGTGGCCCTCCATAGCCCTTGCACCAGTATGTCAATGTCCTTCTTGTGCTGAGGAGCTTGCATTCATTGAAACTGAAGTTTGACCATTTCCTGTCAATAACTCAGCTGCATCAAAGAAACAACTGCCAATCACCATTTTTTTTTAGAACAATCCAAGAATCTGAATTCTTAGCTAACTGACCAAGTCAGAAAGAAATAAGAGGCATTCTGGAGTCTTTGATCCTGTTAAAGACATGTCTCCCCTGAGAAAATGTCCTCATTCACAATTATTGTCCTCATCTCCTTAAAAACACAATTTTAAAAACAAATGGCCACTAATCTAAAAAGCTACCTGGAGGAAACCAGAAGGTCACAAACACTACAGATGAAATTCAAAGTTTATATCATAATCCCTTCCTAAATGTGATTTTTCTTGGAGACAGAATGTTTTAGCTAGTACTTTTCCAAATGAGTCACTAACACTCTTGTCTTAATTCTGCAGCTGCCACTAATTTGAAGTGCCAGCCTTCTCCCCTCTCTCCCCAGGATGAAATAAAATATCAATGTTGCCGTATGCTGAAAATGGAAAGTTAACTGTAACATTCTGCTACAGTTAGGCCTCTCTAAGTCCCATTCCCCTCAGATTTTCTTTTCCCTCACAGACCTCTACCTACCTTAAGCCTTCTCAGCATGCATTAAGGCAACAAATTACACACTTTCTTTCACATTCATTGGTCATAAGAATAAAAGACAGCCTCAAACAATTTTTTCAAACACTTAGGGCATTGATAATTTTAAATAGTAAAATTTAAACCTTACTATACAAATTTAGATACAATTTAAAATAGTAAAAGTGAAATAATCATAGGAAAATCATGCTGTCAGTTATCGGCATTTATACAGAATTACTGCATTTTGGTAGCTTAAGAGGTACATTTTCCATTGGCTTGGATCTTTCACCATTTCTGCCAAGGACATGGAAAATCTTTATTGTATTTATTTATTTTTTTTTTAAGAGAAGGAAGCACCATGATTGTGTGGTACAAAAGTGATGCCCAAGGGGGGGCACTTTTCTCAGGAACAACTACACCCACAGCTAAGCAAATCTCAGAGTTCTTAGGAATCTCATTAGTTGCACTTCTATAAAAACATATAATGTTTGGCAGGTTTTGGATTAGTTTTTAGTCACACCGGTCTCTTGACTCAGTCCGCAGACTGATCATATGCTTGTGCCAGCATACCGGAAGGGACAGGAATGAGTTGCTGGGGGCAATAGGGAAGACAAGACTGCACTTTTTGGCCATTGTGCATACTTATGTAAAATTAAAGTGATTATGTAGCTATGCCCTGAGGGATGGAAGAGGTCACAGATACTAACACAGCCTATAAACAGCTATAGAAATTGTGTCAGCGTGTGTTGCCAAGAGACAAGCAAGGGAACTCAGTTCTTAACCTGTAGTAAAATTCACAGAGTAAAGCCCATTCCCTCTACCCCTACATGGAAGATCAATGGCTTGCACAAAAGTGGCTCTGAACATTTTGAGTGGCCCTTAGTATCAGTAAACTCTGTTTATCTAGTTGGAACAATCTTGATGCCTGTCGTCACAGGATCTGGATATACATTGAGATTACAGAAGTTCACCTGAAATATATATAATGGTTTCACCAAGTCAGAGCAATCAAGAGCAAAGGTATTCTTAAGTGCTCTGAAACGTCACAGGCTACAACCGCTCCCAAAGTTGCCATGAAGCAACTGAGCCATGGTACCTGACTATATCCTCATCCAAGCTCTCAGCCTCCCTCAATTATGAGATAAGATAATTCAGCTTAGAATTTAATGTAATTAGATTTAAAGGCAGATCTCAGTATTTACAACTGAGATTAAAAAAAATGCATGAAGTCAGATAATAATTATCACCTATTACCCACAGTAAACATGCCTTGAATGTATTGTGTGCTGGTGTTCTGACTGAAAAATGTTAAACTCGCATTTAAAAATTTTATCAGTATGTTTTTCCAACATTTTTTCATTTGTTTAACTAAGCAGATGATTTACACTGGGAATAATTACAGGATCACTATTTTGACTAGGCCATAAAACAAGCATACAAAACAACCAGAAATGAGTACGTATCATTGCACAACATATTTTTGGCTGAAGCAGAGCATTTATCTTGAAAGGATAATTTTTCAAACCAGAAATATAGTTTCATGAAAAAAAAACTAACTTTTAAGCTACTGTGTTATTAATTCTCCATTATGACTACTTGGAAGGTTGAATCTCAAATATGCAACTGCACCAAGTTGTTTTTTCCAGCTCGTTACTCTGCCTTTGTTCAAACTTCTTTATTTCTGTCACAATGAAGTACCCTTCATTAGGAGCACTAGATTAGCAGCAGCAATTGCCTTTTTGAGTAAGAGCAAAGGATCTATCATCAACAGAGATAGCAAAAAACAGTGCTTGGATTTTAAAGCAGCTTAAACATTCAGTCCAAGCTTTGTTTGGATGCACTGTGGTATATTCTAGGTATGTATCATCTGAAATGCATGGTTTTATTGAATGAAAAAAATAGAAAATAAAGCTTTAGTATGTTATTTTCCACAGGAAAATTTCAATGATTTTGCCTATATTTCCTTTGTTCCTGCAATACTCAGTGGAAACTTTGAAATTTACTCTCAGCAAGTTGAGATTGATACCCAAAATGTTATTCTCTAACTAGAAGCAAGTATTTTGAAGTGTAATTCTTCTTCTACAAATAAGTTTACAAAACTTATTTGTATTGTAACTTATTTTTACAAAAAAAAAAACCAAATAAGTAAGAATCTAAAAAGCATATGCAACTATGATTCATGAAAAAATAAAGCTATGATTGTTACTTTTGTCATAAAGATATACTTGAAATTTTTTTTTTAAGTTTTATTCACAGAAAATTAATTCCTGCCACAAACTTACAGGATACTTTTCACAACTGCCTTGGGATAATGCTTTGAAGGTAAAGAAGAAAATATGCTAGTACAAATGAGACATACTATGAAATTATGGTCTCTTACAGCTGTTGCCTACTTACTAGATGTAAATTTCAGACAGCTAGGTCACTGAAAACTGATTTGAGCAGAGTGTTGGAAAACAGCAGGTACTTAACGCCAAAGGCAAACAGCCCACTGGAGTTTTTTCATGACATGAAAAACCATATATTGGTTTATCGCTTTTATATAAAGGTAGCATTATGATGCTACCAGAGTCAAGACCTGACTCATACACCAGCCATGAAGTTCCCACTGAAACAGGGAGAAGGACCAGGGTTTTGCTGACATTTGTTAAATGAGATCAAAAATGTATGAAACACAAAAGCAGGGCATACTCCAAGGATGAGCTTAGTTTCAAACTTACAGAAATTACACAGCTAAGAATCTGTTTTTTCTGTAATTAATGATGTGGGAAAAATACTTTCTCCACCAGCATTTGCAAATTCAGTCTCTGAGTGCAAGTATGTTCATACCACTTATTCTTCAAATAAGAAATTCCTTCATTGTTTCAGTAAGGAATGAGAACCATGGCTTTTTGAAACATCCTTTTAGAAAGACTGCCCCAGAAAAAGGTCAAAATCATCATATGGATACTATTGCTGCAGCCTGACTACAGCCCCCATCTGCACAATCCACGTGCAGAGGTCGGCCAGTGCAACTATACTGTTCCTCCAGCACAGTGAAGGTTATGAATATCATGTCACTGTGAATCACCTCCAAATTAAGCACAGTCAGGATATCCAAGCATGAATCAAGTTTCTAGTGAATCAGATGTTCCCTTGAACTCAAAGGCAAAACCCACGTTGACTTCAATGAAACCAGTTTCCAAGAGGAAGCTTTAAGAAGTGTTTCTCCATTAAAGTCTCTGTACCTTCACTCAAGGAACTTATATAGTTACAACCATAATGAATGATACATTTGCCCGGGCTCTTCCTCATTGCACCAAACAATGCGGTGCTCCCCATGCGGATTCCCTGCGCTGGAACATTCCTCCAGTCACAAGTATTAACAACGTATCCAGTTACATCCTATTTCTAATGTGTATTTGCCCACTGGGCTATCTGATAGGACTTCTTAAGAGAAGCTCTGATACAGAATAATTCAAGGCAAAACAAGTATTTCAAGGCAATGATGAAAAACATTTGCAAAGCTTTGTACAACCTTTGCACACTGGTACTGAAGCTGACCTTATACATTTCTAGAAAGGCTGCAACTTTTGCAAACATAAGAACTATTCTAGGGTTCTAAAGAAGCTATTTTGAGCTCTTAGCTAGCTACCCAAAATTAAACTTAAAAAATGAAAAGGAGTCTTAACTGTGACAAGGATAGAGATTTCCCACTCAAAATGAGCTAGCTGGAACAATTACGTAAAACAACTATAGCTTTGAATTTTCATTGCAACAAAATTTGGCATGAAAGTAGAAAATTATATGAAACAAGTGAAGCTAAAAAGTCACTGGCCTCTCTTAGGTAGGTGCATCTGGATAGATGCAAACAGGCACTCACAGGTCTGGACTGGGAAGGCTGGGAGAAGAGAAAGTGAACACTCTTCATTTCTCTGATTTTTACATCCTCCAAGATTATTTTATAGAGCTGCAGGGATCACCCTATCACCGGGGATCTCCAACATTGCTTTAAAATTCATAAACTTTGCACTTCTTTCCCTTCTACAGAGTGAAACACTTTCTGAAAGAATTCTTTGGATAGTTACCCCTCTGGAGTGCCTCAAATCCTAACCTTGTGGGTATGGGACAGAACACATTCAAGGGCTAAGGAGGCTAACAGGATCAGGTAACTGTTCAGAGACAAGAAGTTTGTCTGCAGCTAAGCCCTGCTTTTCACAGCTTTCCAAGCTTAGTCCAGAGCTAGAGAGATTCAGAATTATGAACAATTAATATCTTTTCTCACTAAGAAGTTATGGAAATTATTTCTATAAAATCCTATAACCATGTACCTGCGTATCTTGTATTACTATAACTTGACTTGCCTTCCAATATGTCTGCAATATTTTGCAGACATGGTGAATGTGGAATAAATCCAATCAAACTAATTAGAATTAGTAATCATTTACTCTGAGTAAAATCAGGTCACAAGCTAGTACCATTTTTTAGAGGACAACAGATCTGCTTTGAGTATTGCATGCCATGAGTGCAAAGGCACAGGCACTCCAATAGGGTTCAACACCTTCTGCAGTAGAAGCTTCGATATCAATGTATCTAATACAATATTGAGCATATTATAATATGAATTACACTTTGTCCGATAATAAGAAAGTTTCTGATCTGCTTTGTTTAACCCTACAGTAAGTACCATCTCAACAGATTTCCTACCTACTCTACCATGAGCAAAGCGGGCTTAGGTAAAAATTTCCCATTTTCATGTTTGCTGTCATCAGCATGAAAACAAGTTTTTAACGGAGTAAAATCAGTCTTCTAAAATTCACACAAAATGTAGAGATAGTAGCCCATTCCACAGCCGTCAGGATGCTAATTCTGCAGTCATGTTACAACATAATTTAGCAAAAAGATCTCTTAAAGAGTTCATTTCTTTTAAACTGTTGTAGCCAAATACCATACAAATGAATCAGGATTCAACTATCATATCAGCATTATCTTTTACTACACAGCATTTAGGTTTTAAATAAACCATGATACCTATGGGAAATGTTACAGTTTACTAAGTCACTTTTATGTCAACAAACTTCCCTTACGATACAAAAACCTATAAATTAGACAGTTATATTTTCATATTATGGTCCAAATAAAAAAACATCGATATAGCTGGTTACCACAATTCATTTGTAATCATTCTATGGAATGTCCCTGAATTCCATTTGATATTTAGTAAAAGAAAGATAAAGCATGAAATCACTTCTATTCCTTACTTGACTAAAACACATTTCGGCCTACTGATGTATATACACATTTGAGTGTGTTTGTATGTGCTCGAGCTGTCCTGGTAGATATTATAACATTTTGCCTGGCACAGTAAAATTTTATTCTTATTCAAAGAGGTCTTTAAGCATTAGCAAAAGATATCACCTTAATTAACATTATTTTCTAAAATATTGAACTACAGAATCTATTACAAATAAAATATTAAGGAAATGAAAAACAACTGAATGGAAAGTTGAAAAGAAATAGTACAGACAAACTCTTTAGGGAAGAAATCTAAATGCTTAGAAATATCTTTGAACCAGAAAATATTTTTATGATGCTCTCTGATACACCAAACAATGTTGTCATATAGGAACTGTCATAAAACATACATTTATTGGAAGATGAAGCAAATTTAATGGATACGTCCAACATGTAATTTGCCAGAGCAAAAACTGTGGCTGCCTAGAAGATAGAGGTTTTACAAACTTCATCTTGAAGCCATTTCAAACTTTCTATTTTCAATGCCGTAATGATTTTTCACATTAAAGCCTTACACTCCATGTTTGTTTCACTCATTCATTTAAGTCCACGGATTCTCTGTTCTGTTTGGTGCTGAACTCCTTAAGCTTAGGGGGAGGGGCGCCAAATCATGGCAAATGTTTATATTCCTTCCCAGAATATATGACTGAAATGGCCTGAAGACCTCATGAATAAATGCTGGAGATTGTAACAGATAAATACAAAATCATTTTTTTTGAATGTATAAAAAATTTCTGTACCAATTAAAGTAACTGACAATATGAGACCCATTAGGAATGCATGCAACTTTTAATAAATATTTTTGAGCTCTCTCCAGGAAAAAAAAAATCCTTTTATCTCCTAATTACTGATCTGCAGTTTATCATCATATTTTGTCATTGCTTTAATTTGTACAATATGTGAAACAAAAAGTTCTAATTTCTAGATTTCTTTTATTGCCCACTGAATTTACATACCACCACTCATCACACATCCAACAAAGGCTATTCAATTCTTTTATAAATAACAAAATTTTCCCCCAAATTACTGACAAAATAAATAAATTAAACACAGGATTAGGGACCAAGCTGAAAAATATGAATTAAATTTATTTTTCTGCATGTACAGACAGGATCCATAATGAGAAGACTGCTTAGAGTACTGAATTCTACATCCTTGAATATTGAAACTTACAATTTTTGGTCCCTTTATTTATGATAAAGGGCCACCTTTTTCTTTTATTTCTCTTTTAAAAATCAACATGTCTGAGAATAGGAAACTTTCACTGAATCACCAGATACCTGATTTCACAAGTATAGGTCAAATGGCTGTGGGCTCTCTCTGCTGAAACAAAGTAAGGTAATTTCAGGCTATATAATTATATAGCAAAGACTGCTTTGAAGATATCATTGACTGTAACACAAATCAATATTAAATTATCTGTACGGGAAACACATTTTCAAAAGATGGTCCTTCAAGCTCTCTCATAGGATCATGGATTTCTAGGATCATATCCTAATAAACTGTAACGGCTTACAGTAGTTATCTCCTTCTTCAATTATTTACATGGCAAAAATGGCAAGTGGCATTGCTTTATACATACGTATATGTGTGTGTATGTGTATATATTTAATGCTATGTACTTGATTTGTAACTTGCTAATGCCCTGTAAAAATAAGCAAGATAAATGTTTCCAAAGACTTTTTTCCAACTGAGAATATTTATATAGACATGCTGAACATTAAGTGATGCAAAAGGCTACCCATTCAACTTGGTATTTTTCTTAAAAATAATTCACCAAGTATCCCTAGTTAAAGATAACTGAAGTGATTACTCTGCAGCATAACCTTTAAATAATCACAATATATTTACTCAGATGTCGATTACCCATTTGAATGAAAAATAGTTGTTTAATACCACCTACAGAGTTTTGTCATATTCCTATCAATTTCTGTCTATATGAAAGCACATTTCTAAGCCTCCTCATTTCTGACTTGTAAAACATCTCAAGACTATCACATTCAATTTATTTTTCAGCCAAACAATATAAATCACATTTCATAATATTGTAACACAGGGCAAGTTTGTGGATGAAGAGAAAGAAATTCTTGTTCTGTCATTGCTACACAGCCATGATATACCAGAAACAAAAATTATAACCTCTAAAAAAAAAGAAAAAAAAAAGTTCACACACTGAAGCCGCATTTGGGTCTGTTTTGATTTGTGTGGGGAGTAGCGCTAGTGGCTGGAGAGGCTTATGCTAAATGTTCCAGACAGCTGATGCAACCACCTCTGCATCTGCCAGTTTGCAGTGATGCTGCTAGAGCAGCGGGACTCGCTGCCCTCACTGACTCAAAGGAGAGAGGGTGGAAAAAAAAAAAAAAAAAAAGCCGGAGACAGCAGCAGCGCCACGAGAACAGCGAAAATCAATTCCCTGCAAACAACAGCCGTGCACAACGCTGAGCACCGAGAGCCGGGTCCCCAGCGTGCCTGTAATTCGGTTTGCGAGCTGCGGGGTGATGCCCGGGGCTCCGGGCGCGGAGACCCGCTGGCGCTCGAGCCGCCGCCGCCCCCGCGGTGCTGCCCCCGCCGCGGTCCCGGCGCGCCCCCGCCCCGCGGGCACAGCCTCGGCGTGGGGCCTGTCCGGGAAAGTTGGGCTCCGTTCCCCGCCTCAAAGGCGCCCATACGACGCGAAGGAGCCGGAGCGGGGCCCGCAACGCTCCGCTGCGCAGCCGAGGACGCGCTGGGGAAGGAGGAGAGACGCCGAGAGCCCCGGGGAGGAGGAGGAGGGACCGCCGGGGCCGGGTGGCGGGCGGGAAGCGGGGGGCGCGGGGGAAGGGCAGGCGGGGAGTGGGGGCGGCGGTCGCAGGGGGCGGCCCGGGGCTCCCCACCCGGCCCCCCGGGCGGGCGGGCAGGGGCCGCCGGCGCTTTGCTGGCCCCGTCGCCCGATGTAACCGGCCCGCCCCCCCCGCCGCCCCCGGCCGGGCGCCCTGGAGCGGGGCCAGCCGCGCCGCGCCGGCGGAGCCGAGCCTACCTTCGCCTGCAGATACTGGGGGTAGTAGTAGGTGGTGTACTGGGGGTACATCTGCTGTTTCCACACTTTGCCCATGAAGCTGGAAATGTAGCCTGCAGCGCAGGGACGGGGGGACACTTTGGGGGGCTCCGTCCGCCTCTCCGTGTCTCTCTCTCTCCCTGCTGCCTCCTCCTCGCTGGCTGCTGCTCCTCGGCCGAGCCCAGACCTTCCTCCTCCGCCCAAAAGCCGCAGCGGAGCGGCGGGCAGCGGGGGCAGGCGCTCGCGCTGCCTCGCCGGCAGTTCCTGCCAAGTCCCCGCCCGGCCGGGGCCGGGGCCGAGCGGCGCGGAGCGGCGCGGGCAGCGCTCGGGGCGGCGGCGGTGCCAGGCGGCGGGGCCGGCGGCCGGGGGGACGAGGGGCGGCGCTTCGTCCCGCTCGGCGCCCGGGGCAGCGGGGCGGGGGGAGCCCCGAGGGGCCGCGGAGCCGCGCGGAGGAGCCGCGCGCCGCTTTGTTACCGCCCCGCGCTTTGTGCGGCGCGGTGCAGGGCGCACGCCTCGGCGGGGAATTTGGGAAAACTCCCTTGGCTTCGCTTCCGCCTTGCGGTCCGCGGTCCATTTGGCTGCTGGAAGCACAGGGAGCTGCGGAGCTAACATCAGTTTTGCACAAGGCAGCCGCGGGAGGAGGGCAAATTCTCCGCTCCCCAGTGCATCCTTCAACCTGTACTTCTGCCAGGCGTGCTCAGTACCTCCTTCTTCAAGAGGAACCATTGCTGCTCTGCTCCAGGGGACTAGTAATTTTTTTCCACTGGAATATTTTCTCTCGCTGAAGGACAATTTCCCAAAGGTTAGAAGCAGGAACAAACAGCTGCTGTTAACTCGCAATAAAAACACTTTCCCCATATGTTTACTTCTGACAAATATCTATTTTCTACCTAAAGATAAAGTGTTCCTCAGAGTATTAAGCAGATGCTTTTCTTTGTCATGTTAATCACCCCAGGTTTTGGCCAACAACATTGTCTTTTTATTAATAAAGCATGTATATAAGGTCCACCGATCTGCTGAGTGTCTCATCGTTAATCGAGCAAAATGTGATAATAGTGGAAAAAAGGGTTAAAAAAGAACTTTGGGATTTAAAATATCCCAGCACAATAGCAGAGGCAGCTTTTGTACAATCATGCAGGCTGAGAAATGAAATGTAACTGCAGATATTCACCCAAATTCCTGCGGAGCAGGTACAAAAATGGCACTGCCGCTCACCTAGCCAGCCCCTGAGATTTCCGTACAATTTTGTGCTGTAGAGGAAATGTGTATGTGCCAGCTACACAAATTAAAAGACCAATTGTATCTTTAGGAGAAGGTTTCTTCCCCAGGAAAGATGCTTGGGAGTTTTTTTTTTTTTTCAGGTTAGCAAGTAGCTATAATGACTATGAAAAAAAAGGGTGAATTTAGGGTGTTAGATGTTAATATTTGGGGGTCCAAAAGGGTAGCTTCCAGTGGGAAAGACAAAGATTAAAGCTGGATAAAATATGAGCAAGGCAGAAACATCAGGCACTTGAGAGAGTTAAGAATGTGCATTTGGAAAAGCCAAGAAGGCTGTGGCCAAAATCAGCTGTCTGCTGTTGACTTGTACTAAAATTTATGCAGTGGAAAAAGCATACAAGAAGCAATTATATTTAAAGAATATAAGCTAAGATGCCTCCAGTATAGCATATGGTCAGAGGATAGTTGAAGTTTCTGAGCTTCACAAGGAAATGTGTTTCCACAGCCCAGATACGTGATGATATTTAGCAGTTAGAGATACCTTTAGGAACTGCCAAATTGTGGTCTGAAGTTCTTGGTTGAGCTAAAAAGTCTCTGGTGCTGGTCTCTCTTGAGCTGACAGGTGACAGGCAGTAACTTAGTCACTCAGTTGCCTGTTGAGAAAAACGGAATACGCAAGGAGAAGAAGAAATACATAGTAGTAGGTGATGGATTGATTTGGTGTGGGTTTTTTTGAGGAGGAGGAGAGAATAGGGGAGGCTTTAAAGAAAACACAGATTGTACTAAAGACAGCTAGGAACAGAAGAATGTTTTCCTAGAATCCTTCTTCATGTAAACAGCTACTGTAGTTGTCACAAGAATGTTGTGCAATCATGAATGAGGAGAGAAGCATCCAGAATACAAAAATCTCTAGGAAACAGGGAGAGGGAAAAATGTAGCCTATATCATGCCAGCATTTGCAACCGCAACAGTTTCCAGCTTGATTGTGTCAAGTTCCTGAGACCGCTCGATGGCTGCCAAGGAGAGGAGTATCATGTCCCCATGCTCCTGGAAGTGATGAAAGAAGAAATCTGGCTAAAAGCTTATTTGTTTGCAACTGTAAGTCTAAAGCTGATCTCCCAGTCCCTTTCCAGGCACCCTTTGCAATGGTAGACCTTTGCTAAACTGATTCTTTTGCTCTGAAGCTTAATCCCAAACATGATCTGTTACCGTAAGGTTGGAACAAAATGGTTGCATCTTATTTCAACTAGAATATTTTCTGATCATGGACCTACTTCTACTGGAGTATCTATTCTGATTCATGCAAAAAATAGCTGACACTTTGAGTATTGAGTATTTAGGGTATTTATGTATTGGGAAAGCATTACTGGAGAATTCTTAGGTAAAAACACTGTAATTTAACATCACTTAGGGGAATCTTGGCTTGTATCTTTTAAATATATCTTTTTAATATGTTGATTATACAGTCAGCTTAGTAATAAGAATGCAGGTTGTGCAATATTTCAGGATGGCACTGAAAGTTTAAATCAAACAACTGATTCCTTAATTTATTATAATGTTTGTCTTCAATTGCTTATTCTGTGTTCATAACAAGGATAAACAAACACTTTTCAATTAATACAGCTTATGCTGTATGGCCATACCAATTCTGGCTTTCATAACTAAATACTCATAAGGTTAAAAATCCTTTCCTCATTTAGGCAGTAGGCAAAGTATTAAGAAAGAAGGTAAACACAAAGCTGTTTTTTGAAGGTGATTGGATACCCATTAAACTAACAGACAGTCTCCTTTAAAAACTGACATCTTCTAGACCACACTAGCACAAACAGTGTGGCTCTGTCAGTGCTTCATGTTAGGGAAAACACTAAAATATAGTCTTGTGCATGGCTAGATGTCATTGACTATGGATAGAACAATATTAAATCCTATTTTTACATTATTTTCTTATCAGTTTGTCTAGCTGGGCCGGTCTAGGCAGATTGATGAAAACAGTTGGGATGTTACTGCAAAACTCTGAGAAATTCTGAGTGTGCTGCTGAGTGTGTGAACCTAGTGGAGTGTAGGAAGAGAAACCACATTTTATGAAAAGGGTACAAAATCATTTGTAGCTTTACAGATCAACTGAGACATTAGGAGTTTTACCCTAAGGCAGAGAAAGTCAAATTCAGCATAGAAGTGAAATACATTTTATCTACCTCATTCCAGGAACCAAGCAAATTACTGTATTCTGTACCAATTTGGATCTTTGCATGATTTTGGCCTGAAAGAGAGAGAGAGAGAAAGGCATCTTTAGGCTGAAGTCATTATTACTTTGACACAGTCAGGGAGATCTGAACACAGAGCAAATCACTGAATTGCCCTGTCTCTTGTTTCCCCAGTTTGCAAATTTTGTTAAATATTCACCCTCTGCTGTCCTTGGTCTTCCTGGTGCAGGCAGTCTGCAGGCAATGCAGGGCACCTGACTCATTTGATAGGAATCTGTCTCATGTAATTCACCTAAAAGTACAAGAATAAATGGTATCAATAGCAGCACATTGCTTGTACAAGCAGAGGAGCCAGGTACTGCATTCCAAATCCCTCACAAATGTAACAAGCCAAAGGGTTGTTTTATATCTCAAAAACCAATGTACCAGAGCTATGGAAAGGCCTCTATGCATAAGCTCTCAACCAACAACTCCTTGCTCTTTCCCTCACCCCTAACACACACTGTTCCAATTACTTGCAAAATCTCCTTGTTGTAATGCCACCCTTAGTCCCATCATACGGCCTTGACTGCTTTGCAACACAAATGAAAGGCTCTTCAATGCAGGTTGCAATAGGCCACCCTTGTGAACACAAAGACTAAATAAACGCCTGTTGTTAATGGGCCACCAAGATGAAAAGCACTTGATTGTTTTCATCAATTAAATCAACTCTCTAGATGCAGTGCCTATTAACCCTTTCAGCAAATTCTTAAATATTTATTTCAATAGAGTGACTACAATTCTGTATTTTTACAGTAACTCCCACAGTCTAACAATATTTTGGTGAAACACTGCTCAATGTGGCATGCCCTTGTGCGTCCTTACAGCTGAGCCACGTTCTGCACTGCTTCAGCTGCTCCCAACAGCTGCACTCAGTTGTAATTGAGTTTTGTAAAGTACACAAGGCTGCACACTATTCTAAGTGTGTCCAACTGAAGTATTTAACCAGTACTAACATATTAGTGTTTAACACAATTCCACATTCAAGCTTCCCTTCTCATGAAGCGTTAGGTGCACCAGACAATGCTCCTGCTATTGGCAAAGGACGCCCTCAAAGCATGCAGCTGGACTGCGACAAAACTTATCACCGCCAATTTAGTTACCCTGATTGCCAGCAGCGACCCTTTTTCATGTTACATAGACTTCAGAGAATTCTTTCCCACATAAACATCATATTTTCGGTTTCCTATGTTTCAATTTTCTGCTAAAACAGTCAACAGATAAAGACTATCACAAACTATCAGTAAATGTGTTTTTTTGTTTTGTTTTGCCTTTTTTTTTCATTTTTTCGTAAAAAAAAGGCATCTCCATAGAGATGTACTTTATTATATTAACTTAGAATTTAAATCCTCTTCTCTCCTCTCTGACAGCAAAAAATCAGCAGCATTCTAGGAGTATACTCACCCTACGATGATGGTAGTTAAGAATCCAACTTCTCTTCATACATTATTTATCAACATCCTCCATTCACGCAGTTCCTAACTGCCATGGCCTCCCTTTAGCAATGCTGTCTCTACTGTGCAAGCAGATAAACGAGGAAGAGGAGAGCTGTGTCCCCATAAAATATTGCCCAGTTATGATTCTTTCATTACAACATTTCCTTTTCAATTCCCTTTTTCAATTCCTTCTTCTTAGTTTCAGGGAAATATTTGCCATTCTTTTGCATCCTACATTCAACTTACAAATACAGAAGAAGAAAATATCAAGCCTGTCATGTTTTGAATGTGGTTCACTAATAATTCTATTTGGTTTCTTTCCATCAGTTAGCTGCTATCTGCAGTTGGTCCTGACTGAATTGAAACTATACATTTAAAATATATACGGGTAATTCAGTACATTTTTCTCCCATTCAAATAAAAATTAAAACAGTTTAATAACTACAGACAAGAGACATCTTGCTTCCATAGGATTTAGGAACACTTTGCAGTGTCTTTAGGTGTATCTTAAGCAAGCTCTGACTTAAAGGTGATGGATACATCCCTTAGGCCTGATCTAAATTTTCCTCCTTAGGCCCCTAAATTTCCCTGTCTATGTAATAAAACTGTTTCCAACAATGAAATGCCAGCATCCTAGTCTAAAATTGTATTTTAAATTGTATTTTTATTACAATTGTATTTTAAATGAGTTAAGCAGCTTATGAGATATCTAACAACACTTTGTCACATCTCTAGTATCACCTATTCCTCTCATCATCCACAGAAACATCTTCAGCTCCCCTGCATCCTCCTTAGCTGTGCAGAGTGTTGTACAGATTGGCTCTTTCGGAGCTATTTTAGTGCTTGCTGACCAGTAGACTGCAATCTGTCCCAAAACAGGTGAACTCCACCTGCCTCTTCCATCTCAGAGGGGACACCAAGTTTGTCACCTTTTCTCAGCTACTGCTTTTCATGAATCTTTTAGGAACTGTCTATCCATGACATCTCTGCTGCATCATGACATTTGATTGAAATTTCCCCAAAGTTTCACAGTATGTAATGAGGTAAGGGATGTAGAAGGAAATGATGAACAGGCACAATCATTGTGTAACCCTTACTTCCTTACGAAACCAGGCTGAAATGCCCAAGTCAAAGAGTATAGCCTTTTTTTTTTTTTTTTTTATCTTTCATCTTTTCAGTTATCAAGTTCAATCTTTGTTGACATCTTAAGTTAGTGATTTATTAGAACCAGAGACCAGGGCATTTTCAAAAACTTAAAAACAAATCCTTTGTCGTATGAACCAAAACCTTAAATTATGTAACTCAACAGATATCTGGCAGTACTTGATTTCCTTCTCTCTGAGAAAATGGCTTTGTCACCAAAGGATTGCTACCACATATACTTAAGCTTTGTCCACAATTTATCCTGTTTAGTTTTAGCCCAAACCTACTGTAAATGCTGGACACTCAGATATCGGACACTCAGATACACACAAATTAAAGCTTAGCATGTAATACTTTACCAGACTGAATCATTGTGTCTCTACTGCACAATTTGAAAAAGCCTTGAAGGGTTGTCACCCTTGATCTGCTCTAAAAATGGAAGCTTCCTCCTCGGCTGTGAATTCATTCCTATCTTCTAATATTCTTGTAAGGATGAAATGCCAGTTCCTTAATCAAGCTGCAGTGATTCATTCTAGCTGGTGAAGCCCCAGAGTTCCCTGCTAAAATAGCTCGCAAGTCATGGAGCACTGACTAAGCAGAATTGTGCAACTTCAGTTCTCTCTATTCAGCAAAGATAGTAACAGTAATGCTGATGAGAACTTGCAGAAATAAGAGCAAGGCCCAGCTGAGGTACCCAAGTTACATGGCATTTCTTAAGGGTTTGATGAAAAGCTCTTTCTGTTTATGAAACTGATAATTGAAAAGTGTTAACCTGGTAAGCTGAGATTCTGCTGTGTTTGTTTTGCCTGGTTTCAAGAATGCACTTTTCAATTTAAGTGCAAGACAAAACTATTATTCTTAATTAGAAAAGTTAAGGACACATGAAACTTCACCACTCATCTCCTGTCCTGTTTCTGTACTGTAATAGAGAATATTTTTCAGATTCAACTCATAACAATTTTTTTGAACCATTTTTAGAGCCCATTCAGAAATGAAATTGAGACATGGAGGGACTGTGTGACTTTACAAGATTACATAGGGCATAGACTTTGCTGGAGATTATTCAAATCTGAACATATTGATTCCAAGGATAGCACTCTAATTTTGAACCACCTTAAAGTTAAATATTTTGTGTTGCTCCTAACATAAAGGAGAGGATATATCAATAAAAGCTTTCAACTCTCACAGGCATATGTTACCAGCGCTAACATTTGGAAACCTCGTTTCCAAAACTACCAGATTCTCATTTTGTTATATTTGTTCATCTTGCAGTTGTCAGAAACATTGGGATAATAATTTATAAAAAAGTTTTCGATACATAACAGAAAGAGCTGAACATTTAAAATTATTGTCAGATGCTGTGTCTCGCAAGAACGCTTTATAAACCAATATATATTTATCTTGTTGGAAAGTTACCCAAATAAAAATGTTGTATTTCCAATTCTGGTCTCTGGGTCTATAATCCACTGAGAAACATACGAAACTCAATGATAGTAGGATACTGTCCCAGTCAAGTTCTAGGAATATTTGTTGCATCAATTTATGAATTTTGATCAATTTTTGTATAATTTGATATTTATAACACATTTCAGTTTTTACCAGGGGAGGCATAAAGGCATCAACTCACCAAAAGATATGTTCCTAGGGGACCTGATAATACAGTAAACAAACAAGCCAAGGTACGATCTGTAATCTACTCAGCTCTAGCAAAGAAGAATATTAATCATTTTGTCCCCAGAGAACATGGAGATTAGCAAGTGTTTTCTAATCCTAGCAATTACTTTTAGGATTTATCATTTTTGATATTTTTATAATGGTCAGTTTAAAATGCTGAAATTAATGCTAGGAACACACAAAGCTTTCAAATAGGTTTAAGTTTACATGCATCCTAGGCTACTTACTTTGAAAAACCTGAAGAATATGAGTGACAAAAAATGTAATGCAGAATTTTTTGGAATATATGCATGGACCAGGTTTGCTAAGCAGACATAGCAGTGTCTGCAATTCCTTCCTTCAGGAAACTGAGACCAGACTAAGAAGCAGTTCCTAATTCCTCAGAAAAAGTATTCTTCAAGAACTGTCTCTAGTTAGGTAAAAGAAAATGAAGAACTATTCAGATGGTTCCCTATCTTCTGTGCAAAAACCTCAACGTTTGATTCATAACACAGTGTACGTTCCCAGTTCTCAATATTTGAAGTATTTGGAGAAAGGGTTGAAAAAGGCTAAAACTGTCATCATAGGTGGGGTCAGGAGGACTGCTACTCACTTGTCACACTTCAAGCTGACCATGCAAAAACCCATTTGGGAAGAAAGAAGCAGCCATGCTAACACAGCGCTGCTGAGACCTGGCACACTCATCACAGCACAATGCCCTGGATGCAGCTTCGGGCTGGTGCTGGCCAGGTTGGAGCATGAATGCGTCACTACCTGCTGATGGGTAATAGTGCCACCTGCTGATGCTTGCCTTAGTGGTGTGTTTTTTACATTTTTATCTGTAAAATAGGTCCCTTTAATTCTACAGGGATTCAGGTACATAAAAACTGTGCCCAATTCAGAAATTTTATAATTAATAACAGAAAAAAAAACCTTTCCCAAATGATGCCATCATTAGCATCCATCAGGAAACATCATGTCAACAGTCTTGGCTCCAGTTTTGACAGCTGAAGGGTCCAACGCTGTGAAACTCTGGGCGCTTCAGCTGCTTGGTGACTTTGCACTGATGGAGATCACCTTCCCGTGGAGGCACACAATCATAATAGATTAAGGCCATCAACTTCATTATTTGATATTTTCAATAAATTCTTCCAGATTTTGGCTCTTTTACCTATTATGATGATAATGGTTCTATTAATTATAACTTTGAACTCCTTGCAACATGAGTTCTGTTTGTTAAATGAAGTAAAATCTGTTCCGTCTTTATTCTCTGTATTTGAAAACAAAAATATGATCTACCAAATCAAAAAGTAACTGACATTTAATTCCTGCTCAGCCTTTCTCCCTTTTCATATTTTTCTTCCATATTATTCTTTTAAATTGCCACGGTCAAGTATTGTACATTTTAGAAGTTTATTAAACTATGGATTTGCATTTTCTGACAAGGTCTGGATGCATTCCATATCTCAAAAATCAAGTTAGGTATTCAAAACATCTACAATGGAAATAAAATTACTCTGGGAGAGCTGAAAGAGTGAATAACTCAAATTAATAATCTCTAATAATATATTTACATGAGTATTTAGCAGGACAATTACAATTTTATCTTATAGCTTTTGACATATTTATGTAAGTTCTTAAACGGGTTTATAAGATTTTAGTATTTAGTATTTAGTATTTTTCATTAACAGGCAAAATTCTGTCAATTCCAGAAGAAACACAAAACAAAACTCTCTTTCCTTTTTAAATATAAATCGTAAAATAAGCAGAAAAGCACCTTATTCTTTAGATATTTTCTTTTCCAATTCTGAATACTGTGTCTTCTTTCCCGATACACAATAGGTACAAACACCAATTCAGTGGGGAATATGTGACTGTATTTATATGTGTGTATAGGTATGTTCATGGACATAAATAGACATGGGCATCTTCACCTCAGGTTTGATGTCTGACCCATAACAGCATGTCTGAAACTCCCCTCTGCCCAGACTGAGTTGGAGTTAAAATTGGAAGGCAAGTTCATATGAAGAATGCTGTTACTCGGTTTCTTGTTGAAGCAGTCTCCTCAGTTTAGTCAAAGGAAAAGATGACAGGGCTTTAACCACTGCTCCGTCTATGCAGCTCTTCGCAGACAAGACCCTAGCAATGATCCCTTCAGTCTACCCTTCAGCTTTCATATGATTCAAATTCAGAGGTCAATCTTTATGCCTCACTTTTCCCTCTATATTACACATTCAGGAAAGTGAGAGCATTGCTTTCTCATGAGAAATATTTACTTTATTGCCACAAAGTAAACATTAGACATCTTCTGACATCTAGGTTGGTTGGGCTTGGTTTGTATTTTGATGATCTGATTCTTATAAACAGTTGTTTTTAGCCAGTGTGACAGCCACTCATTAATTTTTATTCCATTGCTCTGCATAAGTCACTCTTCCTGCCTTTTTTTCTCCCCTATCCTGACCCCCCTTTCTTTCCACTTCATTCTTACTGGAATAGTTTAAATTTTTGAGGGATCAGACATATGGGGCCACATATACTTAGGTTATAAAGTTGCAAACATATAGATAACTGCAAGATATGAAAAAAAAAAAAAGTGTTAAGGCACCACTGACATCTCACAGGAGCGAGAAGAAAAGAAAAAAAAAAAGGGCAGAAGACCTGTAAAGAGTTTGATATGTATGAGTAAAGCATAAGATGATGTGAAAGATCTGGAACTCCATCCCTCTGGACTTAGACTGACAACCATGAAGAAAGAACACTGACTCCCAGCAAGTTGCAGGTTTTTAATTTACGCAGCTAGTCCAAAATTATGGAAAAACTATTTTTTTGTGTGTCACTTTGCTACTGCTCCCATGTGGTTGTGATGACTCCTCAGACTTCTATTCTCCCTCTTGGAGGCTGGTTCCTGGTACTTAGACATGAAAGGAAGGAGAAAATTACTGAGAAATAACTTGTTTTTCGAGGCAGGTTTGTCATCTGTGAACCATCTCTTTCCCTTTCCCTTAATCATGCACACAAACATAGACACCTAAATCCAAGCACTCTCAGGTGGAAATGGATTGTCATAATACTTTAAAAAGAGCACACTGAAACACTTACTTCATAAAACACTTACTATATTAAAGGAAATCAAAATATCTGCCCTAAGACAGGTTGCGCCATGATCTCACTGCAAAGTCTTGCCTCAGATTAATCCGCAAATGTTAAAAATAGATAAATTAAAAAAATAAAAAGCATAACGTTCTATTTTGCATTTCATATAACTCCCTAGGACTCATGTCAGAATGATAGTTTTAGATGCCTTGTTGATAAATGCCAATAACTCAGCACTAATATTCTCAGTAACATCCAATTCTACCAACTCATTTCTTCTTCAAAGAACTTGGTTGGGGTGCCTGATCTTTCCTCAGGGTCTATAATCACAGCTCTTGAGGCTCCTCTGATATGCATTATTTGGGCAAGCTAGGGAAAATACACAGAGTCTTTCCAAAGCTCTGGGCTTGGCAGGTCCCCTCTTACACTGGTGGAAGAATCTTACTACCGTGCTGGTCCCAGCTGACTTGCCTTCAGTCACATCCCTAGCAAGCTCAGGCTAAAATTGTGCGCAGATTCCCTAGACTGTTATTCCAAGAAATGAATCAGCACATATTGCACAAACAGGGCAGAGAAAGTGGTGAGCTGGGATTGTCCCATTGAAAGAATGAGTAAGCACAGTGCTACAGTCTGAGAGACAGGCAACAATTCAAGAGGACAAACTAGCACCATTTTACACAGTACTAATAGTAGCCAAATGTGCACCGACACACACACGCACAGAATAATAATAAATAAATAAGGAAAAAAGTTCAATTGGCATTAGCATCCAGCAGGTTCAAAAGTACTGTTGAATAGTTTTGAACAAGGAAGCCTGTGAAATTTTTTGACTGCCTTTAGTACTTCCTGGGCTTGGTGAGGCAGGAAATATTGCATAAACAATCTTTATCATGGCATTTTGGTGTTTTCAGTTTCAGTGCCAGCAAAATACATGAAGTCAAATGTCATATATACAAACCCACACTAGAAAAAGTTTTGGAAATCTCTGACTATAACGAAAGTGAAAAAATATATATAATTTAAATGTAAATCAACTTATCCTCAATTTGCAGTGTTTCTGTGTAATTACAATAGTAATACATATGAAATTATTTCTAGATAGGAAAAAAATAGAGAAATACTTGTTTAGTAAAATTTAGCAAACACATGCAACAAAACTTAGAGGAAAAAAAATGTGTTACAAGGTTCATACTAAGAAAAGCATGTAGGGAATGATAATAGAAAGTAACTAATCCATCTCCCAGCTAATTCATCATTATTTGTAGTATACTGACCATGTTTTATATAAGAAATCTCCAGAAGCACATGCAAGAAATATTATTTCCAAAAAGCTTACAGTCTAAACCAAGATAGAATAGATGGGATTAACTAGGAAGCTAAAAGGAAGGAACAAAACCAAGCCAAGTATATTCCATCTAACACTGTTTTTACTGTTTTACATTAACATGAATGCATCCATCAAAAATTTTTTTTTTGAGAGAGAAGAATAACTGTCTCCAGCTGATCATGAGGGAGGCCCATGAGTACAGGAGAGAAATGTTGACTCTTCAATGTGTTCACTTTCAAGGAAAAAGTATTCCCAGGGGACTTCCTAAGAGCAAGAGACTGAAATGATAGTCATTGTCAATGGCATCATCCTGACCAACTTGCTGGAAATTTCTTGTACAATTTAATGATAACTTATTATAACAATATCTACCACAATGGGAAACTTTCTGAACAAGGGTAAGTAATTGATGCTCTCAAGCACAAAGAAAAATTTCCATTAGAACCTGGGATACATTGTTTTTAGTATGCAACAGCAATCCAGTGATGAAAAACCTTATAGTTAACCAGTGTGGACATCCCTTCAGAGAATGGATCACAGAAATGTGTAATCATCCAGCGCCAAAAGAGCATGACTTTGAATGAATGCAAAGCCCAAAGTAACTTGAGCTGGACAGTTTGTGCGCTTGCATGTGAGCATGTAAAATATGATACTCAAAATTAAAAAAATTCTAATGCTAGTTACCACCAGTATTTTAATTCGATGGAAAAATCTCAGTTTATGAGCATAATACAGTAACAAGCTAAAAGGATGAAGCTAAACTGAGGAAAACTTCTACATTCTGAGCATGTTAGTTTTAGTATCTCTCTGGATAGGATTTAGGATCAATGAATCTTTGCTTAATCAACCATTAGCCTCACAATTACTTGGGATTTTCCAAGCATCCAGGCCTACTGAGGAATGTCTCTCCATTTCTCTGTTGGTTGCTCTACAATTACTTCCTTTGACCTTGTTAATTGATGAGCTACAAATTAGAAAAGGTTCTTTTTCTATTGAGAAGAAGCTCTAACTTTGTGCCCCTTCAACTTTTTTTTTTTTTTTATCTCTTTTTAAAGGATTACTGGCTATAGTTCTACTATGAATCCTACTGCTAGGAATTGTAATGAGATCTGTAGTGAACTAAGAACAGTAAACTGTAACCAAAGCAAGGATGGAGAAATATCTATATAGTTATTATTTTATAAATCATTAGTATATTCACACAAGAAAGATCATTTTAACTTACTTGTAGGGTAGATATTGAGACTATTAAAGACCTGAAAAATAGATGACAAGACAGGAATATCAACCAGTTCTTAAGAAATCTTTTGAGATAATGAGTAGGATAGTCTATAAATTCCGTAAGCTAGGAAAAGGAAGCAGAACAAGTATTACAGCACTTCTGAGGATGTACAAGAAAAGCCTGCAGGGTGTCAATCTGTAAGAAAAGATGATAGTAAGCAATTTTTTATAGATAGAACAGAGATGTTGCTTGACAAAAAAAAATCTTCCCACACCTGCTTTGGGCATTGAAGAATCCTGGGAAGGATTTGATTCCTCTAGAAACTTTGAAGATTTTTTTTTCCGTTCTCCCAAGGAATCACATTAAAAAAGAGAAGCTGAAAACGATTCTACTTTGATTTGTCAAAAAAGATAAGAAGCATTTTGCATGATTTTTTGTACAATTTATGATGCTATTCCATACAATCTATGACTCTCTGACAATGGGAAAATGACAGAAAGTCTTTTTATGTCTTTAAGAAACATTTCACTAAAATGAGGATTTTAACCTAACAGACACTGTGTCAGAAATGTCAATGTAAGCAGTCCACGTTCACTGAATTTGTGTCCCATTTACTCCTGGGACATTGCACTTAAGGCAGTAATCATGAAGACAAATATTAATAACCTCATAATCCAGAAAAAAAGTCAAAGGAGTCCATCTTGATTTTTGGAGAACCCTTATACTAAAAGCAAAAAACCAAAAACAACAACGAAAACCTATTGTATTGCAAGTTATACCTGTTGTATAGCAAATGAAAAAAAAAATAATGTATTTCCAATGGTTAACATTAGCATTCAGAGAAACTGCCCAAGAAAACATTGCTTATTCAAGCTCAGTATTTTTCAGCTAAGAGCAGTTACTATTAATTTATCAGCCAATAGTAAGTACTCAAATTAGGAAAGAACATTCAACCATTGAACTCTATTTCAACCAATCACCAGGACTTATTGAGCTATTTTCACCTAGTTATCATTTATGTTTCTTCTCTGTGTTGGTGCACTGCAACCATCAAAATTCCGAAAAGTTACCAAATGGACCAAAAAAATGAAAGAACAAAAAACAACTCAAAACAAACAAACAAACAACAACAACAACAGAAACAAACAGAAGAAAATACAAAAAGCCAACAAATATATACATTGATTTCCCTTCCTATGCAAACAACAGGGTCCAAGAAAATTAGTGGTTATGAACTTAAGTCACAGAAAAAGAAGAAAATTGGCTGATACCAGTTGGCTCTTTATTCACTGTTGTGGTTGCTTTTTTGCTTTCCTCCTGTATCAGAATTTCTTGCTGAGCTCTGTTTTCTCTTTATCTGTGACAAAGATTACAAAAATTTCCAGATTTATGGCCTTGCTGGACTTCAGTGTTAGGATAATTCCTTCAGCCTTGTTTTCTAGACCTTCTAATATCTTTGATGGCTATGTTTAATTTATTAACATTATCTTTTGTATTATATCAGGAGATAGATCTCCTAGATCAACAGAAACTTCAGTTCCCTTCTGCTCTGGTATTACTGAATAAATATCCACAAAAACACTTCTTTGTGCATGTGTGTTATATTTTGTACAACTTAATTTCAATTTTCAAATGTTTGAGACAGCACTTAGTCTTCTGAATCCAATTACAGAGCTTTACTTACTAGCTTGGATGGGTTTATAGTTGAATGGGAATCCTGATACTTTGGGAAAGCTATTCTCAATTTTTTATCCTAGAACCCAATCATGAAGCCAATTTTTCGACACTAATAAAACTTGGAGACTTGTTAGAAACTGCTTGGTAATACCTGAACTCTAAGAGATTAACTGATTTCCTACTGAAAGCGGCTAGAAACATTCGGCTTTGCAAATCTTTGACTTTCAAACTTTTAAAATCAAGATGTTTATTTTGAAATCAAAGAAAAAGAACTCAAAAGGATATTTTGTTCAGAACTTTTTTTGACAAAAATTCATTACAGCTTTTGTAATAAAATTTCAGAAGATATTCCCTGCACATAAAATAGGCACAGGCAATAAGCCACTAAATGTAATTTCCTTTTAAAAAGAAAAACAAAAAACAGCAAAAACCGAAGTGCTAGATAAGAATTATTTGAAAAGTAAAAGAGAAGAAAAAAACCCTACTTCTTAGCGCATAGCATTACAGTATTTATAGCAAAAATGCTATTAAAAATTCAGTGTTAATACTAAGATTATCAGCTAATATCAAAATCTATATACTACATAATTTATTTTCTTTGTGCCAACAACTGCTTTGTGTTATCAATGATAAAATCCTATTGAACAGAAAATATAGAAGCCTATTATAAAATAGAGAAGCCTGTTCGCCTCATCTAGGATAAGTGCTTCTCTCTAAAGCTGACTGGCTCAACCCTGCTTGAAATTTTCCCAGTGATCCCTCTGTTTATTTTTGTCAAGCCAAATTCCCCATTTTGTGAGACCATCTGTAAATTTTGCTGTAGCTTTTTATAGTTTGATTGTCAAAAGCTTAAATGATAAAAGCAACAGAACTTCTACCTTGGGAATCTCTTAACAAATATAATCATTAAAACTTCTTTTTTTCCTGATTCCCTTTGTTTCCCCAATAGCTACAATCAGCAATGGCACCCAGGGAGAACTGTTGAGTGACAATGGATTAAATTCAACTGCAGTATGCTAGTGTTGGACACTATTACACTGTACCTGTACTTATTAATATGAAAAAAATGTATTTACCTCACACTATTTGCATTAGTTTCTTGGCACATGTTCTCATTTCTGTAAAGAATTGTCTACACAGATATTGCATGACTGTTTGTATCTAAACACTGAATTTCCCGCCCCCCCTTTCCTATTATGCTTGTCACAAAAAGTCTCTAGCCTCAAATCAACATAAATGAGTGTGTCTGGCAGTGTGTGCATGCACAGTCACACAGCCTCATCTGTGAAACTGCAGCAATTAATTATATTTATAGTGAAATATCTGCAGAACATTTGCATGTATGAATTATGTATTGGGCAAAAAGCAGTACACTATGGTTTATGCATTTCTGTTCTCATGAGAATTCCTTTAACTGTAATGTATGCTATAAAGTAAGAGATTCTTATTAATTTCTCTATCATCTTAAAGATGAAATATCTTTTTAATTAAAGACATTCTTTTAGAATTGTTTTTTTTAAATAGATACTTATCTTGTTTTTACCCTTAAATTTCCTAATACATTATTCTTCAGTGTTTAATATATGCTTTGCTTTAATATAAAATTCCTGTAACAGATACCAGCAGAAAAACCCAAACCATCAAGGAGTGCAGGACAGAGTTTAAGGCAGTGAAGTATGCATAAAATATAAGCATGATATTATTATCCCCTTATTATGATTATTACAAAGCATAATGAGCAGTGTCAGTCTGTTATCTTATCATTTTATTATTTTGTGGATTCACCCACAAGAGTAAAATGTAAATGTATTTGCTGAGCAGTAATGAGTCAATTGGCTGGAAATCATGATAAAGAAATAATAAGGTACTATGCTGCAAAGACTATTCTTAGCTAAACTAATTGTATGCTCTGAAATTAATTAGCTGCTACAAATATGACAGGTGGCTAAGTTAGTTGTGAAAGAAAGCAGAACAGAATATTCAGAAAGTGCTTTTTTTTTTTTTTTTGGCCAAACAATTTTGGGGACAATATTTAATTAAAGTTTAATCTGCTTGAGTCTCCCCAAGAATAACTTCAGAACTTGGTTTTCCCCATAATGTCCTGAATACAGATGCAGCAAAATACAGCATTAGAGTTATCTTGAATTGTCCCTGCATATGGAATAATTAACCTCCAGTTTCAAAGTACATATATATTCTTCCAGAAAGCAATAAAAACACTTTAGACATAAGAAGAAATCAAATCAGTTGTTAAAAATCTCTAAATGAACAGTTCTCTCACAGATACCATGAATAGAGTTTATCAATAAAACATATTCTTTAGTAATCAAGTCAGAATTTACTGCAGCTCCTTCTTGACATGTAACTATTATGCATACCCCCTGTGCCTATTTCCTTTTGTAGAGCTTTGCAGCATGCAGAAAGAATCCAAACATTAAATCTGACGTAATATGAATTAACTGTGGTGCGAATATTGCTCCTAGATTGTCTCTCTGTTTACAGGGATCACAGAATTGTGACAGATTAACCTAAACCATTAAAAAAGTAATAATTATTACAGTACTTGAGAAATGCAAGAGGAGGTTGGTTTGTTACAAAAACATGGTCAGATAACCATACACTCCAGGATTCTGTAATTTATTTTGCTGTAGGACAGTACTTAGGCTGGAATTATTTTAGTTAGGGAGAAGGAGGGTGTTATATTATTCTTCAAGGTTCTGTTACAGGAAACATATTAACATTCATTGACCTTGCAGTAGTAATTTGGACTGATGAGCATCATTATATGACTGGTATATTAAAGAAGCTTATTAGAGATAGGAAGCATCCTTTGCTATTCAGAGACACTATTACCATCTGAGATGTGCCTGTCATGGCGTGCTCACATGCACGAGCCATTTGGAACAGTGGAAAAATACTAGAATAGATTGACTAAGCTACCAGGTTATTGTAGCTTACAGCTCAACTTTTTAAAAGTTGCATCACATGAAAAATTCTCACCTATACCTTACTAGTAAATAAATATCACATCTTTTCAAATTTAACCACAGAGCTACTTTCTTTTAGTAGGTGAATAAGCAGCAAAGAGTATACTGAATGAGAGACATTTGGGAGTACAGAGTCACTATCACTTCTGACCATATTGATGCTGGCCCAAAATAGATCTGTGATTGCAGTATTCTAAATAGAGAGTCACCCTGCAAGTTCTTCTTAGGAGGTGCAACACATCTCATTACCACATTTTGGAAGAAATATGCTGTTAACAGAGGATTTTCTTCTTGTTTTGAGGCCATGAATATAATTATCACTTGATAATTTACAGTGTGCCAACTGTTTTACTGCATCTAGTAAGCAATAAAGCACTATGGGCAACATGAAGTTTGTGGCACCTGCAGCTCATTAAAAGGGCACTATCAAAAACAAAATGTTTAGTTATCATGTAGTGCTTGGCTACATGTGAGCAGTGTTTAGGATCAATCTAGAGATCTCTACATAAAGTGCCAGTGGCAACACAAGATGCTAAAAAGAGTATACATTCACAACACAGACTATAGGAAGCCTTACCAATTTATGAACAAAATGATTTTTCTTCAGAAGTATATTTTCTCTGAAACTTCATAGGAAGTTATTTTTTTCTGATAGCCTTCTTTGCATTCTCTTTTGCTTCTCATGTCCTGTACATACCTCTACTAATAAAAGCATTTACTATATAAAGGCATTTAAAATGAGTCATTTCACCAGTTTAAACAGTTAAGCATGTAAAAATGAAACCACAGCTATTATTTCTTAGCAGAATTGAAGAAGTTATTCAGCTAAAACCCTTTTGGTTACCAGTTCCTTACAGTATCAGAGCTGCACAGCACAGCGTCTCCCATGTAAGCAATTGAGCATGCTTGACACAGTTGTTCCAAACACATGCAGTCCACAAATACCAGATTTGCCACATAAGCATGACAAGCACATCCATAAAAGCACACCCTGTGTGCTCCTGGATTGCCTCAGAGAGCTGAAGAAATTCAGAGCCTGCTCCTCGTTGTCCTCTTTGTTTGAGGCAAGGCACATGCCCTCAGGGAAAGGGGCTGTTCTAGGCACACAGGAGGAAAGGGATGCTCCAGGAAAGATAGATTTATAAGATGAACCATCTTCCCCAAGATCCCTTTTTGCACTCCCAGGGTGCACAAGAGGTTGTAGAATTCAAATGCAGACAGAATAGCAGGCAATGGGTAGAAGTAAAGTGGGATTCCTTCAAGCATCCTGCAAGGAATCTGATGATCAAAGCTGGGTAGCTAAATGAAAACAGGACTGAATCAATAGTAAGGCTGGCTGAGCTTGAGACAAGTTCTTAGGAAAATTAGGAAAGGACTGGAGATCAGTTATGTGGGTAGAATGACCTTAGAGATGGAACTGAGGCAAAACAGGGTTGCTTCAGTGAAAAAACTGATGGAACAGCTCAGCTAGATTTGGCAATGACCAAAAATATGCTGAGACAGCAATGACTGGGCAAGCAGGCTGGATGCTAGGCTGATTTGTAGGTGAAGGCTGAAAATGAGACCTGCAAGATAGAGACTGGGAGAGACTGAAGTTAGAGGAACAAGAAGAGGCAGAAGAACAAAACAAAACAAAAAACAGAATGAACAAACAGGAAGGAGATAGGTGCATGAGGTGCGCTGGAAGGGCATGAGACATATAGTACAGAAAAGGTTGGGAAATCATAGAGTTAGTGCCAGGAAGCAGTACCAGTGTGGAAAAGTAAGTCAGACTAGATAGAAAAGTGAAGGCTAGGACGAGAAAAAGTGAAGATTTGGATGTCAAAGTACATCAAACTGCAACAAAGAGATGGGAATAGAGAAGAAGAATTCAAGGATGTATGTATATAGTTTTTTTGTCTAGTATTCACTATAGGATGTTCCTTGCCAGGGTAAGGTATGAACTTTAAGTCTCACTGTCCCTCACTTATAAACATCGGTAAATCCTCACGCACCCTGCCGCTGCCTCTTCACTATACAGTACAGCACCCTGCTGATGGGTGCTCCACCTTAAGAAGCTGAATGGTGGTTCACAAATTTTGAATCTATAATGACTTATGTAGACAAGGAATATATTGCCCCAGGATGGATGAGAATTAATTTTTTTTTCATTCTCATTCTAAAGACCAATGAATACTTTAAAATCTGAAGATATTAAATGCACTGAAGTCAAGCAAGATGTTAGAAAATCCAGAAAAAACAGTTTCTGTGATCTTCTCTGCAATCTTAATTAATTCCTCCCGTTATTATTAAGAGATAGTGTAATACATAAATAAAGGAATCCTTAATTACATTATATTATCTTCTCCCATATATATTCCTTTTCCTGAAGTTGGTAATTATACAGAACTCTTGGATTTAAAAGTTAGATACATAAAGAGTAGACTTCTAGACTTCACAATTGCAAAAAAAAAACCCGTAAGAACAGTGAAGACACACACAAACTTCCAAGTAGGTTGGCAAAACAATTCTCAAACTCAAAACTCTTACATTCATTTTCGTATTTTGATTCTCATATATTTTGAAACTCATCAGCTTACTGCTAATAATTTTTGAATACCTGACATCTTCAATAACATATCAGTTAGACTTAAAACATGAAAAGATGGTAACAAAAAAGAAAGTTCTTAGTCTGACTCTTCACACTTTTGAGAATGCAAAAATTGTTTGAAATAAATAATGAGTAGACCTTTCACCTGAATCATAAGAAAGCTTACGCAAAGCCATTTTTTCTTCCCATGTTTTAAATTCTGATTTTTCAGTGAATGTCCCTATTTTGCACTTGAAGTTGAAGTAAAAGAACACCATTCGCTCATGAGATTTTTCCAAGTTGAATTTTAGAGTCTCAAAGGAGTTGGCTAAACTTCCAGCTCAGCTTTAAAACCTGAATCTCCAAGATCTTTTCCATTTCTCTTTTTCTGTCCTGTATTCAAGTCCTTATAGCATATCGTCCAAGATGAATAAAAATTCCATGTCTAAAACCCCACACATTTCATTTCATTATAGGGGTTCCGTTAGGTAGCAAAACCCAAGCTTATGAGTTGGAAAGGAAGGTGGTTTTACCTTTAGAGAAAAGTGAAAAAAAAAAAAAAAAGCTGCATTAAGCAGATCCTATTTAATATATGGCTGATTTTAAAGAAGGGTTGATTTCACCCAAAGTGTCTTTACAAAAAAAGATTTCAGGAACTCTTTAGGCTGCAAATCAACAAACATATGGATAAGTCAAAGGAGAAAACTGAAGAAATAATGAAATAGACGAGATCCTTTTATAGGTATAAAAAAAGCTAAAACAGCTTACAATGGAGATTGGTAGAAAGTTTTTGCCACAACTAATTGTGTGTAGCTTTTTAAAAAAATAGTATTTTGATACTGTACTGTAAGCCCTTCTGCTTTCAAGAAGACAACAATAAAACTAAAAATCTGAAGCATCTAATAACATTGATGATATTAATAAGAGTCTTAAAGTATGCTGCCAACAGACAGGTTTTTTTTTGTGATTTGCAATTGCCCATATTGAGTGAATTGTCCCGAAGCAGATAATCAGCAGTCTTCCAACTATTTTCCCTTCCCACTACCAAGAACATTGCAGTTTTGAATTAACAAGAGGCTTTAAAAAGAAGTTGGGAAGTAGAGGACACCTGTGCTTTATACAGTGTAAGCAGAAATTAATCTTTCTATGGGCTAAAGTAATCCACTATTGAATGCTTTTCTACACTTTCCACTGAGAAAGTGGTGTAGGTCTCCCTTTTCAAGATCAGGTGGTCAATTTACAGCAACATCTTTGTACTTGAGCACTTGAGTTGACACAGGCATGTAGTAGACAGCAAGTAGCAATTAGAGTTAAGTGAAAAAAAGAAGAGACCCATATTTGTTACTCATGTTTGAAAACTGATCCAATTAAAGTCTGTTAAATTGACCCATTTTACACTACGCTAAGCATGAATAGGGCTCTGGATAGAGTTTTTGGGAGTGTGCCAGAGGAGGGACCATTGAATACACACTTTTACATATGAAGTGGCAAATATCCTTTAATGGAGATGAAAGATATCAGGACAAATCTCCTTGGAAGAGTTCGAAGTATAGCCCACACCTTTATGCTGGTCAGAGAATACACTCTATAACCTCATTATACAGCATTCATGGAATGGTGCCAAACAATTCTGAATTTGTGAAAATGTATGTAAATTCTTACTTAAGATTCTTTTCTACTAATAAATTATCCTAGCCATGCTTCCTTCCATGTTTTTGTTCCTTTATCCTTCTTATAATGAAGAAAATGTAAGAAAAAAAGAAGAAAAGGAAGAGAGTAGATTGTTAATTACAGCATGCTGATTACTATGGAGACGTGTTGGCATCTACACAAAGCTGATCAATATCAGAAAATCCTTTCTGTGAATGCTTTATGTTTTTTGATTATCCTCAATATACTGGATAAAGAGTGGGCATCCCCAGACCAATATTCTTTATTTTTCCCTCAAATTTCAATGTTTTTTTCTCTTGTTCCCGCTCCCCCCTCCTCTTTTTTTTTCCAATCCCCCGCCTCACCTCATACCACTCAAAGGGAAAGGAAAAGGAACACATTAAAAAGAAAAAGGAACCCCCCCCCCCTTTTTTTTTATCCCTATATACACTGCTGAGTCAATTCTCTTTAAGCCATTGAAAGAGAAGCAATTATTACAGTAAGACCAGGCATCTTGCAAGTCCTTTAATTGCACCTGGTACAACAGATACTGTTCCACCTCCTGTAGTCCAGACCCAGCATTCAACTCAGTGAGCCAAAGTTGTGTGATTCATATATCTTCAACAGAGTTATAATGGGAATTAGTTTGTTCCAACAGACCTAGTTGTTTCATAGGAATACCACATATTTTTATCATTTTAATTAATAATCCAAGACTAGAGGCCAACTTTCAACCCTAAAGCACTTTTCATTTAACATTATTGTGAGAGCACATTTAGTGCTCTCACAATATCTCTTTTGACACAGTCCATCATCCAGATTACTGTTCTCAACTATATTTTAAAAATTGCCCAATCTCCTAAGAATGTTTTTTTTTCCCTCTTAACTGCATTTTGCAGGAGGAGATATCATATACACGCAATTTTTTCAAGTCTGCATATCACCTTTTTCTTAACCCAAAGCTATGTGAATCCCTCTCCTTTCTGGACAAGGATCAACTTTCAGAATTCTTTTTAATACTGCATCAGAGGAAGACATACTGTAGCGCTTTAAGTAAGAAAAAGACTATTCTGTTGTCACAGGAATGAACTGGGAGGGTTTGTAATGTTTGCTTCATGGCAGTAGAGAACTCTTGGGTTGGACTACAAGAAAACTAGCACTGAAAAAAGCTAATCAAAAACACAATTCAAAACAGAATGAGGTTATTTCAGCAATAGTATTTTGAAAAATTAAAAAGGAGAAGTCCAAGATCCACTAAAAAAAGAAAGAAAAAAAAAACACACACACACAGAGAAAAAAACATACAACACAAAGCAGATAGACACATGAATATACGCTTCACATCGCAAGTTGACTTTGCCTGCTTTACCTAAAGGAAACCATAACAAAAGTGGTATAAAATTAGGTAAGCATTTGCTAATATTTAGAAACCAGGATACCAAGAGACAAAACAGAAAATCTGTGTCTACATGACCAAATCTATTCAGATTTCTGTATGCCTCATTATAATAAATGAGTCTCCTTCAAGCATTTAATAGTCAGATAGCAGCACCCTTTTCTAGCCTCTTTTCTGCCTCCAAAAGAAGGAACTTTGATCGATTATGCTTTTCCACATTTTCTTGCCTGCGAGTAGGAGCGAGTGCGTTTGGAGGCTAAAGTTAGCCAAAAGCAAAAATTCTATACGGTTAATCCAAAAGAGTAGCCAGAAGGTACCACGAAGAGAAAGAGCTGCCCCCTTCTTAGAAATATGCAAGCACAAAACCTCAAACATTCCACCAAAAATGAGAAAGCAACAGCTAAAGCAATGCTCTGCAGCACAGCCTCGTGGCGGCTGCCTCACCCACGTCCCCAGGCTGCAGTCTGGGTGGGCTTCTCCTCAGAGCAGCACAGCTTGCAAAGCACTGCAAAGGCTTCACTATCTTATTATTCTCACTGTATTTTATCCACTACTGTAAATCTTTCCAAAACAATCCATCTGAATCACGTGCACAAGATAGGCAGGCATAAATGTAAAAGCTGGCAAACATTTCTGTTGCATTAGTCACTTCAATTGCATGTCTGAAAACTGTTTCGGGACGAAACCATTTTCATTGCGGTTTAGACAAACCATGTCTAAAGTCTTAAATTATGTGCCTCATGAGGAGGCCATTAAAAATCCCAGCCCCAAACACTCTTATCAGCACACCCCACTGCTGAATTTGCTCTAACTGCATACCAGCAAAAGCTACACCAGGAAAAATGCAAGAATGAGAACAGCCCAGTACATTTTTTAAACACGGAAGATTCAGAGGCAAACATTCCTTCTTCACAATCTCAGGCTGCAGTGGCACATGCCATTCCAGAGCTAATAGCTCTGAGGACGGAGTGCTGCTACCACCGATAATTGGCAGCCTGTTTGAGCGCTTGGGTACCTTAGTATTCAGCTGCCATCTAGTTACTACACAAATTGATAAAATACCCCCATGTGGTATAGCTGCAGTAACAGGAAACTCTTTTTTTTTTTTTTTTTTTTTTTTTTTTAAGAGATACAGCAGACTCCCACATGCGTTTTTCTGCCCTGCAGTTTTTGAAGGCACAAAATAGGACAGAGAACAAGAGTGAAATGCTCAGTGTCTGGAAAGCCTCTCATTTCCATCTTTGCATGCACCCAAGAGGTGAACATTGACAAGGGTTGAAGAACGTTCTTCTTGGAGTGAATGCTAATTTAAACTTTCACTGTGATCTGATATGCTTTAAAATGCAGCAAATCCCTTATTTATGAGTATAAAGGCCATGAAAGGGCTTTAGAATCTAACCCTGGGGGGCTCTTCAAGTGCATGAACCCAGTGATGTTTAACACTTGCATTTACTCTTGAACAGTTGCTTGAAAAGGGTAAAAATACCTGGTAGCTGGTCTCTTTTCTGAACAGTTGAGAAGGCTTATTGCATGAAATGAATAAAACAGTTTTTAACAAAATATTTTCTGGTGCTATAGCTATTGTTCTTTGCTATTTAGAATTCACATTTCTGGAGCATACATGATCTTGCATACATTTTTTATGACATAATCTCTCATGTAAATGCAGTTTTTGGAATACTGACAGGCCAACAAAGAAAGCTTGCTTTACTTGGGGAACAAATAACATTTCTCATCGGGTCTCATATCAAAAAAGTTATTCAATGTCTCCTTTGATTTTTGTGATTTGGCTTTTCCCAAGGAAGTCTATAATGCTGAAATGAAACATTACATAAATATACAAAGTAAAATGTATTCTAAAAGCTACAGGCAATTAAAATTGTATTTTACAATAAGTTTTGAAATACACTCCATGAAGAACAAGCATAGTAAATGAACTCTGTTAAGCCGATGCAGGGTCAGATAAGCTACCCTGAAATGAACAGTTATACTTAGAGAAATCTTGATTAGAAATCGCTCTGTTGATTTATATCTTACTTCCAAAAGTGGCGGTACTGCTGCTAGCAGCGCTACAAAAGAGCCTTTCAGAGAGCTTTGGTGATCCCTTGGGCTGATAGCAGACACCAGCGTGGCGGGTCCCCAGCAGTCTGCCTGCCTTCCTCCCATCTCCCTTGCCCGGGATTAGGGGCCAGGCTATGCTCAGTAATAAACATCTGCTGGATCTTCAACCCCACAGCTCACTAATGGAAGTACTATTTTAATTACCAGGGGTTTGGGTTTAAAATAATATGCTAAGGATCAAATGTAGAGAAAGATCTATGTGTTGGGCATACAACACATACCTGCTTTTGTCTTCTTTGCTACAATGGACAATGTTTTCTCCAGGACAGCAATAAAGGATGTTGCTGGGGCCAGTAAACTCTGAAAATGTTCCTCCCTGTATGAAGCCCCAGGGTTTGCCTGGTGACATCCTGAGCCTCCTGGTTCATGACAAACCTCAGTGTTAATTAGCACAGCATTGCTGACACTCTGACACTTCCTGAGGTTATGAGGCAGAAGTATTACCAGAGCTGCCTAGTCTCCTTAGTGCTTCCTCCTTGAGGAAGAAAAGGAAACTTATTTCTATAGCTTTATCAATATGACTAGTGAAGTCAGTATTCACTAATATTTAAGCCCAACTACTTTTCAATCCCTACTGAAGAAACTTACTAACTATGTAGGCTACCCCATTCTCAAATGGATTGCTTTCACCTGATGTTCTGCTTCACTTTTTCCATGATAATCTACAGCTGAAGTCACTGGGGGGACAGAGGACAGCTCTAAATCTCTTTGGGATCTTGAAAACTCTGTCATGCTCCCTAAAACTGGGAACATCCTCTCTTCTTCAATCCAAGACTGAAGCTAATATTCAAAACACAATATGACAGTTTTATCAGTTGAAGTGATTAGCAGAACCATCTTTTATGTTATACTTGCTAATCAGTTGAAATTATTTTTTTACCTGACATATATACATACATAATCTTACAGAAGGGAAAATATGCCAAACAAACATTGATTTTCAGTGCTGAAAAACAACACAAACATGCAAAACAAGAAAATTGTAATTCTAGATGAGATTGGTGGCCAGCAATTCAGGAGTGAATAGTGTAATGAATAAGATTTGGCTTGATAGCAGAAGAATGTTATTAACCTTGAGTGCAGTGTAGCAGGCTGACGGAGCAGCATTCTCCTGGGAGTGTCAAAGTTACTACCCCACTATTCTGCAGGTAGAGAGAAATGCATTTATGAAGGGCAATATGGATCACCTCAAGTTGTGCCAGGCGAGGTTCCAGTTAGATATCAGGAAAAAAATTCTACACAAAGAGTAGTTAAGCATTGGAACAAGCTTCCCAGGGAAACGGTGGGGTCACCATCCCTGGCAGTGTTATAGAAACATGTAGATGAGGCACTTAGGGACAAGGTTTAAAGGGTATGGTGTTGAGAAGCTTACGGTTGGATTTGATGATCTCAAGCATCTTTTCTAACCATAATGATTATGTGATTCTGTGACTGATATCAAGAGAAGACTCTGTTCATAAGACTTCTGCACCATTCAATAGATTGCACACCAAGGCATTAGCACAAACCATGAAGTGTCCAAACTGCTATGAAAATTACTACCAGCTGGTACAGGAAATATAGCTTATCCCACCCACATCTTGTCAGAAAAGGGGGAGTGTCTGTAGATATGGAAGACTTTATAATACACATTTATGATGCTTCTCTCATGAAGTCATAAAATAAACTGGGGTGATCAAAGTTGTAACACTCCAATATTTACATCTCTGTGCCAAATTTGTCATTTATTACTTCTGAGTGATAATTTATTCCTCTCTCTCAAAGTGTTGTAATAGTTAATTAACTGATATTTGTATAATTTCTTGGAAACAAAAGGCACTGTGCATAAATGAGAAATTATATTTTTCTAAAATGTCATTCTTTTAAAAATTTTCTACAGTTCCTTACTTCAGTGAGTGTAATAACTGAATTCATAATTTAGGAAACTCATTCACCACACATTTTTGTCTGTTTCACAGCTTTTTACATAGAGATGGAATTTTGCTCAATATTGTCAATGTTTATTCCATATCTACTCGCAAGGGCTAAAAAGAAACCATTTCATTCTCACTCAAATCCTTTTTACTGAAAAATATTCAAAATATTCTTTTCATTTGTCCTTTTCAAAAAAAAAAAAAAAAAGGAAAGGAAAGACAGGGATTAAAATGTGACACAGTAAAAAAGGGTAAAAAAAATAGGATATATAGCTGTATAATAATAGCTATGTATAATAGCTATATACTTAGACTCATGCAATGATAAATGAATATTTTGTCCTAATTTTCACTGGAACCCGTTACCTAATGCTGCAAACCTACATATGCAGAGGATGGATAAAACCAGGCTAGGTTTAAGGGCTGATTTCATATCAGATATGCAAATTATGCGAAAGTGACACATAGGTATAAAGGCAACATTCCTTTTTTTCACAGTGGGCTGCTTACATGAAATGTATTTGAATCTTCCTTTTATGTTTTGACAATATATCTAGTTCAGGCCACTTCTGGAAGCTGCACCTACCTATTTTTACACCTGTCATGGTAAATTATTATTTAAAAGCAAAAAATAAACACTTTGATCCTGCGAGAAATTGAAACTCTCTAAAGGCTTTTTTCTTCTTCTTCTTTTAGTTTTCTAAAACCTGCTCTGCTTAAGGCCATGGATTTCCCATCTATCTTCCAGTTGGATAATTACGTCAATGCAAACTCCTAGATTAGGTGATTCAAAACATAATTTTCACTTAAAGAGTTTACTCAGACTTCTAGTAAGGGTAAGTATGATTTTGCATGTTGGCATCATCTGATGCGGCTGCACTGCTAACTGGAATAAAAGCTAATTCCCAGTATAGACTAGACATAAGCTATTGTAGTGTAAACTCAAGTTGCTAGTAGGAATAGAAGAAGCTGGCAAAATGTTGCTCTAAACGTTGGCAAGATTTTACCAATTTATTTTGCAGGGCTACTCAGCACTCAGAATTTCATTCTATGGAATATTTCAAAGCTGCCAATGTTTTTCAGGGACCAGCTTGCAAAATCAGCTCTGAGCTTGAAGATTTATAAGCTGATACTAGGGAAACCATAACAACACACTTCTGAAGGAGCGGAATCCCATGAAACATATGACTGAAAGCAGGATGAGAAAAAAATCTGAGAGTTTCCAAATTCTATTCCCAAAGGAGGAAGTTGATCAGCCTAATATTCTGCATTTCCAGAACTAGCACAAGATCTGCTTGTTCTAAGCCTTATCCTGTAAAGCCAGAATCATGCTGAAGCCTCTGGCATATTGATTATAATTGTTTCTTATTGTACTTTTCTATATTTGTCTCACCTGCTCCTTTGCATTATGAGCTTTCTGGAGCAGATAACACTGTTCTGTGAATAATTCTCTTAATTATTACAGTGTGAATACAATAAAATAAAATGCAATTGCCAAAGGAGAGCCTGTGACTATACTGTCTAGGTATTATGATAATGCTAATGAAATAATGAGATTAATTAGATTAATAGATGCATGCATGCAGGTAAATGATTGTAAAAGGCTTCATAGAATTTTAATATAGTGTGTTCTGCCAAAATGCTTTCAGATTACATGATGTTTTGCATAGGTACCAGTACCAGCCTGAAGTTTTGTTGATTTCTTAATGTATTTTTCTAGGCTAGAAAACCAATAAATGTTATTGTGAGTGACCTTCCTATTTTAGAATGGCTCTGCCTAAAATAAAATAAAAAAAGAACATAAAAATTAAAAAAGAAAATTTCCTTAAATCTCCCCAATTTAATATATGTTGAAAGATAAAATCTGCCCAGAGACAAGCATACAGTAACAGAATATATAGTAGGTTGGAGAGCTGTTACTTGAGGTAAGAATCTCAACATAAGTGAGAGTTTAAAGGGTGAGTCTCTAATGTCTTACTTGGGATTTTTCAGTTAGGAATTTTGATTTCCAAATAGCATTTGATCCTAAACACAAGTTTTGATAACAGTACCTGTTCTACTTCATTTTTGTTAAATTTTTCCAAAATCTGACAACACACCTGGCAAAATAAACAATGCACTGAATTTGTGCTGAATTGAAGACCGAGCTAGGTCTCAAAGGGCCTTTGGAACTGAGTGTTTGAAATCGCAAAGGAAATATTTGACCATATGGAATCCGTAAGAACAGGTTTCATACTTCCATTGACTTCCACAGAAGTAATGTTCCTCGAACACAGTATGAGAGTCACTGCAAATGTGAGACATCTATGAACAGAAGATGTAGAAGAAAAATGTAGGGCATAATTCAATGACAGAATAACAACACTCAAAAGGATTAGTGATATTGTATAGCAATATTATGTGATATTTGCTATGCACTTCTCATTGCTCCTCTACCTATCTGAGCGGAAGTAAATGGAACAAACAAAGAATAAAAACCCTGCTTAAAATTTGTGGTAGAGCCATTTACTTTTTAAGATTTTCAAACACTACCTAATGCATGCAGCTCTCAAAATTTTTAGATATATAGACCAGATAGGTCACTAGGACAGGTGCATGCATGGAAAATACAATGAAATTAATAGTTGTAATGCGTCCCCCATGTTAATGTTTTGAACATTACGTTTTGAACATAATGTTTTGTTGTTTTGAACAGCTACATTCTTCTGTAATAACACTTTGTTAGAGAAGACCAAAGTCCAACAAGAGCCACCTTGCATGCACCTTTCTTGAGTCCATATCCAGCCTTGTTTTCATAGGCTAAAGCATATATTGGGCTTGAAAGAATCAATTCCTTTTTTGCCTAAGGGAGAAATCTTTTTTCTGTATAGTGAATTTCTAATTCAACAAGGGACTTAATACTGCAGTATTAACTGGATATCATCTGCACTGCATATCATCTGCTTTTTTTTTATTTTTAACATTTTTAACAGAAAGTGCTATTTAGCTGTGTCTGGACTGTTAACGCCAGTAATGGTTCAGAACAGGACTCTCTTCCTTTCTGAGTCAAACAGAGTAGATCTTACTTTTGAAATTCATTTAGCCTCTCTTTATCATTTGCTGCTCAATGAAGTTATTTGAAAACACTTGTTTATCAGTTTAGTCAGCCTGGAAAAAGATACCTTAATATTTATTTAATAAACATTGTTTTCAAGATCCTCAGGTGAGGTTGACTAGGAATGCAAAAAGTATTGCTTTTTGAGTAATTGTTATCCACAGGAGTAAGAAATTTAATTGCTAGTGCTTATGATGTACAGAAACACACTATAACATTAAATTTAAACATGCTAAAATATCTAAAATATCACATATAGTTATACAGGTGTGCAGTATTTGTGCATACAGATTTATGCCATCACAAAAGTTCATAATATATACTTTGATTCTCAGATGAATTTATTTGGCATTCATTTTCTGCTACTTCCTTTTAAGGCTGCAGCAGTGAATAGAGCTATATGGAGTTCCTACCCAAACTATATACAGGATAAAGTAGTCTATGTTGTACCAGCCAGCTATATTCCTTCAGAGACTCCACTGTAGCTGAGAACTGCTCAAGCCGTCTGTGTTACTTATTTTGCTTGGCACGATCTCCATACCTTGGAGCTGTAAGAAAGAAGAAAATAGAAAGTGGCTTCGGAACGAGCCGTGCTGATCTCACGTCTTATGGGGACACCTCAGCAAGGACTGGCTGGTTTCCTACGAGAATATTCTGTGCTGCCGTAACATGAGAAAAGGGACAAGCATCTCAATGGTTCTGAGTTGCTGATCCAAACAAGGGAAATACTGCCTTGCTGTTCATATGGATCCGATCCAACACACTTGACATTAAAGACAGTCTGCTCATTGAGTATAACAAGCATTTTGAGTAAAGCTTATACCCTTAAACTATGAGGCTCCCAATTGTCATGGGGAAACTTCTAAATCAGTTTAGCAAAGAACGCAAGCCGCAGAAATAAATATACATGCACATATACACATAACAAATGTGAAGAAGCATCTTTTTCATAACTGTGCTACCCAGGGATCAAAGCATCCTTCACACAACATGTGATTGTGCCATATTTACTATCAATTTTATCTGATACTGTGTAACTACTATGCTACCCTTCTGCTCTGCTTTAATTAACAAGGTATCTAAGCCCAAAGACTGGAATCCTAGAGTTCTTTCAAACTATATTAGGCAGCTAAAATATGAAATTAAAAGAAAACAGAGTTCCGGCCAACAGAAACAAGTGACTCATTTCCTTGTGAAAACACACAAGGTTTATGTTACTCTGGCAACGATGTTCACCATTCCAGAATAAAGTCTCTTTGCTCCCTTCAGAGCTTTTATGTATTCCTGTTACAGTGTATGTTCCACTGTGACCTAACATTGAACCAAGTTATTCAGTTATTCACAAGGGACTGTAAACTATGCTTTAATTTAGATAGTTTCTAAGTCTGCTCCTTTGACAATAAATTAATATATAAATACATGCTTTTTCACAATGAGGATTTCAGATGAGAAAAGTTGTTTCTGAAGCATATTGAAAATACGTATTGTACCAGACTTCGTTATTGTCATGGTAAAGTTGAGCTGCTGCAACTGCATTCACAGACCTCTGCAAGCAACAAACATAACACAATTCCAAAGGCTTCTTGTCATACGGAAGTTGATTAAATCACATCCTGCATGACAAAATGCAGGTTAGAAAAAAAAAAGCACCATTTATAATCTCATTGTGAAGTTAACCAGATGTTTCATGAGAACGGCAGCATAACAGGGATACAGAAATCCTGCCCTTTGGAATCACTGCTGTGGCGGGGGGAAAACAAGTTTTCTAATACAGCAGTTCTCTCTGTAGCTAAAGTTATTGTGCAGCATGACAGAAAAAATGTTCTAGTTTCAAAACAAAGTGATAACTTGGTATTTATTACTGATCTTCTTCAAGATGTTTCCATACAAGATAAGGACAGTAAATTGTTACCTAACAGAAGAGAGAGATTTTCTGCCTGAATTCTGAAGCTTTTGCCTGTGTCTTTGGAGATTTCTCTGGAGTTAAGATGGAATTCAGGGGATTTTGCTGCTAGCGTTCTTACTTTTCAGAAGCACTTTCATAGCAAACTGTGAACATTAAAAGTTCTAAAATACTGCGTAGGAAAACTCCCACAGAACACATGATGAGCAGAAATATATTACCACAAACTTTTTGTCAAGTAGCTGAACTTGAAAACCATATGTTTCAAAATGGAAGTTTATGAGGTTTATGTGCAAATAGGTGTTCAGCTAAATAACTTCATTTTCCTACCTGTATCATTTCAGTCATTCATGTACAGCTCTGATGGAAAATTTCCAAAACTTGATTTACATGAAAGTTCCCCAAAACTTGGTCGGTGTCCTCTGAGATCCAGATTTCATCCTTGCCCCTAGCAGTAGCATTGAAGTGCAAAAGAACAGGCAAAATGCCATTTTGAACCCAGACAGCTATAAAACCACCTTAATTTCTCTTCAGAGTTTCTCCAGTTCAAAACCATCAACTTAAGCTATCTTAATACAAATAAAAGTAGAATGATAAACTGAATTTGGATAAAGAGAAATGAAAATCTTGAACAGCTTTGCTTGAAAAACTATTACTTCTTCAATAAAATCTTATCCCAAATCACTGACACTTAAAATTATGGGTCTTCACATTAACTTTGAGATTGAATTCTGTGATTAAACTGTGGAACCAACTCATATTCATGACCTACTACCAAATTCAAAAATGTAGTAGAATCCAAAACACGATTACACATTTTGATCCAAGTTCTTGGCTGCAGTTCTCTCTGTTGAACATTGCTGAAGCAACATGAAGAAGATGGAAAGAAGCCTTAAAGGGGCAGCTGTAGATTCTCTGGCTGAATCAAGTTTGTTGTAGATTATTCTGTGTCACCCAGCATTCATTTTTCGAATTAAGACATGGGTCAGGAGGGGCAAGGAAGACCTCAACATGTAATTCTCAGATTTTCAGATGCTCTGTATCACATGGAAGATCTTGAGGATACATTTCTCTGCCCACTATTTATTGGGGAGAAGGACATTCTGAGTGCTGCTAAAAATATAAAGCTGCTTATATGGATAATAAAAATTGAAATTAGAGTGGCTAGATTAGATAGAATTGTACCATTTTGAGAGATGCAAATATTGCGTTCCAAAGCAAAAGCTATCTGCTGTTGAAGGTCAAGATGAAACACAAAACATCCTTTCTATAACGGTTCTTGACCAGCTCTCTCAGATATATGGAACTAGTCATTAACAGATACAGACTACATGTTTGGATAATGAAGGGATTGCAGGTCTAACTCCGTATCGCAGTTCCTCTGCTGCAGCACTTCTGATTTCACATAGTGACGCAGTGCCAACATGAAGATAAGAGAGACAGAAATATTTTGCCTTTCTTTTCATCTATAATACTTGAAACAAACAAGATTAGCAGGGATACCAAACAGAAAAGCCTGGTTTATGTAAGTGATTAAAATGAAAAAGGGTCCTTTTATACTGTAAGACCCCCACAGTATATACTATATTGTCATAAGCATTCTTGTGTATTACAAGCTATTGAGGAAGTACTACATAATCTACATTACTACATAATGCTTCAAATGCTTGTTATAAAATATGCATAAGCTGTAATTGCCTGTGAAAGCTGAATGTTGATAAGAAGAAACAATAATTGTGGGTTTGGCCTTGATCCTTAAACAGACATGTCTCACACACTAATAAAATATGGTAGCTAATACATAATACATTATTAGCTTCTGAAAAATGAAATATTTCTGCCTAGACTAAACTTACAATCTGCACCTATAGTATATAAATATTTTTAAATTGATAATTGATGGCACTCAGTTTACATGAACCTGATGCATACTGTTGACTGTCATAAATTCATGGAAATAAAAGAGTTAATTTCATCTTAAACTATCATGAGCTGCTGTTACTCTGACAGTTAGGGAACACCCTTTTCATAAGGTCTGAGCACAGAAAACAGTCCTGCGTGACTGAAGTCAGAGACAACAACAACAATCTCAGGGTGACACTTCTGGTTACAGATGGGGGTTCAGGATGATTAGCAGTAGTGTGATTAGTATTGTCTTTTTTAAAAAAAAAAAATGTTTCTGAGAGCATACATTCCAGAGTAGTAAAAGAAAGGACTGATTCTACCAATATAGTAAAAATCAGGAGACGTGTGCTATACAGCAATCGCGTCTGGCATCCGGAAACCTTTACAGTTCAACGGTTCCATGGAACACAGTTCTTGTGCTGTCAGTGGCTATGGCTAGAAAGGAAATTTCTTAGATATACCTTTGAATACGAGCAAACACTTACAACTAGTATTTATACATAAAGAGCCTGCATAGGTAGAGGAGAACAGTACTGAGATGACTCATTCATTTTGACCTGTTTTGCTGAAGAAACAAGATACTGCCTTTTTGCTGGCTAGAGGTTTTTTCCCCCAAAGCACCTGGCAGAAGTGCTGGGCAAAACTGCGATAATCAGTCCTGGAAGTCACAATTGCATGGATCAGAAATACATTGCACACAGGTCCCGCTGGCTCCCAACCACTGTTTTTTGTGAAAACACTTCAAAGGACCATTTTCACCTGTGAAAAACAGTTTTTTTTAACAGTAGTTTTTGCTCCCTGTACAAAAAACAAGGACAATGGGGAAAATATTTTCCTTTCTTTAGTTTAAATAGTTCAGAAAGATCACTATCCAAAGATTCTAAAAACATGACTCTGCTGTACAAAAAACAGTACTGTGAGAGAATGTTTGTAGTAGAAGGAATATGCACATAGAGTTTGCTTTAGGAGTGCCATAGGAGTCACAGTTATGACTTTTGGGACTTGAGTGGATTTGTTGTTAAAAGAAGCTTACTGCCAAGTGGGTAACAAAAACAACAAAAATCCCCAACATTAATTATTTGAGTAGGTCAAAAATTTTAACAATGCTTCTTTAAACCAGTTGCTGCCTCTCCATGTGTTCCAAAGCAGGAACGGCACTTAGCACATCAGTGATGGAGTAACTTAAGGAGGCGGTTTGTTCTGAGGAATAACATTAGTGCTATTAATGCTAAAGGCCTTGTGGCTCTCCCTTGGTTCTCACCATGGGTGCTGCACCTTGACTGCCTTCTGGCTTGAGAACCTGCATTTCCATCTCATGAAAACCAGAGCATGGAGCAGGTGCTCAGGGAGGTCATTGATGTCAACCTTGTCTTCCCATAGTTTCTGCAGAGCTCTGTGTTGTCAAGCAGAAATGCATAAACTGGTTTTAAACTAGCTAACCAGGAGCTAGCTAGCCAGCCAACCAGCAGTGGAGAAATACGGAGCTCTGCAGGCTAATTGCCCTTCTAAGAGGCTCTATCTTTCAGTTAGACCTCCTACACAGTCAGAGCCCATCTGTAGAGCAACTGCTGAGGGAACTATCAAGGAGCTCTGTTCACCATCCTCCATGCATGGGAGAAAGGAGATGGATGGCAAGATCTCAAAAGAACAACTCTCAGGACAGATCTTAAGCTGGTATTAACCTCCAATTTACTCCAAGTGGAGTTGTGCCACTTAACAAATCCTAGGACTGGAACTCAAGAGCACTGCCTGGATACCTTCTGTATTAAAAAAAAAAAAAAAAAAAAAAAAGTGCCTTTGTATGGGCTACTCTTAGCTACATATATCTATATATTCAGCAGGCTGCCAAGAACTGACAACAGCTTTCTGTCTGCACCCTGACAGCCTTTCTACAGTTTCTGCTCCCCTGCGATATACTGAGTAAGTGCCATCCGCTCACACTAAATAAAGGGTAAAGTGGGCTGTGAACAGGAAGAAAAGGCAGCTCTCCAGTTGTTACAATCCAAATATCCCTTCAATGCATTCTGAAATGCAGAACGTGTTCATAGCACAGACAGACAGTTAGGAAAGGTGGGCAAAGAGACTTTGAAAAAGGAAAAGACATAGAAGAAACAGCAATAGAAGAAAGGTCAAATCCAAGAGGCTGGAACACAGAAAAGGAAATAGGAAGGAAAGGAAGAAAAAGAGATGTGAGGGAACGGCAGATAAAAGAAAAATATAAAATGGTGGAGGTAATACAGGGAAACGAGATCAGAAAGAAAATGATAGAAGAAAAAAGGAGACCTGTGAAGAATGCATTTAGATTTGTAAGCGCTATGAAAAATAAAAGGCACTTAAATACTAAGTATTGTTTTATTCACACATTCTTTAATCTGAAAAATACAGTTTAAGTTGTATCAACTCGCTTTTTAGCTAGTACAGGCTCACCTGGGCTGCAGCAACAATTATCTCCTACCACGTAAACAATACCTGAGTTGTTTGACTGTTATATACCAGCTTGCCTTCAGATCACTGCAACCAGACCGAAGTTGTTTTTCAGTCATGTTTTTAAATATATTGAAAATAAACTAGCTATTTCCTAGTTGTTTTCTATTTTTTTCCCTTGCGTTTTAGTTTCTCCCAGTTCTCTTCCAATCTGTGAGAATCTGTACATTCTTCTTACAGATCCATCTGTACTTCACCAAAGTTCAATGACACTTTTGATACTATATATGACTTCCCCACACAACTTGCTTGTGCGACAAAGGTTTCAAATCTTTGTGCTATGACAGGTCTGAGTGGGGAGTGAGCTGCAAGGTAGTATATATGATCTTGGGATATAGGGAAAAAGCATGTCAGTGATCAATTCCCCATCTTATTCTTTGATTTAAACCTTAGTTCTTAAGAAGTTACAGAGGTTATATCTACAGCACTAAGTGTGTGAATTTGTGTGTAAATGACAGGCAGGTTGCCAGGAACTCAGGTAAGGGAGTTCTTAGCTTTTTAGTGATTACTACACAGGTTACCCAGAGAGCTGGCTATGGAAACAAACATAAATGTGAGGATCCACCCCCATAACTAAATATGAATTAAGCTCCTGGTCTGAGTCACAGTTTTACTTACCATAACATTGAGTTGAGTAAAACAGGCAGCAAGATTTGATGAATGCTTGCCTTTATGTTCCACAAAAAAATCTGCTGCATAAATATTTTATTTAGTTTAAATAGAAAATTCTTTAAATAATTTTTCAACTGTTCTGTTAAAACAGTATTTGGTCCATAAAACACTGACTGCACATTCAAACCTGGCTAAGCTCAACATTTGTCTTTATGTGCTTCATTTTATTTTTTCTTTAAAGGATCTTGAATTTCAGCATGAAGATGACAAAGTGCTGACATTTATATGAACATTTCATTATTATAGTTTGTGTTCAATTAAAATATATGATTGAACTTTACAAATAAAATCTCCTATTCCTTCAGCAACTCTGGTTTGTAATGGGAAGTCCAGCACACTATTTTCAACAGTTTTTTTTTTTTTTTTTTCTGTAGGGGGGATAATCAAATAAAGTCCCAGGTCAAGATGTCCATCAACTTCATAATAAGCAGAGAAAAATACAATATCTATAGATAGAATATCTATAAGATAGGATCTTGGTGTAAGAACTTAGTAAATAACATCTTTCAAATACACATTGACAACAATTTCTCATCAATTGGCTATGATTGATGAATGCTGTTTTTCTCAACTTCTCTGGGAAAACAAAAAAACATGTATACCTTAGGATTTCACTTATGGTAACTCTCACAAAGACATTAGGTGGAAAGAGTGCATATCTTTGCATTTGGAAATGTACCCTTTAGGGGATATTTTAAGAAAAATCATTGCTAGTGTTATAATAAAGCATAGAAGTATCACAATACTTGTTCTCTCCCCCTGCTGTTGGATTCCTAGAATTAATTTAACAAGATGGTAGAGCACAGTTACTGTTTTGATTGCCATTGATAAATCTAAGAATTTTTTGAGAAGACAGAATTTAATTTACTTAACAGAAGTTAAGTAAAGAAAATGTAGTAAGACAACTGTTTTGATTCCTGGTCTTCTAGACTATCACTTGGTTTGAGTGGTTCGTGCTTATTACTCTTCTCTTCAACAGAACATTATGTGAATGAAGAATGTAATTTTTTAAAAAAATATTTCTTTATGAATAGAGAATGATGACTTCTAGAGCAGTGCTTCCTAGAATCAGATAATCTTTATTCTATGTTATAGTGTGGAAAGCTGCATGCACTGAGCTGGTTATGCTTGAATAGCCTAGTTTGAGAACAGTAACCCGCTTTAAGGGGAGGATTGAGAGTGCAGGAATCAAAACTCTCCCAGGGACTGCAAAGCTCAGCAGCACAAAGACAAGACACACAGCACATCCTGGGGACAAAATATAGAATGTATTATTTAAACTTAACTTTGCCACATCATTAAAATAGGATGTGAAAAAAAAACACATAGATGTATGTAATATCAATAAGAGGATAATATCCTTATATATATATATTTACATAGACATGCACAGGTAGCCCTGTACTCAAGTGATTCAATCTGGAATAACTCCAGATAAATATAGCCAACTTGTTGACAAGATCTTTTGAGAATGTTGCCACACACTCAGGGCATGAGTCAGCTTTTCCTTTTGGATGCAGACATCCCCATATACATCTTGATTTAGATGTGGAAAGAGCCTGTAAGACTAGTGTGGCTGAAACTGGAAAAGAACAATCCTATCCAGATTTCATGTCATCCTAATGACATCCTAATCATCCTAATGTGTTTTCTAAAGAAAGGGCGAGAACCCTGTCTGAGCTGCTAAGGTCTGTAGACCTCATAGACTCAGTAGAGATAACAGAGCTTGAAGTCTTCATGCTCAAACTTACAGCACAGTAACTAAACTGACATGAACAGAATTTCAGATCAGTACAAACACGTACCATGGGACCACCATCAATGTGCCTGTTTTAAAGATCAGGTATTTCATATTTGTGTATTTTAGACTTGACAGATTATATTAAAAGACTTCAAATGTTTGTGTTTGAAACAGCTCATGAAGTTAAAGAAGCAAAAATCTAAGGTCATAATTCTCTGTTCAATTTTGATTAAAAATTGATGACCTTTTGTATTTAAAAAAGTATTTGTGCATGCTAAATATATGATGCGTAAGTGTAAAAGTCAATATGTGAGCAGTGCTTTCAGAAAAGTATACTTTCCTGAAATGGAATTTACTCCAGTAATCTAGTACATCCTATAAATAGACTTCCTCAGCTTAATCACTAATTTGCATTGGTATGGAATGCAGTATTTTACTGAGTTAAGATCAGGACTGAACACAGAATCCTGATAACATAAAAAGACAGTTTTAAAAACTAAAATTCAGAAACCCTTTACCATTTACATTAAACAATGTCAATTGAACCATTAGATAAAAGCAAGAAAATGAAAAAAGAAAGCAACATATGAATATTAACTACATCATCTTAGCTGTGAGATAGTGAGTATGTAAATGAGAGTGTTAAGAAAAATAACAATTTTCTTCTTTCAACATGTTTTCTTATCAAATGATTTTCAAGTTTTTAATTTTCAGAAAGTCTTGTAACAACGATTTTACAACATTTAGAATTCATTTAATGTTTGCTTTTCCAAAAAAAGCTAGTAAGAATATATGCACAGTTCCTTTCTTATCCTCATCACAATGTTTCCACATTGGTAAATGGTGATGAATAACAATATAAAGGATGAAACAAGAGATGACTTCGAACACAACTGAAGTATCTCCAAAGTAACAAAGGATTCAATATCTGGTGTTAGTGCACTTGATTTCTGTGATAATAAATTAGGAAAACAGGACTTTCTAGAGTGAACAGGATGCTCAAGGACAAATCATAAATATGAATACTTTAATCTACAGGCATCTGAATTAAGATGGCTGGAAATCTTTGAGTGTCTTTGAAACCCCTAATTCTCTTGGGCTTCAGGGATCTCTCAAGAATTTATGTTTTTACGTTTGTCTTTGGTCAAAAATTGTCATTTTCCAATACTTTCCCAATACTATATAAATACACTTGAATTTTAGTGTGCTTCTGTTTATTTTTCTTGCATATCCTACCATAGTTACAGTTTTACTTGCTCTATTGTATTAAAAGCAGAATGCTCACTTAGTAGCAACTTAAGAAACCCTATTGATCTCTGAAATTACTCTTCCCACACCCCCCATACATCATACCTTCAAGATACGTTCAAAATCTTTAATATAAGCTGATCGATGGGAAAAGACAGTTTCTCCCTCTAAATTAGCACAGCTTCAGGTGTTCACTAAGTTACAAACATATGGACTTTTTTTTTTTTTTTTTTACAATTCATTTTATAAACAACGAAGACTTTCTTTACCAAGGGGAAAAAATAGCAGAGTACGAAGAATCACCATTAGAGGCAAATTAATAAAGTTACACTCTGCCTACAACAGAAGGTAGGTCAAATCTCCTCTGTTTATTTAGCCGCCTCATTCCATTTCTCAGGTCACAGTAAAACGATACCAGAATCTTTACAGCTGCTATCCAAAGAGCTTCCTGCTATCGAGCAAAACGATAGTCATTTGGGCAATCCTTCATCAAAACAGACCTACCACACTTTATTTACATTACCAACCACAGGGACCATAACAACAGCCCCCGACAGAGGCAGAGATCCTCTGCCGTGTTACTCTGTAGGTTCAGCACACACAGTTTCCTTAGCTCTTTATGAGTTCTTTATATAGAGGCAAAAAAATGTATGTGCAGACTGAAAAGATCTTCTGCTGTGGAATGACTTGGCTCAGCTTTTTATTTTCCCTAAAACAGTTCTAATCTGCTGGGAACTTCCTCTGACTTGTAAATAGCTATTGGAAATATTTAGCATTCTTTGGCAAAGAAACAAAAAAAGAAAAACCTTCGGTCAGGTTTGCAAAGCACACATATACTTCTGTATGTCCCCATGGGCTGCAGACAACAAATGTAGGGTTCTGACAGCTCGTCATGAAGCTGAGGAAAGGAGTGAAAGCTTGATTCACGTACATAGGATTAAGACCAAGGACAGATATAGATCCTATTACATTTTTAAAGCAGAAAAACACAGGAAAGTGTGATACTTAATGCATAAGTTTTTTACCTGCTGCTTGGAAGAATATAATAACACGTCTCTGCTGACAATTGCATAAGATCTAATATCTACAGCCATCCAGGACAGAATATTCCCTATTTGCTACTAAGATTTTGATTTCTTTCATCCCATAAACTTAATACATTGCACACATTATCACACAACCACACTGATGGCTGTGCTATTAAAGACTTTCAAGACCTTTAGGTCTAATGCATGAGGAACCCAGACTGTTTTTTTTTTATTACAACTTAATTTAGCAAATAAAGTACTTCTTAATTCCTTCTGGCCATTACACAACTAAACTTCCTTAATTTAAAAAAAATAAAATTTAAGAAGTGATTATGCTAAAAATATTGCATAACAGTACAATGAAGAGAATGAATATAGATTCTCTACATAATCAAATTAAGCTTGTAAAACCTGCTGGTTTTGTAGCACTATTTCCATCACTTCTAATTTCCTGAGATGCAAGACTCAACTATGAAAATAATTTTAGAATCAGTGTCATAAACATCTGAAAAGTCTATTTTAAAAGTTTCTTTCAATAAAATTGCTTTACCAAATTCTTCATAGAATTTAGGATTAGAAATCCTTCATACTAGAGGAGCACAGGAAAAGTTAGGGTTTGATGGGTTTTGTGTTCTTTATCTGGATAAAATCAGCTTTAAAAAAAAATGAAAGTTTGCAGATTGTTAATGGGACCAAAGAGTATTTGGAGAATAAGCATTCACAAGGGTATTTCACTGCTCTGAGCACAAGTTTTCATGAAGTCAAAACCACCCTTTGCACTCAGCTGTCTATCTACAGTACTCGGTAACTGATGCACAGAAATACATAATTTACATCACAGGGGAATATTGCACAAAGCACTGTACTGTGCAGAAAATTATCCTTACTAGTACCTGAATTGGCTAATTCCACCAGGATTTGTAGTGGAAGGAAAACATTTTATAATTGGCCTATCTGCACCATTTTGTTAATAGCTTTGCTTTGGAAAACTAAAGTAGGAAATATTTTTTGTACTTGCACCTCCATTTTGAAAATCCCTCACTCATTCCTCTTGAAAACCCAGTTCATATATAAGAAATATAGAAAAAAAGAGTAAAGAATTTAATTTACAAGATGCCCATCTTTGTAGTTTTGACTTTAACTTTCAAGAAAAATTATATCTGCCACAAGAAGACATTTATTTAGATATGGACTGCTCCATTCAAGTCTTTCGTAAGCCTTGGAAGAGATAAACCCAAGAATAAATCAAGTTTAAAGAAAATTGGAGTTTAAGTTTAAAGAAAATTTAAGAAAAGGGAGACTATGAATGTGATTGAAGCTACTTTGCTGGCTTTGAAATTGTTTTTCTGTCTATATTCCACCTGTTAAGGATAGATGAATTGTTGAAGCTGTGACAAACTTCTTAAATTCAAACATCATTTCTCACGTAGTTTTCTTTTGTGTTTTGATGGAGATATACATTTCAAAATGTTGAGAAAATTGTGTCAATTTATATTGTAATTTCTATTAAAAATAGAAAAACCTTATATGGTTTGTTCCAGGTTCCTTAAATCAATATGCAGGCTGCGCTGTTTAATTGTTTTAACTCTCTTCATACAACAGGATTTTAAGACTCTTAATACTCTGCACCCCAATTTAGGTGATAAATATTGCACTAATGTCTTTTGATTAAAATTTGCATACAGTACACTGAAATTCATCAGCTTGGCAGATAAAGGAGGTTAAAAACAACTCCATGTAGTATAAACAATCACTTTTTTCCTCATTTCTGTACTTATCTGTATCTTCAAATACAACTGAAAGTATATACGTGCAATCTAGAAGTACAAAAATAATGTAAAAATCTTTATAAATAGAGATACTGAGACAGAAAAAATAAGTTAGATGTGATGTCACTTTATTTTGGACTTTAGAACCTGGGTCCTTGTTGTTCATAGATTCACAAGGTGAAAGCTTTCATTAACTCACAAATTCATTCTGGTTAGCATGTTTAAACATCTGTCCTCTTAGATGCTCTTAGAAACTGAGGCATTTGCAATGAAGCACAATTATAGCACATCTTTCATTTGTCAAACATGAGTTGCAGCTCTCTGGATGTTGTTACATACAACATAACAACCAAAAAGCTATTGCTAACAGTGTGACCTTCACATACCATAATACGAGTCCCAGTCAGCGCCCAACATCCTCTCCAACTCCCTCACACACCTCACCTCTTCCTTTCCAAATTCTGCTGTTGATGATTTGTCCCTTCAAACTACTGCTTCATAGGCCTGATGCAAAACTGCATGCAGTTTATGCTCAGACCTTTTTCCTAATGGTCGTATTAAGAATCTTTCCATGTGCATACAGTAGATGAATGTCCTGCCCTTTTAGAGAACTGCATACTTTTTCGGCAGAGGGACAGGATTTTGGACCAGGTCTGTCTCTCGTGCACCATTCTCCCATCAAATCATGCAGCTCTTGCCTTCCTCCTTGCATTAGTTCCTGGCTGCCGGATTAACTCCTGGAGGCCAGGGGCATCTGAGCACACTGAACTGGAACAGCATCCACTGCCAGACAGCCTTGAGAGAGGAGAACCACAAATGCTTTAAAACCTTCACTTCCTTTCTTATTTTCCAGTCCTTTGCCAGGGGCAGCTCATTTAGTCTAGGGAATCAAGCCACAGGAATCTGAAATCTATTTAAAGATACTCATTCTTGAAGGGATTATGATCCCGATTTGATCTCAACTCAAATATATTTTAAAGTTTGACTCTTGAAAGGCCCAAACCCACAGAATTTTAGATTTTATAAACAGATTACACATTAGTATCTGCTACCATAGGGTGAGTATAATGCTTTGTCTGTGTGTATAACTGACAGCCCTGCGGTGTTTCATTCACAAAGTTTGCAGTGTTTTCTGTGTCTGGAAATGGCCTTGCTTTACTTTATTTGGAGGCTAGACTTGGACTTTCAAGAGGAAAGTCCTTACAACTGCTGCCTCCCTTTCAAGCAAACTCAAAGTAGCTACTTTTCACCTTATTAGAGGTGGAAGATGATTAGGCACATTAGCTTTTTATTAGCAGAACAAGCCCACTCTTACAAGCTTGGGCTGATAATCACAAATGCTCTAGCATTTTAAATGCTCAAGCAATCATCAGGTTCATTTCTAGCAAAAAGACCAAAAATATTGTGAACACCTTGATAACTAATTTTCCTGAAGAGATTATATAAACCAATAATTTTAAAAAGATAAAAATCACTTTATATAGCGAGTGTGCATGTGTGTATATATATATATAAAATATTTCTATATATATAAAAATATATAATAGGTCAAATCATTTGGCTACTACAATTGCAACCATAACTGAGGGGTCCTGAATCTCAGTTTGATTAATCCTGAAAAAATATATTTAGTTTTGCCTATTCACAATATTCCTATTTAACATCACTGTATAATTTGAAAGCTTTTTGCTAATACAAATCTATTCATTGATAACTTCAAATTTAGAGAAGGTAGTTATCCTGCCAACTTGTAGTACTGAAAAAAAATCAAACTCTACTCTCAAAAGATTAAGTAATATGGTCTTTCTAAACAACAGTTCAACGGTTCCTAGGTTATTATGCATAGACAGGCTCTTTGATTAAATGCTTAATCTGATAGTGAAACAAAACGATGTTGACAAAACAATAGTGAAACAGTAATGACTAGCATTAAAATTAGCACAGGTTTCTAAACACGATGAAAGTTGCTTCTTTGTAACGAACAAACACCAGTTGTTTCTGAAATTTTAGACAGTTATGGAAATTAAAATTTCAAATGCAGAATATTAAAACAAAAGTTTCTTGACCTATACCTCATCAGCATTTTTGATTAGCCAGTTGACTACTAATTTCTTTTCATTATAGATGCCAATATCATAAAGCAACCATGCTCAAATGAGAGTTCATATAAGGTTATTTGAGAAGAAAGGCTCCAAAACTGGAAGTGGTTATACCTTGCATGTCTTTCTTTTCCATCTATTTCTGGTTTCTCTGATTAGTCTTTCTTTTGATATATAAAATTATTTAATTAAGTCATATATTCAGTAGTACTGAATTGGAAAGATCTTCCAAGGTGGTTGGCCTCACTGGCTACTTTCTCCAACATCCTAATTCACAGTGACTCCCTCAGAAGGCCTATATACACAACACCTACATACATACATAAAAGGAGAAAAAAGGGTGCTGGTGAGCCTGAACTTCTCTCACATTGGTCTATACCCTTCTTCTCCCCCATTTAGAAACCACATACTTCCACTTCCTCAACTTTGGAGCGAAAAAGGAAACTATGGACTTCTATGACCCATGTAACTTAATAGACAATTTCTTTTTTAATGGTTACAGGAGAACAAGCAGAAGAGGGGTGTTGCTACACCTGCAACAACTTTCCAAAACAACAAAAATAATCCCAGTATGAGTAGCAGTGCATTTGATGCAAATAACAAAGTGGAATAGTCTGTTTCTGGATTGCAATGATGGTTCAAGCCCTTCAATACAGAAATGCCAGATAAGAAACAGTAGTAATGGAAGCTGTAAAGCTGTAGTGCATACACTTTTCCCAAAGGAAAACAAAGAACATAAAGCCGAACAGGATTATCACAAGCCATTTTCTATCACAGGCAATCAGTCAAAAGCTTCATCCATTTTCAATGGATATTTCATAGGAGATGATTAGTTTTTAAAGAGAAACATGATTTGCAACATTGCAAACTTAATACACTGTTCTGTTCCAGGACATAGCCATGCAGTGTGGGGTCGCACGTAAAGCAGGAAATATTTGGCTACAGTTTCAGCCATAGGCCTTAATTCATAAATCTGATCCATGTGTGTAGACTGTTCAGTCTGGAACTTTTGTGCCAGTTGGATTCAATTGTCTCAAACTTTCACACTTTTTAAGAGAGGATATGGAAGCATGTGGTGGAATTGGGGCAGTAGGGGGAAATCGAAGCAGGAAGACACTTGGAAGGAGCAAGATGACTTGGAAGAGTTGCATAGCTGGGTTGCATAAATGCATTGAAAAGAATCAATAGGGATTAAGAGCTCTGTAGGCATCTCCTCCTCCTTCTTACCACCTCTCTGAGACTCTTTATCACATTCCCTTAGCAATCTCTGCTGTCCTTTCTTAAAAATTTCCTGTAGTGCTTGTAGGAGAGGCTGTACCAGACCAGGACCTATTGCTGCCCTTACTGAAAAGAAAGGTGAGTGAAAAATAAGAAAGCTCTGCAAAGGCGGCAGGATGGGGGCAAGAACTGCAGGACAGAGGCCCATCTCTACTTCCATCTTTCTTACCCTCTTACCAACAGCAGCAGAAAAAAAGAGAGATGCAAACAGAGAATGGATTTCCCCAGATTTCTCCAGGTATTATCAAAGCCATCAGTCTCAAATGCCACAGTTCGTTTCTAATGGCCACAATAAAAATACAAACTACTTTCTATCCCTATTATCAGTACATTTTGCCCTTAAAAATAGAGGGGCCGCAGGGAAGGTATACACAGTTGCTTCAATGATTGACACTGTAAAGAATCAATTCTAACTCCGTCATCGAGAGGAGAAAGCCCAAACTTCTAAAATTTTGCTTAACGTATGAGTTTTCTCCAGCTTCTTGCTTCCTGTAAGAACCAGTGACTTACAGTGGGTAATGTTTTTAGGCCTCTACCATTTTAAGCCTAAGCTGAGATGTACTGTGTACTAGACAAGAGATTAAACTCATATAAGACAATCAATACACAAAGATTCTCTACCTCCATCTTACCAGTGTTTTTAATACAACTGGAATAGTACAGCAGGAAGAAATGAGATCAGTGGGGCACCGACCGTTCCTCAAATACTTCCATCTTCCAATATATTATAAACATTCATACACAGAGTAAAGAAAACAAGGTACATATGCCAAGCAAGCAGTCCATAAAAATATAGCATAACTGTATGAGAATCTGACAAGGTAAAAGAATTCTGTGAGGTTTTTGTTTGTTTGTTCATTTGTTTGTTTTTCCTCTGTCAGGATTAAAACTTTTACTATTATATATAACCAACTTGGCCATAATTTGGCCAAATAGAATATTTTGGTACCTGTCTCTTGTCTGATGTATTTGGGAGTCAAAGAATGCCTGTACCCATGTACTCTACCTACTTTTCTTAACAGCTCAGTCTAATACAAGGAAGTAACACATAAAGAAAAAATAAGATGTATGCAAGATACACCCATTCAAAAAGTAGAAGGTGAAAGGATACATCTTCTACAAAATCACGTAGAAAACAGCTAGAGTATTTACCCAGAGAGACCTCGGTGCTTCTTTAACCTCAACCTTTAGCTTCTATCTTCTGGGACAGTACCTAAATCCGTAGGTTACATATGTTAAGCTAATGTAGAATACTCTGTAACGCTCCTGTTGATGATTGTATGAAAAAAAAAAAAAAATTGGGGGGCCAAAGGCAGAAAATGAGAAGGACCAAGTCAAGTAGTTTGGTTGTTCCCAAGTTTTTAAGCTACAGAGTATGGAGAGATCAAGTTCAGCTAACCCAGGTTAGATGTAAGACCATATGGTCATCCCTAAGCGGGATGGCTGTAGAGTCACTGAATCACAGCATTTCCTTTACCAGAGTGCTGGGAACTGAATAGCAGTTATGCCTCTGCTTCTTTCTTTGTTGGGTAAGTTAAATGAAGTTAACCCTCTGTCTGCTACTAAACAAGTAATACTGTCCCTGAATTCTGTCCTAAAATAACATTTTGCAAGCATATGTATACTTGTGTTTTTTTTTTTTTTTTTTTTTTTTTTTTTTAAATGCACTTGCAGCACTCTGGATACATGCTTCCTTATAGTGCCATAAAAATATCATGGTGAGCCACTGCCAAGAAAATAGTAATAGGATAATCTGTCTAATAAAGCCAGACGTTTCTTAGTTCAGCTTCAGGGAAGAAACAACTTGCCACACCAGCAGCTGAAGCACCCTGCGTCAACAAGATGGAATGCAACTTATTTCATGCTGCAGTGTGCATTAGAACAGAAATCAGGGCACAATTACTGCTTGACGTGCAGGGTTCGTCCAGGCGTAATAGCAGCACTGAGAGTGTGCTATGATGGAAAACATCTGGCCCACTTGGGTCTTCTCTTACCTAGCCAGCCTGGATTTGTCCACTGACAATAAGCCAGCTGGTCATTCCTTTCATAAACACCAGTTAAATATCTGCTGATATTCACTTAGGAAACATGCTAAATATGAGAGATCTAAGCTCTGTGCAAAGAGAAACTGTCTTCAAGAAATATTATTACCCTTTTCTAAAACAAGCCACAAAACTAACACTTTTTGCAGTGATACAGGCAATGTGGCACTGTGACGCTTTGGGCACATCATTTTTTCTAAGCCAGACGTGACAGGATATCCTTCAACAAAAGAAATTGCAATGTTTGTACAGCATTTGATTTATTTTTTCCTCCAATATCCCCACACAGGCATGAAATTTTGAAAACTTATTCTTTTGACTGATGTAAGAAGGGGACAGCTCTGTGTAGGTAAAAAGCAGATGAACAAAAGCCTATAGCAAAAAGAATGAGTTTTGAAAAAAATGAAAACCCTGCTCCAAACCAGAACAGAAAAAGAGAACCAAGAATTAGGGCCAGTTCTTTGCTGTTTTACCTTTCATTTACTTTCTTTTCAGTTACATTTTATCATCCTTCCAGGAAGTTCCCTTATTCTTCTCAAATGAAGAAACAAAAATTTGGGCATAACAATGCAAATGACAAGACAGCAGGGTTTTCCCTGTAAAATTTGGTCACTCTAAAGGAATGAAATAAGATTCTTGACACTCTGTACTTGTGTCCCACATTGGAGTGCAGATTTCTACATTTTCTACTTGTATTTTAAAATGTTACTGGAAAAAAAGAGAGCTAATAAAACTTTGGCCACTTGCCTATGATGTTAATCACTTTGTGTTACAAGTTTCCCCTAATATATTTAGTGTATTTCCCTAATTCATGAGGGCGTATGGTGTGTATATACACATATTCTGAATGCTACACGTCATTTGGCTCATGACTTAGGAAAACACGGAATATGCATAAACATAAGTTGCAATGAAGCCACATCTGGAAATCCTGTACTAAAGTGCTTCCATCAGGTGGAGCTAGAGAGGAGAAAGAAGCGTTTAGCCAAAAGCGCGCTACAAATTTGAAATAAAACAGATGTGTTTTCAGGCAGCAATGCTGTAACTTAATGTAACTTTTGGCATGACATCTGAAGTGCCAATGTGCTGTGTTATGCTTCACAGCCACCCTCGCACCACTACAGATACCGAAAGGGGCTCAGAGAATTTTCATTCTTTATTTTGATGCCTTCTTTCCTTCCCTCCTTATCACGCTTTTCCTTTTCTTTTTCAAAAAGTAGTCTCCTATCCACAGGATGAAAAGGTAAACAAACTCTTCCTTACATATACCACCATACTATAAAAACAAAGAAACACTAAGCAGAATTTTACAGCAAGCAGTCAGAAAGATATTAAGAGAATAAATTTGCCTAGACTTGCCTTATGAAGAAGTGTGGTAAAATTAATAAAAATAAGTCATTTTCAGGGTATGCATTCCATTTGCAAACATTCTTTCTAGAAGTCCTACTAGCTTCTAGTAACATTAATTCTAACATTACCAGTGACATTGGCAAAAATATATGTCGACTAAAAATAAAAGCTCACAAAACACATATATCTGAAAATGTTATTAAATAAGCAAAGCCATTCCAAAATAATTGTTAAAATCTTTTGATAAAGTCCTGGTTGAAACCATTGGTTCTCATACTGAGGGGACAAACAAACAAGAGGTTAGTTTGTAGCAGTAAAGCACTCTTTATGCAGATATTTTGAAAGGGAATCTACAACCAGTCTTAACCCCAAATAAACTGGTTATAGAGGAGAATGGAAATGTCATCAATGCAGATTAGTTGAGACAGAGAGAATATTCATTGAACTTGGAGGTTCACCTCCAAGTACTTCACGTGAGTTCCGAAGTCAAAACCTTTAGGTGACAGCAAAAGTAGTTTATAGAAACTGCCCAGGGAACAGGAAGCTATATTTCATAACTTCCATAAGTTATAAGAAAGGGGAAGAAATCTATCAAAGAGAGTAGGGCTGTATAATTTGTAAGTTAAGGAACAACACTGCAAAAATATCTGGGAAACTTGAAACCTGGAACTGAACCAGAAGCCATAAACTTACATTAAGTGATCAACTGAATATGACCTTATTATCACTGAGAGAGCTCTCTTACACACAGACAAGCCGTACATTAATTTTGGCAAAAGTAGCTACCTTACACTGCCAATGAAGGTACAGAAACTTGCTTGAAGTCTATTCCCTCAGCACATTAAAAAAAAAAAAAAAGTTTAAATTTCCGCCTTAATTAAAACAGTGCAAACAAGCGAGTCCAGAGAAACACCCATCTCAAAAGGAAGAGACAAACTTTGTAAATAAATAACAAATACACAAAATATCAGGCCAGAGTTTAATGCAATCTCTGTTGTCTGATACTATTTGGTTCTTAAAATAACATACCTGAGACTTTTAGCTTAGCATGCTGCCTAGAAATCACAACCCATCTGGAAAGTTAGGGAAAGGAAAACAAGGACAAACCCAGCTTGTATCCCTGAGAAGAAAACCTCAGCTGGAACTATGATTAGATCAAGGCACATATGGTCCTCAGCACTCACCTGCTAAATTAACTTCTTATACTCCCCTCAGTTTTATCTTTTGAAATTTCCAACCTGAAGCTTATAATGATAATGTTATGGCATGGGCCAAGTTAAATTGATGTAGTAATACCTCTCAGGGGCTGCAAAGAGCTTGAAACAGTGCAAGTGGGAGGGATGAATTACCAGCTGCTGGCTAACGATCAGTAGCACATGATGCTCTGGAAGGACTTCAGGATTACTCCCTCAGCACCAAGCTCTGACCACAGCTGCTGTGGTGGAGATGGGTTCACCCACCTGGCAGTCTAACTCTCAGCTGTCAGTAAAGATGCTTCAGAAGCTGGGAGGGTGATCTTGCTAATGTTTTTAGCTCAAGAGGTGGAAGCAGTACTAAAACTGTTCCTATAGTAGATATAGGCAGAAGAGTCTCAGGTGGAATAATATAACGAAAAAGTTGCTCTAAAGCTTCTAAACTGCCCCACGATGTGAACCAAAGCACAGTAAAGTGGAGCCAACTGAGAGATTAACTTCGAAGTGGCACTCCTCAGCTCAACTAAAATGATGAAAACATACCCTCACTGTCCATTTGAATTTATTCTGTTGCTTAAACAAAGAACAAAGTCATCAGTTATGACTCATCTGCTGAAAATAGACATTAGTCTTTCATAAATCCACCTGCTGATAATATACTGCATTAGTCTAGGGAATAATGAGGTTTTAGTGAAAAATGAAGGAGATATCATCCTGTTTCACTGTCTGGGTTCTCTCTGCATAACTGAGATACGCTATCCAGAAGAGTATTCTACCAAGATGAAACTCTTCTATATTAAGTTTCAAAACCTGAGGACTCTGAAGTTTAATAGGAAAAAAAATTACTTTCACTTTAATAAACTATGAATGGAATCATATTATCCTACAAAAAGTATGTGTAAAAAGAAACACGATAAGGTTTCTATTTTTTATTTCAAAAGCAACCTTTTAAAATCTTATTTATTTTCAGCTTGTTGTAAACATATTTCAGCAACGGGAAGATGGCAGAAGATATAACATTATAAAGTTGAGCAGTGTCTTATATATCTATGATCTTTATGGGGCACTTTTTTTCAAGAGCATCCATATTTCAGGTAGATATGTGTTCCAATTACCATGAAATGCAAGTGAAAAGCTCAAAATATAGAAATGTAATTTCTTTTTACATGATCTGAAGCAATAACTTCTCAAAAGTCCTGTTTATCATTAATATTTAACTATCCTAAAGAATTTAAGAATAAATGAAGATTTTTTAAAAATGAACCATCATTCAGAACATTTTGTATTTGGGAGAAGAATAAATCTCTACTGCTTGGCATATGGATATAATATTTAAACATTTTCACATATACTATATATCTGAAAAACAGAAATATCAGAAAAGTATTTGATGTCTATGTATGTAGAGGAATTTGATTTGTATTTTAAAATTCCAGCTCTCATTTTAAAATATTTTATACCTTTACTTTTAAACTCCTGTATGATTTAATTTCCTTAAAATAATCAAATGTACCACAAAAGACATCATTATCATTTTTTTTCCTGAAGACTCCGTGGTCTAATTTTCTCATTGGTCAAGAATAAGAAAGAGCTAATGCCCACACTGAAAACAGGGATTAAAAATCACCTTCTTCTTGCCACACATGCTTGATTTATCAAAGCAGGAGAAACATCCTCTATTGCTCCAGGAAACAACCTGACAAGTAGTGTGTTAATACAACATTATGATTTCCCACTGTCATCCTTGAGGAACATCAAATCCAGCACAAGTCAAAGCTCTAAAAAAATAGGAGCAATGGAGTTAGGATAAAAAAAAGGCAACTAACCTATTCATTACTGCTGCATTTCTATATTAGAAAAACAAACATGGGTAAAAGGTCACAGATATTGTAACCCCCGTGTAAGTGTAATATTTCCTACGTGTGTTTTCCTACATGTAGTGTATGTTGTATACATATTGCACATGTGTTGTTTTGCGGAGACAAGCTGTCGGTTTACATGGGATATATCAGCTAATCACAGCTTTGATGACAGCTTACCCTAGAATAGTTTTATTGCTCTGTTTCCCAAAGAAAAGGTAGACAGATTATATCTTATGAATTATCAAGACATAACTCAAAGCAGAATCAAGATAGAGATGATCAAGCTATGTTTAAAAATGTGATCTTCTGAAATTATATGATTACATAGCACTCACTGAAAAGTTATGGATCTAGACCTTTTAGTTTTAGTAAATGCATTATACACATAATTCCAACAGGTATAAATAAGAGGAACAAGCTGATTAGAGCATAAATGTCTTCTGAAAGAAAGTCTTGGCTATCCGGCTTGATTTGCAAATTGAAAATACAAGTATTTTTTGTTTGGTTTTGTAGTACATATATTTCATAAGATCACTGCACTAAAATCTAGAAAGCACTCTGGAAACTTTTCTTAATCTTACCTTTTTTTTTTTTTTTTTTTTCCCTCTGTTCTTATTGGAATCAACCAGACTGCATTACTGGACAGCTTTTTGTCCGTGGACTAAAGCTATGTCTCTATTTGCTCACATGATACAGATTTGCCTAGTCTTTCACTTTTTTAAAAATGCGGTTTGCCTCCTAATATACTTGATCTAATCTGTATCTTTAAAAAAGATTTGTAGCTGGTCACTGAATGTAAAATTCTGTTATTCTTTAATGGCCAGTGAAATACCAACATCATCAAATCCATTTTACGACATGGCATATAAATGCTATCTGGCAGAATCTTCATGATTTTTTAAAAGGTATTTGAAAAACATATATTTAAAATGACTTTTGCATTTTGCTTACAAATTTACATGTACTTGCTGAATTCACATTCTACTTGTTTCCCTTTGAAATTGCACTGAATCCTTATGAATTTTAGGATTAAGGATAAAGGTCTTCTGAGGGAATTTCTCTAATTCTTTTTTTCTTTCTTTCTTTCTAGGATAAGTATTTAATTTAATAATCCTTTCATATGAAGACCCATTTTAATACTATTATTTTTAAGAAATATATCTTTTTGAATGGACTTGAAATTTTTGTTTTGTAGGGCATATCACAAGTTCTGGTCTCTTTTAGAGTTGATAGGAAATGAAAACAAAAAAAAACCAGAAATTTATTATCATAGATATTTCAGAAAAATATTTTGGATTAATCTAAATAATCCATTTTGATGTGACTATGTTAAATAATTTATCCAGTAGGCAAACAAATGTAAAATTCTTAAATACTTAAAAGATTTTCTTCACTATAGGATCATAAAAACCTTTAAGTTTTCACTAAACATCTACTTCAGTCAAGTCAGTTTTCAATCAAAATATTCATCAAAATGTTCCTACTAGCATCAAATTTTGATTTAGTAATAATAATTTTATGTTTATACAGCATTCCATCCCAAAGTGGATGTTGTTTTCATTTATTAAAATTGTGCATATTTTCATAATTTAATTGTATCTTTGAGCTTGTGTTATATTTGCATTTAATATCCCTAAACGCCCACTCTAATTTCAATCTATACTTACATTCTCTTTGAAGATCAGAATTCCAAGCAATATAATTTCCCTTAGAATTATCTTGTTCCAATATCTCTCTGACAGAAGACATGTTTATCGAAATCCTATACCACTTGTCAAACCTGAGCATTTCTGTTGATTATCCTTCCAAATACAAATGCTAGCAAAACTAAGTATGCAGTCTTTACCTTTGAGAATGGCAAACACAGATCAGAAGGCTTTTCTAAGAATACAAAATACATCATTGTTATTTAATGGAGGATATCAACTTCTGTATAGAGCACAGCTGCTTCATTTCATGATAGAGTGTTTTTATTGAGTTTTTCTTTTTCTGAATAGTTACACATTTATATTCACACTATGAATTAATATTCAAGGTATGTGTAATTCCTTTTGCTCTCTTTCTCATCACAAGATATCCCTTTTTTTTGCTCTTCAAATAATTCCATTGCAAAACTAATGTGAATATTTTGGCTGCTCAGAAGAAAGTAATACAAATTACAGCATTTTGTATTTGCATCTAAGAAGTCTGTATCCTTAAAACAGTAAAGCTTGCTACCCAAAACAATTCCATATGATTCATTTCAAACTGCATATAATATTGAAAGCTACAATTTTAATTCTGTTTGAAAAATCTATGTGCAGTAAGAAAGACAGAAATTTCCACCTCAGAAAAATGATAGTTCCATCCTGATTACTGTTTTTAGTGTTGCATAATTGAAATTCACTCCTGCCATCTTCTCTTCTTTAAATTACTAAAGTCAGGAAACTTTAATGTGACTGTATACTGTGCCTTTTCTACCTTTTTTTGCTTACTTGCTGGTTTAAAGCAGTCATATCTCTGTACTTGTGAATATTCACCAAAAATTTATCAGATACTCAGAACCTTAACCATTATCAAACAGTTCCCAGTGCTGGGAGGGATCTTGGGAGATGATCTAAGTCACTGCACTATCTGTCCAAAGAGAGTGAACTCATGATATCTTCACTTTCCACAACAGAATGACATTGTTAGCTAATATTTGATAGTGATCCAAAGTAACTCCTCAGTCCTTCATATAACTGCTACCTAAATATCTGTTTCTCAGCCTTACCAATTTCCACAGTAGAATAGTCCATCATAAAATATTTTACATTTGTCCCCACTTTTTACCATTTTTTCCCACATCCATTTGTTCTAGCACATCTCAGAATTTTTGAAGATCACTTTGTTTTTCAAACTACCATAATGACTGCTTCTAACTGCAATCCTCTCCATCTCCTATTTTTCACATCAAAACTCTATTAAGAATATAGAAGAATAACTCTAGATTTACCAGATTTTGCAATTGCTTTGCACCCATATATCTATCATTGTTGCACAGGCAGTTTTCACTCTTGTGTTTCTGGGACCTTACGCACTTCACGTGTCTTTTGTCCTGAAATGAACAACAGAAACAGGCAGGTTTGAGGTTTGTTCCTCTCCTTAGCAGTGAGTTATTCATTCATTCACTATCCCTGGATTATTATTCAGAAACAAATGTACTTGTAAAAAAGACAATTAATGTTAAAAAGTAATTTGACAAGAAATGTTGGTGTTGAAATGGAAAATGCTATATGTTTTACTTCAGAAAGGAATTAAAAACAATAAAGACATGTAAACATTTAAATTTTGGGGGGCTTATTTTCTTTATGAAGTGTTACTCCAAAGTTTTATGTTAATTTTCAGAAGTGTCCCATTGAAAGACTATGATGTATATCAAATCTTCAATCACTGCAAGTTTTATCAGACTGTGGCAGTAAGCAGACTACATTTGATGCATCTGTCAAAGTATGGGTAGGCTTTCAATACTGAAGTCATCACATAAGAAAAAAAATTGCCTGGTCCTCTTTGCAGCGTATGGAAACAAAAGGTAACCAAATACTGGGAGAATTGACTATATGCTGTAATTAGCTTGTTAAAAAAAAGGACTACAAAGCCCAGACCCCACACTTTTTCTTGCATTTCTCCAGGGATGAATTATATGCTCTCAAATATGTTTCAACCTGATCTCATGCTGTTCTGGTTCTGAGCAGCTTAATTTTTTCAGCAAGGCAGCCAGGTGTGAAAACATATCATCATGTATGTATAAAATGCATAATGCATAAATATAAAAAAATGCATAAATAAAAATTGCATAAATATAAAATTTATATGCAAAAATATAAATGCATAAATATAAAAATGCATAAATATAAAATGTATAGTGTCCACTCTGGCACCTGGTGGTCTCCTGAAGACTGCATTGTTGAAAACAGTCCAAAAATACCTTGGTACAAATTTTACAGCTCCAAGATCATGCTTGCATCTTGTATCAAGTCTGGGAGCCTGGATCATGTAGCAAGCCTGCGAGAGGTCCAAGACACTCTGCAACATTACCTAATTGTCACTGATCACAAATGCCATGTATATGAACAGTTTAGATGTTTGCATAATTATTATTTATTTTTATCTTAGAAAAGATGCAAAATTTGCTAATAGCTAGTCAGCAGAACCACAAGTTCCTAGCACTGTTAGCTACATTTTTTTCTATCCTTTTCTACTTGTTTATGCACAACTTCCTATTCTTAACAGGAACAGGGGAAGCCACAACCTCTCCTAGGAACGTTCATGGAGTATGTAGCATATGCCTCACAACTACAACAAATAAAAAAAATGAGGTACTTCACACTCTGAAAACAGAGAGACATCTGCAGAATAATTTGACCTATGAATCGTGAATCTATCAAACCAATAATCTGCCTCTAGATTATATTTCTAGAAAACCAGAATACATGACAGTCTTTGCAGCATGGTGATTTTTTCCCAACCCTCTCCACAAAAAATCTGTGGATTTAAAGACCAAGAAATAGATAACAACTGGTTAAAATGACATTAGGTCTAGTCAATATTTAATATTTAAATTTAAAAATCCACTCATTGCAGAAATTTAAATACATGTACGTTCTGTCTCTTAAGATTGCTGTGTGCAGTATTGCTTGCCTGAGATTTATATAAAATATTTTAGGTAGTTATATGGGTGAGAATACTGTGATCAAGTGATATTGCTGGTTCCAATTCTTACTCTGTGAGTTAGTAACAAAGAGAATTTTCTCTCTAATTAAGAGGAGGAAAAAAAAAAGAAAAATACAAGCAAGTAAATGTTACTTAATAGTAATCTTATCTTTTTTCTTGCTCTTTTGTAGCAAGCAGATGGGAACAGCCACACAGCAGCAAAGCAGTCACATGAAGCACATTAAAATACGAGTCCTCAGAATTCTCCAAAAGCAATTGAGTTTGCAGACTCAGTTACTATGTAAACTCTATGCTTCATAAGTCATTTAAAGACTTTTTACAAGTGGCTTGTGGTTTAATCTTTTAATTCCGTTGCTCCATAAGTTTCCGTGTAGGTTCATTGAACAAGGAATTCAGGCAAAATATTTGGGGCCCTTTTTATCTAAAAGGGGTTAGAAACACAGAAATGTAGAGTATTTGAGTGACTGGAAGAGACTGTGAACTAACCTCCAAATTTGCTTCACATAAAATTCATTATCTTTCAGGGAACCGAGTATTTAAGACCGCACATTTACAACATAGCATGCTTGGCATCAGAGACCCTCCCTATCAGAGAACATCTGTGGAATGTATTCAGGCAGTTATAGTAAACATACAAATTTGTGCCACCGGGTCAAAAAAGAGCTAAGGCAAGGAGGAAATCACTTTCACATTTTGAAGACTGTTTATAGATGCTGTGCAAGGTTGTCAAAAATCTTAGATCTGTGTGCTGAAAATCTCAAAAATGTGTGCACACACAATCCTGTTATTCCAATTAGGGTTTTATCTGAGATTATAAATAAATCCAGAAATAAGTAAGCGTGGTTTAATTTAGTGTGCTGGCCTTGGCTAATGCCTTAAAGTTCATCGTATATATACCAAATAACACAGTCACCGTGGATAGAAAACATGGAGATGAGAAACTGCTACTGCGGCAGGGACTTGCCTTTGCTTAGGCTTTGGAGACAAAATGCAAAGGCTAGCAAGAAGGTACTGATAATTTCTGCCTTAAATATGATTTCTAAATGTACGTGTAAGAAATTGGTATGTTACTTGCTTGAACCTAGCATATTTTGGTCTCATTTACTAACATTTTATCTGTTAGTGTTGTAAACTCACACAAGATGATTAATAGTATGAATAAACTGTGACAGCTATCACAATTCCAATACAGTTGCATTCTATATTCCAGGGGAAAAGCCCCATTATACAAGTTTTTCTAAAAAAACCCTTAATATTAAAAATATAAGCATTAGTGTATTTTATATGAAAACATACCTTAGCTTATCCTAAATCTGTATTTGACAAAACAGCTTTGGCTAAAAATCAGAATATGACATGACATTTCTTGGATCATACTTAATTAAAATATATTAATATAGAAGTTTTATTAAGACATTAATATAAAATCTATGCTAACATAAACATTGAGATATTAAATTTTTGAACTTTTTAACCACCAGGGAACCCACAAACTCTATAGGTTATAGAGAGGAAAATACTTCCTTTTTGTCTCTTGATTTTCCAGATTTTTAATTTATGTACCATAAATATAGCTGGAGTGTTTTTAGAAACCTCTTCTCATCCTGAATACTGAGTTTGTCTAAAGCCACTGTCATCAGTGCTGTAGTGAACAGTTATGCACACCCAGCTTTGCTGTGGATACCCCACTAACTACTGAATCATTTGAAATTAGCACCAATTTATCTTCAAGAGAAAATCCAATTCATGCAAGAATTCAGAAAGTTTTCACTGCAAAGTAGTCCATGTTCCTATTTTGTTATGGCTTCTATCAGTGTGTAAGCTATGAAATGCATTTGAAGTGACTTTACATCAGGCAAGCCAATTTCATAGAGAAAGTTTCATTTGATCTTCATTTGATTTGAGTGTGGTGCAATCAGAATGTAGACTAATTATATGGAATGAGGTACCTTCCCTTAGCTCAGCTCTACATGCTCAGAGGAACAGAGAACTTACTAAGCAATTTAATTGGCAAAAGAAATGCAGAAAAGAAAAAAAAATGTAGGTCACTTTTACTTGGCATATGCTCAGGACACATGGCATATGCCTGCAGAAGTCCCAGTGACATGCAGAGGTGGATGTAGTGTGTCAAAAATAACTTTGGTTACTTACCAAACATTTCACTTGCACTTCACTTCACTTCTAGTTCACACCTTAAGAAAACTCCTCCAGGTGCACCGATGTGCCACCAGTGACTTGCCACTAGCTAGCTCGGCAGTGGTGACACACTCATTAAAGTGAAGTACGTTTCCATCCTCTCACCCAGCTCTCGAAAGGTAATATTGAGCAACGTCTTTGCAATATCCATTCAAAGACCTAAAATAATTGTACAGCACTTTAATGAGGTGTAAAATTTAAGTTTTCTCAGTCTTAGAGCCACGGTGCCTGCAGTAAGCGCATCTTGGAGTCAACAGTAATTGCTGGTTTTGCAAAATTTCTTGATGGAACATCACCTCTATTAGGTGGGGTTGATTAGTGATAGAAAAACTTTGTGTTCTAGTCACACAGTAGGGTTGAGCTGGCCAGGAGAACGTGCCCTCCTGTTTAGGGACTACTGTGCGAACTGCAGCAGAACCACAAAATGCATGGCAAGGGCAGTAACTTCTTATTTAAATTTTAAATAATTGGCTTTGTTTTAGCTCCCCTCTGTCCACCTCAAATACGGATTTTTGTCATCAAAGATAATGTCTTGCAGAGCCCAAATCCATATTATCTTTAAGTGTTCACAGCAAATAAAAATGATAGAATAGAAAAATATTTTTCTCACTGTGTCTTTCAATGAGTATTGTGAGCAACAATTCAGGACAGTTCTAAGATTGTTTCTTCTTTAGTTTAGCATATATCTTACACAATTTTAAAATGACAACTTGGTCAAATATGTTATTTGTGTGTAAGGGAAGGGGGAAGTCAGTTTTTCAACACTCCTATAGTATTCATTATCTCAGGATTGCAAAGCATTAGTCGACTTTAACCTCATTTTCTGAGTGTTAAAGTGGAAACATTGTGAGGCTTAAATTACCTGGATGAAATTTAAGTCAGTAGCAAATCCAAATCTTCTAACTCCATTTCCCAGATCAGCATATCTCCTTGCATTAAGGGCTATATGTATCAAACATGCTGACTATGTACTGCTTCATGGCTTTGAAAATTCATATAAAGTTTATGAATATATGATATAATAACTCGAGTTTAACACTGAGCTAAAAGTCCTTTCACTAAGCACTGTGATCATCTCGTTAGAAATCAGTTGTTTTCCCTTTCAGTCACCCAGAGTTGGTTGGTTGCTTTGCTAATGCATCTTTGGCACCTTTTCCTAAGTACTGAATGAGAAATTTTTCCAGCACCTTTCAGAACTACTTTTTATTAGCACTAATCTAAGCAGCTGTCTTCTAGAACACAGTCATTTCTGGATTTCCTAGTCTCTTTTGTCTTGTATATAGTACCCAACCTCTCCTCATCTGCAAGGCAAACAAAAAGCAGAGAGTTGCTTTGTGCAAAGGCACTGACCAGGGGGACTGTGAGAGCCACTGCGCAGAGCCACTGGGCAGCCTCGGAGCCAGACACTGAGCCAGTTCTGCAGCACCATGGAGCAACCACCACAGTCCTTGTCACATGCCCGTCCCCCTCACATTTCTACTCATGTTGGGAAAAATGTGCCAATGCATGCAGACAGTCCTTATGTGCTTATTAAGCATGCAAATTAAGCACGTAAGCATGTAAATTAAGCAAGTAAGTTAAGCATGGTAGTGTGTTAAAAAATGAGGCAAACGATAAATAGTTCTTGAGGAACACAGGGTTTTCAAAACAAACATTTCTGCTTATGCAGCACACATATAAGGAGTTAGCTTAAACATGAATTAGGTCTTTCAATATTATTTAAATATGTGTTTAAATACACAAAGTCTTGTGATTTTGACTATTAGCTCAGCAATGGTTGACTATTGGCACACATGGGAATTAAAAAATTTAAGAAATTGCTATTACGATTAAGTAGGAGATGATTAGCTGAAATTCTAGAACATAAGATCTCTCTGCATGTTTCAATACTTAATCAGAGAAACAAAGAGTGAAGGAACAGGTTGCAGTATTAGGCTTCAGTACATTTTCAGTGAAACCCATAGTTGCAAATATTTTTTTCATTAATTACATTCATTTAGTATTTTATGGTTTTTAAGAGCTAAAAATAGTTTTTGACTGAGATAGATTTTTGACTAAGATATCCCCCACTTTGCAGTAAGTATGTTTTTATTTTACCTTATTCAGCTGCTTTGGGAGTACATTCCTGTACATTCTCAGGAAAATTCCTATCCATCAAGTTAGTCATCAACACATGAAAATTAATTTCATGCCATGATGATAAGACTTATTTTGAAGCAAATTCTGAAAACATTTGTTTCTGGCATGGTCAAACATTTGTTTTCATGCTGTCATTTTGGCTTTGACATTAAAATCTCACACTCTTATAGAATTCGACTTCAAATATGTTTTGAATTTTTCTTGGTTATTTCTTTTAATTGAGACCTTCCTGAGAAACAGTTTGATTTCAACAGATCTGTGTTTTTCAACAACAGCTAATATATTGCCAGAACATTCTCAGCTCTGCTAAGGAGGAAGCAAAGTAGGACTGATAACACCTCTATGGGAAATTTCTTGTTTTCATTAACCATGTACCAAAATACATTTTTATATTGTTGTTCTCCTTATAACTAACTTGGCTATATGAGATAGGTAAATTGTGTGTGGGTATGAACAAAAAAAAAAAAAAAAAAAAAGGCTATAAAAAGTGAGAAATACGTTAGACTGCAGTCCCACAACAAGTTTTTAGGCAAGCTTGAACGGCACCGCTCCCTCCTTCCGGGAGCAAATGTGTGCGGGCCGCCCTCGGAAAGAGACGTCTCATTTTCTAACCCTTAAAACTACACAGAGTGAACCAGATCTGGTCATGGTTCACATAGACAACCAGTTTCTATTTAGACACACTGTGCAATTAGGGATGATGAAGCAGCAAATACTTCTGAGGAGGAGAATGGAAGTACGTCCAAATGACAACATGAAAAATTATGCAAATAAAGCATTAATGCAAATAAGCAGTTAATCTTGGTCTGCAACCTTCATGCTGAGGTTAGACCTGAATTTACATTTTTGGTGTGTACCCTAATTTTCGAAGTCCAGCATTAAGAGCTTCAGGTCAACTGATTCTAGCATTATATCTTTACCATTCATGTGACAAATTTGAGATACTTATGTGCCCAACTTTAGGCAGAGCGGGAAAGCTATATTTCAGGATGCAGGAAATAGCACTGCTGGTACAGAAGGTCACCAAATATAATCACCTCTCAATTACCAGCAGAGGATTATCTGGGTTGTGTATTAACTGTGCCACCCTGAAAGGGAACCTGTCATATGATACATTCACTAAGTGAGGTGCAGAGCTGAGATTTCTTCCCTGTCATGTGTCCCCTTGCTTCTGACCTAGCAGTAATTTCTGAGCACAGAGTATTTTCCAGTCTAAGTTATATTTCATATTTTCTTCTGATAGCTGCATTTTTGTATTGTTGAATACCACTTGACGCTGCCCTGAGCAATCAAAAGCTGAGCAGCTACCGTACAAATTTGGGAGTAATCTGAATAATGGTCAGACAACAAAATATGCCTAGACAGAATCATGGTCATCAAGATACTTCTGTATAATATCAGCTTTTAGAAACACAGCTATATATTGCTATCTAGTAGGACACGGTCACAGTTACCCATGTCAAATTAATTCCATATTCAAAAGTTCTGAAGTGCTGTTAGGCTCACAGTGAGTGCTAATATGGTTATAACTGTCTGTATGCCCCAAAGGTAAATAACATTTGTATGTGGTGCACTCACACTTTTGGGTGGCATGTTCTTACTTCTCTGTGCATAATTCTCACCACTTCAATTTTTCCCTGTAATTTGCATATGATTAAAGGGTTTCATTTCCCCTCACAATGTGTGAGCAGAACGTTAGGTAGCACAAATCAGCACAACTCTATTGACCACAAAGGAACTCTCATGATACACAGCCAAAAATTTCTTAGTATTTATTATTCTTTTTCCCTTAAGCATATAATTACAAAATATAACTTCTGAATTTGAGGTATTTAACGATGACTCATTTACTATGAGTCTTAATTAGTGGCCTTTTTTCTCTACTATGACACTAAAGTTAGATAGAAGGTGTGAATAACAAAGTCAAAACAATTGCTTCACATTAGTAACATAAGAATAAAAAATGACTTTATCATCAGATACATACCACTACCTAATGCTTACCACTTTTTTAGGACTAAAAATGAATCAAAGGAAAGAATTATGCATTTTAAGTTCATCCATAAAACTGACACATAGAAAGCTCCTAGTCTGGCACTAATGGCATTAAGAAAGCTAAAAAAAAGAAAGCTGGAAATACAACTACACATTTAAGTGTTATTAATTTTCCTATGTTGCAAATATCAATCAAGCAGACACAAACAAAAATGATATTTAGTTTGTAGAGCCATAAAACCTTTTTGCAAGTATGGACAAAGAAAGTTTAGACTGTGAACGACACTGGAAGTTCCTGAACAGTCTATGGCTTAGATATGAATTTTTAGATGCTACAAGATGTCTACAAAAGAAAATATATCAATAAAAGCTGTGTTCTCTGGCTCAGGGTAGTAAGATTTACTTAGAGCCAAAAGAAGTGTAATACTTTAACAGTATGGAAAGAATGGACTCACGTTTTTCCTCACACTGTTCGAACTGAAAATAACACAGTAATAACTAAACTAAAAAAATATATATATATATAAAATTATTTTTTTCCTACTGAGAATCTGGAGATTCTAACAAGGACAATAACTACTGACAGTTCTACACTTGTTTTCTTGTTAAAAATCAGAAGTTTTGTGCTTTAGATTAAATATCGTAGGAGCTCTGATGTAGGATGGATTAAGAAGAGGGATAAAAAAGCCATTTCTGGGCAGAAATATTATTGTACATAAATATATATGAAATATGCATATACAAATATACTTCTAATATAAAATATAAGCCATATTTCTAAAACCACAAGGCCGTTTACATGCACGTATCCTTAACGTCCAGTCTTGCAATATTGAAGTCAAAAGAAATATTGCCATTAATTTTAATGATTAGTGCATGAGACATATCTTTGCATATAGCAAAATGAAATTGCAGAGATTTTGCCTACAATATTTTGCCTGACAGCTGTACTGTCACTAAGTGTGCTTCGGAAAGACGCCTAAATACATCTAGTGTCTTCTACATTGGAACTTACCCTGGGAGCCAAGAACAGAAGTGGGTTCCATGCTGAACCTTGTCATGGAGATACTCAGCAAATGTCTTGCTGAATCAGGGAACAGGCCAATAACAAAAGATTTATTAGACAAGATCCTACAGTTACCCACATCAAAATTGCAGATTTGTATCACCATAATAGTGCATAGTATGCCTAATTTACTTTAAATATAAGTAGGATCATGTTTTATGTTTCCATTTTGTATGTTTATATGCTATGCTTTTAAATTATATGACAGAATATGCTTTATCATGTTACAGATATTATAATAAATAAAAAGATGTTCCCTTTTTTTTCCCCAATGCCTTTGTAATTATAAGATAACCAAGGAAATCATTCTGTGATTCTTGCTATTTATTTAGTCAAGATTTATTCTTAAAAAGGGCCATAAAACTCTAAAATAGTATAAAAGGAAAAGAGTGTTTTCATAAATCAAAGGTAGAAACTAATTCATACATTTCCTTCTGTTTCTAGTGTTCATGTTTTTTGCTATTGGTCAGCAGCAGAAAAGCAGGAGAGAAAAGGGCTTTTATTTTATGCCAGCACTGTTTACTTTGCAGTGGGGCTATAAGTTTTGTGGACACTGAAAATATAAAAGTGGAGTGGACTCAATGAACTGAAGAATGCAGTAGGAGGGGAGGTAAGACGAGCTGTAAAACTAATTGGTGTCCAACATGTTTTGGACTGCATTTAATTTTCTTGAGGGGAAGAGAGGTCAAGAATGGAATGAAGTCAATGAGAATAGGAATAAGAAAGTGGAAAGCAAAATGGCCAGTATTAAAAGGTCAGTGAATATCCCAGGGACAGGAAATGAACTTTAAACAAAAGTATAAGGTAGTATTTCTATCCACGTTTGGGAGTTGTTAAAATTAGTATTAAAAGAAGGAAACTTAAATAACCAGATGTTTCTTGTATGAAGGCTTGTTTTAGTCTGCTTTCAATTTATTGGAGGCCTTAGCAAGACCCAGATTTTGTCTGCTATGTAATTAGGAAATGAGTATTTCAGCACAGTGCTAATGTTATTTAAATATTTTAAAAGACTTGGATATTTTACACTGACTTACTTCCTGTTACACTTTTATAGTCTTTCTCTTGGAAGAAACCTCCATTCTGAACTGAAGCAAACTTTCCACAAACTCTAATACAGAATTATTACATACAACACAGCAGCCAGCAGGCCAATATATACCTGATACACAGATCAGCTGGCAGTCTACCTTAACAAATCTGGGCTATGTATGCATAAATTCATACATGACCTGTAAAGTCACCAGTCCAGTATATTTTAAAGTATATTACTTAGAGCATCAGCTTCTTCCACAAAGAATGATTGTTTCATTAGGAATTGTTTTCTGCCAATAAAATTTTAGCTAAAATTGAATCCAGGTCAGGTAGAGGGCATAAACTCTTTCTAGTTTAGTTGTGTGCACATCAGAAATCTTTTCCCAGTATGTTTAGGCTTTCATCCAAAGCCCACCAAACCCTATTAGTTTTAGCGTCTTCACTTTTACTTGAATGGGCTATGAATCAGGTTCTTTGTGGTCTGAAATTGGACAGTACACATTTTCTGCTCCAGAACATTTAATTTAAAATAGCCACTATTTTTACCTCTTGTGCAGCTTCACACTTACTTTTTTCCACCTCAATGCTACAATTAATTAATATTGCACCACTAATTAAGTGGTGGAATTAGAAGTTTTCTAAGAATACTTTGTAGGACAATGATCTAACAGAGGAAACACTAACCTTATAAAATGCTTTCTAGACCATATCTTCTTTTACTTGGACAAAATTTGAGGTTATAATAATAACATGATGTTATTTATAGACATCTGTGTCTTCAAGTGAAATTTTGCTTTCTTTTTCTTTCAGTGAATATCAAATCAACAGGTCTGAACCATACATTAACCTTGCAAACATAATATCAAACCTCCTATACAAACGTAAGTGACATTAGTCCTAAGAACCGGGCAACAGGTTTCCACGTTCTGTTTCCTATATGGAGTGAACTCATGGAAAGAGCTCAATGTGTGAGCAGAAAAAATTTATTGCCTTTTCTGTGTGAGACTTTTCTGATAATACCTCAAAGGGATGAAGATAGCAACAAGGAGGACATGAGGACAGTGTGGATTTATGTTTGTGTTTATAAAGCATCTTCTGATAGGCATGCTCCAGGAATTTTATAAAAGTGTTTCTTTGGAACTTTGGAGAAGGTTACCATGTAAAGATTAATACCATTCACACAGCAGTGATGTTTTAGTAATTTCTTTTTTTTTTAAGCTCGGAGGAAAGTAAAACTATTTGAATGGGAATAGGTCTGCACTAGTTTCCCTCCTGCATTTTGCAAGATAAAACTGTGGGAGGCTTAGCCTTTAGGCAGATTTCAAATAAATACTTTATAAAAGGGCAGAAGAGCAAGATATACAGCAAAAATCTGCTGAGGGATTTTGCTAAAGAGGATAAAAGGATTACAGCTAGTTAAAAAAGAAGAAAATTTGGGGAAAATATTTCCCATGTAGAAGAAAAATAGTATATGGATTTTCGGGCCTGAATTAGTAGAATTTCTTTTGATGTAGTTGTAATAGTAATAAGTTGGTCTTTGCCTTTGCCTTTTCTCTCCTCTCCATTCCTCTCCTCTCATCTCCTCTCCATATCTCCATCTCTCTTTTCGATAGAGTTAAAAGGCCCACAGAACTTCATGTAAGTGGCCAAGATGCAAGTTGTCATTTCCTTAAGGCTGCTAGAGCTTGCATCTTTCCTCAAATGTTCTATGAATTCTTTTCTTAAACCTATATGTCATGTGTTTAGACTGTTCCCACTGGCATCAAACACCCATATGGCACCAAAAATGAAAGCTGGACAGATCATTCTTTCTGGAACCTTAATGGGAGAGAAAGGTCTGGTTTTTAATTTGTGTCTTGTTTAAGAATATTGTGGATTGTTATTAACATAGTAATATATTTATATTTAAGCAAGGGAAAAACTAAGCAATATAATTTATTTTAGAAATGAAATAGATACCTGGTTACCTTGCATATGCATCTTGCCCTGTGAAGCTCCAGGAATAATCTCTGATTAATACATGAGATGTTCACAGAATGCCTGACAGAATTGGGAAGTCAAGTTTAGATGGAAACTTGGCACTGAGATATTGGCTTGTCCCTTCAAGGGGTGGGAAGGGAAAAAAAAAAGTGCATTAAACCACGTAGGCTTGCATACAAGTACATATGAGAAGACTTTTAAACTTCTTTTTTACATTAAAATAGAGAACAGTGAAATTGTAAAGATTCCATGTGTGTTCTTATAAACTGTGCTTTTCACACATCTTTTGTTAGACACATGGAATGTTAACTGAAAGGGCTTATCTTAAAAATCAGCAGGGTAGCTGGAATGCAATTTTACAAAACCTGGCCATCTTTCAACAAGAGTGGGTGGATTTTCAATGCAGCAAATGTTTGTGTATTAAAAAGTATTTGCCATGGTGACAAGGCTTGGAGAAACATCCCATTAGCCACAGACGGGAAGCCGTTGCAGATTGTTCTGATTATCCATGCCCAAAACTTAGTCTGGCTCCGTTTATATGGCATTTCCCGATTTAAAAAAAAAAAAAAAAAAATCAACATATCCCTAAAACCTGAGCAAACTGTTTGCACTTACTCGTGCTGTATTTTCTGGCTCAGATTCAATACATGATTAGATTCTTACTTTTCTGGAACTTAAAACATGTCCTTACAGCTAAGCATATGCTTAAATATTCTCCTGCACTGGGACCCGAGAGGATGTTCCTATATTTCTGCCACAGCCAGGACTTCTGTATTTTAGGATACAAAGGCTTTTAATCTATAGGTCTATAGAAAGGTGTGTAAAACAAGTCGATAAGTGTTTGTGGTGAGGAATATTGTGAGCGAGGAAGCCCTGGAGAACGCATGGGCATATTTTATATATGTGTACTAAAGTCTTATCTGCATGAACCTGGGACAACTTCATTAACTGTGGTCCCAAGTACCTCTTAGTAAGAGTTTTGTATCATGCCATCAGGGCTTCAGTATAGAAACCTGGAGCAACGTAGGACATTTATACAGGGGGCACCACCACAGTCTCACTGTCCTTGTGACACAGCTCTTCTATGCATACCACATTACAGTTTTAAAATCAGTTTGGGATGATAGAGTACTGCATCTCACTGAAAACTAGGGATCTCTCTCACTAGAGATGTAAAATTCTCATTTCTTCTTCTCTGGAGCAGCAAGATGTGGAGCTTGCGCAAGTTAAAAATGACTGTCACCTGCTACAGACATCAAAAAGAAAATAAAACCCAGCATGTTAAATAGTAGCTACTAGAAAATGCTCAATTCTATCTAAAATCAATATGTGCAATTAAAGCAGTCAAAGCAGCCCTATAAAGTGCCTACAGGGTCATTGGAGATGAGAGGGAAAAAAATTACAGGTCAAAACCAGCCTGGAATATACATAAGAGCCCAAGCCAGATGTGAACTCAATTGGTTTGATACCTCTGGCTCACATGTAATAATCAGAGACGGATTAAAACATTCCAAAAGAAGTGTGAAAATCTAGCAGTAAAAAAGCTTTAAACTCAATGGAAACTGCATGAAGCCACAATGTCTTGAAATATAATACAATGGACATTTTCACATCATATATACAGAGGTTCTCTTTTTAATATTCTCGCAGGAATTAAATTAAATAATGGGTTTAAATATTTGAAAGAATATGTATTGCCTTTTTTATTCCTTGTGGAACATTCACCCAGAGGCATAATCTGGGAAGTGTAAAATGGATCCTTTTTATTTTCAGGAACAATGTTTATAGGCAAATGATCTTTTATGTGCTGGAATGAATGACTATGCTATAAAACTAAGTATCCTAAAGAACAGTGCTTTGAAGTTATACTTGGCTGCCCAAGGTAGATGACAGACAGTGTCAGGAAAAGGGATAAAAATGCTTAAAGGTCATACTAAGGTTAAAGCAAATAGGTCACAGCAAATTAATCCTTATCATCTGACTAGCATAGAGTAAAAAAGAGAAGTGTTCAGGCTAAAATCTAATAAAATTTAGAGGAAAGATATAAAACAATTAGCTGTGTCTCTCTGAACTCCTCTTCAATTGTTTGAAATACAAGTTCCACTTCTGCATGAAAACAAATAGTTACCACTTTCAGATACTCTGCTTAGTGATTTGTGCATCCAAAAAGTGTTTTTTCATAAGAGATAAACTTAGTAGATCATTTTTGATTTCAGTATTAGTTTGGTCTGAACAAGAATTATAAGACAATTGAAAATCTTTTATTAATCTGCATATCTGTCTCTACTTATTGCTATCACTATACTTAATGGACAAAACTATGAACATACATATCTAGACCATATTTATAAGAGATACTATTTAGAAAGAGCATGAAGGAAGTATTATAAAACCAATATTTTTTATACCTTTTAATGAGCCTGATCCTCTTTTAGTGAACACTGAAAATGTGAGTTGACAGGGTTGCAAAGTCATCTGGAATGGGAGGGAACTGTCAATACCACCCTCTGTTCTGATCACACCATCCTCTACTGCTCTCCCAGACTCTCTTTAATGACCTTGGGGAAAAGGGAAAGGAATTTACTTCACAGTTTCCATCTCTGCTAGGTTTGTGGAAGGCATTTGGGACACAGTTCAAGTAATATGGGGCACAGTGAGCATCTCTTTCCTATTTTTTTCCATTCTACCTCTCAAACAACATACTCTGTGAAGTGGGAATTGCTGACTCCCTTTATTTATTTATTTATTTCAGGCATATCTGTAGCTTGGAATACTAGGATGGCAGACTTTTATCATTATGCATCTTATGATGTCCACTTAACAGAATATAACATTGAAATACCGTCCTGTGCTGAACAAACATAAAATGAAGTTCTCACTAGACATTAAATTATTCATTATTACTAAAGTCTTCATTGAGATTAATCAGAAGTGATTAACTGATGACCTCTTAAGACATGCCAAAGTCTGCAGACCTTGAAATTCAGAATATTTTTCAAGTCTAGAAGATTTTTCATTTTTTAGGCAGTAAAACAACCTAGATTTTTTAGTTGATATTGGTCAATGAGAGGAAGAGAGAGAAAATAGAATAGCAGGCACATGTAGTTGATAAAGACAAATATAAGCAGTCATAAAGATGCACAGCTAATGAAGGACATTAAAAAAAAGACATTAATATAGCAAACCATCAGTCTAATCATTTACCTGTATGCTACAATTCTTCCTCCCCAGTATTGGAGAAGTTTTCTCCAGGACTCCAGAATGAATTGACAAGGCATTTTGTTTAACTTACTTTCTAAAGCTTGTAAACATCCCATGAAAGAAAAGTTTTTACTAGCAAATATCAAATCCAAACTGGGACCTTTCAGGCATCCCTGAAATAAAAATGATCAGTTGAAGTCTATAGCAAAACTCCCACCGTTTGAAGAGGGAGCAGATTAGGTCAAGCTTTAAGTAAATATACAGCTTTCAACCCTAAACAACAGCAATTCAATCAAAACAGAAGTACTACATGTAGACTATAATATTCCTAAGTGATATTAGAATTTAATTTGTTTTTAGTAAATGACTTTACATTTATCATGTCTCTGTGATATTTTATATCTGCCAAAATAAAACTGAGCATAAGAGGCTACATACTGGGAAGTGATAACTTGTGGTGTCACATTTCAGTATATAGAGTCTTAAATATTTATGTGCAAAAGTAATTTAGCTATAAGTCTGCTTCCTGTTTTAAACCAGATGCTATTGCATAAGCTAAAAATATTTAAGAAAAAGTCTAGAATGATGAAGGACTTCATTTGTAAATGTGTTCTGTACACTGTCAAAGAAGGATCTTACGGACTTTTACAAAGCAATTGGCCAGTCTTGTGCGTGCCTCAGCCTTGATGCATAGATGTATGACCAGTTTCTGTGCATTTGCATAGTGGCATGAGAACTTTCAGTATGAAGAATGATTTGTATTTACAACAGAAATATTTCCCTGTTTTGTTGTGTTTTTATTTTGTTTTGGTTTTTTTTTTGAATTCATAATGAAAAAGGAAAGAGGAAAGGGGGTCTTCAATTTAACCATAGGGAAGAACATTTCTTGCAGCTCTCAATTCATGACAGGTGCTGAAGTAAAGAAATCTAGAAAAGAGTTAAGTGGTAAAAGATGAGTGAGAAAAAAAAAAGTTAATCATAACCAGAAAAGGGGCGCATTTTTAGAAGGTTAGGGTTTGCTATCTAATATCCTGTTAGAACAGTTTAAAGTCCTTCCTGAAAAACATAGGTCTAATTTCAAAAAGGCAAAAGTTAACCTTAGCAATCAGTAAAAATCATGCAAAATGTGACATTAAACAAAACTAAAAACACAGCTTTTTCAACCTTGTGTATTTCAACCTTCAACTGGGACAAGTATATTTTTAAATCAAAACAGCTACGACCCAAGGTCCAGAATGCATAATTAGAACCCAAGCAAACTATCTACATGAAATAAAAGCCTACACATTTTGCATTGCTCTAGACATACTCTAATGATATTTTCATTTTCATCTGCAATTAGGTGCAAAGAGAAGGAGCAAGCTGCAACTAGGGAAACCACTAATGGTACTATGACACAACCGTATTAAGGCACTGCCTGTATCAACACTGTCATTCACCCTGTGAGCTACTTTTTGTTTTTTCATCTTTGAAAACATAAGTAATTGATCTTTACAGTTTGCTATTTTTTACTTCTTGCAGCTAGTTGTGGAACTACATATTTTTGGCATGAACAGGAAGCTCCACATACACTCCTCTACACGTACAATCACAGACAGTTGTGTTACTGGGAGGAAATTGCTAGTCCTTGCAGATGGCACAAGATCTCCTCAGCTGCTCTCTACCTTGCCCGTATGTCTCAAACCAATAGTCCTGCACCTGCAGCCCTGACTGACCTAAGCCAGACCAGCGGACACATTTTCCTCCTAGAGTGTCTTACAGGCCGCCCACAGATACATGAAGTACAAGCATCCTTCAATTTCATAGAATCATAGAATGCTTAGGGTTGGAAGGGACCTCTAGAGATCATCTAGTCCAACCCCCTGCACACGCAGGGTCACCTAGAGCACGTGGCACAGGACTGCGTCCACGCGGGTTAGGAAGATCTCCAGAGAAGGAGACTCCACAACCTCTCTGGGCAGCCTGTTCCAGTGCTCTGTCACCCTCACTGTCAAAAAATTTTTCCTTAAGTTCCTGTGGAACTTTTGATGCTTCAGTTTCTGGCCGTTTCCTCTAGTTCTGTCAGTGGCCACCACTTTGACCCCACTATAGTTGCCAATCTTTCATTAAACCAGATGTCCATTGTTTAAATGTACAGAAGTAGAGCACGCATTGATCAGCAAAGGCATTTCACAAACATTTTCCATCACTGCTAGCTAACTTGCTTAAACCAAATGGTTTTCCGTGTACCAACGGTTTGATGCAGTCAGATATGCGCATGCCACTTCAACCCCTTTTTGCATGGATTCCCTCAAAAGTTTGCTCTCAAGAGGAAGATCAGAGTAAGCTCTTCACATAGTTTCATATGGAAACTTTGCTGCCATTTCTGGCCACATTTTATTTGTATACAATTCTAGAATGGCATGTTTGTTATCAACAAAACTAGTCAGACTTCATAAGTTAAACAACCTTTGAGTTTTCTGCAAGAAGTCATATATCTATACCATAAGTATCTCTAAGCAACTCACCAAATGTCCATGCTGTTACATAAAAAATTCCCCTGAAAGCCAGGGCAATTAATTCCTGGGATCTGGAAAAGATGTCAGGAATTTAGGCCTTTTTCATTCATTAGACTGAAATAAGAATTTGAAAAGTAAGACCTGCTTCAAAAAAGCATGTTGGCAAGCTAAAACTATTGCTGCACATGCTTGAATATATTGACAAGTTCACCTCTGAATCAATTTGTAAGGCTGCTCCTCTTGGCAAAGTGCTAAGAAAATCTCAGAAATCCTGAAGTCAAACATGCTTGAGTTTAGTACCACTGTGAACATTGTATTCGGGGCATGCAATATGCAATCCTCAGCAACCTGAAATCTTGGAAGCAAATTGTGTAATATGTGCCTGCCAGTACGGTGTAGTACTTATACATGTCATATAAATATGATTTATATAATTAAACTGATATAGATTTCCATCCTGGGCAAGTCTTTATAAGTTTTCTCTCCTGACAATTGTTCTCCCAAATGCTTCCTGTACATTACATTATGAAGAATTTTTATGTTTAGCACTTACAGGACATACTGTGGCAGATAAAACGCTAGTGTTCAACAGAAGTCCAGGAAAACTTTAGTTTTTTTATTCAACTACGTATTATTTCACTTCCCACAAATCCTGAAACAGCAGGCACTCCAATGCACTTATAAAGTAAAGATAGCAATTCATATATCATTTCATTTTTAAAGCATTTTTAGACAATATTCTTCCTTTCAAAAATATATGTTTTACACACAGTCTTTAGAAGTCTCAGCAGATAAATTCAGCCTACCTCATATTAGGCAACAATCTAATTCTTTCAACCAAAATAGATAATAATGGATGAAAATACACATCATTATTCCCTTTTACAAATGGAAAACCAGAGCATGGAAAGATTCAGCCAGATGCCAAAAATCACTGAGGAAATATCTGAAGACTACAGCACCTTGATATTGAAACTGAGTAAAACATTACAATAACAATGACATCTCATTTTGAACTTGTTCTGTCTTTTCAAACCAAGCACTCAATAATTATTAAGTAAATGCCTGGTCAGTAGCAGATGTGGGAGAAAGGAAAAGGGGATTATGGAGAGCAGCAGCATAAACATATGCCTTACTCAGAGCAGATGGGTAGGCATTTAGGAAGATTTTTCAATTCTGTGGCCATAATTACTTATAAAATAGTAAAAGAGTATAGCTTTTCTTGAAATTTCCAAGTTAAAAGGCATTCGCATCACTTGGTCTTTAATGCATATTGCAATCTAGTAAGCAGTAAGTCATTCATGGTAAGCATATTGCCCTTTACAAAAAAATAGAGTGTATATATAACTTTTCTAAGAAGTTATTAGAATTAATGGACATAATCATATCCAGAGGGAAGAAAATAATGTGAAAAGCTCACATGCTGGATTTGTTTTTGTTTATAGAGTATTTCCAAATTAAGATAACTTTAGTGAAATTAAATGACATCTGCACTTAAGAGGTGGTGCCTCAATTCCATGCATTTTCACTTATAGGCAGGATTCAATGACAGCTCACCACAAAATGATTCTGTGTTGAATTCAGTGCATTTCAGTGAATTCCTGAGCATACAAACTGCTGGTAAAGAACTGCTATTGAATCACCAAATGGAGGATTTTATTTTTCAGTCTTTTATGTAGGCAGCCTTCCATTAAAGACAATAGTGAGTTTATGTATTTTCGATAGTAAAAGTCATTACAACTGTCTATGTTTAATTCTATGCACATTTACCATATCTATTTTTACCATATTTCAAAGGACTGCTACAAAACAATATACCCTATAGTGAACAGACCAAACTACTTTCGAAAAAAGCATATGCATTTTAGTCAAGTTATGCAGCAGTTCTCAATATATGCCTTTGGAAAACAGAAAGTCTTCATCATAGAATATAGAGAGATTTAAACTCAAATGACACTCTTCTTTGGGTATCTAAGATTAAAATCTTGCCCTGTGTCATTGCAGATCTCAGAAACTGTGGACACTGTTTTAGTTTGTGGAAATTGGAGGAGAGGGAAGTTTGTAAAAAGATATTCTAACTACATTCACTTGAAGATCTTTTTAAGTGTACTGTAATAATTAAAGTGAACATGCTAAAGTTTATGCTTGAATTAAGAACCAAAAGATAATAGGAAGTCTTTAGTGTAAAAAAATTTAGAATTCTTGTCAGAACATTCCTAGAAACATATTAAACAAGCAAGGTCCTTGATTTGCAAAAGAGAAAAGAAAGACAGAAAGTCAAAAGCCATTATGGCCATTATGGCCAGATTCAAGAAATAAAAAAATAAAAATAAAAACAAAATAAAAACAAAATACTGAGCGGACAAGGTGAGTATATAGAGTGATTGCTATAAATGGTGAGTTTCTATCAGCCTTTAATTGCTTCCAGACAAATGTGTTACAGTATTTCCTTAAAAGAACCACAGTTTTTGAAACAAGCATTATACAAATTGTTCTTTATACAGTACAGTGAGAACTTCGTCAACTAATGTTAGCATTGATTCAGAATGAGTCAAGTATCAGTAAAGCAACCAAATATTGTTCACTTAGCCTTCAAAAAATGAAAAGTTCTTATGAAGATGAGATAAGATCAGATGGGATTAAGAAAGATACTGCCAATATATTGGTCAGTCTACAGCAGTTCCAACATACCCCAAATCCTATCTGGTTTGTAGCACTGAAATAGGAGCAGAGGGACTGTGCTGAAGTTGTTACATCCACACCTCTCCTTCTAGGTGGAGAACTGGGAGCATTCCCAATACCCCACAATTCTCTATACCCAAGAATGCTGGATGGATTTGTAATGAGAAATAATTGTATTATAGAATATCCTAATGCAAGAGGATAACCACTGGAGATTGCTTTAATAAAGCATCCGAAAAGCATAACAGCTTTTTTTTTTCTGAAATTGTCTGCTTATTACCAGGACATGGTTCAGGAAAGTGGTGGCAAATTTACTCACTGAAGGCAAATTTTTCTGTGCTTAGCAAACATGAGTGTTCGGTATCTAATATTAATGTGCAAGTGTTTAACATGCAGCAATAGCTAGAGTGACTTGCGCAGGCAGAGTTCCAACAAAAATGTATGCAGGAGCTGGGTATTTATAGGTAGGGTTAGTTTTAGGTATGCTATTGAATATGCCACAGTTCTGAAAGGTAGAGCACAAGAATGTGTTGCAAGATTTTTTTTATGTGGTTTGTTCTACGGTTAGAAATATTACCTGCTTGACTTCAATAAACATACAATACAAAGATCTACACTGGATGAGAATCTAAGTTTTGTTTCCTTTCCACTTCTGCTGCCATTTCTTCTGGAATGTTTCTTTTGTGTTTATATAAAGATGACAGGGTTTGTTTTTCCTCCAAACACGAGTTAAAGCTTGTAGAGCTGTTGTAGGAGCTCACATGGATTTCTAAGAACACTGATTGTATTACAAGAATGTTTTACTAAACTATCATCATTTTCTTTTTGAACATTTGCTGTTTCTAATCAAGTGAGTTAGTTTATTTCTGCACTCTACAAAAAGTGAGATTCTTGGGCATCACAGAGAGAGAGTTCTTCAGTCATCATTATTATGAATGGGGACATGAAATTCTTAACAGCAAGACATCTAAAAGAAACAGTGGTCTTTGGAAGAGGTCAGGGGTGAATAATAATTTTTTAAAAGTTATCTATAAAAAACATTTTAATATGCTCCAGGCCTTTCACGGTTATGATGATTCTCTGATGATACTCAGCTACTCATGGTAAATAGTGCTGTGTGCCATGAAGATGTACTCTCTCGGAGCCTACACTAACATTGCCATAAATTTTTGTTGTTGTTGTTTTCTGATTTTTTTTTCAATGTAGGAAACATAATCCTTGGCATCCTTGTGGTTTGGACTGTTAGCATGAGGCTCTAAATCCATTTTTCCTTCTAGATATACAGAAATCAAGAATTTTCAGCTACTGATCTCATCACTTACATTGAGAGGAAGGTAAATGTGTTCAATTTGACATGTACTGAGTCAGGTGGAAATGGTAACATTAGATTTGGTGTGATATGGAAAAAAAGATGTGGCCTACAGGAAGAACAATGAACACCTGGAGCACATGAGATTTTGCTGTGAACATTTGTAAGAATTGTTTACCAATTTATATGTCAAGGCAGAACTCTGAATTAGAAGTTTTAGCTTTCTAAAGTCCTCTCCAAATGCACATTTCTGTGCAGTCTCACATCTCACACAACTCGCCTCCTAGTCATATATAAAAGGAAATGGGCCAACATCATTCATTCTGAACCTACATTTTGCAGTGCAGACTTTTCTGTGGCATCATTAGGTAAGCATGTCTATGTTCCTTTAGTTCCCTGAGTTCACCAGCTTAGCTCTTATAACTTAACAGACACTTGTCAAAGTAGGACTGTGTGAGATTAACAGTCCAACACTAACTAGTCACGCTGAGTGTTTCAAATATTTTTAAGCGATGCTTTTCAGAGATGCCTGGATTCCAAGGATCAGGTAGGTATACAAAGCTTCTGTCCAGAAGGAGCAACACTTTACTCTCCTTTTTTTTAAAAAAAAAAAAAATCTTTCTCCAAATCAAGCAGTATTTTGACGTAGTTTAAAAATCAGCATTATCAATTATGTCTACTTACTGCCTATTGAATTGGATTACCACTAATGTCAGCAGAAATTGATTCTTTTTTTTTTTTACTCACGGATTTTGAGAGAAAACTGGGCATTTTTAAAAAAATTCTGCAGGACAAATGATGTCTTAAGTAAAAAACAAATTTAGAAATAGAGTATTATGAAATAGCAAGTCTATTAAAGCAACTTTGTGATAACCTGTCTACTTCCTTTAACTACCTCAGTAAAAGCTGAATTTATATTCACTTAAGCATACATGCTTTGTCCTTTAGAAAGTTACTCTATTTGGCTTTCTCAAATGTAATCAGAACTGTTCTGTGTATCCCTAATTACAAACACATTTCTTTCTCCATGCAATGTCCCTAAGCATGCAGCAAACATACTCTTGCCAAAGCTTTCTGGCATTTTCATTCCACTTAGCATCCAAATCTACAATTTTCTGTGAGAAAAGCTGTAAGAAAGACTGTAAACAGGATAATTATGTAGCAATACAGTTTTAAATGCAAGTTTTACTTGCACATTGTTTTCAATGTATTATTTTTTTTCTTTCTAATGAGTTGTGGAGTTACAATGTGATTGTCACTGAAGCACAAACAAGTTTTCTTTAAATAAAATTGCAAGAACTTTGTGACAGATTTCAAACAGAAGATATGATGAAGAGAAAGGCAAAGGTGTGCAGAATGTCACAGAAGTTATCCACAAACACTGTAATGGTTTAAGATGTGTCAATTCTGTGTGGCCTCCTCTATCTCATCCTATGGAATAGCTCTGGAAGGGAACCAACCAAACAGAAAAAAAAACAATAAAGAATGTAGCCTACTTTTCTGTGTTCTTTACAGATGCCAAAAGCATCTCTTGTTAGGAGATGAGTTTTGGAAAATATTCATAAATAAAACACATTTTCAAGATATGAGTTGAGTCACAGCTCAAATAATAATTATCACCAATTTTTTGATATTTGGAAAGACATCATCCAGTAACATGCTAAAACAGAGGAAATATTTTTGTCACAAATTTCCTGGGAGATATTTTCCACTCTGTAAAACAAACAAACAAACAAACAAACAACCTTAAACCAAAGTTAGTGAAAAACTATTGGAAGGCTTCCATATTTTCCTGTTCATTAAGAAGTTATGAACAATATTAGTTGATAGAAGAAAACTTGGTCATAACATCAGCCATTGTCCATAGAACAAAACTTACCAAAATTCATATACCATTTTAAACATTATTCATTCATCTGTCTATTAATTGTAGAGATTGAATTGAGTGAGCTTGCTTACCACTGTGTTTTCCACTCAGGGTGAGGAGATAAATATTCTCGAATATTTTTCTTTTACACTGTTAGAAGGTGTAAACCAGCTGCTTAGAAATGGTAACTGAAATTTTCAAATAATACTCTTCAGAACATATAAGACTTTGACTAAGCTGGATACAACATATGAAAACACTTGCTTTCAGTGGTAAAATTTAAAGAGGGTACCCTTTCATGGTTCTCAATAAAGAACACCTGCAAAATACCTTCAGGTGAAAAACTGTGAACAAAGTAATTCTTCCTCATAGCCCATAGAATTAAAATGACATAGACATTTTTGAGTAATATTTTTCATGCTCTTACCTGTTCTAATGCCTGGCCAATTCTCCTTGGAGCTGTGCTGATACCCATTAAAAACATCACCTTTTATTCAAGTGAGTACGTGGCCTCTGCTTTTGAAGTGATCCGGATTACATTCCCATTCCAGGCATTGAGCATCTGAAATGTTTGGTATATAACTTAATGATAAATCCTGAGTTACTGTATGGCCAGTGTGTTAGCTAATAACTGAATGAACCTTGAAGAATCAAATTATTACTGTCTTGTTTCCCAGAACTAATGATTAGTTAGTTTACTTAAGCAAGTCAGGATTATAGCCAAATTTACCAGTTTCTTCTGCTGGTAAATTCATTCTTGCATACAAATTAATTAGAATCTCTCTTTTGTTATAGGAGTATTCCCAGTCCTATCTTTCATGATGCCCATATTTACTCATTATTCATACATTTACAGCTTTAAGTTGAAATTAGTTTAGGTATTTATGTATTCTTATTAGATTATGTAACCATTGTCTATCACTGAAATGAATTCATTTCAACATTACAGTAGTATAAAACTTACCAGTAAGTGATTGTATTCATTCACATAATTTTAAATAGAACTCATTCACTTTTCTATTAATTAGAGATGTTGGTTGAGAGAGTTTACATTTTGTTATCTATTCCACTCAAAGGAAAACAAATAAAATATTGTAAACTCTCCAAGAAATTAAAAGAAAATTTATCTTGACGCAAGAGAATAAATGTCTAAATACTGTAGAGAGCGACGTAGTTTTACATATGTAGGAACCGGGTCTGGAACCACTGCAAAAATGCATGTATAAGCATGTAGCAAGGATATTTCTCTAATGTTATTCAAGTTATTATTGTTTGTAAGATGCTTGCCCACAAACCCCCAGAAAGGCAGACACGGAAAAGAGGATATCTCTCTATAAGCTGCTGGCTGCAGACAGCCACGAGCAGAATGGTAAAGATGGATATGGAACCCAGATTTGCCCTAATTCTGTCTCAATATACAAACTCTTCCTCTCTGCTTTTCTGCCAATTCCTGCATCTCAGAGAATTGTCAGGCATTTAGAGTGAAAGAATCAAATGAGAACATAAACCAGACACGAAAGCTACTATCAAAAGGCAAATGCTTACACACAAATCTTATATCACCTCTATTCAGTGTAGGCTTTTACACAATAGAAACATAAGCAGCTCTTTAAAGGACAGAAGGTACATAGAACAGACAAAATATGTTTACCTGTACTGAGTAAACTCAGCCTTTAAGATGCTATAGCTGACATGCAAGCCTTGCAAAGCCACTACGAACTCTCTCCAAACCTCACACCAGCAAGTAGGTGTCTGCAAAAGAGCCTCTGTGGTGCAGGTGCCTAATTAGTAACTTGAAGATACCTATGAAAGCTGAAGAAAGGAAAAGAGAGTTCAGGATATCTTGGTTTCTAATCCACGTTTCTGTCTCCCAATACCATGATAACAAATATGAAGTGTAAGGAGGAATAAATATTTCAACAATTGCAAGAACTATTGCTGAGCCTCTATGGCAAAAGCAGATGCAGAGCATAGCCTAATGTCTCCAGAGTTTCAAAGAGTAAGTAGAATGCATGGAATGTTCTACAAAAAAGGTGAAGATTTATGGATGTAGTTAGTTTTTAAGTGACAAAGAGAGCAGCTATTTAAAGCTTTTACTGTAGACTCAGCATTTCCATTTTAAGTCCAATTTTTATGTATCTTTATAATTCTTCAACATATAGTTTGGCCTCCATGGTGCAGAGTTGGGTTTTTGCTTGTTTTCAAAGAATGTGCTATGTAATACAAATACCTGTGCAAAACAAAAGCACTTTGTACTAATGTACAAATACTCTTAACAGAGAAACCCCTGGACGTGTTAGCTATAATGAAATAATTTATGTATCAGAGACCATTCATAAACATGGGTTAATTACATTGTATATGAAACCTGAGGAATCTAATGCATGAAAAGACAACAAAAACTTGAAAATTACTGCAGACCTGTTGAATCCGGACAGTTTTTTTTTTTTCTACTGAACACTGTTTTAGAGCTTATTACATTCTCAGTTTCCTCAGTGATACAGACAGCCTTTGACAGATGCAAGTTACATGCAACCAGATGTACTGGAAGTACATAGAACAGTTGCTTAATACTTGCAAATATTTGAACTTCTCATACTAGAACATATTTAAATTGCTTTTAGTTTAGTCTGCTTTCACGTGTGGACTGATTTTTGGGTGTGGATGCTTCAGGGAATGTCAAGTGTCTTTGTAAGAATGATGCTTTTCTTGTTGTGCCTGATTCTTCTGTTTCTTAAACTGCCTTTAACTGCAGTACTGGCAAAGGAGCGCATTCTTCGTCCCTGACCCAGAAAAGACTTATGAACATGGTTAAGTTTATGTACTGTGAGTGGCCTCATTGACTGGTGATTTAGTGCAGTGTTTCACAGACTTTTTTCACTTGAGAAGATGTAATAATACAGAACTGGCTCACTGCATCTCTAAAAAGAACAGGAACAAAAATATATGCTCTTGAAACTCATTTGGATATTCTAAAGCACAAAGGAGGTGCATAAATTTATTACTAAAACAACTGGAATGAACACAAAGTATCAAATAATACATGCATCTCATACTCTAGAAAATATAGTGTTTTGTTAAATGTATCTGCCTGCAAATTCCCTACTTCAAGGTTATCATTTGGGGAAGGAATTATTGTAATGTCTGCCTACATAACCCACAGGATAGTGCTTAAACGACACATACTGATAACTAAGTGGAATTTTACGTTGACTTTCTACTGACCACCTATACCGCACAGCAAAAGCTTTCACTGCATGTGAAAGTTTAAGTCCCTCTTCAGCCAATTTTCTACACAAAAGTAAATTGCTCGGTTTTATTGGAATAAACACTGAAGAATTGCCTGAAATAGTGTGAGGCTGAAGACTGAATTTTACAATACCTGATAATGTGATAACAGAAAAGCCAACAGCCACAAGTGATTGCAAGGCTAGCAGTACTACGCCTCTAAGTCTCCTGAAGGCAGACTTGCCACCATCCTCTAACGACACAATTGTCATATCTCTTGCACTTCTAGCAAATATCATGATTAGCAGCCACAGAAATCAGCTGCTCTTTACAAGAGCACCACATTTCCAAAGACCATGTTGTACTTCATTATTTCTCTGTTCATTCTTCTCCACCTTTGGAGGAATCGAGTGTTACCATCCGACCTATTCTGGCCAAGTCTCAGTGTTTTTTTGTTTGTTTGTTTTTTTAAAAAGTGCACTTCAGTGCTCAGAATATGATGGCAACTGGCCTGAAAACATTATTTTTAATGTCAAGTCCACAAGACGGTGCATTTCTGTGAAAATGAGTGAAGTGAGATTAAGGAGGCAAAAACCAGTGAGAAGAGGTGAGACAAACTGCAGTCTTTGCAGTATGCAAATTGGTGTTGCAGTAATTCTATAGCATTCTTACACTCTTTAATTTTTTGTGCTGTTTGCAGAAAATGTTGCTTCTTGAATAATATGTGATCATTTCTGCAACTTATTTAAAAAGTCTTTTATTATTATTTCTTTTTATTCTCTGAGATGCAATTAGTTTAAATTACAAATAGAACCTTCTTACAATATTTAAATAAAACGTTAAAAAATAATGCAAGTAATGGGAGTACGAAGAAAAAGCTTGCATGCAAACTAACACAGGAACAAGCAATTAGTGAAAAAAGTCTTTATGCAGCCCACTGATTGTCGGCCTTCCATTCTAGATGGAATTACTCTTGTGTTTCCTTTTGTTACAAAAATAAATCTTGGGAATTAACAATGTCTGTAGGAGAGGTAACTAGCAACTGGCATTTGCTTTCTATTGAAACCTCTCTCTTCCAAAGTACTTAGAGAATTTTCTTAAAATAGGAGAAAATCAGAATGTAAAGACTATATGCACTCCAGAGCAATGATATATACTTGTACAAGTATGCAATGCAAAGAAGAGTAGAATATGCATGTCCTAAAGATGGTAGAAAACCAAACATTAAGCAGACCTAACTGGTAAACCTTTTCATCATCTTGTGCTCTGCTCAGCGTTTGAGGAAGATATTCTCTATCTTGTAATGGACTAGCTTGGGCCTGTAGTATTATTCCAATTTCAGCTGGCTGCACTAAACTCTGATAAATTAGACAGCTATGCCTTTTCAGACTTCATGAGTGATCCTAGTACAGGAGTAATCCTGTACTTTCAACTCCTGCTAATAACAAAGCTTACAGGTGCTGCTGCATTATAAAAAAGTATATTCTTGCTTTTCAAATACCTACACATGCAGCTTGAAATATGAAGTGAGATAAATAATTAGGTGGTAGTTTACATGCAAAAAAAAACCACAAGCATCAGAAAAGATTTTGCGCTGCTGTAGTTCATTGCTCACTTTAAGGAATGTCATGCTGCTGGTGTGACCCTCACAGATATAAGAAAGCAAGAAGCAACATTACATAACTATTCTGGTAAAAATGAAGACTGTCATTAGAGTAGAAGGACCAAAATAGCTGCAGGTAAATAAGAAGTCTTGCTGGTGGCAATATTTTTTCTTTTCAGATGAAAAGAATTGAGAAAGTCATCAATACCTGGAAGAAGAAACAGCAGCATACTTAACTAAGCTCTGATACAAAGAGCTGGAAGAAGCCCTTAGCAATATTTGCAAAATTATAAGTATCTTAGAACTTTCTCAAGAAATGGTTGGTATGCATATGCCAGGAGAAGGGCCATTTTCTTCTCTCTCTATAAGAACAGGATGCAATAGAAAAGGAAAAAGCAGATTTTTTCTTCCCCCAAACATGAGCATCCTGATGTATTTAGCAGAGAGACTAGAGCAAGGCTAAGAACCTCCATAGAAAAAGTGACAGTGCTTGATATGAAACACATCTGTATTCACTGCAAATTGTCCTGGAGCATCAACCTAGCACAAGCACATAAGCATATCATGGCAAGCTTGCCAAATGGCATGGAGGGGCTGGTACTGCCTGTTTGTACACTTACCACAACTCCACCATACAGACCAAGTACCAGCTAAAGGTAGGAAAGAGGCATGTAATGAATTATTAGTGTGATTTTAATAAATAGCTAAGTATGGCAATTTAAAGCTTGCTAGATTCGGGAGCTATTTACTCTGTGTGTGCAGTGTCTGCTAAAGAGGATCTCATATTGAGACAGCAACTTAGGAACTATTTTTTTAACACTCATCATTAAAAATACATCTAATAGTGCTGAACAGCAACAGTGCAGCTTTTCACTGTGTCACTGAACTCATCTGGTTAAACTCTGCCAAAAGAGGTTTAGGGTGCTTTCTAAAGAGTCATTTCTGCTGTTTGGGGTCCGGAATGTTGTTCTTTACCAGAGATCTGGAATAAAATTTATCAATGTCTATATTACTGAAAAAAGTTCTGCATGTTTCACATGGCAAAGTCATGTTTAAACATAGAAATGAAAATAGTAACAATGATTTGCAACTTTCGATACTTTCCAAAACGTAAAATATCAAAATATCATGAAGAATGTCGGGAATGTTGGAGTTTCAGATTAACTCCATCATACTCCTGCTCCAACACTAGGCACCCTGCCAGTCTTGGGCCACTCTTCATAGCAAACATTTCCTACCACTTCTTCCAACTGCACCAATATAGAAAGAATACCAGATTTTTATTTCTGGAGATTCAGACTATTAGAAATAAACTTTCACACTGCCCTTACAGAAAGGATACCCCAAAAGTCACCAGTGTTTGAGTCACTAACCATCAGTATGAATATGGACCACAAATTCACCTCATAGTATAAAAAACTATAAGAAAATCAGGTTACTTAATGAAAATTTAATCTTTTCAAGCTTAGATAATTGTAAAAATGTTGCCTAATCAAAAAGGTCAGGAACAATTTGATGTTTTAAAGAAAGAGAACTCCACTCAGTGAAGAACATTGCAAGTGAGTCAGTTATGAATACTAAGGAAGTCAAATTTGTCGCATTACTTAACACAAAAAAAGGTAATCTCAGTTCTCACTAGAATTGCTCTCATTCAGGTGAAACATATAATTCTTTCCTTTTTAAAATAGGTGGCCTGATCAATCTGCAGGGGAAAAAAAAGTACAAAATCAACCTGGCAATGTATTTTACTAGATTTTCAAGGAGAATTCTAATATGTGCAGAAAGAAGGCATCATTATTCAAGTTGACAGGAAACCCCTAGATATCCCTTTTAATTAACCTTACCGGATAAAGCAGACTAGGAACAGCTTCATACTGGTGTCACAGCTCTGCCTGAATCTCTCAGGGAGCTGATATGGCAACTGAATTACTAAAATTACATTGCACCCACATTTAAAAATATTATGCCCCCCCCCAAAAAAAAATCTATCAACATGGCAACATGGCACTCAGCTTCAATATCTCCTTAAATAGAGGTAAGAACACAAAGTTTTGAAAAATCAAATAAATACAGTAGAGACACTTTCTGCCCAGTAATCTGGAATTAAGAAAATTCAAATGTTTCTTAAAAAGACTTCTGAAGGAGATGGATCAGGACTCAGGGCAAAACAAGACATTCCTAGCAGGCCTTCTCTGTGCCACTGTGCTGACTTCAGTATTCTTGACAAAGCACTGCTGATGCCAGAAGCAGAAGTAAATTGTGTAGTATTTTATCAGTTCCAAGCACTGCTGACTTATCCTCCCAGGCTGGGGATGACCAGGGCAAAATTAATAGTTCTTTTCTTTGCTTCTATAGATGTGGATGAGGCAGGAATGGTGCAGACATTAAATGTCATTCTCATGTTGCTAGAAACAAAGACATTTCTTCAGTAAAAGGAACTAATGACATGAAATAAATACCAATATTAATGCCAGGACTAGAGCAAATAGTGGCTTAAACTCAAACTTAAGCAACACCTGAATTGCAGGAGGAGAAATATTGATTAATCCAGCAGCTGCTCTTTTCTTTAACTGAAGAGATGGGCCCCTCTATCAAATAAGGCTTGTTGTTCAGAGCAACACACTGGATCAAGTGTTAATGACAAATATTCAAATATGGAAAAGGATTAAGTATGAAAAAAATATCATCTTTTGTCTTCGAGTTGCCAAGAAGAAATCCTTTTTCTCAGAGGAATCACTCTGACTCATGCAGGCAGTACTTTCAGAACAGACAAATGTTAACGTGTAATTAAAATGGAAGAAACAAAATCTCTACTTCTTAAAATGTCAGCAGCTTAGCCCTTTACCAGGGCACTTAATATGTATGTTATTGCATACTCTTCATTGGTGCTAAAGGTGATTTGGAAGCCAATTCAGGTCCCTGATCTTGCTCACTTGTTTGATTCTTGCATTACTGACAACACTCCTTCTCTATTTACAATCCAATAAGACAACTACTTTCCTCTGGCACAACACACATTACAATATACTCTGAAGAGATTTAGACCTTATTCATAGACACATTTGCTCCTGTACTTTTTCAGTTATTAACAAAACAAAAAGAAATCACTGAATAAGACCAGACAAGCCAAGGGATGAAGATTCCACGAGATTATCTTAGACACAGTTTTAGAACAGCTTTTATCTTCAATATACAAGTAATTGCTTTTGAGGACACAATGCACTGTCTCATAAGAGAAACTCTCTGGACTGTGGTACTATAGCAGTAAAGAATAGCATTTACAAGTTAATAAAAAAATCATGGAAATAGTATACAGCCTTCAGTAACAATTGTAAACTCTGCTCTGTAAGCTAACTTTATTTCTGTATCCAGGTACATCCATGATAACAGAAGAGAAAAAAAGGGTTAGGAAATCATCCAGTAAATTTTCCTTTGGGATTATTTTGCTTTGCTTGTACTAGCAATGTGGCTTGAATTGTTATTTTTAAAGTCAGAAGCTATTTTACTAACACGGCTTTATCTTTTTTTTCCCTCCTCTTCCTGGTGTTCAGCCCAATATTCCTCCCCTGAATCTATGTTATGGTGTACCTCAAAATGTTGGGTTTGGGTGATCTTCTAAGTTAGGAACTAATCCAAGCATATTTGCACTAAGTATCTGGGGGTTAGTAATGACCCACATTCCCTTGAAACTTCTGGCCTTTCACATGAGGTTTCAGGAATGACCAAAACTTTAACAGCTCTGAAGCTCAAGGAGAGAGTTTAATGTGCAAAGGCTGATGATTTTTGATTTCAACTGAAGCTAGGAATTGGACATAAATATAAAGAAATTTAAAACTAACCTGATTAATACTTTCCTAAACTTCAAAAGTGAAGTATTGACTTCTCTGTAAAACTTTTTTACTCATTTCAAGAGGCAATTTTCATTTTATTTGGAATTATGTAAACATAACCACAGAGACAATTAAGGCAAAAGGTTCCCATTCCAGTTGCAGAATCTGCCCCCTAATTTGCCATTTCCTGGAACGTTTAACTGAAATCTGTCTTCCAGGACAAAATGCACTGGCTACGTTGTGCACCACTGCCATCTTCGGTACAAAAAAGGAATTGCTTATGACAGTCATTCAGATGAAACATGTTGGAATAACTCATTTAAATATAATCAGATGGTTAAAATTTGACAGCAGAATGGAACAGATTTTTCCACTGTTTGCAATGTTGCAGAAATCAATAGACACAGCTTTTCTGTGCTGTATGCATATTTTAAAAAAATATTTGGAGATTGAAAAATCCATGCACAATAAATAGGAAAATTAAAATATCTCATATTACATTGCCAAATGATAGGGTAATAGACACAAACATATTGTTCTGCAAAAAAAACTGCTTTAAGAAGAAAAAGTATGAATTGATTCATTTAGTCAAATACTGCCTGAACAGATGGTGTGATTAACAACTAGTATGTTAGCCATCTCAGGAGCTTACAGAAAAAGTAAACAAATGCCTTAAAAACATATCACTTTATTTCCCAAAAGGTACTTTCATTCATTTATTAGGAAAATGCAAAAAAATCTATATATTTACAACAGAATTATGAATGCTGGGAAGATAGTTAGCAGGCAAATGTATGCAGGATCAAATTCTCTTAAATGCTGCCTTGACATTTAGGAAGTTTTGATTTTCAGTTGATCCGCTGAACTTTTGCACTGGTTACAATGAATCAACTTTTGAAAAAAAAATTAAGTAAAAGTGGAGAAATATTAGTAGATAAATCACCCAGGCCTTCAGGCATGGGCCAGTACTGATCAATAAGTATTGTATAAGTAGTACAGTTGTGAAAAAATAAGCCTAATTTTCATGTAAAGGCTGCATTGCATCATTATAACAGGCAAAAGCCTGCAAAGCAAGGTTACGCCTTCACAGAAGATTACATTTTATTTTCAACCAGTATTAGATGGAATTAAATAAAAAACACTTCTACGACTGCAGTTCTCCAGTATATAAAAAAAATCTTAGAGCAAATACCTTCCCTTCTGGTATGAAGATCAGGGCAAACCTGGCTCAGAAAGGAAGCTGGAGTCTATTGTTCATATTCTTTGATGTCTCATTGGTCAATGTTATTAATTATCATTAAATATCACTTAGGTGTAAGAATGGGGGTGGAAAAAAAATCAGTACATATACAATGAAATATATATGGTTATGGTTCAAAAAAAGGAGAAAGCAACTTTCAGAGGTGAAATTACTATAGAGAAGTCCCAGATACAATGGTCTTGAAGACTTGTAACTGCAGTAGCTCAGGCATAGTTATGGGTTGCAAGTAATTTGCAGCTTACACATTAAAATAGTGTACGGTAATCACTGGATATAGGTCTAATATTCAGATTCACAAGACCAATACTTACTATTTTTCTTTTCTCCAAACCTCACATGTATATTAGGAGCCTACCTTGCAATGAACCACACAAATTGATCAATTTCTTAAGAACATATCAGTTCAAAGGGAAAAATACCAGGATCTTGCGGGTTTGGGCAGTACCATGACTTCCTTAGGTTTCTAAAGGCCAACGAAAAGTTGAGGTACACAAACATTCAGATGTTTACCTGCTAAAGAAATCTAGTAAGTTTCAGAAACATGAAATTACAAAATCTTTCACTTCTGTCATGAACCAAACCTCAGCTTTGCCTGTGAGATCTCTGAGCTTTCTTTGCAACCACCGGTGAATGAAAAATCTCCTCTAGAGATTCCTCTGATCTCTACCTCCTCCCTCCTGATCTCCCTCCTCAGAAAAGTTCTTGCCACGATCCTAGGCAGAACTTGGATCCTATCAATCAGAACTGCACTTATGGCTTCCTATTCCTATAGGCATTATAGCAATGACTATTTAACAGGCATTATATAAAGTAATAAATATAGGCAATAAAGTCTATTTTGAGTGTTTTGCTGAATTGAGAGAGTTCATTTCAAAGTTTGCAGTATCATGTCATGAATATGTACTGCTGAAATAGCAAGCTGAGCAATAGGCAACTATTTTTAGCACAATTTTATATTAAAGTAACTTGAAAAATGAAAAGCTTTTTAAAAACTATCTTCTATATGCTTGCAGATTGTAATTTCCCTACCCATTTCCATAATTAATCCAAATAAGCCTAAATAAGATAAATATTAAATACACTAAAAAAAGCAGCAAACATTTAAAATACAGCTCTTGAAAAAGCCTGAATTCAGAACAATGCTGCTTATTTCTTTGTACCAGCTTTCTATACTACTGTAGTTGATCATCCTCATTATGTGCAGCATTTCTAATACTAGGCAAGTCTTTCCACTCATACATTGACCAGGGAGAAAATGCTGAGTGAACAGTTTTCACAAGCCTCAACTTTCCATGAAATGCTCTGCAGCATATGAGTCTTCTGGGGCAGCTACTCCACAACATGTGATACAGTGCGAGCAATCCAACACATCAGTTATTGGCTGCCCCCTGGTGTAAATTTTTATTCTACACTTTCACTCCTCAAAAGCGCACTCCTCTACCCAGTTTATCACCTGACATAAATGGAGAATAAAACATTTAATTCAGTTCCTGAGAGTGGTTCATCCCAAATTCTCTTTGGCTTGCTTCATTCTAGTAAAAAAAAAAAAAATGCATATTATATATGAAATGGGAGAAGGGAGAAATCTCCCTGGAACACACATATTTTCCCCATTCTCTCTCACTTTCCGCTTTCCAAAAAAAACATATAAAACAAAACTTAAAGACAATTTGTTATTCCCAAACCCCAGGCAAAGCAGCATACGGGAGACTGCTCTATCATTTTAGAAATCAAACCATTCAGTAAGCCCCTCCTGAGTGAGGCACCCAGCTCCTCAGCTCAACAGCAATCTACAAATGTGCTTCTGATGCCAAGTGGATCTGCCATTCCTTCAAACTTGTAATAGGAGAAGAAAGCAGCAAAGCTGCAGCTACGGATTCACTAACAGTTATCACTGCAACATCCACTCACCTGAATCAGCAGATCCAGGATCCTTCTCCACCAGCTAGAAGCCATACTAGAGTTCAGTGACTCCCACGCAATAGGGCAGATCCAGCTCCCACAAGCTAAACCATTTCTGGACAGAGAGAGGGGGCTCTCCACAGAGCACAGCCATTCCCTGAGGAACCTCCCTTTCCCTCAGTTTAGGCCTGATCCTCAGGCACAGCAGGATCACATAAACACTTACGAAGACCCATTTAATTACAAGCACAAAGAATTGACCTGTCTGACAATGCAGTGAACAGATATGGAATTCATATCATAAAACTAAATGTAATTTTTGTCATGAGAGAAATAATTTTTTAAAAAGTTGGATTGACTACTGTAGAGCTGTAATTGCTGAGAAAAAAATGTAGAAACTGTTTCACTATTAGATCCCCCCATGATCAACAAACTAGATCACATAATGACAAAAATGGCTATGCAGTAAGAGATTGCTTTACCGAAAATGCTGTACTGCCATCACTAGTGAACTGCTTCAACATAGGTAAGATCAGAGATAATTTTAATGCAATGTATCTTTTGTCAGACACCAAAGAATTATTATCCCAGTGGCTTCAAAGCGTGTTTGGAGTAAGACTGTCAAGGTTGCTGGAAGCATTATTGACAAATACAATAAAAAGTATAAAACCAGTGATCCATTCTTCCTAAATAAATGTACTTAATATGATCACAAGCCTTCGGGTTCCAAGTATAACCAACTTGCCCAGGACAATCTAAAAACTGGCAGTGATTGATTAGGCCACCTTCAGGGCAATATCAGTGATACCAGATGTCTGTGAGAGGAGGATTCAAATGTCAAACTAACTGATCTGTGGAAAGTGCAACATCCACATCCAACTGTCTATACAATTGCAAATAAAAGCTTTTGAATAAGCTAAATGTCAACAGTGTGAAGACTAATACCGTAACATTGCTGCTGTAAAACAAGCACCCGGCACAAAGCACAAAGACAGCTGGATGTCTCTAATGCGGCTTCTTGTTACATTGATGCTGACTGGAAGTGATTCAAGGACACCCTCTGCACAGCTTGGAATACCCTGGACACCTCTGAACATGCTTGGCTTAACACTCTGGAAACATCAAGGCTAACTCAATCAAATGCAGGAAATAAAAAGAAATGAAAAACACTGTCTATATTTAACTCGGATGATGCAAGGTAAGCTTTCGCGGGAGCTGGCAGAGCTGGACCTGGTGCAGGCAAAGCCTGTGGCACCCCATCAAATGGCAACACAGAATTTACAACCTGGTGCTGCAGCTGCTGCAAGGAATGTCAGCGCGCCTCCAAGAACAGGAGCCTCCCCAGCATGTTCTCTACCACTGTATGACTGGGATCTTCATAACGAAGATTTTGTTTTCTCATCCCACATTCCACACACCACATGACTGATTTCAAAAAAGCACTTTAGCTCTCCTGTCTTATCAACTGGAAGAGAAGGAAGTAGACATTCAGCTTTGGCAGTTCTCCATACTTGCCATTCCTTCACATCATAGCAGCCAAAAATGTTGCAGTGGCATAATTTGCATCTATCTAATATCTAGAGGTGGAATTTGTCCCTTGAAAGAGGCTCACATAGGTTACTTTCAAGTCACAAACACAATTTTAAGTAACTTTAATCCAGGTAGAATCACAGCTTAAACATCTTCTTCCAGCATCGATAGCTTTTACTGTAGCTGACAATCCTATCTATCTCTTTGACTTCACATTATAATGCTTCACTCTTGCCAACGTTTGCTCTTGCTACATTTTTTTCAAGCTAGCTATCATCACACCCTGTTGGGATGAGAACCAAGGATATTTGATTTATTCAATAATTCATAAAGAAAAAAACTTCTCATCCAAAGCAAACTTTAGGTTTTCTATATTTACCCCTTAATCTCTCACTTACACTGGCAGGAAATAGGTATATTTTTGCCATCAGAAAACAGCACTGTCAAAGCAGAGCTCAGATGATACAGTTGGTGCCTTTACAATTGCTTTTATACTGCTGTTTTTAAAGTTGGCGGATCCATTGTTTGTGTCATTTCTTTGGTGTAGTGAATGATCAAGACCTTGCCATTATCACCAAGGAACACACTTTGGAGAAGCACTTTTATCATATTATAGCTATGTTGGGTCACTTCCTTCTAAGGGAATGACCAAGTGTATTAAACTCTTCCGTGAGGTTTTATTATGGGCATGTTACAAAGATCAAACCATTTTTGCTGTGCACTGCAACTCGTTAGGCACTTCAGAGATCTAAAAATATTTTTTTTGCAGCAGCTGTTATATTTTACATATTTTTTAAAAGAATAGTGTGTGTAAGTAACATAGTCAAATGAAAAACATATGTCCACGGTTAATAGTATACAAAAAGAGCACTATGTATATCACCGAGAAATGAATAACATAAGCTTTGGTTATTGGCTTAAATGAATACTTTACAATCATTTTCCCCCATAAAAGGTGTGAACTCTGAGGGAGGGGGGAGTACTGCTGGGAATGGTGCCCTCTCTCATCTTAAAATGTGTGAGAATCCAAACAGATTATTTATATGCAGCTTATTTTATTGATTACATTATGCTACATACTATGAGATTCAATAGGACTCCTAAAAATACATTTTCTAAAAGCCTATGGCTTGTAATGGTGTGACAGCAAAAGATTTAGTTCTCAGCAAAATCTAAAGGTTTGGGATTTTCGCTCTAATACTTGGGAATTCAGGAGGGTTTTGTAGCATGCCCGAACACACACACGCTTGGGGCTCTGCCCTGAAGGTCCCTTGCAAACTAAGACACGATGCTGCCAGGATTGAAGTCTGAGATGTGCCACAGTTTGAAACTACAGAATAGGAACTTAAATGAGGAATAAAGCAGGCAAACGGAGATGACGAAAAGAAGGAAAGCACCACGTCCCCGGTCTCCGTGCCACATTAAGGATGTGGAAGTCCCCTCAGCCTCACGGGATGGCACGGGCTGGGTGTATTAACTGTGCCCAAAGGCCTCTCCACCAACCTCCTGCCTTTCTCCCCCCGCCCTGTCTCCCCCCCTCCCCGAGTCTGGGGGAGAATCGCATGGTTTTTTCAGCGAAAAACGGGAAGAATCACTAGAGGGCTCCCAAACTATTTAAAGGGACATTCTCCTTCCTGTAATGCAGATGGGGTAATATGAATTAAAGACAAGACTCTCGGTTTACTTCTCTTGTTGGCTCAAATATTCTGTCTTTGTGCTCAAACTCACTCTTTCTGGAGGAGAGGATGCACAAAATCACTTTTAGGGTGATATAAAGCAGGAGAGGGAGAAGCTTTTGCATGCATTTAACAACTGGGGGATTGGCACTGATGTCACTGGCTGAGCAAAAGAGGCAAGAATGAGAAATGTGACAAGGAAACAAAGTTGGAAATGTAGCTGAAGGCTGAATTTATCCAGCTTGCAGAGAAAGGACAACAGTCTGTGGGATGGGACCACCATAATGTGATTAACTGTCCTATTTCTAACCCACTTCCCACTACATTCAAGCACCTTGATTTTCTTCTGCAGAAGAGTCTGGGAGAGTCTTTGAAGAGTCAAGGAATCTCCAAGAAATACATTCACTTGCACTTCTTCAGTATGTGTAAAAATACATACATGGTCTATATGGGAGTCACTATATTGTGGAAAGGAAAAAAACTACTGACCTATAAGGGAATCATTTAGAATTTTTTTCTCTGTTAACACAGCCTGACTCCTAACTCCTGTGGGCAGAATAGACCTTGCTTCCTGAAGGGCATCTTTCTCTGCGAGTCAGGTTATCAGCAAGAAATCCTCAGTGTGATTTCTTGCAGCACTCCAAGGAACCAGTGGTTATTCTAATTATTTAATGTGGGAAGCTTTTAACTGTTTTGACACATGACTATTAGTATAGAAATAGGAGAGTGAAGTGAGCAGATTAAACTTTTGTTTCACAGTGTATAATTGCGAAGCTGTTTCAAACATACCCATTCCCTCTCACAAGATAAGAATTGTTTAAAAGCCTCAGCTCTGTAGTTATGGTGCCTTCCCCCTTGTCTCTGGACTGAAGTTGTGTGACATTCTTCTTTATCCTGGGAGTGGCCTCCCAGGATATTTAAAAAGTCTCTAGCTGGTTCACTTTGACATAAATATTTTAAAATCCCATATAAGAAGATCAGAGAAGTGGGAAGGGAATTCTGCAGCTATCAGACTTCTTTTGCAGTGGAAAAGAAATATTATGACAAGGAAACATTATCAGAGATCAATGAGCTGTTTAGGTGGAAGTCTAGGAGCGAGATCTGCAAGCAACAATTTTATGTTTGACTCTCAGTTGTCCCTTGTGACTGTCTGGTTTTAGACATTCTGATGCTAAAGAAATATTTTCCCAAGTAATTATGTAAGATGAATGAAGCATTAATACATATCAAGTAAGCCTAACAGTAATGAAGCAGGGCTCTAATGGATCTGTGTGTTATATTGTTCAAAAATGGAACAGTTATTAGCACTATTACCATTACACTTGTCAGAATTATGCTTTGCAGTTAATATGCCATGAAGATAAAGGGGGAAATGCACATCTCTCTGATGTTATTGTTGAGGCTATCTAAATGCAGACTAACCAAGATAATTACATTCTCATTTTCTTTTCCATTTCCTTGATACTGTACACCGTCCTTCACTCACTGTGTGTCTGCTTGACAACAGTAATTTCTTTTTTTTTTTTCTTGCTGTCATTGTGTTTGCTCTGCTGAAGACAGAATAGCTGCTTGAAGTGTAGGGAAAGTAGACAGCTGCTTCTCATAGTGAGAGGATAAGGGGCAGGAATAAAACAAATTCAAATAAATTTTAAAAGATATTATTTATTACCGGGAATTTTTCATTTTAAAACTAGTATTTTTGTCAGAGTTATGACTCTGATTTTCTTAGTATTCTGCCAGGGAGTGAGGATGTCAGCACGGGTAGATGGTAAATAATATATGTGCCCTGTTCAAATAGAAAGCTAGAACCGTCTGTCTACACATGCGCGTTCTCTGCATCCTTCTATACTCCTCAAATTTAGCCTGCTATCATATATACTCTTTATTTCTAAGTTGCGATATCTGTTTTGGTTGTAAACTGCAAATACTTCAGGGTATAATTTCCATGTCCTTACTCTGTACAGTAATGAAGGACACTGATCATCTTGAATAACAATGGTCTGCTACCACATATGTTCTCAGGCATTTAGGCTGTTAAATTCTCTCAATTTTAGCTTGTGTTTCTTTTGTTTAATTCATAAATGAATCTAAGTCCAAGATTTTTCTGGACTGACCATAATTGCATATTAGCCCATAAGTGTTAATTCAGAAGATCATATTCTTCCTCTGCAGTTCTTATTTGTTATATCTTTGTGTCAGTTCTCACTTGAGGTGTGTGTCTTCCAATTACAGTGTATCTCTATAACCTTCTGGTGATTTCAAGAGCAGTTTTATTGCCACTGAAAAGGAAATTATTGACAATTCATAACCTGTTATAGTTCCTGCTCCACCTGCCATTTTCTAACTCCCTAGACTATCATGAACTTCCAGAAGATTGCTGTTTAAAAATCTTTTACCATCTGCTGTATACTGCCTAGAGCTTGCTATCCTGTTAGGGCTTCTTGAACCAATTTTTGCAGTCTAGTTCTATTTGCATTTCCCAAGCTGAGCCAAGAGACAATTAGATAGCAGACAATTTGTGAGCCTCAGTCCTTCCCTACTGAGTTGGAAATGTCATGCTTAAGTATTGCAGGTGACCATTGAGGCTTTTTTTCTTCCTTCACGGTCTGTAGTTGTAAGTCTCTGCTGTGCAATCTTGCGATTTTGCAAAAAAATGCTTGCGGCATACATAAAATTGGTTGTGTCCGGTATGATTTACTCCTTTTTCTGTAACAGCACAATACTGCACATGTGAAACCCTGAGACAACAACTATTCTCCATAGTTTTAAAACTGTAAGAACTCTGAGTGTTCCCTACAGTGTCAAATTTCCTTTCCATCGGATAACAGACTGAATCTCTGTCTAGCCATGTGCAATGTCTTTTATGAAGGTTACAGAATAACTGTTTCTCCCAACTCCAACTCACGCATATAATAATAGAATAACTTTCCTTCTACACCATCTCTTTCCAAAGCGTCCTGCAGAGTACATACCACAGCAGCGAAGACACCATGGGGATCTTAGTCACAAGTGGGGAAGGCTTATGTTGAAGCAGTTATAGTGTTTCACATCCCTCTTTCTTGCTTCCCTTAGAGATTCCTGCCCTGAATACAGGGCTGGCTCTGCTTCTTGGAAAGCTGTAGCTGAACTGCTAAAGATTGTTACACAAATGCCAAGCTCTTATTTGCAATTCCATAGCTGCTGCACCAGTATCTGAACTGTTCTTGCAGTGTGGGTAGGGAACTACTGCAACCATCCCAATATAGGACATCCTATCCTCAATCATGACTCAGTCCACAGCCATTTCTGGTGAAGAAGAGTATCAGCTAACACATTTCAACCAGCAAGAGAGCATAAATCTTCTTGAGGAGTGGCCACATCGATAAAAAAGAATCTGGCTTTTAACAGTACCTCATAAAAGTGCACTGCTCTCTGCGCTGTATTCTGCGTGGAGACCTTGGGCTTGAAAACATGAAAGCTGACTTGATTATACTAGTATTTGAAAACCCAATGCCAAGAAACCTAAAAGGCTCTGAGGCATATAAAAAATTAACAGAACATTGTTTGGTTTAACATCAAGACAGTCTTTTCCACATTTTTTAATGCTGAATTGTAGTTTTATCCTTAGGTCTGTTTGAGTGCAGCAGGAAAAGACCATCACCTTAATTCTTCACCTGACACAGCCTCTCTAACTCTTAGCTCTCACCAGGCATTACAGGAGTGGAGAATTTGATATGGAAGAGTTATTAATACAAGTTCTGTCATGATGCCTTCTTTCCTTACTTTCCTAGCTTGCTGGAGTATTAATGCAGTGCCAGGGACAAGACTTTTCTTTCACCGAACATACTGTCCCTTGGCTGGATATTGTGTATGCCATAGAGTTCAGCAGAAAGGTCAGACAGGTCTGTTGTGGCTAAATACCTGTAAACACCAACCTAACACAACAACAACAAAAAAAAAAAAAGAAAAAAAGAAAAAAAAAAGAGAGAGAGAGAAAAGCAGCCAAGAAAAAACCAAAAATAGTAGAAGAGCAAACCAGAAGTCAAGAGCTGGAGCATCTTTTCAGGGAGTGCTGGCTGACTTGGAACTGGGAGCATGAAAATTGCCTCTTGTTTGTTCTGACTGAATTCAGGGCAGATCTCTGTGCTGTTATTCTGGATAAAACTGGATCTCTTGAAAGAAAACCAGATTCAGATAGTCAAGTTCTCCTAATAAACACATGCCAGTGGAGCCCAGTCATTTAGGTTAAAAGTATATTCCCCAGATATATTCCCTAGCGTACTACCTCTATGAATAATGGAATTTTCAAATTGATGGATGAGTCATGTACATAATCAGAGAAATAATTATTTTTGTGCTGTCCTTAACAATTTAAATTGTTTACAATTAAATATTTTGTTAAATTTTAACAAAACAAAGGATGTTATTTCCTTTGGAATTCTTCCATTTTAATAATTTTTATTAAAAATATGTCAACTTGAAAAGAAAAATACTGAGATCAAAAATCAAAATTTAAATTCGACACAAAGTGCTTTGATTTTCTCACTTTCTCCTCTGCTTCTTCTCCAAGTGTTTTTTTTTTTAAATCAAAATGCTTACCGAATTCAACTTACATTTATGAACGATTTTGTCATCCCTAAAATCATCTTTGTGACTTTTATTCATCCAGCTCCTCACCTGCTCTGAGCAGGGTCAGATTAAAATGCTGGAAGCCAGTCCTAAAGCTCAACCATTGTACAGTGATGGAAAGGTTTTTGGCAAGTGGTGGTAGTGTAGACACCGCCAATAAGTGCTTCAAACTGGATGCTTTGTCTCTTAAACCCACATTAGCACTCATCAGGATTTGATACTTATCTAGCAGCATCGCTTTCTTTCTGAAGCATCTGATCAAAAGCAATAAGAATATTTGCATGATTTCTGTGGGTTTTGAATTGGACCCACATTTCTGCTTCTTTTTTAAAAAATAGGCAATATAAAAACAATATAAACTTTCCTTTTTCCCCCCCCCATCCTTATCTTTGTTCTGTTTTTTTTTTTTAATGAAGCTAGATAATTTCTTCTGAGAGTCTGCCTTGTTCCTCTTCCATATGTTCCCTGCCTACATAAATACCTTTAGCCTCTTTATTAATTCTTTGACAAATGTGTTTAGACCTTCTTCTCACTGTTCCTTTTTTCTCTAACAGGTTTCGATACAACCTAATGGTACGTAGTAGCCAGTCCAGGTCCAGTGGAAGTTGGTGCCACTGTCCTGGCATTAGTGGAGCAATATGGCTTATTCTGGGTCTCGCTTTGACCCTTCTTTTCTCTACAGTTAACACTTTCTTTCTGCAGCTCTCCTCCCACCAAAGCTTGAATAATAAAACATGCTGCAAAGCAGTGGTGTTCCTGAGAGTTAGCATTTGGGGTAGCAGATGGGGTGATAAAGAAACTGTTTGTGGGGGCGGGGTATGGCCCCTATTACTCCACACCCACTACATATATTTTTAGCCATTAAATATAATGTGGAAATGTAATGCATTTTAGAACTGTATTTTATCAATATATTATCCCTTCCAGTACAGTACTTTATAAATATTGATAAACTTAATCATAAACAAACTCATTGCTAATTCCCGGAGAGCAGTCATCATGATGCGGCAGTGTTTATTGAAGTGGTGATTGGCAGGAAGCTATGTTGCAAAGGATATGTTTCTCTGGGTCAACGGTTTGTTAGAGGACATATCTCTGTGCATATATCCAATTCTGCAGGTCTGCATAAGTATATGTAAAAATAGTATTTGACTAAGAAATGTTAATGATTATGTAATTTCCCATATAAGAGGTGAGGAATGCTAGAATTGCTTCTAATTCTCAATGTCAGTACTTCCATCAAGTTCCAGTTATGAGGCTAATATGAAGAAAAATAAACACACCATCCCTCTGAAAAATAATTCCTAGTGCAGTATCTATTTCTATGATTTTACCCACATTAGATCCAGTCCAGGATTTACATAAATGACAATACACATTAAGTGGAAAGCGGAACAGGACGCAACTGCTTTGGTCTGGTATCGTCTTACAGACAGTTTTACAGTTTGCCACGATAATGCAAGGTGAACAAAAAGCAGCTCTCTGAGCAACTCCTTATCCCATACTGAGTCCCCCCGAATGCAACAAGATTTCCCAGCAAGTGAAGTCCAGGTCAGTGTGGGACACACACACAGTGGGGTCTCATGCAACCAGTACTTGAAAAATATAAAATTCTAATCACAACGAAATCGGAATGCTGTACATGCTCTCATTTCTACAACGGTTTCATTTTTAAAAAATACCAAAAATTCCTTCCATATTATTCCTATGTTGCAGGAATTGACATCCTGGTAATTTGTTTTTTTTAATAACTACTATATCACTACTTACACTCGTGTATTTTTATCAATAAGAAAATAAAACCCCTAATATTCTGCTCCTTTTTTATTTCTGAGTACACATCAATTTTGTCTTCAATGAAATTATTTCTCTGAGAAGAAAACTGCTTGGAAACTAAACGTGAAGATTAATAAGCAGCTCAGTGTTTTTTCTTCCCCCTGCCCCTTTTTTTTTGCTTTAAAAGATAAAACATCTGAGAGAAAAACAATATGAAATTTGTTATATGTATTATATTTAACTTTATGTACTTTCATACAACGCATATCTTTGAGCTGCTGCACACGGTAGCACGCACACACAGACATCCAAAGATAGATTTGAAAATGGTTAATACATTTATGTAGGTGCATTTTCCATATAATAAGAGCTATTTGCTTGATTTCTTCATGTCATGGGGTTTTCAAGGAGAAGGGCACTGATGACAAATATTAAAAATAAGAAAGCTTTGCTACATTGTGCAATTACTATTCTTTTCTTTAGAGATGGACAAGAAGCAGTAAGGACACCCTTCTGCACACACATAAATGAGGAAAACAGATTTGTTTTGACAGGCTATTATACTACAAAAATATTTATGAATGTAAGCTGCAGCAAAGAGCCTCAGCTACAGAGAATGCAAACCCCGCATACTGTATTTGCTAATGTTATAGGAAGGCAGAGAGAAGTGAATATAAAACACTCCTTTTGTCCTAAATAGGCATGTAGCAGGATAGCCTAGCAATTTACTATTGAAAGGATTTCTTAAATGTCATAATTTTCACAAAATTATAATATTTCTTGCATACACTGTGAAGTGACCACCCTTTATTTTGCAATCAGAGAGCAGAGCTGGCAGAACTGAAGTGGTTTGGCAGCTGTAGAGATGAAACTGAACTGAACAAACAGTTTCTTAAGTGATGCTTGGATAGAAGGATTTGGAAAGAGTTCAGCTTTTTTTTTTTTTTTTTTTTTTGAATTCATTTAAATGTGTGAATCCTGCATGTTACATTCTTGGGAGTAATTTCTATATATATGGCACAGTAGTTATTTCATTATACTGCTAAGGAAGGAAAAGCATAAAAGAATTAGAATAAATTCATGTTGCAGAAAAAGTGCAACTATTTACAGAAGTAACTGTAGATAACATGAATGGAACAATATATAATTCTTGAAGTATTTTTAAAGTTAGCAAGAACAATCACTTCTTATTTCTGTTACTCCTATCCAATTACATAACTCTGCATTATACAGAAATATTCTTCTATGCTGACTAGTTTTTGGCTCCCTCAAAACCTGTATTCGGGAAAAACAAGAGGAAGGCATGTTGAAAAATATTATTTGAGTTTTGCAAGAGATTTATCCATCCAAGTTTAACAGTGATAGTGTCACCATTCGTAGAACTACCTCCTGAATATCAAAAAGCTCATGAAATGCAACAAAATTTCACATTACTTTCTAAAAAAGGAAACATCTAGTGTAATTTTCAGTGAAGTCAGTATTTCATGAGGTCAAATTTCTCCACATCTCCAGAACCCATAAATGCTTCAGCATTTATGAATTTCAGTTCCTCAAAAAATACACATCCTGAGCTTTGCTGATCTCAGAGACTGACATCCTTTATTGCTTAGATTATCTTTTCTGTTGGATGGTCCAGAAAGGAGAAAATGAAAAATCCTTACAAAGAGTGACTGTCGCAACAACAGCTTCTCTTTCAGCATGAGGTCCTCAAAGCACATGAGGATATTGGTTTTGCTAACATTTGGTCACCCTAACCAAGGCAGCCAACTGGCTCTGCTTTTTATACATAAACATTTCTGTGAGCTTTATCTTTCTCCTGCATCCAGGACATTGTATGAAAGGAAACACGGAGTCCTCAGATGATGTTCGTTAACTTTTAGCAGCAATGCTATGAATTTTATGGTGTTATAAATCTGGGATGGATCTTCTATCCATATATTCATGAATTGTATGACTGTGTGATTCACAGAGATTGAATGCATATGTTTGGCTATCAAAAGCCAAACTGGTAATTCACATGAGATTGACATGATGCAAAGCATGTGGAAAAGGCAGGGTCTAAATTTACTCTTTTTTTTAGTTATACAAGTCAAAAAGTATTTGGTTGCCTCAAAAATTTAGGTGCAGGCCCAGCGAATTTACTTCAATGTATGTTGTCTAATCTAAACGGGTTATTTTTCCATGACTATCTCTTTTTTTAATATCTGGGCATTCTTGGATTGTGGATCACCATGGTTTTGATGACACCTTATACAACATAAATGATCCTCAGTGTCCAAACTTAACTTCTCTTTCTTGCCATGAGAGTGTATCAAATGGAAATCTTTAGTAAAATTATATTATTATTTCCCTTGATCCTGTTTTAAATATCTCTGTAAATATTGCATCCCTTTTATACTTAATAGATGAAGGACAGCTGTTAAATCATTTTTCCCAGGAAAAAAGTGTTGTGATCAGGGCTCAAACCTGTTTAATAGAAAATGTGTGCTTTAAAAGTACCCTTTGTCTCAGTTTGCTGGCCCTCATAAAATCACATACCAAAAGATAGAATCAAGAAATTTATAACAGCAATGTAAAAAAAAAAAAGGCATAAGATGGCTCTCTTTGAGAAATTGAAAAAAAAAGTATGTCCCTGGTAGTGTAAAGGCTTATACAAGTGCTTACTTTTAAAACAGAAACTTGTGTTCCTGCACATCTGGGATGTAGCATATCTTGTCTTTTCCATCTGTTATATAGGTTTGGGATGAGAAGGCAGGCAGATCAGTTGTCAGTGTCTTTTGATAATTCTGCCATACTGTATCTCTACATATGTACATCTGTTGGCTTGGTGGAGGATAATGGTTTTCAAAAATAAAGTATTTGTTGTTGATAGTAGGCATAAAAGACACCACAATGATAATATGTAAAGAAGAAAAAAATATAATGAATGATGTATAGTGAATAGGTACTGATAACCTTTTGTGAGTCTCCAAAAAACAAGTATTGAAATTATAGCAAGAAGATTATAAATCAATAAAACCTTGTGTGTTTTTTCCCTGAAAACAATAGCATCCATGGAAACTGGAAAAAAAAGCACTGGGAATATATTCGGCATTACCATTATTCATAATGAGAAAGTGGTATATACTGCTCAGGTGAAGGCCATATTAAAGGTACATATTACTGCAATTTCACCAGGGCATGGACTTCAAGCAATGTTTTCAAATGCACTTAAGTGTCCTAGGATATAACAACATTGCAGAATTGCTGCATATTGGGCCATGTTCTGTTGATTTTATCTAATACCATAGAGGGGGAGATGCACCCACCACTCTACTGTGCAATCCTAGGGGAAAAAAAAAAAACAAACAAAAAAAGCATCTAGGTGACCCTGCGCGTGCAGGGGTGTTGGACTAGATGATCTCTAGAGGTCCCTTCCAACCTTAAACGTTCTATGATTCTACGATCTAAGGAAGCATCTAAGGAGAATACAACAGTACTGCAGTAGGTAAGTTGAACAAAGTATCCTCCATAGCTCTTTTGAAAAGCTGATCCTTCTCATTAGGAGTGAAAACGGGTGAGGAAAGAAGGACAAAACAATTAAAACATAGCACAGCCTCAGAAACCTCAAATATGAAGCGGAAACCCCAATTACATCTTTTGGGCTATAAAGCATTTGTACATTCAAGATTTATTCAGAAAGTGTTCAAAGAAGCTTTGAGGGAAGGGAGTAGCTGTAAGAGTGTCCGTTGTATTTTAAGACCTCAATGCCATAGTTCTTAAATTAGGGGGGGAAATTGGAGGTATTAAAACAGAGATCATACACTTAAAATTTGTAACATCTGTAATATAGGGGTATTATAGAATACTTGTGTTTCTTGGAAGGCAATGCAGGGCATGGCATGAGCTTAGCATTGACTGAGAAGCTGTATCATTTCCAAGACCCCTTCTCCTTCTCTCCCAGAAACTGCTAACCATGCATGTTCTAAAATGACAGCTAGTTAAGAATAAAACAAAATTAATTCAAAAATCTTTCCAGTTTTTAAAAAATATTTGAAATAAATATTGAAGGATCACAGGTTGAGAGCCTAATGTTTCCCTTTGCAAATACTGTATTTTGTAACACAGTAACACTGGCACGAGGGCACGCGTTTATAATGTGGCCAGCAGCAATGGCCTACTTCAGACAGGTGAGCTACAAACCCCAGGGCCTATACTTCTCAGTAAAGTCTCTCTCAGACCCCAAGGTAGACTTTGTTTCTAATGTCCTCTCTGCTCTGGAAAGGATGGTGTGAATTTACACCCCATTAATGAAGACTGTCTCTGAGCTCAGCATCCCCTTCACAATTACTTGTTTTTTATCTTTTTTTTTCCCACCACGGGCAACTTAAATTTACTCTTTAAATGGAGCTTAACTGATCACATTCCTGGGCTGGAAACAGTTCACTTGCCACAACAATTAGGTCCCCAAACTCTCCTATTCATTCTCCAGATTCTTTGTAAAGGCAACGTGATTCAATCACTTGGTGGAAAGGATCTTGCTTTTTTCCATTGGTGCAGATTAACAAGCCTTTTCTTGCTTGAACAAGTGTTAGAATCAACAATGGTAAATTGGGCCTTGGTAGGCTTTCCTTTCTCTTTCACTCTGACTTGGCTGTAATATTTATTTTCATTAAACATGCATCTAAATTTCACAATACCATGCAATAAGATCTTCTGTGCAGGAAAGAAAAAAACAAAAATGCTCAAAAACCTTCTGATGTTTATTTAGGCACTTTGAAAATACCTCCATGCTAAATCTAGCATTAATTTTTTTTCAAAGCTATGCCAAGTTCTGTGTGATTCAACACAGTACATGTAGTTTCCAGTACTGGATATACAAAATTCAAAATCCACACTCACTGTTTGAAGTGGTAAAGCAAATCAAATATAAGCTACTGTGAGGCAATATTATTATTAGAAAAGAGAAAAGGCTGTTCCAAAAATAATTGAAGACCAACTGAAGACTAATGGAAGACCAAAAATAACTGAAGGTGTTCTAAAATTGTATCAGCAAATGTATTCCACTTAAACTCAAACACAGCCTAATTAGTGATGTGAATATTATGGGATCTGTTTTCAGCTTAGATAGGGTCCTAGAGAAAACACAAGTGGAAGGAGGAATAGAGGAAAATTCTATAGAGACCCCAAAGCAATCTGTGTTTTATATTCAGGTCAATGATCTATGCCACTTTGACTTCTTTATCTTTGTCTAGAACCACAGCATTCAGGCTTTGTCTCTCATTTTTAAAGTTAAAATAAGTAGCCAATAATTGGAGAAAGTAGCTGCACAAGGTTGGCACCATCTGCCACTTTGTCAGGAATATATTTGGCTTTTTCTTCTCACTTCTGTCCTCTTTGAATAAAATAAAGGAAATAAGCATTTAACTCTTTTACATAGGCAATTTTCTAGTCACCTTTTTCAGGCTGCTCCATTTTCTTGTGTTTGATGAAGGAAGTCAATATGCACAGTAAAATATTGGACACTATTGGCAGAGTTTCTTTAAATTTACTTTAACAATCACTTCTTGGTTACAGTCAGGTTTACAGTAATTATTGCTTTTCTGTACAACTAACAGACATGGTTATGTTAAAGCTCTCACTTCTGCTATTATGGATAAACAATGATAGGATTTTTTTTTCAAATGAGGAAAATGTCACTGAAGACAGAAGTGGTGATCTTCTGTTACACGTCATGCAAGAATGACTTGTGGGTGGATGCTAGCAGTTAGCAGTAGTCAGCAACATTAGAACGTAGTTCTAACGCTGAAACATCTTTAACTAGAGCTACTAGAACTTCCCTTCTTGTGTTTCATTTACAGCTTCTCCTTTCTTTTCTCTTTGTTGTCTCCTTTTTTTTTTTCTCATGATCTCTCAAATGTTGGCTTATATTAATTTCAAATTACATAACTACAGGAAGTAGCTTTCATTTCTCTTCTATTAGTATTACTATTACGTACTATACAAAATACTACATGTATAACTCCTGTTTGTTGTCCAAATAGAATTATCAAAATAAAATCATGGATTATACAATAGTCCTAGACGCCCCAAAAAGTAATAGTCTTTTTACCTCTAATTTAGTATTAACTTATTAATTAGCACTTACACTGAAACAAATACTGCAATGTTAACAAAAGAACAATGTCTATGTTATCAAAGGTCTTCATGCGTTATGACAAATTTCTATCATATCGCTGCATAGCAATTTTTTCCAATGACAACATGATTTTTTAATGTTAAAATATACCTCAGTTCTATGTACTAAGTTCTTTTTCTTACAGTGATATACAGTAATTCAATACCTCAGTGCTATCATGCATGGTTATTAATTAAACATCAAGCTGAACAGCTTCAGGTAAAGGTTTCAGTGTCACATTGGAAAATTCATACCAATTGTGTTAATCTGTAGAAATTATTCCTTAGTAGCTGACAAAGAGAAAAAAAATCAAGGCTAAATTTGGTGTTGATTTTGTGAGTCCTGTAGTTGAGTTTACTGCAAAACTAAACTCAGAATCTGAATCCTGGAAGTTCAAGAGTTAGCAGGTGAGAGATAAAATGCTTTTCCTGCCTCTTTTTGTCTCCCAAAGTGATGGCTTCCATTCTTCAAAATTTTAATAAGCCCTGTTTATCCATCCTAATGGAGTATCCTTAAAAAGACAACAGCATTTTGCAAAACAATTCATTTAGGAAACAGTCACACGACCTTTTTAACTGCCTTTAAGTTAGCAATAAAATTGGCTCAGCCAGCAAGCCCTAATGAGGAAGAGGTAGAGAATATCAACCTTTTTCCCTTTCCTCTATCTAATTATAAACATCATTGTCAACCAACTCGAAGATCAGCTGAATCTAATTGACCTTAGACACTGTACAATAAAAGATAGTCAGAACTGCCAAAATAAATGTTAAAAAGATAAAAAATAAACTGTAATTAGTGCTTTGACTCTTTTTTTTTCATTTAATTTTTTGTACTCTTCATAATTACAAACATTTTGCTTAAAAGTTGTTTTCAGGCTGAAATTTTCTGAAATTGGGCACATTTTCATGAGTTTCTTGGGTTGTATAATATGTGTTTCTGAAAATGAGCAGTCAGTGGGATGGAGAAATTCAGTGGGGAATAGATAGTGATGAGTAGTGAACATATCATTTAATGTGTCTTCCGGTGAGATGCAGAATTGACTCTTTTTTTAAAATGGTATCTCCTTACCTGACTAGTTAATTCTTAGGCAGATTTTCATGAACTGCTTCAAAGACTCTAATCCTGCAAATATTTACATAAATGCCTTCCTTTAGTTACACATTACTCTCCTGTGCTTGAATAAAAAATAAAACTAATTATCTCACTAAGAATTTGAATTATTTTCAAGACTGGGACCTTTTTTTTTTAACATACTTTACTGTTGCAGTATTTTCCTATGAATTAATGGAATTACCATATAGATAAGATACACATACAAATAGTCATATTTATAGCTGGTGTACACAGCTTCATGTTTGTATCACAGAATTGTATTTGCCATGGCTATCCCATAGACAAGCTTGTAATAGCTGAAACCTTGATTGAACCTTGCCTTACATATGAAATTCTTAGTGCTGGCTTTAAAGCATTTTGGATGACTGATTTCCTGTCTTTATGCTAACCCATGCATTTATGTCTACTAAAAAGACCTGTATTATACAAAATCAAACTTCACATAAAACGGCAAAATAAATGCAAACTCCACAATTTCCAACAACATTATTACTTTTGAGTATCTATCTTAATATGAAGTGCAACGTCTAAACATTTACTTACTTTTGTCCATTTATTCACTTTTGAAAAAAAAATCTTGCATTAAGGTATGGTTCTGTTTGGACAGATAGACTTCTTGCTTATAACTTCAGATCTAAAATGAATGGCTTGTCCTAGTTCTGTTCATTAATTTACTAGCCCTATTAAATTTCGTAATAGGTTGCTAAACTCCATATGGTTTCATCTCCTAATCCCCACTACTTACTATGTTATTACTGCAATGATTTCTAACTTTAGACTGCCAACCTCCTGCAGTTTCATTTGCTGTATCTTGTATCCATTAGTACCTGAATCTCATTACAGATTTTTTTCTGCACAGCAGTTTGGTAATGTCCAGAAGGACAGATACTTCTAATTTCATGGTTATCCAGTCAATTATCTAATCTTCATGATTATCCAGACAATGTAGCATGATTATGAATCTAGCAAACTATGGTCACTCTTCTCCATCCCTTCAAAGACCAGAATGAAGGTGCTTTAGTTGAGGGGGAAAAAATGTGTTAATACAGACGAAGACTACATTTTTGAAGTTATTTCCACTTCAAGTCTCTCAGGCATAGTCATCTTCCCTTAGTCTGTCACTGCAGAATCCATATAATTGTTTTCAGCTTTGCTACTGACACCCAGCAGACTTCATTTGCCTTTAGGTTATGTTTTCACAACAAAAGCAGACAATGGTATGACAATACATTATATGCAGCAGTAATATTGGCTTAATCTATTCACTTTCTAAACAAAGGAAGATTTGGCTTGTAGCATAACACACAACCAAATGCATTGGCACAACTCAGAGAACAGTATATAGTGCAGGAGGAGAAGCAGCAGCAAATGATGGAAAACAGCAGGGTCAGAAATAGAGCTACTACTGGTGCCCAAGGCAACCTGTGGCCAAGCCCCAGTCTCAGCTCCAGTGGTAATTTGTACTCCTGAAATCTGCTACCCATATTACCTATCACCCAATGCCATGGGTCTATAATCCATCAGAAAGCTGGTCACAAAATCTATGGGGATTTTGGATACCAAACATATACATACACACACATATATACATACATAGATGTGCATATGTACGTGTGTGTGTATGTATCTATGTATTTATCTAGATAACTTGCTCGGATGTCTTTTCACCATCATTGTTACCTTTCCACAAATGCTACCATCATTTTGCTGTGTAACTATGTTCCACCATCTGTCTTCCATTAAGTGTTTGGGATTTCTGAACTGAGAAGATATAGCAAGAGAGCTAAGAATTATTACTTTAGGCAATAAATGATGATTGACTATCCTTTCTTGTGTTTCTTACAGATTGGCATATTTTGTTTTGCAAAAAATCAGTAATAATACAAGGACAGAAAAAGGAATTCACGGTTAAATCATGAAATATTTGAGAGTGTAAGAAAGAAGTTCCTTAAAAAAAAAAAAACAGATACAAACATTTTTAAAATTAAGAACATTTTTAAAGTATGCATTTTATACCTATCAAAATGTGTCATGATATTTTTAATCTTGGACCAAATGATTAAAGATATTTTGACAGGAATATTTCAAGTGTGAAACCCTCCACATAACTGTCTCTAGTGAGTTAAAAGAACCGATTTCTGTAATTTAAGCCGTGCATTATAAAATTTTATAGCAATGAAATCATGATAAATTCAAAGCTCTCTAGATGAATACTGCCAGCATTCATCTAGATACTTGTGCCACTATTACAGAGCAATTAGCTAGTATAATCATCTTTTATTTGAAAATAAATTAAAATCTCAAATTTCACCACAGGACAGTTTGCACAAAAGAGCCCAAAATGCCATAGATTTGTTCCTTTTTTGCCCCCCATGTTGCATGACTTAATCTTTGCATTTTTCTTTTTAAATCAACATTATAACATACAGATTAATTTATATGGCATTATTTCTTTTTCACATCCAATAGCTATACATTTTGATAACTCCTATAGAAATAAAACATTTTTAAATTAGTTTGATTGGTTTCATCTTACATTTATTATCTTCTCTTTTATACAAATACTTGTAATTCACTTAATGATAATAGAAAAAGCATAAATGGAAGTGAAGAAAAAACATTTCATAGTCAAAACCCAAGACAGATTCAAAGAAAAGAATTTATTTAGTTTGTGCACTCTTATAGTTCTATAATGTCAAGTAGCACTACATCAAAATATCAGGTGTTTACCAGGCTTCTAAATACTTACTTCCAAAGAAGAGGTAATGTATATGCATTATTCAACATTTTTTTTTAGCAAGATGATTCTTCTCAGCCAGGATATATTACAGCAGGATGAATGCAAGGATCAAACCCAGCTATCAGAAAGAAAGGAATTTTAATATAACAACCAAAAAGAATGACTATGGGTATGTGAAGCATTTGTTTGCAAGATACAATGATGTTTTAAGCACATACCTAGTGCTTTCTCCACATGCTGAGTAACCAGGCTAATTAAAAAGCCCATACAGCTCTTGTTAAAATCTGTTCAAATTTTTGGAGCACCTGTTATAACAGAATGCCCACAGACTTGATAGTTTAGAGCCAAGACACCTGCTACCTTATGTCTCACAGTATGTTCAGTTTTATACAGATAGTAAAAAAAAAAATCCACTTTTTGACATTTAACAATCTCATAAATGATAAGAAATAAATTGCAAAATTTCATAATTTAACCCTTCACTATCACTTCTCTTTGCCCTACCTATAGCTTTTCACAAGCAGGCAACACAATGTGTACTTTGGGGACTATTTCTTTGTTGCTGAATTAATTGTTTTACAACACTGATCACAGTACATAATTCTTCCTCTGCTTTTTCCACAAATTTTAGAAGTATGTCTAGTGCATAAACAAACATAGTTCATCCGGAAGAGGGAATGAGTTTTATATCTGCACTGAAGTCCAGCAAGTCTGTATTTCTACATCCTTAAGCTGGTTCTTCTCTGCTTCTCTATCAACAGCTAAAATGCACTGATGAAACAACTACATTTTATTGTAAAACTTTTTTTTAAGTATGAATAGGCAACATTAATAAAAATGCACCCCAGTGTAGAGTTTTGTTGATAAACATACATAAACATTGATCTCTGGAAGAGACACACACCAAGAAAGAGAATGAGTTATTAATAAGGAGTTATCAATGGGTGTAAATGAGAGAAAAGAAGAGAAAGGTTAAAAAAAAATCATTAGCACAAAAATAACTTAGTGATAGTGGCTTAAATCTTGTAAACATTTATATTCATGGCTGATTTTTACAAGTACATAAATAAGTATGTTCAAGGAACATCTGCAGGACCAAGGCAGTCCGCTGTTGTAGTTAATCCTTGATTCATGCTGGAGTCACTGTATATGACTGATCTCATTTGCACTAGGATTTCATCTCACATTTTTAAAGAGACTTGTAACCACAATCAACATTTGTATTGGAATTTACTATATTAAAAAACACTGGGAACTCACCATTGGTTTAGGTGAAGAGATTCACGGGAAGGTGCTGAAGTTAGCTTAGTCTGGTATTCTGCCTCTCAGATCTATAAAAAAAAAAGATATATACTTATTCATATGATAATGCTTTAGGTACACTGATGAACAGAAATAAAAACCTCTCAGGTGCAGAACTAAATTACCTTACATAAATGCTTGCGACTTCACACAGTGAGTATCCGAACAGACACCAAAGGTTAGAGGAGCTACTCACATGTCAGAATACACTATAACCTTGTAGAAAATGTGGAAAAAAAATCATGACAAGAACTTTGTATACCTTCTGTGCTTTTAGCTAACATTTCTACTGCTGTAAAAATAATAATCAATGAAAACCTATGTCTCAAGCAGCAAATATGAGAAGATAAAAGAGTGGAATGTGAAGCGGGAAAGATGAAACTTTAAATATATTATTATAAATAATAGCAGCAGCACAGTTCTTCAACAGGTAGATTTAATCCATCCACAAAGCTGTACAGATATTGCATAATGAGTATAATGATGCAAATCACAACCCAATCTTAAAAAAAATACTTTAAATCTTTAAATATCTCCTTGTATCTCAGATCTTTTCACATAGTCATACAAGTGGAAATGCTAATGTTTATAAGAGAGCTCATTTCCATTTAGAAATCATTTCAACTTAAGCTAGAAAAACTAACTGGTATAAGGTATTAAAAGTTCTTGCAAGTTCTGGAAAGTGTTAGTTGTAGGAATGGCATTTTTTCTATGCTCTGCCTATTGATTCAACTTTGAGATAGAAAGCAACAAGAAAGCAGGTGATAAGCCTTTGTTAATGCCTCTGGGATGAAATGCTGGAGCTGCAGACTACTGTTGATAAACAGATTTTGAATTAATTAGTTCTGCATAATTATCTGAGTTACCAAGTCTTAGAAGTGAATGCAACTGGTCCGCATATATTTGTTTATACACTTCATGCCAGCCATGAAAAATGTTTTTATTTTCTAAAAGATCTAAAAGATTAGTTAAAAAACTAATTTTAAACAAGGTAATAATAAAATATTCTTCTACTGTAAGATGACATATGGCAGAAAAAAATATTAATTGCAGTTATTTTTGTTGAATTCCAGAGATACCTAGGAAAGCTCTGCAAAATTCAGGTCAATTTGTTGGCAAAGGAAAAGATCAGCTTTGTGTTGGTATATTTTTTCAGTATATGCAGTAAAGTCTCTTTGCCTTTGGGCTTTCTCATTGATAAACCAGTCAACATAGACTCCAAAATACAAAGGAATTAAGGGACCGTTGCTGTGTCTATCATAAGTCATAGATTTGAACCTACCACACCAAAGTGACTTCAAACTGCTGAAGCGTTACCGCTACATGCTTTATATAGCTTTGAAACACTAGTTATTTGGGTTTTTTGGTTGTTTTTTTTTTGGTCAAAGACATAAGAAGCTGAGAAAAAATATCCTTTTGCTCCTTCATCCTGCCCTTTGATTTTTTCTAGAGAAAATTTATCAAATTTGCTTACTCGGTCACACTATTCAGTAACATCCTCTCTCTAACCAAAAAGTCGTGCTGCAACTAAAAATCCCTTCCAATGTTATTCCCAAGTTCTCCAATTGCTTGAGTGCTTGAGGGAAGATAAGATTGGCATTCATATAAATGACCACACTCTAAAGCAAATGACCATTCCACACTCTGTGAGTCCAGCAGCTGGACATCCTGTTACAGAAATTTCTTTGTGTAATTGAGAAAACCAAAACTAATCCACTCAAGTACAGTATTTATGCGGCATACCGGAAAATGCAATTCCATTTCAACTTTTTTACAGAAAATTTGCACATTATAATTATAAATTTAATATATATTTTCTAATGTAAAGCATCCCCTAATACAGGGTATTCTTAGTTATTTGTTTTGTATTTTTATTTGTGTTTTGCACATTTAGAACGTATGTACTGTGGTCTCCTGCACCATATCTGAAAACCAGTTAAATACTCTTGTCAAAAATCCTACGAATAGTCATAGGATACATATGGACATCAGTTAATGAGAAGAAATTCCTAAATTAGCCTTTCTAGGAGCTAAAGGTATATCACAGTTAGAGACAAGATGAGTTAATTAAGCATTAAATTAATGAAATGGCAATTTTTACTTCATGTTTCAATTTATATCACTTTTAAAATATAGCTCTTTCCAATTGCATGAAGCTGGGCTTCAGAAGTGTTATTAGCTTGAAGTGGCTAATATTTTGTCATATGCTTTCTGAGGTGCTTTGAATGGTTATATTGTAATTATATTTTGGCTTGATAAGAATATCTTATCCATTTGTCAGGCTCAATAAGCATTTTATTAAAAAAAGATACATCAGAATGTATCGATTTGTTGTCTTAATACATAAATACCATACATGCCAGATCCCAGAGCTGAGATGCACAAAACGACTTCAGCACTTAGTATATAACGTGCCTACCACAGTTATGGGCCTGTGGACTCCTGGACTGGATTTCTTATGCATCACAGACCGTGTACGACAGCAAGAGTGAACCAAAGTCTGGACCAAAACTGTGAACCAAAACTGGAGAGCAGGGAAGCAGATAAAAGCAAAGGAAGGCCAAGGACAAATCTAAAGGCCAGTGTGGGCACTAGAGGGTCCACATGCATTGATTCATCAGGAAAAAGCCAAAAGGCAAAGATGAGGCAGGTCAACAAGAAGAGCCCATGGGGAGGAGCAGGCAGACATGGAACAGATCTAGGCCATTTGATCACTAGTTGGAATCAGAGCTAACAGGCAAACAGTGATTCCAGGATCAGGACTAAAGAGAAATCAGAAATGAAGGCAAGATAGTGGGTCTACTTCTCCAGGAATATTTGCTCAGGTATCAGCTTTATTTCTGCTGAGTGGTTATGAGGTCTGAGCACAGAGGCTGGAGCCACGACACTTTCCAAGAGTACAGTGTGACAGCTATCATGACTGCCACCATGAGATCCACGTGTAAAAGAAGTATAGGCACTGTCTAGCCTTTGGCTAATAGATACATTAGCTTGAGCGCCAGAATTAGCAGTGATAAATTGCATCCTGAGAATTATTACTACTAGTAGATGGATCCTGGTCAAGACACACTTCTTCAAACAGTATGCAAAGGCAATTGCTTGTTTGCACAGTACTTCCTATACAGAGGCAAATGGAGTGGGATGGCTGTGGTTTCTGATGACACTATGCATGATACAAGGCCTCAGCACTTCATATCTTTGGTGAGTCAGAGCAAGCAAAGTAGTAAAAATGAGTATGTGGGAGGCAGAAAAAAATGTATTATAGTTATACTTCAAATTACAAACGGGTCATTCTAGTCATGCTGCCTTTAGAGACCTGTAATTTTTTATTGGCGAGAAAACACCATGGCAGTCTAAATGCAAGGCAGAAACTGGCAAGTGAAGTTATTCCAAACTTAGTGAGTGGCAAGTCTGTCCATATCAGAATGGGGTGACTTACAAGTTTTTAACAGAGTGTGGTGGTCACCAAGCTGATCTGATCTGCTGCAATTTTCTTCCCTAGAGTCTGACCTCATAGACCCAGAAAATTTTCTAAAAATAAAAAATAAATAAGGATGCATTGCTGTTGTTATGTGCCTGAGGCTCATCTGAATGACCTCTGAAGTACAAGTCTTAAATTACATTTGGAAAGGAAGCTGTAATTTTGGATTTTCCCAGTATGGGGCGGAAGGGTAAATCAGTTCTGAAGCAAACTGATCTCCTCCTTCCATTGCTCTGATCAAGGATTTCCTGAAAGAATTTGGAGCCAAGGCCAAACATTTTATGTTCTAGAGCTACTGCTGGTGCTCGAGCTGCCTCCTTTTTGCAAAGTGGCTACTTCTATTCTCGATCTACTTAAAATATTTTTTTTCTCATTGAGAATCTGGATAAATGCTGATTTGCACTATACATACAAAATAGAAGTCTGGTGTTCACTGAAAGATGATGTTATTGTTTATCATTTGTATTGTGCCAGACCTGTGCAAATACATTGCAGTACGGGCAGAAGAATTATCATAGAAAAATAGAATGCTTAAGGTTGGAAGGGACCTCTAGAGATCATCTAGTCCAATCCCCCTGCACACGCAGGGTCACCTAGAGCACGTGGCACAGGACTGCATCCAAGTGGGTTTTGAAGATCTCCAGAGAAGGAGGCTCCACAACCTCTGTGGGCAGCCTGTTCCAGTGCTCTGTCACCCTCACTGTTAAGAAATTTTTCCTTAAGTTCCTGTGGAACTTTTGATGCTTCAGTTTCTGTCCGTTTCCTCTAGTTCTGTTGGTGGCCACCACTGAAAAGAGGTCAGCACTCCTCACTGCCTCCCTTGAGGTGCTAAGTGTCCCCTGAGGGTCAATTACAAACACTAAGATTCAGTTCTCAATTAGTAGTTCCCCAGAACTGTTCTCACCTTGATTTTAAGGACTGTTGTTTGGGCATCCTTATGCAAATCCCCTTGCTTGCTTCCTGAATTGCAAGCAAAGCCCATTTGAATCCTTACCCCACCGCCAGAGCTGCCTTTGCACTGGCAGTGTTTGCAGAAGTGTTTTGCCCAACTTGGACCTGTGCAAGTACCCTCCTAACACTGCACACAAACTCTGTTCGACACGTGACAAAATATTCCAGATAGATTAAATCATTTGCATTGTCATAGGTAATATTAAAATATCAATGTGATTATAATGGCTATCATATAAAAATAATATATGTAGATGAAAATATAGCTTAGTTCAGAACTCAGCAATAAAAAGGGAATCTTAGGGTATGTTTATACGTATGCCTGCCATATGCTCCACTTAAGTAAAAGCATGCTAATTACTTACTAAAGGCACAGGATTGTTTCAGACCTCAGAGTACACGAAATACCTGCTTTTCGCAATAGGACTAACTTTGCTTGATTCAGAAACTAAAATAGTTTCAGGTGTTTAACCTCACAGGCTTAAAGACATAGCAATACAACAACTCTGAGCTGAACCACCGAATGATAGGAGCAAAACCAGCGAGTGTTTCTGGTAGCCAATGGCTGAGTGGCACATTTCTATTTTAAAACTCATTATTCATTTAGGCCACAGAATATTCTTAGTGATTTACAAAACACAAAATAAAAAAAAAAGTTCTTGCCTCATAGAGTTTACAGCCTAACAGTCTAAGATAAGCAACACATAGCCCTTGGCAGCTGGAAAACAGGCGCTGACAGAGCGATCGCTGAGTGCCATCCCCTAATCCTGCAGGCATCGCTTTGCATAACTTATTTGGGAATCAATGTGAACTACACTTACGGAAACCTTCCAGAATCAACCCCCTACTTGGGTAGTGTCATTACTACTTCTGCTCTTATTGCTGTTGCGGTAGCACATTAGAGGTCCCAGACAGTTTGACAACTTAAATACAGTACAAATACACAGAAAAATTATCATGGTTGTCCTGAAAATCCTGACTTGATTTGAAAAAAAACTGCAAAGAGAGGAAGAGCAGAGGAAAAGTAGGGTCATTTATTTATACAGACAGAGGAGGAGTGCTAGTATGTGCTAGTATAGCATAAACCTATCAGTATCAGCTTCTATTTTCATACGATCCTAATTTCCATGGGGAATGTACTTCTGTTTCTTGTAATTAATTTCTTGTGAGGAATCCATTTTTGGATAGTTCTTTTTTGCTTTTTTGCTTTTTTTTGCTGCAATCATTCTTTAAAATTTTACTGTGGTAACGTATTTCTCTACTTTTATGTGGGATACATTTACATTTCTAAGTCTTTTATACACAAAAAGAGCTTTCATTTTCTAGAGGGAAAGTTAATACAGTATATTACAGAGGAAATGTGAAGGGCTTTTGTGAGTTCTTTTGTTTTCTTTTTTTTTTCTTTCTCTTAATTTAAAGGAAAATTAATTCAGGCAGAATGTCTAGATTTGATCTTTTGGTAGGGAAAAGCATGATTATTATTCATGCAGCAGTGTTTATTTCCATCTGTCACCATGGCAGTTCTTTTAATAACTTATTATGCCACCAGTTCAATAGCCTTTCTGCTCCTTTTCTACCACTGCAGCATGGAAGTCTCTTACTCCTGTAATGTTTTCACCGTCCCCATTTTATTATTGATGGCTAAAATTATTTTGAAAGTTTTAGTGGTGTGCTGTTTATATTTCCTACACAATTCTTTAGATAAATTTCCTAAACTAGGAATTTAGGACCTATATAAATGAAATACCTACAAGGTGAAATGTGAGAGGAAAAGCCAAAGGCTATTCTTGGAAACTAATGAAATAAATGTTATCTCTGAAATTATTTCCTTGTTCATGTGCAGGTACATTAAAAATAAATTTTACACCTGCAGAACTTAGATATACTTCTTGTGAGAGCCTGGAGGCTCCCTTTGCTTCTATGGGGAGGGATTTGCACTCCCTAAGATGAGCAGCTTTTGGAGGATTCCCCAGGGAAAAGCAAAGTGCCTTTCACAACCCCTCTGACTGAACAGAAAGCTTTACAGCAGAGTGAGCAGATGCAGGATACGGTTACCATTCAAAGGACCAAAACAAAAGCAACCCAGCTGACGGAAAAGGAGGGAGCTTTTGGGATAGGAGAGAGGAAGACTAGGAGACCAGCTGGCTGGATAGCATCTACACAGAAAGGGCCCTGCAGTCCCTGTGAGCAAGCGGGACGTGAGTCAGCAGCGTGTGGCTGCCGTGATGAAGGCTAACACGTGGTGCGTGCAAGAGCCCAGCGAGCAGGCCAAAGGGAGGGATTTTTCCTCTTCTATTCTGCGCTCTTGAAACTATATCTTGAAAACACTCTCCATTTAAATCCCACCACCACACGCACTCCTCCCATATGAGAGATACCAACCAACTGGAACAAGTCCAGAGAAGGACCACCAGGATGCCTGGACAGTTGGAGCACAGGACGTTCAAGTTAAAGCTGAAGCAGCTTGTTTTGCTGAGCCTGGAGAACAGAAGACTAAAACCTCTAGACTGAGATCTAATCTCAGTCTTACAAACAATACTTAAAAGGAGATCATGGAGAAAATAGGTTCAGAGTCTCCTCAGAAGTATGCGGTGAAAGGACAAGAGACAACGGTCACAAGTGGAAATACAAGTTATTACAGCTGAATGTAAGGGGAAAAAGAAGTCATTCACCGTTTTATATATCTAATAAGTTGTACCCAGATTTCTGCATTCCTGGGAGAATCAAAATATATTAATTTATATTATTTGGTCTGTAAGACACACTCTAAAATTAGTAACAGGCTAGTCATCACTGTAAAAATCACAGAGAAACCACCTTAACAAGAGCTAGCAAAAATCCTGCTGTAATTTTAACTCTAGAATGACTAACTGCCTATTAAGCATTGGGCAAATAGTATTAGTAACCAGCATTCCTCAGATGCTGCAAATGCTGCAAGGTCAGACAGCTTTCCCTGAATTTCCCCTGCCCTCCGGTAGCAATAGAGAAACGCCTCAGTTACCACACTTCTCAGCTGAGGATTGACCTTAGTTGCTTCAAGTGAATTCTGTGAGATAGGCATGACATTTCACAGAATCACAGAATGGTTGGGCTTGGATGGGACCTCTAGAGATCATCTAGTTCAACCCCCATTTCCCCCTCTATTTCTCACAGGTGGTTAGAAAATGACATTATCCCAAGCTGCATCTTACTGTTGCAAAGATGCTTCTGTCTGCTGAGTTCTAAACAATTCAATACTCACAATCTAAAACCTAGATTTGTTTTTAGAGAAAAGAGAGAAATTCAGATTAAAAACAGGCATGCCGATAGAACATATATAAAACCCTTTGCTATAAAGGCTTTCTTCCTGCTATAAAGTGAAGATAACCTGTGTATCATACTCTAGAACACAACTAGGCAGCGCATACACCAGCTATGCCCCAGGACGTTTGGGTTAGCCTGTAGGATGTGGGATGTGGGAGAAACGAGGAAAGATCCTGCAGTGTTTATCCTCAAGTGAAATGCCAGGAAAGATGGTTGTTTTGGCCTGATCTTAACACCCCACTGGGAAAACAAAAGACCCTGGCCATAGTACACTTGACCATGACCAAATCACACAACATTTCTCTCATCTTCTCTCCTTTTTTCAGAGATAAATGGAATCCTTTCTTTTTTCTTTTTTTTTTCCTCCTCAGTTTTTTTTTTTTTTAATTTATTTGTGGAATTCTAGACGTTCACTTGTTTTCCCATGTGAAGTATAGTAGGGAAGGTACTTGCAGACATGCAGGAAAAAGACAGTTTCTTATGGTGTAAAATCTCTACAGAGGCTTTCTCTATTACTTCTTGCCTTTAGCTTAACAGATGTGTGTTACAGGTTTTCTTTCTTTGACACATTTTCTTGCGGAAATTCTTTTCAATACATAGCCACACAACACCTGACTTCCCACTGTATTTATCCACACTCAGGATGATTTATGCTGAAAAATGTCCTTTTGGGATGCTGGTAACATTCTTTCAAATACTCACTGCCCCTAAACCACAGTGTTAGTCTGAGAAAAAAAAAAATGAAGTGAAACAAAAAACAGCTGCCTGGCTGCTAAAAGACAGCTTTGATATTTCTATATGGAAAGAGTCAGAATTTTTGACAGCTAAAGTCTATTGGCCATTTTTACTAAATTCTGATCTGAAAACTCTCCTTATCCTTCCCAACAAACTTGCACTTTCAGAATGAATCAAATAAATCACCCACCCATTAATCATTTCATTTACCATAAATAGAGTGTACGGTGAATTCTTCTTTCTATTTCCAGATGTAGGAATCAGCTTAAAAGAGCACTCAAATCTTTACAATACTTTTCTAGTATTACTTTTCACCTGAAAAAAAAAAAAAGAATACTGCTTCAGCTGCATAGAAATTTCAGAGAAGCTGAATAAGATTCATATGTGCAGAATAATTTTGACTAGGAAAGGAGATTATGGTGTCTCTCTGAAATACTGATACAGAGCAGAGTCATCTGAGTTAGAATACACAAACATTTTTATAAAATAGTCTTTTCCTAACACAGAAACCTAAAAACCTCTATTTCATTGAAGCTGAAGAAAAATTGGTACATAAAATTTAAACATTACAAGCAGAATCTAGTGAATGACAAAGTGAAAGAAAAAAACATATGTTTTATGATCCATGTGTTTTTCTCTTCTAAATATGTACACGTGTCTATTGCTCACAGTTTCATAAATGTAGTATCCTTTCTTTACATTTAGTTTAGCCATAAAAATTAAATGTCTGACTTGTAAACGATCACAGGATCAAGCACTTGGATAGAACTAGAGTGTTTAATATTTTAATTACTGTCCCAGTCCCCATCTTCTAAATAACTAATTTGGCTTCAAGGGTAGGTAGCTGAAATAACACCAGTATCCAAGGGGACGAATAATCAGCAAGAGCTTTTATTATAATTTGAACAGAAAAGTATTTGCAAATAGCAAAAAAGAAAAGTTCTCTGATTGTCAAGTAAAAAATGATAGAATGAATTAATGTATTGAGAATAAATTATAATATGAAATACTGAATTCTCTCTACAGTACTATCCATATTTAAGAGATGAATATGGGGCTTAATGGAGGTAAAGGAAATGTTTTCAAAATGACCTTAACAATTATGCTTAGGAAGAGCTTGAGCATAGCAGGGAAACTTGTCAGACTATGAATTTATAACACCTTTATCAGCTGCCTTCTGAAGTCAGTTATTTTAACTTGGACAGTTATTTACAGCACTGCTTTGCTCAGGTGTCCTCTGAGCATCCTTCACTAGTATAGCGAAAAATATCTGAAAAAGAAAGCATTTTGCACAAAGGTTTCCCTGGTACGAAAGAAGATGCAGGTTGGATAATAGTGACAGTGAGGGATCTTGGTTTAAAAAAAAAAAAAAAAAAAACTCAAAATTTTTGAAAAGGCTAAAAGGTTAATAGCAAATAGGGAACAGAAGCAGGATATTTTGATTTCCATGTGATTAAAACACAAGTCACCAGAAGATACCATCAGTATTGGACCACTGGGCATAGGCAACGAAAGCAGTGAATGCAGTAGGAGTTAGGAGCGAACGCAGCACAAAGCAGGGACTATGCCGGCCTAGGGCTGCATCTCAGATTACAGGAGTAGGAAGAAACAGAAAAAGCAAAAAGGAACAAAGAACTTATGTGCTTATTGTGTGGGAAGGGGAGCCCGTACATTCTTCTGTGTACTAGAAAAGTTTAGGATGTTTTTTATATCTGAAACTATAAAGCCATCAAGCACATGTTTGATCTGCAAGGAATAGGAAACCTCATTAGAGGAGGTAATTCTTGGTTATCCTAACTGAAAGAAGTATTTTAATGAGATGATTGAAAACTGTAATAGAAACAAATGACATTAGACTGAACACAGATCTGATGAACAGTGATGGCATAAGTGAAGGTTCCTCTTTGAAAGAGCTGAAAATTTTAAAAAGAGCAAGAGAGCTATCAAGGAACTGGACAGCCACATGCTAGACCTTAGAAGGGAGTCAAGGCAGCTCCCTTGGGAAGTCAGGCACAGAAACTTAGAAAATAACTGTTGTTGTTTGTTTCTACACTATTCTCTGAGGGAAAAAAAAGACTTTTTATCTTTTGTTGCTCATAAACTAAAAATATCTTTAAATCATTAACTTATTCATATAACAACACATAGCATTGTTTGTTTAACAACTCATATACCAAATGCAAGATCTCAAGCACTGGTTCACTGCTTGGGCTGGAGAGCAATAATGAAGGTTTTTCTTAAAAAATATATAGTTTTGAATGGACCAGGATAACAGTTTAATGAGATTAAAGGATACTATTTTGAACTTGATGACACTTTAATATGAAGCTCACCATGCACCTTAACAAGACCCAGGTTGTTTTAGCTCTGAAGAAAAAACACAGACTATTGTGAAAAGGAACTAGACTGAGGTTGCAGATGCTGCTTTACCACTGAGTGGTTGATGTAGAGGAAAGAGGAATGGAGAAAACAAGACAGGTTTTACCACCTTTAAAAGAAGTAAGAACTATCACTGTTAAACTGAAATAACATCTACTCCCTCTCTTTGCTAGCTCCACTCTGTAAATATTTAGTCAAATTCCAAAGTTAAATTTTGTGACTTTCTTCTAGCCCAGATAAATGACTTACTGAACAACGCCAGGAGGCGATTCCATTGTTCAAAGGGCAAGTTATATCAAACCTGAAGCTTTCTTAGTAGTCCTTAATTCGTAGCCACTGGCCATCAGTATTCTGTGGAGAAGATTCTGTAAGGAATCAGCTGTTGTGACAATAGTTTCAAAGGAACTTCTTCAGGAAGGAGCATGATAGAATGAAAAACAAGATCTCAAACCTATTTATTCAAAGGTGGTATTAATATTTTTATGAAAATCTATGGTTTATAATAATTTGCTCTCTTTATTAAAAAAAAAAGGGTTTATAAATGCCTTATTCCTATACTTTAGATAGGAATATAAGCCTGTAGTTCACCATGCCCTGCTTCTTGACCTTTTTGAAGATGGGTATATTTGCCTTTTCCCTAGTCAACCGGGCTCCTCTCTGATCAGCACAACTTTGAAAGGAGTTAGAGGTGTCATACTGACAACAAACAGTTCCTTCAGCACCATCAGATGAATCCCAGCTTACACATGTCCAGTTTACTCAAGCTGATCCTAATTCAGTCCTCTACTATGGATGGTAACTCTCTCACCAAAACTGAACAGAGCCCTGGGATACCTGAGAGAAGACCTTGCCAATAAAGACAAAAGGAAAAGAAGATACTGAGTACCTCAGCCCTTTCCATGTCATTCATCACTAGATTGCTAGCCCTTCATCAGTGGGCAACATTTTCATAGGCCTTTCCCTTTGCTGCCAACGCACCTGCAGAAGCCTTTCCTTGTGCTCTTTGCTTCCCAGTTTCCATTAACATTAAGCTTTGTTCTTCCTAATTCCATCACTGCATGCCCAGGCAATGAACCTACATTCCTCCTTGAAAGCCCACACCTGCTTTCAGCAACTCTACACTTTTACACTTAAATTGCCAAGTGGAAGTTATGGATTATGAGTGGAAAAGGATTGCTCTGTGTAATAATGTATGGAGGAGAGAGAATCCAGGTCACAAGCCTATATCAAATTAAAATCTGATTAATGTGAGATTACCTTCCCCGCACACAAAACTTGCAAGACTTAATCATATTATTAATTATCCTCAAAAAACCTTACGTTCCCTCTGTAAATTCACCTTGGCCTTAATGCCCTGACAAACATTCTTGAAATCTATTAGATTAATTAAAAGAATTCCTAGGGAATGACAGTACACACCCCAAATTCTGTGAGCAATCAAAGAGCACCATCTGCAATGTTCTATTGAAAATACATGATAAGAAGGGTGGAAACTCTATAGCTTCAACTGTCAAAATCATACAGTAAACCCAGATGCTAAACTATGTGTTTAATGAATTGTGTTATTATACATACATATAAAAAAGAATATGAAACAGAGGGTCAAAAGATGACAACATTTTTAACAAATGTCAGAAAACACTTTTTATACTTGACAGCATTTCAAATCTTTTCAGTGCTTTTATTTTCTCCAGTAACCTATTCTTCCTCTGTAACTGCTAGCTGTGATATGCTTACTAGCAATATATGCATGCTCATCTTCAAGTGTTAACAAGAGAAAAGGAAGAAAATAGTAGGGAAATGGTACCTGAAGCACAGATGGGAACAGACCCAAAAGAGATGTATAAGATTCAGGTAAATGCCATAGTTTTAAATCAAAGGAGTTCAAGTCAATTCTTGTTTTCTCAGTTGTTCAACAGATCTTATTCAAGGTTTAAGGTTTTGATTTTTTTTGTTTTTTTTTGCATTAGCTGAATGTCAATCACATTCAGAGGTCAAAAGGGAATAACTGGAATAATGGCATAGGGGTGGAGATAGGGAAGCAAAACAACTCTAATTAAAAGAATAGATCTGGTAATATAAACCTTGTATACCTTTAAATTCATAAACTCTACCGCTAGCCTGGCATTTGTAAGGTATTTGGATACCCAAAGAATATCCAAAGATAGAAGATGTTTGCTTTCTATTCAACTAGTTTTGAAAATTTACTGATTTAACCATAAGAACAATTTAGTTAAAAGCCCTATTTAATGTGCTGTGAATGATGAGTGAACTTAATTTAAGGTTAGGTATGAAAAAGAAAAAAAAAAAAAAGTTATAGAGGGGAGTGAGATGCGACAGTTGGAAATTTGTCTGGCAAGAAAAAGGATGGACAGCCAGAGGGGTAGCCAACGTTATGTAACCCCCATTATCCCACCTCTTTGGCCTTCTTCTGTGGGCATCTCTTTAAAGACAGGTAAATTCATGCTTTTCCATACTACTCTTTCCATACTACTACTTTTCCAGTTTCTATTTCCTGTATTTCTCTCCCGACAGCAAAAGAAGGCAGCAAAAGAAGACAAATCTTGCCTCCTTATGTCAAGCACAGGAGAAGGTCCTTTACGCTGCCAGCCTCTGGGGCTGGTGTTTACCATGCTGGAGTACAGAAACATATGCAAGCCAGCATGAAGGGCTGGCTAACTGGGGAAAGAGGTGGTGGCAGAAGAATCTGGCAGTAGAAACTGGGAAGTTTCTGGTGTAGGAGAAGCAGAAGAGGAAGGAGCAGGTGAGTTAAAGAGAACTGGAGTCTGGGAAAAGAGAGAGTGAAAACTGAGAAAGCCCTAGTAGGAACAGCAGAGGATGAAGACATGAGGATTTATACAGAACCGAAGGATTCCTGAGGAGAAAGCAAACAGAAAGATCACAATGAAAGACAAAGTCAGAAGTGTCTGGCTGAGAGAAGGAAGTTTTACCTAGCATTCCCCAGCCTTGTTGGCAGAACAACTCCCAGTATGCAGGACCATTTCTAAGGCATTTTGCATATCAATATTGGCTGCTGAAGACAAGAATAGGCACGAAAGCTGAATTTATAATTTAACATAACATTGCTATTAGATGAAATAACTGACTGATTTCTCTCCATAATTAACTTTTTTCATTATACTGTGTATGAGTCTTAATCTCTTGTCAACTAGTGTTTTTTTTCTGCAATGTGAGACATTATGCTCTCATTTCTTTTAATATAAAAGAGGCCAAGAGATTCATTATTGCTGGTTATTATCACTATTCCTAATGATATTCTGAGGTATTGCCCACGGCATTTTGCTGTATGTCTGTTAAAGTAGATTTGGATTTGTAGTAAAGTCCTGTTCAGACATTGAACGGACCAACAGCCATTTTTAATAAGTCTTATGTTCTGTCTTACTAATGAGATGTATTATGTTATTCAATACCCAAATAAAACTGCATTTGTCAAGCAGGCATGCCTGGGGCACAAATCTGACAAACACTTACAGAGGCAAAATGCTTTCCAAAGAAACAGTGATTAACAGAGAGCTATGGCAGGCGGATGAGGAAAGAAAGGCAAGGGGCGATTCCCATATTCTAAAATACTGGCTTTGATATATTCATTTCTTGCAGTTGCTTCAGTCTGAGAGAACAACCTAAGCAAGCTAGGGAGAGTTTTGGAAAAATCCCCCAGCTATCACTGCTGCCTCAAATGCCAACACTTTATGTCATTACATTATTGGAAGCAAGAAGCAAGTTTTAGCCCAGGTCCCAAAGTGATGCCTCAGCATCTTTAGTTTCTTTAGTAAGGGCTGAAGCGTAGGTAAGAATTATAGTGAGTTGTCATTACATTTGCATTACACTGCACATCCTGCACGTGACAAGATCGGCGGGGCACAGTGCTAAGGCACAGTCACCTGCTCTTGCTCCTTGCTCACTTCCACATGCCTCGCATTGCTGACTTCCACCTGACCTTACTGAGTCACAGATTTGATCTCCAGTTGGAACTACAAGTGGTGATGAAAGAAGAGCGTTCTAGGCGCGAAAGTATAGCTTCCTTCACCCTTCCTACCTGTGCTCCATTTTTTTAAACCTCATCTAAACACACTTGCCAGATGGCTAGAAAACAGGAGAGCACACCCCACAGAGTGAGAAGGCAGCAGAAATCATATTTTTTAAAGAAACGTCCTATTTGTATTCTAGATAGTATTTCTGTTCAAGTTACTTCCATGTAAAAACAAAAAGTCGCACAGAACGTAACAGAAACAGGTATCTGTTATAAATTCTGCAGCAGTTAAAAAAAAAGGTAGAAAAATACAATTGCTGTTAAATTACCTGAATATGCAGAATAATCTCCTATTGATTTCATCTTTAGCAAATACTACAAAAAATGAAGGCTTGTGGCTTGTCATTTTTCTCCTCTGCTTACAAGTTATTAAAATATATTTTATATTCTAACTACAGAATATATAGTTGAGGCTTTTGCTTGAGCCTGTCCTTTTTTTGAAAGAACACCTACTTTCAATATTTATTAATCTTGCTGTTTATAATCAGTTTTATGGTATGTGACTGATTTGAATATTTCTATTGATATGATAAGGATTTTTATAAAATTAATTAGGTTGTCCAGTAACCTTAAATGGCTGAAATGTCATTTGATACAATGGAATAGGCACATGCTAATTTTGTTTTTGTAACACAATTGATCATTTCAGACATAGGGTTTATGATTTAACAGACAATACATTGTCTTTAAGTGGCTTTCTAATGGAAAAAGGGGTTTAAGAAACACCCCCCCAAGAAGGCGAATACAGTGATACATTGTCTAGTTCAGTATTACCCAGACATAAGAAGGAACTGGCCTTTAGAATAACAAGCAGGGAAAGCAGGGTGGGCAGAGCATAAAATAGTAGGGAAACACTAAAGAACAGGTTGCATCTATTTGTTGCTGCTTTTTATTGTTCCCAAATAAATGAATGTTAATTGAGAAGAAGTGTTGCTACATATTTTATGACACTCTGAGTACACAACTGAAGTCTCAGGAGGCCTGGTTTAAATTCAAACTAATGCTCAACTACACTTTAATTAGCATTACTGTAGTGTTTTTTTTTTTTTCCTGTTATGGAAGAATGTGATTTGTTACAGTTTTGCTGTTTTCAAATGTTAAAATATATGATGGAGGTGAAGAAGTGATTTAGTAGCTGAATGACTTCCTGGCAGGAGAGAATCTGACAGGATGGCATTTTACTAATTAAGAAGAGTGCTGGACTAACCAGATGGGAAAAATACATACTGAAACTCTTTTTTTTTAAAAAAAAAAAAAAAAAAAACAATGTGGAAAGAAAAAGGACAATGAAGAGCATATAACCACCCGACAAAAGAATGGTAAGGCAATTTGATAGCATAAAATAAACATACACAAATCAGAGAGGAAGCAAATAATCCTGCTTTAATCAGATCATAAATTAGAGAGGGATCCAAAGCCACTAATTTGAGAAGGATTTTTCCTTGCTTTAGACCCAGCTCTAACACAAATGTACAGTATGATTTTCGGCAAATCACTCAGGAACAGATCTACACAGATATATAACTGTTGATATATGCAGGCATCGTTATGATCATTGGGAAAAGAGAAGAAAGAAAAAAAAAAAAAAAAAGCCACCACAGTGTTTAAGAGATTTTCCAGCTCCGTTAGAAAAAGACATGAGCATAAACCATCCCAGTACAAGGGACAAAATAAGAAATGTGGTAACAAAATCTCAGCATTCTAAATAACAGCAAGAGGGGTTTTTTGGGGTGTTTTTATTTTTAACCAGCTGAAGTTTCTGCTTTCTATACTCTTAGTCAAATTATTGAGTATTATAAAATAATAATGCAAGGATTTAAAAAAAAGACGCCAAAATCAGAAAAAACAATGTATAAAACAGAATAAGTAGCAAGGCAGCAAAGGGGGGGGTTTATTCTGCAAATACCTCTGTAGCAAGACAAAGAAGATGGAAAGAGAAATCTACCTGGTGGGGAAACACTCTTAAAGATGACATTGAAAAGGCTGGCACTTTTTTTCCTTCTTTCTTCATGAGGCAGGTCAACCTCAATTGGGTACATAAAATATCAGCGACAGTGCCAAAGGAGAGAGAATTCAGACTTCGATAAATATTTTTAAACCAGCTAGGCTTGATGAAATTCCTCTTAGAGGACTGTATGAGGCTATTTCAGAGTCACTAGCAGTTCTCCATGAGAACTTCTGGAGCACAGATGAGCTCACAAAAGAACGAAAAGGGACAGACCAATCTACTTCCATTCTGAGAAAAAATACTGGGGCAAATAATTGAACAAGTTCTGTATAAAACCTTGAGCTTTCATCCTGCTTTAGGACATAGGCAGCATGCATTTGTTGGTGACAAATGCTGCAAAGTCTCAGCTGAAGCATGTTGTCCAGTTTGTTCCTTGTACCTGCGGAAAGTGTGGTTCAACTGAAGAATAATTAGAGGTTTAGAAAACAATCTGTAAGGAAGAACAGAAGGTCCCTTGGGAGGCTGTGAAATCTTTATCACCAATATAGCTCTTCAAAACAGGCAAACATATGTTAGAAATGGTTTAGGTAAAGCTGATGCTGCCTTTGGCAGAGATATCTTCAGAGGGCTGGTTCTGTGCACCAGTAAAACAGAAAATCACTCAGAAAAGTTGATTATCAAAAGCATCTAGGCAGGAGAGCCCTATTTCCTCTCTTGCCTGTGCCATAAAACTTGCAAACTTTAGGGTGGAAGCTGGAAGCCAGTCACCACTGTAGCCAGGAGAGTGGAGAATTATCAGCTCTTGATTATTTCACGTAAAGTGGTATCTGCATCTTTGAGAGTGATGGCTAGAGAGTATTCTGAACTTCACAGAGACTTTGCTCTAGATAAAGCATTCCTTCCCAGCTGGCTCCATACACAGGAGGGATGAAGGTTACAGGCCGGTGGCTGCATGTTCCATGAGGCAGCTGGTGTTGCCATTGACCAAAATGCCTTTCATGGGTCTGCTCTTTAGCTGTTCCACTATCGGCCAAGGAAAAGTACCTATTAGGTTTCTAGAATCTTGTAGGATGAATTACTGTCTGTAGAAGACTATAAATATTTGAGAAAATAACTAGCAATTTGGACTGGCACAGTAACCTGTTGGCTACTATATTGGTTACAGTGACAGAGTTCCTTTGTAATAGGTTTTCCAGTCATTGCTTGCCCTTAACCTCTAGCTGGCACCTCACAGTGATGGAGTCTCTCCCAGTCTCCACAAGGAAAGGGAATCCTTGAGTATTAACTGATGCATTAAGATTTATGAGATGCTGTAGATGGCCTGGAAGATGTACGTATATGAGGGGTCACATGGAACAGAACAATAGCACATCTTAAACAGTAACAGAAGGAATATCAGATCATATCTAGAGCTTCCAGGCCATAGTCTTCCCAAAGACGGCTTAAGAGATAGCCATCAATTTGGCTGCATTTCACCATAAGGGTAGAAAGGTAGAAGCATCAGACATCCCAAATATCCAAATGGACAGCCTCAGGTAGATCTCAAGACATTTTCTAATATGCAAACAAGGACTGCTTGGTGCCAAGAGACAGTTCTTGACATCTCTAATGAAAGAAGCTGAGAAAGTTCATCTGGCAGTTTCTTCTTCAGTCAGTTTTGGGGGTTTCTGTCAGTAAACAGTAAGTTAGTCCACACTATCGAGCTTCCATCTCCCCCCACTCTTTTTTTGTTGTTCTTTTTGCAAGGGAAGGAGAGTCTCAGCTACTTCATTTTCTCATTCTTTACTATTCTGGCATCTATCATTTACCCTTTCCTAGTTTTATTCCGCATAGTAACAGCTGTCTCTATTTTTTTTTTCTTTGCCTGCTCTCCCTTTTGCAATATGAAATCCAATTGTTACCTACTGTTGCTAGGAATGATTTTTCAGTCCTGCCTAGAATTCTCCCATTTAATTTATGACAAGCTGATTGCAATGCAACTTCAGAATGCTAGCAGTTATGTAACAACATGGCAGAAATGGCCAAAATCTAGTTGAATAACTTCATTTGCAAATGGTAAAGACAGGAAATAATGTGAGAAAAAAATATATTATTTAGAACATGTAATTCTAGGTCCTCAGTCTGTATCTGATGAAGGGAATTGGTAATTAATAGTCAAATTAACATATAATAATTTTAGAAGAGTGAGGCAGTTTTGAGTGCCCATGATTATGTGGATTTCTAATGCAAGCCAAAATTCTCTTACATCTTTTTCTTTCACAAAGCCAACAATAAATGGATACAATGCTAGAAGAGCAGGTGTGTTTTCACTCTGAGGAAGCAGCTAGGGATATGAAAATGACTTAGCAGCTGGTGAATAAGAAGACTGAAGTTGTGCCAGACAAAGTGAGTGAGTGTGTGTGTGTTTCTGTGTGTGTGTTTTCCCACTAATTATGCAGAAAGACCCGAATTCATTGAATTCATTGATCATGTTGCTCTTTCCCTTCTTCATCAGGAATAAATCTTAGTGTGTTAAAACTCTTTCAGAAAATCAAAGTTATAACCAGGGATTTAATTTCTGTATTAAAATTGAAAACACAGTTACATGATTTGTCTTTTTTTTTTTCTTTTTCCAAAAAATTCCTAGGTAAGAACCAATACCGTTTGCTCTGCGTTTCTATCTGTCATTTAGCCCTCACAGACACAGCCTCACAGACAATGAGGCTGTACTCAAACAAACACAGTGTCAACACATTGTAAGCCACTACCCGCACATAGCGTCAGGCTTTCCTTGCCTAAAGTTGAAAAATATTTACTACAAGATTCAGCAGGCAAAGCTGTGGATTTATTTTAGGAGAATGTACATATCAACAAACTGTAGTGTTAGCAAAAATATGTTTTTTTTTTCCTTGAAAACAAATGAACTTTGTTTTACTTGGTCATAGAACTGAAATGCAAAGGTAAAGTGAAAAGATTTACAGAAAGATACCTGGTAAATTCTACAGAAATGCTCATCTTAGCATCTTACCTTATCTTTACCTAATCTAATTAGTCAAGCTCCCAACCACCAAAATCCCATAGGATTCAGCCATTAACAAGTGAATTTGGAAACTCAGTTCAAAACTCCCACACTATTAACTGCAATGAAACTATTATATATTGTACTCAGCTAAGGAATGGAAAAAATCTGCAACCACCAGTCTTTCTGAGGCCTTTTTCCTCAAAACATGCTACCACCAAATAGGATTGCTCTCATGCCATGTATTTACATACAGACATAAACTCTTTTAAGCTTTGTGTGTACTATGGGTTAAAACAGGTAGTGGCAATGAAAGTCATGAAATTATGCAGCTTCTCTGTTGGTCATCAAAGGTCAAGGGCAAACATAGCCAAATACAAACTACTCACCACATCTTTACAAAAACAGTTAAAATCCAGTGCACTTCTTTTATAAACCTGCCAAAAGATTTTACCTTCTAAATGAGTATTCTAAAATAATAGAAAATAATTATAAATGAATGTTTGAAGCTTCTGCACCAGTAACATTCCCTACCTTTTCAAGTAAAAAGGTGATCTTCTCTTCAAAGATTGCTTAATGTAGACAAAATCCTACCTATTTGTATTAGCATGTAGTCATGAACATCAGAACATGTGCCACAGTGGTTCAGATCCATCTACTCTTCAACAGCAATTAGAAATCAATGTCTAGCAAAGAATAAGAACTGGACAAGCCTATATGATCCTTCCTCAGAGCTTCCTCCCAGCTGCCAATTATTTTCAGGTCAGGGAATTTCCTGAGATTGATGCTGCCTGTGTCTTTCGTTTCGCTCAGTGAATCTTCCCTCCAAGCTCCTGTCCAGTCTCCCCTTGACCACAGAACCAGTGGGTTTGGATTTGTGCTATTTTGACCTACAGAGAAGTATCTCAATCTCCATCTTGTTTCACTCCCTATGGCTATACTCTGTAGCTATACACAGGCCATACTACTTGGGTACATACCATGTGTGCTCGCTTTCTCAAGCATGTCTGTCCATCTACAGCTCCCTTTCCGTGGTAGCATTTGTTCAGGACAGTGAGCCACCAAAAATCACCACAATTACTCGTGAAACTAAAGACTGCTGCCCTGGGCCCAGAGCACGTTTGCAGGCCGTTTCTGCTACCCTCTGTTACTGACAGTGAGGGCGGGTGGCTGTCACATATAAGGAAGTTCTGCAGTTGGGTATTTTGCAGTGGAAGTTCCCAGCTACTATTAGTCATAACCCGTGCTGAAGCGGAGCACTGCGTTTCATAATCTTGTTGACACTGCTCTCAGATAACAAAAAAAAAAAAAGCTCGTACTGTCACTGAGGAGCTGACAGAAGAAAAATCCTCTTAAAGAAGGTAATCAAAACCTTTGGTTTCCATAGTGTAGAAAGGCAATGAGTAAATCATATGCATCAACTGCAGTATGCTGATATATAGGAAAAGTATAAAATGAGTTAGAAACATTATAATTGTGTTAATACTGCTTTTATGTTGCTTAGACTGCACCATGTTCCAAAGTCTGCATTTCGATTAAGTATTGTTTAGCTAGTTTCTCAAATTCGGGATTTATGTATTACAATTTGTAGGCAAAAGACAAACTTTATTTGCATTGCATATACTTAAGTTTCCACCGGCTCATTAGCTAACTACTCTTTCTGATGGGTGAAAAAAAAATAAAATCGGTCTCTTCTTTCTTCTCACCATGGTTTCATTCATTGTAACATTCATTGTAAATTAATCCGTAATTCTCCTTTTATGACCCAGAAAGGCATTTCAAAGCATTTGGAGGGGGGGGGAGGGGAACTCTTGGAAAAATCTTGTAAAGACAGGCAGTAGTACCGACATTGTCAGCACTCAATCTTGTGCCACACATTCCTTTGGAAACGCTGAATAGTTCTAGAAAAGATTTAAACATCTGACGTGAGCCACCTAGTGCCTGAAAATACGGCTACATTAGGAAGTTTCAAGAAACACTTTAATCCGGCAGTCAGTAGAAGCTAACCAATATTTATAAACTTAAACTGAATAAATGAACTGATTTAAACCTTTACTGAAATACAATTTTCTGTAATTGCTGTGCTGAAACCATATTTTAAAACCAGTAAGATGTAGTAGATGCCTAAAACCTCAGATCAGATTTAACTGCACTGAAATGGGCTTGTTCTCTCCAGTTATCTTGTGAAGGCTGCAGGTAGGGATGCAATTCTGCCCTAACATGGACATAAAAATGTAAAATATTGACACGGGGCTGAAACGCAAAAATTGTTTATTGGATAGTTGTAGGCAAGGAGATACAGAGAGTAAGGAGGGGGAAGCAGAAAAAAAAAAAAAAAAAGAGAAAAAGAAAGCAAGATGAGGAAGAAAGGGACAAAAATAACTAGCCAATGGGGCAAAACCCACTCTTCCTTTAAAAGATTAGAGAGCAAGCCATCTACAGAATATAGATTTTTAGATTCTGATTTTCACAGGTATTTTTCCCTTCTTCTATTTAACAATAATTTATTCAAAGCATTGGAAATGTCTGTGCATGTTCAGATATGCCACTGTCAATCTGGTAACATACATTTTATCATTCTTGGGGAAGAAATGCAGAAAAGAAACAAAATGAATAATGAAGATAGAAAAGACACCAGCTTCTCTTGTGCTACATTATGAAACAATATTCCTTGCAAAACACAAGCAGAATAATGCAATTTGAAAATCAAAGTAATGTTCCTTGACAGCTGTCAGCTTTGCTCTGATGGACCTAAGACCTTTACAGCAGATTCACATTAAGTACAGTGCTAGAATTTAATAAACTTTTGTTCCCTATAGAAGCACTACTGTGTAACTACACCACTTTACCGACAGTATATGGACTCTATTCCCAGGTGTCCATAATCTTAGTTGGTTCACGATCGTTTCCATTTGTTTGCTGCAACACTTGTACTTCCCCTACACATTAACAATTTTTAAATATAGCTTCAGTTCAACTATATTTACACACATTGTTCAAAATCAAATATCACAGAGCTTTTTCTACTTCAGCTGCTTGGCAGGAGTGGATAGAAACAAAAAACATGGAAACTAAAAAGGCAATGATAGGTGTTTGGGGGTTTCTTTGGAAAACAAAGATGTAGTTAAATGAAACCCCAGGTGCCTCAAAAAGCCTTTTAAGATAAAGGTCTTGGAAGGAGGAATTTGAATTCTTCTTTCTTGGGAGCATGCTAAGGGAGAAAGCCTTCTCTGAACCTTACTAGGTTCACCAGAAGGTCACCCAAAGGCTATAACAGCAGCTAACCAGGAAATACACTTGCTCATTAAAGTATCTACCTACAAGCCTCTTTAGCCTTAAATAAGACCAGGACAATCCAAAAGGGTTGTTAAAAACTTATCCGGAAAGGTACATCATAGTGCAAATAGCTTTCAGGAAGGCACAGTGAGCACAGCCCGGCTCTGATCATAGTGCTCCTCTGTGCCCCACACCTCCTCGTGACACCAGCTGGAGCAGAGCAGGCACCAGGCCGGGCTGTGAACTTTTATTTGAGAGGCTCATGGGTGGAATCAGGACTTGGATGGGAGGCCCCTCGGGCACCCCCAGGGCCTCTTCTCACCCGGCCCCGCGCGGGCCGCCGCAGCCCGGCGGGCAGCGCCCCGGGCGGAGGGCGCTGCGGGCGGCAGCGCGCCCCGTCACCCGGCGGGCGGGGAGAGGCCGCACAGGAAGTCGGTTCTGGTTCCTGGGTTAAGGCGCTGGGGCCGGAGCGGCTGCTCCGCGCCGGGCGGCGGCGGCTCCGCGAGGCGCTCGTAAGTCCCAGGCGCCGGGGGACGCGCCCCGCTGCTCCCGCGGGCAGCAGCGCGGGCGGGAGGGCGGCCCGGGCTATGGCGCTGCCGCCGCCGGCTCCGCGGAGCGCGGCTGCCCCTGCGGCTAGCGGGCCGGGACGGGGATAGGGACAGGGGCAGGGGCAGGGAGAGGGACGGGAAGCCGCCTCGCTGCTGGTGGCCTCGCTGTGCCCGCAGCGCCCGCCCGGGGTGGGTGCCGAGCGGTAACCGGCGCCCCTTTCCCTGAGTCAACAGGCTCTGAGTGACGCTCGCGGGGGTTTCCCACTTCTCTAGCGCAAAGCAGGAGTTACTTTGCCCAGTAGGGAGGAAAAAAAATGCTTTTAAAAAGCCCCTACAATGCACAGTGCACGCTCGGTTTCTCTGCTTCAACAGGTTTCCCGTGCCCAAGACGCTGGCAGTGTAACTTGCAAAGTATTTCCCCTGAAGAGACTGCTCTGAACGCAGCAGTGCATAGAGAGCTGCTTGCTCTGGACAGCAGCTGTAGTCTCATGTGAACCTGCGAGAGGTAGGCACATCTGTTGGGAATTAATATGTATATGCACATGATTAGCTGGCCTGCTTCTGCTCAGGCTTCGGGGTGCTCCCTGAGGCACCGTGAGAAGTTGCCACGTGTTGTTCTGGTGACCCGTAGTGCTGAGATGCCAGGAAATACCCAGCAGAATGCTGTTCATCTTCATACTGTGTCTTTACAGTGTTTGAAAAACTTCCCAGGAAATTTCTATTGTTGCTCCTGTACTTCACCCCTCCTATGTCAATATAATGTTTTTCACTTGAAACACTTTTAAACAGCTTCTGCGGGTTTGACTCTGTTTGTTTACTGAGAACTTTACCGTAACGCATGTGCAGCTTAATGCAGTTGTTTTCCAGTATTCCCAGTATATCTTTATTCCAACATGAAATCATAGTTCTCATTGACATAGTTCTGGCAACTCTTACAGCTTTTTGCATTCACAGGACTTTCTCAAGCTGGGGAGCTAATATCTCTGTAATTCTGCCCTTATTAGAAGGAATACACTGTTTGGTAATGCTGAATTGGTACCAACTCTACAATCTATTGCTGCTAGTAATTAGCGAAAAAGCTTTGGGGATCTCCTGAACACCCAAAATGCCAAGTTCATTCAAGATTGTGAACTTTGGGCTTGAAGATATTCCAGGTGTTGAACTGATACGGTGTAACCCAGGGTGGTTAGATTAGTGTGGATATTTGGTTTTGGGGGGGTATGGGAGTCCTGGCTGGGTGTACAGAGCAGAGTTAAGGGCAAGGAAGAGTTGGCAACTTTCCTGACGGGGAAAGAAGAGGAGAAAAAAAAAAAAAAAAAGTTGATGCTGTAGAGAAGAAACAGGAAAAGGAACCATCCTTTTTTTTTTTTTTTTTTTTTTTTAATGATTGCAAGGTGTTCTGGACATGGGATTACTGCTTCTTACGTTACCTATTTATCCCAGCAGCAGGCAAGTCGGGGTGTGAGTATCCAGCCTAAATGTAGGCTGCTGCAGACCTGCCCACAGCCAGTCGCACCTTCCCGCTGCCTGCTCGGGTTGGCAGCCGCCCTCCAGCAGCCTTGCAGTGAGCGAGCCCCAGCTTAACCCTTCTGGAGAGGGCTGCGAGTTGTTTCTCTGGCACAACTCACAATGTAGCATGAAAATATTAGTGCTGGTACAAGTAGATGGGAAAAATATGCAGCCAGAGATGAAGGAAGGCAGGAAGCATCCATATCTGTTGCAGTGCAGACCTAATTCATGTTACATAACCCCATGACTTCATGATATAATTCTGAAGCTAAGGCTGGCAGTGCAAGAGGAGTTCTGCCTCCCTTCTGCTCATGTTTTCTGCTCTCAGGCTTGCTCCCTTGTAATGCCAAAGTGTGATCATGAGGTGTGAAGTAGTCCATTGAACTACATATATATATATATATATATATATATGCATATATAACTACGTTATAACTGTCGTAGCAAAAATACTTATGGTCTTTACTTGAGCTGGATCAGTTCATGGACATGGTTGTGCTCAGGGGAGATGGAAGCAGAAATGAGCATCTAGGAGTATAGGTGAGTGCAGGACTAGTTCTTCTAGTAACAGTTCCATCTAAAAGTGTCGAGCTGCACTACTTTGGAGTTTCATTGCCTGTTTTTTACTACATGAAACTTGGGTTTTAGGAAACTGCCAGTAAATTGTTGAGTGGGGTGTCCTTAAATATGGACTATGATCAACGATTCTCTTTATTCTTATGTACCAAGTAGAAAAGCAGGCGTAGGGTTACAGTTCTTTGTGGTATCCCAAAAATAATTCATCCCACCTGCAGTCCAGGGCTTTGCCGATACTCCCAGTCTCAATCAGTAAGGAAAAGGCTGGAAGCTAGGGATAAATTTCAAGTACTTTTTTTCAAATGGAGATTTTAATTTAGAATTTTTCCATATATAAATTAAATTTCCTAATTAAATTTCTAATTAAGTTTCCATTTTCGATGGAGCTCATTTGGAGGTGAACTCCATTGCCTCTTCTAGAAGCTGGACATTGTCTTTTAAATCCCATCGCACGCAATCTTTGAAATCAAGTTCTGCATGTACAGGATGTTACAGTTTATTATGTAAACTGTTACAAGTTAAGTGTCTTCTGGAAATTTTTGGTAAGTACAGAATCAGCTTTGGTACCCTGAAGCTTTCAAGGAACATGAGAGCATGCCTGCAAGTCATTTTCAGCCTTCCTCAGTTTAGTAGTCCCCAGGCAGTCAAATATAGTATCTTTCCTTATTCCTTGAACAGTCCTTCACTTGAAATTGAAAGGAAACCTACGCATTTATTTAAAGATGTGCCCTAGACATTAAAGTGAATATTCCAGGAGAAACTTTTTAAAGGGGAGAGGTAGTTTGCATTAGTAACAATTCTTTCAGACAATAAACATGGACCCAAGGTTATGAACAACCGACCAGTTGGTGGTCAAAAAACAAAAAACTTTCATATGAAATGATGGTGGGCTTTAAGACAAAATATATGCACTTAGGAAGCCTTTTCGTAACAAGTATTACTGAAATCCAAGTGTCCAAAATCCAAGTGTTGCAGAATTTGCTTTGCCACTGAGAAATGCAGCCGTGTTCAAGCTAAGAGGTAATTGTTTTATTACATTATGGTGAACTTTAATCTTAAAATACATGTCGTCTTTGTATAGAAGCAAAGAAACAATGGTTACAAAGTTCATTCTGCTTTGAAATTTCAAATTTGTGACCAGTTAATATTGGCCTAAACTGATGCATCAGTGTTGATCAGTGTTGATCTTCAAAACCCGTTTGGACGCAGTCCTGTGCCACGTGCTTTAGGTGTCCCTGCGTATGCAGGGGGGTTGGACTAGATGATCTCTAGAGGTCCCTTCCAACCCTAAGCATTCTATGATTCTATGATTCTATGATAAGCTGTAGTTTATGGAGTTGATACTGAAATTGTTTCGAAAGTGTAAAAAGTTGAGAGTGGTCTGTGAGAGGGGAGGGAAAAAAAAGTCTCAATAGTTCTTCTAGTTAGTATTACTGAATTGTAGATGCCTTAACTTACCTTGCAGTGTTTCTGGTATTGCTATTTTTAAATATAACATGTGGCTAACTGGTGCTATATAGCGACATACGCCACTTATAGGTGTTAGTCCTCAAACACTGTAATTACAATACAGTTAAGTTGGATTATGCTTGTATGCCCAGACTGTGATTCACATTTAAGCTACTTTTATCTAGTTTTTACTTAGACCTATGTCAGCACATGCATCAAATGTTTATGTGAGCAGAGTTTTATTTCAATTATTTGTGCTCAAACACATTGGACTTATTAACTGAGTTTGATATTAATGCAAGTCATAATTTTATACATGTTTTTAGTTACCTGCTTCTTTTTCTTAGCTTTCTCTTTCCTGATTACTTTTCAGGTCTATTAACTCGATCATCTTTTCAGTGCTGAAACAACATTGGGAATTATGGATAAGAACATTGGAGAGCAGCTTAACAAAGCTTATGAAGCCTATCGACAGGCATGCATGGATAGGGACCATGCTGTGAAAGAACTACAGCTAAAAGTATGTGTTGGGTTCTGAATTGTTTTCTCAAAGCTGTCCTTTCTGTGGAGAGTTGTGGTAAATGTAGATTTCAGTTTCACTTTAGCTATGCACGCTTTAGTACATCTGTTAAAGTTGGAAATCGCAGTTATGAAAGCGGCCAGTACGCTGCAGAGTGACTCATTATGGTGCAAAGAGGTAGGTGGGTTTCAGGTTTTTGACCTTTTGTGTGTGTGTGTGTGTGTGTGTGTAACTTTAAATGTGAGAAAGGTGTTGCCTGTTGTGGAAGGTTAGTGAAATCTTTTAATGTAAATAGCAAAGATCAATTCACAAGTCCTCCAGCTTTAGTGAAGCATATTTTGAAATTTAAATCACTTTATTCAATAGTGATTTTTTTAATTCAGCTATCTACATTAACAATTTAATATCTTAAATATCTTAAATCATTTTTGTGTTAACAGGAGGATGTATCACATAAACTATTAAGTTATTTGGTGTAAGGACTGAAGACACCTTGCAAGCTATTGGTGCTTGTTAAGCACCTTGCAAGCTATTAGGACAAGAGAGTTTGTGTCTTGAACAACAAACTTATCTTAAAATGATTTATAAAATCGTATATAGAATTTCTCTTTAATAATGAACTAACAGAAGCACATTCTGGGAGGCACTGTGAACACTGAGGTGCACTTTGAATATTTCCTTAATATATATATATATATATATATATATATATGTATGTATTTAGCCATTACTTCAGCCACAGATATTTCTAGAGCCTTCTGTCATACACAGAGACCGGCATCTTGCAAAAGCTACCAGTGTGGGGCTTTGCAATACTAATTTTATTGTGCATATTCTGCCCAACAGTGGAACTTTTGCTATTTTACAGGAATGTTTGTACATTCTTTATGCTACAGCATTTTTGTATGCTTTGGTAGAGCTTATAGGCTGGGACTTTATTCAAAGGCAGATGAACCATACTTTGTGTGGAATTATAAAAGCACTGGTATAACTGGGAATAGGGAAAGGCCTGCGAGAAGATACTCTCCCATCTGGATACAATTTTCCCATCCTCCTGTTGTGAAACAAATGAGCTCAAGCTCTGTGCAACAGGTATGGGCTCAGCCACCCACTCCACAGTCTTATGTACGTTCCTAGTCAGGCGGTGCTGATCCAAATCTGTTTCTGTGGAGTTTTCCATACTTGACAAGTGCAAGTAGCAGGTCAGAAACATTTTGTGCTGAAATTGGAACTAACTTAACAAAGGGCAACTTACAGGAGAATGTCTAAGAATCTATTAAATGCTGTCTCTTATGATGAGCAGTTAGTTACTGAAAGGAAACCAGTCAAGCTAATATTTCAGGGGCATCTAGCAATACATGAAAGAAATTCCTGCCCTCAAAATAAGACATCAAATACAAGGCCAAGAGATATCATATCTGAAGTCCACAGAAGAAAACCAGAAAAGTAGATGAGATATGAATATTTTGTTTAAAAGAACTGTTTGCAATATTTCTCATTGCACTTCCCCTAATTGAGAAATTCTTTTTAAAAAAAAAAAAAAGTCATACCTTTCATAAAGGATTACTACCAGTTCAAATCTGTGTCCTAGTCAAACTTTCAGCAGTTGGATTCTGTGATTTCAGAAGAAAACAGAAGGATTTTCTCAGAAAGAGCTGATCATTTAAAAATTTGTTTGTGGAGTTTTTGTTTGTTTGCTTTTTTTTTTCTTTTTTCCCTTCATAACCAAAGTCACGGTTTTGAAATGACCTTTGTACAATGCTTGGCTCTAGCAGCTTCCTCTGTACGTTACGTGGCCTTCGCACTTTGCTGGATTGTCCACCATGCTGTTGTTAACAGTTTACTACTTAAGTTACCGATAGGCCACTTGTTTTGCCAGTCTCTAGAGCTGGGAGCCATGTCAAGCACACAGAAGCCAGAGTCATCTCGGCCAGATGGTGTTTGATACAGATGGATGGTTGGTTGTCATGCAGATCTTCTAGTTGGTAACTTGTTGCTGCCATCTGACTCAAGGAATAATTTGTGCACACTGGCTGTCAAAAGCATCTTCTCTTCTGTCTGTTTTAGCTGTCATGTCTGTGCTCTGTACAGAAGTGTTGACAAGACATTGCTGTTGTACATTTTCAATTTGGTTCTCAGTGATTTTTCTGCTTCATGAGGTCTCTTATTGCTGCTGGAGTGTACTGCTCTTTGATCACTTTTTTTTTTTTTTTTTTTTTAAAGAACTATTTAAACACAGTGTATCTAATACCTGGCCTTTTAAAATAAACTTTGGTTTTAGATGTATTCTGCATACTCTTCAGACAAGCACATCCTGTGGGGAGAGAATTGAAATGTAATTGAGATTTGGAATTAAACAACGGTACAAATAAACCTGAAGTAGAAGAGTAATGCTTGGGCTTGTCCCAAATTTTGATCTACTCAGGAATAGATCTATCCTATTTTCAGAAAAATTTAGTGCATTCTCGTGTGTTTCCTTGATGAAATTTCACAAGTTTTCTTGCTTGTGTTTAGCACTGCCCTAACTGCAACATTAAAGATGTGCTAATGAAATAGTAGTTTTTGAATATTAGCATCTTCCTGTCACCTGACCATTTGTTCAATTAACTGGCTGTCTAATAATAATTACACACTTCAGTGATATGTGAGCAGCCTTATTAGGCTTTGTATGGCCAGATTATAGCACAAGATGAGTTGGTGAGTTTGAAAAATCAGCTGCACTAGATTCAAAGGAACAGGCAAAACTCTGTATGTAGGTAAAGCTATTGAAAACAGTAATTTTGCTTTATATCCTCCAAAAATATTTTCTGGTTTTAAAATAAATCTTTTTTTTATCTATTTTAATATACTTTATTTGTTAGAAAGAGTGGAGGAAGAAATTTGCATTTTTCTATATGTAAACTAAGCAGCACTTGAAAAAGTAAATACTAGAATTCTGATTTTAGACCTGCTGTGTTCTATGGCTATGAACTACACTAAACTTACCCTACACCTTACAGCTGTCATGGTTAAAACACAGTTACTGAAAATCAGGATTTATTTGCTGTAATGCTTTCCTAATCAATGCAGTCTCAGCAGTGCAGCCTTGCTAGAGGTAATGATAGCTGGGTTTACATGGAGAGCTCCACAACTACAACTGTGTTTAAACTCAAAGCTGATGATCTGTATATATTAAATTTGAGGCCTGTGTTAAAGCAAGATAAGATTAATGCTACTTAAATTATATTTGCAGACAGAAAACTACATGCAGCAAATAGGTGAACAGCAGGAACAGATAGAGCTTCAAAACAGTATTATTGCGAAACTGAAATCACAGTTAGGTGCTCTGAATGCTAATAGAGGTACGTACCCAAGTTTGCACATGATATTTCTTTCTATGCTGTGTTGCACTGAGAAATAGATCTGGGATTGTTGCTTCCACTTTTACATTAAATATCCCTCAAAGCTATGCCATACTTTTCTGTGAAAGTGAGAGTTAATACAATTGTGCAGTTTCAAACTGTATTTATAAAATGCATCATTTTCAAGGTCTTTCTGCATCCTCCTCAAGAAACAGAAAGATTTTCTTCAGATGAAGAACCTGCTCACACTAAGGTCAAAAGTTACATGAACACAGATAAAAATAATTCACTGGAATTAAAACAAAATTGTTTTATATCATTTTACAGTTGTCTGTAAATAGGTTTAGCTGCTAGGTTGTTTTAGATGTGATTGCTATAGATACATGTCTATTCTGATAGGAGCTAATGTGCTGTTGGGATGCTATTCTTACTGGATAACTAAAGCTTTATAAGCAGGTAACATTTCTTCAAATCAAACAGTCATTGATGGATATTTTTCTACTGTTGGACTATTTGTATTTCACAAATAACAGAAAACAGAGAGTCAAAGTAACCATGTGTTAATCTGGCATACTTGTTCAATATTTACTCACACTACTCTAATACTCCTAGTTTTGATAAATACTAGCAAAGTGGCTGACGTATTTTTAAGAGTACATGTACTTTCCTTACTGCTGAGTTAGTCTTGCTTTTTCTCTAGACAGAGAATTGAACTTCTCTTGCTGTTTTAGTACAAAAACTAACTAAAAGAAACTGAAGAAGTTAATATAAGTCCATCTTTCTTTTTTTGGGGGGGAGGGAGGGTTTAGAATCTGGCTAGGGAAAATAGTGACAATCAGCTGCTTTTTATTTCAAGGTAACATGCATTCTTACGTTCTGATGCCTGAAGAAATCCAAACCTCCAACTTAACTTTCAGCCAGCTCTCTGAAAAACTGAACATAGCAAAGCAAAGAGAAAAGCTCCTAAAGGTATGGTCGCCTGCAGATGTTTAATGTAAGATCACATTTGTGCTGTGATTATACTGTGAGGATTTAAAAAGAAAAGAGAATTTTCCCTGTACCTTTGAATTGCCCTTTTTCCCTTGCAAGATTCCCACCTGAAGTGCATGGGGACTGTGCCCATGTGATTTGCCAAGTTGAACTAATGAGCATCTTTGATGCTTCCCTATGCAATAGTTCATTGGCCATCCAGCTCCCCAGGATAATTTTGAGGAACTTGTTGCTTGTTTATTTCGTAACCTGCTGTAAATAACAGTCAAAAGAGATTTCCTCTTTCTCTCAGAAGAGCTTCTCATACTGCAGCTAGTGAGAGCTATTCATTTTCAGAGAAATGAATAATCTGTTCTCACAAAGTAATGGGGTGGAAAGTCAACGCGTGTCTATCTGCTGCTCTGCAAGCATGAATGATATGTTTGCTTTTTAAACAAGCCAGTTCTAACACTGTGTCTTTCCTTCTACTCTTCACCTATTAGCTGAATAGCACTGACACTTTCACTACTGCCTGCTGAGAGAAGCGGGAATAATAGAGTGAGAGCAAGTACTTTTCAAATACCTTGAAAAGTTTTGTGTATTTTTGGAAGGCATTAAAAAAGGTGCACAGATTTGTGTTGTTCTTATCTCATGTCAAGCTGCTGTATTTTTGGGTTCAGAGTACTAATATTCATGGCAGTAACCTGTAAAATCATCTCAAAAGACCTATGTAAAATTAGCCACAAAATTAAAAATAGTTCTTTTCAGGGTTTGTTTCCTGAGTGTGAACTAGGAACAAATGAATCATGCTCAATTCACAGAAATGCAGTCTTCAAAGAAGTATATATTTTTTTAAATAAAAAAAAAATGGAGAGTAACAAGAGATTTAAGATGTTTTTGTAAGGTTTTAATCTTGGTTAAGATATCTTCAGGATAGTTAATAGACATCTGTAAATCAATAAAATTATTTTCCAGTTAACATTTCTGATTATAGATTCTAATCCCATTATATAAATTCTTTCCTATTCTTTGTTATATTTCGAGTACAAGATGGTTGAAGGGTTAATTCTTGGATGGAATATTTTCTCTGCCTTGAATTGGACAATACTTTTTTCTAAGAATTGTACATGGAGACTTGTCCAAGCTTAGTAGTCCATGCTCTTGTTTCTGAATGCTTGCTCAAGGACAACAGTTTAAGTAACCTAATCATGAAATGGGTATAAGAAAGGAAGGCATGTTAAGCACTCTTGTCATGGGGGGAAACACTGGGAACTGATGTGATCTATAAAGATCTTTACAGGCAGTGAATAACAGGTAGAAATCATTAGTTCAGGTCCCAATGGCTTTTATGTGATGGGTTATAAGTGGTTTGTCCTTACCTGCAGGTTGGTTTAGTCAGTTATGATGGTTCCTTCTCAATAATAAGCGGTTGAGCTGGATTTTGTTTCATCTGTGTCAGGGACAGAAAGGTTTTGATATAACTCCATGCAGAGTCAACAATTAGCTTGCTTGTGGAGCAAGAGTCTGTCTGAACTTAAGCCCAAGCACAGTGCTATGCAAATAAGGCCTTATCAGAAGGATTCAGCTGAGACCTAAACCACTGCTAGCTCAATGCAAAGTCGGATGTACTGGATGAAATGAATGTGTGGAACAAACTGGGCAAATAGACAAAACAGGACCAGGTATAGCTCATCTAAGAGTTCCCAAATGTCTTGTAGTTCTGAACACATGAACAAGGAGTCAAGTGGGGACAGATTAAAAAAAAAAAAAAAGTGGTACTTCCTGCAGAAGATTACTGTAGATGATAAGAGTTTCTCTTCAATGGAAAACCGGACAGCTTCATGGAAGAGAAATCTCTCTCTTTCTAAATGCATAGAAACTAAGTGTTAAGGAAGCCTGGGAATTTATTAGAGGATGTATCATGCTTGCATTCTTGTAATCTTCCCTAAACATCATCTTTTGCCTCTGTTAGACTAAAAATCTATCATTCTGTCACTGGCCCACTGTAGTAGTTCTTACATAAAAACATTTTTTGAGATATTATGCCCATTTCCCTTTTATCGTCTAAGTTACTTAGTGTAGGGCTCAGTTCAATCAATTACTGGCTTTTTTAACCATTTGAAATTGGAAAGTCTTTTAATATTCTACTAGAAAAACTGTATTTTTCTGTATTATCCTATCCATGTTAATTTCTAAAAGAGTATCTAAAACTATTGTCTTCCATTTCATTAACTGCTTTATTGTATTTTTCCAATATTTTTTTTCAGGTTTTCAAAATGTGTAATTCCAGGTAAAAAAAAGAATCATGGTTCCTGTTCTTTATTTTAAGTTAAAATATCATATTTCTGGCTGTCCTTTCTTGAAACCTAGAATCTCTTTCATGACTGAAGGTCTCTGGATTTACCCATACCTACCGGATTTAACAAAACACTATTTCCAGTAGGATTTCTCAGTGGACTATAATCTGCATTCCAGTAGAGCTGATGGAAATGCCAGGTGTATGCGACCAAACCTTAATTTTCAGAGGTTTGAAATGGAGGACAGAGGGATGATAGGTTTTCTCGCCTCAAAAACTTGGCCAAACTTATGTATCTTAACTGCTGTTGGCAATTTTGTTGCCAGTGTTTTGTTGCCTGAAGTGTTTCCTTTGTTTTCCTGCATTGATTTTAAACACAAACTGATTCCCGCATAACTCTTTCTAGGTACCTGCATTTTCATGTTTATTGGTCAGACTTTATTTTGCTGTGACAAAGGGAAAGAAGCTGTGTCAAGAATGAATGATGTATGTGGTATATAAAATTGTTCAACATGCAATAAATGTTTAGGTCTTTCCCTGAGTAGAATATAGCAGAGGAATTGCAGATGCATAAAAGTCTCTGTGCTCAGAACTGTGCTGCTAAAATGACTTAAGTAGTTAGGAACAGCTACTGCAGCAGTCTAATGGAGAGCTGAGTGCTCCAGTCAATATCTACATCTCTAGTCTTTCTTGTTCCTGTTGTCCCTGCAAAGAAAGCCATACTTTATGATTTTAGTTAATACTTCTGCGCATTTAGCTATTTTGTACCACTGACATTATGTATACAGTACCATTAATTAGGCCCTACTACCTGATCCAAGCAATTCTGGTGTTGATTTTTTTTTTTGATTGTTTCATCTTTTAGGCTGTGTCTACCTAAAAATAACAAAGAATGTGTGGTTAAACTTTTAAAAGACATTACAGTTTATATTTCTAGTAGCTTGTTAGTCAAATAGTGTTTTCCTTGAAACCATCTAAAAGTTTGGTTATCTCAGGAAATCCCTAAAATAGGCCTTTAAAGCATGCTTAAAAAAAAAAAATCCTTGGAAGCCCTGTGGAAAAAGAGCTGGGGCTGTGGTGCACAGCAAGCCGAGTGTAATCCAGCAGGGTGCCCTGACAGGAAGGAAAGGGCAACAGCATCCAGGGTATTATATACAGAGCAGAGCAAGGAGAGTCATTTTCTCCCTCTATTTAGCACTCATTAGACTAGTTTGGGACCCTCAGATGCAGGAAAGTCATTAAGAAACTTGTGTGAGTACAGCAGAAAGCCCACCAACATAGCTGGGAGCTAGAGTACCTGTCCTGTGAGCAGAGACCGAGGGACCTGCCCTCCTTAGCCTCCAGAAGTGAAGGCTTTGGGAGGAGCTCCAAGGCACTTAGCAATACCTCCAAGGAAGCTATTAGGAGAACAGTCAGGCTCTTCCTATAAGTTGAAACAAGAGAGGTTCAAGAAAAAACTTCTCACCAGTCCAGAGGACGGACATCCAGGCACTAGAAAAGGTTGCTAGGAGAGTGGTAGAGTCTCCATCCTTGGAGGTTTTCAAGATCATAGAATCATAGAATACTTAAGGTTGGAAGGGACGTCTAGAGGTCATCTAGTCCAACCCCCTTGCCCACACAGGGTCACCTAGAGCCAAACTGAGTAATGTGGTCTGACTTCATAGCTGACTGCTTTGAGCAGGAGATTGGGCTAGATACCTTCTGGGATCCTCTGACCTGAGTTATCCTGTTATCCTACAAGGCATCTTGTGGCACAAGACAAGAAAAGTCATTGATTTGTTCAGAATACAGATACAACTTTTCTGCTAGTATCAGCACACATGTGGCCAAGGACTTTAACTGAGTAGACATCACCTGCATGACATGGTTGTCACGGCATTAGTTTTACAAACTTCAGACAGTTTAAAAATTAGACCACATTGTGGGAACCACCCGAATTCAATCAGCTTTAGAACTATAATGTAATCAAACTATGAAGGGCTGTATCATTGCTAGATCTCAAAAGGTTTAACAGTTTCTCCAGTGTTATTCCTGCTATGAGGTCCTGACAGTATGCAAGAAGGAAGACTTGCATCCGTATGTGCTAATTTATCTTTGCAACATGTTGTGTATCAGTGATTGCCATGCTGGTACTTCATGGCTCTTCTCGCAGTTGGCTCCAAAATGGCTTTCCTCATTGTTTTCTTAAATCTTGTCCCCGCTTGCTGCAGGAGAAGGTAGGAGAAATGGAAGAGAACTACTGGAGGTTATTATAGTGCACCCAGTTGCCTGGAAGATTTTGAAAGCCTGCATGGAACTGTGGAGTTATGATAGTTCCAGATGGACAACTCGGATCGTTGCTGTTTCACAGCCTCACTGAAAGAGATAATTCACTGTCCTTAAGAGAGAATTGTTCTTGAAGCAGAAGCATTCTGTGTGAAAATCCTGAGTGCTGGGATAGCCAAGCATGCTGTTATCCAAAGAAAATATAGAAAAAGGTTTTTTTTAAGAGTTGGAATTTGACCATGGTACATTAGGGAACCTTGTGACTGGTTGATGGCTTTGTGCTGTCTTGAGGCCTGTGAACTCCTGCCTTAAAATATTACTGCCTTCCTATTCTTGGAATGGCAAAGAGGAGTTTGCCATAGCAATATCAGCACTCCCTGATAACCGTTTCTGTTTCACTCTGCATGACCTGGATGAAGGAATAGGAGCGCAGTCCTGTTCATATTCAACTACAGCTCAGTGCATAAAATGAGGCTGTTATGAGCTTAATGGTTGCTGTAAGTTTTCATGTCTGTTTTATGAAGCCTTCTGTGTAGCTGCTGTAATTTTATTGTTGTTCTCATGCTACGTGATGCTTTTCAGGCCTTCTTTGTAGTCATTAAAGATCATGGAAAAGGTAAATAATTATAAAATTATTTTTAGTCTCTGCCCAAGCTGTAACTTTCTTCAAAGTATTTTCAGATGTTTTGAAAATACTTTTATCCATGTCTCTATCTCCTCCTAACCTAAATTGTTATTTTCTTCCCCACATCATTAGATGTTTTTCGCATTCTCTTTTCATCATCAAATATTTCTTTGACTCAATTTGAACTTTATGTAATTCCAAGTTCAGTAATTCTTTTGTGCACTCTCCTTTAAGAAAATCAAGCTTAGCTGATGTAGAATCAGTTACAGAACTTAATGAATGTCTTTTTTAGCCTAAAAACTGCAGATGTTTTGTTTTTTTTCAAAACAACTGTATCCAAAAATGGGTTTTTTTTTTTTTTTTTTAGTCTTTGCTGTATTATTTTCATCATCCACTTCCCTGGACTCTTATCTATTATAAAGAGTATAGAGATTCTGCGCAGGAAGATGATAGGAAGTGTTCCAAGGTCTGTCCTAGGAATACACATATATTCCCCACAACACCTGCCAGCAGTTCAAAGCATGGAAGAAAGGTCCCCCAGCCTAATTAGTAAATGAATTAAGAAGTTATCAATGCCTAAAGCAGAAAAGAACAGCTTTAGATGCATTGCCAGGTCAAAGCTGGTTGAAAGAATGGGATAAATAGGATCTGTAGCCATGGTGATATGAGTTTGCTGAGATAGAAACATCCCGTTTTCAGAAGAAGTTTTGAGGAGTCTCTTAAAGGAGGTTTATTCTGGATTCTTGAGATTCCACCCAAGTCCAGGGATGCCTTGTAGCTCCCACCTTGACTATTTGAAGTAATAATTGAAATTGAAGAAAAAAATAATAATTTCAAATTGAAGAAAAAGCAGTGGTAACTTTCAGGTTTTATAGCCTCATTTTTGTACCATAGATTGTTTTTTCAAAATTATCCAGACTATCTGTGTGCATAGTAAGAAAAAAAAAAAGTTTTCTATATGCTTCTTCATTCTACCAAAAAGCTCACATATATAAAAATTCCACAGATTACCAGATGGATAGTTAAAGTGGGGCAGGTACTGCTTTTTATTTCATAAACCTTTATAGCTTTGCAAATATTCCTGTGTCTACTCCAAAATTAAGGTAGCTGCAGAGTATCACTTTCTTTAAAATTGTTTTAGATTCATTGAAATTAATGAAATATTATCATATATAATACATTTTTGATACATTGGATATGTTAATGTATTTGCAATGCTAAATAAATCAAGATGCTCTATTTTTTATAAACACTAACATGACTTTCCTAAAGTCTAGAACATATAGTTATTCTAACTAATCATCGTTGATGGGATACGTAAATATCTTTACTGCCAGTTCTTTACAGGTCTTTACTACCAATACAAAATTAATAATGTAGTAAATAAGACTGGCCTTTACTTATGTTTGCAAAGGCTTAATTTAGCATATTCCAGGCTATTGAACAGTGATGTTCCCCAGCGTCAATTATATTAATTATATCGGTATTTCTAAAATTATCTTTTAGGAACAGTTAGAAAATGAGAGCATTAGGATGAAGCAAATTGAGGAAAAGAACAATCAAAAGGAAAGGAAGCTTATGTCAATTATTTCCAACCAAGAAGATAAAATAAGAACCCTGAAAATCAAATTGAAAGAGTTAAATGAAGCACAGAAGCGTATACAGATGCCAATATATAAAACGGAGGTAAGATATGAAAAAAAATGAAGGTAATATGGAAAAAAATGTAATTTTTCTTTCCAATATGTTTATACTAATTAATCTGATAAGTACATTTTAAAAATTAGCACTATGAAGTTACCAGGAAATTGTTTAACTGTATGAAGTATATAGGGATCTCTGAACTATTAAATACATATTGGTTGGTTTGTGTGTTAATTATTTTTATGTTATGCCATTAGAAAGTTAAACAATATTTGCGAAAACTTCAGATCAGCACTTCAGTTTTGTAATTTTCAATCTGGAGTTTTCACTAACATTAAGTTGATTTCTTCCTTTTCCCTTGTATCACATACTCCTTTTGTCATGGAAGAGCGTCCAAAGTGAGCCGTACTTGTGGGGTAGCTATAGCCTCATATGTCAAATGTGATCATGTAAATAAACTCCAGTTGCCTAACTTGAACTTAACTAAGAGTATGAGCCTAGCAACACCTAACTTGTAGTTATCAGACTTCTCAAGCATTTTCTTTACCTTCTTGTAGCAGGCATTTAAAACCCATATTGGTGGTTTACTTTCAGCAGCAGCAGCAGCAGTAGAAATTGTAAAGGTGCTCAAATGTTTGCCTGCAAGAGCTGCAATCCCACTTCACTGCAAGGCAGGCAAACTGTAGGCTATAGGACTGTGACTACAAACACTGTTTCATTGAAATCAGCTATTTTGACAGAAATATGGTCAGCTTCTGCATCTGGTTTGGAATATGTGTGATCTACCAAGTTATCTGCTAGTGTAAATCTAATGAGTTGCAAGTTAATGCTTATAGTAAAAAATTTGTATTTTTAATACCTAGCATTGCCTTAAACCTATGTAATACAAATGTAAACCACAAGGTGGTAGTCAAAGTTAATAACTCTTTAAAAACATAATAAAACTTCTGGCACGTTAGCTTTTAATATGTTTGTTGAAAATATTAGTGAATAAGTTGATTTTTTTAAGAGCTAAAATAGCTCTGTAACAAGTTTAAACACAATTGCATGTAATCTGAATTGCACACAATTAAAACAGAAAATACTCTTAGGACATACTTCCCTTTCTCACAAAGAAGTAAGAGCAGGGAATGCTACACTGAATTGTGCTAAATTAACTTGAACTAAAGGTGTTTCAGTCAAACAGCATAAAAGAGCTTTTGTCATTTTGTGAATGTTTTGAGAGAAGGATTAGCTGAAGGATGCTGTGACACTTGTGATTCATATCAGAGTGAAGAGCAAATGATTATGCTAACATGTGATCCATACTTTTCATGTTTTACTTCAAGGTGAAAAGTAAGAAAGTTGTTCCAGATAAGCATGAGTTATCTCTAGGGATCTCTGATATTTCATCTGTTTCTGAAAGGTAAATATTTTTGCAGCATTTTTGCCCCCCCCTTTTTTTTTTGCTCATTTGCTTGTAATTATTTGTTTGTTTATTTATTTATTACTACTAAATAGCTTTTTCCCCCCCTTTCTACATAGTATCTTGAGGAAAGAAAGAAAAAGGTGGGGGGAGCTGTCGAAGAGGTAATGTCGGGGAGGAAATAAAGCCAGTGAGCATGTGAAACCGTGATAGGGACTTTACAAGTATGTAGGGATAAGAAGGGAGAGAGAAAAATAGCTGCTTGGTTCAGCAGCAGTTTAAATTGTACAGGAATCAGTAGACTTTAAGCTGATTTTGGGGTGAGCATTAACTCGCTTGCATTAAGTTGCTTCAGAAGAGACACTTGCAACCAAAATGACTGAACTGATGGCAGCACAGCAGAGGCGCCTGTTGTGCTGCCAGGGATGCTGTGGTGGTCAGCATGAAGAAACAGTTCTTGGCCTGATCCATCCCGAGTAGGAAAGTTTACATCCAGCTTTTTTTTCTGTAAGATGAAGTTTTTCATCCCTTTTGGTCATCAAGGGACCAAAAGCATTTCTTAAGCAGCTATCCCTGCTTCTGCCTGTGTTTTGGGAGAAGTATCAGCCAAAGTCTGCAGTTAGCATTTTTCATGGGAAATACAGTAATACCACTTTAATAACCTAGATAGTAAATCCACTTTTAACAACCTTTGCTTAGGTAAAGTAGAAACTTCTCAAAGGTGGGAGAGATTGGGAAAAAAGTGTTATATATTCTTGCTGTTTTTATACTCTTACCTAGACATCTGCTTTTGGCCGCTCTCAGACATGGGATAAATGAACTAGATTAGTCTTTAGTGTGACTCACTAAGACTATATGATGACAAAAAGGAGTGGAAATAAGACTGTGATAAAGACTGTTTTGTCTTTGTGGATTTATATCTAAAGAAGAATGAAAATCCTTTACCTATCTTCTGTCTCCCTACTCTCAAATAACTCCCTTACTTTCCTCTTTTCTTGGAAGGAGGTATGTGACCGGGAAAACTAGTAAGATGATGCCCTCACAAATGTCTAGCTAAATAAAGGGTAATTGACCTAATTGTGTGTATATATTAAAGCTATGATTAGGAATTTGTAGTATGGGTTTTTTTCTTAATTTCTCGTTCATTGAAATGCCTGAAAAATGATCAGAACACAAGTGTTAACAGAGGCAGAAGTGTTAATCCTTTGGGTAGATGTTTCTCTTTTGGAATGAGGTCCGCAGATAGATTTGTTTCTTTAAAAAAAATCGATTGAGTTTCTCAGCAGAAGTAGGAACATAGCTCATGATGCTCCTGATTACTATATGAAGAAGCAGTAAAACGGAAAATGATTAATTTGACTAACGACAAATCTCTTTTGGGCTTCTTTGATACAGAGAGAACATAAAAACGGTTTGTCCTCAAGTTTTTCGTCCTTAAGTAATTTATAACATACCCAAAAAAAAGTGCTTAGAAATATAGCTTACTCAGTAAGTTTATCAAAATTGCACAATAAAATTTTATAGTTGAATCAATAAATGGAATAATGTAATCTGGTTGCCTTCAGGCATGCGAAACTCACACTTGCATGAATGGCTACATTCTTAGTGTATATTTAATGCATGTTACAAAGTATTTCATGGAGACATGATATTCTGTAGCAGATTATAATAAAGATCTCCCCTAGAGTGAAAAGGCACATGATTCTGCAAAAAGCAGAGAAGCAAAGAATTCTCCAACCTCTCTCCCAAATGTCAGGTAGACGAAAGATGGAAGGAAGAGTAGCAGATGCCTACAGTGTTCCTTCTCCTACAAAGTCTGAAGTCCGCAAGAAAAAAAAAAAAGAAAAACAGGAAAAATAGTTAATGTTCTACGTAGAATGAGATGGAAGCAGTACGTCGTGCAAGATAAGCCGTTCCACTAGTACTGGAGGGAACTGAGAGAAATGTAAAGGCTGGATGTTCTTACAGTCAGAACCCAAGCTTACATGTTTGTGTCTATGACTAAGCCACTCTTTCACTATGTTTTTTCTCTTTTCTCCTTGCTTTTACTAAGGAGAACAAAAATGTATATGCATATGTTGAGGAAAGACGTATCCAAGAAATGTAGCTTACGCTATTGTTTTTCTCTGGTTTGTGGGTGTGACTATAGAATTGAAGGCCATGAAGAGCTGAACTGGTTCATGCTTTAATTTACAATTTTAATTCACAATTTTGATCTTCCAGGGAGAATCTGGAGACTATTTTCCAGGAGATGAAAGAAGAATGTCATCGAATATGTATACTAGCCGGAGAACAAACAGACCGACTGAGTAAATTTAAGATAAAGCGAGAACCTGAAACTGGTAATATCTTAAGCTCTTATTGTGATTCAACTGTTTGAAAGCTTTGCTTTGTATTTGAAAATACTGTAGATTACACATACATAGAAGTACTTCTCTGTTTACCATCTGCCTTTTTCAAGTCTGTTCAAATGGTACGTGGTATTTTACCAAGAAAAGGCACCACCAGGTTTGGTGTTTTGTGACGAATGCTCCAAATCACTGCTGCAAATACAGTCATCACACCAGTGGCTCTTGTAATTCTTTTGTCCCTTGCAATGAGAGGCAGACACTTACTACAAGTAATATCTCATCATGTTGCGTGAGTGACAGCACTACTTACTTTTGATTTAACTACCAGTTCAAAAAAATGTGTTATGAATGTCTCTACCCTCATATTTGTTAAGAGAAAAGTATTGAACTGGGGAGAGTCAGAGAACTTATTTTCTAGAGTTTGTTGTGCAGATTTGTAAATACGGTTTTGTTACATGAGACAAGAGCCTAATCCAGGACTTCTGAAAAGACAGAAAAGACTTGATCTTCGTGGCAACTAGAAGAGGTCTTGAAGGTCCATTTCAGCTAATGCTTTTATTGAATATGATATTCAGTAATGTATAATGGCTACTACGGCCATTCCTGCCTGTTTTTCTTGACAGTAGGATCAGGCTCTAAGAGATTTCAGGAAAACTCTGCCAAACTTAACATGCTTGAAGCAAAAGGCACTGATTTCAGCACTTGCCTCTAATTTAAGTTATGCCATTAGTTAAGAGTTGTTTGTTCACTTAATTTTGGTTTGATATATAAATGACCTGAGAATGTGTAACCTGTGGCTTCAAACGGCTGCAGTTGAGCTATATTGCTGTATTGCGACTGAATGCTGCCAAACTTGGTGAATGGAGATGGAGGGGAGGTAGGGAAACTGGCAGGAGCTTGGAAACTTATCCCAGAGTGGACTTGTTTTCATTAAATCTGTGCCTAACTCAGCTATGTGAAAAGCTACGTGTGATATAAATCTGTTTGCTTTCTGCTACTTATATGGCCCACTTTATTACAATATCTGAGTGATGTCAGGAGGCCATTGTACAATAAATGTGCCCTGAAGTTATTCCCTCACCTGATTAGGAGTAATCATGTGTTATTTTTGTTACTGAAGTGCCCTAAGTTTATGGGGAATTCTCAAAACACAGGGAAAATATGGTCCCTCTTCTGAATAGTTATACAGTTGAAATGTTCGTATTATTCAGAAATAGATGGGACTTCAGCACCTGAATACCTTCTAAAATCTTGCTTATGGTGCCTAGCATGTTGTTGGCACTATATGAAATAGTTTTGGTTCCAGCTCCTATTTCTGCCAGAACACTTCAGTAAATACATGCAAAGATGTGTTAAGAGTATGGGGCAACGTAAGTTTCAATAAAATGGAAATGTTTATAGCCATAAGTCAAAGAGAAACAAAATTATTAGAATGGAATGATTTACTTCTGACCATTTTTGTGTTGGAGAGAATGTCTGTGAAAGAGAAATGTGCCTCAGACTTCAAAGAGGAAAAAATAAAGTTAAAAAGCCAAGAGGGAAGATAAAAAGCTTCTCAGGAAAATTACTCCATCACACCCTATGCACCTTTAATAATTATTTTCAGATGGATAGTTTAATGTTTTCTTCTTTCTTTGCAGAAATACAGTTTTCCATGCCTATACAGTGTACTGATAAAACTGATGAACAAGCAGAAGAGCTTTTTAAACCTCGGGTTATAAAGGATATAAATAGAGGTGCATCATGCATCACATCTATCACACCAAGAGGAGTGGGCCAGGATGAGGACAACAACTCTGTAGAATCACTTTCTAAATTTAATGTCAAGTTTCCACCTACAGACAATGACTCTGCTTTCTTGCAGAGCACTCAGGATAAACCAACAGTTCCTTGCACTGCTATAGCTGAAAACATGCTTCAAGATCATCATTTTAACCTGGAGCACAGAGACCATGCTGTTAACCTCAGTAAATTGGAATCTAACTCATTCGAAGCACGTGGAGTTGATCTCATAACCTCAGCTTTACAAAACTTAACTGCTGTTGACAAAACAGCCCCTCCAAATCATGCCAACTTGCCCATAGAAAATACCTGTGACAAAACATGTTTAAAAACAACAGACACTGGTCTCACATTTGTGCCTAAGCACACAAACGCGGCGGTACCTGAAGTAATTTTTCCTTCCTTAGAAGCTGCCGGGACAACCATCAGAGGTCCTCATCAGGTACCTTTCTGTTTATACTGTACATTTCAGAAAAGGTAACGATTCAGGCAACTGCTTTGCGAAGTCTTTCATAGAGGATTAATATTTTCTGCGAGGTATCTCCCTTGCCCATTTTTCAAGAGCGTATGTTGCAGCAGTTGTCCCTAATAGGGATGTATGTGTGCAAGGACTTTTCCAGTGAAATAGGGCAGGATTTAAGCGGAATTAAGCATTGTATGTGCTTGCACAAATTTCAGGCCGTGTAGATAGTAGATATTAATCCTGTATTTATTTCAAAGGTGTCATTAATACCCTAAATTGCCCCCTAGATTGCTTTCTTTCTACTCTTGAGCTCATATTAATAGGGCATATATTTTTTAATTGCTTTTATGTCCAGCACAGGATACGACAAACAGACCTAATAATAAAAAATAATAAAAAAAAACAGAGAAATAATTCACTGGGAAAAAAAAATGATATGTTCTTCGTCAAGATCTGAGGTTTATAAGCAGCACCTCACTCTTTTCCTTTAGAAAAAATTTAAATATGTTATTCATATTAAACGATCAAGTAAGAAAGCTTTTTTTTTTTTTCTTTTGCAAGTAAACAGGAATACACTAAAATACTGAGTTTACGTTCTCGTAGATACTTTGGGTGTGAATTTCAGTCATATCTATTTAAGTCCATGGGAGCTTCTAAAAGTGAGGTCTGGTTGCTGGCTCATAAGGCAGCTCTCAGTCACATCTCTGAATATTTTGCTAATTTTGCCCCACGTTCTGTCTCAAATGAAATTACTGGCAAAATTATTGTGGACTTATATAGACTCGAATTTTTTTAATGATTTTGTGGCTTTTTCTCCTTGTGAGAGAGAGCTTATTCAAGAGTAAAGCAAACTAGATATTTAGGAAATATCCTAAATATCAAAAACAAAATTTTGATATTTAGGAAATCTGGATTTAGAGGATTTTTACTATATGCGTTGATGTAATTTTGTGTTCTTTGCCAGTAAGAGGGGACCTGCAGCAAAAGAGCTTTATTTCTCAACTTTGTCACTGCTTGACAAGCAAAACTAGCATTTGGAAAGCATTTTTAGGACATGTTACATTTGATGATTTTCTCTGCTAAAACCTATGTAGTCTAGCTTAATTTTCTATTGTAAACCACTTTTGGATGGAAAGTTGACCATGTGGAAACTTTGCTGTCCTTCATCTGCTTAGTTTAAACTGTAAGGCTGGTTTTTCAAATGATTTTTCAAATATTTTAAATACCTATTTGTAATGTAGGAGATCTCAATTTGATACTAGCCTCGTATCTGCATTTCCTTCATGCTTTTTTTTTTTTTTCGTTGGATCCTCAGTTATAGTTGTGACTGAGTTAAATTAAACCATTTATTTTATTACTGGCAGAATTCCTGTGGAGCTGTGAAGCATTCACTCTATTGCTTGATACTCTTCTCTTTTTCTCTGTTCTCTCTCCAGCTTGTTCTTTTACTAGTTAGTCTGTGTATTCATTTTTCAATAGATGGCACCCTGCATTGTGTATTACAGCAAGTGAAACAGCTGGTATGTGATTATAAATTGATAGGGGAGTATGCTGCTTAAAAAGTAGAGATTAACTGTTGATTAATAGCAGTAAGCCTTTAGGTTTGCTCATTAATATTTCTGCAAAATAAGAAATTAATTTGGGTCCATCATTTAGAATGGAAATTTAAACATTTTGTAGAGAAAATATAATAATGCTAATATGGGAAGGGGGAAAAAAAAGCAATGGGAAACTTTCCATATTTATAAGTTGTATCTATATAGCACTGTAGAACATAAAGAATATTGATTAAAATGTTGTATCTTATCCAGAATGTTTGGACTGAACAGTTTTACTGTAGAAACCATATACATCTGCCTATATTTAAACATACTTCACCTTTCTTTAACTGCCTTCAGAAGGTTATGGTACATATTTTTGCTAATGAATAGGATTCAGCTTTGGAATTTTTGCTCACTACTGTGTTCAGGGTGGGATTCAAAGGTAATATATATGTAGACTAAATTAGGTTTTTAAAAAGTTCCTTGCACACATGCCCTTTTGACTGCATTGGACCTTGGTCAAACTGACCTTAGTCAAATGTGTGTGTAATACTTGTTTTTAGTATTTTTGTCAGCTTTTTACAGGGTAGTTACACAGCTATGGTTTCCACTACCATTAGTGAAGCTCCAATAAGGAGGAGTGAGATACCTGATTTCTTCTAGTGTAGATAAAACTTTCAAGTATTTACTACATATGTTAACTTATAAAATGGAAAACCCCATAAATGCAATAGATTTGGCAACAGCAAGTTCTTGGAACTGCTCTCAGTTGCTGTAATAAATTTAGCTCTTTCCTTCTTTGTGGATACTAAATGTGAAAACTCAGTACTGTTTCCTTAGGATGTAGTAACTTTTTTCAAAAACGTGTGACTGAAAAGAGCAGCAGTTGAAAATAAACATGGATATTAGTGGACGTGCGTTTTTACAGACTACCATTAACTGAGACTTGCACGTTTATGCATTTGTTTACTGGATGATCACAATTTGAGGGGGTTATTTCCACCAAATATTTCATAGAAGATTTTAAAAGCAAGTCACTCATCCAAGGATCTTAATCTATTAACTTCCTCGTAAAGAAGCATATACTTAAATACATTCCTATTGAGAAAAGTATTTTAAGCACATGCTTAATACTCAAAAGAAGAAATGGAAGTTAAGTGCCAGTTTCAGTGTGTTGCTGACTGAGCCATGTTGGGTTTCTAAGAACAGAAATCTTATTATGTCCTCAGTAGAGTTTTTACAGGAATACTTCAGCTTTTTTAAAATAGCTTTTCCTTACCTGACGTGATATTAAAAAGCAGTAGTTCTAAACATTCTGCAGGAATATTTAAGCATGTCAGTGTCTGGATAGATTGAATATGCAATTTACACCAACAACATACAATAAGGAGACTCTCTGAGCTGAAAAAAAAAGTGGTGTGATTGCACTTAATTACTAATTAGTCGATTTAATTATATGGATTGCTGACCATAATGAAAGACAGTAAATCTGATGCTGCTATTTGATAAGCTAAACACTGTTTAAACATGGAATGGGCAGGAAATTGACTCCAAGAAATGGTAGCTGGTTTAAAAAGTAAGGATTAACCACGGTGGGAGCCAGGTTAGTGGCACAGGGAGTTTCCGTGGGAGAAGGAACAAAAGATTCCAACCATTTGTGCTGATGAAATTTGAATGGGAGCTGAGAACTAAGACTCTTGGGTAAGTATAGATAGCAAGAAATTTAAAACTTCAAAAGAAACTACTTTCTAAAATATTCTTTCTTGCCTTTCCATGTGTGATTGAGGCAGTAGAAAAGGAAGTGGAGCCAAAAAAGCTGTGGGGCTCTCTCCTTGGAGGCTGCATCCCCACACAGAGCTGGTAGCAGCTTGCTGCCGTTCCGCCTGCTCTGCAGTCACAGCAGCGTGCATTTAGTTTTCAGCTTTCCCAGAACCTCCTCTTTCTAATACATAATGATGTGTTTTACCCTGCGTTGCTAATATTAATGAAACTTAATTCACTTTACTTGGCAAACTGACAGAAGACGTTTTGATTCCTAGTTGGTATCAAGCTATATTATGTCTCTGACTTAAAGTGCATCTCACTTAAGTGCATCTTAACTGCATGATCAGGTAAACAGACTTGCTGGCTTTAAACTGACTAGTTCAGGGACCCAGAACAGTAGAGCTGCAGAAACCAAATTTAGCATCATTTACAGAATTGCCTGAATGGCAAATATTCAGATGGCTCTATTAAACTGGTACTGTCATTGCAGAGTGAATCACGAAACTGAGGTCACTTAGTATACATATACACTAGAAGGCGGCCAGATTAGACAAGTAACTTAAGCCATATTACATTGCTCTACTTATTTTCTCAGTAAACAGAAAACTAGGTATGTACCAGTAAGAAATAGAAATAAAGTCAGTTTCATATTGATTTTTTACACTAAGTGTATATTTTATTCCGAAGCAAAAATGTACATACTTAATTCTGTTAAATGGCTAAATGCACTGTGGTTTCTACAGTAAAACATTGAAATAAAATATTAGTGAAAAGCCTTAATAATATTTATCATACTGACATTAAATGTTGTTCACAGGAGTATTTATCAACGATAGGTATTTTCTGTCTTTGCAATGACTGTATATTTGTGGAACTTAATAAGAAGTCCTATCTTGCTGTTGTGAGAGCTTTCTAGTTATGTTTCTTGTCAGGAGGTGTAAAGCACACCTAGTTGAAATAGGTAGGGTTTTTTTTTATATATAGAACTGTATTTATTGTAAACCACACAGTAATCATTTTCTGTTTCTTTTAGCTTGTTTGGCAGCCTCAAGACAGTGTTTTGCTGGCACAAGCCTATGCAGACTCTGAACCAAATCAGTGTGGAATATGTGCATTCTGCCGAGAAGTTATAACATCTATAACATCTAAGGAAGAATATTTTCGTCATCTGAATTCCCACTTTAAAGTACAGTCTTAATGTATGAGAACTGAATGGATTACTGGTTTTGCATACGTTTGATTTTTGTATTCAATAGATATGCTAAGAATTTTAGATTTAAGACTTTTTATAACAAGAACTCATGGCTGAAATTGTCATATGAGCACATTTTTAATTGTCATCTGATAAGGTAAAATTAAACCATAAGACACTCAACACTGTAATTCACATTATTACTTGTTTTGCTTCAATATTACCTTTGAGATTGATGTTAAAAGCTGGTTTTAGTTTGGGGATTTTTTTTTCAATTAATGATTGCCTCAATAACCCCAAAGTCATGACCACGTGCATACAGATTTACAGGATCAAGGATTTTTTCTTATTAGCTACTGACATTCTGTTCTGAAGTAAACTGGGAGGAGAGGTAGGGTCTTGTTTTAAATTTCTGTTATAAATTTACCAAATTTAGTAATTTAATTTACAACAGTGAACCACTTAAGTCAGATTCTCAGAAAGTCAGTGAAGTACCTGAATGCCAGATATGCCAAAATTAGGATAGGCTTGTTCACGGGTAATAAAAATGACTTTCCCTTGTCATTTTTATCAATTCCCAACACATTGCTTTCTGGTTTTACAGCATATAAATGATCCTTTTGCTAAAATGTAATGGTAGCAATTTTATATACATCTGATAAATATTGGTAAAAGATAACACTGTTAGTGTGCTTTTGAAGCTCCAGCGTATATTTTCATGGAAAGAAAAAAAAAAAGAGATACTGGTATCAAGGTTGAAGTGAGAAAAGGCTAAATGTTTCCTTAAACCAAGAGTATCAAAGGTGATGAAAAATAGTATATGAAACCTTTGGTTTGTCTGCCATGGAGTATCTTCAAATCCCTTATGGCCTAGAGGGGAAGGAGGAAAAACCTCTTTACCCAAATCTAGATGACATCATTTTTAATTTGCAACTGTGCCTAGTAGCTTTCTCAATGCCATTTAAAATCATGTTTAGTTGAAACATGCAGCCTAAGAAAATTGCACATATTATGGCTTTATTGGGTCGAAATTGAAGAAGCGGGGCTTTTTTACTAAGCAATTTAAATTAATGATAAAGGGTGACTTGCACTTTTTTGAAAAACCTTTGTCAGGTAGTATTCATGTTTTTATTGTAATAAAGCACAACACTTTAAAGATTTATTTGCAGGTGGCCTGTTTCCGGAGCAGTTCACACCTGCAGATTTTTTAGATTTTTTCCTTGTCCTGCAGTTACTCGCTGTGTTTTAAACCTCTGGCTTTGGTGGCTGGCAGTGAGCAGAGCGCGCTGCTCTGAACAGCGGCGCGCAGCGCCCGCCTGCTGCGTAACCTGCGGAAAGTTTGGGGGTTGGAGAGCTCCAGGCCCTGCCGGGATAACCCGCGGCCCCAGGAGCGCCTGGTTCCTGGGGGAGGCTCCGGGTGCAGGGATGGGGGTAGAGAGTGGATTCGCACGTGTCCGCCAGCCCCGCGCTAAAGCGGCTGGTTTTCCCGGTTCTACAATCCCAGGTCACTATATCAAGAGCCGAACAAACAGCAAATCACCGTAGGAAAAATAGTGTCCTCTCGTCCCGCGCCAGCCCGAGGGGGCTCCGCGCCCTGCCGAGAGCCGCAGCGCCCCGGGCGCGGTTTAGGAAGCGCTTTAACTCCGTGTGTTGAACGATCTCCCTGCCCGAGGGCGCTCGGGACGGCTTCCGGTCAGCCCGGAGCTGGGGCAGGGAAAATAAAAATAAAGATCTCGTGCTCAGCAGTTGTGAGCAGCTGACGTGGGAGGTGAGTGCGGTCCCTGAGTGGGCCCCGCTCTCATACAGCTTTCCTGGAGGAGGCTGCTGCTGCCAGCAGGGACATCTGCTTTATTACACTCACCAGAGGAGGCTCAGCCTTCTTCCCTCCTCTCCCCCTTCCGCGCGAGCTCAGCTCAGCGGAGGAAGCTGAGTCCAAATGGGAAGTGGAATTTCATTAAAGGAAAAAAAAATCATAATCCGGAGGGAGGAAGCGGAGCTGGAGAGGAAAGAAGGAGCAGCGGGGTCCAGCCGAGGGTCCCCACGGCGTCCCTCGCTCTCGCGGTCCGTCCTCGGGGGGTGACCCCGGGCTGCCCGGGCAGCCCCGGCGCAGGGCCCGGCCGCTGCAGCACGTGCAGCTCCTCGGGCTCTCCGGCTACCTCGACAGCTGCTCGTACCTCTCGTAATTAGACTGTCAGAGCTCGTTAGAGGAGAGGGAAACGCTCCTATGACAGATTCCACGAGTCTTTTTTTTTTTTTTTAGCATCTCTCAGAAATCGCCAGAGCATTAATTGAGATCTCTTATTTTCCTGCAAACAGGAGAAGATCCCTCTACCACCTCGTTTATTCCCGCACCCAATGAGAGCTCCCTTCTGACTGCCAGGAAACACGGCCAATTTCCTCTAAGAGGCTCAGCGAAAGTTACCTTCCCTCCACGGCTACCCAGGAGGAAGACAGATCTTTCCGGCCATGTGAGCTAAGTTTCTTAATCCCCTCCCCATAGCGCCGGATGTAACTAGAAAGAAAACGCAGTGGAAGCGCAGTCTAAAGAGTGCAGGAGCCTCCGCTCCCGACGCCCATCCGAGGGCAGGTTGATTCGGAGGACACTCGGAGAGGCTGTTCCTCCTCACGAACAAAAGCGCTCTGGGATCAGGCAGAGATGCTCCTACCCCCGCCCATGGTTCACTCGGCAGATGAGACTCAGAGGAGGCGATTTCTTTCCTCACTCCCGTACATTCCCCTTTCCCCCGCAATCATACAAGGTTAACTCAACAGGGGAGTCTCAATCTAAATGGCAACTGGGATTACATTAAAAAAAAATGAAGGAAGGGGGAGGAAAAAATCAGAAATAGGGAAAGAAAAGAGAAAAAGCAGCAGGCTGATTACGAGGTGTCAAAACTGCCAGGAGCAAGAAGGTGATAGCAATCAGGGGTGAGAAGAGTGCGCCATTCGTGCGGGGCAGCTAATTATCCGTCTCATTTGAGAAGAGCAGCATTCGAGGCAGCAGCGTTCGCCTGCTGAACGGTGACAGATTGGCGCGGAGGAGAGGGGAGGTGTTAAAACAATGGAGCCGGGCTCGCGAGCGCTGCTGCATGCTAATCAGCCCGGCCTCCTTCCTGCCTCCCCCTGCCTGCCGCGGGCCCTCCTCTCCGGCCCGCACGGCCACAGGGGCGCCAGGCGGGCCCCGGCGAGGCGGGCTCGGCCCCGGGGACCCCCGCTGACTCACGGAGAGCAGCGGGGCGCGCGGAGCCGCCGCTTGCCCGGGGATCCCCGCACTCCACAGGCCTCGGGCGAGCCCCACGGGCGGCACCGTCACCGCCGCCTCCCGGCCCGCGCCCAGCGAGGGGCCCCCAGCCGGGAGGGCTCAGAGGGTGCCCCGGGAAGGGCGCCCGGGGCACCAGGGAGAGGGGGGGTCGCTGCGCCCCCGCGGGAAGCGACGCGGCCGCCTTGATGCGCGGCCCCGGAAGGGCCCGGGTAGCTGGACGCTCCAAACGGCGTTACTGCAGATTCCCGCAGTCTGCGTGTCTCGTGTGAAGGGAATAGCAGCGCATCGAGGCCGCGCGATGCCTGCTCCAGCTCCCCGGCCCTGGCTGGGAACGCGCGTCCACAAGGCCCTGCCCGAGTCAGGGAAAGCCCGAGCCCGCCCCGGGCTCGGCAGCAGCACCACGCGCTGACCCGCGCCTGGGCGCGACCTCCCGTCGGATTTAACAAGTGCCACCTCGAATAGCGTGAACCTGCTTTGCGGCAGAACCGCGGGGCAAGCGAACAAAGAGCGGGCTCAACCCTCCCTAGGCCCGAGCTAGCAGCACAGCTCAGCCTGGGCGCTATTTAAAATAGATCTCCGGGGTGCGTGTATGGGTGGAGGGTAGTAATAGCGTCTACATTTTGTTATTCTAAGTCTGTCGTGGAGTGTACTTGATGAGATTGTCCGTGAGCATACAGATGGTGAGATTTTCGTGCTTCTGTGGCATACTGACATCTCAGGCTGTAAAAATAAATTCCCAGATCGCTATAATACCTAGGAAGTAGAAAAATCCCGTCCACCTTACTGCTCAACATCGTGTTACTTCACGTTTAAGAGACATTGTAATACTGGATACACAAGTTAGAGTGAACAGAAAATACTGATTTAATGGATATACAATATACAGGAAGAAATAAGATAGCCTCTGTGCCCTTTTCTAAGCTTTTGCACGCGTGTGTGTGTTTGTGCTTCCTAATGTAGCGATATGGGGAATGGAGATGAAATCTTGCACTTTTTTTGCTATTACCTACAAAGCTTTTGCTAAAATTGTCTACACAATGATGAAGTTGACTGTTTCTTTTCTGGGTGGGTGGGGGGGGGGAAAGCTATTTATTCATTTCGCGTAATTTTCCCAATTGTTGAGAAATTATTAATCTACTACGATTATCTATGCCGCCAAGGAAAGACGTGTATTGGCACTGAGGGAGAAGGCTGAGATATTTTCTTGATTTTCATAGTCAAGTTTCTCCTGCCTAAGGAGGCATAGCGTGGAGTGGTCTGAACACCAGCCTCTCTTGCCTGGAAACCAACCCGATTTTACTCATAATTGTTGAGGCAGGGCCCCCCTCTTGGCTAATGTTTGGCTAGAGAATAAAGACTCAAGGTGCTAAGATTTATTAAGGTTTCTGAGCTGACCGAATTAGCAATTTTAAATAGCTATATATAGCAGGGTGATATGGTGAAAATGAGCTAAAAGAAAAACATTTTGCAGAGACAAGTATATACTCTCAAAAAGGTTAAAAATATTCAATTGGTGAAAAAAATAACTACTTGTAAAAACGTGTGTATTTTCATTATGCTTAATTTGCCATTCAAACAAGTTTTTCTTAATAAGCTCTATTGTTTCTATCTGTTTTGTGAAATGCAATACGTGTGAGACAGAAAGCAGATTCGGAATGTGAATGAGTCTTGTTTTTTCTTTCTCTCTTTCTTTCTATCTGTAAAAAAGGGGGAGAGGGGAAAGAGAAGAAAAAAAATAAAAAGAGCTTCTTCAAGACCTTTAACTCAAGAGAAGGAGCGAAGGAAGGGAAGTGGCATGGCATTCCTGAGGTCATGATCTGAAAAGATGAGACGCGAAATGCTATCTGCTGGTCTTTTCCCGCATCTTAGTTCTGTGCAATGTAAAAGTCTCCGTAAGCAAAACACTCTGTGGCTAATAGTTATGTTTTCGCTCTCAGCAGTGACACAAGCTTTGTCAGGTTTTCGCTGTTTGCATAGTTCATTAAAATACTTTAATCAATGACTCATTGTTTCAAAAAATCGCCACACTACCACCAGAGTAGAAACATCTATATCCTACCAATCCTGCAGTGCCAAAAAGTATAGTCTCTCAGGGCAATAGGTTACGGAGCCTTCATAAAGGTTCTCCATCTGTCATCAAGCGCGACATCAAGCCCTCTAGGTGCTGTGAAAATGATTTTATCCGGAATTCTCCAGCCTAAAGATGCCATCCTCTTAATTACAAGCATTTGAGATCAAGAACACCGCTGAATTCCCAGGAGATTCACTGAAGATATGCACAAATAATCTCTTTTCTTACTTGCCTGCCAGGGCTTCTGTACCTGCCCACAAGCTGGTCGGCTCGTTTGCTAGGTAATGATGGATGAAGCGAGGCAGAGGTACAGCTGCCTTGCTAGCCCTCCTGACACTGCCATGGGAAGCACCTTCCTCATAATTGACCGTCAGCAAAGGAGTGACAAATAATGTTCTATTTATTTTTGTATCGATTAAGTGCCCTCCTCGCCAGCACACGGCTCCTGTGCAGGAGTGACTCGCGTCCGCGGGGTAACGGAATGAAACAGAGCGCAGACCGCGAGGCTGCCAGAGCATCCGCGTACAACAGGTGCCCTGAAGAGCCAAGAGCTCCCTGCAGGGCCAGCTCCACGCGAGCCACGGGGCCCACGGGTGCGAAGGGAGCCCCGTGCGACAAGTCCGCGCCTGCACCGCAGAAACCAAGCCGCCGGTTGGGCGGCAATCCTACCCACAAATGTCCATTAGCACTTTTTCCAGAGGTGACAACCAAGTGAAAGGCCACCTGGCCTTTATCCACAGCAGAGCGCTGGAGATTTTTGTTGGGCTAAAGGAACTGCAGTAGTTGTGGAGCAGGCACCGAATGTGGAGTGAGCAGGAGAAAAAATATCGCTCCAGACTTAGGCAAGTTACCTCCCAGTGCAGAACCAGATCAATGGGACGCGCTGCCTACAGCGAGACATTTAAGCGCACGTAGACCTGGTGATGGATACGTCTGGAGAGGCTCTGGTGCTGTTGTCAATCCGAGCAGTGTAGACTGCAATTTTGATATGTGGAAACATGTACATAACTCTGGACATAAGGGTGGGGGCGTAAAAAAGCCACGTCCAAGCTCAATAGGAGCACTGGAGAGAAACCTCGGGCTCCATGCCATGTGAGATGCGAAAGCCCACAGAGATTCAGCAGCCAAAATCTCATACACTGATTTTTTAATAGAGTTCTCATCCATGTGTCCATTTAACTGCAGTGATACAGATCAAATAAGCTTGTTACCTATAGACTCCCAGTTGTCTCAAGTGATACAAGGCGGTAACAACAGGAATAGCCCTAATTAAAATGGATTCATCTGATTTTCTTATTCAGGGAGTATAGTGCCCTTAAGTATGCAAAGAATGTTAAAACTCTTCCAGTATCAGCCTGCCAGGTCTAGCCATCCCTTTGCCCGGGGAATAGGAACAGCAGGTTTTCTTCTTCCAATAAAACTTCCTTTCATTCTCATGTATTATTTCTGAAATCTCGCTCAGCATAATACTCCTTGCATTTTGTTTCCTGAAGGTTTTTACTTTTTATGTGTCTCTATATATACACATATATTTCGGGCAACATTTAGCTGAGGAGAATATATAGCTGAAAAGTATTATGAAATATTATACCAGTTAGTCATGGAATAGCTTCCTACAGCTTAGCAAGGTTTTCAGGATCGTCATTTAAAAATCATTTTGTGGAATGGTAACTTGACATTATGGGTCATGATTGCAGTTGAAACTGCTTGATGACATGCATGTAGTAATCTCTGAGCGTCTCTTCTAAGAGGACAAATGCAGTATAGCTGACAAATTCTTTTGAAGTTGTGTTGCCTTGACACGCTTTTAAAAACATAATTTTTATTTGAAGACGTTGCTCCCTTACTGAATTCTTGCTGACCTGTGCACAGAAGAGGGCACCTAAGGGACAGTTGCCCACGGGAGCTGACGCCGTGTTCCTGGTGCACCCAGAGTGCAGCCCAGTCGGGCCAGGGTGTCGCGGGGACCCACAGCAGGTGGGGAGAGCACCGGGACAGATGTAGTCGCTGCAGTCACGAGGTCCCGCTCACAAGATACAGGCGTAAGTGCAGTGGGCGTTTGTAAATTAGCCTCACTGTTTCTATTTCGAATAGCATCCCAGGAATTCCTAGAGGAACCCACTCGGCCCAAACACGCCACAAACACAGAAATAAAGACCGTCCCTTCCTTTTTTTTTTTTTTTTTTTCGACCCGACCATACGGCAGAAAATGGATGCAGGACCTGGAACATGATGTGATTCTCACAACTGTCAAACCTTTTATGGGCTTCAAGGGAATCATATGGCCAACAAATCCAGCTTCTCTTTGATTTTAGCCAGTCTATCAAAAAGTGATTACTAGAATGGCAGAAGAGCAGTTACCCGGCTCTTTGAGTGAGGGTAACAGGACCACGAAGTTGATAAAACTCCCATAGCATTTCAGAAGGTCCGTATTTCCCGCTGGGCCTAACTGGCTTTTCCATTATAGAGTGAAGAAAAGGCTATTATAAGAAAATGCCGCTGAAGAAAGTAGTACTATATGAGACTGGTCATATGTTTTGATAAAGAGCTTGCTGATATAACGCAGAGGGTTGACTTACTGGCTCGTTGTCCTTGAAAACGGTTCCCTCTCTCTTCTGACGTTTTCTTCTAAGTATAAAATCAAGTAAGAATTTCCCCAGACGAAGCTAAGAAGTCATTAGCTTCGCTTTAAATCAGAAGTTAGTGGTGCGTGTTTGGTTGTGTTGGAAAACGAGGTTTATTTCTTTAAAATTAAAACCTGTGACTTAGACACTGCTACTAATATCACGAAGAGATATGTTCCTCTCTTATTTGCCTTCAGCGGAAAAGAAGAAATGGCGGAAAGTTGGAATCCTACTCCTTTATCTTCACCAAATAAGTGCCGTGTTACGATTATTCGTACCTAAAAAAAAAAAAAAAAAAAAAAAAAAAAAAAAAAAAAAAACAGCACCCAGGTCCAAGCCTTTGCCATTCAAGAGAGTTTGGAGAAAAAAAAAAAAAAAGACTAACCTCAACGTTCATATGTTCATATTTATAGTCGCTGAGCTGCATTAGAGTGGGTGAGAAAGCCGGGGTGGCTGACTACCTTAAAGTTTGATTCGGCGGCGTTTCCTCATTGCCTTAGGTGAGGAGCGTTCGCGGCGAGGAGACGCTGTGAGCAATAACGCGGCTCCCGTGGGGACTCGTGCCTGAGAGCTGGTGATTAGCAGAGCTGCCATGTCTGCTATAGCAGCGGCTGGGATGCACACTGGACTGGCTTCACCGTCTTATTTAAATGTGATGATTTTCTCATTTGTTGCATTGTTTGTATTAATACGAATATCTTGTTATGTTTGTTTTGTCTCCTGGGAGCCAATAAAGCTGTGAAGTTTTTTCTTTACACCAAATGCAGCTCTACGGGCGATCAATCAATGGGTAGTTTTTGGATAATCTGCGAGAGTGAGAAATCTAATAAAGCAAGCAACTAAAAAAGGAAAACAAAGTCTATTTTCTGAGAGGTTCGCTACGTCAGGAGTCAGGCTTTCCATCATGCCTTTATAATATATTTAAACAGCCACATTTAGCCATCAGGGCAGCACCTCGTTACATTAGCTTGCTGGCATATAAAAGAAAAAGTTTAGACGTCGTGGCCTCGGCAGCAATGTGGGTGACTTAGTCGTACAATTAAATTTCCTTTAACGCTTGCGTTTCCCCCATCTCCTTCTCCACATTCGTGCACTGGAACACACTGAGGGAAAACAGGGACCAATCATGAAGTGAGAGAACAAATACTTTTTTTTTTTTTTAACTATTCTTTCACTATACCTGGTTTAATCTCAATAAGTAGGTAGACAAAGACAAGACAGACAGTTCTCAGGTCGCAACAAGTTCCACGGAAAATCGTGCCTCTTAATTTCAAGGCAGCAGTTCCCTTATCACAATAAAATGAGTTATAAACAGATCAAAACAACAATCTGAATTATCTAGCATTAGTGGCTGAAGTGAACAGCCTCAGATTACGTGATGAATTGTTAAATTGCAGCAGCATTGTTTTGGAATTGCTAATTAAAAAATAAGTAAACCCCCATGACTCTGGATATGACAACTGAAAATACCCACAAATTATTTAATAAATGAAGCGTCTAACAACTCTAACACTTCCTGCTCGCCTTGTTAATAAATGTAATTTGAAGTAGATTTAAAAAATCTCCCATCTAAACAGTGAATTCATTACGCGACGTTCAGATCTCCAGATGCCTATGGACTCCTCGGAATTAGGTGTTAAATAGACAAAAGTGAACCAAACTGCCTTTAAAAGCACAGCATGACCATGTAATTCTTTTTCCAGTTTGTGGTAAAAAATGATGAAACTTCTTTCCAAGTAGCTATCACCCAGATTTAGTGTGAAAAGTAGTGTAATTGTAATTCACGCCATCAGGGTCTATCACTGATAGACTATCAGCTGTTCTGTAGTTAGGAAGGCTTTCTTTTCAAATAGGAAAGCTGCCAAGTGCTCTGTGATACCTCCAGCAAGCTTATCGGATGGAAGATCAGAGCCAAAACAGCAGCTGCACACATATGCAAATTGGCAATTAATAGTATAACATTCTGGGGAGATTTTTTTTTTTTAATATGGGAAAGTATAGCGGAGCTACCTTAGTATTAACCTTAACAGTGACAGGGAACTTCCTGCCCGAACGGCCAGAGAATAATTACCCTCTGAAGAGACTTTCACCCTATTACTTTCCTCCTTCACACAAAGATCAAACCTGTGTTGTCCTGCCGAGTTTGTCTACATCATGAAAGTTAACTATGTGATAAAAAAGGATATCTTGTAGCTTCGGCTCTCAAGCGCAGAGAATCGCGGCCATTCGAGCTGCCTTTTTTTTTTTTTTTCCCTCGATTTATTTCCTTGAGTTTTGTTGCTGCTATTGTTTGTTTGTTTTTGGCTGCTTATCCTGCCCATTGAAAAATGCTCCGTGCTCGGTCCTGTGCATTTGTTCTGTACCAATCAACGACAAAATAATTGCAAGGATTAGTTTTATAATTTTCCCCCAGCCTGCCGCAGCGAACCAGCTTGCTTTATTTAGCCCAGCGTGTATGAATACAAGGCTCCCAATTAATGCAGTTGCTTGCTTTAGACGGAATATTTCCTTTCAAAGGATCCTCGCATGATCCTTTTCTTGTCCTCGCAGGCTGGGGCCGGGCAGGCTCTGCAAGGGCTACTGCGCTCCACAGCAGCCCGTGGGCAGCGCTTTCCCCGGGGTCTGTCTCTTCCAGGATGGGCACGGGGTGGTTTGCTAATGTTTCCCATGATCTGCGAATCCCCAGTAGTTTAAGGATCTCAGGGTGCTTGTCACCGCCAGGGAAACGCGAGACAGAGAGGCCCTTCCCGGCCAGTGCGCGGCTCCCGGGCGCCGGTGCGCGGAGCTGCGCGGAGAGGCCGACACTTCCTCCCCTGTCTCCTTTTCCCCCTGCGCCTTGCTCCCCCCGAAAAGCATTTCCCGGGTTATTCGGTAATTGTGTTTTTAGCTGAAACACAGAGCTGAAGCAACGCGAAGCGCCCTGCGGTTACAGAGGCTGCTCGGGAGCGCGGTGCCTCCGCGGCCAAAGGGACCCGCGAAGGAGCGCGGAGCGGCGCGGAGGAGCGCGGAGGAGGCAGCCCCGCCGCTCGGCACCGCATCTGCTGCGACCCCAGCCAGCGCTTTTGTGTTGAACTACCCACCCCAGGCACGAAACAGCCCCACATCCCACTGCCCCCCGCCTCTATGCGAGAAATAGTTCCCTATCCAAGTCCAGCGGCAGCTCCTTAAATAGCACCCTGTGATATAGTCAAACAAAGAAAATGTATTTAGATTTACAATACAAATATTCGCTACCCTGTTACCAATATCACACGCAGTTTGGAAGCTGGGATATGCACCACTCCATTCATTCCGATTTTCACCTGGAAGTGCAATATATATCCTCTATTTTTACAGACCATAGGGAAGTCAAGTCTTTGGGAGGAAAGATTCTTCTGGAAATGCTGGGGTCCTAAAGGGAGATTTTTTTTTTTAAAAAAAGGGGGGTAGAGTAGAGTGCAAAAAGAAAAAGAAAAGGAAGATTATCTTGACTTAAAGTATTATTTTGACCAGGTACACAAAGGAAAAGCTATTTGTAAAGTATTCAAAAACAACATTTACATCTGTTCTTGTCTTCTTGGAATGTGCTTTCCTCAAGCATGTGATCCCTTCTCAATACCTTTGCTGAGCTACCCTTGTATTTTAATCTAGAGACTCATAAAGCCACAAAACACAGTCGTACAAGGGGTGTTTTAAAGTTTTCTGCTTTTATCCACATCAATTTCACAATAAAATCATCACAGCATCTGATCATTTTTCCAATTAAAGAGTTTGCTTTTCAACTTCTTAATCTGGACAGAGATTGGCCATCAAGTCAATGAATATGTGTGTATATATTATAAATAATAATATATTTTGCATTTGCACTTAGCTTCTTCTGTTGTAATGCCCGGACCTCTTTAATCAGCGAAGTTGAAAGAGCAGTCTTAAATAATATTGCTTTTATAATTTCAAAAATGATATGCCACAATTGAACATGTAAGTTAAGGGTATCCCGAAATTTCAGAAAAAAAAAATACTAAGACTGTTTTAATGAATAAGGAGAACAGGGTTTGGGCCTCTATCTTTAATTACCACTATGAATTGCAAAACATATGGTGGTCTATAACTGCACTCACTACTTGCAGAGTTCTAAAAAACCTCGAGCTTGAGAACAAGTTTCTCTCAGGTTTGGGTATGATTTTAAGTGATAGTTATCTAGGAACCTTTGCATCAGACACAGGTTTACATACAACTGTGCAAACACTAAATATTTTTGCACTTGCCATGTCATGTGCTTGTCAAGCATAAGTTTCTACACCCGATTTAGGAATATATATATGTATATATATATATATGTATATAAGTGTGGTTCCCAAAGAGAACAAGGAGAAAAGGGTTTCAGTTTATGGCCTGACTCCTAATTATTTTTAGATCTGTTAGCAAATTTTAGCCAAATGTGACTGTGGAATAAAGACTGCCATGATATTAAGATCCTACAGGTTTTGTGGAAACTGATAGATATAAGAATAAGCACTAAGGAAAAGGTACAGAGATTTCAACCATTATTTGCCCTATTTGGTGATGAAAAAAGAACACCACAAAACAAAACAAAACCCACACAAAACTAACACATGTTTTCCTGGACCCTAGGGCAGGATAACCCCCCAAACTACAGGCTATGGGGGAAGCCAGCAATATTCTGGGGAAGGCCCACTAAAGGAACAGAAGATGCTCTGGAGATTTTAAGAGATACACATGCAAAGATTCTGAGGCCATGGGAGAGGGAACAAATAAAGGAGAGAGGGAGTGATGTAAAGCACTATGAGATTTTAAGATTTCTTAATCAGTTTTATTCTCCAATGAACTATTTGTTATTAACTTTACACTCCAAGTATTTTAATTTTTCATTAGAGGACTTTTTTCGACGCGGTTTTGGCACAACAGATAAAAATGCCAAATCAAAACTCAGAACTTTATCCCCCAACCAGGACATTATTTTGGACATTCTAGAAAGAAATTCCTCAACTTTTCCACTTACATGTTGGGACAGAAGATAAATACAGGTACTTTTAACAAGTATGTTCTCCTAAGTTGTCACCAAAGACAAGCTTTGTCTTGAAAGAAAAGGAAGAAGGCAGCTAAATATGATGATGACAGAAAGATCACAGAGCCACCAAGCTACCTAAGCAGATTTTTTTTATTATTATTATTGATGATGAGAATAAAATCAAAAGGCTTTATTTTCTTTCTTTTATTTTCCTTACAGTATTTAAGCATTTTGATGGTACGGAGCATTCCAATACTAAAGGGTGGATCCATACGGTTGTGTCGGAAGGACATGCTTTTAATATTGTAGACCAAATTGCTTATGATAAACAACAACAACAACAATAATGCATACCTCTGGAAAAGAAGAGCTACAAGAAGTTTCTCTAGAGTATTGCCTTCTTGGAAAAGAGTGTTGCTCCTCAGGGAAAGGAAGCAACGTCCAGACTGGATTTTTCTGGGGAAAGAAACAAGGAGCTATATAGGCAAGGAGCACAATCCGGGGCTGAACCAGCTTCTGCATATAATGTTTTCAAAGCCACAATAAGCCAGGCTAATCTACAGCTATTCCAGCAACTGTAGCTTCTCCCCTGGTGAGATTGTTGCAGAAAGTGAAGAGATCACAGCTTCCATACTTGACAGCTGGAGAAAGCATGGTGTTTACGGAAACTACTGCAGTAAAAAAATCTTATTCTGAATATTATACAAATTAAATAATATAGATAGATAGATAGATATGAATTCATGTCATTTGAAGTAAGGATCTTGAAATACTATTCACATGCACAAAACATTTTCAGCATTTATTTTAACAAAAACTGCATAATTCAATATATAAAAACAATCTATATGTCATTGGCAATGCATCATCCCTCAAAGAATAAAAAATAGAAAAGTAAGGAAAAGTATAATACAACATAAAATATTTAGTAACTGAAAGGCAGAGATAATATCATATTATTTAAAAAAAAATACTATGTGCCTTTGTTAGGTTTAAAGGAAGAGTTTCCTAGATGATATGAGAAAAAAAAAATCTTATATAATCTCCGAGAGAACTAAACTTACCAGGAAAGGTCACAATAGGAAAAAACAGTACATTTTTGTATGATCTGTAATACTGGGGCCAAATATTCACAATATACTGCTCATCAAGAAGCTGAGCCCAAGAATTATTAAGTTTTTTTGGTGAATAACTTTGAATAATTAATTATTCTGAGAAAATCACAATCTGTTCACCAAGAGTTCATGAAAAAACAAGGTGAATAATTCATCATGAATTATTTGACCAGTTTTAGCAATGAGATTCTAAATCTGTCTTCTTACGGATATTAACGTCAGTTCATACTATTTGGATATAATGCCTTAGGATAATTAAGATGAAGCATCACTGCACATCTAATATGACATAATTTAAGATATTGAGGTTCTTTTTCTAAGCACTTATGAAATACAGCTCTAGCCATTTTATTTTAAACAGGCTCTATGTGCTACTGGAAATCTTGGAACAATTAATGCAGTAATAGGACATTCTTACAAGAGCAGTAAGGCTTGATGGCAGACAGTTCTAAATATTGAAAATCTACAAAGTCTACTGCTATTATACGTAGCCGAGCGATCAGCTTTGCAGTAAGATGGTGTCACTTGTGAATTTGAAGGAATTTGAGAGTACGTCTAATCCTGCTGTAACAAATAGAACTCTCATGGATGTGAAATAAATGAGATTCAAGGTCCCACTCTAAAATAATTACAAAATATATAATAATACAAAGATATTAACACAGTAATAGAGTCGTTTGATTAATAAGACAGTAATTATACACTAATTATTGTACAAAATGGAATAACTGATAATGTCACAAGACTATTGTAACTGTTACAGAGTACTGTCCTAAAACAACACGGGAAGCAGCCATTTAATCTGTTACTGCAGTATTGATACTTAAACATAAATATTTCATTATTTTAAATTAAAAGCTAACATATCCTCATAATTCACAAGTATCCAGCTACCCAGTTTTGATAGCTACAGCTTGCGATCCATGTCACTTTAAACTGTTCTACATCAGAGCTGCTACTGTGCCATGCTGCCTCCTGCCAAATGTTTCTGCCTACTCCTTTGCATCAGCCGTAGTGTTTGGATGACACCTTCCCCCCCCCCACCAAGGTGAGCTGTTTCATGGCAAAAACTATTCAGGGTGCAGCCTTACAATACAACTAGGCTGGTATAAAAATAAGCTACTATCAAAAGAAATGGTCCTGCCTTTTTTTTTTTTTTCCAAATCTAATTGTGTGCCTCCCTGGCATAGGCAAGCCAAAGAGACAGAAAACAAGCCTCATAAAATATAATTTTCTGGGTCAATAGCAGGCCAATGGGTTACAAGAGATTCAGTTTAAAGCCAGATAAATGAAGGTGCCAATAGAAATGCTTGAGAAGAACATGGCAAAGAGAGCTCAAGGGAAAGCAGTGGTAACATATGGCCAAAAGTAGGGTTTATACCAATCAACATTTAGATTGGCTTCAGCTTCAGTGGAACCACAGCCTTAGATTTACTGTAAATAAGATCTAATTCTGCAGGAACTTCCTCAAAACAAGCATAAGGCAAGTCATGCTAGACTTCTCCCCCAAGAAAAAACAAACAAATCAATTACAGGAATAGTAATAATAACTTCCTTCATCTAATATATTTTCACTTGACACCATATGTGAGTCTACTTGTTGACTATATTGGACACTGAACTGAGTTTTACTTATGTAAGATTTAACCTGGCCTTTGAAAATAATATTTTAATAGCATTTAATTGTAAATGTAGTAAAACGCATTTTTACAGGTGTTCTGCTGTTTACTGTATGCAAATATATATCACATTACTTCTGAAATGTCAGGAAAATCCCTTTAAAAGAATATGTCCTTTGAAAGATATGTTGCATTTAAGTTATTATGAAATTAATGCTCCATAGGGTCTTGTGCCTAGACGAATATATAGGTGCTGAAATCACTGCTAATGAGGCACATGTTGTTGATTAACAGAATGGGAAAGAAAAGGAATTTAAATTTCAAAACACTCTTTTTTCACATAGCTTGCAACCTTACGCAATGTATACATGGAAATAAGAAAAAGATAGTTCACTAAGTTTTTAAAAGGTAAAGGCATCGTGCAAATTATGTTTATTAATATACAAAAATAAATTGTTACAGCAGTGTGTTTGGCAGAGGTAAAAGTGTGCATAAGGGTGATTTGGCTGCATGGTTCCTATTCATACCAAAATTCCTTTGTGTACTGTTGTTAGGAATTTTCCTCTTTTGAACAATGTTTTTTTTCTATACTGGACACCGGTGCATTTCTAACTGGTGCTGAAGAGCGACTGATCCTTGCCAGTCCACTCAGTTGTGACATTCAGAAATACAATCATCTCAGTTTTATTTTGTTCTGCTCTTTAGTAAAGACATAGTTTATACTACAAAAAAAAAAAAAGGCCTATAGTTTTATAATATTAATGGCTATATTACTATAACTGCTACTACAGCTGTTCTATTTTTCTTGTTGAGTGTCATGTTCATTCACATGATATTTTTCTGTTTAGGCCTGGGGGAAGCACCGAGCAGGTGAGAACGTGCACCTCATACCCCCTCTTACGGCCTCTCTCACAACGCGTGGCACCGCGGGCTGCTGCAGGGCTCTCGGTGGCTCTGCCCTGCTACACTGATCTTAGGGCTAGGAAAATACTTCAACGGTGAGAACTTTCCTGCTGCCTGATGGGTTCCTTGAACATGAATAGCGAGATCGGAAAGAGCTGAAAGGTCCATAGAAACAAGTAGTGAATCTTGGTGAATAAAATGTGAAATTACCTCTAAAATGGGGCATGTCTAACAGAATGGAAAAGAAAGGAAATCTAAATTTAAAAAAACAGCAGAAAATAGCTTGCTAGAATAAAAGTTTATCATGCATTTGTTTTGACGAGTGTGAAATGCATTATTTGCCACAGTTTTAGTTCACTAAGCATTCCACACTGTACTAAATTCCGCAATTTTATTAAAAATATCTCACTAATGTGTTTGCTTTTTTTCCTCTTACAGTTCCTTTTTGTTTCAAGTGATGAATTTTACTGAGACTCATCTTCCACTACATCAAGTGAAAACACTTTTTACACAAATAACTCAGAGCTTACCTATAAAAATATTGGTGATCTAATCACACTGTGAATAATATAAATGTGCCGGGAGGAAGAAGGAAAATCCATTTATTTTTGAAGTGCTCCCTACTTTCTTCATCTTGTCTCTGTTGTTCTATGGACTATCTAAAAGCATAGATGAAACATTCTCTTTTTAAACTTAACTAAGCAGTCTGAATTCTGATTTTTTGTTTGTTTGTTTTGGTTTTGGTTTTGCAGTACTTTTTGGATTGAGCCATTGAATTGCTATCTTCTGAATGACATTTTTGTTCAAAGAGAATCAAAAACCTACTAAGAAAAAAATTATTTTAAAGAGTCTCCTTCAATTAGTAACCCCAAATACTCACAATATATACATACATCAAAGTTCACAAGTCCTTTAGGGGCAGATAAAAGCTGCCTTCACTCTTTTTAACCAGAGTGTGCCAAGAGCCAAGATGCTCTGCAATCTGCATGGAGAGTAGAGAGTTTAACACAAAGCCTATGATCTGGGAGAGTCCTGTGCTCCCTCTAAAATATATATGGCTTCTCATTAAAGTAGATCACATAAATAATGTCACTATGTGCTAGGTAATTAAACATGTTACTAAATAAAATATGTTTACAGCTTTCATTAAAGAAATCAATATAAGCATTTTACTCTCTGCCTTTAAAATTATTTTTTTAAATAATTTTAGATAAGCTTTTTTGGTATCGATAGCCTGATATTTTTCGTAACATTTTACAATATCTACTATGGACATGAACAAAATATAACTTTTAAAGGACTGAGCATAGAAACCTTGTTAATACAACGTTAATGATGGCAGGACTGAAATCAGGACAGGTTGCTCAAACTCTAGGACAAGCTACCAGACTACGTAGATTTTGCAGGGAGACTATGTTTTTTTTTCTGAAGACACCAGTTTTCTTTTGTCACCTACATCCTCGTTTTGTTTCTAAAAGCTATGGCTTGATTGTGCATTCAAGTGCTCTGTTCTCTCAAAACAAAATTACCTGTTACCAAGAAAATCTCCTGCAATATTCTTCTTCTTGGAGCGCCAGCATAAAATGGCTATAAATGGTCATTATGGTTAGTCAGAAGAGTCTTAACTGCAGAGAGTGCCAAAGGATCTGATACTTCAGGATGAGATTTTCACAAGTTTTATGGCATCAGCTAGTTTATATGCAGCAAAATTCTTAGAGATACCCAATGAAGTGCTTTATTTTTAACAGTTTACATTTGCATATAAAACTTGGATTTCTGCAAGTTTTACAGATAATACTTTCTCTTTCACCATATTACGTTTTATTTTTAATGTTTTCGTTAATGTTTATTTTTAAACAAGACAACTTGCTAAGTAGTTCATCTACTATAGAATCACATATATGGTAAAGACTGTGAAAACATCCTAGCTCACCCCTCCACTCATGCAAACAGAACTCCCTGTAATACACTTAATATTTTGTTGTCTAGTTTAAGTATTGCAAGTGCTAATGCTTTCATCGATCTTCTTCCAGGTCTGGATGCAGTTTAAAATTAAGTAACTAGGCCCTACCGCCTTAAAACAGCCAAACATTTCAGTTTGAAAAGCAGCTACTGCGCCAGCCGTCTGACTTAAAGAGAAAAATACAAGGAAATTCTGGATCCATAATTCACCCTCCACCTTCCGACCCCACCAAGCACCATATTAGTGTGCCCCCACCAAAATACCAGCTTGTGTTTACAGTTCCGTTCCTCCTGATGGTGGATGGGCGCGTGTACGCGCACTCGCTCTATGTGCACTCAATAGGATCATGATCTGGAGAGCTGAAAATGTAAACACAAGCTGGTATTGTGGTGTGACTAGCGGTTTGTGGTTCTTTGTTTGAATACTTCAAAAATGGCACACTGGCCAGAACTACAGAGGAGAAAAGCAGAGCTGCTATTTATACAAAACTTTGGTGGCTCCTATATTCACATTCCAGGTAGATAAATGGGATTGGAAACTCTTTTTCGCTTTTTATTTTTTGAAATAGTTGACTATACTTCAGTGCAGGAATTTTGTTTTCAAGGATGGATAATACATACTTGGCTCTTAGCCTTGTATAATCAATCTTGCTTGCTTAGGACCATCAAGCACTCTTTTACAGATGAGGAATGTCCTGTTCATCTAAACAGGTCTCTACTCATGCAACTAACGTAGTCAATATGGTTAAGCATTTGCAGGATTAGGTCATCTTAGTTGACTACAATTCGTTCTATTTTCAAAATGAATTTACTGGCCGATGTAGGTGGCTGTTTTCCTTATTCAAGCTCAAGCATGGATTCACACATGGATCCAATTTCCCTAGCAAAGCTCCAAAATGGCATACCCATACTACATGAGCGACATGAGCATAAACTTAAGTTGCTGTCATTTCAGAAATGTTTTTTACTTTTTGCTTCACATAAAGTAGATGAAGCAAGAGCAAGATGAAGAGACCACGACTCCAAAAGTTACTCCTCTTTTTCTGACTAGATTACCAGTCTTAATAAAATAAATTCTCTCTTCTTATCAATCTCATTTGCTAATGTTCTGAATACTTGGTGGTGTGGAGAAAAAAATTCAGCTTACAGTGCACTGGATTGCATCCAGGCACATTATATTAAAAAAAAAATGATAAGCATGTATGCTTATCAAAATAGATGTTTGAAGCAAATATTTTATTTTATTGGCTCATTTATTTTAACTAGAGCTATAGAATTTTCCTAACTACATATTAAACCTACTGTACCTACTCAAAACCAAAAGCTTATTTTAAACAAGATGAAAGTAAAATATAAAAAAAGGTTAAAAAAAAAAAGCAGAGTGGTTTTCTCCAAACAGTGAAAAAAATCCAGAAAAAAATATTCTGGTATTAATAAAACAATTCATATGCAGGAGAGATGGACAGGTCTGCAGCTAATACCAGTTCTCCACATAAAAAACAGTGCTGTTACAATTGTAGTAATTCGTAGCTCATAAAAAGAGCATCTGGTTTATAAATACTTGTCAGTCACATTTGATTGAAGGGTGCTCAGGGTGAATGTAAAAAGCAGGACATTCTTTCTTAAAGTATGTGATTTATCTTATATACAAAATCACAGAACAATAAGACAATTTTTCCTGCTTGAAAACGTTCCATATGTATTTTAGACACATTTGATCACTTTACACAAACTGCACAACTGCAATGCCATCATAAGGTAGAACATCTTGCTTCTTTTTAATACATTAGTCTATATAAGCACCCTCACAAAGACAGCTTGTGAGCATTTCACAAATTATAATAATGGAACCACCTACATGTATATCAGTGCTGACAGATCTGGATCATCTTATTTTCACCTGCAGTAAGTTCAGACTCAGCTGAAATCTAAATTATACAATGAACAGCTTTGTTGTAGGAATATGCATGGCCTTATTTTCCACCACCATTTGTAGAACAAATGCATGCAGCTTACATAGATATTTAATACCAATGGTAATAAATGCTAATGATCTGCAAATCTAACTTTCTCTTTTTCTTTTCTTGTTTGTTTGTTTTTTTTTTTAATACAAACCAACTATAAGTGCATCACTTCATGTTTTTACGTAGAATCACAGAATGCTTAGGGTTGGAAGAGACCTCTAGAGATCATCTAGTCCAACCCCCCTGCACACGCAGGGTCACCTAGAGCACGTGGCACAGGACTGCGTCCAAGCGGGTTTTGAAGATCTCCAGAGAAGGAGACTCCACAACCTCTCTGGGCAGCCAGTTCCAGGGCTCTGTCACCCTCACTGTTAAGAAATTTTTCCTACTGTGCTAGAGAGCAATGGTTTTGTCTGTTTGTATTGAGGTACACCTCTCTAATAGCCACTTTTTACAATATTTTATCATAAGAAAAAAAATGAGAATATTGTATTTTCTTACTTTAGCTGGTAATAATAATACAATTTCAGTTGACTGCAATATTATTAATTAAATGAAGAATCAACTAATGGAGAACTTCACATCCAGCTATTATGCAAAATACCATAGAGTTTTGACAATCATTTCTCGGCAGGAGCTCTGCTTTATGCTGTTCTTAAAGACAATGGTCTGAAATGAAAGGACTGCCGTCTAAGCTGATAATGCCGCTCACTCGGGAATTTCTGAGCTTCGGCACCCAAATACTGCTTCTGTCTCTGCAGGACAGTATGGCTTGAGTATAGATCGTATACTAAAATATATTTGTAGCTCTTACAAAGGAAAGAGATTATTTCCTTGTGCCTGAAGATGTATCTTAACCATTTTTTCCTAAAGAATTTCCTAAAGAATACACTATGAAAGCATTAAATAAATTTGTGCAACACTGCAGTTAATAATACATGCTTTCCCCTCTTACTAGCACCAATCAATGTAAAAGAAAATAAAACTAAATTACTTTAGTAAGTCTTAGGAAAGAGCATACTTAGCATTCTTACCATCTTTGACAACTACAAAAACCCCTGCTTACTTGACTGGCAAAATGACAAGGGCTTCAAAATGCAATGATTTCTGTATATTCAATTTAGGTAGAATAGATAAAGGTAGAGTACATATGAATGTATGAAAAGTAACTAGATTTCTTTTCTGGAAGACAATGAAGAAAAATTTAGAAGTGTTTAGTAGATGAAAGTAATGTAAGCACTAAAATAAATAGCATACAAAATAAAAGATCCAACCATGCTAATCTTCTAAATAACCCATCTCTTTTAAATCGAATCGCTATTTGAAAGCAAACAGCAACATCCTAGGTATTTTCAATTAATTAAAAGAATGGTTACCTTCACGGAACAGGCGGTCTATTCTTATGTTTCAAGACAGTAAGTCTGTAGGTTTTACAAAACAAGTGGTAAAATATACAAAATTCTCAGTTGCTTATGTATTTGTCTGTATAATACAGTATTTTTCCAGTCATTTCATGCAAAAGATCTAGACTGAACATTCATGCTCTCAAACAGATGCAAAGTTATGATAGCTTCAAATAGTTGTGTCAAGATTCACTAAAAAGGAAACTAGAAAGCATTTCTTAAAAATTCGTGTCCACTGGAGAGGATCAGAAGGTATAAGCTGGGCTTTATACTCAAGTTTGATTATTATTTGAAAAGAATGTTTGGTAGTCTATGTGTGATGATTACTACTGGGCATCATTCTTCTCTTATTTACTTGAGAAAATAAAACATAAAGGAATGTCTATAGAAAATCTGATTGAGATGGTTTTGATATTTTGTCAGTGAGATGAAGATCTTGAAGGCTACTGCTTAGGTAAACTATTAAACACACATTTTACTGTCTTATATTGAAAAAAAAAAAGAACAGAGCTATTTTACCAATGACTCACGTAAAGAATATTAATTATTATGAATTACTACTACGATAAAGTCCTAGATCTATCACCAACGGCAAACAAAGTCAATAGGTATAGCTGAACACAGAATCTGACCTTTAAAAATGTAAAGTTTCCTACTTTTTAAAGAGACAGCCATATTTTGCTGAGTGGTTAATGAATTCAGATATTGAACATCTGACCTGATTTTTTGAAAGTAATTAGTAGCTCCAGTTACCTGAAAGATAGAGCTAAGACTAGCAGGTAGTTCTACATCAGTGCATTTCTAATTAAAAATGATGTTATTTACAGCCAGTCAATAAGAGCTGTAATCATTGGCACTGATAACGTGCAACAAAGGATTGATGATTATTTAGTTAGAGGCTACCTGCGGCTGCTGAAAACAGCAAGTGAAGGACAGAAAAGGGAATAGTTAAATAGAGGAGATTACCACTATTGTTTAAAGGTATTTTTTCAGATAACTTAGCAAAATGCCATTTAATCTATCAATGTATTCAAATTTCATGGAGAAGGAAAACTTCCCTCTGCTATTGAGCATAAAGCTAAAATGAAAGGAGCAAATAATTAGCTTGTTGGATGACTGCTGTGCAGGATACTAAGGAAACACCAAAGTTGTAAGAGTCTAAAGTATATAAAAGCTGGTAAAAACCCCGAAGTTCCTAAAATACTCAAAAATACCATTGACTCTGATGGCATAAGGCAGTTTCCAGGGAATGTAAGTTTGGCAAGAAAAAGATTCTTGAGTCTACAGTCGTGTTGACTACTCCACCAAAGTTTCTTGTTGCACACCTATCATAACCTACTTCAGATATTTTAAATATTGTAATTTAATGACCTATAAAAATTCTACAAGATTCCAAAGCACTGATGTTAAACTTGTGATCTGCAGGGATCTATGGGGGTAATGTGTCCGAACTAACATTTTAACAACAAACAAGGGAGTCCATCATTTCTATTTTTTTTCACACAGAGTAGGTCTGTAATAAGAAAATTGGCTGAAATTAGCAATCGAGCCAGTGTTAAGGAGGTTTCTTCAGATAATTTCTACAATGGAGATTCAAACCATTGCCACATGGTCCCAAATATTTAGATCTCTATATACCAACTGTTACAACATATCACAGAATCACAGAATGGTTGAGGTTGGAAGGGACCTCTAGAGATCATCTAGTCCAATCCCCCGGCTCACGCAGGGACACCAAGAACACGTGACACAGGGTCACATCCAGGCAGGTTTTGAAGATCTCCAGAGGAGACTCGACAACCTCCCTGGGCAGCCTGTTCTGGTGCTCTGTCACAACTAAAATCAGTTTATAGTCTTTAATCAACTGACTGAAGCTAGCTAGTGAGAAAAGATAAATTGCTACTGTATTTATTTATGGCAGCTAGCCAATATAACTAGAATAAGCATCTTGCCTTACCTGAAGATTTCATTGCCAACTGGAAATACTCTATCCATACTCTACGTTTCTACTAAAATTTGTAAGAAGTTTGCCTACTGAGTACAACAAAATCCTCCCAAACCATATTTCAGACAATTCAGGAACTTAAAAAAAAAAAAAAAGCCAAACATTTTAACCATTTTTATTGTGTATTTATTATGACCACGGAGAACAAGACACAATCACAACTGTAAATAGATTGTGCTCCATCAAGGAACAAGTATGTCATATTCACTCATTTCTTCTACTAGTGTCTCATTTTACAAAGGGTTGAATTGATTGAGGTATAATGTGCATGTTTAATCAACTAAACAGCTGTTTTCTAAATCAACTAAGAAGAAATTCCTATGTTGATCTAGCTAGCTATTTGTAATTTTTACTATCATAGGGCTCAAAGAGTTTCCATACAGAGTTCACATGATCCATAATGATTAAACGTATATACATTATATACAGGCATAACAGAATTCTAAATGCTAAAGAGGATAAGCTGAAGGAATCAAGGAAACACGGGGGAAATAAATCCCCTAGGATAAAACTTCTCAGTCCATTGCAAAAACTGAGACCATCCTTAAGAAAAACATCTAAACTTAATCATACTGATAACTTTCATACCTCTGAAAATGAAGACTATTAGGCATTCAAAATTTTCATGTGCAAGTTGGACATGTTATTTTGTGTTTAGCTCAAGTTTCTCTTTAAATACTTGGCACGGGTTCATTCACTTTTTAGGTCACAGTGTAAATCCAAAACCATGAACAGAACCTTATTTTGTAAAGGCATCAAGACTCTGCAAATACTGTGTTGTATCACAGCAATTACTTGAGTAGTGTAATCTCTATTGATTTAATATATGAAGAGCACTGTAGAAGAAGCTCTGTAGCAACCCCCATTACTTTAGTGTTACAGGAGAACTTCCTAAATTGACAAATGCCATGTTTGGGATATAATTCAAAAAGGAAAAAAAAAAAAAAAAAAAAAAGAAAGAAAGAAAGAAAAAAAGAGAGAGAGAGAAACTTTTTGGCCCAGCAGAGAATTTGTTTTTAGAGAATAGGAGCATCCCTACTATTCCATTTATAAATCATTGTAATTACTGTTGTCACCTTTGTTATATCCTCCAGCAGTATAGTTATGGGGAGCTTTCCTTCAGCATATCTTTACAAGTTGAGTTGGGCGCAATATTTATTTATTTTTTCAAAATAGCTGCTTTTATTGCATACAGGACACTGAACCTCTTGTGCAGGACCTTTTCACCATGTTGTGATTGATTTTATTTATTTATTTATTTATTTTTGAAAACAAGCCTGGTCTCTGCCATTTGTTTACCCTTGTATTCTCTCTTTATGCTTTGGTATGCATTTTTAATTAGACACAATCCAATTCTTTCACCACTAGCTAACACTTTTATTTGGGAAGCAGTCTTTACTAGCCCTGCAAATATCCACTGTTCTTTGCAATGTCAAGTCCTTTTCTCACCTTGCTTTGACTTGGTTATCACTTATATCACAAGTAATTCATCCATCTGTTAACTGCTCCAATTCACATTACTTGGCTTTATTTTAAAGATCGTAACAATGGTCAATGGGCTCATCTGGCAGCTGGTTTCTTGTAAAAAATGTGCCTTTCCCAAGTGACATTCTTGAGAGGATCAAAATATTCACTGAATGGGTTTTATCTAGCAGCTTATAGGTCCCTCAGGCTCTCCATATAACATATTGTATGCACCCTGTGCTTGGGGTATGCCATGTGTAATAACATGGAGGACTTCACCTTCCTCAATTTTATTTCACTCTTCTCCAGTGTTCTGCCATGTTTTCTTCTCATCTTGTGGGTTAATTTTTGCGAGAAAAATAATGACACATATGGTGCATCTACATTAATGTTTAAGTTCATATCAGAAGTGTGATTTAAAGCAAAACTCACAATTATCCCTGCTTTGGCGCTTTGGTCGGCCCTGTGCAGCAGTCTTAGAACATTGGAACTGGATTCCTTTCAAATAAAACTAAAGTAGAAGATGCAAGCAAGGAACATGTTTAATGCACAGTGCCTGCAAAAGAATGTTCAACCCATGGCAGTAAACTACAGCTAATCCAAAGTAAGAAAATGCGAAACAAATATAGTGCCTGTTTCAAGTCTGTTTCGCCCCACAGATTTGTTCCTATCAGTCTACACCACTTGCTAACATAGACAGAGCCAAACAAGTGACTGAAACTGTCTGGTCTAGTCTTCATTTCTTGACTCTCAGCACCTGACACAGGTAAGGGTTACAGCAGTATCAGCAGTATCAGTTATACAGCACTTCTGTAGAGATAGGCTTCTGTTCAGCAACAAAAATATCTTAAGTACCAAAGGGAGTGTCACAAACATGGGGAAAAAAAAAACTCCTACTGAATAAAGAAAAACATAAGAAAGTGGTGGAACATTGTTCCAACCCACAGTAATCCAGAGAAAAAACACAGTATGTCCGCTTTACATACCACCTTTCTCTTAATTTATAGTCTCCAATTTACAGTGTTTTAAGCAGTTATTTAAATAATCTGTCTCTCACAGAGTAGCACCTTTGCAATTGCCAGGGACACAAACCCACTTCTCTGCTTCCTCATAAAAAATTTTCCATAGACACCCCCAACACAAGCTTTCCCACCAAGATTGATTTTTTTCTTGGCCTTATCTTCTCCAGATGGTTTGTAGATAGTTCTCACAACTCAGTCATGACTTTAAATAGACTTAAAAAGACAAAAGTCCGGTCTCTTCTAGGATTGTATATGAAATCTGTAATGACTGGCAAATACCGACACTTTCATTACAGAGAGTTTTTGTTTGTTTGTTTGTCTTTTTCTTTACTGTGGCTATTTAGGAAGGTTTGCTTTTCTCAATAGTTCTGTTCTGTGGTGGAATGTTTTATATCCAAACACAGTTACCACTCTTACCACCAAAATTAGGCTGAATTTATACTTGTTGAAGTTCAAGGGGCTGCTCTATCTCAAAAGAGATAAAAGTAGTTTTGTTTGCAGGTTTTCATAAATCATCTGCTTCGTGATTAATAAAACCTCTTTCAAATCTCTAACAGCCTTCTGCAACTGATGGTGGAATGTGGAAAGATTGGAAAAAGAAAAGCAATCTCACTGTTATTTACTGTCCTGAATATTCTTGAAAAGTTTTATTCATTGTCTATGACTAGACCTGTTATTAGTCTATTTGTAGTGAAGATTTGTTCAGGCATTTCGCAAGCTGTTGTGGATGTCACTAAGTTCATCATAAGCACTTCTAAACATTTTGAGTGCTTGCCAAGTATGACAGAAGAAATAACTTTCCTATTTTTAGGTCTGCCAAGTCCGTATGTACAGAGCTCTAGTCCATTCTCAGGCTAAAAGGCTGATAGTTTAAGGAACTAGGATTCTGCTTTTTCCATTTTGACTCCCAAATCTGGTTCCAGGCTAAAAAGAAAAAAATCAAGCATACTTCTGGAGACTCTTATCATTTCCTTGCAAAGACAAAATGAGATCTTATATTATTGCCATGTCCTGACAATTGACTATTTTTTATGGTCAGTTCTACATCCTTCAACAGAGGAGCAACCTTTCATGAATGCAGTCTTTTGATCAACCCTAATGCCTGTCGTATTATAGCCCCAGGTTTTCTGAAGTTTTGTCTTCTGTTTTTTTAAGATTACAAAAAAAATATTCTAGCACAAATGGTACTGTTTGTCTAAACATATGATTTGTAAGAAAACTGGGGCCTAGTCTCTCAGTATCTTCCTCATGTTATATATAGACCTTTCTTGTCATTCAGCTCTGTAACATTGAACTCATTAATTACAGAGCTGTCGGAACGCTGCTGCTTCAGCTAAACCACAAACAGACTTAGGGGAAATTGCACACTGGACACAGAAGTTCAGAAAAAAGCTCCCTGAGTAGTTCTGCTCTCTGTTGATCGCTTTACTAAAGGGAAGGATAATACTGGGGAGAATGGAAGAAAGCAAGGATATGACCAAAGTTATGTCAAGGCAAACAGACATCTAAGCAATAGAAATAGAACAAAATCTTGAACATGTTCATTCAGCAGTGCAGTAACAGAAAAGCAACAAATAAAAATCTTCTATGGATTAGTGCTGATTAGACCAAAACAATAAGGGATTCAATAGCATGAAAGAGAGTGCCCTTCAGATGAAATGACAATTTGGAACTGTTTAACAACATATGGTCTCTTTTCTTTGACATATACGATTAAGACTATATCTTTTTTACATCAAAATATAAAATACCATCTGTCATAAGTACCAACTATGATACTGACTCTATATATCCAATTAATTCACTGTACTTTCTAATGTAAATATTTCTCCTATTTTCTCTTTTTTTTCTTCTCTGTAACTATATTTATTTATAAAATTTCAATAAATTTATATATTTTAAAAGTCAATACTATGACTTGAAATGTAATTAGGAATAACAATGAAAGTCTGTTTCACTTTGTGCTTCAAAAGAGAAGTACTAAATCTTCAGAAGGTTCAAACTGACATTGCTCATTGAAGTCAGTGTACATAGGTGAATCACAAAGATCCAACGGGCTAATTTTCTTTATTACACATGTAAGCTGAGAGGAGTATTTTCATATTCTTTTTTTTTTTTCTGTAAGTGTAGAGTTCCTTAAAGGCATATGACTACAGAGTGTGAATTGAAATATAGTGATGACTTCTCATTAAGGTGTTAGAATACCAGATAACAGGAAAGAATAAAAGGATTGCTCTCAAAATCACACTACAGATCAGGAAACTATATAATGAATTCCAGATCACTGAATTCATAGTTCATCTCTTGATTTATTTATCTGAAAAATAAAAATGAACTTTCAACCATAATCTGAGAACAATAAAACATGCAAAAGTCTCAGAATATAATGACAAGACCAGCTATGTCAAATTAGAAAGAACATTGCTGCTTCAAAGGTGAAAATTTTCATATTTTATGAAACATACGTACATAGATGTGCATACACACACACACAAACACGTCTTTGCTTTCTTTCTGAATTTGGCTCTGGTTGCAGTGATGATCTGCACTAATATGCTTTGTCTTAGTAAGCTGAAAGCATTGCCTCATAACTACATTTTAAGCCTTTAGCCTTCCAGGAATCTTTTGAATTTTTAACTCTAATGATTCCCTTAGCCTTGTAAACATCCGAAAAGGGGTGGAAGAGACAATTATAGGAATATTGTTTTTCCAAAAGTGTGGCCCTCCAAAAAAAAAAAAAAAAAAAAAAAAAGGCAGACGCCATATATCTATGTATAAATTTGTTTTCTCTTTGAGTCATAAGAGTGTAAGACAAATTGAGTTTGCTAACCAGCTTTAGAGGTGGCTAAAAGGGTCCCAGAAGGCTTGACTATATCTGGCTGAGGTTTTAATAAATTTTACTTCAATAGTATAATTTATAACCTAATAGCTTTTCACATGCTTCTGTGTAGTTCTGTTGAAAAAGCTTTTGAAAATACAAGCCACCATTGCTGACACCTCGGGCTCTGTTCTATTAACTATACAAGCTCCTAAGTTGTCCTGTGTTTTTTGGAATATTTGCAAAATGGGTTTTCTAGATGTATCTGCACACTTTAATTGTATGAATCCAACCATAGTGACTCCCCAAGAGCTTCACTCCTCAGTTTTGTACTTTCTCTAATTTACAAAGCTTTTTGTTGTTATCGTCACAGTTCTTGTGCAACATCAGAGTGTTAGAAGGACAATGGAAAATTCCAGTTTTTCTCTGCATTGTTCATACAATGCTCACTTTTATCTTACTAATGCTTATCTGCCTTGTTTCAATGGCAAAAATTCCTCTTTTCCACTTCTTTTCATATTTATTCATACACATGACCGTTAGGGCTCTTCTGTAAATCCTTCATGTGTTTTCCCCTCCTTGGGATGAGCACAAGTAGCACAACACCTGCTAAACCTGCTCGTTTATTGACAGACGCGTTCCGTGCTCCTCCAGCCACGGCATCGCCCGGTTATCCGCGCCCAGACGCCATGTGGCTGCGCTTTAGCGCGGCAGCGCTTTAGTTCGGGACAGTTTGCGCCCCTCAGTGCGACACCAGCGTGTCCCTCGCGGCCGCGGGGCTCGCGGCTGCCCAGGCCCGGGCGCTGCTCTCACAGCCCTGAGGCGGCAGTGCGGGAGGGGAGGACTGCGGAGACGCTTTAACGACCGCGTCACGGCTGGGCCGCCCGGACGCTCTAACGGCCGCGCTCTCCCCTCCCCCGGCCCGGGCCCTCCTCTCCATTAGCTCGCCGAGCGGAAGTCCCGGCCGCGCGCCCTCTGAACCGGGAAGCGCTTGCGGGCGGCCTGGGCGGACTCGGTTTGAATGAAATCGGGCTGATTCACGGCGGCCTGCGCGGGGCGGTGCGGCCGGAGCGGGGTCCCGCGGGTGAGCAGCGCCCGCCGCCGCGACGGGTGGGCTCGCGGCCGCGGGGCGGGGGAGCGGGGCCCGTGGGAGGCGGCTCGAGCGCCGCGGCGAGGGGCGGCACCGGGCCCGGGCCGGCGCTCGGGCCGGCGCTGGAGGGGGAGGCCCCGGCGCGTTTCCCCATCTGCCGCCAGCGGTGCCGTCGCGGGAGCCTCGGCCCCGGCGCTCGCGGCCGTTTGGGCGCTTCCCGCGCAGGCCCCGGAGGAGGCAGCAGCCGCGGGCAGCGCGCGGAGGCCTCGCGTGTCTCGGGCCGCCGCTCTGGGGCCGCTTCCGAGCGCGGCGGCGTCTTTGCCCCCGGGTCACTCGGCGCTTTAAGCGCCGCGGGGAGGGGGAGGACAAGGAAGAGCCAAAACACGGGCTGCTCTGGAGCAGGAAAAGTCCCGAGGCCTTGCGGGGAAAGCGCTGGAAAACAAGATGTAACTGCAAGTACCTGCCCTGCTTCTACACTGAGGGAGACTTGAGCGTTGTGTTGAAATAAACAGCGTCTGTGTTATCGTTGAGTGTTCACAAAACGTTGTCAAGCCTGTCTGCGTGCTGCTGTTGTCTTTAGAAGTTTTATTTCTTTCCAGCATACAGTGGAAAAACTGGAAAACAGCAAGGAATAAAGCAGCTTTTTCCCATCCCAATTATATTTAGAATTATTTAAAAGTATATAGGAGTACTTAAAAGCTGTATATAGCTGAGCAGGTATTAAGCAGCCTGTAAAATTTGATGCTGCTTTTGCCGCTTTGCCGTGCAGCTGGAAACCAGCAAGCCAAGCAGGGGAAGCAGCCTGCCCACCCCAGAGCCCCGCTCGTGGGTCTGCGGGGTCAGGTGTGAACTGTCCACGAATGGCTCTCTCCAGGGCTGAGCACTTCTTCATATGAAATGTGTAGTGAGGGAGAGAGGTTTTTTTTTTTTTTTTTTTTTTTTTTTCCCTCCTCCCCTCCTGCTCTCCCATGTGAAGAATCTGTTTTTTTCTGCCCACTCTATGTTTGGTGGCTTTGCCTGTAAATAGTTTTTTGTTCATTTCTTGGTGAAATGATTCATCTTTGCAATGTGCTATTCTTATTCTAACTTATTTTAATAACTTTTATCATCCCTGGAGAGATTTATTGACTTGTGTTACAATTACAGAAGAATTATTTTTTTTAAAAAAAATTAAATATTAAGTCTGACTTGATGAAATCATTATTCTTATGTAGAAAAATCCATGTTATGTAGAACTTTTCTAGAGTAGACTTTAAATATGCAAGGTGATACAGTAACTTACGTTTGTTTAAAGTTGATTGCAAAGTCTGTGCTCCAACCAGAGCTCTTGGAACTGACATCTCTTACTTTTTATTGCAGCCACGTAGCAGTTAGTAACAAATGTTTAGACATAGGTTATCTGCTGCTGTTGTTGTTGTTTGTTTTCAGATCATTTTTGAGGTGTTCTGCTTACAATTGCAAAGATCTCAGTAATGGATGTGTATGATAGGTGGGCAGATGTGGGTTTTTGTGGTCCTTTTCTGGTTGTTTTGTTTGTTTTTTCTCTATCCTGTGGCCAATATTTTTTTTTGTCTAGAAGGTGTTTCAGATATACCAAGCAGTGAAGTTGCTTTACAACCTGCCAGCTTCCCTCCTTATCCTCTGTTTTTGGTGTGGTGGTTTTGCTTGTTTACTTCAAATAACAAACAGCAGTGGTGAGCCCATGTCATCTAAGTCATGCAAGGCACCAAAATGGTCATAACTGGCCTTTTGCAGTTTTTTATTATGGAACTTTGTGATAAGTGTAGTCACTTCTTTAAAGTTTATCTTTACTCTTTTCTGCAGAGTGAGATATTATATGAGTGAGATGTTATAAAAGTTACTTTTTCTGATTTTTGAAGGGGAGAGGAAGGATAAGAGATTTGTTGTGAATTATGTGTGTGTGGTTGTAGTTTTTTTTTTTTTTTTCTTCCCCAGTTGGTTTTACAAAGAGGTCCTTGCTTTAGTTTTGCTTTGTCCACGAGCATATGGGTTTCTGTGAGGGGCAGGTTAGTAGTCTTCAGGAGTCAGGCCCGAGGGCATGGGGGTTGTCGAGCAGTGGTTCCGTGTTACTCATCTTTCTGTCTGTGGTTTGGCCGCTTGTGTCCTCCTCTGCTCTGCCCCCTTAGGAGTGTTCCCTACGGAGCAAGGTCGGTTAGTGCTGCGGCAGTTTCAGTGCCACTGCAGTCTCGCAGTGATGCCTTCCCTCAGTTTGCTTCCCAGTGGAGAAAGGGAACGCGGGGCCCTGCGTGTCCGGCTGGCTATAAGAGGACAACGCCGCAGTGGTACAGAGTCTGCTTGGGAGCTGTTTGCAGCTGGCGCTAGTGCCATTGCTGGCCCTTGTGGTCCTCTCTTTTTTTTCTGCTAGCTATAGCACTCATGTGGCCTCTCGTGGATTGTATCCTTGCGTAAAACTGGCAGAAATCTAGAAGCCTTTTTTTCTGACTGTTTAGTGGAATCCCACTCCAGCCTTTCAACACAGAGAAAATGTGACTTATTCCTTTTTTTTCTTTATCTCCCTCTAACTTCCCAGAAAGATTAGTGCATCCTCCTTTGCTCTTGTACTTCTGTGAGATGAAGTTCAGATCTGTTTCCATTAAATAACCTTTAATTATTTCAAACAAACAAACAAACAAAACCACTTTTGAGGCACGTTTAGTTCAAGGAATGTTTGACGTGAATTTCTCTTGGAGTCTGGATTAGCTTTGAAGCAGTCAGGTCTTCCAAGACTGCTTTTTCTGTTATGCCAAGACAACTGTTTCTGGGATGCAGTGTGAATACAATCAGAGAACTGAACAGGGTTAAAAACAACATTTTTGTTAGCCTATCAGTTTACTGTGAGGCTGCACAAATGGCTGTCCTGGCAGTATTGAGAAAGCAGCATCAAGTTGGTAAGCAGCAGCAGCAGCTTCCCCACTGCTCCTTATGTTAACATTGACATTGAAAAAAACGTCTATCAAATCATGGCCACAGATCATTTCACAGATCTGCTCCCAAACACTGCACTGCAAATGATTGAGGGGATGCAACTGGTGGGCAGTGTTCTCTGGGAGAAGGATAATGCAACTTCAGCTCCTAAGCCACGTGGGAAGCAGTCTTTCTCAACTCAAAGTCAGGCAAACCTAAAGGCATTCCTGACTTGTCAAGTCACAGCAGCTTCTCCTGTAGAAGCAAACAAGCAGACAAAATTGCTCTGTACCTGCAGGCTCAGGACCTGCTTACCAACTTTCTGCTTGGCTTGGGGTGATCTGCAGCAAAAGAGCAACAAAGGACCATCGTTTCAGTGTCTGATATTTTTATTTATTTAATTTTTATTGATTAGCCTTAAAATGCTTAAACAGACTGGCAGGCATGTAAAGACTTTAGCGTGTTCTAATTTATCTGAAATATGAGCCTTAATAGGGAAGGACAAATGCATCAGTTGAGTTATTAGAAACAGGAGAATCTCAGTGGAGAAGAGAAGCTGAGTGGATGAGCTGGAAGGCTAGAGTTTGCATGTTCTGGTGCTCCCAGAACTTTGTGTTTGTCATCTTAACCCCTAAGAAGGAGCCTGTAACATTTCCCCAATTAACCAGTCAGAACACAGTTGGGAGGGCATGACCTATGCTAATTATAAAGACTTAAAGGACTTGGGTGGATTTTCAAATTATTGCTGTAGAGACATCGTTTTAAAGTCCTGTCTGCTTTGTTAGTCAGTTTAATGGACTTCATGATTTTTACTGGCAGTGGGACAAACCCATATAGAGCCTCTGAGGGGTAATGAACTTTTATCACTTTTACTGTAAAACATATTTTGTTTCCCTTCTGTGTCCTTGGATAATAATAATGTACAGTTTTTCAGTACATCATCCAACTTTGATGAATCTGCAACATTGCATTAATCTTTTTTTAAAAAAAAAAAGCTAAAACTGTCATTTTACACTTCACAATTGCTCAAACGCTTGTCTGTTATACTGAGAAATGGCTGTTTAAATACATGTGTTTGAATAATGCACACCGACAAGAACTCACATTATCAAACTGGCGTAAAAGATGCATTTTGTTATTTACTAGTCCTGACTAATTTCTCCTTCAGAAACTTAAGACAAATTATATACATTCAACTTCTTATCTTGAGTGTCTTTATCTTTTATAGTGAAAATAAATGCCTCTTATTGATGAAGCAGAATTCTTGTTATACATAGTCTGGATTGATGTACTACATTGAACTGGGAAAAAAATGACTACTGATTCTTAGCAAGAAATCCTGTTCTGTTTTTATATGGAAAAAAAAATCTGCACTCGATTCTGAGCAACTTTTGAGCTTCTTTCTTTGTTATAGATATTTAGGCTTTTGTGGGACATGAAATTTACAGCTTCCAGTCATTGACTATGTGATTTAAAACAAACAAAGCAAACAAGGTGTTCCTTGGGTTATTCTTCTGTGGAACATGGTTCTTTGAAAGGTCATCAATTTAACTTTTTTAGCATACTATTCTTTCTAAATTTTACATGTCTCTCCTTCTTCCTTCCCCCTGCCCCCGCCCTCCTCCTTTTTTCCCCTGTCTATAGGAAGGCGACTTACAGACATCGCCATTATAAACAAGAGGGAGTTGCTGCTGAGTTTATTCTGGGATCATCTGTAGCTGCGTACCAGGTTTGAAATGCAAATTTGCTTTATGTATAAATGCTAAACTTACTCAGAAACACAGATATTTTAATTATTCCCTAAAAATGCTCCTCAACTAAATAACAAATTATTTAGTCCACTGAAGATTAAAGTAATATTTGGACACAGTGGATTAAAAAAAAAAGTTACTGTGTCTTAAATCCTAGTTGTTTGAAATGCATGAAGTTACATATGCGATAACAAGTAGTAGTCAGATCAATTTTTCCTAGTGGTAGGCTCAGTTGTTTCTGAATAGTTAAAAATATTTATTTTAATCTTTAAAGAAAACTTAGTTAAATATCTCTTAACTAAGAAAACTTGGTTAAAATTTATTTAAAACTTCGTAAATATATTAATGTATTTCAGAAGATGTTCTCATATTCTTTCAATCAAAAATATTTTTTTACTTTTGCAAGGCCAATCTTTCTTCAAAATAATTTTAAAATTTTCTTGTATTTTTGACTTTGTACAAATTCAAGAACTTTAATTATACTCTCTGTATAACACTGTTATGTGTAATGTAATTTCTGTTTTGAGGATGAATGCATTTTGGAATGAATGTATTATTGCTTGCTCTTCTCAATTCCTCTTATAAAGCAAGCATACAAGGTGCAAGTTTATGAAGTTCACCTTCAGCCAACAGGTTTTAAGTAGCTATTTAATAATAGTCAAATAGAATATAAATAGTTATAATAAAAATAATAATCACTGCTGGTGGGACAACTTAACAACAATTCTTTCTCCTGAAGATCAATCCTTTAAAAGTTATAATAGATGTAAAAAATTGTTTTGTTTTTAAATGAAACTAACAGGTCAGTTGCATTGGAATAACTTTTGGACTAAAGCATCCCACGTGCAACACTGAAAATGTATTAAATGACTGTACTGTCACTGGTGTTCTACCTATATTCACATTAAATGTTTACTTTACAGTATTTCTTTTAGTATAATGAGTTCATTAAAGAAAGCTTTTGATGCTAATTCAGAGATCCATAATCTGCTCAGTGTCTTTCACATGCAGTTTTGATGGTAACTGACGAGCTGTAAGTTAATTAGCACAGAACTTACTAATGAGGCTGCTAAAATCTTTACTTTCACATTTTTATTGATGCTTTCTTAACAAGTTGGAGTAAACTTGATCATAACTAAGTTTTAGGCACTTCCTGAATGCAAGTGCTGTTCTTAAGCAACAAAAAACCCAATTAACTGAATGATAAGAAAGTTTAGAAAAGTACAACAAGAGTGCTTGTCTTCAGAAATGGGGATAACCCAAAACCAAAGCAATAAAATGAGGTCTGTTAATTAGCATTAGCAAGACAGCTTCTTGAATTAATATGTGGTGTTAATTAACAGGAAGTCTGATGTTGTGTTGTAATTACCACCAATATTTTTGACATACTGAGTGACTGAAGGTGAATTATATAGATAGCAATTTAGTAAACACTTGAGAGCTTGGGAACATTTTCCTTTGTTTCATTTTTTTTCTAGAAATATGGATAGACTTCTACGACTTGGAGGAGGTATGCCTGGCCTAGGACAGGTTAGTATCCTACACCCCCACCCCCCCGAAATCATAGTAATCTCTGACTGTAGAGATGTTGTATAAATATATGCAAATCTTTGTTACAACCTGAATGATTTTTGTTACAATGAGCTCTTGCATGGATACCGTAGAAAATTTTCACCTGATATTTGGATTCAAAAGCATTGGTAATGCAGAATAAAAATTTGAAAAATAAATAAGACTATTGTAAATGATTGAGCATATCCTTTTTCTCCTTCGTAAATTATGTGTTTCCATTTTTAGATCACATTGTAGTGGCTGCAAAATCTAGAGTAAAACCTAGCCTACCACTAGGGGAATTACCTATTGCATTTTTAGCCAACTGATGTGGCCAGCAAATCCAGCTAAAATGAAAGTGAAATTATGTTGTGCTGCCAAGTTTATCCCTGCCTAGTATGGATATAAACAAACAAACAACAACAACAAAAACTAAGGAACTTCTTTGCCTAGGACCCGTAGGAAAAAATATTTCCCTAAGAGCTCCAGTGGAATTTCCTTTGCTAATCTTCAGCAGTTTTGGTTTGACAAAGTAGTCAGCTTTTCTCTACTTTTCTAATCTACTTCAGGGACTCTGTTCTAAATCTAGAATCCAGGCTGTGATTCTTGCAGATAAATCAGTTTCATTTATTTTAGCCTTAATTGTGTGTTTTTCTGGAATGCTTGAAAATGCTAAACTCTGGTTGCATAGTGTATTTGTGTCCAGTATAATTGGGAAAAGTAACTTAGAACCAAAGCATTTGGTGATACATTCTAAGCTGATATACAGCCTCTAGGTGTTTTGCCAAATAAGCTGTAAATTTTTTGTGCATTTTTAAATCTTTTTTTATAGCTAAAATTCTATTCACGTTCTCTTAGTGAGTCTTCAAGAGGCCCTTGGTTATTTTTAGTTTCGCTTTCTTAAACAGTTATTTCTCTTGTTCCTCTGAGCTGCCAGCCTGCTTCATGACTCTTCATTTTTTTTAACATCTGCGCAGTCTAATCACTCAAGCTTTCACTCCCTAGTCCTCTCTGAACTTGATGCATATCAAAGCTGTTTTTTCAAATTTACAGTTAACTCTCTCAGCTGCTTTCTGAATTTTCCAGCTTTAACTTAAAGCTTGGTAGAAAATTGTAGCAGACAATAAAATCCAAAAGAAGCTTGATAAGCTCCACTGGCAGCTTTAGTCTGCAAAACTGCCTCTGTGTATGTTTAAATATGGAATTGTCTAAGTGAATCAATGAGTAAGTGTCAGGGATTTGAAAACATTTGAAAATAAACATTTAAAAATATTCATTGAAAGAAAAATCCAGAGTTAATCATATGGCTGTCAGATGGAAGAGAAGGCAGGTAATATTTTGGAATACTTTGTTCTGCTACTGAGTAAACCAGGATGTCTTATCCAGATTGAACACTTCTTCACTGTGTCCCAGCTGTTCTGTTTTTTCAGATTTTTACTTTCAAGATGGAACACAGGAAAAAATATCCATTTTGGAGTTTGTCATCCTTGCTGATATAAGAATTATCACTATGTAGAGACTTGCTGAAAGAGAAGCATTTTCAAAGTAGTGTTACATAACATTAATAAAAGTTTTTTTTTTTTTTTTTTTCTCCTTGTAGCTAGGAGTTTGATTGCTTAACAAGAGGACTGTATCCCATGAGGTCTATTAGTAGTCTGCTAATTTTAAGTTGCTTTGCAGTTAATATTCGGTAGCTGCAAGTGATGGTTAAGCACAGTTCTGTTCCTTCAATGCTCCTTCAGCAGCCTGTGCTTCTCTTCTTGCCCTTCTCGTGACACCTGTTGCAGTTACTCTTCTGTCTCCTCCTTTACCTCTGAGCTGGTATGTGCTGTCCCAGCTGCTCTTTGCAAGTCTATTTGTACAACCTTCTCTTCAAGTCTTTTGTACTCTACTTTGGGAACTTTAGTGAATTCAGTGTTCTTACCTTGTGTTGCTTTTTCCGTCCTCAGCATCTCTGAGAAAGTAAAGTGGCTAATTTGCTTTCAGTGTGAATCTGCCCAGAGGTGGTCAGAGTAAAATCCCTGTCTTCAGCATGACTGATAATAAATGTTTGAGGGAGGTTATGCATGCTGTCATTCTTAAGCTGATACTTAAGTGATAAACTTTCCCTCCAGTGCTTATGTCTTAACTCTCTTGAGCCATTTCCTTTGTTTATTAGTGCTTGATGGGCAAAGGACTTTTCATGGGGGGACTGAAGAGGAAGATCTGATTGCTTTTAGGACTTGCATAAACAAAACTGAAACAAAACTGGTCTGTAGCTGTAAGCTTAGTGATCAACTCTGTACTCTTTGGGTGAGAAAGGTACCTTTGTGCTGTAAAGAGACCTTTGAAATGGTGCTTCCTACATAAATTGCTCACATTTAGGTGCCTGGTATCTTAGGCTTTTAAATATCTGCTTGGAAGATACATATGCATGAGAATTAGTGATGGATGCCAAAAAAAAAAAGGGAAAAAAAAAAGAAAAAACAGAATGTGAAAGTATTGTAGTGTCCCAAACAAAGTGTTGCTCATTTTATTATTTTTGCCTTCTGTAGTCCGTGGGGGTTCTTATTTTCGAAGTAATATATATATATTTTCATGCCACTGTACAATCTCTGCTCCTCTTTTCTTTTCACCCCTCCATTGCTGCATCATTTTCTGCATTATTTTCCCTTTCCTGGTTCATTCTTCTCCATCTCTGTTTTTCCCTCCCTCAGAATACTGCCTACCCCAGAATTTCACTGGGGACCTGTACTTCGTTTTGCATCATACATTTGCTGCCCACAAATTAGCAGGCTTTGTGGGGTTCCACAAAAGCATTTTTCTTATGTAGCAGGCAGGAATTTGGAGCAACACTCCTCTTCATTTTGAATGCAGTTGCTGAATTATTGTTTGCTAGTGAAATCAATTCTACATATGCCTCTGTTAAGCAATTCTACTGGATACTATTTTAGAGCACAATTAGAAAACCGAGTAAAAATTTTTAGCACAGACCTGCCTTTCCTCAACTTTTTCAGAAGAGTAACCAAAGCTGTGTTTTTCTGTGCTAAACAATCCATCTCTCCGTTATATAGTAATATATAGTAATAAATAGTGTTTAATACTATTGAAACAGTATTTTTTACTGTTAAAGTAATTTTCATTTCTTAGTGGATTTCTCTTAAAAATGTTAGCTTCAATTGGTCTGTCAGTGAAGACAACTGTTCCGGTACAATAAAAAGGAAGGGAAAACTGATTTATACTTCTGAACTAACGTATTTCACTGGGAGAGGAAAGAGGAGGGGGGGATGTGAACAGGAGGGGAGCTGGGAGAGAGGAGTGACCTGTGTCTTAAAAGGAGTGTTTACACCTTTACTTGGAATATAAAAAATAGAAGTACAGATAGCTATTTTATTTGAATAATGGACTTGCCAATTAGCCATCAAGTGCTTCCATCTGTGAAATAGTTGATCAGATGGGTTAGCTGGGATGTTTCCAGATTAGGGCATTATAAATGGCACTTGAAAACTGTCACTTTGATTATGAGGTTTCAAGCATTGCACTGCTTGATGCTGTGGAACCTTTCGCTCATGTTATCATGGTTTTTTAGAACATACTGATCCCATTTAGTAAATCTATGGCACCGTGGGAACTTGGGAGACCTGCCACTGATCTAAAGTTCTGCTTAATCTGCTGATCAAGCCAGGATGGTGATTAGAAAAGAACACCAGTCATTTGGTTTTCTGAGGGCGCTTCAGAATAAGAGTTAGTCATCTGGAACACAGGAGGATCAGGCTCAGTGCAAGTCATTCCCATGTAACAATTCAATGCGAGTTTCCTTCAGCTTCTTCATCAGTGGAAACTATGAGGCTCTTGAAGTAAATGGCATGCATGTTCTAGCTGACTGATCTGCAAGATATATATATATATATATATATATATAGGTACATATATAAAAGCTTCGTTAAATTGTTTAATTGGTTCTGGAAGTGTATGGTTTTTGTCTGGAGGGCTCAAATATGATTTTGAATGCTGTTGTCTTAAAGTAATGAAGTGTATTTTCCTTTGGAAAGTCGTGAAGTGTTTCTTGTAAGCTTTGGTGCCTGTTGCCCTTGCAGGACTTCCTTTCCTGTATCTCTGTATCTCCCGGGTACATTCACCTCATACAGTTCACGTGCTTGAATGCCTTGCAAGCCCTGATACACTCTGCTTCCCATTCAAATGTTCCCCTTTAGATTATTTTCAAGGTGAATAAATATGAATTATAGCTCTTTAAATTATGCGTCACCACTCTGTTGTTGCTTCTGTGATGCTTTCCACCGAAGTTTTCAAGTACTCAGGAGTGTTGGGTTTTATTTTTTTGTTTTGTTTTTCAGAATATCTAATATAACTCCTTTGTAGATGAGAAGTAGGTACACAACTTGGGCAAGTTATTTCTACCTTTTTTTTTGCCCCAGAAGTTATCAACCCAGTTAAAGAGTAGAGTTATCATTCATCCATTAAAAAATACCCAATATCTTCTTCCTGTCAAAAATGCATGAAACTTCCAAATCCATTACCTATGGAGTCCCAGCTACAGCTTATATACCGAAATCTTATGATTTTTAGTGAGTGATGCTTATCCCAGTCAACTCGCTGGGATAAGTATCTTATTGCAGTGCTTAGTGTTTTAATACAGGGGAGTTAAATGGAAATGATCATCCAGGGCAGCCACGCTCAGCTGCTCTTGGTGGAAGAGATGAGAGCTCATGGACAGTGTAGATAAAAACTCCATGGTTAGTTTATGCTTTTCTTAAAGCTGCTTGGGATTGGCCATCAACCTTCTTCTAAGCACAGGTGGATGATTGTGTTGTGTATTAGAATGCACTTAGGAAACAGTACCCATCAACTTAGGTACTTTCCACCACAGAAAAAAGTTCAGAGTGGCAGCATGAAAGTTGCCCTTAAGTGGGATAGACTGCCCTACACAGGGGTAATGTGCAAACATAAAACTAAAAATAACAAAAGCTATGGCTTGTGCCTGAACAGTATCAGCTACCTATGATCTACCATAAATTCTGGAGACCATTTTTAGCTGCTCCCTCAAATTCTCAACTTGCTTATTTTTAATAATTAGGCAATTAGCTTCTGTCTCTTCGATTTAATTGCCAGTGTAGTCCCAGCCAACTTTTCCCAGAAGAGACAAAGGAGCTTGGGCGAGGAAATGAGTGCTGCCATAATGAGAGAAGGAATATCTTTAATCAGTCTTTTTTGCATCTTTTGCATTATACTTGTTCACTTGTCGTGTTCCTTTTTGCAAGGAAACAGGCCCTTTGACAGTTACCAGTCTCATTTCTTTCTCTTAAAAATTGTTGTTACTTCTGGAAATCCTGTGCTGTTGATTGGAGTGCTACTGCGTGCTGCCTGCGAGCAGTGGCTTCTCCCTTCCTCCTGAAGTCTGGGAGGGTTGTCTTCAGGCTTTCCTAGAACCACACATTTGGAATGTCCCTTTGTACTTTCTTCTCCCCCAGTGCAAGTATCTAACCTTTCTATTTTTTTTCACCGAGTCTCCCAGCTAATCTGCTTGTGTCTAGAATACCCGTTTTTCAGAAGAGAAAGTGTGTATATGTAGAGAACCCCATCCATTCTGTTTACGTGCCCTTCTGCACCATGTGCTAGAGGGTGACCTCAGACGATGCCTGCTGAGGCTACCCTGCCCGACGGGCAGGAAAAAGCAGTTAAAGCTGAATTAAAGCCTCACTTCTGGATACCGATAAAACTAATCAAGTTTCATTGTCTGCTTTGAGGCTCTTATTTTTAAATCCTAATGCTATGTACAGTGTTGATAGGAAGAGATAACAGGTTACTAACAGGTGAGAGTTTACTTTATTCTGCAGTGGAAACAACTTTTGCTGCCTTCTTCAGGGGGAAGGGGGAAGTTCAATAGTTTCAGGTTGACAACTAAGAGGTTTTTTTCGAAAATATTTCTAACACTGCCCAGGATTTGTTTTGTGCTTCTGTTGTAATAGCTTTTTGCTAACTGTAATGTTTCCTTATATTTAATATGGGGAAGGATTAACTACTTGAAGGCTGGGTACCTTCACTTGATTTTTGCAGTGTCTCAATGACCTCTTAAATTGTGGTGGGGTGGAGGGAGAGGATGCAGCAGAACTATCTAATGGGCCATTTCATGTAATGTGTCAGGCACATGACATAAAGTCTAAGTATTGCCCATTGCTTCAAAGTCACATATGTAAGCTAATTTTGTATCATGAATACATTTTAATATTGGGTAATAAACTGTTCATAATAAAATATTAAGGTAACTAGACTGCCTGACTTGGTTGCATTAAGATTAAGTTCAAGTTTATTTGATCTCAAAATAATTGAATTGGTATCATATCCAAATCCTTTTAAACCCTTTCGTCCTATAGAGTTTAGTTCCTACTAATGCATGAGACAAAAATGTAAATTATGATCAAGAAATAGCGGGAGGGGGAGGAAGGAGGCTAGTGTGTGCATATATGTATACTTTCTTCTCTGAGCCTCCGTCTACAAGCTGGCTTTCTAGAAAAGCATTAGATAACAGGAGTTTTTTTAGGATGTCTGTTAAAATGTGGACAGCTTGGGGCAATCAGCTGAACCAAACGCATTGCATCCTAAAGGTATGTAGGAAATTTCTGCCTGTGTCTGTGTAGATGGGTTGTTATACCTCTTCTGTGAATCTGTTGCTAGTACAGGAGAAACTAGTGGCAGAAAAGGATTTTTTTCTGCTCTAATTAAAAAATTTTGAAGGGATGGGCTAGAAACCTGAGCCAAATAGTTTTATTGGTGACTTTTTGTAATAAAAAACCTGGCCAGGTTCTGTCTTAGGAGCTTCCCGAGGTGCTAGAGGCATTTTTGTTTGGAGGTTTGAAATGCTGCACACGCACGCATGCAAATGCAGCAACATGCAGTTAGTATGTGGCCCTTAACAAGTGCTTAAGAACAGACAATTCCAGCTACTATAACCATGTGCTCAGAGTTGCCTGAAGTTTTCCTTTCAAGAATTTTGATTTATGAGAAGGAGAGAGATGTTGTTATTGCTCTTTAGAGTTCTGCCCAAATAACTCTTTGGGCAGAATAGACTCTTCAGGAGACAAGGTTTTTGTCAAATATATTGAGAGACAGGGAGACTTTCTTACCATACTAGATCCCCCTCCTCGCCCTTCCCTCCCCCCCGCCAGATATTTTTAATTAAAAATAGCAGTTGATACCATAATATTTCCTTAGTATTTTCCTCCATTTTAAAGATCGTACACCCTGTCTATGGGATTAAACATATTACTGTAGTTTTTTCCTGGCATATGGTGCAACAAGACAATGTGATCCGTTCAGAAATCTAGGCTGTTTGTTGAGACTTATGGTATTTTGTGGTCTGTTATGTATGCTTGATTATAATTGGTATAAAAATGGGTCTAAGCATACAAACTGTTTAGACACGACGCTTGCTTCAAAATGTAATCCTGTTAGTTCCACATCAACTGTAAAATTGTGTGTGTACTAGCTTAAAAATTTTCAAATTTTTCCTAATTAATGTGTGATTCACAGTGCAAATAATATGCTTATTTTCTCTTTTTTATGATTTTTTTCTGAATTTCCTTTTTTTCTGAATTATGTTCAGTCATGACAAATGATGGGCTAACTTGTTCAGAATACAAAATATATGGCTTCTGATATTTGGTATTATAGTACTAGCAGAACCTTGCAATTTGGAAATATGGCTTACTCTGTCACTTCTGGGAGTTTAATACAAGATGATATTTTTGTGTGTTGTTTCATCTGTGTTGCTTCCATAGCTATAATTTTTGCTTAAATGGGGTTGGTGGGGAAGACTGTCCTATTTAATAAATCTTAGAACCTTTATGCAAGTGTATCATTATACAATTTCCCTACAAAGGGTAACAGAGAAGAGCAATGAGATTCAGATGAACTTTTAAAATTGAAGTATTTTATTTTTATTACTTCTGCCTTCTCTGCGCATTTGCATCCTCTGTGTATTGTGTAACATTCTCTTACACTTTCCAAGCTATACACAATTTGATTTACCTCTAGGAAACGATATTTTTAAACTCTCTGTTTACATATACTTTAATATGCTAACCTGCTATTTTACAATGGGTGTCACTGCATATATACTCTATATACCTCTTTTTTCCTTCCCTTCCCCTTTCCCCGCAACACACACACACACAATAAATTTAGTGATTTTCTAGAAAACTTGTTTTGATGGAGGTGGGGGAATGAAAGGGAGTGAAGGAGAGAAAAAAAAATGTATATTCATTCAGAAGTAATGCAAGGTTTTCTGCCTTTTTTTTTTTAAATCTTTCTCAATTGTCTTTAGGTGTAACAGCTGAAAATATGTACTGAAAGGGTTAAGTCGGCATGAAAGAATTCATTTCCACTTTAATGACCTAGCCTTGCTGGGTTAGGACGATGGGGAACATGCTTCTGACTTGTACTCCTATTGCCAATTAACACCTCCTATAACAGGTTGCCTCAGCTAGTCATTGAAGCAGAGGCAGTAGAAATAGTTTACATGCAGCTTGTTTTTCACACTAGTTGTTTAATACTCACAAAATTAAACTATTAAAAGGTTCTTTCTTACCTTTCTGGGAAAGAAATAAACGCTATAGCAGTAAGTGCTCGCCTGTGTATCCTATGTTCATGTTTAAATTATTCCAATTGCAAAATGGGGGAAAAAAAAGAATGTAATGGTTGCATCAGTTTTATTTTGTGCAGAAATACATTCCTTGAAACAATAATAAGATTTGCTCCAGAGCACTTTAGTTCATTGCTTTTTTTTTTTTTGTTAATGGCTGCCCTTGTAAAGTCTGATTCCTTTGTTAAAACAGCTATGCCAGCAGATCTTTCAAAATCTTTTGTTCTATTAGTGTGACAATAGAGCAGTCTTTAAGTTTAAATCATACAATCGGATGTGTCTTGGTTTAGAATATTTCACAGTTCCTGGTATAATTAATTGAGTCCACTTTTCATACGTGCTTAAATGTAAAAGAGTACAAATAAAGAGCAGCGCTCTAAAATGACACTTTAGTTCACATTTTATCAGCAGGTATTTTAATAACATAATAAAATTGGTTAAATAATTGATACCAGTTCACACTAAGAGAAAGGTGGGGTAATATACCTAAAAGTGTTAACAAATTTGCTAAAAGGCCTGAGTAGGTAACACTTCAAGGCGTTAGTTTTTATGCTGTTAGAATGGCAAATGCCTTTAACACTTCGTCAACAAGGGGCTGTCCAAGGAAAGAACTGTTTTTATGTTGAATTATTTTCTTTAACTACCTGAAACAAAAATAATTTCTGGTGTAACTTAATACTATATTTCTATCTCTTGTACATAACTTGAATGTGATTTTTTTCCATTATAAATATTATTGTAAATATTCTTAAGCGAAAATAAAATAATAGATAAAATTACGATAGCGCCATTAACATTTTGTCTGATTACAAATTTTACCAATTTTATTTTTAATGAGATAGGGATTCTGCTGTTATGTCCAAAATTAAAAGCAGAGTTTTCTCGGGTTTCACAAGATGACTGGCCTTCAGGCGTGCCATTTCACTGACTGACAACATGTATAGCTGAGCTACAAAAAAAAAAAATCACCTTTTCAAGAAAGAACATAGTGCAATGCATTCTTCCTGTGCTTTCTTACCCTGCCTTTGGATGGTCAGATATTTTTAAAACAGGTTTTTGAATTATAATCATTACTTTATTCAACTTATGTAGGAATGACTGGGGAAAAGACTGTTCCTGGTAGTTTGTAAATCCCATCTCTTTCCAGTTCCCCAATAAATTATTTAGTAAAGCTGTGGGCAGAGAGGAAGGAGCTATTTGGCTTTAAGATGGAAAATCTTATTCAGTTGTAGATGGTGAGAAAACTATGTGAATATCATAATGAGACTAGTGGTACTAGCAGATCATTTGCTCTGTAGATATAACTGCTTTCTTGTTTAGGTTTCCAGAACCAGTTATTTTAGTTTTGTCTTCTGCTCCTTAAGAAGGGAGCTCCTTTGTTAAAGTTGGCAGGCAGCAAAGTTAATGAGCAGCGATAATGGTGCATACTGTGGAGGGCCAATGTAAAATACTGAGAGATTAGCTAATGAAGCCTGTTTCTTCCACTTTCCATCACAAAAGTACATATATTTCTATGGAAGAATGTAGCAGAAATGGGCCAACAATGTCTCAAAACATGTAACATGTAGATGGAACAGTTCCTGTGTACTCTTTAACTAGTGTACAGGAGTTGTGGTTGTTATTCCAGCGCTGAATGTGAGTAGCAGCTATTTGTGGGTCAGGAAATGGGCCTACATATATTAAAAGATATTTTTTCCAGATATCCAGAGATATTTTTTCCAGATTAAATCATTGATACCCAAGTAAGCTATTTTGGAGGGAGAAAAAAAAAGATTCATTTTATTTTTTAGGTTAGGAATTTAATGAACTTTGACATCATTTTGTATAAGAAGACATGTACAGGTATAGTGTTTCTGGTGTCATCATAGACCAATAAGAAAGTACCTATGAAAGTAGGTTACAGAGAAATTGTAACCTATATATCCTTTCTTATCCAAACTTTTCCAATCAATGTCACGTTGACTCAGAAGACTATTGAGGAGTTTATTTTAATCTGTACTCAAAGCAAGGGAAGGAACTTTAGCATGAAAATTAATACACAGGGTAGTTGATATTCAGTAAGTTGTGAACACAGGTGTCCAGGTAGGGGAGAACGATGTGATAACAGCCTCAGTTGAAGGAAGGGTGTCCATGGAATCTGCCCTCTTCCCAGGCATCAGGGAATCCATGCAGGAGATGTTCTTTAGATGTTTTCATCTGTGAAATAAACAGATCAGGTTAAGATCCTGATTTTTGGGAAGCTAGTTTCAGATTAATCTCTTAAGAAATCACAAAGCTAGTTGCAACAGGATTCTTGTGTGTGCATGAGTGTGCTTATGCTGCTCCTTATTTAAAGAAAAAAAAAAGTGAGCAGCAAAATTGAATGTTTGCCGTGAAACAGTAGAGAAAATCTGCAACAAATGCAGGATATGTTCATGGTGGTATCACAGCATGGATGTAACAGTTCTTCCCAAAGCAGTACCAATGTTATTGTAGTTGTACTTTTCTACTTCTGACCCTCCTTGATTTGAAATGGATAGAAAATTGGAAAAGGAGAGAACTTGATAAATATAGAAAGGCTTTTTTGTCAGACTGATAACTGATACTTTTTTTGCACCTTAAAAATAATCTCTGCTTTTCCTTCAGTGATTAAGTGGAAATACAGGTCTTCACTTTTTCTGAAGTATTAAGACTTCTACATTGAGGGGAAAAAAAAGAGATAACTCTAGAATAGATCTACAGTAGGCAAAATAAAGGAAATAAAAATGGGAAGGAAAACCAAAGTATCAAAAAAAAATGGACACTTCATCAGACAGTTTGACTGTAGTAGGTTTGCAGTAAGTGGTTCCCATGTCCTACACATCCAGTTCTGTGGACTGTTCTGATTAAGTGCTCCTAAAGTTTGTGTGGCAGGTACTGCGTGGAGGTACCGCGGGGCTGGGCTGGGGTAGTCAGGGAAATGCTCCTTGAGAAGGGGGAATTGATTAAGGCCGGGCCTTTCGGGAGTGCATCACGGGAGGTGGAACGTAAAGCTGCTGGAAGATCGCTGGTGGAAAAGCCAAAGTAACAGAAGAATTAGCAGTGAAAAGGGTTGTGGTCGTTTGTTGTTTTTCTGGTGTTTGTTCAATTTTGTTAAAGTCGAGGAGAGAAGGGAAACAAAATATCAAGGCTGGTCATCAATATCAAAAGTTAGGAATAAGGGCTGAAGGTTTTAGGAAAAAGTGGTGGTTGACAGTTATATACACAGAATCATGTACATGGATTTCAGAATTTGGTTTCAGACCTCTGGGGCTAGAAGAGCAGTAAGTCATTTGTATTAGAAGAAATAACGTGGTTAAATAGCATTCTGCATTTAAGACAAAGTGTATGTAAAGTGAAACTATACACAAAAGGGAGTCGTTATACAAAATTTAATCATAGAATCATAGAATCATAGAATGCTTAGGGTTGGAAGGGACCACTAGAGATCATCTAGTCCAACCCCCCTGCATACGCAGGGTCACCTAGAGCACATGGCACATGACTGTGTCCAAGCGGGTTTGGAGATCTCCAGAGAAGGAGACTCTACAACCTCTCTGGGCAGCCTGTTCCAGTGCTCTGTCACCCTCACTGTTAAGAAAGTTTTCCTTAAGTTCCTATGGAACTTTTGGTGCTTCAGTTTGTGGCCATTTCCTCTAGTTCTGTGCCAATTACTTAAATTCTTGTTTGCATCTTCTTGCTTTATGGCTTAGACTGGCCACTCTGTCTTGTGCATGTCTCCAGGTCAAGGCTTGTTGTATTGAATTCTGCATTTTTTTCATTTTAGGTTAAAAAAAAAAAACAAGTATTTAGAGGATCTTTCTTGTCTCTTTTCCAAATTTGCTTATAATCGTGGAATCAAAGTTATAAATCTACTAATCTTCTAAAGGGCATAAAGCCATCACTGTTGCTTTTTCGCCCGGCCTTTTACTCAATGTGGGTTACCTTCCTTTACCCGGGCTCCAGAGCTTCCCTTCTAAGTTGTTTGTTCTGCACCATTTAAGGCAGAATTAACCTTTTGTCTTTTCAGTGGGAATTTGCTATACACATTTTGGCAATAAAGTAATGAATGTGCTGTTAATTGAGTGTAATGAGGTAAGCTGACATGCAATTCTGTATATAAGAGCAGGATGGCCCTTGCTCTTCAAGAAGGGGACATTTAAAGTGCTGTCTCCTGTGTTTTTCCTTTTCAACAGTACACAGAACCTGTTTCTACCAATCATTCACACCTGGGACAGTTGTGCTAATTTTTGAATAACTACTCATAAGGCAAAGAGCAAAGTATTTTGTTCACAGCTTTTCCACCTAGGGATCGGAGGTCCATTTTTTCTCTCACTGTAGCAGTGTATCTGCAAAGTGCTCCCATAGCCTTTATCTGCAAGTCCTCTTTAGCTGAAAGCTGATGAAGCAAAGGGAAATTGCTGTTTGTGTTGGTGCCAGTTAATCATGCTAGCCCAGCAGCATTTACATTCACACCACTGTAAGAAACACATAGTTAATTGGAGAACTGGCCGTATTTTACAGCTGACAAATGTTAGCATTGCTGCAGGACTGACTAATGGAAACTTCTCTGACTCTCAGGCTCTGTGTTTTGTAACAGGTTTGTACCTAGTGCAGTACTTGTTTTTATTATTGATATTTTAACTTGGCAGATTCTGATAAGATTATTATTTAGATTGGTATTGCTGGGGGGAAAGGGGAGAAGAGCGATGACTAAGTGATTTTTCTTACAAAATAGGTTTGTATACAAAGGTGCTATAAAGAAGTATTTGGGGTTTGGGGTGTGCAATTTTTATTTTGTTTTTTTGTTTGTTTGTTTGTTTGTTTGTAAAAACTTCAGCCTGCACAAAAAAAAAGCCATAATCTTGCTTGCATTTTTCATTGAGTTTAAGATAAAGAAAAGAATATATCTAGGAACTGTGGTGTAAGAACAGTGGAGAAAATGCTTAATTACTTACTCTGTGTCATAGGGGCCACCTACAGATGCTCCTGCAGTCGACACAGCAGAACAGGTTTATATCTCTTCTCTTGCGCTGCTGAAGGTAAGTGCAGTATTCCACGCTTCTGTTGCAGAGCTGGCAATGCAACATCTGACATACCCAGAGTTTATGAACTTGTTGTATTGTCTGCTTAGATGCCCTCTAGATTAATTTTTAATAAATCCAATATAGAGGGTATCATTCAGAAATTGTAATTATTTTTCTGACATTACCATAATTTGTACTGTTTTATCATGCCCGCGTTTTCTGGTTATATTGGAAGCTGTGAGTTATTGAGAGATCAGCAAAGATTGGAAGAGGTATCCCACCTCAAGCTTGAACTGCCTCTTAGCTAAATATGCAATGTCTTTTGGTCTCAATTCCAGATGTTGAAACACGGTCGTGCTGGTGTCCCTATGGAAGTTATGGGTCTGATGCTCGGGGAGTTTGTTGATGATTACACAGTGAGAGTGATTGATGTTTTTGCTATGCCACAGTCTGGGACGGTGAGTTCTTTGCAATTAGACCTTGATAGGTGTTTTTCTTGTGATAAATAATTTGTAAAAGCCTTTTGCAGCTCATCTTAAGGTATACTGTTTAGATATAGTACAAACACATATAGTTCAGGTATTGGTACAATTAAGGCTGTCTAAGTTTAGATAATGTTTGATTATTTGAATTTAAGAGCTCTGTTAATATTTCTAATTCAAACAGATTTGTTTTTAGTGAAGGCTAATACATAAGAATGTAGATATATTTTGTATTTCTGTATGTATAAATATAGTAGGATAACATTATATACAAGAAATATGATTTGATAATGGATTGTATTGATGAAATCCATACCCGGTTTTAGAACTCTTTCCAACTGCAAAGATCTGGCTGGAAGCGTGCCCTTAATTGTGATGATACTGTAGAAGTACTTCAAACTTGCTCTCTCTGACAGATCTTACAATGGCATATTTTTCAAATGATATTTCTGTGGCGTGGAAAAAAAAGACTAATTTTAATTAAGAATATTAAAATTATCAAAATATTATAATAAGCTGATGGCATAATTAGAAATTATGATACTTTGGGTATAAATTGAATGAAATGTGGTTTTCAAGAAATGCATAGCCCTTTGTAACTCTTACAGTGGCGTATCACTGTTTTATCCTGAGCTTATTCCGTGCACGTGCTAACATGGTGTGCAAAATCAGTATATACAGAATCCGCAGAAAGCCAGTACAGTGTGATATTTATCTTGAACAAGACCTGTAGAGCTGAACTCGTAGGAAGAAAAAAACGAACAGGCCAGTCTGCAGAACGAAAAAAGAAGAGGAAAGGATTAAACCCTATGTCTATTTAATCATGATTACTCATAGAAGAGATAATTTAAAAAGAAATTGTATTTTTTTAGCTAAAAAAAAACCCTTTGAAATAAACTTTCATTCTTTCATAAACTTTTCATTCTACATATAGGGATCTTCTATCAATTAGTTGTAAAATATTCAACTTACTGTATAATAAGGTGCTTATGACATTATGTATAAGCCTTTGGTTTCAGAAAAGTAACAGGTGAAAAAGTGGTATTATGTGCAAATACTGTGGTTTTTGTGCCTCTTCCTATGTCAGGGTGTCAGCGTAGAGGCAGTTGATCCTGTATTTCAAGCCAAAATGTTGGACATGCTGAAGCAGACAGGAAGGTAAGTCACCTTAAAGAGAGTTTATGATAGCAAATACTCCCTGCATGTTCTTTGGAAGAAAGAGCTGACTATCTATAAATCAAATAATCTGGGGGCTATCATTAGTGTTTAAAAAGAAATAATTGGCTCAGAAACTGTGGGAGTAATATAGCAGGTAATTCAATCTGCCTTGTGCCTTTCAATTTTCAAGAAACTGTCACTCATGTTAAATCGGCATCTTTGAATATTGGGCGGAAAAATGAAAATGCTACTCTACTCAGTATAGGCAGTTACTAGAAAATATCTGCTTATAAGGTTGATTTTTCTTAAGATGCAAAATCACAGAGTCATAGCCTTATGTGTAGCCAATTTAATTCAAAGAAAGGAAAAAAGATCATTTGGTAAAAGATCCTAGGATTTAAACAAATTTTTATTTCACTCCTACCTCTCAGCAGTTGTCGTCTGCTTGCTCAAATTCTTCTACTGTGGGAAAAACTTCAAAATTAATGTTAGCAAAAGGTTCAGCAGCTGAACAGAACAGTGCAAATTGCTTTTTGACTGAGTTCCTAGTTCTACTGCTGGTTTAATTGATATTTAATCTTTTCCCACCGTTGGTTCCCGTTGTCCATGTCTGAAATGGACTTTCTGCCGTGAAAATTCAACCTTCGATGCCAAGGAGTTAAAGAGTAGATATTTACTCAAGTGCTGAAAGGGTAAAAACTGGTTCAGGAAAGGTGTGGTAACAGGGTGAAAAACTGAAAGCACAATCTACCACTGCTAATGTGCATCCCTTAATGATAGCGCTTTTTTGTCCCATTTATTCATGTCCATGTTTTCACCATATTATAGTGAGTAATTTAAATATTTCTAAAAGTGCTTTTTCACAGCTCATCCTAATTTATGCCTTGTTACATTACCATTTCTTCTTGTGTTATGTGTTTTTATTGTTAAGAATCTCAGATTATCCTCTTTATTTCAGACCTGAGATGGTGGTTGGTTGGTATCATAGTCACCCTGGCTTTGGCTGTTGGTTGTCTGGTGTAGATATCAATACTCAGCAGAGTTTTGAAGCCTTATCGGAAAGAGCTGTTGCTGTGGTGGTGGATCCCATTCAGAGTGTAAAAGGAAAGGTATAGTGGGCTCTTTTATTTTTTTTTTAAGCCACTTAAGTGAGATTTAATATAAAAGCATTGCAAATCTATGTATAAGTTTGTGATTTTTGGAGGCCATTTCGCCATTAAAAAATCTGAAAACCAAGCCCAGAAGTCACAACACACATACTTGTGTGTTCACAACATACTTGTTCATTTTTTTTCTGAGCCTTATATCACTAGTCCTTAAATAAGATGGACCTCTTTGGTATTGTCAGTATACATAACCAATTGTATTCCTTACTTCCTATTTTGCTGTTTCTGGTGTCACTCACCATTTTCGCAACCAATAATGCAAGTATTTCTGTGTTAGATATTACATTTTAGCCACAACATTTAACATTAGTTACAAAAAGATTGGGATAGATTCAGCCCCTTAACATGGATACTAATAATGCATTATTTTATAGGCATTACATATGTGGCTCTTAGTGTCATTTCTATTCCATATGTTTTAGACAATAAAACTTTACAAAAGACTTCATTTCAAACATTCAAGTTTTTGCAAAAGGGTGCAGATGAATGATTAAGCATGTTAAATGATTATGAAAAGGGATCAACTTGCAAGGCATATTGGGTTATAGTTGTCCTTTGTTGAAATCTCTTTTGTTCTTGTTTAGTTCTCTTTTTATTTCTTTCTAGCCCCATATGCCATTTTCCTATTTCCTGCCTCATGACAGCAGGGAGCAGCTCTATTATCACCTTCACAGAGCTGTCTGCAAATGTGAGAGGCAATTCGATTTTGCTCAACCACAGGGAGAGTGGATTAGAAAACTACAGAACGTACAGAAATTGGCTAGGTGGTTTACTGCTTTAAAATACTGCTGGGGTGTTTTGTTTGAGCATGCATTCCCATTGTATTGTAGAATAATTATTGAAATACGTCACCAGATAGATGGGTGGCATTAATGTAAATTTATAAATATTTAAAAAATAAGTAGTCATTTTTTGTAAAGCCTTAGGACCATATTTCCTGTGAGACAGATCATATTAAAGCTACCGAGCAACTTCACTAAGTATTCCCTTAATTTCATAACAGAATATTTTTAAACTATAGTTGTAGGTTAAGTTGTTAGTATTTTTTAATATTATGCTGTTTTATCCAATTTGTTTGTGTAATAAATACAGACATTTGAAAATGAAAATATCCCATCATTTGAAAGCTGTTAGACATCTCAATCAAATTTGCTCTCCTTTGTGTGCCTAAAGAACACTTTAATTGTTTCTTTTAAATGAAAAAAAAAGGTTATAGTAGAATATTTTATTAATGACTTATTTTTTGTAGACCGTTTTTTTTCTTCGATACACTCCAATACAAACATTGAAACATGATTATTTTGTCAAAACGTTATTTGGAAGACAATAATATTAATATTTAATTTAGAGCCTCATTGGTAACTAAATCCATTAAGGAAAAAATTCTCCCAGTAAGTCATACTACTGTTATATCACCCTTGCTTACTAATTGTGTTTTTTTGATTTTTTGCCTGTTTGACACAGTTGTCATCTTTGTTGAGGGTCTTTGTTCTCTTTGAGAAAATAATTTGACTCTATTTATTTATTTATTTGAATTTGAATAATTTTTTTTTTGAGTCTGGAATTTTAGTCCATCTAAAAATATCTCAGTTACAACTTTTTTTTGCGGTATTGCTGCCAGTTGAGATCACTGAAAGTCGTGTGATGTTTGTATTTCATACATGACTAGCTGCTAGAGTCAGATGATTAAATTACATTCTCAGATTTCACATTAAAAAAAATTACATCTGTCATGTTTCTGGTAAGTGCATTCTGAAAAGCTTAGAAATAAAAAGAATGACCTAAATTATGGTTAATACTAATAATTAATTTCTTGATTTGGGGATGAGACCAAGCTATGAGATGTCTGATTTGTGGACTTCTGTGTTGTTAGTTGACTGGTTTACTCAAATTAAAGCATAGTTTGGTGTTAGATGAACTGTAAGAAGGGAAGTTGCTTTAGAGCTGTGGGGATTTATTTGGTTAGGTTTACACTGAGTGCTCGTTTGCGTGGCTGCCTTACGCGTGCTATCCTGCACCTCCTAGGCTTAGCTCGGGCTGCCTAAGATGCTATTTCAGGGAATAACCTGCTTTCCAACACCAGCAAAATAATAATAAATAAATAAATAGTTTGCAGAGGTAATTTTGCTGGCACAGTAGCCACTGTAGTGACATTTGCTTTTGCTAGTGCTGTGCAAGTCCAAGCTCATTACTCATTATACCTTTTACCAGCATAACTGTCTGGCAAAAAAAAAAAATAGTGAACATGTGGCATAGAAGATTTTAATATGGTATGTTTTGACTGAGTTTAGAAATATTTAAAAACAAAATCCAAAATGACACATTAGCTAATTTTAAACCTGCCTTGGGTCAGGTCCATGCCCACAGAAGTTGCTGTGGCTCATAGGCAGGGAAGCAGTAGGGGCTTGTGCTTGCAAAGAATACCCGAGGCAGAGGTGGTTTTTGTGTGTCAGGAAGTTGAAATGAATTCTGATGAGGAGCATCTCTGGTTCACCTTGATTAGCTAAAGCATTAAAAAGTGGCTTGCCATGTCAGAGGGTAGGGTAAAACTGCTCCTTTTTCTGCCCTCCTTGGTGCGTGCCTGCTGGGATCCCAAACACCTACTAGGATAAAGGCATATGATTGAAATTTAAACATGAAAATGCATGTAGTTCTCATCATTTTTTTTAAGAGACATTGCAAGTCTTGCTAAACCCCTACAGCAAAAATAGAATCCTTAAATGTCTTAGTTTGTGTAAACATTCGTATAGACCTGTGGATTAAATGACAACTACTTTAATGACGACTTTAATACTAAGATTATTACTACGTAAATATAATAGGACACATGAATTACAGGTAACTGTAAATACTGCTCTTATTACTTTAAATAAGTATTCTTGCACGTGGTATGCTTTTTCATGACTCTATACCTTTATTGCAATATTTAGGCTAATAATATTATAGCTGTCTATAAAACAAACTCTCGACACATCAGTGAATTTTAACTGAAATTGAATGTTATCAGAATTCAAAGAATATAAAAGGCTTTGTTTGGGTGAACTAAGTTTCCTTTGATTGATTTCTGAGAATGAAGTTCAGCATAAAATGCTGAAATGTGGGCAACCCAGCCAATTGTTGCTGGATTTTGTACTTTCTATTAAATATTTCTTGCCACCCTCCCACACCCCCCATAATTCAAGACCATGAATATAACACACATGTTTAGAATACTGCACAGAAAAAGAAATATATTTAAATGACCTGGAATAATGCTTAAATGTTGACATTTTGTATTCTATTTTTTTGAAAAGTTGTATAGAAAACTATAGAGAGTTGTATAGAGAACAAAATAGAGAACTTTTGCCAAATGTTAAAAATAACAACTGTTTTTTTGGACCTCAAGCTAGCAGCTGTTCTTTACCTCTTAAGGAAAATATAACTGTAGAAAACCCATTATAACACAATAGCTTCCCTCCTCAAGCCTGAATATACATTGCGCTTGTATGTGTTAAATTACGAAACATCTGTACAGGTGTGTGCTTTAAGCATGATCCGACCTGGAGCACAACATAGGGTCAAAATTGAGTTTTGATCAGGTCACTAAGGTGTTTCTTCATTTGGTGGGGCCTGTTTATTGTGGGTCCTGAAAACCTCTGGGAATGAAGATGCTGCGACCTCTTGGAGATACCTGTTCCGGTGCTTTCATTATTCCCAAGGATTCCCAAGGATTTTTTTCACGTGTTTGCCATGAACACGTCCCCAGTCCAGGTCAGGCCTATTGCCACTTTCTGCTGCCCTGAACGCTGGTAACGAGCCTGGGTCTGTGCGTCTCAATAATCTCCTCCTATGGAATTGGAAGAATGTGAATTGGCACTGAAACTACTTCATCCAAACAGTTTCTCTTCAGTGAGAGCTGTGAATTGCTTTCTTTCGTCCAATTTATTAGATCTTTACTTTTTTTCTCTCTCTAAGAGGAGTCTTTAACAAACGTGATGAACTTTCTCATTTGTTCTTTTGCATGTTTTTAAAGTGTGAAATAAAATTTTCTTATCATGCTCCTAGAAGTCCCAAAGAGGGACTGTAGCACTGTGTATGATTTGTCCTAAAATAGCAATTATCTGGAGAAGGAGAGAGAGAAATGATGTCTCTTTCTTTTTTTGTACAAATGCTGAACTAAGGACGAGAACTTGGCCGAATTGCTGCTGGGGATCCACAGCAAAGCCAAGGTGAAAAGGAAAGATTGCACATTTAAATGGTCAGATTGGGATTTAGAACACTGAAACATTCTCCAGCTATTGCAATAGTACAGTGGCTCTGATGCATCAGAATTGTTTAGTTTTCCAAAATGTTTTATTATTGTACACATGAGATTAAGTATTTGAAAATGGAAAAAATGTATGTAGGCATGGGATGAAAGAGCAAAATGCTCCTGAGAAACTGGTAGATCAGATGGTGGTTTTGCATGTGCTGAATAACCCATTTCTGGTGATTTTTGTCTTAAACATGCTTTTGGAGGCCTTGTTTGAGCTTAAAACATAGCTGAACAAAGTAAAGCACAATGCAACCATGTCTCAAACTCATTGGCACAATAATTGATTTTAAAAGTGATTTTACAATAGCTTTCCTTCTTTCTTTTTGTCTTGTATTTCTAGTTTCTGAGATTGAAGTGGAAGAAATAACATAGTTGAGAAATAAATGGTGGAAAAAAAAAAAAAACGGCTTCTATTGTCAAGAATATTAATTAGCAAATCATCAGAAAAGCACAGTATGCTTTTTTATGGCATTTTTAGCTATTTAATTGACAAAATTTGGAAAGGAAGGGTAATTTTCCATTTACTCCTATTAAAAAAAAAAAAAAACTTTCCCAGTGAAAGTAAACCTTTCTGAATCATCTCTGGTTTGAATCAGCAGGAATGTGAGCTGAGACCCTGTCCTGTGATACGGACAGATACAGTGAGATTAACAGTTTCATGTAATGGACAGCGAAATAACTGCCAAATACTTGTTCAGCCCTCAACTGACTCGAGGACTAAGCCGTCCTACTTTGATCTAGGCAATAACTGAGTCTCAAACTGAGTCTGATGAGGAGAATAGGCAGGTAAATATGTTTGTGTGAGTTTTGATTACTGTTGAATCAATAACGAGTGGTACTTTCTTCCTGAAGAGCTGCATTTCAAGGAGATCAGTTCCCTCTGCCTTCTAGGTGTCCGAGTTCACGTGTGCCTTTCAGTTGAGGATAGGTCTTTGCTAAACCTAGGCATAAACAACAAAGTATTGAACTGTTTTAGTTTTACCACTGTACAGTTTTGCTACTGTTTTCTTTGAAAGACAGCATTTTTTTAGGATAGTTGCACATATTCTGAATAGCATTATTTGCATATTTTACTTTATAAATTACTTATTGGGGTGCCAAAACTGTTAATAGCGATGCTCATGTTCTAAAATTTGTTACACAACCTCTCTGAATTTGCTGTGGCTAAATTAAGCAACGGATGTTTACGTACTAAACCATTTGCATAGGTTACTTTAGTTCATTCCCTTCCTTACAACAAACAAACAAAAACTTTCACGAAGACTTTTTGAAGAGTATTAAATGTTTAATTTCCTTTTGCTGTGGTGGATGTAGAATAGTCCATTTATCTTCATTAAGGCATATAGCTTTAAAACTTGTGGCTCTGCTACTTGTGAGTTATGGATGCATGCCCTCGCTTGTCAAGATAAATGTATTATACTGTAGTTCTCTCCCCTTCCAGTATGGATATTCAAGTCGTACAGCAGATTTGACCACAAGTAAGCAATTCTCTAAGGATAAAGAAGGAAAATGCACGTACTCCTAGGAATCTCTTTTCCAGAGCTAAAATTGACATTTTATAAATAATTTCCATGTTGCAAACTTCAGCCTCACAATCACAGCAATTCAGTGATATGCATTTGGCATCAGTCAGTTTCAGTTCTTAGTGCTTTTCATGGGAAATGGCATAAAAAGGAAGATTTCTCTGAATTTTTTATGCTGTGGGCTTACAGGGGACAGAAGATGTTCTTCACTTGTGGTTGTCTAACAGTGCATGGCAGCATAAATAACGAAATGGCCATAAACCCTCGCTGCACTTCTGAGGTCACACGTTCCCTTTCATTTTTAAAGAATCGAGACGCAAACTAAGCAGTTGATAACAGGTTCCTTGCAGGTGATAAAAGACGTTTTAGATGGGACATTACTCCTTTTTTCCACACCTGGCATAACCACATTATAGCGTTTGCAGAGTTTGCTTTAAGCACTGATATGTTTGTTCATAAACATATGGTGCAAACAATACTTCGATAGTTGAATTCCAAGGACATGATACTACTTTAAAGATAGCTTCCATATGTCATAGTTTCTTTCCTCAAAAATTGTTGATGTTGGAAAAAATGTTAAAAAAGATGACATTGCTAACTGAATTGTATCACTAAAATATAGCACGCTTTGCAGAACAGGTATGGTTTTGTAAGTATTGTTTGTGTATTTCTTAGTGCAAGGATCTAATAAAATCAATTGTGTAATTTTAAAAGTCTTTTTCTTTCAAAGAAAACAAAGGTACACAGACTGCTCTGAAAAAGTGGTAAGGTGGCACTTACGCTGTCAGAAGAAGCTAAAATAAGCCATACTATTAAATATCATAAACTTTAATCAGGCCCTTTTTAATATTTATGTGCAGATTATTTAAGGCCAGATTTTCATCTAGTTAACATTTCAAGAGTCCAGCATTTGGCTTACATAGTGAATAACTATAAATAATAATAATTAGAGCTATCTTCAGATTTTAAAATTATACTGTCGGAAAATAATTGTAGATTTTGTTTCTACGAATTCATTTTGCAAGCTCTATTGTGGCTTGTTGACCCCAGGAAAATGCTTGAGAAATGCTGTATAGTTATTGTTTTTTTGATTATTATGCTTTTTGAAGCGAAGACAGATGTACAAAAAGATGCAGTTTTTATTTTGTATTGGCAGCTTCCAAATATTTAGTATCTATTTCCAAGAGCTGCAATTAGTAAAGCATCCATGGTACTGAAATCCACACATCCCACAAGCTAATTATATTTGCAAGGTCAGATTGAATACATATTTTCAGAAAAATAAAGGGTTATATAAATGTGTCTTTTACTTGGCTGTTATATCACAGTTTGTTGATCTGGAGTATAATGTGTACAATTCACAAATTTGTCTGATAACAGAAAGTGGTGTGTGATTGTGTTTATTTTACTAACCAGTATATTCACAGCAATCACTTCCAAATATCTCTCCAGTAAAGATGTGTTAATTACAAAACAGACAAGGTCTTCTATTATATTAAAGCTACTAACAAGAAGACAGCAGGAATCACACATGTAAATAGCATCATCAACCCCTATTTTAGTCCTCTGTTTTGATCTGTGAGTTGCGCATAGACCAAAGGTGCTATTAAAGACTCAGTATATGAAATAGGCAGCATTATATGAACAAAATTTATTCAACAAGAAAACAGACCTTTAACATGAATTTAACAAGCCTGAGAAATTATAAACTCTCATATGCTGCAGATTCATGCAGTGATAATAAACAAAAAAGGAAAGTAAGAGGTTTCCTTAAGCTAGCCAAACTGCTAATGGTTTTGTTATAAGCTGTCTGCTGTTGAAATGACCTCTGAAAAGTCTGAAGACATTTGTACTAGGGAAAATTAAATGGTCAAAGTGGGGAAAAAGCTGCACTATGGAAGGGCTTTTTTTTTTTATTCCTACCTTTATAATCTTGAGAATACTCCACCATAGTCCTTCATTTAACTTTCTTATATCTTTAAAGGCGATGAAAGGCGATGAAATATGGAATCTGTAGTTTTTGATAAGATAGTGCAAGAAACCTAGAACAACTGAAGTGCAATGAAAATTTAAATTCTTGGATGAGAATTATTGATAGAAAATCTAAATAATTGAGCATTTTTGCTCTGGCTTAATTAATCCTTCAAGGTTCTTTGTTCCAATTAGCATGTCTAAAGTTTCTGTCTTAAATGCAAAGTGACCATGTTGCTGCTATCTGATTGCATCGTGCTGTACTTCAAAATACACAAGCACAGAGAGGAGATATCAGCTTGTGGACACCTCCAAGTGCTCACCAGGACTTTATTTATTTATTCATTCATTCATTCTTGAATCTTACTGTGGCATAATTAACAACTAGTTCACCCATTGCTCATTAGTACACTGGACATTAATGAGTCGGTTATTTTGATTTGATCCTGTAAAGGAGAAACTAATCTCACTATGCAAAAAGCAGTTATACTTCATAGAAATGAATATGTTGGATCTATTGTTTTATTTATGCTTTTATTGCGTATTAGATCTAAATTTAGCCTGCAGGTTGTTGAGCATGTTAGTTTCTTTAAGATGGTTGCTATAGTGATAGCAGTGAATTCCTTTAATCTTAGTGTAGTTAAAGTATTTAGTTACCATTGGTCGTCATAGTGCAACTAAAAAGAAAAATATTCTTCAGTTGCGTACTTTTTTGTGTCCTTTTGAGATGGTAAAATTGCAATCGTATGCTTTTTAAATAATTAATAATTGTGATTTAAATATTTCATAGCATCTCCTATTGGATTGCTGATTGTTCAACTTAGGAAATATTTGTATTTCACTTCTTGAGGAAGACAGGCAGACTCTACTGTCCTTCTACATGCAAGCAGGTCTGGAACTCCGGGAAGCTGCTTCCAGGCAGAATGTAGAGGCTAGATTGATATTCAGAATCATTCTAAAATGATTTAGCAAGTAATGTTTGTTCTATGGTGTTTTACTGTGAATTTCATCCAAACATAACCATGAGAACACAAACTGAAACATTTAATTTATTATCAAAACCTAAATTTTAAAACAAATGTAACGTGGTCAGTCTTTGGGTTTTGTTTTTCTTTTTAATTTGAATAGCTTGAGTATCAGAGCAAATCCTTACTTAGAAATGCCGTTCAGGTAAGCGTTGGCTGGGGATGGCCATTAGTAAGTTAAGTTATGATAAAGCTACTTGTGGCTGTGGTGCACTGCCAAGCCAATGTTTCCTGCTCCCCAGGGCAAATTTTTATTTGCTTGATTTTCCTTTCCACCCCTACCCGTCCCCACCACCTAGCTAATCTCTAGAGGCCTGTAGTGTGGGGTTTTTTTGCTGTGCTTGACTTTTTAATTTATACTGTCTGTTACGGTTGGACATTTGCAGGTGTTCATAAATTAGAGCATCTGGTTCACATGGAACACTGAGATACATATATAAGCTTGTCATAAATATTTTTTAGATGATGGTAAAGGAAGAATTCAAAATATTTTATTGTATAACCATGAAAATAAAGATACATAGAAGTGGCTGCTGATTTTCCTGAGAATTAGGTTTGTTTTTTTTTGGTGATGTTAATATAACATGCTAAGTTTGTACTTCTGCATACTAAATCCAAATTTTGTTTTGCTTTTATTATTGTTCAATATGAATTTTTGTCTCTGACATCTGAATTTAATTGGGTCATACCCTAATATTTTAATAAAGAAGAATATTCCCTATGTTTCTGGCATGCTGGTTTGGGGGGGATGCACAAGGGTCTGGCCACTCAGTGGAGCAGCCACACAGTCATTCGGTCAGTCATGCAGCAGTTGAGTCTAAGAAGAAAATACAACAGGTGATGAGTTATTAGGCTTTTTCAGTTTGCAATTTGATTAAGTTTTTTTGTTATTAATGCTTGCCAAGTGATCTTACTTGCCAATGGATGATCTCAGTGTTCCTATTGTGCTCTTAATAAATTGCATATGTATTTAGTTATTAATGTTTGTGTAAGTTGAGTCGAAAAAACTAGAACAAGAAGGAAAAGGCAACATCGCTTTATTTGCAGACCCTTTCTGGAATGGACAGTGGTTGATTCCTTGCTGCTTTAAGGCAAGATTTTGATTCAGGTCTCAAAATATCCAGGTACTAGTTAGAAATATACTTCTTGTCCAAATGTGCACCGGCAAGTTGTCTGCAAGGTGCTCTTGCAAGTGTTTCAGTGGGCGTGCAGGCCCGGTTCTGTGTCCGGGTCCAGTTCAAAGACTGGAGCCTGGCTGGGAAAGGCTGTCACGTAGCTGCAGGCCTGCAGTGACGATTGCCACCCTCCAAAGGTGGCTTGGAGGCACCGTTGATCTGGTCTCAGTTCTATCTTGCCTCACACAGGTGGTGGAGAGGGATTATTTTTATTATACAGGGCCATGAAATACTGTTACCAAAGATTTTCTTACACTAATGAAGCACAGGATGGACAAAGAATAGTGATAGTTTTACTTTTTTATTTGCGATGAAATAGCAATGAATGCTACCCACTGTTGTACCTTTAAATCATAAATGACCTTGGTTTTCTTTTACTCTGTTCTTTACTCCTGAGCATGACACTGACAAGGACTTTTTAATCCATCAGACAGTTTATAGACCCTTTCATAGTCACAAGAAGCAAAAAGCATCTGACTAGAAGGGAATACATGGGGCAAGTTTCTTGCTGGCTATAATTTTGTTGTCATTTCAAGTATTGTGGTAGTGTAATTGATGTGACAGGGCTGGGCTTTAGACTCAGTCCCTTAGCTTGTGCTCACTTTCAGTTTTAGTCTCTCTCTGCCATTCATTTTGATTGGATAAAATTTAGCTGACAAACATATGCCTACCTTTGAAGCTTACAGTGAGTGTAGTTAAAAATGCAATGCTATATGGTAATACCACGTATATAAAACCTGAAGCTCTATGGGAAAAAAGTAATAATTGGTGTCACCTTAACAATCCAAGGTAGTGTAGTGTGCTGATAGCATAGCCAGCAGGAGGCTCTTTTTTATTAATATTATAATTAAATGATTTTCTGGATAAAGGCCAAAAACAGATGAGAGTTGATCATGCCTTGTCCACTATTGCTTGGCACTATTACTTGCATTTTCTAAGAAGAATTGACTTGACATCTTGTTTTTACAGGTTGTTATTGATGCCTTCAGATTGATCAATGCTAATATGATGGTCTTGGGCCATGAACCAAGACAAACAACTTCAAATCTGGGTCATTTAAACAAGCCATCCATCCAGGTAAACCCAGCATTGATAATATATGCAAATTTCAGGATTTATTCAGCAATTCTGGGGAAGGGTACCTACAAACAGTAAGCTACAAATTGTTTATTGTTCTCTCTCCAGCATTTGTATGCATGCATTTAAAATCGCTGTGATTCATCAGCAGAGTTATATATGTGAAGAGTTTAAATTTGATCCCTAAATTAGATAAGTGTGAATGCATATTTAAGTTTATACTGCAAAGGTTAAAGTACAGACTTATGAAAATAAAAACTTTTAAAAGTGACAATTGATTCATACCATGTAACACAAGTTAGGTGAAAGAGTATCCATTTTCAGTATGGCTGGTTTAAAAACAAGTCCTTCTATTAACACATCTCAGCTTTCCTAAAGATAAATTGTTATAAAGCAAATCAAGGAAAAGGTAAATTTTTCATTAACAATCTTGTCTTTTTCTATTGCATAGCTTCTGGCTTAAGTAATTTAGGTTTAACCTTGTGTTGTGTCTTAAATAGTTCATCTCTGATTTTGATAGTAACAGGTCAATAATTTGCTGGAAAAATAGTGGACTAGGAGTTCCAATGGATAAACAGGGCAGTTAACTGATTGTTTCATCTCTAATGTTTTTCTTTTCTGCATGTTGTCTGGTACTTCTTTTCAGGCATTTGTAAAATTTAGATGTTGAAGTTTGGTTTCTGAGGCTAACTTTTAACTACTAAGGCAAAACATGTTAGTCTCCAATGAAGCAAAGCCTTGTTTCAAGAAATAGCTTTTGCTTTGGAACAAGTATCCCCTGGAGTGATTAATGCTTTTATCTGTCTTATTCTTCTACCTCAGTGTGTCTCCCTGCTTTTTTTTCCCCTGGAAAACTTCATCCCCTTATTGTAACTTCGAGAAGACACCTGTGTTTGCAGCCATGGAATCTAACTGCTTCTCTTATGATCCATTACATGAACAGTGAAAATGGTACTTGCTAGGCAAGCATCCCAGAGAAATACAACACACTGGCCGTGGTAGATGGGGAAGTAAGGGCTGGGCTTCTTTGAGACACCCGTCTTCTGAGAGTTACTAGATCACCATAAACCTATCTTGCCAAAGCATCAGTTACTTTCTATTACATACGCTCTGAAACCTCCCATTTATAAGCATACTATGAAGAATATTCAGAAACACAAAGCAGGGTCTGCTTGAGACCTTGGTACGGTTTGTTTTCTATTTCTGCATCAGTGAATGCTTCAAAGTGTAATGACTACGAAAGAACCAGTTCATACTCTTGATTGGGTACAGGCAGGCCCCTGCTTGAGTATTTTAGGAGATTGTGCTAGTGGGCTTTTATGGACCATGTGTAATGACCTACCTTATAAAACCCTAGAGTAGTGTTCAGGTTTTTTGGGTTTTTTTGGTTTGTTTGGTTTTGTTTTTAATATAGTCTCTGTTTAAAGCTTTTTGTCACTGCAGCACAACGTATTCTGGCCCAAGGGAGTTTGGGGTTTCTGTTGTTTGAGTGGATACTTTTTGTGTTGCTGATTTTTTTGCAAGTTGGCAGTGAGCTGTTTCAAATTTCACTGTTATGCTAAAAATTATGGTTTAAAACAATGCTCTGTTCTTAAGATCCAAGTTTCTTTCTGTAAGAATCAGAGTAGTTTTGATATTACTCTAAAATCATGAGTAAAATTCTGATCCAGTTGAGGTCAGTAGCAAACTCAATACTGATTTCACCTGGGCCCAAACTTCCATTTCTTTCTTTCAAAATGATTTTAAGATATTCCTTGACATCTCAGAAATAAGAATTGTATGTAGCTTGATTTTATTCCAGAACTAAACTACAGTTCAGGTTTGAAGCAGACCAGTTGCTCACCTCTTACATTTGTCCACTCTTTTAAAGAGTGCTTTGGGAGGTGGGAGGAAAAAGAGAAGATAGTAGGGGAAGGCAAGATCATGTATTCCAGGAACTTAAAAAAAAAATCCCGTAACCATATACAGCTGCAGTTTTGTTTTCTGTTTGCTTGTTTTTAAAAAAAGCTCTTATACAATAACCTTGAGCAGGATAAGTAAATTTCAATGAAAGCTACTTATTGCATGTAACTTTGGCCATCACCTAAGTGATTTTATTATACTCAGTGGCACAAATAATGATTATACGTAACTGTTGGTTCTTGTAACCATTTAAGTAGTCTTGTAGATTTGTATGTGAATCTTCACAAAAGAAATATGTTTCGAATGTATGTATGAGAACATTTTCAGCTTTCATAAAGATAATTTTGGAATGCTGAAATATTAATTTGCAAAAGATGCAAATACATACTCATTCTGGATAGCTCTACAGAATATATTTAAACATAAAAGAGGTGGCATGATTGAAACGTAGAAAATATTTACCAGGGATTATACATACTTTAAGCATGAGTTACCATAGTTGAAGAAACATATCTCATATTTCTAAATATATACTTCACAATGTAAAATTTTATTTGAAAACAGACTTTTGTTATGATGAACATTTATCATAGAATTTTCTTAAAACCCTGAATCTTAAACCAACTGATACTTAAGTCACAAATTTCAAAAGTAAATTTTGAAAAGTGGGTAATCTAGGTCACTGAGATTGTGAAATACAAGTTAAAGGATGGATCTGCAAACGGTATAATTATGAGATAGATTTTAGCATTTAAAGAATTCAAAAAAAAATCAATATCCAAGATGAACTTATTGCACATAGTCTAATTAACAGCTGTGAATTTCAGCTATTCTCATTGTGTTATAGCTTAGAATGTACGCTTAGAATAATTAGCTGGCATTTTTTTATTTGTATTCAATATCAAGCTCTTACTATCACAAGTGATAGCCAAATTTAGTGAGAGGTTTGTTGTTGTCGTTGTTTTATTTTGTTTTTTTTTTAGAAGTAGAAAGTATGACTATTAGTTTACAAATATTGGAGGAGGGAATTAGAAGATGTGTCAGCTGGTACATACCCATAGTGTCTGACTTTTTTTTAAGTGTATTTGAAGATGGCTCTCTTAAATGAACTCTTCCTTCTAGTACTTCCATATTTCAGTGGCAGGTAATTATTATGCACATTTGCTCCTCAATCTTGCAGGCACTAATTCATGGACTAAACAGACATTACTATTCCATCACTATCAACTACAGGAAGAATGAACTAGAACAGAAGGTAACTATTTTAGTTTTTATTCAAAGTACAAAGAACATTATATGTCTATTTAAAGTTGTGGCAATATTGTGATTTTAATTGCTGATATTTTTAGTAGGTATTTTAACTCTTCTGAAGTACATGACGCCTCTTCCAGAAACTGTTTATGTATATAGTGATGATGATGAAACTTCCCCAAAACGTGTTCTAATAATCATATCAGTATTTTACAGCATTTTTTTCCAAATGTTTTACTAAGCTGTTGTTCTTAGTGGTTGTACAGTGCTGGGAAGTCCTCATGCTGAGACCACTTCAAAGTTTCAAGTTCAGTGATGTGTCCGAAAGCTAAAGTAGCTGCATTAGGTTTGCAATCACAGATTGGAATTCCTGAAGCTGAAATGGAATTGCATGACAAAGGCATCTCAGGTTCTTTATAGGCATCTTTGCCTATAACCTTTGACTTATAGTCATTTCTGCAGAAGGTGCTTTCATGGGGTGTAAGTGGAGCTGCCCGAGACTTCATCTACTCTCAGGAAGTAGTGATGTCCTAATTAACTTTGTGCATTTACAAAAAAACTACCGTCCACTGAGTGCTGGTAACTTTAATGTCAAATTTACCCTTGTTACAAGTAAAATCCTCCAGCTTTACAATCTCAACTAGTTGGACAAAAAAGGAAATAAAGCTTATTTATCATCTACTGAAGCTAAGGCTTGAAAAGGCAGATCCTGTTCTCAGTTATGCCTGTGTGTGCTCATGGCTTTATTACAGTTACAACTTGATCTCACAGTTGGAATTCATGATGCACAGGTCAGAATAGTTTTCTCACTTTGACTTTAGGGGGCTAGAAGTAATAAAAACAGCTTTGAATCATGGTAGAATATGTATGCAGATCAGGGAGCTGAGAAGAATTTGTGAAATTCGTAGCCCTTTTTAGGACAGAATCACACTGTCAAGACCTCAGTGTTCCTAAGGAGCATTTGCTGATCTGTATGCAGAAACTGATTGAACAAAACCAGCTACCTTGGGAAATGGTTACGAAGTTTCCAGAGGTGGTTTAAATTAAAACACAAGAATTTGGCCAGTCTAATTTTTCTAAACTTCCAAGTGCATATTTGGCTTAAGGGCTTTGCATTATGTAAATGGCACCATTGGAAATCACTGAATAATTTTGGCTAAGTCATAAGAAATTTAATATATGAGGCATCAAGTATCTCCATAAATCTTCGATAAAGCAAGGTTCGTATTTCAAAAACAGCTTGTGGGGTGGTCCGTTAGCTCCGTTTATAATACGACAAGTAGATGTTTCGTTATGATAGTATGTAATTTATGATGCATGTTTTAAGCAGTTTTTATTTTGCAGATGTTGCTAAACTTACATAAGAAGAGTTGGATGGAAGGTTTGACGCTCCAGGACTACAGTGAACATTGCAAACTGAACGAAACAGTAGTGAAGGAGATGTTGGAATTAGCTAAGAATTATAACAAGGTACTTGCATTCCAAAACGACAGGGTATTTGCAACTGTCTGTGAAGTTTGCTTCATTTCAGAAGTCCATTTTGCAAGGACTAGAGTAGAAGTTGCAGGAACTCTTTTGAGTCATAGTGCTTACTATCATACCAGTTTTCAGGATTAGGAATTTTATGCTGTTTTGAATGATCTTTATTCAGCAAATTGTTTTACAGAGAACTGGGTTTGGTTAAATTATGCATAATTTGGTTAAATTATAGACAAAGAAGTACATCTGTAATGGCCTTGCGGAGTCTGTTTCTGAGTTTTTCATCAGCTGTGTATCACTTTCCTATGAAGTTACCTATTAACTTTTTTGAAGTACCAAAATAACTCTTCAATCTTCTTTTTTTTTCTCCAATCTAAACTAGAAAAGTGTTTAATTAAGTGTTTAGCTCTAAAATGGGAATAATTAATTTAGTGTGTAAATGTTGCCAAGAGAATGTACAGATCCTAGAGGGCAAAATAAGCAATTGATTGTGTTCATTTCTTTAGTCAAGGACTACTTGATCAGACTTGGGTATAGTAGAATAAAGATCTATCAATATTATTCCATTAGGTAGATTGATAGATACTTCCTCATTGCAGAGCCTAAGTCCATGTCCTTTTAGATAAAGAAAATAATGCTTTTGTGAGAAAGTGATTTGTACTGTTTTAATACTAGTGCTTACACTTAAACCTGTTTATGAATTCTAAATCTCAGCACTCCCTCAGTAGTGTCAATCATTCTTGAAATTACAAAAGTACCTTTTTTTAAACTTCTTGTTAAACAAAGGAACAAAAATCAAAGTCATATTTACTAGGTAAGTAAACAGATTTACTTTATACAGACACGGTATTTGAAGACAACAGAAGTTATAAAAGTGTATTAAAGGAGGTAACTTGGATTAAATAGTATATAAAGATTTACTGAGAATCAAACCTTCAATAGTTGGAGTAATGTAGGTAATTTTGATTTTTGCCTTACTGCTTTAACTACCTTTGACTAGCAATACACATAATTTAAGACTTTTACTTAAAACAGTTTCGTGAATACATCTTGCTTTTCTAACAATAAAACCATTCATGAGTGTTCCTGTTGATCTTTTGCACTATCACTTAGTAATTAAAAACATGCCTGTTGAAAAGCTGAAGTGCCTTTTCTTTTGACTTTCTGAAATGTGTTGCTGTTTGATTTTTTTTTTTTTTTTGAGGGAGAGAGAGAAGAGAGAGAGAGAGAGAATTATACTTTAAGAATCTTGTGGCTTGGGGAAAAAGTAAATGAATTCTGAAACACTGACCTTTTCTGTGTTTCTTTCACAGGCTGTTGAAGAAGAAGATAAGATGACACCTGAACAGCTGGCAATAAAAAATGTTGGCAAGCAGGTGAGGTGCGATGAATTAGAGTGAGGTGGAATGATAAGCTTGGTTCATTCTAAATATTAATTTCCTTACATGTGCATAGGTGATTTTAGTTCTATGTACAAGATTCTCAACTCTGCAAATAATTAATCTATTTTTGCTCAATATTGCTGTGTCAGGTGTAATTGGCTTTTGACTTTAGGAAATCTGCAGAATACCTGCAAGTCATGTTCCACATGCATTTGTATTAGGTGCTGAGTACTCTTCGGATGCCACAGATTTTTCATTTTTTCCTCTAAGGAGATCCATAAAAATATCTAAGTCTGTTTTAGTGGTATGGAGAGACCAAAACCATGGAGGCCCAAACTGGCAAACAGACAAAAAGGCAGGGAGATGGTTTCTGAATTACCGCAGCTAAAGAGGCAGCTCGCCTGCATGCCCAGTTCATGATCACTGTGGGAGGGTGCTCAGCTCCAGTGCACGTGTTCACAAGTAGGCCACGTTGCTCCACACTGATATTGAAGAAAAACAGGTTAGCTGAAATCAAAAACACCTACTCAATCCAATCTATTCTTTGCAGTATCAGGCTACAGTATCCTTGTAAATAATTTGACAGAAAACTATTTCTATATTTGATTTTAATCTAAATGTTGAGGAAATGTACTGTGGTGGGGTAGAGGAGGACCAAAATCAAATTGGTAAGAGATTTTCTTCAAAATTCAAGAACGACAATGGAAACAAGTATCTTTAAAAACATTCAGTAATTCCTTAAAGGAACAGCATTTATTGTATTGCTAGTAGTACTGTAAGAATTTAAAGGGTTCTGTATTACTCTTCTATGTCAGCTTCTAGCAGCAGTGTCAAAACATATCTGTAGTGTTGTTTAGTCACTCGTGTATTTCTGCAGCATTCAGAACAGTGGCCAAAATAAATTTGCATTATAACCCTTATATGTACAGATTTATACATGTGTGTTTATGCACACCTACATATACATAAATATATATATATTTAAAATAAAAAATGTAGGGAAGTATATATTTTTAAGGATTATGACAAAATCTCAAATAGAACCTAAACTTAATTTCTCATTTAAATCATTATGAATATGTGGTTAAAATCTTATTTTGATTTTTTTGAAGTTTCTAATGATACAGATTTCCAAAAGCAACAATAATATTTATATTTTTTTCTGAAATGTGTGTGATAATAATAGACTACTTATTGTAGTCTAATTACTTAATGGTAATTCTGAGTGTGTGTATATATATATATATGTACGTGTGTGGTTAAGTTTATAACCAGAAATAATCTATTCTTTGCAAATGCGTAAAAATGCCCACATCAATTTGAGTAATAGTGTGTGGGGATGTGTATTTTCAAAAGGTTTTTGAGACTTCAGTTTTGCAGAACACTTGCATATATAAATAGGCTTTTTCCCTCTTTTTTCCATGGAAATAAATGTTAATTTTACTGCAGTTAGTAAGACTATTCAAAGTCTATGTGTAAGAGTTTTGAGTCTTTACAGGATTAGAACACAAATTTGTACAATCTATGAAAACATGTTGCACCATACCAGAACTAGGATTAAAATATTGGCCTCATTGACGTGCATGCTCTTTGATCTGCATGGAATCAGAATTTCCTCTAAAGTTTTTATATAATGTTTTTTATGGCTGTACTATTACCAAGTTAATTTGCTATATGGGTTTTTCAGTCTGTTAACCTATGTGATGTACCTTTTGGGATTTTCATGGTTTTCATTCTGGAGTTTTTAAATTTGAGAAGTTTAAGATACTTATAAATTTAATACTCTTTTAAATTTAAGAGACTATTAGCAGGCAGAGCGAAATTCTGGATAGCTGAGATGAATGAGAGCTTTCCCAAGCCTGGGAGACCCTGCCAAATGGTTTGTGGCATCTTGTAGGACTTGGAGCTTTCGTGGTTTCTCTTCTGGTGCTAGATAGAAATTTACTTCCTTTTACCTGTCCTCAGCTTCTCTGAATGACTGTAAGGACTCATAAAATCTTATTCATGGAAATTCATTCATTTGCCAGCTTAGAAAGGAAAACTTGGGAGCTTCGCTAACCTGTGCTCTTTAATTCAGTCTTCTTAAATAGAACTGAAATATATGGAATCCTTCAGTGATGTTTTTCAGCCATTTGTCTCATAGCATACTTTGTATTTCAGGACCCCAAACGTCATTTAGAAGAGCATGTGGATGTGCTGATGACCTCAAACATTGTCCAGTGTTTAGCTGCCATGTTGGATACAGTTGTATTTAAATAACCAATTTGCTGCTTATGGTGTTTTCTGTGTATATTTGTTTATTGTTTCAAGTACAAGCCAGAGACTTGTTGAGGCTAAGTTTGATTAAACGGAGACATCTGACTTCATTTGCAGTGTAAGTGCAGCACAAAAACACTTTCGGTCTCTAATTGTGCCGTTGCTTCTGTTTCTTTATGTCAGGGTCTTTACAGATTCCAAAGCAATTCAAGAACACATTGTTGGCAAAATGTATTACATTTTCATTTAATATGGGGCAGGGGGAGGGGGAAATCAGCAGTACATATATATTTTGATTGTTGCAACATAATAAAAATACATTTACAAACCTGTCTGGAAGTGCTGGAAGGCCTCTTTTCGGTGAAAGTTGGAAGAAATTAACAGTGTAGGAAAAAGCACTGCAGGTGAAATCTGACTTTTCTACTTACTATAAAACTACTGAGATACGAATTTGTAGGATAGCAAAGGAATAAAATTGCCTCCCATTGATTACTAAGTACTTACCACACACACACACACACACAAAGTAATAGCACTGAATTCAGAGGACATTAAAAAAAGAAAATAACTAAAAATTGCTGTGTCAGCTGCGTATCAGTATTATTCAAGCCGTAATAACTGCAAAAGACAGTTGCCCTTAAGAACTGGAAGGCAGCTTTGCTGATAACAAAATTGCCCGATGCTCTCACAAGCAGAGTCGTAAGTAGCAGTATTTCAAGAATAATCATTAAAATAGCAGAGCCTATGCTAAATTTTTTGGTCCTCTGAAAGTAGGTCTGACAGGAGGGAAGGTATATGAGCTGTCCATACATATAAATAAATATATATTTTTATTTAAATATATATGAGTCCCAAGTGGAATATGACATTTAAAGCCCTTTCCACTGACAAGAAGGGGAAACATGGGGAGGCAGGTGGGTTGATTGCTGGATTTTAAGCAAAGCCAAGTAACAAAAAAAAAAAAAAAAAGAAAACAAAATCATTCTCCCAAACTTTTACGTATTGGATAGTAGTTAGGCAGCTTTGATTCTTTAGTCTGATCAAGTGTGTTCTCTTTCAGTTCATAGACTATATTTTGTTTAACTACGAGAAAAAAAATAGGCTGCTCTGAGGCAGGTGAATACTTTAAAATGGCTACATCCATCTCTTTTTGTTAAAGATGATTTTTAAATTATTTAACTTACTTGCATAGTGGATAATAGTCCCCCCAAAATTGTCGTCTTTTTCCACCTAGTGTCTGCTAATTTTCTGCTGCTTATTGACTAAAATTCAAGCATTTTTATTTTATTTAAAATTTCATATCTAGGCAAATTCACTATTTTCAGATAACGCAAGTTACATTATCTCAGAGTATATTTAGCATTTACTTCAGAGGGAAACGAGTGCAGATTTTTGCAGCCGCCCTCCTTGCGGTCCCTGTCCTGCCCCTTGGCGGGCAGTGGGGCTGTGACCAGGGAGGCGGCAGCCGCGGTGCTCAGGGCGCTCCCCGCAGCCGCTGGAAGCGCTTCCGTGCCCTGCAGACCGCGTTCCTGCTGAGCACGGGGGTGCCCGGGCCTCGCAGCTGCCTGCAGAGGGGTTGGCTGCATCGCGGGGTCAGCTGGGGACAGCCGGGGACGGGCACCACTGCTGGGTGGCGGCAGTGCCGCTGTCCCCACGCGCCCCGCAGTGAGGGGGGCGCCAGGCTTGGCAGCCCTCGGGTCCCGTGGCGCTGCAGAACCAGAGACGCGGCTGCTGCGATGCCGCCGCTATCGCAGCGCGTGAGAGGCCGGCGCGAGCAGGAGCTGCACTAGCAAGTCTCACGTGTTTTAAATCAGTTTTGCAAATCTCCAGCTTGCAGGGAGTAGGGGAAGACAATCCGTGGGACGAGCAGGTCTGCAGCATGGGCTGTGGTCCGCTCTGTCCAGGGCCCAGTCTGTTTTGCATGCACAATTTTCCTTTCACAAAGCTGTGTGAAAACCCACGAGGCTAAGGTTTGGGGCATCTTTCTTCCTTTTCGCCTAGTGTTTTAGGAGATGGAGCATTTCGAAGCATGCGTGCAGGCGGTACCCTGAAAAGCAGCAGCCCCTACAGCATCTTGGAGGAAGAAAGAGGCTTCCAAGCAGCCACCTTGTGAGGCTCCCGCCGCAGCAGCGCAGACCTTCATTAACAGCTTGACCCCTCGTCACCTGTCAGCGCGCAGGGCTGGCATATTGTATTAGCGAGGCTCCCTCCTCCATTCTGTGACAATTCTATAACACCACCTGCCATGGCAAACCCACCTATTACACCAGTTTAGGAGTTGTGCACACTGAAGATTTTTGGCATATATTAGCACTTTGCGTGATTGGCAGCACACCGTGGAATTCATTGCAGCCCTGCATGGCTATGGGTTTAGCTGTGTAATTTAGGGCAGCATTTCCCGATGGTTATCTGTGTTTTGACCCATCTCCTGCCCGTATATCTAACCCCATTAGCTTTCAATCAGTTCCAAGCCGGGGAGTGCAAGGGTGGGAGCGCTAGTGGCAGGAGCAGTATTTAATGCTGTTGTTGATCAAACTGTTTGATTCACACCAAAAGGAGGTATGGGATGCTGCGTGTGCCTTACCAACAGCATGTGAATAAAACCATAAACTTGTGTTGGCTCTTTGCTTCATTGAAGATTATTGGCATACTTTATTTGCAGAGAACATGTATGCCAGGCTTCCACGAAACGCCGAATAACCGCACTAGGTCACAACTAAGCAGCAGAAGAAAGTACTGGGTTGCGGTGAGATTTGGGAGTGTGGAAATAGGGGTTGTGAGAGGCGAGCCAGCTCGTAGCCGTCTCCGCGATAGTGTTTGCAAAGTTTCAGCCTGGCTCCAGCCGGGTTTGGTTTTGCCACGGGATGTCCCTGGCTGCATTAGCCACCACCGAGATGTGGATCAGGCTGCAGGTGTCAGCTGGAAGGAGGTGGGATCCGCCAAACACTAGAAGCCCAAACAGTCAAAGGGGAAAATATGAAAGGGGGGGGAAAATGAAGGAAGAGAACTCCTCCCCAGGCACATATCGGTGCTGGGAACCTCGCAGGGTGCCTAGGAGAGGCAAAGCGAGGAGGCTGGTGCAGGAGGCACAGGAGCGGCCGGGGCACACAGAGGCGGAGGGGACAGGCAGCTCTCCGGCACATCCGCGCCCCGCGGAGGGTCCCGCCGTCAATGAGCCCCGCGCAGGGGCCGCGGCTGCTCCGCTCTCCGGCCGCCGGGCTCCGCGCCCCGGGAGGGCCCACGCGCGTCCCCGCCGCGAGGCGGGCGCCCAGGGCGAACCTGCCGCACGGATCTCCCCGCGGCGAGCGGCAGGAGGCGAACCCGCCCTCCGCGGCGTTTTGCCGATAATCTGCGGCGTTACAGCGCCCAGATGAAATATTTATCTCCTAAAGAAGCCGTAAACATCACGGCAAACACATTAGGGCACTTTGGCGGCGCGGCTTATGATTATTTCAGAACTTGATTCGCTGCGGCGGGGGGAAGGCCGCCGGGCCGCGCTTTAATGGGGACGGGAGCTGCGTTTCCCCCGCGACGGGGCGCGGGGCCGCGCGGAGGCTCCGCGCCGCGGGCAGGCGAGCAGTGCGCCCCGCGGAGCTGCGCGGGAGCGCCGGCCGGGCAAAGGGGCGCGCACGCGGTGCTCGGGGGAGCGCGGCGCTGGGCGGGTATTTCCAGCCGTAGGCATAAAAAATAAATAAACAAAAATTCTGGAAAGGTCGCGTAATAACGAGCTCTTATAGCAAACACACGGTTCCCTTCCCCCCACCTCGCCTTCCTCCTATCTCACAATAAAATCATCTCCTTCAATTTGCCATGATCGTCGCGACCAGGAGCCAGGTGATTATCCTAATTAATGTCTATCTAATTAAATTACTGTCAGCGGTTAACCAATGGCAGGAGCCGTTTCATCCTCTCCACAAGCAGCAAGATCAAAAGTGAGTCTTTCCTGATTGCTGCATAGTGTCAATTGGCCAATCTCTTCTCCCAGGGAAGGAAAAAAAAAAAAAAAAAAGTAAATCAAACGTTTGGGAAGCATTTGGTGGATGAAGTGCTTTCTGTCTAGTGAGGGTCCCAGGATGTCTAGCTTCTGATACTGAGGAGCCCTTCCAGAACCAGGGACTGAAGGGTTATTCCTGTGGTGCTAGAGCTATGCAGCTGGAGCATTGTCTTTCTCCCTCTATCATGCTCTCCAAGAAATTTCTCAATGTGAGCAGCAGTTACCCACATGCAGGCGGATCCGAGCTTGCCTTGCATGATCATCCCATTATCTCGACCACTGACAACCTGGAGAGAAGTTCACCTTTGAAAAAAATTACCAGGGGGATGACGAATCAGTCAGATACAGACAATTTTCCTGACTCCAAGGACACACCAGGGGACGTCCAGAGAAATAAACTCTCTCCCGTCTTGGACGGGGTCTCTGAGCTTCGTCACAGTTTCGATGGATCTGCTGCAGATCGCTATCTGCTCTCTCAGTCCAGCCAGCCCCAGTCTGCTGCCTCTGCTCCTAGTACCATGTTCCCTTACCCCAGCCAGCATGGACCTGCTCACCCAGCCTTCTCCATCGCCAGCCCCAGCCGCTACATGGCTCACCATCCTGTGATCACCAACGGAGCTTACAACAGCCTCCTGTCCAACTCTTCTCCGCAAGGCTACCCCGCGGCGGGCTACCCGTACCCGCAGCAGTACGGCCATTCCTACCAAGGGGCTCCTTTCTACCAGTTCTCCTCCACGCAGCCGGGGCTGGTGCCCGGCAAGGCTCAGGTCTACCTGTGCAACAGGCCACTCTGGCTCAAATTCCACCGGCACCAGACCGAGATGATCATCACCAAGCAGGGGAGGTAAGCGCCGCTCCGCGCTGCTCCGCGCCGCGCCGCGCCGAGCCGAGCCGAGCCGGGGGACCGGGCCGAGCGGCCGCGGCGCCGCCGCCGCCCCGGGGGAGCCGCAGCCGGGGCTGCCTCCGGAGGGTCCCCGCTCCCCGGCCCTTCCCCGCGGAGGGCTCAGCCTTTCGGGGAGGGAGTTTTTGATTTTTTTCCCTCCGTCGCTACTAGGCGCTCTGAGGATAAGGTACAACGGGCTGCTTCCTATGTGTGTATCGCTGGTGCTGGATTTTTCTTTTTGTTTTTTCTTTTTTTTTTTTCGTTTAATAGGCGCATGTTCCCTTTCCTAAGTTTTAATATTTCTGGTCTCGATCCCACGGCTCATTACAATATTTTTGTGGATGTAATTTTGGCGGATCCCAACCACTGGAGATTTCAGGGAGGCAAATGGGTTCCTTGCGGCAAGGCGGACACCAATGTACAAGGCAAGTTCCTCCAATTAACACTTTTCCCGACACATATGTAGGTGAGAATGATTAATTAAAGCCTTTGTGGAGTGTCTTAGGCGATTGCTTAAACGAGAATGATCCAATGATGCTATTTAAATAAATGGAGGGGTGGGGGATAGAGTAAAAGATATTTGGAAAATGCTGTTTTAATGATGCTCGGGTAAAATGGAGGGAGTTTCAGCAGTAAAATGCTGCTAACTTTAACACGGTGCTTAGACCCCATGCTCGGCTGTAGTGGCAAAGCCAGACTAAGCGGGTGAGCTGTGATGTGCTGGTGTTTTTGTTGTTTTGCTTAGGAAATCGTGTGTACATGCACCCCGACTCCCCCAACACGGGTGCCCACTGGATGCGTCAGGAAATCTCCTTTGGGAAACTAAAACTTACAAACAATAAAGGAGCATCAAACAACAACGGGCAGGTCAGTGAGAGAGATGCCCTGCAAGCCGTATTTTTTGTTGCTTTAGACAAAGTCCCCCAGTCTTCGATCGGATCTCTATGGGATCGTGTTGTTAGGTGGAAAAGAAAAAACGGGGGCGGGGGATTAAAACACAAGCCCCTCACTTATGTTGTCGGCGGCCTCGCAGGTTCCCGGTGCCTGCCCGGTGTCTCCCTGTGCGCGGCGGGTCCCGCGGCTGCGGCTCGTTCCGCACCCCAGCGCGCCCCGTCCTCCCCGCTCTAATCCCCTCTTCTCTCCCCGGCCCCCTCCCTGCCTTCTCTTTGCCCGACAGATGGTGGTTTTGCAGTCCCTACACAAATACCAGCCCCGCTTGCATGTGGTGGAGGTGAACGAAGACGGGACGGAGGACACCAGCCAGCCGGGCAGAGTGCAGACCTTCACCTTCCCCGAGACGCAGTTCATCGCGGTCACCGCCTACCAGAACACCGATGTAAAGAGCAACCCGGTCCCCTCCGCTCCCGGCCCTGGGCGCCGCGTTTGTGTTCCCGGCCACGGGTCTTCCCATCCTCGGCCTCAAAGTTGCCATTTTGCATCCGCCGAGGCTAGCGAGCCCCAACCCCTCGGCGCGCTCTCCTGCCGCGGGTGCCTGCGCTTCCTCGGAGAGGCTCCCGTTCGCTCCCGTTCGCTCCCGTTCGCTCCCGTTCGCTCCCGCAGGCAGCCGGGCCCCCGGGCGCGCTGCTCCTTGCCGAGCTCGCGGCTTCCTTGCGGGGCCAAGCAGAAATTCTCCCGGCGCGTTTGCTGCTAGGACTAGAGCCCGCTATTTATCCCCGGCTCGTTATCTTCGCGTCGGGAAGAGCTCGGATCGCTGCTAGAGCTTAAGCGCTAAATCTGCAAAAATCAATTAACAACCTCATTGACTGCACTGGGGGCGACGGAGCAAGTTCCTCAAATGAAAATCTCGTTAATGCTTGGCTACGTTTTGCAGCGGTCTGTTTTGGCTGTGGACTCGTGCCCCTTTTATCTTTCAAGTGACATATGCTCGGGCCACCTTTTTGCTTTAATTGTATCGCTAGATATATGTAAACTCTTGGTTACCGTTTTGTGGTAACTCCTGTCGAGATTTAAATGGATTCATGGCCATCCAACACGAATAATCATACTTCTGAAAATATGGGGTTAAATATAACCTTTTAATCGTTATTTTGGGGAGAATAAAGTAGATCTTAAATTTCGCCTTTGATCTCTAAAAGCACGTTGGAGTTTTGTATTCCGCATTTCAAAGAGATGCAGTCTGATCCACTAGAGCAATGCATGGTCATTAAAAATGTATTGGCTGAACTCGAGTACCCCTTTCGTACTCTCACAAGGTGCCTTGTGCCCCTCTGTCCCCTAGATCACGCAGCTGAAAATAGACCACAACCCCTTCGCCAAAGGCTTCCGCGACAACTACGACACGTGAGTAATGCCGAGGTTTATTCCCCATCTGCGGCCGCGCATCAGTGTCAAAACGCGGGGCCGCAAGGCGCGGATTGAGCGGGCTTGAAACTGCACCGAGGGAAGAGCGGATTCTGGAGGGAGGGAGGGAGAGAGGAAGGGTGGGGGGCACTGAACGCTCCCCCGACGGGCGGGCGCGCAGGGGCCGCGCAGAGCCGCACTGAGCTCTCCGCGGTGCTGGCGGCGCGCGGCGCTGCCCGCGCTCCGCACAACGCGCAGCCTGCGCGCCTGGGCCCGCGTCCTGCTTTGGCGCCTAGGTGGTTGGTGTCTGTTTATCCTGACTTTTGTCCCTGCGCCAGTTTCCAAGTTTCTTTTTGCCCTCTTGAGCTCACGGTTCCCAGGAGGCTCCCGCGCAGGGCGAGTGTGAATAAGCCCGGACTCCGCAGGAAGAAACAATTCTTGGTCTCGTTTTTTTCTTCGCTGTTTGTTATTATTATTAATTTCCCTTCTGTATAGAGCTGAAAACTCCCCAGTTTTCATCGCGGCGGCCCCTGTGCGGCCTCTGCCCGTGCGCCTAGCTCCTCGAAGGCTTCAGCCCTCCAGGCCCGGCCGCAGGGCCTGGGCGCCCCGACACCACGGGGACGGCCCGCTCAGAGCGGCGGGCGCCGACGGCCGCTGCTCGACGTATTAGCGGAGCGGCGGGGCTACCCCTGCTCACCCGACCCGCGGCTCCCATGGCTCGCTCGCCCCTCCACGTCTATAGCTGCAGCCCTGCGGGACAGGGCGGCCGCGTCGAGCGGGGAAATGTCGCTTTCCCTACCCGGACAGGCAGCGCGTGCAGAGGGCATAAACCCCACGCGTAGTTTCAGCGGCTGCTTAAGCCCACCCGCTCCCGCCGCAGCGCAGCTCTCCCGGCAGCGGGATTGAGCCGCGGGCCGAAGTGGTGTGAGCGGGGCCCGGGGCCTAGTGGCGGCTCCCCGCACCGGGCACCTCTGTCCCGGCTGCTGCGGCGGGACTGGTCGCCCTGGAGGGCCCCGCGCTGCTCCTCGGGCGGGATGCGCCGCCTCTGAACAGGCTTCGTGGCTTTTGCCTCTAGGCTTTTTCTCCTTTTAATTTTTAATTTTTATTTTTTTTATTAGGGAAAACTTTATAGGGCGTCACTTTAAAGGAGACAGGGGGAGGGGGAATCTTCAATGTTGTCTAGCACGTTGAATTTGCTTAAGGGCCAAGTTTATTTTGGATAAGAAATTCCAGGAGGCGTGGAGGGTTAATTAAAGCGCAGTTTTAGCCTGAATTAAATACAGATAGTAGTTATTCATCCATTAAAGTTTTTATAACCGCAAATTGCAGCCCAGCATGGGAGATTTATATATAGGTCACGCAGGGAACACTAGTTGCGTCTGGTTTTACATTTCCTACAGTAGGTGTTTAAAGATTAGTTTAATCTAAACGTTGTAAAATGTTGATGGTGTGTCTGTGACTCTCAATAATAAGTGTTAAACAGCCGATAGGGATCCGCGGGTTGCCATTCACGCTTTTCTCTGCAAGCGGCCGCGTTGCCTGTTGCGCTTCTGCGGGTATTGGTCACTGTGTCACAGAGAGGATTTCCCGGGGCGCTTGAAAAGCCGTCGGGATGCGGAACTCAGATGTGAGCTCAAAACCTGGTATCACTGAGCGCGAACCTGTGCCCTGCAAAGCCCTGCGGTCTTGAGAGTTGCTCTGAGTGCAGCTTCTCCCTCGGGCTCCCTATCGGGGCTGATCGGGAGCGCTCAGAGAGCCAGCGCATAGGCCGCTTCGCGGGGCTCTCGTCGGGGCCGACTCGCAGAAGCGCCGGGTTTGGGGTGCGGAGCGGTGCAGAGCGACATGCAGGCGCCGTGGTCGAGGAGAGGGGCCGCAGGGCACCAGGCCTGTCGCCGACACCCACTTCTGTGTCCTTGTCTTCGACAGGATCTACACTGGCTGCGACATGGACCGGCTGACGCCGTCCCCCAACGACTCGCCGCGCTCGCAGATCGTGCCCGGGGCCCGCTACGCCATGGCCGGCTCCTTCCTGCAGGACCAGTTCGTGAGTAACTACGCCAAGTCCCGCTTCCACCCCGGCGCAGGAGCCGGCCCGGGGCCCGGCGCCGACCGCAGCGTGCCCCACACCAACGGGCTGCTCTCCCCACAGCAAGCCGAGGAGCCAGGGGCACCCTCCCCGCAGCGCTGGTTCGTCGCCCCTGCCAACAACCGCCTCGACTTCGCCGCCTCCGCCTACGACACGGCCACCGACTTCGCGGGCAACGCGGCCACGCTGCTCTCCTACGCGGCGGCCGGCGTGAAGGCGCTGCCGCTGCAGGCGGCCGGTTGCGCGGGCCGCCCGCTGGGCTACTACGCCGACCCGTCGGGCTGGGGGGCGCGCAGCCCCCCGCAGTACTGCAGCAAGTCGGGCTCCGTGCTCTCGTGCTGGCCCAACAGCGCGGCGGCGGCGCGCGTGGCCGCCGGCAACCCCTACCTGGGCGAGGAGGCGGAGAGCCTGGCCCCGGAGCGCTCCCCCCTGCCCGGCGCCGAGGACTCCAAGCCCAAGGATTTGTCCGACTCCAGCTGGATCGAGACGCCCTCCTCCATTAAGTCCATCGACTCCACCGATTCTGGGATTTACGAGCAGGCCAAAAGGAGGAGGATCTCGCCCTCGGACACGCCGGTGTCCGAGAGCTCGTCGCCCCTCAAGAGCGAGGTGCTCGCCCAGCGGGACTGCGAAAAGACCTGCGCCAAGGACATCGGCTACTACGGCTTCTACTCGCACAGCTAGGCGCGGGCCCCGCGCCGGCCCCGCCGCCTTTTGCACAGCGACCTCCGCGCTCAGCGCACCGGCCCCCGCCCCGAGCCGCCCCCTCGCACCGCTCGCGGCCCCGGGCGGGAGGCCGAGACGGAGCCGCGAGCGCCGCCGCCCTCCCCGCTCCGCGCCGCTCCGCTCCGCGCGGTGCCCCGGGGGCGCGGGCGGCAGCAGCTCCGCCGCGGCCGCTCCCTCCACTCATAGAAGTAGGACGCGTTAGACTCTCGCCAGCCGTGCAGCGCTTCCTTCCTTTTTTCCACGGATGGATAATAAGGGATACTAGAAACAGTGGGGAAGAAAAAAAAAAAAAAGGCCTGTGAAATGCCTGTACATACTACTCAATTTATTGTAGCCTCTTCCTTCCTTTTTTTTTTCTTTCTTATTTGTTTATTTTTGTTTTCATTGTGAAGTCACAAAGCTTAGCTCTTGTTTAAATTTCTTTATTCCCCTCCATTTCTTTTGCTTCCTCTACCCAGCCCCCTCCCCATGACTCGCCAGGTAAACACGCTTTCTAAACGCCCCGGAAATGCAGAACGGGCCATCGCTGTAGCAGCGGGTAATGGGTTTCTCACTTTCTCTGCAATCCCTCGCATGAAATAATTACGCCGTGCCCTGGGCTAACACAGCTAAGAAATAGCTGAGCTTTCCCTTCAAAAGAACAGAAATAACTCTTGTAGGAAAGTCCATTAAAGTAGCATGACGCCTTCCAAAAACCAAATTAACTGCCTCTGTATTTGTCTTTAAAAGGAATAGCTCGACAGCAGCAATATTATTATTTTTGTGGTATTTCTTTCCTCCCTTCGCCCGGCCCCCCAAGTGCCAAATCCATTACTGGCCCCTGCAGGTGCCAAATATGCTGACAAACTCTTTTCAAATTTCTTTGCAGTTTTCCCCTCTTTCTTTATATTGCTGTAAATCTTTGTAATGAATAATCTAAAAAAAAAAAAAAAAAAAAGCTATAGACGACTGAATTGTTGGTAACCATAGTGTAGTCCAGTGAAGATGAATTGTGAGTTGTATATTTTATTGCATTTAGTTTTGGAATTGACTTTTTCATAAAGTAGCTAACCGAGATCTGACTTCCTGGGGAATCAGCTGCGCATCTAAAGTAAGAGCGATACTTCCTGCAAACCTCTTATTCTATTAATGAAGGAGAAGTAATATCCCTCCAGGTACCCCCCGGCGAAGCAGAATAGTAAGTCTTCGGGTTTTGAGTAGCAAATCTATATAATTAACGCATTTTTATATGAAAGAAACAATTGCAAACTGAAATATGCATCAGGATAAATATTCAGTCTAGATTACAGTCGACGGGGAAATTTCCTAATAGAAATTCAGGGTCATAAACGTGTGTATATTTTTGACTCTTCTGTAAATCGAATGTTGTGATTTTTATATTTGTTCTGTTATGTCCGTGGAACTGAATAATTTATACCAGTACATGCTCCATTGAGAAATGTTTCGGTTTTGGCCCGTTTGTATCGTCTGTGTATAACAAGTAAAATAAACCTGGCAAAACGCTCACGTCGTGTCTGCGAGCGCTTTCCTGGGCGCAGCGCCGGGTTCCGGCCCAACGCGCTCGGGGCTCCTCGAGGGGACCCCGCTGCTCCCCCCGTGCTGCAGCTTCGTCTTCGGGGCCGCATCCCCTCCCGGTGCGGGTTTGCTGCCGTTTTGCGGGGAGGGCGAAGGGCAGGGACATGAACGCCGTGTCGGGCCTGAGCGGTCTTAGCGAGCCGGGTCTTCAAGCTCCCAGGCGCGGAGGGAGTCGCAGACTGGAGCAGGGGACGGAGCGGGCGGCTGGGGCCTCGCCTCGCCCCGCCAAGCGCGGACGGGTCCGCGGCAGCAGCCGCGCGTTGCGCCCCGGCCGCGCGGCGTGTCCCGGCCTGGCTGCTCCGCGCCCGGCAGCTCCGCGGCACCGACGGCCCCTGCAGCAGGGGCGCGGGAGCCTGGCCACAAATGCAGCGCGTCCCCCGCCCCCGGGCAGCGGCGGGCGCGGAGAAATGCGGGTCCTGCTGCCGAGACGGAAGGCGCTGGTGCCCTCCCTGCGGAGCGGCCCCGGCGGCGCGGGGCTGTCCTGGAAACCCGCGGTGTTCGCGCCCTTCCCGCTCCCCGGCTCCGAGGCGGCGCGAGGGGAGCGGCCGCTGGGCCCCTCCGCGGCCGTTGCGAAAGGCGGGAAACCCAGACAGGAGCTGCCGGCGCGAGCGCAGCCGCCGCCTCAACGGCTTCGTGCCCCGCGGCGGCCCGCAGATCGCCAGGGGTTTGGCTGGGTTTTGCTCGGTGGGGTTTGTCTGGGGTTTGGGGGCCAGTCCGTAACGGCCAGACACGTCCGTTCCCCCCTAACGCTCTCCCCCAACTCTTCCGACAGGGCAAATTCCGCCACTCTCGGTGCGAGAGTCTGGGAGCCACCGCGGCGGCCGAACCGGCGCACGCTGCTTCCCGTCGGTAGGTCCGTTCATCGCCGCTCCTGCAGCCGGGGTGCAGGTGTGCGCGGCGTTTCTGGCACGTTAAAACACTCGCGTCCGTCTGCCCTCGAGCAGTCGGGTTTGGGGCCGCGGCGGAGCTAAACCCAGCGCAGCGGCTCGTTCACTCCGCGTGGTTTTCACATGGGTTTGTGCTCTTACTCTAGACACCTTGGGAGAATTTTTATTTTAATTATTCTGTAAAATAACCCGTGCTATTGCCCTCTCTTCACTTTACTGAAAAACACAAAATCGAGCTCCAAAAGAGGCGATGCACGGAAAGTAATTCAAAGTTCTTGCCGTTAGCGTTTTCCGCGCGGCTGCACGTTAATACTATATCAAATATAGTAATACAGCGATTTGCACTCTGCGGATTTTGCACGGGTGTGCTATGCATATTTGATGACACATTGCATATTTTAACAAGGTTTTTAATGACTGATTGAAATGTTTGCTAAGATATTTTTTAAGAGCTGGAGGAGAAGTGGTTGTGGAAAACGGGTGCAGTAGAATAGTGATAAAGATGGGAGGCTTCTGATTGACAGCACAGGGAAGCAGATGGATGACTAGGTAGGTCAGAGGTAAAGATGCCTTTGACAGCTTTTTAAGTTCCTTTGGCCATTTTGGTCCAATGAATCATGCAAAACATGTGTACACTCCCAAGCTGATGTCTCTGCATCGTTTACGGTTGGAATCCTCATCTTTTCAAACCCACCCTAACCTTCTTTCATCACCACTTGACGTGCTATGTCTAAACTAGATTGCAAGATCCTAAGAAGGCAAGAATCTGTCTTGTATTACTTGTCAGCAAAAAGGAGGAAAAAAATAAACCTATGGAGCTAGAAGAACAACCGCGACAGATTGGCAGAATAGGCGTAAGGTGGGACACATTCTTCTTAATTTTCGCTGTCTGGTCATCACTCCCCTCCCCTAGGTAATGCTCAAGCGAGCCATGGTGAACAATAATGTGCACCCCCCTTACAATGCTCCCCCCGCCAAACTGGCACCAATCTGAATCTTCCTAAGTCTGATAAGGGACCTAATTGCATAATTTTCCTTGTAACATTATGCAGTGCTGTTGCTATAGTTAAAATGGTTTTCTTTGCAGCCTGCATTTTCAGGTGCTTAGCATTTCCCCTTAGCATTACTTCATGAAACTAACATGTTCTGGGTTGTCCCTGTAAAGGGATACTGTTTTTTGGAGACCTATTTATTTATTTATTAATAATTTACAGAGGTCAATTTTTAAATTTCAGTGACATGAGAAAAAAACAATGTGTATTTGGAAGAGCAGAATAAAAGACTTTGCATGAAAGTATGTGTTTTCAGGTGCTGTTTCTGTGCTGAATTTTAAATTTTATATATTAAAACTTGTCATAAATTCGGTCTCCAGTGGGAAATGCGTGACTTGTTAAGATATGGAGGAAAGTTAAAGAAAAAAAACAGCAGAGTGATAAGTAGATGGAAGGCAGCAAGCAGACTGTTCACATTCAGTACCCCATTCTCTTCAGCTAAATAGATGTAATATGTTCACAGTAAATCTAGAGAGCCACACAGCTTAATGATAACACTTTGTGCAGTTATCAGAATGCATATTTATTTGGGAATACACACACACGCACACAAAAAACTCACTGCTTAATTCAGAGCATGATCATTTTTAAATGTTTCCATTTGCTGGAATATATGTATACCTGTATCTCTCTTGAATTTTTGAGCACAGATAACATTTTTCTCCCTAAAGATGTAGGATAGTAATTTATCCATAAAATGCAAGACTGCTGTTCCTATTCAGACATGGCTTTGGCCTTGAAATATATTAAACAAAAGCTGTGGTATTTTATTCATGGTATCATTTTAATTTCTCATAGGTGCTATGTTTCTAATACTAAGGTTCTGATATGAGTACAAATTATCTTGCCGATTTTAAGCTTTTTTTTTTTTTTAGGTCAGCTGTAAGTAGATAATATTTTAATTTAAAAAATGGAGACAAAATGGATGAAAACTTCAGGTACTTTTCTTCTGTAAAACTGTAGTATTACACTTATATTAAAAAGCATTTTTTAAGCTTTAAATAAGAAACAGCTGGTAATGACTTTGAATCTGTTTTAAGAGACATTTTAGGTAAAATGTTGATAGCTTGTAAATGTGTGTTCTTACCTTAGTCTCTGATCGTGCGTACAAGTTCATATGTGTGAACAACGTAAAGCAGGAGGTCAGTCCTACAAAGACGATTCACTTGTCTAAAAATTCACAGACATTTACGTTTTCAGGATCAAGGCCTTTTTCAATAATTGTGATAGTCATGTACCTTGAAGTGACTGACTGATTTAGAATACACTTAATAATTTGATTTTAATACATCAAAATACTACATTGATGAGTTACCAAAGTGCACCATACAAACTTCTACTTCTGCCAGTTGTAAGCTGCTTTTTAGCTTACGAAGTAATTTATTTTCTTTTTTATTTGTTTGTTTGCTTTTTTTTTTTTTTTTTTTTTTTTCAGTGACAGCACTGAAACATAATTCAAACTTGCTTCTAAGGGACACATCCTATGGAATTCAGTTTTGTAACAAAGCTTCTTCCTGGAAGTGTTTTTAGTTCTAGACTGACTGCTTTTCATTTCCTTATCCAAGACACAGATAATACTGGTCTGGGACCAAGCAGAAGAGTCACACTTTTTTTTTTTTTTTTTTCTGTTATATTTTGAATGGAGAGAAAAATTTAGGTTGCTGAAAGTTGTCCCATTTTAGATGGAAACACCCACCCATCCAAAATTAACCTAAAAGTTAGATAACAAATGTGGCGATTAAGACACAGCTAAGGTTGCAGCTTATTTACCTTTGTGGGAATGTTTGCTGAAGGAGAGATGCTATCTACTGGGGATAGACCACCAAAGCTATGGTGTCAGAATTCCACTTTCCATAACTTGTCTGTTGGAGCTGCTGAGGGAACGGTGGTGGCTCTATGGACCTCTATGGACTCTGGGGTAAATGGGGTCTAACATCTCTGTCCTACTTCCCAGGAGCCCAACATTTCAGTAGTTGCAGAGGGCCTCACAGCATCATCTCCCATCTCACCTGTTGCTCTAAGTTTGGTGCCAATGTTTTTAGATCTGTGGTGCAAAAATGCAGAGAAACAGCTGCTCTGTGGGCTACATTTCAGCGAACCGTTAAAGCATTTCCCCCTGCCCTCACCACCTGTGTTGCTACTACCTTATCACTGTACCTCTAAACCATAATGATTTAATGCATATGCATTACCTGAAGCCTGGCAGAAACTCTTCTGCTTGTTCAGGCCTTCCTGATGCTTAGGAGAAGAGAATATTTGACTCAAGTTAGATGTGAAGCATTGAATAAGAGGTAAAATTTTCTACTTTCTGTTGTCAGTTCCTGAATCAAGCTGTTCAAAACATTGTGCTTGACTGATGAGGGGTAGGGACATTTTTCAAAGGCCTCAGAGTGACTTAGCAGCCCATGCTTAGAAACGACAAAAATCTCACAGAAAATTAATAGCAAAATTATGGTTCTGAACGATTTCTACAGTTTTGACAATTTCATTCTTGAATATGTTATTGAGTAGTAATTTCAAATTATAATTGAGGAATGGTATTTGTTGCAGAGTTGTACTCAGAATACTGAGGATTAAATCCTCAACTGGTGAAAAATTGTGTCATTTAATTGGCTTCAATAGATCAATACTGATTTTTGTTATGTGATAGTTTCCTCTTGCGGTTTAGATGCTATCTGAAGCAGGTGCAGTTTAAAAGAATAAATAGGGTCAATTTGACTTGCATACTGATTTTTCCTATGTTAATATAATTACAAAAATGTAAATTCTTGTCTTATTGTACTTACATTTTAATTTCTCTCTGTTTAGATTAAAAGAATAAGTGAAGCATCACTTCCACTTATTGTCAAAGCTATTTACAAATGCTTTAATTGTCTTCATAGAAAGATCAAAAATGGTTTGTATCTAGCATCTAGGCCAAAAATATTCCTTTAGTATTAACTATTTTTTTTTCAGAGCTGAGTGCAAGGAAATTAATAATGTATTTTCAAACCTTCCTTCTTATTTTTGTCTGAAATTTCATAATGTCAAATTTCTTTTCACATACTTTGTACTTTTATTTATAGCATAGCACTCTTTATTTTGTGTTAAACAAAGTCAAAAAAAGCCCCCTGATATCAGCATACAGTATTGCATTTTTAATACACCTCAGCATTTTAGTCAAAGCATTTCCATATGTTGTTCAGTTTTATCTTCCCTTTGACCGTTGATATCAGTGAACACTATTTTAAAAATGTAAATTTATTTTTATTGTAAACTATTTTTATAAGTAGACATCACTAAAGAAATGTGAATATAACACCAAAAATGGAAAATCAGGTATTGAAAATTTAATATTAGAGCTTACTTTATCAACACACAGACTACTTCATGCATTGTTTTCATTAGACATGCAAGCATTTTAAAGGGCTACAAAAACAATAGTCTATTTGCAATATATGCCCATTTCCCAAATGCATTCAAATGGGAGAAACAACAAAAATAATTCTTCCACGACAACGTGAATTTTAGCATAAGTATGAATAAGTCTTCATAGCATCAAGGCCCAGGTCTGTTTTGCTTCAGCAGCGTTAGCTCTTGCAGGTTTTGCAATTTTTTTTTCCGTCGGTAATGCATATGCAGTTTTGTCATTATGATCAAATTTCCATCCATAGACAGACGAGGGAAATTCTTCTGCTCAACACTGCACTAAACACTAATTATATTTAATTTTATGGGTATCTACAGCTGCCTCAGTGTGAGTTTCCAGGCGGTTTTGGGTGTGCCTGCGAGCTCGGCATGCTCGGCCCTCCTCACGGGGTTAACATCCCACCCGTTCCGCTCTCGGAAGCCATCTCGGTGCTGAGGCCGTGGCTAGCAGAGGGCAGCGCTGCAGGGAGCACGCAGGACTTTCTCTTTTGGGGGCAGTTATGAGACAGCCTCATCTATAGCACAAAACCTGCTCCCAGAGAGTTATTCAGTATAAAGAACTGCGCTGTTGTACTCAAGGGTGATGGTTCTGGAGATCTCTGAGTTGCTGCCTAGGTACCAGTTGTACCCAGTCAAGCTCCGGTTTCATCTCCTTTCCCTGAGCCATCTCCAGTGCTTCCCAGGAGCTTCAGCTTCTTGTTCTGACCGTGGGCTAATTCACTGGCTCCTCGGTGGGTTGGTCTGTTTGGAGCTTGAGCACTCCCAGGAATTGCTCATTGCTTAATTCCTTTTATAGAGGATGCTTAAACGAAGGTTTTGCCTTGTTTAGGATTAGTGAACAGATTTGTGAAAAGCTGCCTTCTTTGGTATCCTTTTTTTTTTTTTTTTAAATCTATTTACTTTTGCATACAGTTTCTTGTCGTTGTAAAGGGTTTAATTCACATAAATTATTTTACATGTCATATTTTCATTTTTCTGTGTACAATGCTAATATTTTTAGCATTTGTAACCGCACAATAACCGTATATGTTCCTGATTTTCTCTTGAATACCATGGAACACGTAAAACCATGGTTTGATGAGTGTTGCATTATAATGCTATTAATCTGAGTTTGAGCCTTAATGCCTTTTTTTTTTCTTCTTTTTACAGTTTTAACACAATTTCCCAAAAGACTACTGTTCAGTAAATGTCTTAAAATAACTTGATTAAATACTATTCTTATTTTATAAAATATTTAAACTTTAAATAAACTGTAGTATATACACAATCACATGTATGCTATATCTATAGGATTAAATAATTAGCTCCTGTAATAGTGTTATTTCTGAATAATAGGAGAATATTCCAGAACCAATATGCCTTTCTTTTTTCTTGATTATGCAAACAAGCTCTTTTGCCTGAGAAACTCTGCATTTCAAGCTTGCTTCTCTGCCTCATGCTATCATAATGCATCTTTAGCCCCTCTTCTGCATTTTTCCACATCTTGGTGTCCTTCTATTTTGCTTCAGAGTTTTAGGGGCAACTCAGCTAGTGCTTTTAGTCTACATCACTGCATTTTTCTTCTTTTTTGCGTAAGGATTAGGTATGTGTTGTACAAATAGACCAGCATTAGCACGGCTTGCAACAGCCTTTGCAAAATATTCACTTCATGTTACAACGGCTGCAGTAACAGACCAGAGCTTATCTGAGACTGCTGAGATTTTTCTTGACTTTCTCTACCATCAGCCTATGGAGTGTGTATATCACTTCTATTGAAAGCTTGCATTGGGTATCAGCTGTCATAAAATCACCTCTGGATCTATACTCTCGCAGTAAATTTCACAACTGTCACCAAAAAAGAAAAGAAAAGGAAAAAAAAAAAGAAGAAGAAAAAAAGGAAGAGCAGCCTCTCTAATCTAGGAGTTGCATCTTCCAATTCTTTTTCGTGGTTGTTGCTTGTGACTTTGTTTCTGTCAGTTTCTAATCTTCTGCATAAAAAAAGTCAAGAATTTTGCACATATATGCTAAAGCTGGAGGCTGTTTTTTGATTGTGCATGCTACAATTAGTTATGTAAATAGCGGCATATGCTACAAGTTTCCAGTGATCACCCTGTCTTTATAGAAGTGTTGGCTCAGGCTCTGATTAGAAGTTAGTTGGCAGAAGTGGTTGGTACTCAGTATCACAGGCTCCAAAGGCATTTTCTTCAACAATTCCCTCTTGTGATTACTGTTTTCAGTCCGTGGCTTATGTTTTCACACCAAAGTCAATATATGGCTTCCAATGTGCTAGGGTGGTAGTCTGACTTACAAGTTTCCCAACAGAATATTAATGCTGTAGCTCTTCATATGTCTTAATCTGTATATGGAGGGATAAATGTAGGTGCGCTGCTGTTACTCGTAAGTTGTTCAGTGTTTCCCTCCACTGAACTCAGGTTATTTCTTTAAGGCAGAACTTGCATTGCTGTCTGGGTTCTAACCCAGCACTTTCCAGAGTTTTTGGGGATATGTAATTAAATTACACTTAAATGTTATTAAAATGTAATAATTATTTAAAATATTATTATTGCAGACTCTTCAATATCATCAGATATTTCTATGTTTCTTTGCAAAATACAAAGACAGCAAAGTGTAATGCAGAAGGTAGGCTGGTAAAGTAGTAACTTCCAAATGACACTTTAGAAGTGCTCACATAAAAATCCAAATTTTTATTGTCTCCCACCTCCTCTTGATCCCGCTGGAGCTCTGACGAAGCATCCGGTGTGGAGCAGCTTTTGGAACTTACAGTTTTTTGGTAGGACTTCTGAGTCTTAAACCACAAGTCTTTGATCCAGAGCAAGAGGAAGTAGGCAAATTTGCTAAACCTTCATACTCAGTGCCTTCGTTCTGGCTTTCTGTACAGAGGGAGCAGTCTTAAAGATAATTTGGTTAAGAGCTCTTTACTAGTGAATTTTGGAGGATTTGGTCAATCCATTAAATATCTTATATTAGTAAGTACCCCATCTTAAGATTAATTACTCTTAAGTTAAATTTGTGTTACTATTTTTGAGTCAATATGAATTATTTGTATCTATGTGATAACATCTTTTTGCAAAGGGCATATGATAATAAGCCAGCAATGCAATAGTAAATAGCTTAAAGGCTGGCATGAGTTTCAAGTTATACTGTGGAAAGCTTCCAAAATAATTCAAAAAAAAACCTCAGGTGAGAATCCAGAATTTTACTATGTATTGATGAAAAAAGATCTTTGGATATTTTGAAGAGTTTTCAGACTAAATAATATATTTATTTTGAAGGAGCAATTAATTCGGTCTGTTGGTTACCTAGACTAAAAATAAAATGTATTGAGTGAATATATTTCCTCAGAGACGAGGAAAGACCTTAAATCCGAGACATCAAAAGAATGAACTATTTCAGAACAGACACTGAGGTCTGAGTCTGGAGGTGGGAAATGAAATCCTATAGCATGGTATTTATTTTTGATGACCTGAGCTGGTAGAAGTGATTAGAACTTAAAAAAAAAAAAAAAAAAAAAAAAAAAAAGTGGTCATAGGTAGCACAGGTAGTTGTTCATAAAAATCTTTTAGCAGGGTCTTCCTTCAGGATCATTAACAAATTATTATATGTTTTAAAACCTTTTTCTTTTCCTGAAGGACAAGGGTTATTCTTTGAGCTGGAGGATTTTAATTCTTGTGTATTTCTAAATGGTACATTCACTAGGTGCTTTTTGGGTAGAAGGTTTTGTTACCACATGCCTTCTATTTCCTTATATATAAAGTATGTACATTATCTTATATGTGAATGAGTATGGTGTCTCATGGAAGAGTAAACTCCAATGGCAAAGCAATCCACTAGTCTAACAGCTACCTTTATGTGAAATTTTGGTTGCTATGATTTTTTAGATTATTTTTTTTAGCACTTTGCACTTGCTAAACTCGTCTTGTAGAATAATTTCGCATTAAACAAGCATATCTTCTGTGCATAGGCAAATACTTCAAAACAATTGTATTTATGGTGATCATATTGTTGACAAGGTAAATGATGTATGTTTGTAGGTTAATTTGGCCTGATCAATAGAGTAAAATGTTGTTTTTTTAAAGTAGTTCTTTCTTTAAAAGTAAACCTATTCCCCAAATGTATTTAAAATGTTAATAAACTATTAAATGAACAAGTAACACTATATTCAACATTTTTACACCATTTCTACAGTGGGTAAAATTGTAGTATAAAGTTGGTGTATACTCGATAACAATTTACATGTTTATTTTACCATCTGGTAAATGTGTAAACGATATTTTGAGAAGCACATTTCAAATTCACTTTAACAACTTATCCCCGACAATATGTATCCTATCTCATGTACTGACTGGAAGGATTTTGAAAACCTCTCAGAAAGAAATACAGTAACAAAACATAATATTTTTTTTAGTGGTGCTTAAGACTAAGCTTAGCATCAAGTGGAGGTCATTCACTATTTGGAAGGATTTTGGTAAGTCAGTGCTGTTAAACAGATATTTCAGGCAATTTTATATATCACAATATAAAGATATCATATCATCTTCCCTAAAGAAACCATAGGGTGCATAGGTAGTAATAACAAAACAAATACAGTTTGCTGTGTTGTTGTATAACTGTATTGTATCCTTTCCAGGGGGTTTGAATTTGCTATCTCTTGTGTCTAAATATGGGAAGCTCATTATTAGAAGTGTTACAATGAACCCCAAGTGGATTGCTTTTCTCATGTACTTTAACAGCACTTTGACACTGCAGCCTTCTGCCTTTTTTATTTTAGTCTTCTGTTTATTGGTCTCCCTGGATTAAATTGCAAGCACTTTCTTAAATACAACAAACTAGAGAATATTCTTTTGTAGCTTGGTTTTTATTCACACATTCCTAGCTGTTATTAGTCTTAACTGTAAAAAAAAAAAAAAAAAAAAAAAAAAAAAAAAAAGACTTCCCTTTCTCCTCCCCCAACCCCAATAAAAATAATAAAAAAAATCCCTGCCCTGAAAGCAAGTCTGCCTGGAGAACACCTCCACACTAATTACCATCTGGCCAATCTGCAAATGAGGTTTGAGAGCAGATTTCAAATGTAGGCTCCAGATAATCTGTGCCTCCTATTAGTCCATTACTATTTATTAAGAGACAGTTTTGAAAGCATTTAAGCAACTAGAGAAGCAGACAGGTATCTTAGAACTTTCAACAACATACCAAACATTTATTTCTTCCTTCCAGTGTCTAGATACTCTTGACCTGGTACCTGATAAAATACCAATCTCTGAGGTTGGCAAGGGTCCTTTAGAGTCTGCAGCAGTCAATTTTGCTTGAGTATATACCTTAAAATTCTTCTGTTCAGAAGAAGAAGAAATAGTCAACAATCTCAAAATATTTTAAAAGGTATCAGTGAGAAAAACATGTATAAAACAATAAGTGTAAGTTATAATTATCTTCTGTATGAAAGTTAATGAATTTTAAAAAGCATTTATATTTAGTTATGTGCTATCTCAGCAGGTGGCAAAAAAAACTCCAGCTTAATAGGGGTACTTATCTTGAGTAACTGGAGAAACCTGTAGAGCTACTCTGAATTTATATGTAAGCATCTAAAACCAAATTTTATCCAAGAAATAATAAAACTATGGCCATGAAAGAGCCCCTTTAATTTTAAAACACTTATTTTTCTTTTATGCAGGTTAATCATTTACACTGAATTTAACATCAATATTTCATTTAATTTAGAGATTAAATTTACTTCATTAATGAATTTCAGGATTAGCAGCTATTTTCCTCTTACAGAGCTCTTATAGACAAGACCTTTCCAATTGTAAATCAGCACAATCAAGGAAAATATAATTGCTATCACACTGATGAGGAAAGAAATTTGCTTTTCATCTGTGTTCCTTTTACTGACTGCTTGTTCTGTCTCAGCTCTGGGGAAAAAAAAGGTCAAACTTATGTAACTTTTATTTATTTATTTATTTTTAAGAGGGGGAAAAATCCCCAAACAGAACTTTTAGGAAAAGAGCAGTAGCTATATAGAACACCTGCTGGTTACAAATGATTTTCATACATGAACTAATCGTTGATAGGTAAAGTCCTAGCTGGGAGCAGCTAGGAACATTGGGTAGTAAAGCTGAATCTTGTAGGGCCAATAACAGGTTTTAACTGTTAGGCCAGACTGAAAATATTTTTCTTTTTAAATCTGTATTCTGGAAGCAGGTGCTTGAGGAACTGCTTAGAGGCTTATTCTGACTCTAAATTGGAATCACCTGGAAAAAAATGTGCAACATGTGGAAATTCTATCTGGGTAGAGACTTGAAGAGGTTCCTCCAAAGGACACATGTTTAAAGGTAGGTAACTAATGGACTAGGCCTTGAATACTGGATAGTTTAGTGGGATTTGTTTGTTTGTTTTTGTATTAGAATTTTAATACATCATTTGAAAAAAAAAAAAAAACATTCGTACTACAAGAATTTACTGTTAAATGTGGCACTTGCAACCTGTAGTGGCTCTACTAGAAAGAAGTCAGCTTCCTACATAATTGATCATGGTTCTGGTAGCTTCTAGGAAGAATCTATCCCGAAGTATCCTTGTCTTGAAAAATTTAGGAGGTATCCCAGACTATTATTATTATTAGTGAAAAATACACAGGCCCATTTAAGAAAGAATAATAAAAAATGACTTGTCAAAAAAAAAAGCTCAAGTTATATTTCTAGTTTCCTGTTTTGTTAATGAATAATGCTTCTTGGCCTCACTACCTTTTCCTTTCTGCCTCTTTTGTCTGTTTGCTTGTTTTCTAAGATTGTGAATATCAAACTCTGAAGTCAATAACTTTTTTAATGATCACTTAAAATTAAAAGTAACTTTTCACTTTTAGAAATTTTTAGTATTGGTTAAAATGGACCTGATAAAATGGCATAAATACGTAAATGGAGATTGATAAATTTATTTAATTTATTTCAGACTGCCATATGGAAAGGCTGATTATGAGGGCATGTGGAGCACAAAGCCAATTAAAGATATTCTTACTTCTTACTGTGGACCATTGCCGCCTTCCCCATATTCCTTGGAAGCTGAACTGAATAACATTAAAAAAAAAATTTAGCTGAGGATATAATAAATTTTCTCTTTATGTATTCCTGTTCTCTACCGACAGGCACATTTGCATTAAAGAACATGACATTGGTGACTTGCTGGCAGCTTAAGTAATTGGGGAAAAAAGTGGTTATTCATACGGAAACAGGAGTTGGCTCATTACAGCCAATCACCTGAATAGCAAATGGTATGGCTGCCAATAGATGGAGAAAAAGGCAAGTCTAGTGGAAAATAGGAGCATTTAAAGGCCAAGAAAAGACATATGGTCTGTCTATGCTTGCCTTATATGCCTGGAAATTATAAATTAAGCTACAGTGTAGCCCACCACCTTAATGTGAAAATTCTCCAATTCTCTTCAAATGAATCTTGAGAAATTTAATACATTTGGTTAATACTATTGGCCTTTACTTTCATGTCAGCATTTAAAACTTCATATAAAATCAATGCCTGAATTGATTTTTGTCTTGTTCATTGATTGATCTGGACCATAGAGGATGTGCTTTTGGAGTACTACCTCTTTTATAACACTTGGAGATGTGGATCTGTTCTGTCCTTTACAGGTGTCCTTACTTTCACCATTCATCAAGAAGAAAAAACAAATGATTCCTGGCAGCTACGTTTTATGAGGTAATCCTGTGCTGTTGGTACAAAATATTTTTTTTTGTTTTCAAAAACATTAAACACTTTAGTGGATCTCTCTCTTATTTGATATTAACTTTAGTAATAATTTTAATATGTCGTGGTCTCCTTTAGTCTTCAAAGTATATAGCATTATTTCTGTTATGCAACAAAATCCAAGCCAAATTGATCCTATGAGTTTTGAAAAGGCTGAGTTTGTTGAGTTGTCTCCCTGATCATTATCTCAGTGAGGCATCACTAAAAGCTGAGCATACAAAAGCTTTTTCAAATCTGATGCTTGGTTAGATATATTTTGCTTAAGGGGACAGGTTAATATAATAATACGCCAATATAATAACCAACTAATATAATAACCACCTTGATGTTGAGCTTTATGGCCCTCTATTCTCCATTTTATGTACCTGAAAGCAGTAATAAAACTATTATCTGGAGTCTGTGTTCATGGGCTCTGAAGATATGGAGTATTCTACATAGTCCAAAATATTTCTGCTTGTAGGTGAAAAATATAAAAATACAAATCTTTTTACTCTCCACATAATTCCTAACTTGATTGTATTGCTGTGAGAAGAACGTACTTTAAAATTTTGTTTTAAAACAGACTTTAGTAGTCAAAGAGGTATACTGGGTAGTGAAATGGTGTATAACTACCATGCATCTATATTTATGCACCTCGTGTTTGTTTTGGAAACTAGTGAATTGAGAGCTGTTTAACATTGTATATAGGCTAATCTGAAGCAGTTATGTCTATGGAGTTACTTATTGGGTCCTGTGCCTTAGCATCCTTGCAGTTCTTCCCCTACCCTCACGAGCATTAGGTCATTTCACCAGTAATTCTGTTCTCCTCACACCTACTGTATCTTTGACCTGCTTATTTTCACTGTCTCATTTCTGCTCAGGGACAATAAAATAATACCAAATGGTGACAAGGAACTGCAGAAACAAAGTTAATTCATCCACTTCAAATCTGACATGCATCCCACGGGGTTATGTTGGAATGTCTGAGGTGTGGAGTAGAGAGAAGTCAATGTTTGCACAATTATGACAAAATGCTGTGAAGATCTCCTGAAATATTGCTTTATTCTGGGATCATCCTGCATTCTGAGTATGGAAGTTTTTATTTCTGGAGGCTTTCACGCAGGCTTTGATTAAAAGCTTAGGATCATAAACAGAACTGTGCTTTCTGGTTCCATCTTAGCGTCGTTTTACATTTATATCACCCCATAGCTTTTTCAGTAGACACTTAACAGGTAAGACCAATCTAGATAACAAGAGCCTTTCCCCAGTATATGATAGAATCACTCTTTTACTGTAGCTCCAATTAATGGTAGTAGAAGTTACACTTGTAAATTCCCCCACGCGTTAATGAGGGAACAGACCCCCTCAGTTCAGTTAACCATCTTCAGTTACCTGGCACTTTCCCCATCCCTTGTGAACTCTCAAATATTTAATTAAAGCCTTTCGTGTTTTTTTTTTTTTTTCCCTTTTTTTTTTTTCCCTCCCTCCCTGCTCTTTCATTCAGTTTGTTGAGTTGTAATTCTTGTTGGCCTGATGCCTTGGCAGCATTCAGCAATTCTAATTGCCTGTATAGTCTGGCCTAGTCATGAAGCCTTTTAACTTTCATTCAGACTTCCAGCAGTATCAGCCTCGCTGGTCACAAGCTTCCCACTCAGGTTCCGTTCACAGCCCTTTTGCTGATTACTTGTTATGTATTTAAAGAGCTCCATACTGTTTATTTCATTTCCTATTTCAGATAGTCTGTTTGCTTGATTTTTTTTCTGTGCTAATTTAATTTTAAACATATAGGGCTGTCTTCCTGGTCAAACAAGCCAGAATTTTGCATCCATATGCTACATTAAATAATAATAATAATATTGCACCAAATAATACTCAGTACTTTCTACTTCTATAATGTCTACCATTTGATGATCTCAAACCATTCTTATTTTACAAGTGGTAAAATGGTGTCAAGAGACATGAACTACTTGTTAAACGTTATGTATGACATCTGTTACTGGGCAAGGCACAGGATTCAATAGTTTGTTTTTTCACTAATAGCAGTTAATCTAATAAAGTAGTGTGCTATAGGAATTATTAGGTTAAAATACACTTAGATTGAGTGGGCTGTACCCTTGTAAGATATTCCTTGTAGACATTTTTGACCTCAGAACACTACCTTCACTGGTGTGGAGGACAAAAACTGGATGAACAGTGGATATTCATATGGACACCATAAAGATTATTAGCCTCTGTAGCTGTTATGTATGTTGGTTTTGGAGTCATGGTTATCAATTATGCTTAGATAAGCCTGGTAAATTTTTATCTCATTTTCTTTTCTGTCTGAAGATCCACCGTTTTCACTTCCCTAGATTTTAGTGCACCTCTGGGTTTCTGAAGCTGCAAGGTTAATATGTGACCAAGGCTGCAAGCCACTTCATGCACTGTGTAGCATTCACTGTGTAGCGGTGAATATCTGATCTTAAATGTCTGCACTTAGCTTCTGGTATGTACATGCTTGCATTAGTTGTTATGTCATTAAAGAAAAATATCACATATGCATGGATTCTTGTTTCTAAGGTCAGCCAACAAAAGGCAGATAGAGGAAAGACCAATGCTCTTGGATCAGCAGTGTATGCGAGCCTGTGCCAAGCAGCCGAAAAGAGGGAGGCCTCAGTACTGGCTGGAGAATGGGGGGTTAGTATCGTAAAATAATCATTCATAGTTTTCAGGAGCAAAGTTTGGTTAATTAGTATGGTGATACAAGGGATTCTAGGGTCTGCACTGAAATAGTAGAGTAGACTGGGGAGATATACTTCTACATGCCTTAAGTGTTAAGATTATATGATTTCCTTGCAAGAAGAATCTTAAAATGGAAACCTCTTGCTTCCCTAAAACAAGCATTTGAAAATGATAGTTTTTCAAATGCAAAAATATATTTAAAAATGTTTGCACAGGATTTTATTTGCAAAATAATTTTTTCTGGCACGTCTACTTATATTTTCCCTTGTTTAACCTTCATGCTTGACCAGCAATCACGAGCTAAGTGTTATGCATAAATTGGTGCTCAGGGGTGAGTTGGGGTTCCTCTTGGCTAAGAACTGTGCGGGTTTTAAACAATAGCCTGCCAAACAATGGAGCATGAATCCTAATTGCCTTGGAAAACAGTTGTTCTTTTACTTCAGCAAATACTGTTGTATCCACATTATTAACATAGTTATGTATAGTCGTTTGGAAAATCATTCTGGGTTTAAAGAATTCTAATGCTTTATACAGTGATTATGCAAAAGGCTCATGTATAAGCAATACCGATGTTACTGGAAGCGCCTCATATAGAGTCCAAATATAGCAGATCAAATGAAAACTGTGCTACATCTTAAGCAACTGTTGACCCATTTCCATATCAAATTGGTTTCTGTCATAGAAGACTGCCTTTTCTTTTAGAGATATTTACTTGTGCTCTGCTTGCTCCAGTACAGTAAGGGCAGTTTTTTTCTAATTAATCTTTAATAAAAGATTAAAGATTAAGATAAAAGATTAAGATTCTTTTTTCCTTTTTTTTTTTACTTAGTTAGAAACTTTCTATTTTAAAAGGCTGATAATTAAAGGATTGCTCCTACTCTGTAATAGGTGAATATACCACTGACTTTTGTAAAATCAGTCGCCATGATTCAGCACGCGCAGAGGCAGTGTTAGGTGTTAGGACATGTGCGGGATGGCACCAGTTGGCTTGGTAAGCTCCATCCTAAATATTTAAACTGCGGGGAAGAAAAACTATTAAAAAATTCACTTAATCCCTTGTTTATCATACTTTTTTGGGAAATAGCAGAATTAATAGAATGTGGTAGATCAGTAAAAACTCAGAGAGTGCTATAAATACCTAGAGTAGGAAGAAGGTGAGTTGTTAGTGGTGTAACTTGTTTGTGTCACTTTGTTAGAACATGAACAGTAGCTTAATATAGATTTCTTTTTTGGCTTCTAATGATACATTTGCTCGGGAGGGGATGGCAACCCTCGGTCCCGCTGTGTTTTGAGGCCGTAGCTGCAGCTCCCTCGCGCCGTTCCCCGGCAGGCTCCGCCGTGGCGCGGCGCGGCGCCCTCTAGCGGCCTCGCGTTGCGCTCGGGGTTTCTGCTCTGCCCGAACGCTGCCCCTCTCGGTGCCTTGTTCGATGTGAACGGCAGTGACGTCCTGCGTGAAAAATCAACGCAAACAACGTGGCTGAAGACTAAGTTTCGCATAATATTTCACAAGCGTGCCTATTTTTAAATAAAAAGCGCAATCATCAAGACTAGGCAGGGAGATGGCTAGGACCGTAGTAGGCCTGCCAATGCCTTTACTTCATATAGTCTGTTATTTTGAATAATATCAGGCCAGGCAGGCAGAATTGTTCACCTAATTTCAATAACCTTTAAACATCTTGGCATCAAAATTTGATTTCTTTTTCCTCCAATGATTTCTATTTATTTTACTTCTTATTTGTACTATTGTCCAAAACACAAACATCTTGCACAATGCAAACATTGTATTAATATTATTTTATGAATATATTTAATCCAGATTTGGATACTTTAGCAGCAGTCCTGTGCTGACTTGATTTTTTTTTTTTGACATCAGTGACTATACAGGATGATTCAAATGTACAAGAAATTATAACCACACTAAATTTATAAATTATATTTAAGACTCTTTCTTTTAGTCTTTCATTTGGGAGAATTTCATAGTATTTACATCACGATTTTCACTAAAGGCTGAACTCCTTTTCTGAGAACATGATTTTATATATCATTTCCCAAAAGAAGCTTCTGATCCCTGTTGCAGAAGCTCTTTCCTCCCTGAACTCAAGCCGAGTAAGTCAAATATAGAAACAACAAACATGCATGGTTTTATGGCTCATGTCAAAGATGCTACCTTTAGAAGCAGGGCAATTTCCATTGCAATGTTAGGACACGGTGCGTGCCTTGACTGTAGCGTTAGGCTAATTAATGCTTTTCCGTGAGCCATTGTGTTACAAAGCCATATCGGAACTGTTAGTCCTTCACCCCAGCGTTCCAGATTCTGAGCACTTGTTACAGGTGGGAAGTGCGTTTTTTTTTTTTTTTTTTTTTTTCTTTATTTGTTTTTTCTCCTCCCTTTCTCTATCCCTACCAGGTAAGTATCCCAAGAAGCCAAATAAAGGCTTGAAAACTGTGAGACTTTGAAATTACTATAGAAGCCAGCTCTTATGATCTCCTAGTTATGCAGAATAAGTTGACTGTTATGATTTTTTCTGCCACCAATTACCCATTTTTAACTATTGTTAATTGTTAATGTAATGAATTAAATTGTTGTAATCGTAGTTTTAGAATGCCACCAAATCAAAACATGCTTTCGTAATACTCAGTGCTTTAGGTTGTCTCTGACTGCAGGCTGTGAATGTGTGTTAGATGCATTTGAGAGTTTTATAGCAAACATTGGCCAATGGAAGCCTGAGCCTAGGCTGTGTTATCAAGCCTTTCACTTCTGTGAGCTCCAAATCTCTCTGAAAGCAGAAAAGCAAAACAATCCTTTTCTTAAGTCTAAGTGGTATTCTCCAACTGGAATCCTGTTACATATCATCAGACACAAATATTGTTTTAATGAACTTCTCAAATTGATGGCTTTTTTGAAAAGCTCTACTGAACTTTGTTGTTGTTTTTGAATAAATAAAACATAACTACTATTAGCATTTAGCTCTGTATATGATAAGAACTACTTGTATCCAGGTTTGGTGATGATGTAACTTTGAGTCATTCTTAAACTGGAGATGTGGGTCTGAATCACATCTAAACAAGTCACATTTTTTTCTTCAGGGCTCTTCAGCCTGGCTTGACTCAATGAAATGGAATATGCCACATTAGAGGACAAGCAGATGATTACCAACTATGTTTATTGATGCTACCACTGAGAGAAAATGGCAGACTGATATAAAATAAAAAGGCTGAGCAGATGGGATATTGGCATTTGAATTGGTTAAAATATATTACTAAAGTTATCCCAAGCCTGCCCTTTTCCAAACACTGCAGTATTGTTGTCCATGGAATAACTGTAAACCATTTACTTTAGACATCCTTTAAAATGTATTTTCAGTTGAAAATCTAGGCTATTTATTGTTACACATGCAAATAATATTTGATTATCAGGGAAATCTAAAGCAGTGGTTCTTTGCTAGAACCCCTTTCAGCACAGACATTAGGTATAAGTTTCTCGTATAGAAAGTTTGATAAGAAAGAACACTTACTATTTGGAAGCACCACCTCTTAATAGAAAAACACTAAAAACAAATCTGAAAAAAAAATTAGATGCACAGTTCTATTTTCAATTGCAATCTGTGGGAATTAGAAGCAATATCAGATGGCCTGCATTTCACTAGCCTCTGTGAACTGTATGAGCCTGAAGAGGGATTTAGAAAGCCCAAGCAAGGGGTAGAGCTGGGACCTGTCTTGACTTGACTAACTTAAAAATGCAGACGTGGGGTAGAACGTGATAGGTGGAAGAACTTTGCAGAATTAGCCTGTCCAAATTGGTTCTAGGTGCTTAAAGAAAGCTGTAAGACTTGGTGGTGGCAACTTTCACAAACTCAAGGCTAGCTCAAGGATGCATGTGGTGATTAATTGGTTATTTGGTTTTCATAAAGCATTTTGTGTTGGGCCTATCCAGCAAGGACCCCAGTGGGTAACTTCATTATTGCCACCTTCTCATGCTGAGGCGCATTCTTTACATGTGGGTCCTCCACACAATGCTGACTCACCTTATTGTTGACTGCTTTTTTTTTTTCTTTTTCTTTTCTTTCTTTCCTTTTTTTTTTTCTTTTTTTCTCCATTGGACACAATTCTTTATGTATTTGAATTAAAAGTGACCCTTAGTATCCAGGATGAATCATCACAATTGCCAATGCATATTTATAGCAGCAAAAATTCATTCAGTGCTAGTCAAGGAAATCATGTGTGAATTTAAGTCCAGTTGGCAAGGTAGTTTAGTATCTGAAATGTTGGCTGTGCAGCAGCTGTCATTCTATGCCAATCTATTCTATCGTACAGTAAGCAGGTGGCTCACACATATTGTTTTTACTACATATCATTTTAATTTTGCAATGTCTCACTGAAATAGGAAATGTGTGCTACTGATTTCAAGAAGATTTTCTTTATTGAAGCCAGGAGAGCATGTTAATAGCATGCAGCAATTTACAGTGTAGTTGGAGTAATACAGCAGCTGGTGAACCTGTTTATTCCCTTTGGCTGTAGTTGTGTATCAGTCTTAAATGTAGCTAATTAACATCTATTCATTAGGGATTTTACATAAATTCAAGCAAAAAAGAAAATACAAGCCCTAATTTGTGTTTCTCCAGCACCCATTTGTGAAGCCATGATGCAGCAAGCACTGTCCTGTGGCCTGCGGAGGAGGCATCTGTCTGTTCTTCTGTATTTCTGCCATGGGTGAGTTTTGGAGGGCTTATCTACTGAAGGAAACATCTTTATTGCATCGTTGTGTGCTAGTTGTTGTGCATGGTAATGATATATCAACATGTTGTAAATAACAGTTTTCATGATACAGCTTTTCAGCATTTCTCAGCTCCTCAGAACTAGTGTTTGTGTAGGTCAGGTGAGGATGGCAGGGTAGGGGGCAACACTGTCAAACTGTAGCTATTCCTAGCACTGCTGTGCAAAACGTGATCTTCTTTCTGATATCTGATTATCTTGTTGGCTTGCTGATTCTCTGTATAATTTGTTAGTTAAATTTTATTCCAGTTGGGCAAGTAACCTTTTCTTATAGAATATGCAGGATGCCCTCCTGGATTTTTGTTTCCGCTTCTATGTTTCTTTTTTTCTTTTTCTTTTTTCCCTCTCATCCCCCTCCCCCTTTCTTTTTTTTTTTTTTTTTCCATTCCTTTTTTTCCTAGCATATTTATTATCCTGGCAGGATACCCTGTTTTGTCTGAATGTGACTTCTGTTCCTGTTATGCTAAGCTCTCGGAAGATACTTTGGGGAGGGGGAAAGGGGAATTATTTACAATAGAACTGCTAATGCATCAAGTTTACCGGTATTTTTCTGAGAGTTGTTTCCCTTTCGTTTATAAAGGATACAAATAGCAGAATCCTTGTTTGGGCAAGGTAATTCCAAAGTGTTTTCTCTGAGGGAACTTAGGTTCACACCAAAAATAATCAATGGGAATTAGGAAGCAGAGAGATATAACGTGAGATTGCCTCCTTTTCCTTAGGCTGTAATGTCTCTGAGTTCAAGGTCTTGTGCCTCAGTGAAGACCATTTTTTCCCTAGATGAACCAAAAGATACTTATAACGACCTGACTTTTCTTAACTGATTATGTGCCTTTCCTTGTTCATTTTCTTTCTCTCTCTCGCTCTTTTTTTTTTTTTTTTTTTTTTTGTGGTCACTTTGTCTTTCTACACTTCAGTTCAGCTCTTCTTGCCCCCTCTGACTTTCTTTCATTTTATGTCTCCTCCTGCAAACTTATTTTGCTATTCCTTCTTCTGCATGCTTGATATCTTTAATTCTTATGACTGGGACACAGTTCACCAGTTCATGTGTCATCTTATGCTAAATCTCTAATTCCTCTCAAAACTTCATCATGACTTGTATGTTTTTCCTGGAACAGTGGTTTGGAGGTTGAAGATGAGATCAAGAGCGGGATTAATATCATCCCGTCATCCCAAAATCTGGTATCTCATACCCATCAATGAAGAGTCTCTACCCAACGCCACACTGCTCCATGCAGCTCCTTGCAGTTGTGTCTTTTGGTCGCTTAGTGGCACTAAAGCCCACGTCACTGGTAGCACAGCCCAGGCTCAGATGGGAACTTCATCTCGCAGGGATACAAACTGTTAGTTAACATGTGAGGATGGTTTTTTTAAATGCATAGGAAGACAGGTTTTATGCAGGTGTCTTCTCTCCTTCTTCAGGAGGAATGTATTTATTTGAAATTAGTGGTATGGTTTTGCTAAGGATGATTCTGAGAATGTTTAAGCGTTCTTCTGACATAGAACTTGACATTTAAAAAAATTCATCTTAGTTTCAAGCAGGTTCAAAATATCAAGTGTGCTTGTGGGTGTTCTACATCAACATGAGCATTGTGGTCACTTTTCAAAGTCAGAATTTATTTCTTTACCTCAGAAAAGGCGTGGAGAAAAAAAAAAACACATGTTCTGCAATACTCTCTTTTTCTGATCAAGTTTTGTGACTTAAAGTTAGTTGAGCTCCAGCTCCTAATTATTCAAAAGACACAGTTTGATGAAAGAATATTATTATTTAAGGAATAATAATAATTTTTAAAAAGCCAGACTTGGTTATATTTGCTTTTATTGCAGAAAGAGTATTTTTGTGATTAATTCATGGTTGAATGTATTATTCCAGCTTCCTAAGAGTTAAAGATCCCGAGTGCTTTATTTAGAAAGTGCGCCCAGTTCATTAGGTTTTTATTTTAACTTTGCTTGAACAAAACACCTAGGACTTAATGTCAGAGAGTTACACTCTGTATTTGACAACTTTTCCTGCAGCTTAAGTCTGGACCACACTAGGCACCTTGTCCCTGTTCACTAAGTTGATGACAAAATAGTACTTCCAGCTCTGACATGAAATGTTGAAGGTGTAGTTGTAGTATGTGCTTAAAAGTGAAACTCTGGGAGAGAACTGCTGACTTTATTATGCTTAAAGTGGTGATCATGTTTCTGTGTATTATTCTGACACAGAAAATGTATCAGATAAATGAAGGTAACTATAAAAATCATTCCTTGTCCTTGCTCCTTTCTGCTGCTGCATCTATTGTCAATCACAGATTCCTCAGGATTCTGCAGATTCTGCTTTTTTTCATTAAATTCTGTATGCAATGAAACATCCTACTTATTTAGTAAAAGTACAGTAGTCAGACTGTGCCTTACCAATCGGAGCAGTACCTTCTCTCCACAGCTGGTGGATGGTGAACACACATGATTCTGTTAGGCACAGAAGATGTTTAAGTGGGTGGAGGTGAGTTTAGAGGTACTCATTACTCTTTGCCACCTTTCACCTGTGTATTGCAGGACTGGTTTACTTCACTCCACTTTGAGTCAGGTAAGAGCCTCTATTGAAGGGAGACTGAGCCGGGTGGCCATGTACTTGCAGTGCTTGGACAAGCTACAGTCTCCAGATCATAATGACTTGCCTACACATGGTGGTGGGGAAATAAAGCAAAAAGAAAGAACAACTTGGCATCCAAACACAATTTCAGGTAGAACCCTCTATAAAAGGTTCCTCAGCTTTTTAATTTTTTTAATTATTACTATTTTTTTAATATCACAGAGAAATGTAAATCAACCTTTTGGAAGGCTCTTTCAGCTCTGTGGTTTGCTTGGGCCTTTTCACTGGTTTTGAGATATGGGAAGGTGAGACTTCAGAATTTTCATGAACCTTACATTCACTTCCAATATGTGAATGTCTTTAGCAGCAGTATGAAAAGGGCCTTCTGCAAGTTGACCACGTCTTTTGTATTGCCTATAATACCTACCAGCTAGCAGGTGTCATATTACAACTAGTGACCAATATATTATCTATTGAACACAGGGCCTGATAATGCTATGGAGGAAGAATAGGTGATAAATCCATGCCTTGCTTTCATACACTGAAGAGACTGCATATTTTTGTAGTCATATAAATATATATTTTATCTTGGCTATATGGCTCTCATTAAACTGGGGCTCTAATTCTTAGAAAGATGGCAGATCAGATTCTTATTTAAATGCTGCATAAAACACCCAAAATTTCATAAAATTTGCATAAAATTTCAGGATCAGTTATACATGAAGGAAATATTCATGTGTTCTATTGTGTGGCTGTCATTACCAAGTCACTGTGCAAATATAGTATATTTGGTGATAATTACTTTGTGTGCAGCAGAAACAGATCAGAGACGCTGTAAGGAACTTCTGTGAGATGATGCACTGTCCAGATAGAGTAGCCGGGCCTTCGCCTGTGGTTACATAACGAAGGCTGATATTCTTCTCATAGCCATTTATGTCATGCTTACACCCCTGTCCTGAGTTTCAGACAAATGAGGAACTGTCTTTTCACTTAAGTCCTCTGCTCTAAGGCTTGTGCTTTCTCTGCCTCTGTGTGTGTCCTTTTTTGACTGATAGCCTGATCATTTAGGCAAATGGCAGCAATTAGCTATAGTAAAATTGTGCTCCTCTCAAGTCAGGGTTTGTTCATGACCTAGAAGAAACTGCAAAACCTGTGATGGTAATCAAACAGTAGCTCTGGCTAGGTTTCTTTTTGAGATACAGGCTTCTTTACTACAAAATCTATTTAAATTTTGTTTGCATTTGATATTTAATACAATATTAATGATCATGTATAATCACATCCTTAATTTTTTTCTTATCATGAAGAAACAGGAAAGTGTCTGTGCTGATTTTGTTAATCTCGCTTTCTGTAGCGACTTGTAGAATTGTACAGGAATGCACTGGGGTGCTCCTCGTTTTGTTTGCGACTTCAAAAGGATCCCAAACCAAAGAACTTCAGGAAGGCACAGTGCAAGGCCACTCATCAGCTACCTTCAGTGCATCTTACATCTGTCAGATTGGTAAGACCATTAGGGAGATAGAAGCTAGACTTGCAATATTACAAATTCCTCTAGGGAAGCAGGATTGGTACTAAAGAGGCTTGCACTATATTTGGTGCCAGTGCAATTCCACTAACAGCATTATTGTACCTGTAAGCACAGTGCAGGTGTGCCTGTGTGCTGCAGTCATAGCTATTCTCTGAAATATTACCTGTATATACAATAAAAAATAACTCATCTTTAATGATAGCAGCAGTACAAACATAGAGCAAAATATCAGTATTTTGTGTGTGTCATTGTGTGCTGAGGGCAAACCTTCAACAGGTTCTCCTCCTGCCTACCTTGAATGCAATTCAGGTGACTTATTCCAGTAGTGTGGAAACAACAATTTGTAGGGAGAAAAAAACACCTCTCATCCATTTTCCCTGATGCATTAAGCTTCTGAACTTCTGGTCTTTTCACTAGATCTAAAAAGAAGTAGCAAAATTTAAGGTGAACACAGACTTTACAGGTGTAGTTTAGACATGAAATCAGCTATTTCAGATACAAACTTCTTATAATTCGGATCTGTAGCGTTGCCCTGATGACCATCCCTCCCTGAGGCAGGGAAGACCAGCTTGTTGTCATGAGACCGCTCTTGACTTTAGGCACTTCCTGGTCTCTGTGTCCTGACTGCTTTGTCAAGCAAAGTCCTGGGCCAAGTCCTCTAGCCCCCGTGTTTCCCTTATCCTGACTGCAATGCACTACAGCTCCTTGTTGCTTCCCAACTTGTGATTTTCTTTATATGGAAACCAGGGAACTAGGAGAGAAAAGGTACCAGTGAAGAAAAGGCACCATTTTGATATGGATATGCCAGAGTGTAAACAGGGGGGGCTAAGGAACTGTCTTGTGTGATTTTTTTTTTTTTTTTTTTTTTTTTAATCAGACAGCAATTGTCAGGCTGGAGTGCTGGGATATGCATTACTGAGTATAATGCAATACCTGGGGAATGGACTACATCTATGCTTTTACATTTATGAATCTGTGAATAATGTGGTGTTTGCAAAAGTGGCAAACAGCTTACATGTACTAAGTGACCTGTTTGTCTGCTTATACACTATGAATAGATAAGATATAGAAACTCCATTTTTTCAGGCTTGGAGATCTCACAGACAATGCAGATAAGGTTTGTTTGTTTGTTTTGTTTTTGAAACCCTCAGAGTTCTGGTAAGAGTCTGTAGAAATCACTTTATGTGAGTTTCATTTTATAGCAACAGTAGGACCTCTAATATTGGCATACTAGTGCTTCTCAGGTTTTTGTTTATATTTCACTGCAAAAAGGCAATTTCCTCCTGGGTGGAGGAAAGTATTGCTTTTTTCTTCCCTAAACAAAATCTTGAACTCACTTCTGGTGTCAGTGTGTTTAATTTTGGCTGAAAATGAATGAAATTTGGAACTCGGGTTTTATACCCTCATGGTCCATGAGGAGGAAAAGAGGATGATGCAGAGGTAATGGGCATGCGATTTGCCTTCTGAACACAGCACTGTTAATTTGGGAATATTATATGCAGTTCTGATGCTGGATGATACTGGCACATTAGAATAGTCCAGAGGAGTGATGAGAATGATGCAAAATTATGTTTGAGAGCAAGACATTAGAGACTTGCTCAAAAGAAAGAAAGTGGTAGCACAATACTCACCTGTATAAAAGACAAGGTTCCTGATAAGAGAAGACTCCTTTGCCTAGGAATAAGAGATATAGCACAATTCAATGGCTAGAAGGTCAGTCTATGTACGTGTTCTCTTACACCTGTAAGATGCATATTTAGTTTTAAATAGTTCATTGCTAAAATAACTGAGCAAGAAACAGTATATTATCACTCTCTGAAAGGTTCTGAGTAAATTTCTGAGGGATGATATATGTTAGTGACTAATTAGGGCACAATTCTGTGTGTTTTATTTAGCAAATCAGATTAAATGGATGATATCTGAGGAATATCTTTTGCTTGACAGAATACTTGAAAAATAAAAGCCTAGAAAAAGTACCTACCTTAACTGGAAAACTAATTTATTGATTCATTTTACATATCATTTTATTAAGCAAAAAATCTTCATACCTTTTAAATCAGTTTATAAATATAATTTTAAAACAGTATTCTCTAATACTAATATACCAAATAGCAAAAACCAAAGGCCGAGTTTAGAGTAAGAATATTGTAATGTTCTTAACCTTTAGTGGATGATACGTTTGGGGAAGATTAAAGCAATAATGAGTATTTGGTGCTCTTTACCGACACAGATTGTCTCACTGCATTACAAGAGTTGTAGGATTGGACTTGTGGACATAGAGATATTTCATCGGCATTACAGTTTTTGGCAGAAGAATGTGAGAAGTGAGACAATCGGAGAGACAATTATTAGAATACTTTTTTCTTCCAGCACTGATGCCAGTAGAAAAAAGAGATCAAGTTGCAGTCAAAGAATATAACCCAATCAACACTGAATCTTTTTTGGATCATAATTCAGTTGAATTAAAGCAGAGTTTAATAATTTCAGATATGGTATATTAGCAAAAGAAGAAGCTATTACTGCTTTCCAAAAAATGAGAAAAATAGCTGAGTACCACCTGTCACAAAGGCAGTACAATGAATCCAGATGGTTATTTATTTTCAGATAGGAAGAAAGAATGGAGAGGAAAAACTGTTGCCAGATTTTTTCCCTTTGTTACTTTCTTGTCTGAATGGCATCTCCAATTAGAGAAGAATAATAATAACTTAAAAATCTCAGGAATATGATATGGGAGCTTTTTGTTATCTCAAGATAGTTCATTTTAACTTAACCTGGATTTTGAGAAGGCCACCCACTAGTTTTTCAACTTCTATGATGAGCTCTATGAAAATAGAATGAAAGGGATTTTGACTGTTTAGATTTTTTTTCTGAACCTTGGAAATTAATTTGCAGTTCTATATGAAATACAACCATCTGTAAAAGATTGAAAATAAACTGTCCTTTAAAGGTTCCTTTTATATTGAAAGAAGGATACTTTTGATGCGTATACACAATATGAACATTAGAAGCTGTGATGTCTATTGAGTGTGTATTCTTATTTATCAGTGTATTTGAGTCTTGAGCTGAGTAGGAACTGAGAGGGTGCAAACTGATCCAACCCCAGTCCTTCCATTGTCTGACTGCGAATCCCATGTGAAGTTGTTCACTCTGCTGCTAAAATCTACTGGCAACCTTGTGAGGTCTGACAGAGTGCAGTTTTCTTTTGGAATTATGAAGACAGGGGAAATATCAGAGCCATAAATGACTGAGTTAGGCTTCAAGCACTTCTCTACAAATGAGACAATTTTAAATTGTGCGAGCAGTTCTTTTTTAGTTTTGTAACTAGCAACTATGTGGAAATGTAGAGTGCACTCTTGCCTAGCAGTGTTTTTGTTACTGTCTTTTCTTCTTTTTTTTTTTTTTTTCCTCCAATCCATCCTGGAAGAGTGACTCGTATAATTTATGGGTAAGATGGGAGGTAAGCCAATATACTCAGGATCTCCTTCTAGAACAAGAATTACATTTGGAGAAATAGCTTAAATGAAGAACTTTTTTTAGACTGTAGCTTTATTTTGAGCACAAAATGAAAATTGACAGAAAGTTGTGACAGTAAAAATAGAAGCGATACATGGCCAGTAAGTGATATGGGGCTTCTATGACAGCTTTTATGCATATTTATGAATATATACATACAAATACTATAGTAGTATGATATATACCCTTTAGAACAGATGTTAAAGAACAAAAATGCTATTCAGAGGGGTTCAAAAACATTGACCCCAATTCAGAAGAATGAGTTCTGGCTCACTGCTGGCTGAAGAGGGAAGAGATAATGTTAGGAAGAACAAAAGCCAACTTTTGTCATCCTTATTTTCTTCAGAAGTTTGACAGGCAGGGCTCAGAATAGGTTCTGACCTACATTCAGAACTTTATCAAACAAGAAAAATACTCCCCCCTCTCCCTTGTCAAAAGTTTGAGTTTTATACTGTAAACCTAAATTTAGAAGCCCTTGTTCTCTCATTTATGTGCTGCATATGTGCATTAGCGTAAATTGTAATGTGCTACCTATGCATATATGTGTAAAGAATATATGTGTATAGCCAAAGTTAGTCTGGCATAAATGTTTCATAAACATGGACTTCACTAACATAGCCTAAGTATTCTTAAAGTGTTAAAACTTGAGTGAATCTGCATTTCATAATTTCACAATACCTGTTCTTGCATTGAAGTTCTCAAATCATCCATGACTTGAGAACCTCCAGTAAAGTTTTTTGTTAGCTTTCATGTGTAGCACATCAAAAAAACATGACCAGGTTGTATCCTAAAGACTCAAACTGAATGGAGACACTGAAGGCTGGCCTAGCTCAGCATTTTAAAGCTAACATCATCTTTGGGGAGAGAGGCTCTCTTGAGCTAGCTTGGGGTGGCTCTGCTACTGTGGTAGCGGCACTGCAGAAGAGAAGATCACTGAGCACAAGCAGACTGTGTCAGATACAATATTCAAAGGAGGCACTAAAAGGGAAAGTGGAATTCATATTCAGTTTTTAAAAATTGGAGAGTGTCTTATATACATGTTTGTATATCACCTAAGTATCTCCTTGCTCTGTAAGACATTCTGACAAAGGTTCAGTGCAAAAACAAGTTAAATGATTCTGACTGTTGATGGCCCATTCAGGAAAGCATCTGTGGCTTTTGTAAATGGTGCTTGTGATCTTGATCCTGTTTCTCCACTGTGAAATGTTTGTATCGCAGGAATAGCATCACGTATGCTCTAAGCTAACACCCTTCCCAACAGTTTTGGGAAAATCCAATTTGTTCTTCCTCTTAATCTCAGATGTGTACATGTGAATGAGTGTGTTGGAGAGTAAAATATGTGACAATACCATTGGGCTCAGTGGACTGCAAAACCTTATTTAAAAAGAAAAAAATAATCTCCTGAACAATTTTGAGATATTTAGGCAGTGAAGACTAAAGATACTTACTAAAGTTCATTGGAATATCTATCTCTGGACTGAAGGTTTTCAATCTTACAGGTTTCACAAGCAATATATTCGCTTAAAATCTTACTGAAAAAAGAAAATAACTTTAAAACACATACCAAGCATCATCATGATGTTTACAGCTTAGTTATAAGCTCTTGCAAGTAGGGCTTTCCTGTGCAAATGCTGACACAGCCTTACCTCTAGTGACCTGAATGCCCTGCTGCGTTAATTACTGCAGCTCAGGAAACACGGTAGAGAAATAACATGTCTCTGTCCGGGGTTCTGGATCGCAGTGTCCTTGGTCTTTCTGTAGAGCGTAACATGGAGGGACCGCTTTGTACACGGCCCAGATTCCCAGGTGTCAGAAACGGGTCCCTTCTTCATAAAGGTCATCTTTTACTCACTTTTTCATAGTATTATCTTGCTAGTTTTGGCATGGCTGATGATGAAGACTGTAAGTTTTCAGACTCATCTGTCTTGCTGGGCAGTATTGGACTTACGTCCTTAGCATTAAAAGCATTGTAAGGCTCGGATGTCCTTGCGCTGACTTGAGTAGCCACGTTGGGCTTTGATGACTGCTTGTGCAGCTCACTGGACTTTAGGTATGGCTCAATGTAAGCACGGAGGGGCAGGTAGACTAAGGGGAAGCTCCATGTGCAGCAGGCTGGGCTGATAAAGCTGGGCAGGGGCGGGGGGAGTGTGTGTTAAATTGCTATTAAGAGAATTTTATCCAGATAGTTTCCAGGCACATTTTTGCAAGGTGCTGCTGGAAGGGAATAGGAGGATAGTGCTGTTGGAGCGGGACTAACCTCCCTTGGGGAACAGCACTTAGGTACTGCCTGAGGACACAGGTCAAAGCGTGGCAGGCTCTCGCAGGGGCGCTGAGTTTTCCAGTGCTCTGATGATGCTGATTAGCAGGAGCTCAATGATTTTTGACCCAGCGCTAATTGTCCTGCCCTGAAACATCAGTGTTGGGGGGCTGAGGCCAGAGCGGCGCGTGCAGCCTCCAGCTCTCGCCGCTGGCCGCAGGGGCGCCCGGCGCTCTCCCCGCTCCCCCCGCTGCCGTGGGGCCGGGGCCGCGCGGAGCGGCGCGGGGCTGCGGGGGGCCGGCCCGCGCAGGTGGATCCGGCGCTCGCCTCCCCCCGGGCCGCGGGGAGCCATGTGACTGGCGGGAGCTTCCTGCCTCCGCGCCGCCGGATCCGCGGAGCTGCGCGGCGAGCGGCTCCCGCAGCGCCGGGAGGGCGGCGGGGAGGGCGCCGCGGCGCCGCCGCCGCCGCCGCATGGAGCCGCAGGAGCCGGGCGCGCAGATGGAGCCGCTGCTGCCCACGGTACGGGGCGGGATGCGGGGCTGCCCGCCGGGGGAGGCTGCCGGCCGCGGCGGGGGCTGCCCGGCGGTGGCGGCGAGCGAGCGGAGCCGCTTTCGAGGCATGGGGGGGACAGGTCGCCTTTGGCGCGCCGAGCGTCGCGGGGGCGAGCGCTGCGGTGGCGGCGGGTGTCGCGGCGCCAGGGTGGTTGCGCAGGGAGCCGCTGTGTGCGCGTTGGGTATGAGCGTGTCGCAGCAGCCACCCAATCCCCCGGGTGCCCCCAGCCCCCGTTTCTCGGCAGCCCGTTCGGCACCTGCCCGCGGGGGAGGCTGCGAGCACGGGCAGCGCAAGCTCTGCCGCCCAGCAGGGTCCTGTGGGCTGCTCTGGGGTAGACCTGCTCCCTTCCCGAGATTTGGGCTGTCTCTGAAGGTCCCTGGCTTTCCCACTGGCACATGCAGTGGAATTTGTTAGATCTCTCTGTGTGTCTGGGCTTTGCGCTGCGGTGTCGCAGTTCCTGGCGCACCAGCATGGAGCTGGTCATCTGGGGGGTTCCTGTCATTGCTGGGTACATGGCGCGCCACAGCGTCACTGCACAGTGGCAGTTGGGCAGTGGTTGCTGGCAGGCTTGGAAGGGATCAATTGGTGCGGTCCTTGTCATGCTGTTAAATGACCTTTCCTCCCTGCCTCCCTCAGCCAAGGCTTTGCCAGTGCTCGCAGGATTTATGTGTGGGTGTCCCATTCGACCAGCTCCTGAGAGTCTGTTTGTGAATGGAGGCTCCTGCCTTGTGCTGGAAAATGCCTGCCCTGGGGAAGGGAGAAGTGTCTCATGTGCACAGACAAATGTACTTATACGCACACACCTCCATAGAAACATAGCACATAGGTTTGGGGAGGCTTCTCTGGCTCTTGAGGTGGTTCTGGGTTAGCACAACGGGCTACGCAGTGTTGACAAAGCTTGAACGAGGCAGAAGATTCAGCTGCCGTAAGTTGCTAAGAGGCGCTCGTGGCAACAAGCCTGCGTATCATGGGGGCTGCTCTCCTCACCGCGTTGTCGATGTGGTCCATTTTGTGATCTGCTGGCAGGCGGTGACACACCAGGAGATTATTTCTGGCATTTCATTTCTCCTTGTGTCAGGGACAGTCTCTTGTTTGCTCTCTGGACACCTTTTATGAATCCTAATTCCTATTATGTGCTTACTGTTTCTGACACTGGGTTAGACTAAGTTCCCCATCTTTCTCACTGACAAGACTGTTTGCCCAGTTCCTTTCCTTTCAAAGACAATTTGGCGTAAAGCCAGCGTCCATCTCTAGATCACTGATTCCCTGAAGGATTGTCCTCTGTGCTTTATAACACCCTGGTAGCTCCATGCACTCGCTGTACGTATGTGAAGTAGGGAAGGGAGATTTGTGCTCTGCACTGTATTTCTGTAGCGTGTGCCTTCCTCCATCCTTTTCGTTTCCTCTTGTGTTTCCGAAAGGACCTTGGCAGGTGAACAAGGTGCCCTGCTTTCCAGGCATGGCATCAACAGTAACAGCACTGCTCATCCACTCCAGACACTTCTGCTGTATTTTCTTTGTACATCAAGTATTATAGCATATAAAAGTGATTAGAGCCCCACATATGGTAAGAAAGGAAGGGCTTTTGTATGGTGGGAGTCTTGTTGCCTGGAGTCAAGACAGAGCTGAAGGAGCGGGAATTAGTGCTGCATTAAGCACTGCTAGATTAGAAGATAAAACACAGTAGTACCTTGAGAGTACTTCTGTTTTAGGGATCAGTCTTCATCTTGACTGGAAACAAATGCAAACAGGAATCCAGCTACAAATGAATACTTAGCTGAATTTAATGGATTCTGGGCATAAAGCAAAAGGCTCAAAGCTGAAAAAGGTGTTTCCTTTATCATTGCCTTTGGTGTATGCAACAGAGTTAATCAACTTTTTGTGAACTATAATACATGGTAGGTAATATTGGGGAAAAAGTAATTACTTGTAGTGAAAAGACAGCAAATGTAGTTCTCAATTTTATCTTGTGGTAATGTTTAGAGATTGCAAAACCTCAATAAAATTTCCCACCAACAACACAGTGTGTAAAGTAGAATTTATTTCTGTTGTAGTGTAGTCATAGGCTAGCATTGATTTAAAATATGAGCTTTTAATTAGAAAAGCTCAATGATGAAATGCACTATTACCTGGGTTTTTGAGGAGTTAACTGAAAGTAGGTTTCCCTCTGCACTTTTCTTGCCAGATTTTAGAAATTGTTCCTACACAGCTGTAGCACCTTTCTTCGAAATTATGCTGTTTTTTTTCCCCCCCTCTGAAGATCTGGAGAAGATCATATGACAAAATTTGTCAATTGTCTAAAAAAGAAATACTGTAGAATACAAAAAGGAAATTTGCACATGCAAAAATAATCAACTATTCTTGAAAGCGCTAACATGTTAGTGTATGTAGTGAATGATAAAAACACAATGTATTGAATGTAGAACTATATGATTAAGGAAATGCTCATTCTTGTGCTTTTTGTATAATTATCTAATGTCTTATCAGTCATTAAGTGTGTGTTTTTTTTTTAGTGTGATTATTGAGAGTACTTTAAAAGATTTGTGAGTAATCAAAAGATCACCACAAAGTCATTATTTGTTTACGAAAATAGGAGAAATAATGTGTACATCTTCTCTACAAAGACCTTTTATTGCTTCCTGTTCAAGGATGAGGTATATACCTGTATTCTTCATTACATGTAAAATATCTTGCAAGCTATCACTTACAGATACTTAATATCAAAAATTGTTTTTAAATTATTGTTTCCCTCTGTTAGGGGTTCTCTCTATTGGTATTCAAAATGGTTTTTACTTGGTGGAGGTTTGATGCTTCTGATATAAGGAGTGCACATGTTTACGTTAAGAGTTTGCACAGAGCTTTCCTCTGTTTTTTAAAGGCATTAATATCAGTAAAACCAATGTGCATAAAGCCAAATTGACCTCCTTTCTGTTCTAACATCAGATTCTAAATGTTCCTCTTCCAATCTTTTAAAATTCGAAGGGCAATTTTTTAAAAGCCAGTAGATGTAAAATTTTAAAGCATGATATTGTTGACATTGTTAAAATGTGTCCATAGATGCATATAATGCCTATGTATGTACTGTGCTTACGGGTAGACATTGTTTATATCCAGGACTCTTGTACTGCTGGAAGTGGTACATAGTTACTACTACGAAGGCCTCAGTACGTAGGAGAAAGGGAATAGCAAGATCTTGGGTAGTAACTATTTTTGATGTAGCAGGTGAGTGTGGGAAGCTGCTCCCAGTAACAGGCCACATTCTTCTGCTTTTGTTAATGCTGTGTGTGACCTGCAGCGAGACTTGCAGATTAAATATATTTACTCATTATGAGAATGGATGACAGAGCCTGACCCAACACTTTGCATAGCTGTGCTAATTTCCAGTTCGCTTATTGTAGTGATAGTAAAAGCAAGTGTATAGAGACTATAGGAGTTCTGCAACTCTCCTGGAAAATTACAGGGGCACTATTACGTTTTCAAGATGAGACTACTGAGATAATACTACCATTGAAAATAAAACCCCAAAACCTAATTGCAAGTATAAATTTAGAATTGATTTGGCTGTTTTCTTTCTTACTGTTTGATTCCAAATTCTGAGTGAAAAAATCAGCTTTTTTTTTTTTTTTTGAGAAAATGCTGGAATGAAACGAAGTAACAATCAAGGACACAAATATTTATTATTATTATTATTTAAAGAATATATGCCAATGTAATGATTAAAATAGATTTCTCAGAATTATATGGCATGCTGTGGTGTTCCTGTTTAAGAACAGCTTGATCTGTATTTGTCAAAAAATGAAAAACAGTCTGAATACTGGGTGGAAAGCATCAGCATTGACTGTAGCTTAATGAATTTATGGGTTGAGGTCTTCCCACAGTTCCTACTTCTTAAATAGATAAGTTTCCAGTTTATTTTGCTAATAATTTCATGTTCCCTTTCCACTTTTTCCTTTTTAAAAATAGAGACTCATTCCAAATGTAAAACTTTAATTGCCACCTGCTTCTTCTTTCTTTGCCATTGTACTTCTTAGATAAGTTTTTTTTACAGCTTTTGTGGATGAGAAATTGTAAGCAGGTGAGGGAAATTTAGTCATCAATCAACTCAAGCAATCAGCCAAATCTGAATAACTGAAAACTCTGGAAAGAGAAGGTTCCTTTTGTTTAAGTAATATATTATAACATAGATATTCACTCTTGTATTGTGTTCAAAAAATATCATGGAACTACATAATAATAATGACATTTTATTTTACAATATATTATATAATGGCAAGTAATGGAGGAGAGCATCTATTCAGTGCAATTTTCAGCGTTGGAGAAGTTTAGAAATTATTCTCATGAAACAAAAAATAAGCTCTGAATACTTGACGATGATTAAACTCTGCCACATTTCTGCAAAGTTGTTGATGAGCATAGGTTGTGAGTCAAGCAAGATAAAAGTGAAAGCAGATGATAAAGGTTCTTGCTAGAAAACAAGGGAAGAAGTGTCTGAAGAAAAGAGGAAGCTGCAGGATGAAATGAAGGTAAAATTATGGTTGTGAAAACATTTGCACAAACTTGGTGAGCAAAGATTCTAGAATTACATTTATTGTGAGCACATTCAAAGAGTATATTAAAAAAGTACCATTCAACAGATTGTGTGATTGCAAGCATACCTGAGTGAATCAAACTTTGTAAAAATGTATTGGTGTTGCTATGTGTTATTTTCTGCCTATTTTAAAACAATTTTTTGCATTTGAGTACCATACTACTTTTGAATTTACTTCTGCAAAATGTTGAGCTTAAACATTTCATCTTAAACTCCTTCATGGAGTCCTGTTGGCTTTTGAAAGAACGTAGGAGTCTTTTCTGCATCAGCGTGGCTGCAGTGACAGAAGCAGAGACGTTCCGTGACTAATTTCACCGGGGGCAATTGCTATGTAGCTGTCACTCAAAGATGCTGGCAGGTATTGCGCATTTGTGTTGCTTTCTGGAGAGCGGTTGGAATAGTTTTGCAGCTTTTCATGGAAATATGTGATAAATGTGGGCAAAATACCATAAATCAAGAAAATCTGATCTGAAGTCACTGATTTAAGGAATTGTTCAAGATATCAGCCCCTAATAGTGTTAGATGTGCTCTAGATGTATTCACAGTCACTCAAATATGTAAGGATGGAGGGGAAAAAAAAACCCCAAACAACGACAACAAAAAAAGCTATTAGATTCTGGCAAAAACAGGAAAAAGGAAAAAACACCTTCAACTGTACTTAGAGTTGAGCAAACTGTGTTATTAAATTCAACTGGGAATGTCCATGGCATTCCTGGAATGGAAGGTCATATGCACATGTAAACTTCCTTTGACAGATGGACGTGTACCTGGGCTTTATTTTAGAAGTAGGTAAATCTCAGCAAGAAATTGATTGTGTGTCAGATGTCTCCCGGTGAAACACTGAAAACTCTGTGGTAGTAGTGAGTGATATTACGGGTGTTTAAGTTATCAATAAGAAATAAAGATGCAGTCAGGGAAATTGTGGGAATAGTACTCTAGGATTTTTTTGTTTTATGCTGCTGACTGGTAGCTTTCCCGATTTTTTTTTTCTGTAGAGATTCGAAGAATTAAATTCATGTAAAAAAAATGGAAAAAATATATATTTCAGAAATGTTCTGTCTCAGGCATCTAAATTTTAGGGTCCAGGAAAATGCAACTGGTAAATTTGAATGATTGGACTTGAAAGTGTAGAATAAAAAGCTGCATCATCTTAAAGTGGTTTGGATGTGGACTACAAAGCAGATACTTCCTTCTTAAAATTGGAAATTTTTAGAAATAAAGAGATTAGCTTAACCACTTGCTTTTGCTTTGCATAATTCTCTGTTTAAGGCACTTCTTTTTAAAAGGAGGAGGATTTTTGCAATACTTACTTTCTTGCTGCTTGCGTTGTAGGGCTTTGATGACAGACTGTCGGTTCTGACAGCTTAGTGGCTTCAACTTTCTATTCTTAGCTTTCCAAAGCTCTAGTACACACCATATACACGCTCATTATATGCTGTAGTCAGTACAAATGAGGCAAACCATGTCTTGCATCATCAGCACAGCGGTATTTCTTGTCAGTAGAGCAGAATATCTCACTGACTCTTCAGATGTGTTACACGGCCTGCAGTCTCTAAACTAGAAGGAGCATAACTATTTTTTTTTATTCAAAAAAAATGCTTGTTGTAGAAGTCTGACTGGTGCGTACATCATTGTTGCATATGGGAACTGCTGTAACAAAGGATTTTTCTTCTAATTTTCTAATATCTGCAAAAATGCCAGAATCGGTTGCTACAGTCCAAGAAAAGGACAGATACCGTATGCAAAGCTCAGAAGGCCTCCACAAATAAACAGCTTTTGTGGCAGAATTGCAATATATAGGTCTTGGGAGTGTTTAAGAAAGCGGTGTTTGCACCCACTTAAAATCCCATGGCTTCCTTGAGATGTTACATGGAAACAGATATATACCTTGCAATCAATATCAATCTGTCAGGAGAGCTGACCACCCCCTCCCTCATTCCCCCAAATCTCAAAGCTTCTCGATTTTCCCCATTCTTGTCGGCTTCCCTGCCCTCCTGCCACTTAGTAATTTAGAAACTTTGTAGTAAATGTCTGAGAAAACTTAGTAGAGAAGACTAGTAGACACTTCTTAAAGCATTTTTAAAATACAAAAACAGAAATGTTTAAGTGAAGATAATGTTAGTGAAATCATTATGAAAAAGAATAGGACAGGTGCCATCAAGATATTAGTTAAAACTTCACTAAGTAGTTTTTAGTTTGATTTTTGTTCTGTGAGCATTTTGGGCAGGAGCAGTCCAGTCTTGTGAATGTTTATGTCACTTGCAGGTCTTGGGTAATGCAACACAGCATGTGCTTTGATGAAGCTTACAATGTGGACTCTGAAAAAGTCTGAAACACCAGTAGTGTTCTTGTTGTAAAACCAATTTTTTGAGCTTAAAATCTATGAATCACTACTTCAGAAGCAATTCTTTTACCTGCTCTGTTTAAAGGAACTTGTCTCAGCATAAAAATTCTGGGAATTTTGAGAAAACAACTCTTGGTGATTCTTAAACTATTAGGGTTGCTAGCTATTGTGCTGTCCAGAACTCATATCCTTTGTTTTTGTCCATCTGTTCTCTCTTGGGTTGAGTGCCAAGCCTGGCTATGTAAAAAAAAATTACCATGAGGTAGGCAGCATCCGAACTTCCTCTTGTGTTTCTCTAGTCGCTTTTAAGTTTCTCTGACCTTTCAGAGATGTATAGCCTTTTCTGATATTCTGCCTGTCATTGTTGAGAACAAAGTCCAGAAGTTATTGCAATGTGATTAAGGTGCCTTAGGGCTCATTGTGCTCTTTGATTATTGGTTTAGGCAAAAACTTGTGTGCAAGTTTAGGTAAAACACCTGTTGGGTTGACGGTTGTGTTTTTGTTCTGCAAGGGCACAGGGAGTGCTGGTCCGTGACTGCCCACCTCAGATGCTGGGACATTACAAATATCAATAACACATTTCTTTTTTATTGGGTTAATTGCAAACAAATAAATTTCCAACAGTCCAAGCATAATAGTATTTCTTTCTTCTCACTGGTTTGTTATTCTGATTGCTCATGGAAATTACTGAGCTATTACAGGATAAGCATTATGACTGGAGTTGCATCACGTACATACTGTAAGAGTACAGCAATTATAAATTATAATGGACAGAATTAAAATACTTTTTAGTATGTGCTTTTGTTTCTGAAATCTGTCTTTTAGTATGATATAATAAATAATTTTCTTGATGTAACAAATAGCAAATTTTATGGTCCAGGGAAGTGCTGTTTTGTGGAAATGTAGTTAAAAAATTCTAGATGATTATAAATAATCTGGTTTGCTAGAATGACTAGATTACTAGAATATTGTAATCCGGGGGCTGTTATACTGTAATTAAAAGACTGTTATGTTTTAATTATAGGATTTCAAATTTGTCATTTCATAAGGATTGCATAAATGTTTACGTAGACCTTTAATCATAAGAATATGTATAAAAATAGGCCTGGAAAGGCTGGCTTGAACAATAACAAAATAACTGCAAACTGTAATACTGTATTGTTAATGCTTTTACAAATATTAGTAAATCATTTTATCAGTGAGAGAATGGGCTTATTTCTTCTAGAGAAACATTTTATGTAAAGAAATAATAATGAATTATAAATATCATGAGTAATTTTAGGGACACTATTTCAGTTGGAACCTGACTGATTTTTTTCCATATTAACATTCAACATTTTTAAGCAGGTTTTCTTAAATGCTAAGAAAGGCTCTGTGTGTTTTCATATGCATATATAATAAATATGAAAATGTTAATTCAAAAAACAAATCATGCTTAATGTACTTGTTTTAAACTTCATTCACATTCATGCATGCCCACACAAATACACGCATATATAAATATATATATATATAAGAAGATATGTTTCATTAGAATGAATGCACTTTTATTTCTACTTGGTGGCATGTATTCAGCTGAATATTTTCAGTTTCCGAGAAATACAAGATTGAATAAATTTTTCTCAAGTGTCCATATTAGTAATTCATCGTACTGGAATCAAAACTATGAGAACGTATGTGTTGCAAATATATTTTAAAGCCTGTTTTTAGAAGTTTTTTTGAGTTCATTTTTTTGCAACAAAATTATATTTGTTTATGTCTTATAATTAGATATTAGATGTGGCCAGGAATTTCTGAAAGTAACTGGTGTTCTGATACCCGTGGTGCTCCATTTGAGTGAGTGAAAACTGGGCTTTGTTTTGAGATGGCCGGTGCCCAGCAGCTCCTAAGGAGCTTCTTGGAGGCACTGAAATCCTGATCGAGATTTATGAGGGCCTGCTGACCCTCACAGCTTCTCCTCCTTTTCTATGAGAGATGACTCTTGTCTGGTGCCTTGAAAGTGACACCATGACAGTGATTCCTTCAAGTCTCAATTTTAAAGTGCTCTACTTTAAATATTTTGGTTGGTTGGAAAAGAAATGCAAGCTTCTATCATTTGGAAGTGCTGAGATTACAAACACATTACCAGCATGTGAAATTCAACATATGCATGTGAATTGTGAGATGAAAGTAAAGAGCAAGAAATAAAAAAAGACCATTCAATCCCAAATCTTTATTTTCAACTTGTGATCTTCTGAGTTTTGCAATCTTGTAGTTTTAACACCAAACTTTGGTAGCACTAGTGGAAATCTTGCTCTGTTGGCAGTGGACTCTTGTGGACCTGGAGCGGGTCAGCAAGCCCGGGCTCTAGTTAAATTCAGTAGTGAGGAAGGTGGAATTGTGCTCTGCTCTGCTGGCTCATTCTCATTTCTGCACCAGTAAATGAGTCCTCTGAATATGGGCATCCTCATGGATTTGCTGTCCTCCTTCCTGAGAGCAGCTCCTTTGCTGAATCTGCGGGCGTTGGTTAATTTTATTGCTGTGCCTATGTTCCCAGACCTGATTTTATAATCCAGGTTGCTTTCGAGGAGGTGGAAGAATCACTGTGTTTGGCTCAGCAATTTATAGGATACAGCTCAGCGGGACATACAAAGTATTTGCCTTTTACAATGGTCAAGCAACTGTGTTTATCTATAAAACTGTGTTTTATAGATTTAATTACGAACTTCAGAGGAAGACACAGGGCTGCTGTTGGGCCAGGGACGGTTGCAGAAGAAACTGCTGAAGGATGCCCTGCGCTTCTGGCTGTTGTGTTGGTGACGCACCTTGACACAGGATTTGGCTTGGTTGCCAGGTGTGAACTGATGGGTGCTAGATGGTATCTAGTGCATCTCTGGGCTGCTAATTTGCACATGTTCTGTGCAACTTTATTATATGTTCTATTTAGGCAAGCAAAGAAGCTAGACATCTGAATGATGAGAGCATGAAGCTCCTGTAATGTGCAAACAATTTGGAGGACTTAAAAAGTCATTGTTTTCAAAAAATCTGGTTTTGCTGCTTCTGTCTTTGGATGCTGAACTCGAGATAAGTTTTTGTTTTCCATTTATTTTGCCTTTTATCATAGGGGAGTCCAGGTTTCCAAAATCAAGGCAGCATAGTAAAGCACACTCAATGCGTTCTTTTTTTTTAATAGAACATGAACACTTAACATATTGGAAACTCAGCAGCTTTTTTATTCCTGATTCATTTGTGAGTACCACTGTATTCAAAATTAATGGTCACTGTTTGGCATATATGCTCAAATGGATTGAGAAAGATGTGAAAACAGGTTTCCCCCTATATTGCTGCAAATATTTAAAAATAACATTTAAAAAATCATGGGAGAGTTACAACGATAAAGATTGAATACAAGTATCTGTAGAAAATAGATGATTGTGAAACGTTTTCCATGGAGAACAGGATATCACCAGATATAATGCTGAAATACGGATAAGAAAGAAATATAAGAATTAAAATATTCTCTATATCAAGATTAATTTCTCAATTTTGAATTCTGTTTAGCTGAGAAATCCTGCTTAAATTTTATTTTAAAGTTTAATGCTCAAGTTGAAATATGTGGGCTTAAAATTATCTCACAATTTAAACAAATATTTCAGTCTCAATCTCTAGATTTGTATCTTACCTATAAAAAAAATTTTAAGGAATGTTCAAATGTAGGAGTTCTCTGTATGTATTTTGATTAATTTGGCCAAATTTTACTCATGAAGGTGCAATGCATTGTAGTGTAATTGAAACCAGTGGAATTGATAACAATTAATATTAAAAATGTGAACATGAAATTTTACTGTTTCTGAGGCTAGTAGTATATTAGTTTTACATACACAGACATGTAATAGCATCCAGCTTGCATATGTTGCCAACCTGGTCTTTTTCATTCTTGTTTCTCCTTGCTTCTTTTTTTGGTTCTCTGTCACTTTGTCCGTGATGCCCTGTGCTCGACAGCAGGTTGTCACTGAGCGTCGTTGTGCGTTCGGTTCTGTACAGTATCGGTTCTCAAATCCCAACACCTCCACAGCCTGAAATTAACTAGAAGCTCAGGATCCTCATCATAGAGTTTTGTACTGCCTCAGCTGTCTGCACTTTCCAGCAGCTGAAGAAAGACTGAGCTTCTTGCAGGTGCGTGTGATGGAGCCTGATAGCTCCACTCAGAATTCATTTGCCCTTGAGAGTCCAGCTAGGCACTGAAAAAATCAAGAAAGCATTTCTTCCAAAAATACCCATGAAATATAGTAGAGAAGATGAGATCCACTAAATTAACAGGATTTGTACACAATTTTTCAAAGACATTTAGCCACCAAAGATAAGATTAAGTTCCTAGTGAGAAAAGCCTGCATCTAGGTTTAACACCTTTGTTTCATGGATTTCAACTCCAGTTGATTTTATTAAGCATTAGATTCTTAAGCAGCCTCTCTGATTGCTAATATTCAGGGCCTGCATGTTTAAGTATGCAGATAAGTCTGTCATGATAAAAAACAATTACATTATTTTTTTAATTCAGGTAATATGTGATTGATTAAGAAAAGATTTTTTTCTGTAAGTGCAGATCTTTTTTGATTCATTTTTCTTGCTATGTGAAATTTAAACGCCACTATTATATGTTAGTTAAATGTCAAATGTAACATTAATATGTAACATTATGCACTTTACTTAAATATGAAGTTTCATTGACAGTCTTCAAAAATAATTAAAAAAAACCTAGCAATTAAGAAATGTCATGATTTTCTGCCAAAATAATTAGTGTTATACTAACCAATGAGAATAGATCTCTTTTTAGGAAAATATAAAAAAATCTATATGTAAAACAGGATTGAAGTAGGCTATATATTCTATAACTTTTCCACAAGCTAATTTAAAAAATGTTTGTAACAATTTCATTTTGAATTTGATCTGCTCTGCCTAGGGCTAAGTACAACAGGGCAGAACATGTACAGAGAGCTACACAGGCAAATGCCTGTGGCAAAGTCTGCTGTACATTTGGTTAGTCAAATGCTTAAAGATGCTTGTTTCTCTGGGTACCTTTTAGCTTACATTCGCTTCAGCAACGAAGAATCTGTTCTCAAACTGCACTTTCTTTGTGAACCCTCTAATAGGATACTTTCTGCTGACTGGTTTTCATTTAAAACAAAAATGTTTTCTCATTTGCTTCTGTGTGTCTGGAAAGGTGTAAGTCAGAAGTGAGCACAGGCTAAAACAAGGAGGCATTCTGGAGTATCCTTTCCACTGCTTGAGAACATTTGAATCACTAGATTATCCATGGATCAGTATGTCAGTGTTTTTAAATTTTCAATAATTAGCATGTGTGTTTCGTAATTCTTTTTCTCTTACGGAGAAGAATCACAGAATGATCGAGGTTGGAAGGGACTCATAGAGATTATCTAGTCCAACCCCTCTGCTCCAGCAGGGACACCTAGAGCACGTGGCACAGGGTGGCATCCAGGCAGGTTTTGAAGACTGCCAGAGAAGGAGACTCCACAACCTCTCTGGGCTGCCTGATCCAGGGCTCTGTCACTCTCACAGTAAATAAGTTCTTCCTCATACGGAGCTGGAACATCCTGTGGTTCAATTTACACCTGTTACCCCTCATCCTGTCACTGGCTGCCACAGAGAAGAGCCTGACCCCATCCTCCCTACAATCACCCCTCAGATACTTGAACATGTTGATCAAATCTCCTCTCAGCCTTCTTTTTTCCAGACTAAACAGGCCCAGCTCACTTAGGCTATCCTCATAGGATAGATACTCCAGTCCCTTAATCATCTTTGTGGCTCTACGCTGGACCCTCTCTAGAAGCTCGATATTCTTTTTGTACTGGGGAGCCCAGAACTGCACCCCAATACTCCAGGTGCGGCCTCACCAGAGCTGAGGAGAGGGGGAGAATCCCCTCCCTCGACTTGCCGTCAACACTCCTCATTACTGAAGAGGAACAAAGGGCTTTTCCCACAATCGAGCAGTTCTGATGATGGTACATCAGGGGAACTCTTACTGTAAGGATAACTTCAATACGGACAGGTTTATATGGACTTACTTAGCTTACTTACTTAGCTGCCTTTGTAGGAACTGGGCTCTTGCACTTGCTGCCCTACATGTGAAGGGACCCAAGGAGACCTTAACTTGCTATGAAGGGGGGAGAAATTCCTGCATGTAGTAGCTGTGGCAACAGCAATTGGGTACAGCAATTCAAATTCCAAATTTCTACTGGCCGTTTGAACAGGGAAGAGACTCTCCTCCCAAAATCCATCACCTCTCTCTGGGAAGAATGGCCTAGCAACCAACAAGGCAAAAGGTAAAGGTTTGCAGGATTGCTTATAAGGCATTCAGGCATCTTGAATTTGTTGTTTTACGCTAGCACTGTGGGAGTATCAAGTTAGGCCAAGTTACTAAGATGCAAATCTACAGGACATTCACAAATTCAGAAGACTAAAGGACTGTGCAGCTTCTAACCTTCTATCTAATCAAATAATATAAAAGTGTTTGTATTTCATGTAAGAAGAAGCAAAGGGCCCACAATCTTAAGTAAGATAAAGGCATTCTAAGGAAGAACTTGAGGAACACAGGGAGCACTGGATAAATGCAATTTTTGAGACTGCATTGAGGGAGATGGTATGAAACACATACTACACTGTTCAGAAAAAAGACAAGAAAAAATTAAGATAAATTGGGAAGAAATCTGCAGAACATGAAAGCATCAGGCAGGCAATACATCAAAGGTTTGAGAGTAAGGAAGGCCCCACATGGGCAACTGCCACCCTGGTTTCTGCCTTCGTTGTCCTAAACTAAATCACTGAAAGTGTTAAATTGCCAGCTCTATCCAGAGTCACCAAATAATGAACTCACTAGACCACAGAACCACACTCACCAGCATGAAAAATTCAGAAATAAGAAAAATGTTTTTGTCCTACTTTCTTGCTGTTAATTTTGGATATCAAAGCAAGTAACAGGAGAAAGTACTTCTGGATCTGAACGGAAAAAGGGCCACATCACATTGCCTAAGCAATTTCAAAATTGCTATTATAATTTGTTCTAATGTTTGCAAAATGTCTTATTTTGTGGACTACTAATAAACATAAGAATAAAGGTAGAAGAAATATAGATACTGTATTCACTTAAGGCATGGGTGTCTGCTTTCAGTGTCTGTCCAGTAACTGCGAGAAGACTTGAAGACAAGTCACCACTTGCAGGGTGACTAACTGAGCCATCACTGTGGATTGTGGCTCGACCTGCTAGTGGGCCTTTAGAGTACGATGGAGAAGAAAAGATTATTGGTGCACTGCAAAGGTTTCATAATGAATTACATGTGGGTTTAATTTTTTTTCTTGTTAGTTCCCCTAATTAATTTCTTTTTAATTCACTGCACTTTGTCCATTTTTCCAGCATAGTATGTGGGTGTTTTCTATAAATGCCTATCTGTAACATTTTTTATTATTTTTTTCTTTACGGTCTTTAAAATATCTTTCTGCGGGCAGGATTTTATAAAACAGGGGATGTTTAGTGTTAAGAGTATTATTTTTAGAGTAGAAAGGCTTTACTTAAATAAGATCACTTTGTGGATTTTCCTAAAGGTGCTGGATTTGGCTGACCTGCTTAGGAAGTTCATTCTAGCACCAGCTTCTCTCCAGCAAAAAAAAAATTCTGCCTACTTTCTGCAAATGCTCTGTGATCAGCATTAAGTGCATGGTAAAGGCTTTGCAGTGCTCACAGATTGTTGTTCAGTCTTTGATGTATGTGTACTCAATTTGATTATGTTCAGAGCCTTCAGTTAGAATTAGAAATTGATTGTGAATCTGTTGGAAAACTTGATTATGGACCTGGGATGCTCAGAGTGTCTTAAATGAGGAAGATAATAAAAAAACAGAAAGCTAACCAAATTGACCAATAATAATAATAATAAAAAAAAGGATGGCACCAATGTATAATCAGTTGCAATGAGTTACAGTAAGCTACCTGGACAGAAAAATATCAACAGTAGTCAAGTTTTGAAAAGGAAGGAAGGAAATAATATCCAAGCATGTAAAAAATACATTAGTATCATGTTCTTTTTTTTTTTTTTTTAACATATACAGTGATTTTTGAGTTTCATAATTTGACACCAGTTTAATGATTACAGTTTTGAAACAGAAATGATACATTGAATTGATAATAATTTCCATAGGAAGAATATGGATGTTTTCCATAGATACCAAGATTTCACAAGAAAGAAAGGAGAAAAAAAAAAAAAAAAAGTCTCACATTCAGGATTCACTTCAGGAGCCAGAATTTTCTCCGAGTATTTATGATTGGAAAATGGATTTAATATTTTTTCTCCCTCTGGAAGGAAATGTTAACCCTGAATGATGTAACGTTTCTGAAAATAGGGCAATTGTGATAAGAAGAAAATGGCAAAAAAATGTAATGAAATACATTTATCACCTGAATAATGTATTTTTGCTTGGAGGCTTACTTAGTCTCAGTGCTATAAATACTGCAGTTGTAATTTTTTAGTAGAAGAATCACAGCAATAATTACTCAGATATGCTAGTAAGATAAATTTTGGCATATTCTCTAACAGTCCATTATAAAATTTAGAGGACAACATACGAAGCCTTTTTTTTTTTTTTAATATTGTCTAAGTGATTTTGATGATTAATTTTAAATGACATCTGAAAAATCTTCTGAACTATATAAGTTTATGCCCTTATTTTATATTTTATTTGACCATAAAAACATATTTTTCAATTTATTTTTCTTCACTAATATTTAGTGCCTCATATAAATCCTCACATTTTTTTCCATGACTCTGCTGACAAGACTAAGTTGGTTTTCTAAGCCATGTCAGCAACTGAGAAAGTTTTTTTTTTTTTTTTTTTTCCTCCTCTTTATGCGATTATCTCCCACTGAGGAATGAACAAATAGATGTATGCTTGCTTGTTATTTGATTGAGTCACTTTACCTGATTCCTTTAGGCCAGAAATGTCCTTACCCTTTTAAATTAAAAGCTAATTTAGCTGCGAGGCATTATCTGGGGAATGGAAAAGAGAACTGAGGACACCAACTTCCTGACAATTTAGGCTATTTCTTTATTGTTTCTAGTAATAGTACTAGCAAACAGTCAGTTCTTACCTAATATTTTTGTTCACCACTTTTAGGTGCCTGGAAAGTTGGGTTTTCAATTTCTTCTAATTTGTTTTGAGTTTCGCCGTCTTAAATATCTCGTCATTTGAGAGTTTTTCAAGAAATGAAGCCTGAGTTTTAGAATCATTTGTTGTTTGGAATTATACCTGCTTAAACCATTGTAAACGATTCCCTTTAATCTTCAGTTTAAAAAGGGCTTTGCCATATCGTCTTTCCTTAGACCATCTGAATCTCTTCTTTGTTCATCTACTGTACCAGGATTCAGTGTTTTTATGACTGATTATATCCAAAATGCATGTCACTAAGCTTTAGGTAGGTATTTGGGAAAATTTGCCATTGTCCAGAGTTTCCAACATCTGCTGCTGTGTTATTATAATTATTCCAGTTTTCTCCCCCTGAAAATTCAGGCCTTTTGTTTTTGTGGGAGCATTACCTCCCCCCCCCCTTTTTTTTCCTATGTTTTTTCCCAATGAGAGTATATAAAAATGCTTCCACAGGTTTGTTTGTGTCCTTCCAAGACATGCAGAAAACAGGGGCATGAGATATGGAACTCAATATGTATGTATATATATGCATATGTACACACATATAGATACACATGCATACTCACACACATATATATCATTATTTTACATATGATGAGAGTACATTTTAATGGGATATAGAAAAATGCTTGGGCTTTATGCACAATTCTAGCCTTATCTATGTTTATTTTTTCACCAGCATTTGTCTATGTGGCTAGCAGTATAGCAAGTAACTTCTAGGTTTTCAGTTGTATTGGTTACCAAAGTATATTCCAGGAAAACCTTAGTCTCATGTTTCTTGAAGTAAATGTTTAAGAAATACTGGAAATAATGTTTTCATAATGCAGGGAGAACAGACAAGAAATTGTGCAAATAAGATCAGGCTTTTGCGATTTCATTTTAAAAATTAATAATTAAATATTGTCATTTAGAATCTGTATATCTAAAATTCTTGGTACCACATGTTGTTTGGTGCCTGTTTCTTTGGTATGCATTTCCTCTGTCACCTGAGGTGGTTTTTCCAACACGTAACATGTAATTTTTCTTTGTTTTGCATTCTGAATAATCAGCTTTCCCTTTTGCTCATTAAGGATAAAAATGTGGCCAAGGTATTAACACATTGCAAGGTATTAGTGGTGACCAATCTCTACAAAATCCTAAGTTCTTTTTGTCTATTACCTAATTAACATACTTTAATTAGATCAGTACATTTAATGACTATGTTATGTAAAACTCAAGATTTGCTACCTTCGGGATAACCATGACATTCAATCCAAAGTGTCAGAGCAGGCCGTATGAATGATGAATGCCATCTATATTTATTAATTTATTATTTGACTAGCTTGTGTAAAGGGGCATTTCTTCAAGCGGGGCCCAGGCGGGCAGTGAGGCCGAAGCCTGGGAGTCAGGAACGGGCGGCCAACCCGGGAAGGCCCTGCCTCAGCGAGGAAAAGGATGAACTCAGCAGAAACCTGAACTCGCTGGTGCCAGGGAGCAAAAGAAACCCCACGGCTCCATCTTCACCTGCACTTTGGGCCCTTCTCCTCCCTAGACTGGTCGAGATCCTTTTCCAGTGCCCCATTCCTCACCGCCTTCACCCTGTTGTGCACCACCAGGCACCTCCGTGTTGGTTGTTCCAGGTTCAGTAGTTCCAAGGGTGCTGGGAGGGGGAAGGCATGAGGAAGAACACAGGACATAAAGTAGGGACTAGCAAAGGAGTGGAGAACTTGGGGAGAGCCTAAATGTTACCTCATCTGCTGTGCAGTCAAAATTCCCAGAAATCAACGTCCAATCTAAGTGTTTATTAATGAAAAAAAGTAATTCATATAGAATGCAATGCATTTATTTCTTTAAAGAAGTGTATCCTTGCTATTAATTCACAATTCAGGAAGATGACTGTTGACTACTGAGTTTTTAAGTTGCTCGAAAAATGAAATTTAAAAAAACTTGCTATTTTAATTCTTCTTTTGATGTCTAGCCTACACTTCTTAGGTTATGAGAAAAAAAAAATATTTATGAGGAAAGAAACCCTGAGAAGCTGTAAGAAGAATTGATCTAGGCCATTCGCTCGTCATGGTGATATATTTTCTTTTCCTGTGATCCGAATGACTTGTCGTACTTGGTAGGATGTGAGAATTTTTGGCTCCCTAAAAATGTCTTCTGGCAGGTTAGTGGTCAACCTTTGGCATTGCCTTGTGTACCAGCTTGGTTGAATGTCTGTTGTTTACCTTATGGTTAACAAAAGTGATAGTGTAAATTTCCATATGAGGACCCGATGCCACCTAGTTGTAAACACAGATTACTCTAATGCTTTGAAGGTCATGCTTGATGACCTGGAAAATAGGCTTAGATTTAGGAATATTAAGTTGGTAAGGGCTCCTGAGGACACAAGTGCAGCAAAGCAGTGCACTTGTCTTCAAAAGGTTAGGTTGGTGCTAGGAATGAGGAGGTTAGATTTGCCCTTAAAATATGTCTTTAGGTCTTGTTCTTGGGAGATGTAATGAGGTGACCATGTGGAGCATCTTTCTGAATAGGGAGCTCATTTCTTCTAGTCAGACTAGATCTGTTTTTTTGTTTTTTTTTTTGACGAAGGAAGGTGATATTTGGTTTTCAAGGAGAGAACCAAGTGACAGCCCCAGATTTAATACTGTTTTGAATTCAGGCTCTGATGTTGTTTCCCTACCTTGCTTGCTTGCTTCCTCATGAAATAGTTTTCAATGAATTCTAATAGACTGTATATATAGTCTGTAGACTTCTGAAAGCTAAGTGAAATAAGAAAGTACTTAACAGAAGAGGAAATATGTGTAAGGCAGTCTGAACTGCCTTAATTTGGTCATAAAGTACTGTCTTTTACATCGAGCATGAATTCTTTCTATTACATATATTCTAAATACTTCGTGCTTTCCTGCTAGCATGGGGTGAATTCTATATTTTTTTGTTGCTAGTTACTTTCTTGAATGAGTTATTCATAGTAATTCACATTATAGCTGGGATATTTAAAGTAGCCTGTGATAGATTGGTGTGTGAATGAATTGGGTGAAGAGAGAACTTCAATAATAAGGAACAATTTGTGAATTGCTAGAGCCTTTGCCAATGGCTAGAGCCATTGCCTTCTTACCAAATGGGTGCTCGCTGTGATATATTTGTTAAACTTATTTTACCTGTATGACAGAGAGGAGGCTGCAATCAAGATTTATATTTTCTCTAGTTATCAACTGAAGAGTATAGTAGATAGCAGTACAATCTTGAAATTTCAACTCTCATGTGTCAAATAAAATATTTGAATGATTTTTTTTTTCATGATGCTTCTTTTGCAATGCTCTTGTTGTTCTTTGAGTATGCACACAGCACTGTGAATGTTAAAACTGTAGAACTCTCTCTCAAAAATTATAATGGTGACTTGATGAAGAATAGTTATGTAGAAGTAGTAGTAAAGAGAGATTTGACGATAAGCAGGCTATTACAAAACAAGAGCACCTGAGTTATTTTATTTGAGGTAGTATCTATCTTAAATATTTTAAAAGATATTCAAGAATTTTTTGAAAAAAAAGATTTGGGAGGAACTAGCAAAAATACTCTTCTTTAGATGTATTTCATGAATTTAGAATACTAGTTATTTCAGAGTAATTCAGACATTGTTTTTTCATATCTATTGCTTTGCTTCTGAAAACACTACTTTTTAATAAATTATTTCAAAACAGGATATTTAAGCTGGGATTTGATGCTTCATTTTTTGGCATGATGTAGTTAAACCACATCATAAGATTTGACACTGAGTAGTTTTTTTTTTTAGTGCACAGATAACCGGAGATTGCTTTTTCCAGAAGATTCAAAACTCAGTTGGATAGTAAAGTTAGTTCCGCTTGCCATGTGAGGCTATTCTATGGATGATAAAGCTGGAAGTCTCAATCTTGTAGTTTGTGAATTTCACAGTCTTAAATGTCAGTATTTGTTTCTAGTAAAGGTAGGAAAAAATAGCACATTTCTTTTGCTTTCAAATATCAAAAGGTAAGAAAACATTTTATACAATAGAGCATATACGCGATGTGTATTTTAAAAATGAATTTTGGGAATGAAGGGGAAAGAGCAAAAATCCTATTATTGTATTTTCTCTGGAGTAATGTCACATGTTTTCATTAATGCAAATTAGTGTTTCTGTTTATATGCATTCAGTTCTTGAGTCTGGCCCAATAACTCAGTGATCGGGCCTTATCCCAGTGTAGTAATACACAAAGGATTGTTTTTTGAAATGTTGGTGCAGAAAAAGCCTTGTGCCCTCCTCGGAGTATGAAGAGGTCACTGGACAGCTGCATTGTGGAGGGGATGCCCTTGCCCATGGTTGCCCTTTGCTCTGCAGCTTCCATGGAACATGGTTCATAGCCACACACTAACAGGAAACTTTAATGGGCTTTTAAGTACAGGGGGTTGCTGGAAATATAGTGACAGCTTGCTTGCAAAAGATTCTTACTTATCCTTGTATTTTCCTCAAAAGTCGTTTGTGTGCTTTTTTTTCTCACTGACCTGGAAAGCAATTAAGTATTAAAGAGACCAAGAAGGCCTGAGACAGGCCATGTTGATAGCAGACCTATGCTGGATCCACTGATGCTCAGTAAAGGGATGTGATAGTAGGAAAGGAATGGTTGAATTTAGGAATGTTTCATCCACCATTGTTACTCCCAAGGAAGGTGTTCGCTCTGCTTTACCTCTCTTATGGTTTGAGACAGAGAAAAAAGAGCAGAATTTTGTGCTCTGAATTCCTTTTTCAGGACAAAGCAGGAGGTTCATTGTTACAGGTATGTTTAACCATGACAGATCTAACTGCTTAAGTTTTAGACTGTCAAACAATAGCAGTGTTTTGTTTGTAGATGCACACGAAACTTCTGGCAGGCAAAGTTCATGCAATATTTCAGGATGGAGATTTATATATATTAAGTAGGTGTGGAGGCATATATGTACCTAAGAGAGAATTACTGTGAAGAATTGCTGAAACAAAAGTCCTTGTACCTTTAGCTAAAAAGAACGTTTACATTTATATAGTTACAGACTTAATGTTTTTATTCAAGGATATAGAGTGCTATTCACGAATGCCTGCTATCGCACTCCAGGTATTATGTAATACCAGTCTGGTGTTTGCAGTATTCTTCAGGCAGGACATGCTGCCTGCCATATAACTGTGTGTAGCTAGTATTCATACATATTGGCTTTTTTTTTTTTTTTTTGATGTTACTTGCCATTATAATACAAACATTATATAAAATTACTAAAACACCATCGAAAACAAAAAAAGGCCTGTGACTGTAATGTCTCTCTGTATTACATTTTGTTAATAGTCTTGTATCCTGATCTCCTTGTTACGCTTCTAGTTAGATGAAAGACAGTTTAAATTCAAAGCATAAACTTATATTGAAGTTCCTATGGGAGGCTGTGTATGTTCCAACAGGCTTTTTGTCCCAGTTTTGTATCTTTGAAGGAATCATTGTCTGTTTTAGTTTCTTGAGATCTCAATGTTTTTATCAGTGTCCTTGCATTATTGGGTGTGAATAGGATTTTAAGTACAAAAAACATTAGAAGAATATGGAATTAAATTTTTAGGACATTTTGGTTGTTCTAGGTAAAGATATGTTGATTGAATAGTTTTTCTGTGTCTCTTTCCAGAGAAAGATGGCAAGATAGAGCTGGTCCACAGTTAGTGTTAAGACAGTTTGCTTTCTGCATGGATTTTTTTTTTTTTTTTTGTGGAAAAAAAGCTTCCAAGGAAGCAAATGTTTGCTTTAGAGCCTGTGTCTGCAAAATCAAATTTGGAATGAAGTATTCGGTCACTGTTTATTTTAGGAGCTGTAGTGGTTCATAAAATTAGGTGGCGATCTAATATATTACATATTTATGTGATAAATTACATTTTTAAGGTACCTTTCATTGTCTCACTTTCTTCACATCACTTAATTTTTGCCAAGTCTGCTAACTTAATCCTGAACTAGTACTCCTAAGAACTGCTCTGTAGCCTTCCTCTGAATTATTGGCTTTTGCTCCTAGAATGCTGAAATGCTCATCCCATGTTACAGTCTTCTAAGACTCCAAAAGATATTTTGGATAGAACTAATGGTATGTTGAAGTGTTTGACTTACATGGCTGAATTTGCAGGCTTAAAGCAACCTGCAAAATATGGGTGAAATTGTTGTCTCCAGTAACTTTCTTTTTGGATAGGTGTTAAATGAGTAATATGGATTAAACCGTCTTTGTAATCATTTTTGTTTAGAACTAATATATAGTGAACAAAATTTTATATGTATATGAGTGAGTGTGAATGCACATGTGTGTTTGCATATATATATCTCTTGACTGTCTATATTCTGTTAATAAAAAACAAACTTTCAAAGTAGTGCACAAATGACATGGAAAGAAGCTGGTATCTGGGGATTCACGAAGCTGTTCAGCCATTCTGACTGCTTAAAACATATAGTTATCACAGCTGAGGTTGTGTTCAAAGTAACGGTATGCAGATGTTTTTATATATAGGGAAGAAACACATTTGAACCTCTTTTTTTTAAATTCCTTTTCATTTCTAGTTGAACTAAATCAGAGTTTTATCCTGATTTAGAGCTAGTTCTGAATATGTTGTAATTGAATATATTCTTTTCAACTTTCCTCTTCCTTTAATAATAATAATTGGGTTCTCTGCTCACGATGAGTGGTGTATCAGGGTAGAAATTCAGCAATATGTCAGGGTGATTCTTGAAGCTACAGAAAGGGCAGAGAGATTATTGAAGAATGCACAGACGCTTTTTTTTTTTTTTTTTTTTGCTATGTCTAAAATGAAAGGAGCTCAATCCCAAGTTGGTAGAAGTTATACAGTTTGGTGATGCTGTGCTGATTTATGGCTCTTGAGAGTTTGCCTGAAGCAGAAGCTGGAGGTGATGAGAAGAGATTGGACAAGCAAAAGACCATTCAGGAGAAATTCATCAAATTTGTCATCCTTCAAAGGACCATCATAGCATATGGGTAGACATATCTTTTATCTCAGGCTCTGAAGAAAATGATTTTTACTAGGAGGATATTAATTTTATTTCTTACAGGATCCACTGACAGAGTAGGCTTTCTCCTGGCTGGTCTTCCCCTCCTGTTTTCTCTAAAGGGAAAGATGGGAGCTTGAAAATAACTTAAGCTGTAGCAGACAAGGAAGCTGGCATTCTGCCATCCTTTCTGCTCACTGAGAGGATAATGGTAATTATATGTCAAAATGTAACATTTTTCTTCCTTGAAAGAGAACTTTTTAATGCAAAATATTTAGAAAAGTCAGATCTATTCTGAGACTGGTAAAATGCTGAGATTATTGAACTGACAAATTTTCTAAAGAAAAAAGATTTTTTCCTTCGTATTCAGGGACAAAGGAGAGATGAAAAGGATCAACAGGAAAGAAAGGCATGAGGTAAAGCATATAACTAGGATGCAGCTTCACTCTAGTGTAATATTTGAGAGATATCCAGCACCAGCATTCCCTGTGCTTTATGCTCTGTCCCGTTGTTGCATCTGTGGACTGGCTGCTAGCACTTGTGTGGTTAACTGCACTACAGCACTAGTGATGTAAGTGTTATTTCTTCATTTGCAGGGAAAATATTCCTGTTGCTATTTCCTTCTACAGCAGCTAGTCCATATTCTATCCTCTACTTTCTGAGGGGTGGGGAATGTTTTCTGATAATCTGTTCTAGATTTTCAACTAGTTGAAAGTTAAGTCCTTAGCCAGACATATCTGTAGCCAGTTAATAAAAAGAGAATGTTCTTTCAGAGATGCTTAAAAAGGTGGAAAACTTTGCTTTCTTTGAAGTCTGGAAAGAAGACAAGGTCATTTTATATATAACCTGTTTACACACACATTGAAAATTTATTATTTGTATAATTTGTATTTGTATATATTTTGCAAATAATTCTGTAGAATACACCATATACTTTAAGTTTGCTAATAAATGAAGCATACAATTGAAAGGTTTTGAGAGATTTTTATTTTTCATCATTTTTAAAAAAAACATTTAATCAACTGCTATTTATTTTGTATACTACCCCATAAATGTAGGATTGTCAGCAGAGGTTCCAGCTTAGCCCACGGTAGTACTGTTCCAGCTCTGTTGGTACAACATTTCACCAGCCTAGCTCATCCACAGAGACTTCAGTATCTTTCCCTGATATTATCCTCAGCGCTAGCAAACACAAATGTATTTAAAAGCATTGAGTAATAGATCTTCTGGTGCTTGCTCACTGACAGGTCTCGTTGGTGTGGAGCTGGTTTGTGTTAAATTGAAGGTGACCATCATTCCATTTTGCATAATCCATAGGAATTCTGAATTTTATTTTTTCTGGTTTTCTTTTTTTTTCTGTGAAGAAAAATGGAACAAGAGCAAGCTATATATTGTGAGTAACAGTTTTGTGTAGTATAGAATGATATGTATTGATATTCCAAAGGTAATGGACTATCAGCTTTTTTCCTTGGCATCTCTCAGAATAAATATCTATACTATTAAAAATGGTCCTGTATTTATAGCTGTCTGTATTTTAGCATTGCTAATGAAATGTTAAAACTTTAGCTTTTTGCAAACTTGTAATTATATTGGCTTGAAAAGAAAAGTAGAATGTATTCCCAAATTTATGCTATTATCTGAAATATTAATTTGTTATGTTCTTCTAAATGCCTTCATAACTAGAGCTGACAACATAACTGAGGAAAGCATTCTTCTATCTTGTCCCTTGTTAGCTCCCAAATTCTTCAAATGTCCAGAGAGAGAATATACTCCTTGTGAACAAAAGGTTCCCATGATGTATTTGACATCTGTGGTTACTGCTGCTACCTTTGCATTTTTCATTCTTCAAAATGGGGATGTAAACCCCCATTAGGCTAAGCTTCATCATGTAATAGAAGATTTGGACAGGGAAGGCTTACATAATATTCTTGAAAGATGATTTGGCAACATATTTTGTTTATTTAGCCATGTTCTTTTACATCTTTCACTTATCTTGCTTACCTCCGTATTTTGGAGGGTGCCTTGTGGAGATTTACAGAGGTGTCAGCAATCTACAGAGGAGATTTTGCACTCTCATGTACAGATTAGCAGCTACTGGCCAGAACAGAGTATTGCAGAAATGAGTGTTTGCATGGGAGAGAGTAATTTAGTAATGCTCTATTATAACTTTTTAAAAATTACCTTTGGGACTAAAAATCTTACTTTGGGATCCTAAATTCTGATTTATACTGATCTGGGGCAAAGTATTTTCTCTCTCTTTTGTTGATGAATCAGTCTTCCCATTTTTCAGAAAGACCTTTTGTGTATACGTTTTTATATTCTGTGCACATAGATTTAGAAAATGATTTTGATTAGAAGAAATTCATGAATTATTCTAGAAGAAGTTTGAAAGTGGCAGCTTTCAAAAGTATCTGCAATAACTGAAGTGGAACCTTGACTGCCACCGCCATCAGCGTTAAAACGACAATATCAGTGTTATGCCTCTAGGTGTATTCACTCAGAGAATAAATAAAGCAGTGTCAAGTCTGGCTTGATCTGGTTCCCTAGTGCCCTTCAGAGCTTCCTAGGGCTTTGCTAATAGCATCTGTTACTGAAGTTGGCTAGAGCAGCCAGGAATTCTGCACACCAAGGCAACATCACCACAGATCCTCTAGGAATCCATGGCTGGCAACGTGTCGCCAGAGGTGAAGCATCCCTATGTTGAGGCAATAGCACAGCCTGCACAGGGGGGAGGGGAAAAAAACAAACAAACAAACAAAAAAAACAAAAAAAAACCCCACAGTTTCTTTCTCTAAAGCAATGTATTTAATATTCATGCAGATACCAGTTCACTATTTGCAGTATCATAATGTGAATGACTATAAGCCAAACTTGATTAACTGTAAGTCACTATTCAGGAGCAATTACTGCAATTGTATAATAATAGTGTTAAACTAACAAAATAGGATATGGGTGAATTAATTTAGAACCATTAACTTCTAGTTTCAGCTTCTGCTTATATTTCAAAGTAAAGAAGGACATCCAAAATGTGTTGAGAATCCTCTCTTGTGTGTTTGAGGAGACAGATTGAGCATTCCAGGAGGACTTCCTACCAACATAAATAATTTTCGTGTGGCTCTAGAAATCAGAGGAGTTAAAAAATAACTGTGAGTGTTTCTCAGTCACAGTAGATCTCAATTCTGAGAAGTGATTTTTTGTCCGTTTAAGTTTGCTGCTAAACCATTTCCCATTTTAGTATTAATATGAGTGCCATGGATTTATAAACATCAGTCTCACTTTACACTTGCATCGATTTTTAATTTTAATAAAAAAACACCCTTATTACTTTGTAATTTTAATTGTTTTAAAATTACTAAGGAGGATACTGTACATTTGTTTGCTGGTAAGGTCTCTAGTATCTGAAAAAAATCATGCATGATTGTTTTGTTTGATATAAAAACACATTTTTACTGTCAAAATACTGGCTCATTTTCAAGGCCTGCTGTTTTCTGGCTGCTAGCAGGGAGTAATGGAAACAATGCAGTGATCGAGCAATTTCTTGAAAATAAGCACCAAAACCAGTTAGACAAGCAATGTTTTTAATTTAATAGGGACCAAGATTCATAAGGCTTGCATAAAATAGCTGTTTCAGTGCCACAGAAATATTTAAATGCCTTGCTGTTTGTGGATTATTTATTATTTCTTTCTGGTAATTTTCCTTTGAATCACATTGTGATGCTCTTTCTGAATGGTGCTATTGCTTGTTGAGGAGTGGTCATGCAAGGAAAATTTGATAACCTCGATATGTCACTTCATCTGCTGTTTTTCTTTTGTTAATGCAAAGCTGGTTGCATAATGTCTAATTTCTCCTTTAGCTGACCAGAGCTAAAACCAAAATCTATAATGGCAGTGTTAGGCTTTAGCAAAACGCAAGTGAGAGCTGAAGGATGTGGCTTGTTCTGTTTGGATGATGCAGGATTGCTTTAAGCAGTAAGCTTACTGTTTTCAGATGGCATTAGCAGCATCCGTGATATAGCTGTGTCAGCCTCCTTGACTATTGGATGGCTGTAATTGCACGGAGGAAACTATATTTAAGATCTGATACCTTGAGGGTAATGTCTGCAGCAGTTACTGATGGACAGAGTGACTGTTAATGCTTTCTTCACTAGCCCAGAGGATTCTGAAGGATAGACGGGTCTGTGATATACCCCTGTAAGACAGGAAATGCAATTTTTGGGGGTTTCTGGAAATAAAAAGGTTATGCAGCCTGGAACCGGTGAGACATTACAGTCTCTAAGTCATCAGGTATGACCTGGTTTCTACTAATATTTCTAACACAAGGGTTTGTTTTGCAGTTTTAGGTCATTTATAGTCTCTTTGTGTGATTGCTTCATGTTGGATTTGTTACAGGATAGAGAGGGTAGACTGTTTACATAAGCAGAGCAGTGTATACCTTTAATGTGCTGTTAATTTCTGTTTGAACAATGTAAGGGTATTCTCTATAGATTTGCAGTCTGTTTTTAATTGTGAATATAATTTAACTAAGTCATGGTAGAAGGCTATACATTTGCTATAAAATATAACCAGGAAGAACGAGGAGATAGTACTGCATTTTATTTTGTTTTCTTCAAAGCAAAATTACTTCACTTAATACCATTGTGTGAATGTGTTTATTTGTCTTATGAAACAATACAAGGCTACTGCTTACCTATAGTGGCAGGTTATTTAGAACAATGTATCACATTGTGTAACCAGACCGAGCTATAATGCAGGCACAGATCTTTTTTCATTTTGCAGTAGTGAATTTTTTTTTTTTGCTTCATTTCAAGTCAGTTTTAAAAATAGCTCACTGAACATTACAGTGAAAGTTTGGCAAGCTAACTCTCCCTTTTTTAGTTATTGCACTCAGTGACATTAATGTTAATGGTCTATAAAAGAGATTAATAACTTAAATACTCAGAACGCTGTTTGTTTATTTGCTTAAAGCCAAATTCATTTTATTGAAGTATGCCTTATGCCTTTTTTTTTCTTTCTTTCTTTTTTTTTTTTTTTACTTTCATCTACTGTACTGAAAGGCTGCTGCTTTGAGATGTGATGTATTCTGGGAATGGATAGAAAAGTCAGACTATGCAAGTAAAAGCAAGTGCATGGGCATTTTAAATAGCAAGATAGTGGCCTAATTTCATATAAGGAGTATAAAATGAAATTGAGATGCTGTTATCACTGTAGCTGTTTTTATAAATGGTAGATAATAACCATTTAACACAGTTCTATTTTGCTTCCCTTGGAGACCGCATAAGGCAGTTATATTTGAAATTGTCAGAAAAGTTTATTTTCATAAATGATTTTGAGCTCCATCTTAGCAGATTTTAGATGTTTATGTAGAACATTTCCATGGCAACATATTTTGCTATGTATTTTAAAAGCTCAATTGAAGACTGAAAATAATGTGCAGTTTTTCTTTTGCTTGCTTTCCCCTTGTCTGACAACAACGTGCACATATGGCTGGAGTGCAGCTTGGCAGGGGGGGCTGGTGTTTCCTGACCCCAAAGCACAGGATTAAGTGATCAAGGATTAAAAATATTTTTTGTGTTTCCATCTCAGAATGTAAACATGTAAAACATGGATTTGATTTTGCATTTGGAAATGTATTCTGGGTTCACGATAATTTAATAATGTTTTCTTGGAAATGTATGTATGTGGGAGACCATAGAACAGAAAACTTCAAAATGTGCAGTAAATTGATTCAGTAAAAATTCTTTATTTTTAATTAAAAACATATTTTTAAACAAGGTAGTACTTAGTGATTCTGGCCATAATTTTCAGGTTTCCCAGTCGACTTATTCGGCTTACATTGTTCTTAATAATGGGGAAAGACTGCCCTACTCCTAAGCTTGATTAGGTTTGGAATGGTTTAAGTATACCTTTCACTCGCTACAAGATCTCTCTTAATCTGTTAGAATTTATTTTCAGTATTTTAATGTATTAGTCACAATAAGTACATTCTGTTTCTTGGCATTAGTATGAAATTCCTGAAAGTATTGGTTTTGTGTTATTTTGATGCTTTGTAGGGTATTTATGACCTTTTCAGCAGGCCCAGCACTCTCCCCACCCCCAGACTCTCTGTTTTTCTTACCAAGTATACTTTAAAATCTTGATTTAACTGTATTTTTAAGTTGTTTCCAAAGGCTCCTTTGCTCATGTAAAATAACTAGATCTCCATGGATTTTTTCATGAGTGGAAGCTAGGAATATGCCATGTGCTTGACCTGGATTCTGTTTTATCATATGTATTAATTCTGCAAGCTGTATTCTGGCGATGTTTTTGCAGTGAAAGATTAATTATAAGTTTCAAATAGTGCAGTAGCCTTAGCATCAGTTGTAGTCAGTTTAGCATAGAAACTGCATCTACAGAGAAAGATTTGGTTGACGACCTGGATACTCAGCGTGTCCCCACTTTTGGAAACAATATTGTTATGGTATGTGAGCAGTGCTTGAGTATATTCTTTTACTCAGAAGATATTCTGCCATTATAGTCTTTCTTGATTTGCAAGGACTACAGAACAGTATCCCAAAGGAATATATTAAGGAGGTAAAGTTCATTCCTAAGTTAAGGAATTGCAGCAAGGTGAAGACAGACATGAGAACCAGGAACTAGACTAAAGTCATAGCAAAATAGCTTTTGTATGTTTTATATGTTTAAGTTTCTTTTCTTTTTCTTTCTTGCTTTCTTTTTTCTTTTTTTTTTTTCTTTTTCCAATCCAGGTGTATTAGTGTCACTTAACAAGTTCATTAATGTCTTCTTCCAAAATATGCCTCCCCATCTCAGAACACTTGGACTGCAGTCATCAGTATTTGAAAAATTTTGTGTTAAGAAAGAAAAGTCTAGCAGTTCCCTTCTGACTGAACATCACTGAGTATGTATTTCCCCACCTTGAAACTTTTTTATTAACAGAACTTGATGAAGATCTTGTATTGGGGCAAAGCACCATGTTAGCTGGGTGAAGAGCCCATTATTTGTTTTACTCACCATTCCTAAGCACGTGTGCTTACACACATGCACAGATACATATGCCCACGCTTTTGAGATTGATTGCCATTCTCATTCCACATTACCACTTCTTTTCATGCCTTATAGTGCCAGTTTTTAAGGAAGTGGCAAAGCTAGGGCAAATGAGGGGTTGTGGTCAAACTTTTACAAATGGCAAAATAACGCTGGCTACAAGCAAAAACTACTTTCAGAGTGAATCGAAGGAATTCAATTCCTATCATGCTACGTTGTCCTCCCTCCCAGGAGAAGATAGTCCTTTTCTCTGGTCACAATCTTTCCATTAATCTTTTAACTTACCTCAGTATTTTAACTGGGAAACAACCCTAAATGTGTTTCCTATGTCCTCTCTTACCTGCTTTGATAATGAGCCTTGAAAGTAAGAGAATACCAGTTGTTTATATTGTTTCTTCTTTCTTTGCAAGGCTCTTATTTATTCTGCTTAGTTATCTTTTCAACAAAAAGCTAAGCTTTTTGTTAATCAAACACACATTAACATAAGTGCTTTTTCACTGCTGTGATTGAGGTCTTTTGTTTCATAATATTTTCTCTCAGTAAAAGCTAAGGTTAAGAGGGAGGTGATCCATAATTCTGGTAAGTTCCCATAGATTGTATAATTAGTGAAATCAATACAAACTACAGAGTAACCATGTTATGCTTTCCATTGTGCCTTGCTGATTTTTCAGTGTGACCCTGAAAGGATCAGCATTGCTTTCCTGAATAACTTCTGAAATATATTTCAGAAACACTGTAAAAAGATTACAAAGTATGACTAAGGTGGGGGAAATACCAATATTCCCATTTTGTTAAAAGAACACTGTCTCAAATAAATTAAATGACTTCCTGAAGGTCAACCTGAAAATGATGAATTTAGCCTGGCTTCCCACAACTCTTAATTTCACTGTCTTGACCCACTGGAATGTCTTCTCCCTGAATCAGGGTTTTAATGGGCTGTAGTTCTTTATTGGACTATTTCTCATTTTAGATTTAGGCACCAAAAATGTACTAGAACAGGGAAAGGCTAAAGTATCTGTGTATTTAAAGGACAAAAAATAAAAATTAAAATGATTATGGAATTGTAGGATTGTGCAGAACTGTACAGAATTGCAGCAGGTTGCTCAGGGCCATTCCCAGTTGGATTATGAAGATCTCCCCAGACTGGAGACTCCACAGCTTCTCTGGGCAACCAACTACAGTGCGTGACCACCCTCACTGTAATTTTTTTTTCTTGTGTTTATTAATGTTGTTAGAATGTTCCATATGGAAACATAAGTTCTTGAATCACTGTTCATATAAAGAGAGAATACTCCTAAGTGAAAAGTTAAACTTGAGTTTTTGAAGCTAAACTCATTTTAAAAGAACTGAATTAAAAGATATGATACCGTATCAGTGACAAAGAGTGGAAAATTACTGAGAAAATTCCAGGGAGTTGCAGGTATTCAGAAGTTTTTAACTATGTTAACTATGCTTGAGGGATTTCTGTCCAGGAGTTAGTCATGCAGGTGAGTTACAACTCACAACTGCAACAGGTAGTTGTGCTAAAAAATGTCAAAAAAATGTGAATTTGAGGGCACAAGGCTTATTGCAGGGGCTGGGTGTTGCCTGTAAAGTTTGCCTAACAAAGATGCAATGAAAGTGGAAAGCTGTTTGGCAGTTGCCATCTCATCAGGAAGTGCTGACCTCTTTCTCCAGTAACTGTTTGCTGGGTTGTATACACCAGACTTGTCTCCTCTGCTAGATCTCCATGTACTTTTGTCAGTCCTTCTGCTCGTAGTCATGAGTGAATTTTTCATTGCTGCTAGTGCTTTGCAGTGACTCACTGGACTTGGCTATTTCCTAGTCTACCTTCTGCTCTCTTCTTTCTCTTTGCTGACTGTTTTTTTTTTTTTTTTTTCCTCTTAGGGTGCAGATGTGCTGAAATTTTTCAGCCATCTAACTTTTAATCCCAAGATGCCTCTTTGTTGTGGATGTCAGTGGAAGATGTAATCTGTGCTGTCAGAGGTAATTACTAGCCTTGCCTTGTGCCCTGAACAGCTACAGTAGCAGCAACCTCAGCAGAGATCTGGGACATGCTCCATGTCCTTTTCTTTTCTTCTTCAACAGATAAGAAGTGCTAAACAGTTGCCTTTTTAGCATCCTTTGCAATTGCTGAGACAGAGATTAAAATTACATTTTTAGCAGTATCTGTCTGATCATCTGTAAACAAATTTTCCTTGTAATTGCAGACTTTATTTTCCCTGTGTCTCTTATGTCCATAAGCTTCTCTTGGCTTCTCTTATGTCCATAAAAATATCATTCTCAATTTCTCTTTTAATTTCCTTTTGTTTTTACTTTCTTTGGCTATACTGAACACACCTGTAGATCTCTAATTTAATTCATAAGTTTACAGAAGGGCGCTTTTACCCTCCACTAGGCATAGCACAGAAATCCTCCAGTTGGACTGAAGACTCTTTTATGTTGTTTATTGTGTCAGAACAAGTAGATTCAGAGTGGATCCACAACAAGTGGGTTATTTGACTTCGGAGACTTTTGGCAGTTGCCTCTATAGAAACCCGAGGAGAAGATACAATAAAATAAATTGGCTAAGCCTTGGAACTGATGCTGGCCCCATAATGGGTGCTCCCAGCACATTCACAGCCAGGTATGTTCCCTTCATACCTTTTGGGGATGGCCGTAGTGACGTATCCTGAGGTAGCAGATACCTGTGGAACAGCACTGCTCTTTTCCCCTAGGCAGCAGGGAGTACGCATCGTTTGCAAGACAAGAAAAACCCTCTCTTTAGTAACCCTTGTGATGGGAAACTGGCTGTGTTAATGAAGGGAGGGTTTTCGTTGATTGATCAGTCTCCTAGAGCAGCTCTGCTCAGTTTGAGCTGATGCATATATGCAGATATGCATATTTATAACTTCCAGTCTCTTGTCAGAGGACGTCTTTATCAATCTCAGCAAGGTACTGCAGACCCCCACTCCGATACACCTTGTGCCAAGTCTGCCCCTGGAAAATAGGAATGTGAAAATGATTGTGCTGGGCCAGAGCAAAGAGTCTATCCAACCCAGTGTTTTGTTTCTTATGGTGGTCAAAAGCACAGTGAAATGCCAGAGACAAAAGTACACAGTGATAGATACCCTGGATACTGTCCCAGAACAGTGTATGCCTAAAGGACTTTCTGTTCCAGAAATGGTATTTTGATTTGGTACCTGTGATAAACATGTTCACCCATTTCTTGAACTTATGTAAACATTTAGTACCCACAAGAGTTCCATAACTTATCTACATTCTGTGTAAAGAACTATGTATTTTTGTGTGTTTTGAATCTGGCTCAAACTGTCTTCGTTTAATACCACCACCCACAGTGCTATTTTGGGAAGACACTAATTTCCCTATTCAGCCTCTGAATACAAATCATGTTCTTATAGGCATCTAATATACCTGTCTTATATAGAAATAGCAACTGTGATATTTGGAATGGAAAAGAATGAAAAAGCTTGAAAGAACACAACAAGTTCCTTTAAAAAACTCTCAAATACTCCCTTTGTAAGAGCCCAGAAATCTCTAAATAAAAGGATGAAGAAGATCACTTAACCAGTAATGTTCCTTACTCTCTTGTATGCTATATGGTGGTAAATATAAAGGAATCAGCGTGTTATTTGCCAAACAATGTAATGAAGATTGCTGGGAGAATAGGTCTTAGTCAAGTCCAACATTACAGATAACATTAGTTTATGTTGGTGTGTACTAATATAGTGTACAAGTGCATAGGATGTACAAGTGTGCAAGTATAGGAGGTCTTCATAGATAGTTCATATAGCCTTGGCAAGCAATGTAAACGGCAGCGTTTAAAAAAAAAAAATCTCTTCAGGAAAACATCCTGAAACAAATATTCTATCTTTCCTTTAGATCTTTTCCTCATATTGCTATGTCATAAAAAATTATTCTTATCAACTCGCATTTTGAATCAGCATGTAGTTTGTTAAAACAACAAATGCATATTGTTGAGAACATGTGCAACAGTTTCAGATAAGGAGGATTTAGTAGAGCAATTGTTGCTTTGGAAGAGCAACAATTAGGATGCAACTGTTTCCTTTCTTTTGCTCTTTCTCATAGTTTTATTTTTATTTATTTCTGTTCTTGCTGGTGCTTCTCTTACTCCTATCCACCAATGTCCACATTATACTTTTTTTGATCTTCTCTCTCTCATTCAGCTTCATGTCTATGACATTTTCTTCTTTTTTTTTCCTCAGGTGCAAAAGTCATATCCTCTGTTACCTGTTCTTCTTTTATTCTCTTGATATTTTTACGATGTTATTGGTCTCAGAGAACGTGCAACATATATAGCTCTTGTTTTCTTACCTGCCCTTGTTCCCTGCAGCCCACAGGACTTTGTTCCCTGTTTGTCTTTGTCAATTCTGCCTCTTCAGTGGTTGTTTTTGTGGAGACTAGTACCTCTAACAATACCCACTCAAAATTTGTGTGAAATAAGGTGGTATTTATTTCATCTTGTTTTTAAGCTCTGCTTCCTCCTAGTTCTTCCTTTTTTTCCCTGCCTGCCACTAGCATTTTATCATCTCATCTGACATGTGCACAGCTCTACCTACCCTTTTCCCTATCTGACTTCAATTTGCAAGATTATTCCCTTCCACTCATGATTTCTTGCAATTTTGTTTTCATATGGATGGTCATCCTACTCCCTAGCTCCCTGATGCTGTTATTTCTCATTTGAACCGTAGCCCATTTGCCAAATCTGTTGCACACTTGACTTGCTCCTCACTAAGTCTGAGTTCGTTAGTTCATCAGTATTAAGTATTTGAACTTTTTCATTATCTTTGTTCTCTTATTCCAAGAATGTAACTTTGTAAAACTTCTGTTTGGCCAGTCTTGATCACTTCTTTTCTGTTCTTTTTCCCTTTGTTTCTCTCTACTTGCCTTTCCTCTACCAGCATTTTGATTTCCTTCAGGCTTTATTTCATTTGTTCTTCATTTTTTTTTCACCTTTATGACAATTCATGGTCCTGGCTGACACCCAGTATCCTCTTTCTCAGGTCCTAATGCCATTAGCTATGCTACGAAGATACTGCTGAGTATCTCTGGTGAAAATCTTTTGATTCTTCTGTCTTTCTACACTTCTTAATATCTGGAATTGTCATCTTTCTGGAATATCTTTAGTTGCAATTTTCCATACTTTTTATTTCTCCTGTAGTTCTCCATCGAGCTTATCTGTTCCACTTCTCGTTCACCAGTCTTCTAGCCTGTTCCAATGACCCTATCCCAGGATAGCAACCTACCCTTCTGACTTCTTTTTACTGTTCTTTTTTCAGTTCTCTCTCTCTGCTTGAATTCCTTCTCTTGTACACAACAAATATCTTTCAATTTTAAAAAATGAAAAGAAACTCAGAACACTCCCCTTCACATTTAGAAGTTTCTTTTCCCCAGATTATCCTATCCTTCATCCTTTCCTTCATCTTCTTACGCCTTGAGCATATTTTGCACAAGTGTCATTTTCATACCCTTTGTTTCAGTACCTTTCTAGAACGCTCACTTCTGGTTTCTCTGTTTTGCACTGGAATTTGTGTCGTTCCAAAAAACTCCTTCCTGGAAGGATATCTCCTATCATCTTTTCTTGGAGATGCTCTGTTATATTATAAATTTTGTTAGGCATTTGTCCTTTGATCATTTTGTCCTTGTTGGTTTACTTTCTTTTCAGATTCTTCTTAGGCAGGTCTTCCTCTTTCTTCTTTTCTCCTCTGTTATTTTTTTGTAATATTTTTTCTTCCCCTCTATGTAAATGTGTTTAGGTCTCATCTTCAGTCTTTGCATCTTCCTCTAGACCCTAACTTCAGATAATGTAGTCATAAACGTCATCTTTATGAATAGATTAAATGTTTAAGTTGTCTTCTTCCCTCCAATTTAACTCAGCCTATTTAGATTTTTTTTTTTTGGTCTAAAGCAGTCATCTGGCTATAATTATCTTGGGATCAATTCTTGGGCTTTATTTTCTTTCCTAATGTGGTCTTAGAAGCACTCCCCTTTAATTTGTACCCCTGACTGACTCCAACTTCAGCTCTGTATTCAGACTATGTCCTCTGTGCAGCTCTGCAGCCTTACAGTTCCTGTTTGTCCTTACAGCCATAAATCACACTGAAGGCCTGCTTGCCTCAACACCATGACTGCTATGATCTCATCTTTTTGTCTGGCTTTAATACTTACAACTTTGCCTCACTTTGCTGATGTTAATATTATCTTGGCTTATCACTTTGGCTACATTACTTGCTTTTTAAAGACTATTTTCTTCTCAAACAAAAACACCTTTCCCTTAAAACTTGTCAACTTGTCTTCTCCCTTGTCTCTCCCTTTATTGCAAAGTTGACTTTTGTCTTTGCTCTAGAGGCATTATCAGCTTTGATTTCCTACTTTGTTCATCATGCAGTCATTTGTACACCTTTTCTTATGGGGCCCTGTCTTTGTTGAAACTCCTCAGAATTCTTTTTTATAATGTATAAAGTTAAGTATAATCTGTTAATGATTGCTACAGTTGTAACTAAATTAAAATGTATGTCCCATTATATTTGGTTGCCCAGTCGTCTGAACTCTAGGCTGCTTACTCTTTGTACACCTGCTATAACTTGTTCTTTAAATTGTAACTTATTGAAATACTGGTTTTCACATATACGGACAGCATGTATGTCAAAGCAAAGATTTATATAAAACCAAATACAGAACAGTAGATTATTATTATTTGTTTAGTAATTGTATTGAGATCATGTAGTAGTACTGCTGTCCAGAAGAATGACTGATCCAAGTAGCTCAGTGTAATATTTAAATGAGAAGAACTTTCTTAATCTGAGATCACACACAAAAAATCCCTTCTTCAACAGAAGAAGATGGATTGTCCTGGCAAGCAGGGGTGTTAAAGACATCTACTGGATATTCTTTCTCATCATTGTGTAAGTAATCGTTTCCCTTTAGCGTAGTGCAATACAAATAATCAAATATACTGAAAAAAATCGTTATTCACAAAAGGCCAGTAAAACTTGAAATCAGATTACTGCTGCCATTTTCTCAAACTAATAACTACTAGAGACATTTAGATGAAGAGGGTGATAGAGTTTGAAAGGACAAATTTAATGCGATCTAGTGAATACATGAGTAAACAGTTAAAGAATATGCCTGTAAAAAAAGGAGAGAATAAATTTGCTCTGGAAAACCTTTCCTGCCATAAGAGGAATGTGAGTCTTGTTAGGCCTTCTCTTTCAAATATTATAGCTACAACCACCATCACCAGATAGACTTCCATATTCCTAAGATAAACATGGTGAAAGGTTGGATAATATCCTTCAGTACACTAGTGAATATCACTGTATCCATCCTCGTTTTTCCCTATAGCTACATCCTGATTTATCAGTTGTGCTGTTATCAGAAAATTGACAATGAAAATAGCAAATCTCTTTTCTAACAATACAAAACATTCCTTTTACATAGAAGCCCTTATAAGTCATGTATAATTGGATAATGTCATATTCACATTTGCTTTCTACTCTGCAGTCCTGCTTGTCGCTTCCCTTTCTGAAAATTCTATGTCGTTGCAATGTAAAGCATGCTATAGCTGTTTCTGACTTTCAGCTTGTTATCATTGTCAAATGTCTTGACTGGTCCAGAAGAAAAAGGTCATGGAAGTGTTGATATTTAAAGTGTCCAGATTACAACAGACAAGCAATTTGTTAAAGTCAAATTCTTAGATCTCTGAGAGGCAGAAAGACCAATTGAACTACTGCTTATAGTTCAAAATTATCTTTGATTCTTTGGCAGCAAGCTTCAAATTCCTGAAGCTATGTATTATACGCTCATGCTGTCTACACTTTTAAACTACTATACCCATCATTTAGTCCACTGTTACAATCACTTTTTGAATATATTTCAAGTGAAATCTTTGACACAGTTTTCTGTGTTTCACAGTTTTCTTTTTCAGTTTAGTGTTTCATTTCCTTGCTTTCTCATAGATAGTATTTTAAAATGATCCAAAAGCAACTTCAAATTAACTCCAAATTTGATACAAAGTCTGTTTTATTTGCTGTTGTTTCAAAGATTGCATTATCAATTTCAGTATCTCACTTCTTCACTGTTTACTGTTTTTTAATCTTTTTGTGAATTAATGAAACCTTTTGAACTTTCAGATAACAGATGATAATATCAGTGCCTTGGAGAACATCATTATTTTTTATTTTCTATGTCAGTACAGTGGCTTCTGTCTGTATTCTGTGGGCATGGCCATCCCAGATCATCATGGCTTACTGTTCACCTGAGGCAGATGAAATGTGAATGAAGGTAGCTAGAATGTCATTATGTAATTATGAAATGAAGAGTTTTCTTGTCTTATGTTGCGACAACACAGGCTATGCAAAGGGTTTCTTCATTGCTCTGTTAGAGTAACTGTCTAGTCATGCACACAAGATAGTTTGAGTGATAGTCTATTTTTTTTCTAATCACATCAATTGCAGGAGTGGTATTGCCATGATAAAATCACTCAAGCTAACAAAGTACGCAACCTAAATCTTTGTAGAGGGGTAATATTGGGTCATCCCTCTGGATTTTCTGCTGATCTCATACATTGATACAGGTGACTTGGGAACTCTTCCAACTAAAGCTTATGTTTGAATCCATACCTTTTTGGTATGGATTAGCCAAGGACTGGCCAGGATAGCCAAACTTGTTGGAAAGATGTAATGTCAGTTGTCCTCAAACACATTATTTAATTTCTGTTGTTAAAAACAATCATCTTTCAGTTTTGAGATCTGATTATTCTTGACTATAGTTCAGTTTCTTTTTCTGAAGAAAGAAAATAGAGTTCAAACAAGAAAACTGTTAAGGACCAAAAGCAGTCCAATGTAATCTCTGCACATGCTACAGAAAGTTGCATGGTGTTCTAAGTCAATAGTTTTATCTTGACAATGAGTAAAAATGATAAAATGACCCTTTTTCTTTTTTTAATTAAAAGATGTGTGAAGCATATGATTGCAGTAACTAAAACTGGAGTACTTTGCCTACATGGATTTATTTGTTCCTGGGGTGGTTTGTGAGGAAAAAGGAAGATATTTGAAATAGTGTTTGACGCATGCTTGTATATGAATGCATACAAATTCCAGACTACAGCATGTGGATTTAGAGGAAGTGAAAAAGTCCTTTCTCCTCAGCCTTGTAGCTGCTGTTGAAACAGGTCCTGATAAGTTGGTCATGACCTCATTTTTGCACTTGCTTCTTCTGCATGAGTAGCTGTTACAAGGAGACTGCCTTGTGTGATTCTCCTTACTGATCCTATTTTTAGCAAAAGAAAGGTGAAAATGCATCATGTTTCCTAACTGAAGCTGAAAAACAGACCTTGAGATGGGTGGCTTATTCAGTGTGAAACCTAATATATCTTACTGCTGATTAGGAAACCTGCAATTAACATAATTGACTTTCATTTGTCGTCCAGGAAGCCAATTCCTGGGAAGTTTAACTTGTAACTACACCTAAATAATGCTATTATCCCAGATCTGTCCTCAGTTGGCATTAAGCCAAGATAGGGTCCAGAGAAGCTAAAGATAAATCTCATTTGGGCTTTGGATAAAGTGTTCACATCCATCTTCGTCCTGTTGGCCTCCTGTGCCGTAGCTGACATAGCCATCGCTATGGAGCGAGACAAGAGGATTTCAGCTAATGAGACTGCACTAAGATGACATAAGACTTTCAAAGAACAACCACAGAGGAAAAAATAACCATGCCCCAGGTTGAAATCTGTGGTGTTCTTGCTTCCATCACAGTTTAATTTTTTTGACAAACTACAAAAGAAAATTATGAAGCAAAGGAAATAAAATCTCAGTTGTGCAGATGGCATCCAGCTTCTCTATATCCCTTACACTATCAGCAAGGAGTGCTATCTTCCATTTTTTGCTGGTCTGGCTGAGACCAGCAGTTGAAGTTTAGTTTACAAAAACAACAGATGTGATAGGATAGGAACGAAGGGAAAAAGTTATGAGAATCTTAACGCCCCTGGAAATATTAGAATGAACACAACCCCCTACACATCTCATTCAGTTTATGTAAGGCGCTTGGGTCATTTAAAAGTTCCTGATTTTCTTCAAGGCATATAAAACCTGCAAGCACATCTGCAATTACATACAAGGGCTCAAAATGTGCTAGAAATCCAGAAATCCAGAATCCAGAAATAATTTATTAGTTCACTATTTGTATAGCACAATAACCATTGCTTCAAAAAGCTTATCAGACTTTTTGAGTAGGAATTGCTTTCCTCACTTTGTTTTGTTGTTGCAGCCATTAGTACAAGAGTCCTATTCTCTAAAGAGAGAGAAGATGATGGGAATATGGTTTCTAAGTCTTACTGCAGCAAATTAAATTATTATTATGCCTCAGTTTTGTTTTATGTTTTATCTTCTTTAAATAGCTTTGTCTTTAGATGCCTTGGCATATTAAGAATATAGTGGCATAACATACCTGTTTTGCAAACGTAAGAAATATATTGTATGTTAGAACTACCTAAAATGGCTGTTCCAAGAAGGAAGATTCTAGAATTAAATATCTGCTAATTTTAATGAATATGCATCCATTTATGTATCAGTTCATAGTGGCTATATTATACAAGCCAGTATATAACCAGTACAGGACTCTTCAATATAGATAAACATGGGAATTATATGTTTTAGTGAGCATTTCCTTCTCTCTGACTGCTTTGTTTTAATTGTGTTTGAATTTCCACTCATGTTTAGCCTCATCAAATTTATAACAATAGTGTATGCTTAGATTTAATACCTGCAATGATTATCTACATTTATATGTTAACAGGACTGCATTACTATATTAAATGTGTTCAGACTCAGGCCAGCAGTAAATCTTTCTTCAGAGCTGCTTCTGATTAGTGCAATTTTTAGCAGGGCTGCAGAGGATGATATTTCTTTATTGAGTCATAAGCATCCTGAATTTTGCTCTGAAGAGAGAGAAAGGAAGAGGGAAGAGAGAGAGAGAAAGATGTTCTTATGCATACGACAGGCAGCCCTGGGGAAGATACAAATCTGGAATGAAAACTAATTGCTTTCTACTTTGTTGCATAGCCTGTGCTATGTGGAGTGGAGCTGAGGAAAGGAGCCTATGCTAGCCTGTTAACTAGTAGCAAATTATCACAAAAACAGTACAATGAAAAGGACGCTTAAACAGTTCTTTAGACCTTCCGGAATGGACCTTATTGCATTAGAAATGTTTTTTAACGGGTCTTCCTTAATCGGAGAGTAAGGAGGGAAAAGGATGAGATGGTGCAACTAATGGAATAGAAAAAGCGATAATAATCCTTTTGAAAGATAAAAATCAGTCCTTTTTTTTTTCCTCAGCAGATTGTTAAATATGATAGTAGCATAATAAACAATTAAAAATATGATAATATTCTAAGGGATTTTTTCTGGTGCTTGTCTCAGGAAAGAGTGAAGATTTGTAATATCTAAACTGTGGGCACACACGTCGTGCATTAAATCAATTTTGTGTGACTGTGTCTGCTCAAGGACACTTTAGAGGACAGGACTGAACATGGCAGCCACCAGTGATTTGCTCCCTACAGCAGGGTAGTACCCATATACACACAACATCTTTTTAACTGTTTAGGCTAATTTTCTTTTTCAAGATGTTTTCTGTATGTTCTTGAAAGCTTCTGAATCTAGATGATGTGCTTTTTTTATTATCTTTAACAGTGCCATGTCTGTTATATGTCAAGCTGAATTTAACCAAAAGGATCTTAAAAATATAAATGCTGTGTAGTGGGTCTGTGAAAATAGTATAGCATAGAGAGATATGTAAAAATATAATGTCAGACTGGGAAGGCAATCACTATGTGTCTGTGATGTCTTGATAAATGTTGAGAATCTCATTACAGACAATTTAAAATTCAAATTTAGATTTGAATACACAAGGTTTATACCACTAACTTCATGCAAAACACAAAAACTGAAATTAGTATATTAGAGCTCTATCTCTCTAGTATGCATAATTGCTGATAATATAAACTAGCTAAGATCATTTTCTCTTACAGCTTCTATTGTTTTCATAGGAGTGCAGTATTTAATGTTTTATGCTGACAGGCGTTGCTTAGTTCCAGATGGCATTTTAGAATTATGTATGTTGCCTAATCATCAATAAGTGTCTTGTATGGAGAAGCAATTAATACTGTGATTATTTTCCTTGTGAGTCAGCAGGTGTGTCAGATGCATAATTTCTAGTGGGGTAAAAAATAAAAATGACTTTAGCTATGTCATGTATTTTACAGAAAAGAAGATGTTGAAGGAGGGTTCTTTTTGGCTATGATCTGTTTTGTATTGTGGGTGCATTAAGAATTTGACAGAAACCCCCAAGCATTGTTTTGAAATCTGTGTACTCCTTGCAATTCATTATTGATATTGCAAATAGTGTCAAAATGTCAGAGAAGAATGCCAGAGAAGAAAGATAGAAAGAAGGATGAAGAAAATAGATATTTTCTAGTTCTGCATGTAAAATGAGAATTTTAGGACTATCCATTTTGTCTTGTCTGTTTAAGATATATTAACACCAAACAATATAATTACTGTGGAACAGGGTAACTACAAGGGAAAGTGAGATACCTTAATTGCAACTATTTAATCTTTTTTTAAAAAAATATGTTATCATGCATCATCATCAATAAGTGCAGGGCATGTAGGTCACTTTTATGATGTATGTGTTTTAAAATCACATATTGGTTTTTATTTTTTAATAAATACATATAATAAATATGCAAATAATTTCAAATGTCTGTATGGTCACCTAGATTTTAATCTGCCTTCTTATCACTGTAGCATGCTTTATAAACAATATATCCTAATTCCATTGCCCAGATTTATATTGAAGTTCTACAAGTGTATGTGTGTATGTTGGTGCATAAATGTTTTAAAATGCATGTCATATGTCTTTGTACAGATACATCTTTGGAAAGAATTTCTTCTGCTTTCTGCTCAGTCATCTACCTTTTATTGAATTTTATCACATAGTGAAAGCATATACATTCAATAAGAGCTGAAGTGTAGGGTGGCAGCACACTGGTCTGAGAGGTGGCAGGTTTAAACATCAACTTCTTTGCAACATGTTATGAGTAGTAGTTAGGGACAGCGAGATAATGTGGGGAGCTTTCCCAAATGGGAAGTCATGTTTGAAGCTTGGGAATGTCCTGTGTATCCTTGAACCTTGCTGATACCCTGATGGTAAGTGCATTTTAGATGTTTGTTGCAGGTGCCTAAACCATGTGTGTGTCCTCCTCCTCCTCCTCCTCCACTCTCCTCTCCTCACAAAAAAAAAAAAAAAAAAAAAAAGAATAAAAAACTTTTGGCAATAGTTGCAGCCTTGCTTTATTTTGTTTCATGGGTTCTTAAGCTAAAGGGTTGAAATTTGTCTGCTTAGTAGTCCTGATGATCTCTTTCCTCATGGCTGTACAAATACGAAACAGAAGTATTTTAAGATCTTGTATTTGCTTTTCATTTTGTTTAAATATAAATAACTTCAAATATGTGTTACAAAATTATAAAATGCAGTTTCACTGTAAAGGTATGAAGAATGACTCCCTTGACTGATTTTCTTTACTCATTATTCTGTTTAAAGTTTTCTTTTATGAAGAGACAAAAATAACAACCTTATAAGACTTTTTCATTAAAACACATTTTTTTCTGTGTGTGTATGTGTGTGTGTAAATATGTATATATGTTTTTATGTCTGTCTGCAGCAGATCCTGCTCTGTGCTATAGGACACTTCAGCATTCATATGGAAAATGAACACAGGTTAATGAACACAGTAAGAGGTGAAGTCCTAGTCTGAGTTGCTGAAAGCCCTGGTAGAGAATTTCCCAGTGGCGATACCTCTAAGAGTTTGTGCTTTTCATCTAGAAGCCTCAGTTTCTTGCTCTTTTATTTCTGACATATTTTTTATTCTCTATTGTGTTTGTTGATACTGTACCCTTTTGTGAAAGTGTTCTCTTTGTTTTAGGTAAAGCCATTGTCTTTTAAGTATATGAAATTTAAACCACTTACAAATAAAAAGTAAAATGAGAACTATCAGATTGTTTATAAATTTGAGAAGTTTATTGCACTCTAACTACAGCTTCACAAAACACATAATTCCACTGACTTCTGTAGTATTAGTTTTGATTGGGCCAAGAGGAAGCAGGCCTGATATGTTTTTACTCATAATGTAAAATTTGTCCCCTTAGTTGTCTTACATGTGCACTGTAAAACTACTGTGCAGCATTAATATGTTGGTTTTGTGTTAAGAAGTTATATTTTGTATCCTTAAATGTTGCATCATCTCTATGCATGTAAACTGGGCACTTTTCTGAATTGAACTACATAGCACTTCTGTGCTTTCCAGTTTTGAAATGGTATATGAATATTAATTATGGTGCAGAGAAGCCAGTGAGGAAGGTAGATAAGTAAGCATTATTATCCCTATTTTACAGATGGGGAAGCTGAGGCACAGAAATTAAGTGACTTTTCCAAGGCCACACAGCAAGTCAGTGACAGAGCCAGGATTAGAGCTCGGGCACTTCCTGGATCCCTCTCCCATGCTTTAAGCACTAGACCACAGTGTTCACTGGACTCAGCAAGCAACCCGTTGCAATAATGGACAGTTCCAAGGACGCATACCTGGTCAGTGTGTCCACAAATTTCTTTGCAGACTGCTCCAGTACATCAGTATAGTTCATAGACCTTAGTCCTTGCAGATTTGTGCACTATTCATCATCTTAAAAGGGAGGGGAGGTGGTGAGGGTAGGATGAAATACAGAATTCTGACATGAATATTTCTTGACTCTAAAAAACATTAATCTTCATGTCTTATTCTGAAATTGATGGGCAAAACTGTGGGGTTCATGGTTTTAATACATTCTTGGAGGATTTTAAAATCAAGGTTAGTGGTTGTATGGTACATTAAAAGTCATCCAAAGTATGAGCTCTGTCTTCCATGGTAGTCATATGGTTGATCTTGCCTATATGTTCTGTTTCATCTCTCATTTATTTTAGCACTTAATTTCCACATTTTTCCTCACATGCTAATAAAAAAACAGAGAATTCCTAAGTGAAATTGATTGTCTAGTCTCTAATCATCATGAGAAAGGGGAAAGGATTTGCCGCTATTATTTGTGTTGCTATAGTGCTTATCTGCAAATGAGATTAGTTGTGATAAACTAGTAACCAGTCCTTCTCTCCCTTGCCCCCTCCCCCAGGTAGACAGTACAGGAATCACAGGAATTACTTCCACACTGAAAACAGGGTGACTCTTGTACTAGTAAATGCAAGGTGGCTTTCATACCGCGGGAGCGCTCAGTGCAAGACCTGCTTAATTGGACTTTGCTCAGAGACTGACACGTGAATTGGCTAGAGCACAAACCTCCCAATTAAGTTGTTTTTTTTTTTTTTCCCCTGTAATGTTAATGGAAGAAACCCACTTTGGAGAATGAGGCAAGGCTGAGACTTGCTGTGACATTACAGGAAGAGGAGGCAGGGAAGATGATGATTGCCAAAAGCTGAAAATCAAACACATGGGAAAGGAGAAGTCAAAGTGTATGAGCATATTTTGATAAATATTAATGAACTAGTTTGTATTTAGTTTACTTAGAAGATCTGTAAATGCTTTGAAATGTCCAGCATATTAATATTTTCTCCATTACAGAATTTCTACTAACATTGAATCTATAAGGGCATTTCAGGATCAGTAAAATGCTGTTGGCTATGACTTATGCTAGAATAGCACGGCTTCTGCCATGGCTGTAAAATTTGGCCTTTGGCACCCAGCCTGACCATTCACCCACGGGCATGGCATCATTCCACACACACCCAGCTATGTCCTACTGCTTAAAATAATGGATTAATTTGATCTGGGATGATCAAATGTTTTGTGCAGTATTAGACTGTTTTGGTGCATCCTAGTAGATCACTATCTATTTCTAAATTATTAAGAATAACAATTTCAATACAATGCCTCTTCTCATTGTCAGATTTTTGTAACTTGTTATATCTGTTCCAAAGCAGTAATAAAGACCATGTAAGGCTCTGTCTCAATCTCTCTCATTCTATCTTTCTTTAACAGGCCAGATGCTTGGTACTGACACATTCCTAGGACTTTTCTATGTAAGATAGCTGCAGTATGACAGCTATTTTTAAGACAGAGAGGAGCCTGAAACAAAAACTTAGTTCCGGAGTACATGATAGTCAGATCTGGATGTGAATCTCTTTGCCTACGGCATCTGCTCTTTAAGGAGAGGTGCTCATGTGGTATAATTTCTTGTTATGTTCCATTGCATTCTATATATAGGTTTATATTTAGCATGTAATGATGGTATTCAAATCCCTTTGCTTCAGATTTCCATTAAGTTAACAATTTATATACTGAAATCAGGCAATTTTAGTTTTAATATCACTTACTAAAACCCTTCCACTAATATCAAGTAAATATATATTCATAGTGTCTTAGCTGATGCTTTTGTATAATGCGTCCTTTTTATTTCATCTCACTCATTGAAAACCATTTTTAGTATCTTCCCAGTGAAATATAGGCTGTATTTAGCAACATTAAAAATTTTTTTTTTACACAGTTGGTGATGTTACACTCAGAGTGAAGCCGGTGTTCTGTTTTAGCACTGCATCCAGTGCCTTATGGCTGAACTCCGAAAATATCATATTCAGGGAATCATGACTATTTTTATGTCCATAGTGGTTGAAAGTCACAAATCTATCTTTTTTAGCCTGATGACTATAAATCACCTCAGCACATAGAACTTGTATGCTGCAGTGGAGATGGAAGGTGTTCCCTTCTTATGCTGTTAAAGTGCATTTATGGCTACAGCATAAAATCAAATTTAGTGCTACAGCACTAAAACATGTGTCACTAGAAAAGAGTGGCTTTACTGTGTTGTGCTGTTAGACTGTACTATCTGCTTTTGTTGTAGCTACTGCTCTGTTCATCAGTAAGTGAAACCAGGTGCTTTTATGCCAGTAATATTTTCTTTTTTCTCATATGGTTCCTGAAAGTAGCATTCTCTAGCTTTGCCAAAGCATAAAGAGTGGAAGCACTAATAGTTTGGGAATTCTAGATACATCTGAGAGACAAAAAGAGTACAATCTCTTTCTTCAAGAGCACAAGAAAAAAGCTGCCTCTGTCAGATACTACATTGTCTTATTGGTATATGTTTTTCTTAGTTCTCAGTATCCAGAATTTACTCATCATCCTGCAGGATTCAGCAGAAAAATTTGCTTCTTTATGTCAGTCAGCTGTAACCACAAATCAATAAAAATTGCCATAAAAGGAATAGATTATAATGAAAAGGACATTTTGTTCTAATTTCTGAGGGAGGAAAGTAAATAAGTAAACAGTAAAAGTATCTTTGTTTCAAGTCATTCAATCTTTTCAATAGTTTACAAATGAGAAGCAGCTTACCTGTCTTATTTTTTCTGTTTTTCAGAGAAATGATGAAGAGGCTGTTGTGGATAGAGGTGGAACTCGCTCCATTCTCAAAACACATTTTGAAAAAGAAGATTTGGAAGGTAAGAGATTTTTCTTTTGTGTATTATATTGTATCTTTCTTCTGAAAGAGCTAATTCAGAGAATATGTTAATTTATACAGAGGAATCTGTAATTCATCAGAAATACAGAAAAATCTGTAATTTTCAAATACATAAGGAATGATCTTTAAGTATTTGTAGTAGTCTGTACACTTCATATAAAATTGTAGTGTTGTTGCATATCCACCTTTCCTACTGAACAAAAGTATTTTGGAATATCACAGATTGAAGAGATACTTAATGATATACTCTGCAAAAACAATAGTATTCAGTAGAAGAAAGTGATTCACATGTGTGAGAACTGTCATGTGATATTGGCTTAAGAATTCAGTCTTTGAAAGATTCGCATTTATTTTGTTTAGTGCATCCAAATCTTACTCAAGTTACACCTGTGGTTGCGCTCTTTCAGTGTGACCCCAAAGTCATTATTACTGAATGAAACTGAATTTCTGTTGTACATAAGATATCCCATCCCTGAGACTGGGACTTGTTTTTGTTAGCTTCTTGTGGTGGCATGTGTAAGGTCTTACTTTTTGTACATGCACAGTGAACTATGCACATAGTTATGGGCACATGAACTAGCCCATAAGGATACTGAGATCTGGAGTGTCGTTTAACATCCTACATTTGTTGTTTAACATCCATCTCAGGTCTAAAGAGAGGTATCTCCATCCTTGAACCTGAGCTTTTAAAATGGGTGGCATTGATTGTTTCAGTTCGTCCTTATGATTTATTTCTTTATTTGTATTTCTCTGCATGAGTTTAGCATTTTTTGCTGCTTGATGGTAGGGCTGACAAACAGGTTCCTGTGGACATCAACACGATATACAGCATTATTGTTTCCCTTAGCAATAATTTAAAAAAGGGGCTTAGCTATGTTGGTCTATGTAAGGTAATCTCTCGGAGAAGGATATGAAGTGTAACACAGGGTAGAGTGTGTGGCCTAGGTCGCTCTCAGCCCAGTCTAGATCAATTCTGATCATGTTCAAAGGTGGATTTCAAAGTTTTCAGTATTTTGATGTCTCTAGGGTAAGTTGCTACCACTGTTGGTCATCACAATTTTGGATTTAGGCATGCAAAACTCTTGAATTTTTCTCATTGTCTTCTATCGTATTTAGTCGCTTTATTGTATCTTTCGATGATGTAAAACCATTGCTTAGAGAAGCAGCTGGTAGAACACTCCCATCTCTGTGAAGCACACAGTTATTTATGGGGCATTCTATCAAAAAATACGTTCTTTTGCCAGGTCAAGGAGGCATTTATTTATTTATTTATTTTCTGAAGAATGACCTCTTTTAAGCTCAGTCATACGGGTAAGTTTAAGCTTTATGGTAAAAAGAATTACTATGATGCTCACCATGTGATTACATGAAAACTCATTTAACAATGTTAACAACTGTTATTTTAAAATCTGTATTTAAGTATATTTTTCTTTGCCATTCTGTATGTGTAGAGATGCTGAAATTCTTATTTTTAAAAACCTGCTCCTATGATGACAATATCAATTAGAAATCAGAATATTGCAGTAGCCCCCTCACCTGCCCAGGCATTTCATCAATTTTAATTGTTTGGAACACTGAAAACATCCTGTAGCGAGCCCGCTTTTCTTTAAAACAAATTCACAGTATCTCACCATATTCTCAAAGAACAATTACCCAGTTATAGCTTTTTCAGATAAATTTCATGTCCACTCTAGCGTCAGATTAGTATCTTTAAATATGTAATTGCTGCATCCAGAAATACCAAGTAGCATAAAAAAGGTTTGAAAAGGTTGTAAATCTTAATAATCCAGTTTCTCTTAATAGCATGTCCATTTTTTCACAGCACATCTAGGCACTTTTCCATCTGAAACGGTGGATATGACTCAGACGCATGTCACCATCTTATTCTTATCCTGTGTAGACTGTGATGAGTTGTGCTGAAAATTTACCTTTTCTTCTACTTGTATAGCAGGTTGCAGCTATAAAATATGAAATTATAAAAGCAGATGCTAATTGTGTAGCTTAGTTAAAAATCATATTATTAGACAATTAATGTTATTTAATTAGCTCTTTGGCAGACATTTGATTGAGGTTGTTCTAAAATTGTAAATAGCTAGTTAATGAATATTCCAGCAAAGACTAGTGCTGACAGGGTTAAAGTTCGTACAGAACCATTTCAAAAACTGCAGCTTTTAGGAAGAGCTCAATGTTGTGTTAATCTGAAAATTGGTATTCAATTTTTAAAATTAAGCATGTCAAAGCCATTTCTTTCCCTAAGTAGTATGGTGAAAATCTGGGGACACAGTACGTGAATTGCAGTACTTTTGTCATGGGAGCAGAATACAATGTGATGCATTTTTGGCCATCTTAATGGCAGAAATGATACTTAGAATATGTTCTTTAAATTACCTCTTTTTATTTAAGCTTTCTGGCACCTCAGAAGTGGACTGCATGGAAAGCTTTGGCATTTGTATTTTCAGCATGAATGATTTTACCACCTAATTCATTTTACTAAGACATAAGATCAAGACCAGTCACTAGTACAGGACAGGTCATTTGTCTGACTGCTGCATTAGTGAAGGGAAAGAGAAATGAGTACTAAAAGCAAAACAATCAGTCTACTTCCCTTGGTTATAATCAAATATCTTGCATGTTGTCTTTCAGTGTACATCCAGGCAATATTTGTACTGAAATAAATATGCTCTTGTTTGATCCGTGGTGGAATTCCTAAGGGAGACTTAAGCACTGACATATGTGAGTGTAGAAGGCCAGGCCCTGTGCTCACCCCGCTGGGGTAGGTGGGCACGAGTGCACGGGCAGGGAGCATTGCTGCAGCTTAGTCCTGCGTGGTGTCTCTGCCTGACTGTTCTTGCTTCACTGAACTGAGTGCAAGTACTGGCAGGGGTTTAGCGCATCAAATATTAAAACTCTTAGGATTTGTCTTGGATAGATGTCTGGAGACCTCAGAAGCTCTTGGCTCATGTACCAAGACCTTTGAATGATACAGATACAGATCCTCGGATTGAGCTTTTCATTTATGGCCTCTGTATCACCCTAGCAGCTGAGAGTGAAGATACTTTTTTCCATGACAGTCTTCGCTAGCGGTGGTCAGCTGTGGTCCTGGGTATTGCAGAATCTCCTTGGAACAGCTCTGTGTATCACCACGGCCAGGTTTGGTAAGGAGATAGCTGGCACTGTTAGGTGGAGGTCCAGGAGGGAATCAAGGATGATTTCTGGCAATGCAGAAGCAATGGCAAAACAGTTGTTGACTCAAAATAAGTCACAATTTTACCCAAGCCTTTTCTGTTTCATATATTTTCTCTACATAAGTGGAATGGGAGAAAATCTTCTCCTGGAAAGTGGAGTCAGGCATTGCATTCTTTCATGTCTCTTAAGGCACATAAAACACAATACTCAGTATAGAAATCACTGAATATCAGCATATGCATTCTGACACAAAACTTAGATTATGGGGACTGGTTAAATGGAAGTCACATAAGACTTCAAGAAAGATTAAAAGTAAAAATATGACTGGTACAACACAAACTATGATGCATAAAGTGAGGTGATTTAACCTTATTATACTAAAATACGTAATTTTAGAAAACTAAAAATTTATAATTTCAGACTGCTTGTAAAGAAACTTTGTCTTTAACAACCTAGGTGAAGGGTAATTTTGATACTTAGAAAATTTTCACACAATTTTCATGAAATTTAAATTATATACAGTAAGGGTTAATATATGAAAAAAAAAACTTTGATTAAACTTTAATGTCTGCATACTATCTAGTAAAACAAACAAAAAAACCACCCCAAAACAAATCACAGTTGCTCCGGAACAGGTAGTGAAGGAGGTTTTTCAGTCTCAGAGAATGGAAAGTTCTATAGAAATTACATAATTGCATGTCTGTTTTCCACTGAGATTATTTATTTGAAAATTAATAAAACCTAGCTCCTCTCTGAGCTCACAGGACTGAAGGAACATTAATCATTTGAACCTGCTGGCCTTGCGTCAGCCTTGCCCTGACCTAGAAGCAAGCGAGCTACTGTTTCTGCTTGGCCACCAGGGAACACCCACCAAGGCCTTTCCTCCCTGCGGCTGCCAGGAAGCTACAGCCAACACGGGTAATTTGTTAGTGCCATCAGCGCAGACCCTGCACTCCAGGGGCCTCCTTCCTGCTGCTTCCCGTGGGTTCCACCTTTATCCTGATGTCTGTGTTGAGCTACCTGGTGCTCTTTGTGACGGTGCTTGTTGGATGTGGAGGGGCAGAATATGAGCTGTGGCCGTGAAGAGCTTGAGAGACTGGGGGATGCTGGATATAGCTGCTGTAGCTCGCTATGAAGAGCTCTCGTAAAAAGAGCTGTTTGGGCTTTACAAGCACTGAGTTCTTTCATTCTGTTGCCTAGCAGGTATTACATGCCCTAGCTTGTTCCCTTTCTCGTTTCCAAGGCACATCCCTTTGCTGTGCCTCCTGTATAGTTTTGTCTGCTTTTACCTATGTCTCCTAATGTTCCTTGGGGTTTTACTCACTCTTTTCTTCTGAGCTCTGCCTGTACTCTTGCCTTGGCAGTCTCTTGGTTTGGTTCCTTTGCTTGGGTATCTTCTCCTTTCGCAGTTGATCCCTGTTGGTGGAAAAGCAATTTGCCTTGAAGATTTGTGAATAATTACACTGGGCATTTTGGCAAAACTGCATTGAAAATTAACATGAAAAATAATGAAATAATGAAAGCAAACAAGTTATTATACAGCATGGGCTGAAAGCCACAGTCTTTTGTTCATTAGAAGCTTTAGGTTTTGGAGTTTGCCTTTGCTCTGAGCTTTACTGAAAGAAAACCGTATCATTATTTGTGGAGGGCCAATATTTTTCCAAATTTTTCACCCTGTAAAATTTGCATAAAAACCCCTAACTTCATAATGAAAAATTAACTGTGTTCATGAAAGATACGTGAGCAAAGAGGCTAAATTTGATTTATTCTAAATTTGCTTTGTATAATGTGAATCATTATGGTAACCTGACAGTTTACCCACAAATTATTTTGGTGGCTTTTCGTATGCTTTTATTAGCACCTCTGCTTTTTTACCCAACTACTTGCCAATTTACTGAACACTGCAAAATGTGCTTGTCAAAACCACAGTATCAGAGGATGGAAATGTTCAGTTTTTAACATGCAGCTGTGTTAGTACTGAGTTTGCCTTTTTTTTTTTTTTTTTTTTTGCTTGTTGCTAATTTAGAATATAGGTCAATTTCTCCCCTCTGCTAACCACAGCCTCCCGGGACGTGAGCGAGCAGTGCGTGGGCACCAGCGAGCCTCTGTCTGCGCTCCCATTCTGCTGACTCCTTGCTGTTGTCTGGCAGGGCAGGCAACTCTTCTCACTCCTCTGGAGCAACGTAGGAAAATAGGGGAGCCACACAGATACAGTTAAAAAGATTTTTTTTGGTCTAGCCATAACTTGCCAAAATAGTTTACTAAAGAGATAGATATGTTGGGAGTGCAATGATCTATAAGTGCTCTTTAAAAAAGTCCTTAACTTAATGGCTTCAGTGAGACACTCCTTAGCTCCATGTTGCTGAATACTGTCCTCAAACGCTTTCTTGGGCCAGGAATGTATGGTTTATAAGTTCTCTGCATAATTACTGCTGCACTCCAACCTCATGTATGAGGTATTTTCTCAGTCTTCAGGTGTGTTTGCTTTATGTATTGCCTAACAATTTTTGAAGACTTTTCAGTTAGTCTCTCTCAAATTATAGCATGACAATAAAAGCAGGGATAAATGTGCCCGGAGCAAACCATATCCCTGACCAGCTATGTAAATTGTTGGCTTAGGAAGCACTGCCTTTGTCCTTTCTGCTTTGTTTTTTAGCTCTACTTCCCCGCTGCACTACAATAACGAATAATGAGTCATGTACTCTTGACTCCTACACAATTCGCCATAATTACTTTTTCTCCTATAAAGAAAACATTTTTTTTAACTCTTCATGGAGAGATAGATTTCTCTTTCTACCTCACTGTTCGTTTTTTTCCGAGTCTGGAAAATTGCATTTAGTTCAGCTTTAACTGGCAACATATAACACTGAAGAGACTTCAAAGCAGTGACCATTTCGCAGAAGCAGGAGAAACCTCTGTCCAGCAACAATTACAAAAATAATGAAATAATTTTATACTGACTACTTTGGCTGATGTCATTTTGCTGCAAGGAATGACAGCTATCCAAAAAAATTTAGAATATCAAAAAAGTCTTGAAAAAAAGCTATTATGTGAACATGGAACATATGAATATAACATCAATCAATGTATAAAACATCAAGCCTTATGTAGCTTTTTCACTAACAACTTGTTCCTTTTCAGTTGATGGGACTTAATAATACATGGTGTCTCTGAGAGGTTTGCCCAAAGAAGATTTGGTTTAAAAGAGTTATCACTCAATTTTTGCTAGGCTCAGCTCTTGTGGGTGTATGTTATTTCTGTGTAAGAATGGTTGTTAGATTGTGGCTGATGTCTCCAGTTTATATACCCGTGTAACTTGCAGTTGTTAGCATAACCTGTAACCCTATGCTAGTAAAATCAGAAATCATGATCCATTTGAGGTAAGTGCTATCTAAACATAAAAATAGAGCATAATTTTGCAGTGTTTTAACATATTCATGGACTTTTTTTTAGTTGGCATCCTTGTGAAGTAAATAATAAAACACAAAAACCTTGAATCTAGCTCTTGAAGTATAATGAAATAGATGCCCTTGTCCAATTAGTTATAAACTGTAAGAAAAGATTGGTTATCTATTGGATGTTCTGTGATTCACTTCAGCCTTTTTCTTCTGATAGTTTATTTAATTTAACCTAGATCTTGTAGTAAATATAGTTACTGAAAGTATAGAAATATGAAAAATAGGTCTTTTCACCTATTTTTCCAGGTATGGGCAAGAAATGTGTTGCCTCTGGTGTCTGTTTGAATTTCCCCATAAGCTTCAGTGATATCAAGGAGCTGTCCAGAACCTCTATTTATTTTTGTTTTGTGTTATGCTTAGACAGAATCTTTCAAGTTGCCTCTTTTTTTTTTTTTTTTTTCCTGCACAACATTAAAATGACAACATCCAGCAGATTGTTGGGACTCGCTCAGGGTCCCAACTTCAAATTATTCTCATGTTCAAATAATGTATTTTCTTTAGGGAAAAAAATCTATCAAAAACTTCATTGAAACAGGTGTGGATGCCCCTCTCCAGAGCAAGGCTGCAAGCAAACACCTGTCAGAGCAAGTGCTGTGTTTCTACCCCGTCGTATGCTGGAGATGGCAAGGAGGCCGTGTGGTTGGCCTCCTGGGCTCAGGAAATGAGCACATCTCACTGCCAAACTGTTCTCTAAAATTGTCTCAGTTGACTTGTGAAGAAAAAAGCAGCTTACATTCTGGTCATTAGTTTATCGTCTTTACCATCAAAGGTTTGCTTTTGCACCTTTCTATTTTTTTCCCCTTTCTTGTTTTTTCTTTCTTTCTTCTATGATTCACTGTCATTTTTCCAGCAATTTAGAATTCATTAATTTTCTTTTTGTTCCCAGCTGGTCTTTTTCTGCTCTGTAGTTACTCTGCTTTAATAAACCAGGATTTCTTAACTTCATGTTCAGATTTTTCACTTTTGCATTTTACTCTGTCACTTTTCTCTAGAAAACTATTATGTTTTCGCTATGAATTTCCTTATTTCCTTTTATTTGCCCTGAGTCTCATTACAAAGACATTAATCCTCCTCTACAGAAATAGAAATTGAAATTATACCTTGATACAACTCTGAACTCAGTAGACTCATGCAGAAGGAATCAAATTCATTTTGCTTGTTCCTGGTTATCCTTTTCAGTTTCCAGGTTGCTGATTTCTCTTTAGTGTGAACCGATTCTGTCTGTACAGAGAACATTCTTGTGTCTTTCAGACAGGTGGCATTTTAGGGTCTATTTTCCAGTTTATCGACTAAAGAACAATTGGGTTCAGAGCCGTGCAAATGAAGTGCCGTGTGAACCTGAATCTGAATTCCTCACTCAGGTACACACTCAACATGGGATTGGCAAAAAAAAACCTGGCATAAGCATGCCCACTCTGGCACAAATTTATTAAATTACTAAATTAAAGGAATCTATTGCACCTCTGGGAATAATTAATGTCTTAGGCCCATTCCTTTAACAACGTTGTTCTCATTTTTTTCTACTCAAGGAAGTGTTGAGTATTGCATTACTTATGTGCTTCAGTATCTTTTTAATGATTTCTTTTTATGGCACACATTTTTCCTTTTTCCATGCTCCAAATGCAATGCATTTGAAAAGCATCAAAGGCAGAAGTTCTTTTTAAATCATTTATCAAGTTAAATATAATCAGGAGAAAGAAGGAAATATCTAAAAAATATTATTTTTCAACTCGTGGTTTTTGCTTCAGGAAAATCTCCTGAATATACAAGAGAAGGCTCCATAAAATTGATGTGTCTCTTCTTTGTGGTCTCCTGGACTCTATGTGAGTCAAAGTTGACAAAACAAAATAGTGTGTCCAGAGCCTTTTCTCCAGCTTTTTTAGTTCTGCCTCTGCAGAGGATTCCTGTCAGCCTTGAATTTCTTTGATGTACTGTGACAAACAGTGCCTTGCTGTGTGCTCTGCCCCTGCTGGAGTCTCCGCGGGATTAGAGATCACGTGCTGCCTTAGCTTAATGTTCTTGACCTTTTTCAGATGATTGACACTGCTGAATGATTACAGCAAAGCAGCAATTATCCACTAGCTGTGTCACGTTCGTTTCAAGGAGAAAATAAATGTTATTTGAGATGACTAATCTGGAATATGTGTTTCTGCTGAGTAAATGGAGGAGACCTGCACATTATGAGCCATGAATCCTTTCCTGTTCTGTCTGGTTCGTGGTACTTCGTGTACGTTTCCCCAGCGCTCTTCCTCTCCTGTGTGCTTTGCTGTGCTCTGATCCCGTTAGCCCACAGAGCTGAGAGCACTAAATCTCTTGGGCTTCATCTGCAACATAATATTACTCAGGCTCAAAGGTCCAACAGTGCCTCTTATTTAGTTATTTAAGTGAAATAGCAGAAAAAGTGAAAACCCAGCTATGTACATATGATTCAGGCTCTGTAGGATTTTGGAGATAGTTTTCATTGTGTTGTATTGTTTTGAGGGCTTGCTTTGTTTTGTTTTTATTTTTCTGTTTTTGCATCAGTGAAATGCCACAAGAATTTTGTTAAGGTTTGGCTAAAAAATAGCTATGAGTTTTGTAAGGTTTCTGAATGCAAAGCAAACAGTGACTTTAGCATGTCCGTGCAGAGAGATATATGAGTCTGGAGGACAATTCACAGAATACCTGTCCATTCCTGTCTGGCTTTGAACAAAGCTCATATGTAGACATGAAAATGTGATTAAAAAATATCTGGTACTTCATTCTGTGAACTTGGATACTGGTATTTTCTCCTGTGTCAGGAGTATCCTGTGATATTGCACAATCATTCCTATTATAAGATGTATATTGCAACTATTAATGTTATTATAATTATAATGGTTCATTACATGGCTAACATTGCTACCGTTATCAATATTATTATTATTATTTTGCCATGGTCCCTTTATAAAAGGTAACTTTCTTTACAGGCCACCGAACATTGTTCATTGGAGTTCATGTGCCATTGGGTGGAAGAAAAAGTCACCGACGCCATAGACACCGTGGGCACAAACACAGAAAGAGAGACAGAGAGCGAGACTCAGGATTAGAAGATGGGCGAGAGTCTCCTCCTTTTGGTAAGATAAGTTCTCTTTCTGCAGAGCTATCTTAATAGTAAATGGCACGTAAACATCAGTAATCATCTCAAGCCATGTGAGAATATTACTTGCTGTTCAAAAATAAAAAGTGTATGTGCAGAAATTGTGTCCTATGCTCCTCTAAGTGCTGAAAGTATAACGGAAGCATATATAAGAAACCATTTGTCAATGTACAATAAAAGAATATTTTTAAATCATTGGGGCCAATGTAATTTTAGGTTACAGAGTAGTAATTATAAGACTATTTAACTCTGAATTCTGTATTATATATGTAGAAATTTCTGGAGCAAGCATATTATAAATGGCCATAACTGTATTGCAAAGGGGTATAATGCTTAAATCTTTTGCAGTAAATTATTCTGAGAAAGCACAGCAAAGGCAACTTTTTCTAACCTAGTAGATACATATTTTGAAGAATGAACAATGAACAGAAAATTGGCTGAGGTGGTTCTGCATGGAATGTATTTAGAATCTATGAAGACTTATATTGAAACCATTTTCTTGGAAGAAACAGTGAGTTCATAAATTATTAAAATAGTTTTAAAAAGGAATATGTATGTGTATATATATACATATCATGCCAGATTAAAAAGAAACAATTGAAAATGACGTTAGCCAAGAAATGAGATGTCTTAAACTATGAAGCTACGTCTTCTGTTGAGTCATCTGGTTTTATTTAGGTGCCAATATGTGACACATCTTTGCTTGAAAACTTTGCACTGTTCTTTCAGCTTCTAGAAACTTAGGCTTGTATCCTTCCTAGTGCCAAGAGTAAAAATAAATGGAGCAGGTCAATTCTGTCCTTTTGTAGTCTTTGACACTTGTGCATACAATGAAATGCACTATTCATCACAATTTTCTTTCAGTGAGGATCACAACCCCTATTTAAGAGAGCTCAAAGAGCAGAATAGCAGTAATATTAAAAATGGTTTTAAAGTGCATAAGTAAGCTGATGTTTACAGCACTTTTCTACAGGTACTTGTTTGAAATTAGTGCAGGACTGTGTTGTTTTAAGTCACATATTCACTTGCAAATGAATGATAATTACCGCTTACAAGATGTGTAGATCATGGCACGTAAATTACTCCTTTTTTAATGCTTAGGGCAGGCAAGATTAATGGCTAGGCCAGAAGCAGGCCAGATATCTTCACATCTGGAATGCTAAAGACACTCTTTAAAATGCTCAAGTGATGACAGTGATGATTCCAAAAGAAGCCAAGGACAGACATATCAAATATTTAAAAGCCTTTGGAAATGCTCAAATTTTTCACCCTAGGCTTATGTCTAAGTATCAGAATTTGAGTATTGTTTTTTTTTCTTATCTATGCAGACACCTGAAAGCTTTTTTTTTTTTTTTTAAACCTTTCTGCTTAATACAAGGAGGCCATGTTCTTTGTAATTTGAGGACAGGAGGGGAAGAAAAAGATTTCAGCAGCTAGCAGGTGCAAGAAGAGAGATAGAGAAAATAGGCACTATGAGAGACCAGCTGATAGAAGACAGTGCTTTTAAGTAAATCAGAAAAGTAAATGAGGATTTTTATGATACAAGAGTATAGATGAACAATGTTCTGAAACAGAGAAGTGTGAAAGGAGATAGTCAAAAAAGTCAAGTATACAATAACTAAATAGTAAAGGTGCTAGAATAAAGGCCTGAGATACTCAGATATGAAGTGTTTCGGACTGCTGAGTTAACCAAACATCGGATAAAGCATTGTTTTTTTGTCATAATTTATAGCTGTAGAACTCAAGACTTTATCTATTAAGTACCTTCAGGTGCAGCTCATGCCCTTTTTTCCCCGCATTGAGGGGGCTGGGATGGTGCGTGCGATGCCATTGGTCTGTGCAGGGCCTCATGAAGAGGGGGGAACTGCCCACCTGATTCTTATCAACTGAAGTCCAGCTAATTTTTAAACAAATTTATTTGTGTCAGCATGATTAGAAAACACCTGCATTCATTGTCCATGCATACCATAGTGGGAAGCTTCCCTTTGAATCCTGGCTAACAAAGTTGCAGCAACTGCTTTTGGGGGATATTTTCTGCATGTAGTAGTTAATAAACCTTTCTTTGATTTCTTACTGTTGCTTTTCAAAAGTAACCATGTGTTCTCAGTGCACAGATTCAGAGTTTGGAGATGAATACTCTGTAGAATAATTAGTGAAATAAACAGGGCGGATGTGCTGGCTAGCTATGCAGGGGACAAACTGTTATTGGATTTTTTTTTTTTTTTCCTCACACCTGTGCCTTGCTGCTTGTCTGTTGCCTCTTAATGAGATAAGGTTGTACAAGGTGTTCCCTTTTTCACTAATGATGTCCTTTTGAATTGCAGGACTTTCAGACTTTGTGCCTTGTTCTTGGAGATTTATTTCAAATATCAGAAATTGTAGGCCAAGTGATTACAAGATCTTGCTTGCTACCATCTTGCCTAATAATTTGTGGAAGAGAATAAATCCAGTGAAATTGGAAAATGCATGAATGCTGTTTTCTTTATCCAAGAAGTCTACAGTTACCAAGCTGCTGTAATTAAGTGTCTAGTTTCATGGCTATTTAAAACTAGCACTATCCCTGGAAAGAGTGACCATGCGCTGCTCCTACCTCTGCAGCTTTCCTTGTGGCGATGCATGTTGTGTGGCTGCTCACAGAGTTAAATCAGGGAATGAATTTGCGTGGAAACTAATCTGGCAAAACTGCCTCTTTGTAGCCTAGAGTGGCTCCTTGGTGCGATTTGCTGGGATGGCCGCAGGGCCACCAGCTGGTGGGCTCATGTTGGCAGTGAAAGCATGGCACAGATTTCCCCTTGGCTGGTAGGGTTACACTTGCTTGGTACCCACATGGATTTTAGTGACAGTTTTTGGTGGTCATCAGTGTCTGCTTTTGCCTGTAACCAGTGAAACAAGTCTTGTACTAGCACTTTGGCATGGAATATTTATGTTTCTGTTTAAAACAGCGTGGAATTGGAGAGTTTGATCCTTCTGCAGTATGTCTTTAAGGACAGCTTTTATGTTGGTAAAGTGACCACAGCTGTGGGACTGGGGCTTGCTTTCAGCCTCCTGTGGTGCCTTCTAGAACTAGAAAGAGAAGGGACCTGTGCAAGATTTGGTTTGTTTTTCCAAAAAAAAAACTGGCTTTGATAATTTTCTGGTTGTAAAGAGGCTTTAACGAGCAACTGATGATACTGGATGTGGCAAAGGAGACTTGAATAGGCCTGGAATCTCCTGTCCAAGGTGAGTCTAATAAGGGGCTTTAGACAGTGTTTCAAGATACTGCTATCTGAAGATACTGCAAACAAAAAGGTAAATTTGCAATGAGAGACTTCTTTCAAGTGGCAGAGAACAAGAGCAATAGGGACTAGAAGAAATTATAACCAACGAATCCAGCTTACTATATTCAGTACCTGGTCTTAAACTGTGGTGGTTTATTAATGGAAAAAATGTAGTTATTTGTAAATAGTGTGGTGATTAGGAGAATTCGCTCACCCTTAAATGTAAGCTTTTTTTTTTTTTCTGGAGGATGAAATCAAAGAGAAGTTTGAATTTCTAGGTAGTTGAATAGATTGCACTAGATCTGGCTTAAAATAGTGTATCATAGCTGTAGATATGCAAATCTAGCAAAAAAAAAAAAAAAAAAAAAAGGAGAAATAGAATCTTGGGAATTGTTCATATTGTCAGATCCAAACTATTTGTCTTAGCCCTGCCTGAGGCATAAAGAGGAATAAATGGAAGCAATACTTACATAGAAAATGCAGACAGAGTTGCTTAAAAAAACAAGGTTAAACATATTAGGATAAAGGAAAAGAATACTTTTCTTCCAGCCTTAACACCTGACTTTCAAGGGCTTTTCAGAAGTGTGCAGGGTGTCTGTGCTCTGCTTTTTGTTCTCTTTTCTGTATGTCCAGCAAAGCTCCAACCTTTAAATGGCCCCATTTATACATTTTTTTCCAACTAAAACTAATAAAAATATTTTAAGTTATATTAATTCATGAATTCTAAAAATTAGTGTTTTCTGTTCAGTAAACAGAACTTACTGTAAGAACTCTCTGTAAGAGAAAACCTGGTAACTACTACTAAGTTACCCTAAGAACTGTTTGTGTTTTCCATAGAGGCCACTCTTAACAGGCTTCAGCCATGAGAAGCTGTGAAGTGCAAGAATCTGCATCCTTGCCCTAAAACACCTGCCGTGCAGCCCTTGGCAACTAGGGAGTGAGGAATCCTGTGTGCCTAGTCATGCCCCAGGATAACATGGGGACCCTGGTGGCTGTGACCCAGAAGCTGGGAAATTTTCCTGATCAGAATAATCCTTTACTACTCTCACCCAGAGATTGGCTGAATCTCCTTAATGGGGGTTGGGGGCTGCCTCCCAGCTCCATCCATGGCAGTTTGGACTTTTGCCCCTCAGCTCAGCAATGCCTCCCCTGTCTTCTGCCTGGTCTGGCCCAGGCACCATCGCTGCTGTTGGCTGGGTCCTCTGTCAGGGTCTTATCCTGTGTTGCTTAACATATCTTCTGTGTGCTCTCAATAGCACGATGATTTTGTTAAGAGGATTATGAAATAGAGCTGTCCTGAAAATGTTTAATTCTTTCAGGCTGCTAAACTAGTTCACTACGGGCTACACTGTGCACAGCCTGTCTTTATGAATACCTGCACTGGCCCCTGAGAAACATTGGCCTACTAATACTTGCCTTAGAAGCAGGTTCTCAGCAGACTTAAAAATGCAAAATCCTGTTCTAGCAATTGATCTGATGGAGCAGCTGTTACCAGAAGTATATTTAAATATCCTTTGTGGACTTTATCAAGTGCAGAGGAAAAAAGTTGGGATACATTTAATACATACTCAAGGCTGTGTTTCTGCTTGTGGTGTGGACTGGGCAGACTGTGCACTGCCCGTAGTTCTGCCTGAGGGCGGGGCACAGGAGAAATCGTGGCACGTGCTGTGACAGAGATGGATTCCGCACGGAAAGGTGGAGCGGAGCAGGGTGTTTCTCACGCTGAACGTACGTGGAGGGACTGAGCATGATCCTGCTTCCACCATTGCATCCTGAGTCTTGTGGTCACCGTGTTCCTGCAGCCTGGATTCAGAAGTGCTCTTGTGCTCAGAGAGGAGGTTACATGGTAGAAGTGGGACATGCAGTTTGCAAGGCAGGATGGTGGTGTGTGGTGCTGTTCCTCCTTGCTGGCATTTGATGATGGAGCAGAGAATGAGAGCAGCTTTTCCTGTTGCCCCCCTGGGGTTAGGTTACTAGCTGTTCTGGCCTTCAGCACTATTGTTTTCACATGTCTGTGTCCATACCTTGCTTTTAGTTTAGGGATGTCAGTGGCTTTATGGTGACAGGAATCAGAGCAGTGGGCCAGGCAGGTCCTTTCTGCAGCACCAATTCCCAGCGCCTTCTTAATTTTTACCCTTTTGATGGTGTAGTGAAGGTGCAGCATTTCTACAGCCGCAGTTTGGAGGTTTTGCTCAGAAACCCTTAGCAGGCTTCAGCTTTGGCAACACGAGCAGAGCACGTGTGCTCGTGTAGCGCACACAGTGATCCTGAGATGCTGGAGATCCTTTGCCTGTGCTGTGCGAGTGCTGCAAGCCCAGCGAAAGCCAGGTGTGGTGCTGAGTCTGCAAGACTCCTGCAGGCTGCAGGGCCACAGCAAACTGCTTCAGCCTTCCTCCTCACTGAGGCGGTTCCTTAGGAAGCACTGGTGGCTCTCTGGGTACCGCACTCCTGCCCTTGCCGTGTCCCGCTTCCCGGTTCCGGCTGGTCCACGAGGGCTTCCTGAGCTGGGGATGAACCAGTTACTTGGGAGAATCATCAGCTGCTTTTTGCACAGTTTAGTTCCATGTTGCCTCTCATTTCTTCGTGCATCAGCAAAGCAGTGGCTGTGATAGAAATGTAAACACGTTGGTCCCACTCTGTTTTTTAGCTTAGTCCAAATTCTGCTTTTTCCCCCTTTTTTCTTTCTTTCTTTTTTTTTTTTTTTTCAAAAATAGTAGTATAAAATGCATTTTTTTAACCCTTGGCTGTTTTACTTGAAGTAGGGATAGAGGACTGATAATAATACTCAGGCCAATTTCTGTTTTCCTAGCCTTGAAGCAATTGTGTTTCCTATTTTGCAAATATTATGCCTTTACACTGGGGATTAAGTTGTCCTACAGTTTGACAGTGAGCAATTAAAATATCCTTTCAAAGTAATTTTGAATCACATATTATTCATTTTACATATAAAACATTTATGACATATTTGGTAATTTTCTCCTGAGAATAAAAGCCAGATTCATCTGGTATTGCTCACAAAAGTAATCCTGTTAAGTCAGTTTTGTAAATAAAACCAAGAAGTCTGATTTTTTATTTTATATCTTGCTGCTGCTGCTGTTTAATTTGTCCTTGAAATAAAATCATCAAATTCTAAATTGGTCGACATTTTCTTTCAGTTTCCTCCTTGATGTCTGAAAATCAAGGTGTGCTTTGCATATTTCAGACACAAATACAAGATACACACAACAAAAACATGTTGAAAACCTGGGAAGTAGTTTTGTTCGTTTGCTAACAGGAAAGGAGAGGGTTATGTGCATTTTTTATCACTTTTATAGATTTCACACTGCTGTTAGTAAATTAGTTACACCTTACACAGAAGACCCAGAAAGAGCAAATCATAGCAATAAGGTGTTTCCATGTTGCCACTTATCTGACTTCTTATGATTTTGAGGCATTTCTGAGCGTCTGCTTTCCTTCCTGTGTTGAAAATGTGTGTTTGTAAGAATATAGTAATTGTCACAAAGCTGGAGCTCTGCTGTGCAGTGCTATTCAATATTGCTTGACAGTAGCTGTTGCTGTGAATTAGTTCCTAGTGCTGACTTTACCCAGAGTACTGCATGTTCCTGGCAATGCCTGTTCTCAGACTCTCTGCAGTCCAGCTCTTTTCAGATGTAGCTTGTTTTCCATGTTCTGTTACTAATTATATACTCCTGTCCTTTGTGAGAAGATGTTTCATTTAATTCAGTTCTTCTGGGAATTAGCATTAATAAGTTGCATACTTCTTTTTGACCAAAATACAGTCTCTAGTCTCAGATTAAATCTTGATACTTGTATTTATGTTATTGTGCTCTAGAATGTGCCAGCATATGGAGCTAAGGGGAAAAAAAAAAAAAAAAAGGCAAAGAAAAGCTGTAGGAGATAGGAGATGACGGATCTAGAGTAGTGGGAAGTTAGGGATGGTCTTAAAGAAAAAAGACACTTGGACAGTGAGAGAAAAGTAAAAAGAATAATAAAACAAAGGTTATAATGGAGGAAGTTACCTCTATTGTTTAATGATTCACCAAAGGCAATTTCTGTCCCCATTAGGGACAGCCCTCCAGAGCTCCTAGTATTACTTGAAGTGCCTCTCTCTGCCTGTGTTTCATCCTGGGTTTCTTTTCCAAGCTTTTTGAAAGAGTAGGTAAACTTTACCATATTATATCTTTAGATGTTTGACAAAAGAGACCTCAAAAACTGTCAAGTATTTTGTGACAGTGAGAGCTATCATGTATTTTTGCTGTTTGATTGCTCTAAAAGATTAGCACAGAAAGAAAAGGGTACCTTTATTGTCAAGAATTTAACATAGTGTATCAGTTACCCATTCTGTTATTTTTGATTGCCACTGTATGTGCTCTTTAATCTTCAGTTAGTGCCATCTTTCAGAGATTCCAAAAATTCAAAGAGCTCAAGGATCCTATACAGCATTGCTCTCCACTGTTGGATGGAGAATAGTGTTCAAGGAATTGCTGAGTTGTTTTGCTGGATAATCAATTTTTCAGTTGACTGGCAGCCTGACCCCTGGTTTCTCTCAGAGCACTACGATACATTAACAGAAAAAATAACAATTTCTGGAGAGACCGGTTTCCATACAGAGTTTGTTAAATTAAGATTTGCATCTAATAAACAAATAGTTTTTTTTTTTTTTTTTTAAGACTTGTTGCATTTGAGCGATTACAACTGAATAGACAAGTATAGACAAGGTGGTTTGGTTTTTGACTTACGGAAATTTTCTGAGTAGTATGAAAGAGGAGTAGGGTGTCTCAGATCTACTGAGTGATCTATAGTGAAAAGATTATGAAATGGTGATATGGATTTAAAGGGAAGGCACACAGGAAGAGTAAAATGGGGACAGATAAATAGCTTGTTCATCTGCAATGGCCCAACCACATAAAAGTCTGTACAAAAGGTCAAGCCGTGGTAGATATATCTGATGAGATATTATTTTCCAAGTTCTTTAGAGAGGTTTCTTTGGGGACTTAACAGTTTCTTCTTACTAGGGAAAACAGAACATGCGAATTTAATGTACCAGCTTTGTAGGTTGATCTAGAGCTCTGTATATTTAAGCTTACAATGTAGCAGAGTATTTTTATAGCAATGAAGTAAATGACTTATCAGCTGGATCTATGCTGCTTTTTTTTTCCAACAGTGATTGTTTTTACTTCCTTTAGTAGATAGTTTTGTACATTGCATTCTATCTTTAGATGCATTTTTTCATTATCAGACTAGACAACTACAGTAAATAAACAGCTCTCAATCTAAAAGTGTTTGTGTGCAAATGCTATTAGAACAAAAGTATAATCATGTTTATGTGTAGCAATAAGTGATGTGGGTGAAAGAATCTGGATACTCTCATGAAATTTTAGTTCTTTGCTTACTCAAGGCAGTAAAATTAACATGCTGGACCTGATATTTTTATTTTTCCCCCAGATACTCCATCACAAAGGGTGCAGTTTATTCTTGGAACTGAAGATGATGATGAGGAACACATTCCTCATGATCTCTTCACTGAGCTTGATGAAATTTGTTGGCGTGAAGGAGAAGACGCTGAGTGGAGGGAGACAGCAAGGTGAGGTTTCTCTCTCTCTTTTTTTTTTTTTTTTTAAGCTGTGTAGCTATTGGTTGTTGGTACTTTGAAGAGAGATTTCAAACATATGACAAGCACAGGCACAGATTTTGGATGCAACAGTTAAAACCATAATATTGATCTTCAGGCTGCTGGTATTACTACAGTATTTGTCATTTCTCAGAGCCACATGTTTTTGTCTAGATTTTTGACATGTAGGTCAGAATGAATCTTAGGGAAACAATAAAAGTAAACGTATACATTACAGTAGTTGGTTTTATTCGTATTTTGGCTCATTTTCAGAAACGTTCAACACTGTGTTATGTCTGACTTTTCAAGAAAGTGATAATATTTCCCATTTAAAACATCTAAAGCAAGGAATGGATGACTATCGAAGCACTTTAACATTTACATACTCTAAATTTCAATGAACAGGAACTTTTGGGACTTTGAATATTCAGTATTAGATTATTTTGTTTCTCAAAAATAGTACAGAAAGAGTTATAAGATTGCACTTCTACTGAAAACATTTTTTGTGCTTTTTTAATTCCTTGAGCATCTAAATGAGAGAATCACTTTTTTAGTGACAGTAATTTTTACATTTTTTTTCTGCAATTCTTGCTTTTCTTCTTAGAACTTTAATTCCCTCTTCTCTTGCCATTATTTGCTAAGAGTGATCTTCAAAGGTGAAAAAAGTCTTTGGATCACATCTTTGGTTTAGGTAGTATATAAAAAAGGAATTTCTAAAAGGATTTTGTGAGGAACTACTTATATGAGATGTCCTTCAAGAGAATGGTGGTCATCTTTCCCTTTAATTTTGCTGCAAATTTATCCTTTCCCAGAGAGCTACAGAATTTTCTGTGACCTTCCCTTTCCTTATGTGCTCATAGGAGGGACAGACAGAAGCTAAGTATAGATTTTTACATGTAGAAAATTCTCAGATGGGGATTGTACTGCAAAATGAGTGTTGTAGTGTTCCTAAATAATCTTATTAATATTCAGAGAGAGAAGATCTAATCAAGATAATCATCTGCAGTATTCTCATACTGATTAAAGATAAGTAGGACTTTTTCTATCAGTTTCTATCAGAAGGGTATCAGTTTCTACTGTTCTAAAAAAATCACTCTATTAATCGGCCTGTGTTATTTTTCAAGCAGAGAAATAGCAGCTTCTTTAACTCAAAACCATAAAAAAAGCTTGCAAATCATGAAAGATTTTTTTTGTCTGAAAGATTGAAAGCTTTTTTTATTAACATAAATAGCTAATCAAGATAGGTCAGTCTAAATAGCCTTTCTTTTTATTTCACCTACTCCTTTCAAATTCTATATGCTACCCTTCCTTATTCTCATTTACTAAGTAAAGGGTCAAAAAAGTAAAATAGAAACAAGCTGAGATAGTTCTTGAAATAGACTATTTTTAAAAAATATTTATGTAAGAAGAAAGCAAGGAAAGAATGAGACTGCTATACAGAAAAAAAATGGTGAAGATAAAAGATTTTTTTTAGTTTGGATTCAAAATTCTGGAGAACATTGGACATGACTTGGTTGGTTATTAAGAAAGGATATAGCAATGAAATGACCATATCCAAGATGAAGGCGAAATTCAAAGCGCTTTATCTGTGCAAATGAGAGGGAGAAAAAAAATCCATCCTAGGAATCTCAACGAAGGTCAAATTCATGAGTCTTGTAGCTCATGTCTTTCTATGAATATATCAGGTGGGATGTTGTACTATAGCAAGTATAGCACCACTATTTAGAGAAAAACAATATGAACAAGTATAGACCTGTGAGCTGAATCGCAGAGGTATATAAGGCTTAGAACAGTACTTAAAGGAGAGGGTAATTATAGACTTGGAGCTAAATAGAAAATTGGATAAAATGCAACACAATGGTGTATCATGTCAGACTAACTTAATAATGCCCTTTAACCAGATAATTGATTTTTTTTGACAAAGGAAAAACAGTACATCCAACTTATTTGTTTTAGTAAAGCATTTGATATGATACAACAATGAAAATTTACTACTTAAACTGTGTTTTAGTGCAAGAATTATGTTAGTAGATTAGTTAGTTATTGAAGTAGTAGCTAAGAAATAGATAAGACTAGTTACTGAAGAGATGCAGCAGGTTGTACAGAAAGCTGAAATAAATAGTGTTGAAGGGAGTGACAAACAGCTTTTCTCAAGAATTAGCCTTATTTAAATAGCTTTGTTACTGAAACACACACACACAAAAACAGAATTAGACTGATAAAACTTGATGATAAGAAATTAGTAAGTGTTGTTACACTGGCAATTGCTAAGGATATCATACATAAAGAGCAGGGTGGTTTTGAATAGAGTAATAGAAATGGGATGATATTTAATATGCAGGATCACATTAAATGTAATAAATGAAAAATGACAGAGAAGAAGTGGAGTACATAACAGAATAGGGATGAGGTGCTAATATAGAAAAGGCAAATAATCTTCTGGGATGAAATAGACGTCAGGAAGTGTTTGTATCCCTATAGGAAATGGATGAGGAAGTGCTCATATCCTATAGGAAATGGATGAGAACACTCCTGGAGTTCTGTGAGCAGTTCGGGTGGACTGTTTTCAATATTGGCTGCTGGCCCATGGCTCCACACATACGATTTCATTAAAAGCATGGTATGGAAAGGATAAACTCTGAGTTTGTCACTGTTTTAGTGTTTTTTTTTTTTTTTTTTTTCCCTCCCCCAAGTGTGAGGAAGATCCTGCTGGCAGTATTTGTATGGCTTATTGTCTTGTTTGGAACATAGTCCTAGGTAAAGGAATTCCCATGGAAGCAGCGCAGGGGAAGGCTCCATCATTAACTGCAGGCGCAACAAGTGGTTCTACATTAATTTCGCCAAGCTGTCCTGGAATGAGGAGTAGGTTGAATCTTTAAGGCAGTAGGTCTGTCTCCTCATACTTTCTGATTGATTGAAGCTGTGTGCACAGTTCAACCTTGAAAAATTTATTAACTATATTGAGCAAACTGCATACAATTATTTGAGACATTTTCTTCTTATCTGGTCCGAATAGAAACAAAGGAAGCCATGGATGAGATTTGACTGGAGCTCAGTAGTCCTTAGGTAAATCTGCTCTAGTCTCTTATCATTTGTTTGGGAGAATAAATTCTTGCCACCAACTTTATTTTTCTCCCACCACAGTTAGGAGACTCCAGGGTGTGCCAGTCTCCTGCTTCCAATTCTTGAATAATATAATTTAGTGGTCAAAAGCATTCCTGCAGATGAACTAATAAGCCCTGAAAAATGCACTAGTATTACAGCCATTCAAGGATCTAAGATGTCCTTCTATTGAATTACTCAGACTGAGTTTGCTCTGTTGATAAAAAAGGTGGTAAAATTAATATTTTTTTCTCCATTAATTGACTTCAAGCCAAAAGAAGTGTATGCCTTTTAAAATCAATAGTCAATCTTGTTAATAGAGTAGGTTCTGTATGTGGATCAGCTATACAAATGTGTAGAGATGCATGATGTGTAGTTTGTTTCCTGAAAAGTATTTCCAGTAAGTTTGTAAGAAATGCACCAAGGCATTGTAGATGGGCTTATATTACACACACAGTAGTGCAGTTGCAGTTTGCAGCAGTTAGGAATTAGCTATTAGCTTCCTGCTCAGTTCTATCCTCGTAGCCTTTTGCAGTCATGCCTGGAAAGTAGTGGTTGAGTTGTGGCAAGTTTGACCCAAATTGCCTGGCCTCTGTTATCTGCTAATTTCAAATGGAAGTTTCAGGAGAACATCGCTTCCTTTCCAGAAGTAAAGAGAATATGTAATAAGGAAGAAAATAGGAAGGCACTTTAGAACCTTCACTGGAGTGTTCAGCCTTGAATTTTGATAAAATTGCAAAGTTGTGAAAATCATTTTCTGTTTGTAGTTAGGAAGTAAATCGTTAATAGCGAGCAGTTAGAAAATAGATGTACTATGGAGAAATCAGCAATAAGTGCAAAGATATCTTTCCCCTTGGAACTAAGCTTTTTTCCAAACATACTAGGTCACAAAAAACTTTAGGCTTGCCTCTTCTGTTTTGTTTCTTACAAGTTTGTTTACTTTGGTTTATTTTCTAATCAGCATAGGCAAAAGCTCATGTAGAAATTGATAAGGACCCTAAGAGATTACATTAATAACCTATCTTGGCAGCTGTCTGTACTGCAGACATAGTGGACTATAATTGCAAACTTAGTGTTTTGCACCAGAATGTTGTAACTGAGTGAACAGTGAAGGATTCATGTATGGGGTTCCTTGAGATCCTATGCTTAGATCATTCTTCTAAAATTATTTAGCATAATTTTCAATATCTTTTTGAATCATCATAACACCAAGATGAGGATACATTAGAAACGCATTGAAATTCCCAAGCAGAGACAATAATCTTATAAAATTCCTAAAGGGATCAGAGACATGGACAAAAAGTAGTAAGCCAGGACTACGTATGTTAAATATAAGATAAAACATGAGAGAAGAAAAGGATGAAAAGTCAAAAAGGTAGATAGTTCATAGACTTCTGGGAAGCAATAGTTTTAAGTAGGACAATTAATGCAACACATCGGTGACATTACAGCTTCAAGTAGGTTTAGCATATTTTTAGCTTGGAAACATGAGTGCCATGAATAAATTAGCAGCAGCCTTTTCCTTGGGAGCCCAGGTGCAACTGCAAAATCAAAACATGAAGAAACCTTTTTCTTTTCCTTCCTCAGATATTTCTTTGTAACTTTGCTGAGTTGCTGGAGCTCATCCCTTTCAAACTGTGGCTTTGAAAGTGATAGGGAAAGGGTTATGGAGAAATGGGAAGCCCAGAGGGGATAATCTAGCCAAGTTTGGAGAGGGGAGGAAGGGTGGTTTGCAGTTAGGAAAGTTTGAACACACATACCTATGCCATGGATAGGAGCAGGATGAGGGAGCTGGACAGCTGTGTCTAATGTGTTAGTCTCCTGCAAGGGGCTGTAACACTGGAAATGACTCTGCTGTAGAGACCTTAAGGCTCTACATTGCCCTGCTGCCAGGAAATAGCTGTGAAGGGGCTCTCAAAGTGAGACTGCTCCACTTCTCTGCTACCCAGTCTGTACAGGGAATAGCAGGGTGCTCAGGGTGCTGTTGCCACTAAATCCAGGGATAGAGGTTTGTTCTGTGGCCACAGCTGTTCAGACCCTGCCATGTGGGCAGGCCGTGTAGTCCCATGCAGTAACATCTGTGTTTGGAAGACTTAATAATTTAATTTGAAACAGTTTTTACATATGCCAGCAAATTTTCTGGCATTTTAGTTTGTTTGTTTAACATTTTAATGTAGTTTATATCACTAAATAATTTAAAAAGTCATATCAGAAAGGTTGTCTGGCTGGCTAGTAGCAGAACACTTTTGTTATGCCAGTTTCTTGTGTCTTTAAACTTCTTTGAGTCCAAATTTATGCCACACCTGAGAAGAGGAGAATGAGACTCAAATAGTCAGACATGATTCTGGGGTGCTAGTTCATGTCATTGATATGGCTGCGCTGGCCTGAAGCACAGTAAGGTCTTGAAATACTGTGGCCAAGTGTTAACACACAGTTTATATGTATGTGCTTATTTCTGTGAGTTTTTCTCTTTATTTTAATTAACTGAACTCTTAAATGAAAAATAATATAAAATTTGCATAATATTTCAGTGCTTTTATGAACAACTTTGTGCTCTTAAGTACACTTAAGTTCATAAAAATGTCTTTTGTGAAAAAATCAGAGTGGGGATAATGGGTTGAGGTTCTAAGAAGTAGGAATATGCCTGAGTAATTAACTGAATGATGTTTCTTTACTCTGTTGTGATTATATTAAACTCTTCTTTTGGCTTACTCCAATATGAAAACTTAATGAAAATCTCCCGTGTTCTTAAACATCCCGTGTTCTTGTTTATAAATTTTCTTTTGCTCTGACACAAATTTTCTTTCACAAATTCTGTATCCTTTCCAGTGGCTCTGTCATAGAGGTGGCATTGTATACCAAAGAATTATCCAAAGTTTTTGTACTATATAGTAGTTCTTTTTTAATATACATCTCTTTTCACCTCAGTGTTCAGAGTTCATCTTCAAAAGAAAAGATACAGTGTTTTGTGCAAAGAAGCAGGGGGATTTTTGCATATTTCCTGCAAACAACAAATGGAAATCCAAAAACATTTTATCAGTGTTATTTTGATATCCTTGAAAGTAATGTATTTTTTATGCATAAAGGAGTTCTAAAACTGCTTGTTTGCACAGGTGGTTAAAATTTGAAGAAGATGTGGAGGATGGTGGAGAGAGATGGAGCAAACCATATGTTGCCACATTGTCACTTCATAGCTTGTTTGAGCTGAGGAGCTGTATTCTGAATGGCACAGTTCTGTTGGACATGAGAGCTAACTCCTTAGAAGAAATTGCAGGTGTGTAATGATGTTGTGCTTATTACTGATTAAAATTAATAATAAAAATCAAGTTTTAAGTTGCTTATAAGAAAGTGGAAGTGTCAGTTCAGTTTAGAACATATTGCAAAAGAATCTTAACATTTAATAGAACCTGTAAACAGTTTACATAGATTTTGCTGTTTTAGAAAATGATCTTTACATGGAGGAGAGAATTAAAATAGAGAGCACACTGAAGATACGTTTCACTGGAGCTGATAGGTGCTCAGTTCCAGTTGTGCCACTTCATATAGCGAGTGTTGCATGTACTAACTTCCAAGGGCTGAAGCTATTGTTAAGCTAATTGCGGACAATTTATCTTTAAAAAGCTTAAATCATTGAGGGGTTTTCATCGTAATTATGTAACATGAAAGCATACAGATGGAATTTCCCCAAAGGCTACATATAACTAGTTAAAGGAGGAGACTTTCTGGTTGCCTATTTGTTGCAACAACAGAGCACATTGTTAGCACAGTAAAGTACAGAGGTGTAATATAGAGCCTCAAGGTGGCATGACCCTGCCAGTACAGAAACTAGAAACAGTCGGTACAATTTGATATGCTTATTTCCTAGAATCTCCCTGAAGACACAGAGCAAAGAGCTCATATGTTCACTATGGTTCCTAGAATCTGGTTCCCGTATAGAGGGTTATTTACTTCCTTCCTCTCCCTAGGATATCTTGATTTATGTCTACTAAAAAGTTTTACCTTGCTTTCAGTTTCGTGCATTTTGTGACAGTTCTGATACTGGTACTTTCTAAATCATACTATTAAGGGTTTGCTTTTATACAAATACCTTGTAAGATTTATAGTGTTCTGCATGCTACAGACTTTGCTTAAAGATCAAACACGGAACAGTAGATAGTAAAATTGGAAGAAGAGTGCTTGTACTGGAGGAAGAGTGCATGAGCTGTTGTTTAGGCCTTGTCTCAGGCAGAAATTAATGCGTTTTCAATAAATGTAAAATATTTCATCAAAGATAGAAACCTTTTCTTTTTGGTAAGGGTCCAACACTTGAGAAGAGATTATAAGGAAAACGGCTTTACTGGCTGTATGAAAAAGTAAGACCAGATAAAATTTATATTAGCTATTTAAATTATCAGGTAAGGCAGATACTGTCCGATATACTATATTTGACAGAGGAGTTAAAATTAAATAAACTGGTGGTGGCTGTTTTCTGCATTCATATTTCTCAAATTGTATATGTCAAAGTGATGCAAGATATTATTAATCCAAATCAGCAGAAACTTGTGTGGGTTTCTGCTGTGCTGACATCTGATTCTCTGATGAATCATGGACTGAATCAGAGCTTCAGAATTTGTCCTGACTATGATAAAAGATAAACATGGAGGGTAAAAAGCAGCTGATTTGCAAAAGCAAAGGTGTTTATCAATATGTCACTTAATATTTATCTATTTTTTCAAATTCATGACCACACATATCAGCTGCCTGCGGTTCTTTTATTCCTATTTACTTACGTAATATATTAGGGTCAAGTTTGAACTCCATGTTTTTTGAACAAGAAATCACTCAGTTAAGCCCATTTAAAATTGTTCTTTTTATTTAAATAGGTTAAAAAGTATTAACGTAATAAAAAGAACTCCAGCAAACTTCATTTTACTGTTTTTTTTTTTGAACATACTGTAGTGAATTCATTTTTATAATTTCTTAATCCCTGGATATTATCTGCAGTCCTATTTTTGATGTTCTTCTGTTGACTTAACATGTCCAAGAACTCAGGAATTCACAATCTTAATTAAGTTTTGAAACCCTTTCAGGTATAGGTTGTCTGTTACTATTCAGTTTGGGGAAGTGCAGTAGTGTTATTTTGAACCAGTGCTGCTTCTGGAATATCTGGATTTGTTGGTTAGGAAATCTTATTTCTTCTGAGAAAAAAACTTTAGAATGATTTAAGAGTGTACTGTTTTTGCTTTAAAATATGGGCTGTTGAGGGTAATGTTTGTTGTTTGATCTAGATAGTGGACTTCTGTGTAAAAGTATGAGCTGATACATGATAGGCTTTGCATGGGTCTTGCTTCATCTTTAAGAAAGGACTTTCCCATCACAATGGGAAATGATGACAATTTTTCTTAACTTTGCAGCAAGTTCTTTTTGCAAATGAGTCATTTTGAAAATTTTTGGTGTTATGTGTCAGGCTTCTTCAAAAAGAGATTTTTATTTCCTGTAGATAAAGTTTCTATTCTGTTTGCTGTCTGTATGCTTTCTACTGTTACTTGCATTGTGGTCTTGCTGTTTCTCTCTTCCTCAGTGAAAATCCTGTGCAATTTATTGCTATAATGCTGCATATGTAACTCTTGCTCTCAAGTGTTTGCCAAATCTTACAAAGAGTGTGTTAGCACACATTAACAGTTGAAGGAAAAAAGACTTTAATCCTAGTGCTGACATACACATCATTAAGATGTGTCTGCCATGCATATTAGAAATTTGACAATCCCACATAACGTAATAGGCTACTCCTGTTCCATACTGCTGGGCCTAAAGATGAGAAAGGACTTATATTGCTCAGGAGATTCTGTCCTGTCTCTCCTGCTCATTTGTTACTTACTGTTAATGCATGTAGTCCTGTTTGCTGTGTGCTGTACAGTCATCCCAGAGTTTGTATGCCTTCCTGTTGTATCCGACAGCCAGGACTCCTCACAGTTTGAAGAAATGGGTGGCTTTGTTCAGTGTTTCACTCTTGTAACTTTGCTTGTTAACTACTCTCCTGTTCAGCTAGTTCAATGATGCTCAGTTTGTGTTTTTTGTCAGTGCTATGTATACCCTGTGTGACAGGATTCGCTAAACCAAGCGTACCCTGTTGTTTTATGTAGCGTTCCTGGATTAACTTTAGTTTGTATTTTTCTGAGGAACAGTTTATTACTATCACAGAATCGCAGAATGTTTGAGGTTGGAAGGGGCCTCTGGAGATGACCTAGTCCAACCCCCACACTCGAGCAGGGTCACCTAGAGCATGCTGCCCCAAATTGTGCCTACTGGCTATGTCCAAGGAAGGAGACTCCGTAGCCTCTCCTGGAAACCTCCTCTAGTGCTCAGTCTCCCTCGCATTAAAAAAGTTTTTCTTCATGTTCTGACAGAGCTTCCCGTGTTTTAGTTTGTGCCTGTTGCCTCTTACCCTGTTGCTGGGCACCAGCAACAGGCTAGAAGAGTCTGGCCCCATGCTCCCTACACGCTCCCTTCCAATACTTGCACAAAGTGATGAGCTGCCTCCTCGGTCCTCCCTTCTCCGGGCCTAACAGCCCCGGCTCCTTCCACGTTTCCCCATAGGAGAGATGCTGCATTCCCTTAATCATCTTCCCTTATCATCTTAGCCCTTTGCTGGACTTGATTTTATTTATTTATTTTTAATATAATCTATTGATAATTTTCTGTATTACTGTATTTAAATATATTCATTTTGTGAGAACAAATAAACTAGTTGTGCACATTCGCTTTCATTTTACTTAACACAGTTAGGGAGAGATGCGTACAACGTATTTGCTGTTAGTGTTTTCCTATCTGGGCTGCATTCCAGTTTCAAATTATATTTCTGTAAACGCGGGGCCAGTCTTTGTATCCTTGAAAGAGTTATACTTAATCTGCATTGCTAAATTGAGACAAAGAATTCCTATTTGTTTTAGTCAAGGCTTTTAATCTGTAAACACGTATTCACTAAAGCATTAAGCCTCAGCACTTAGCCCTTGAAAATGTCATTTATTAAAGTCTATGTTTTAAGACTTTAATGGGCTTTGAGGTAAAATCTACAGAAGAAAAACATCTTTTATTCTATTTGTATGGCTTTCAGAACATTTTGTATTTCATCCCTGGAAACTGTTATTTCTGCATAAAAATATTTTGGCACCAGGCTGTTGTGAAAATTTTTAAATCATCCTGTCTTCCAGCATGTCCATTGTTTATTAGCTTATTTTTCATTCCAACTCTGTTATTGAAAAATCACTTGATCTAAGGGACTGTAAATTTCTTTGGACAAGCACTCAGTTTTCTTTATCAACAAAGAGATTATTCATACCTATGATTATGATTTCACAGACAATATCTTGTTTTAGTAGACTTCTGAGATGAATTTCCATCTTTATCATCACAAAGCTCAATTGCATGCTAGTTCCCGACATTTCTCAAAATATTTTTGAAATTCATATGATGGATTTTACTTCTTTCTTGAAAGAAATAAAACTTGACTCCTTTGTTGAACTTTTTCCCATTTAAAAATGCATTTTTATTAAACATCTTGTAAGCTTTTTCGCTGCTGTTTTTAGTGCTTAAGATTTTTTTTCATATGTCTGTGCAGTGACTCCTATATCAATAGACTAGCTGTGCATGCATGAGGAATTCCTTTGAACATTTGATGTGGTAATATTTTATCGATCACTTCTGGTATAGAACATATGCTAAAAGGAAGTCTGAAAAATCTATGTAATCAAAACAATTTATTTTGGAACTTGTCTCTCCAGGAGATATTTGCCAGAAGCTAGCTGCACCATTAGAGTACTGCTTCACTGTGTTGTTCAAGTTGGCAGATGAAAATGTTCTCTTTTGATATTTTCATTTAGTTCCTTTGAAACCATGCAGACTCTCAAATTACCATCTGTTTTTTTTTTTTTTTTTTTTTTTGATTGTAACCACTGAATGAACCCAAAAGGTTCTTCCACTTAACATATGATGCCATTTTCTATCATTTGGTTCAAGAACTGTTCCGTCCAGCCTTTAATGGCAATACTCTCTTTATGGTATGAATCACAGATCTCGCATTTTCTTGTAGTTGTGCTGAGTGTGCTGTGAACAAATGTCAAGCTGTGTCAAATGTAATCTATGGCCTCAGTTGCACAGTTGTTCTTCGATGACTTGCAAAATTTGAAATATTAGCCACATTTTAAATATATATATGTGTTTTAAAAATAAGATTTTTTAGAATTGCTTTCTAATGCAGAATTCGGACTCTTTTTTTTCCCAAGCAGTCTTTCAAATGTTCCTCACAATTGAATTTTCAATCTGTTTAACAGCTTAATCTTGTGATTGAGGTCACTGGACTCTGTGCTCAACAACTCAGGGTATTACATCCCGTGTGCTATTTTGTTGATTTTAGTAATATTGTGTTAAGCTTTCAGTCTGAACAAGCCTTGTTTTGCCTTTGTTTGCTTTCAGCGATATTACTTCATAATAATGATGTATTTAAACTGGTTCCAGTTCATTATTTCACTGGAGTCCTTTGCTTCAGCTGTGACGCCGGTGTGGTATTATGTTTCTGACAGTGCTTTTATGATAAATTTGATATTTATTACGAAGACTGTAACAGGGCATGGGGCTGCCTGTGAGCAATCTGCTTCTCCCTTTGACCCTCCACTGTCTTTTGCTCACCCCACCTTGTCACTTGCCCAGGTTTTTGGCTTTGCTCACTGCAGAGCTTGCAGTGATTACCACGGCAGCAGAGCCTTCATCAGGTGCTGCTGCTTTGTCTTTGTAGACTGTTATGTCTCTTACCAATTTCTACTTTGAATAGTACTTTTTTTTTCTGTTTCTTATCTTGTTTTTCTTAAGCTATCCATGAATTTGGAATTTTTTAGATTTCACAGGAGGTCAGTCTTAGTTTTCATTTTGGATGTAATGGCACGCATTGCGCTCCTGTTTAGAGTCACAGAATACCTTGCTTTCCTGAATCTCCATTTTTGTTTGGCTATCAACCGCTTTGGCACACTAGCAGAGCTCTGAATCACAATGCTACTTGCCCTACACGCTGCGAGCTAGGAATTTTAACCTTGTCTCTCCTATTTAGTGCATGACACTTGTTTTAATGTTCATATATTTTGCATACACGCCAACTCTTCTTTTTTCAGTGAAATTGGAGACTCTGACTTTAGAAAGCAGATACTCTACCGCTTTTCTTTTTGAGTAATTTAGCTGAAAAGTTGAACAAAATAATTTCCAGTAGAGTTGGAAATAAAATCCAGCTCTCAGTTCACCTGAACATGTTAACTCTTTGGATGACCAACGTAAACCAGTTAGGTAACCTTCAGTAGCTGGTTTATAATCACTGTTGTAAGCACCAGAAGCAGATCTTGGTTCACAAGCACAGCCTGAGGATCCCAGTCATTAATCTCCTATCTCTCCTAGCAGCTAACTAACTGGGGAGGTGCGTTAAGTGCCCCTGTTTAGTGACAGGTTTACATAAAGGACAGCATTTCAGCTGAATATCCTGCATAGAAAACTGCTCCATAACTGCTTGTATTTCCTTCTTGCTTCTTTAAGCAGGGAGGAGGAATCCAACAAACAAACCCTGGCATTTAAGTTAGGTTTTGTAGTCAACTGTTGTTGCAATTATGTTGTAGAGGAAAACCTCTGTGTTCATTTTTTTTCTTTTATTAATGTCTTGCTTTGTCTTGCAATCACACAGTTACACGTTGGGAAATTTGAGAGGTGTTAAGTATCATCAATTTTGCAGGTATGTGCTGAGTTCAGTTTACTCTGGTATAAACTGTCAGCAAATGGCTGAGTCCAGCCATTCAAAATATATTTTATGTTGTACAGCACCAAAAAAAAAAAAAAAAAAAAAAAGCTCTGGATCTTGTTTCTTTACTAACCAGTACAGAAGACAGGTCCAGTTTAGTCTGTATACCGATTAGAGCTTACCTCTATTTTCTAGAAAGGATGAACATCTTGTCAGGTAACTTTCATGGGTAGTCTGGTGCAAATGCAGTGCAACTTCAATACATTTATTCTGTGTGTTCTGAAACTTTCCTATAGTGTGAGATGCTGTGCACGCTGTGAACCTGAAGCATTGGGGTCCATGCTGGGGCCACCCTTGTGCATCCCCGTGATGCTGTCGTTCACTTGGGCTTACTTTGTAATGTTGCTGATCGTAGAAACCTTGGAAAATCTCTGTTATGCAAGAGTATAGCTGAGATATGGTGCTGTAAAAAAGGTTTTTTATTTTATTATATAGAAGTTGGAGAATGGTCTTGCAGTCTGGATACTTTGGAAAGTCTTGATTTTGCGCTTTCATAGGTGAAGCTGGTGGAAGCATGTAGCATCCTCCTCTCTCGATGATGGAAGTACAGCCTAGTTTTGAAAGTGGAATGTTTAAAATGCTCTGTTTGCCATTTACTGTCAAGACATAAGCCCTGCTGCCTTTGTTTTCAAGACTGTCTTTGCTATCAGGAGGGCAAACACTGGTGTTCCAGAGGCTGGGGACTTTTAAAAGAGTTATTGAGAGATGTGAGAGGAATCCAATAATGGCAGCTGCTGATGGTTATTTTTTTTTCATGCTTCTGTGCTATACAAATCTGTCCAGAACAGGTTTGGGGAAGATAGTGAAATACAGGAGTCTGATGATAACCTAATTGCACTTCTGCAGTTGCTTCTGCAAGTGGGTTTGTATCAAAGCAAAGATAACCTGGGGTTTGGTACTGAGGCAAGCAAACATGTCTTTATTCTTCCAAAACATGGTGACTCTTCCTTTTTTTGCATGGTATCTGTGTGGTAGAAACCATACAGTAAGGGGAAGGTTGTTGTGAAAGTAGACCCAAGCCACTTTGGCAAGAAACAACAGTTGTCAGCCTGCATGCTGCAGCCACCTTCCTGCGCACACGTGCGGCTGTTCGTCTGGCACAGCACCCAGTCCAGACAAGGAAAAGGGCCGGGATGTGATTTTCTTTTTTTCCTGGCATTTTCTCTCCTCAAGTGAAAGGTCTTAAATACTGGCATCATTCTTAGCAGTTAATATATTCTCATACGGTGTATGGAAAACACTGTAATTCCAGGAATGACACTAAACACGTGGAGCTCCACTGATATGTGAGCAAGGTGATGACCACAACACTAAATATACTTGTCATAGAGGAGTCCTTTTTTCAGCCCTTCTTTGTGATTTCTGTCTTAGGGCAACTCAAAGAAGGTAATCTCTGTTTTTGTGTCTTCTGCAATTTGTCTTTTGGCCAAAAGAGTTATAAAGGAGGGGGAAGGGGATCTTTTCAGTTGTGTTCTAGCACAGATGCCCTAAGTTGTATATTTATTATTTATATTTTCTTCTGAAGAGCACCTCTTGTTATAGTAGAGTGAACTATTGGCCTATTTTGGGAACCGTGATATGCAAGATTATGTACAAAGCCTGTCTAAAAGGAAGCTGTTCTTATGCCCAGGGCAGAGGCAGTTCCTTGATAAGCAGCAGAACTGAGCAGAAGAATTGATATTTTTCATGGAGCTGGTGCTTTGCTTTTGTCTTGTGCTCCAGTTTGGTCCTTATTCTTGACTTGTACTGAAAAAAATATCTTACAAAAGACTTTTTGGACTTGTGTTATCTTTTCTTTTGCCTTCTGTCTTTTGTCTTGCTGGTCCTGCCTCTCCATCTCTTCCCTTAGAGTTGGGAATACTACAGGCAGTGTGTATCTAGGCTGGGCACTGATGTGCAGACATAACTGAATGCTTGGGTTTGAGATAACCCTGGAGTTAAAACTGCCCTTTAAAGACAGCTGAGGCATTACGAGTTAGTTTAGGTTTTTAGCTTAGGCACTGGGCAGTATTACCTGCTGGCTGGGGTTGAATGCTGCGTTGGAAACATCTGCACCACACTTTGTTGTCAGATGAAGATACATCTACTACCTTTGCATCTGTCTACAGATGCATTTGTCTATGGACTGGTCTTTTTCTATATGTGTCATTAATAAGAGCTGTAAATTCTTTGATTACATCTTCGTAGTGAAATCTGAAAGCATCTACATGTGACACATCAGTTTTCTGAAATTCTGAATGCTCTGTGCGTATGCATGCATGCTTATATATGTGCATTTATAGTGCATGGCTGATTAGCAATTAAACTCTGCTTTCAACCAGTATGCTTGTAGTGCCTCTTGTTCTCTTCATTTTTTCCTCTTGCTCTTGGCAGTTATCAGAGTCCTGACAAATTATGTCTCAACTTATTAGGGTGTCTGCTTTTCATTTTTTCTGCTCTGCTTGCTCTGCCACTTAGTTTTCTGCTAGAAATGAACCTGTCTGCACCACAGATTCATATACTGTCTGAATCTTCAGTACAGAAGTTTCTGACTCAGCTTATTATGTCATTGTTTCTATGCAGCACACTTTCTCTTAATGGATGGGCAAGGACATCGTGTGTTTAAATGATGTGTTATTTACTCTGATACATTTTTTTTTCTTTTTCTTTCAAGTGTAACTACTGTTGCTAGCAGGATTCTCCAAAATAGTTATTAAAAAAGCTACAAAATCTTCAACAGTTTCTTTCCTACTTGAAATACATAATTATTAATATTTTGAATAGAGATATGTAAGAGTATTTTCTGCTGGTGGATTTCATGCTGAATCTTTTTATTACAGTCGTTAAAAAATGGTTATCATTTTCTAGTAGGGGGTGTTTCACTCACACATCCATGTAGGGATTTTCTTGCATAGACACATAGTCCAGGCAGTAGAAGGAGATCCTAGTAGGTGTTTCCAAAATGCTGTGCATTTTCCTGTATCACTGTATTTCTTACTACTGTGCTGGAAGTATTGTTATAATTCTAAGGAATAAAGAGCTAGACTGTGATCTTCCATTGTAAGTATAAAGGGAACGAAAAAGCTGTTTCTCCTTGCAGCAAGCCAGTGCTGCGTGACAAATAAGGTAGGGGTTATGTGAGGGTAAAGATAAAGATACACATCACGACACTGGGCTTCCTGTGCATTATGTATGGGAGTGTTTAGGGACTGATTTCAGACTTGCATAGATGACCTTTTGAGGGACTGAATTTGTTCTGAGCATTAGTAACAGCCTCTTAATAAAAATGTTTTTTGAGGGCAAAGTGGCTTTTTTACTGATGAATTCTTTGCATGTAAATGAAAAAAGGAATCGAGACCCTTTATTTGCAATCTCATAGGTTAAAAAATGTTATTATTGTAAATTCTTAAATAAAAGCTTTCCTCTCTCCCCTCTTTATTTTGTTTATTTATTTTTCAGATATGATTCTGGACCAGCAGGTGAGCTCCGGGCAGCTCAGCGAGGATGTTCGTCACAGGGTGCATGAGGCATTGCTTAAACAGCATCACCATCAGAATCAGAAGAAGCTGAGCAACAGGATTCCAATTGTGAGATCCTTTGCAGATATTGGGAAGAAGCAATCTGAGCCCCATTCCATGGATAAAAATGGTAATGCGTTGCTTTATTATACATTTCAGAACTTGCTGTAGCATCCGCCTGCTTGGTATCCTCTCTGCTTTTGTACTTACAGCTTGAACTGAGAGTGATTCTGCTCTATAAACCTGTTGTGTCAAAATAGTACTTTTTAATGAGAGTGCTTCCTCTTTTGCATTCAGACACACACCTGTTTAATTTGGAATGAGATCTATGCTCCAGTTTAAGGCTGTGCAGAAATATGAGTGAACAATCTCAGATGCTGGGAGCAGGGTACCTACATCAGTGTGACATCCTGTCCTGAGTAATTGTCCCTATATATTATCCCAGGTGGAGCACCACTGTAATGCATCTGCTGTGCTTTTGGCACTCCATGAGCTCCTTCAGATTGAACTTGACCATCTCTGTGCTTAGTGTCACCCTAAGCTATGGGTGTACTCCACTGGTGCCAGGAATGTGATTTTACTGCTTTTGGCTCCTGCTGGCCATACAGTCTATTAAGGTCTGATGAATTGTTTATAGTAGTTTCTCAGTCTGTGCACACACACTAGCTGCTGTTCTTGGATTCGTGTTTTTGTAACTGAATGAAAACACTGAATGTGTATGCATTAGGTAGCATTCAACTGGTTATTTCAGATTCCATAGTGACTTTGTGGAGTTGGAAAAGGAGAAAAACATTCTCAAGATCATACTGTTGGAGAAACAGCAAAAAGACTATACATTGTTTTTGCAGAAAATCACTTTTAGGAAAATGATATTTCATCTCATGAAAATGAGAGAGCAAGTCTGCAGAGTGATTCTGCAATAAAGCATCGCCTTAACTTCATTTTCTTGTTTTTGTAGAAGTCCTTACAAGCTTTATTGTTGTAACAGGTTAACCACAGTGAAGGATCTTTTCTTGCTTGCTCCTTCTTTACAAGAATATATACCTATATAATTAAATTTGCAATCAAACTTTGCAAGTAGTTGAAATTACTCATTTACTGGAATTTTCCATTGTAGATTTCCTTAGCCTATGCATCTAGTATCATCACAGTACCCACAACCTTTCTGTCTCAACATCACTGAACTGACTCTTCTCCTAGGAGCCACTTTAGCTGTGGCTGGGAAAATCTCAGTTCCTTCTGCTCCTTCTCTGATCAGGGCCCTGTTGAATTCCCCTTTCCCAAAGGATGTGGGGAGCGATGAAACAGCAGTGGAGCAGATGAGGAATGCGGAGAATGAGAGTGTGGTGGGGAGGTTTGGTCAAGAAAAGTGGGAATGGACATTTAAAGATTAATTTTTTTTCCTTCCATTTCAGTCACTGCTGAATAAAGGTTTAACAGGTACTTCTAAATATAGCAACTTCCCTGGGGAAGACTCTCCAACCTAGAAGGCAGTATATAATTTCATCTGCAGAAGAAATTAAATAGAAATGTTTTCATTATGCCAATAGATCATTTTAAGAGTAAGGCAAAAATATCTCATGGTTATTAAGATGTGTATGATTTTGTTTATGAATGTACAAAGATAAAGATAACTAGAACCATTTAAATTTTCTGTCCTTTTTCAGGTAACTGCTGTTAATTCATGTGAAGTCGCTGGTAGCTTTAAACATGTATTAAGGAGGATGGAAATATGAATGTTTTTAAAAAGTTAATGCAATAAAGTTCCTATTCCCTATATTCCAGAGAAGGAAAGATGGAGACTTAGACTTCCCTAATCCCTTTTGCAATATATAACAGAGGAATGTTTAGATCTTACCCAACAAATAAGTAATAGGTCTTCTTAAACAGGTTCCTTGGGGCAAGCTGTGGAAATGCCACAATTGGTATTGGTATAACAACATCCACTTCAGCGACACCTCACTTTTACCTAGGTTTCTTGTGGCATCTTTGTATCTCTATCTAATTCTCAGAGAAATAAATTCTGGTCAGCATCTAAGTGTATTTGAACACACTAGTTTCATACACTGAATGTTTATGTGCATCTCTGTGTATGGAGACACAGTCTTTACATGTATTTTGTGTATACTTTTTCTACAAGATGCAAAGTTACTAAATTCCAGTTTTATGCCTTTACAGAGGCTTCTCAGCATTTTAACCCTGTTAAAAACAGTCGGTCTCTTGATTATGTTATTTGAATTAAGTTAAATTCACTATAAACATATATATATTTAAAAAACTAAATTTAGGATAGTTTATAGAGAAATTAAATCAGTTTTGTATTTAAATTGTAGTAACATTTTCCAAAAATAGACATGGCTGTCTTTTATTCATTTTGAAACATTGTTCATCTACTTGTGGCCATAAGTGATAATGCACATTTGGCAGTTTTCTTTATGGATCTCTTAAGAATAGATGTTTGCCTGATCATAGAAGCGGAGAGAGTTTAGTTTATTTCAAATTGTTCTCTACTATGTTATATTAAATAGTTTGATGCTTTTATTACCTTTCATGTACTAAAATTATTATTACCTTTAAAAGGATAATTCAGTCTAAATCTTTGGTTTTCAAAGGAACCTTGTTTTTTTTCTCCTCAGATCAACTGAAGTCCTTAGCTAGGTCATGTGCTTGAGCGGCAGTAGTTGCCCCAGTCATGCAAGATTAAAGCAGAGTGGAGAGAGAGATTTTTCTGTAGGGCTGCCTGATTTCAGGCACACTGACTGCTGCTTCCTCTGACACACTTCTAGGTATTTCTCTGCCTGGGTGTTTGCCATACTACACAGTGTGTAAATTATACAGAAAGCTATGCTGAGTTTCTCAGCCCTTGGGAATCCTGCTGCCCTTAAAAGCTGGACTCTGGACAGGAGGGAGCTCTCCGAGCATGTGCTCTTACTATTGCCTCATGACCCACCTGCTACAGTCCAGCTACAAACTGTGCTGACTGCAGCTTTATGGTCTTTTTAGATTGCCATTTAAAAATACAAATATTGTACAAGCTTCTCTTAATACAACAGCAATGAACTGTAAAAATGTTATTCTGAGTCTAAAATGAAATGAGCTACATATATGTAAAAGACAGTAAAATTAAGAGATAAAAATATTTTCTGCTACTGTCAAGAAGGGACTGAGAGTCACATCTTTGTTTCCTGAAGATAGACCAGTAAAATCCAGTCAGAGCTTCACCTTAACCTGCTTATTCTCATTTATACGTACAGGCTATAGGGTATGTATGAATGCAAAATGTTTCAGATATTGCCAACAGGACCAATTATACTTCTTTCTCAGTTATAAAAAGTGTATTAAAATAGTAACATATCTTATTACGTCTTTTGCTTCCTGGATGAAAAGCTGAATTCACAAAAGACTGGCCCATCCTCAGGGGGAACAAACAGATCATCTCAGGTACTAGTGAGGAACATACAGCCCCGGAGGTGAATCCAGCCTTATTTCAGGGGCAGAGTTGCTAAAAAACTGTAAGTGCTGGGAGCTTTATCCCTGTTCAGATGAAGAGGGTTTAGTGCAGAGAGCATAACTGATAGAACACTTGGTGGCCTGTAATTTGTGAAGTAGATGACTTGGCGCTCCAAGGCCCTGCCCTCCAGGTTATGTGGTACCACTGGGAATGTCGATGCCCTTCCTTCTCCAAGTTATTGACTATGCTGGTTATCAAAATATCCAAATCCAGATGTCAGGATCAGAGGCCAAAAACAAAGATACAAACTTCCACATGCAGCTGTGATACCAACAGAACACTGTGATGCCATTACTGGAGGAGAGTTGTACATATGCTCTCCCTCCTTATTTCCTTTGTTTTAAGAGTCTCTCAGACCACATAATTAATTTTCTTTGTGTTTAGTTGTATTATCTTTTGTTTCCAGTGACTTTTCTTCACATCCTCCACAAGACTAAGATGTCAGGGTGCTATGGATTTACCATGCATTTTTAATGCTACCATGCTGTGTTTAACTTTCACTTTTCGTTAAGCATCAAAACTGTGAGAATTAAAAGCCTGCTTTTGATGTTCCAGTAAAAAGTGACAGTCATATTTGGTATAAGAGCAGCAAAAAAAGATTTCTTTTTTTTTTTTTTTTTTAAATCTAGTTTGACACCAGATACCTGGAATGGAGGGTGGCAGATAAATTTAACATAGCTAATGTAAAAGAAAGGTAAATATGAATCTTTGTCGTTAGGAAGTAATCTTTAAAAACTTTGGTTTGGAGAACAGTTTAGCTGATTTTTAGGGAGATTAATAGGTTCTTCACTCAGCTGCTTGAGAACTGTGTCTGTAAATTCCTATGGCATGGTCTGCAAAGTGAAATCCAATTACAAATGTGCAACATTTCTCTGTTGTTACCAGGATGCTCAAGTCACTTTGTAAGCCTCTCTGCTTATTAAACAGTATGAGATTCAGAATTTAAGCATATGTAGCAATGTAGCTGATTCAGTGAAAATGAAGTTAGGAATAGCTTTCATAATGTAAATTTTCTTTTTTTGACTAGCTATTTCACTTTTAGGTTAAACTTCAAAGTGTGTGTGTGTGTGTTTGTGTGTGTATAAAATGAGATTAGGAAATCTTTTATTGAAGAAGCTGTTGAGTGAGGAAGTAGGGGAGAGGAGCGTAGCAGGATATGGGACTTTCTATCAAGATGCATGGAAATATGCTTTACAAGTAATGTTCTTTGCCCATTTTGACAAGATCCTCTGCATGTTTTCTGTTCCATGTTGTGTCATTTATATCTGTTTCTTCCTCACTATCAGAATACACACGTTGTTAGAGGAGAAATTGCATTACCTTACACATAGTGGCTGATTTTGAGAGATTTTGAGATTTTAAAGGAGGTTTATCAGTATGCTAGGCACGTTAAAGAAAGCAATGGCATATTAGGTATTTTAAATCAGAGCTCTTGGGAGTTAACGTCATGAGCTGCTGTAGCAGCTTAATTTGATGTGTGCTTTTTCAAGACTCTCCAGTTATTTCAGTTAGCATGATTTGCCAGTTCGGACTTCTTCCTTATTTTATGACAGGAAGCACAAGCAGAGCAGAGTAGGAATAATTTAGGAAAGTATGCTTTTGTATCCCAGAAAGTCTACTATGATAAATACTAAGTCTATCTTAATAAATTACTATTTATGTGATGGGTGTTTATTATTTTTATCTCAGTCCCCATATCTTTTGTCATCAGTTCAAGCATTTATGCAGTAACTCAATGCTAGCTTGCAGCATTTGAAACTCAAGTGATGTCAATACCAGCACATGGAGAGATAGATATTGCTGGGATACATATTCCTGGGTAAATGATCGTGTTCCTTCCTCTTGGAGATAGGTCGCAGTGAATGTCATATGTGTACTCAAGTTTCCTACTACAGGTGATTTGGGAGGATTGCTCTGGCTTTCCTTGCAGTGAAGCCAAACCCAATTCCAGCTTAATTAAGCTGGCAATATATTTCTTGTTTTGGATTCCTTTCAAACATATTCATTTTAATGAAGATGTATTATCCAGAGGTTTTTATATTACTGAAATATAATTTGTATTTAAAAACATCTGCATCTAATATTTATACTTTCTCCACATTTCCTTGTATCCATAATAAAATGTATAATCTATATGTATGCAATTGTATCATTCATCTTTGTATTTCTTTATTTTGCTCTTTGTTGTGTCTGTCTCTAACAGGCTCATCTCATCTCTGTATCTTCCTCATCTCCTATCCTTTGGGTTCTGTAAACTCCCTGAAGGTTCAGAGGTAGTATAAATACCTATTCTTGCTTGGGCTTCTGATCATTTCAAATGTACACCCATGTCTTCATCTCAGTTTCTTGGTAGCATGCACCTTCTTGCTATAGTGATTGAAAAATATCTCAGACCCTTGCCAGCAACTGTGGCACATTTGTATGTAATAATGTCATTTTTGGGAAAAAAAAAAGTGATATTTGATGCCATTTCTTTATAAATCCATTTTCTCGCATCTTTTTGTAATATTGCAAATTGTTGCATTTTAATTAAAACTGCATGACTTCATGTGATTATGTTGGAGATTCCAGCCTAACGTTAGAGAAGGTGGTAAATTGACTCCCTCTGTATCGTCTTTGATACGTGTCATTGGAGAACACCAAATTCTGTTTGCGATTATGCAGGTCCAATGGGAGTGACAATAACCTTCTGCTGATTGCAAACCTAATGCAGCAAGAGGCCAAAAAGTACATATACAATTCAGCCTGCAGAGAGGTGTTACTGCTCTGGTGTACTGGAACTCTATCATATGCTTAGCAAAAAATCTCTGTTTCAAGCTTTACTTTTTTATCTGGACAGTAAGTACATTTAGATTTGGAAAGCTGATAACTAATTTCAGTAAAAAGCATGAAGATTGTTGTAGCTGGCTTGCAAAGCAGAAAATTATTTGGGAACGGGAAGACATACATACATTTTAGAAAAATAACTTCTTGGTAGTTGCATCTGGTTTGTTTGTATTAACTGTGATTCATATCTGCATATATTGTTTTTGACTTTTGTTATGGCATTGTAGAGACCTCTTGGATTTAGTTAATAAATACAGTAGTCTTAGTTAAAGATCTCTGTTTGCAGCCACTTTAGCTTTGAATTTTGGGCAGTAAAAGTATGTTGTATGTTATGTACACTTTTTTATTCAACAGGACTAATAGGTGAAAATGTTGAGTGCTCTGATAATCTGTAAATGCAAACACCTACTAGTGTAACAAGTGCTGACATTACGGTGGTTCTGATTCTTAAATGGCTTGGCTTTGCATGAAATAAGGTATTTTGTGTCAATTTTCGTTTTTTTCTTGAAAGATAAGCCAATTTCACCTTATCTGAAAAAAACATTCATTTTCTATGCACACCCATTTAAAACATAGCTTTTAAAACTGTATTGCCATTGGCTTTCTAATATGTAGTTACATATCTATTACCTTCCACTTTACCATGGGTATATCTGCAAAGTATTAAGTTCCTTTGAATGTAAGCTAGGCATTTCAATGATACCACATTGTGCATTTGATTGACTGATACTTTAAAAAATCTGAATGGCTCTTTGATGACTTCTCAAAGAATGCAACTCTTCAAATGATTTATGTAGATGGACTGTAGTATAAATGAAGGCTTTTAAACTTTAGATTTGTAAGACTTCAAGTTCTGTATTGCACTCTTGAAAAGTAAATGAATATACTTATCTCCCACAATGCATAAATAAGCATTTTGCTCTGGAGAGCGGAAATGCAGTTAGCAAGGACTGAGCATGGAAGAGTGGAATAAGTGATAAGGCTGTTGCTGCTCTTATTCCTTCTTACGGGGAGTTGAGAGTTTCTGCATTCAGCATTCTTATCAGCTTAAGTCCCCCATTGCCAGCTCAAAGAATTAGTAGTAAGTGGTGTCAGGGAGACCCTCACCGAAATCAAGAGACTGCCCTAAAGTGTAGAGATGGGCATGTCCTTGTTGGATGAAGCTGAGTATGATGCGGTTTTTTTTACTCAGATCAGTTGTTCAAAGGCTGTCTGGCATTTCGTGGTGACAGTGTGAGAGGTTATGTTTATTTTTTAACTTCCCAATGTTTTAAATGACATAGGAAAACTAGTGTACCTTGGTGATGTAACTGTTTACAGTTAAAATACATTTAGTACTACGCCTTCAAGAATTACCACTGTTTTTAATGGTAATCAGCTCAAAGAAGTTCCCATTAAGTGTGAAATTACCCACAAAATTAAGTTCATTTATAAATCTTTGTGGCTTCTCCTTGTAGCGCAGGAACTGAGGAAGAGACCAAATAAAAAACCAGCAATTTAAGTGCCTTGTAATTCTGCTCCTTGGGAGAGGGTCTCCATGGCAGTATATCCATCTGTTTAAAGCTCAAGGTCTATTAACATTTGGTAAACTAAATGTATATAGGAACAAAAATCTTCCCCTAAACTAGTAGCCTTTGCCTTTTTTTTTTCTGAAGTGGATTTAGTCTCTGAAGAGGCCAAGCTCTACTGACTATATTGTTACATAAATAAAGGTGTGTTCCTACAGCATGTTATGATGGTCTTAGAACACATTTCCCATGTACATCATGTAGATATATAATTGCACTTTTCACTACAATTCAGTAAAAAGAAACTTATTCTAAGATTCAGAAAGCTGTTTTAAGTTACAGAGCTATTCATACATCTCTTATGAATGGCCCAGGGTAAAAACTTGTGTTCTTTCAGATTATTCCAGCATATGGGAAAATCAAATTTTGAGGTCTTCTGTTGGCAAAGAGAAAGAACATATGCTATTCTTATAAGCTTCACTTACTGGTTATGACTTTTATTTACCATCAGATATATTTTTACTCCCTAAAAGAAAAGTGGACGCAACATTTAAAGTTAGCCATTAGGCCATTATACTAATTGCTTAGAGGCTTTTGACACCTCAAGTTATGATGTTGGAGCTTTAGTATTCATAACAGATGGTCCATGCTCTGCTTTTTCTGTAGGTCAAAAATTTTATTTCTCCTAGCAGATATCCCTGCTCTCATTCTCTTGAGCTGTTGAGTCCAGGAAAAAAAGTATAAATATAATTCCAAAATTAGTAACAGTGATAATGGACTACCATATCTCTTGCTTTCCTATGACTAATATCTTTATAACATAGTATGAATAGTAGCATAAATAATTATTACAAATATTTCCCATTTCATAGAGCCTAGAATATTAAGAAGTGTCTAAAATGAAGAAATTAAGAATTAAGCTGAGCTCAGGATTTCCTGCAAGTAAGTTAGAGCATAAATCTTCCAGGAGCATTTTAGATAGAGTTTCATTATTAAAATCACAAAATCGAACAGAAGTCATATTTATGTAATCATTTTAAGAGTTGTTTAATAGTTAAGTTATAAAGTTGCAGGGTGAGTGATGTAAGAAGTAATTCTAGAACACTGCTAAATAAACTTAATTTAGAAAAAAAAAGAAAGCATGAAAACATGAAGTAATGTAGTCAATACCTAAGTGATGGTGGAAGACCTTGTCACAAACGTGGAAGCAGTATTTTACTTCTGATTAGAACAAACAAATTCGATGGCTGTTTGTGAACTGCATGCATATTTAATCGTCAGTGGGTTCCAATTTGCAAATGTTTTCCCCTGTGACATTCTAGAAATTATTACTCTATCTTAATTATTTTAAGTTACATTAATATGTTCTTTTATGAAATCATTGTCACATAAAAATTCTAATCCTGACTTATTTTTATTGTAATTACTTGGTTAGATTAATGTGCTAGTTATGCCTGCTTTTTCTGTGATACTTTCTTTATTTCACTGTAGTGCTGAAAAAAATCCTAAGTATCTGTTCTTATTTTGATCTTTCTTTTTCCCAAATTAGAGAAAAAGCTGCAATATTTATGATTTTAGGACAGATAACATTTAGTAGTAAAATTTCTAGTAATACATTTTTAAGAGTTTTCTTTCAATATGTCTAACCAAAGTGAAATCTGTCTAGCTACGCTACCAGGATGCAGCACAAGAGATCATAGGAGATTTGCTCAGTAGAAAATGAAATGTTGATTTTGATGAAAACCCACTGCTTCTTTGAGCAAGCGTTTCAGCTGGGAATTCATGACCAGCCTTAGACAGGGCTACTATATTGCATGACTGTGACAGAAAGGTGACAGAAAGCTGAATTCTGGAGGTTTTTGGGCATGCTGGAAATGCTCTTGCAAGTTGTCTTGAGAAGAGTTTCTGCAAAGAGCTCTATTTTTCCTAATTTGGCTGGGGATAAATTCAGGCTGCAAGTGCATGTACCAGAGATGTGAAGGGGCACACCATGACTTTTGGAAGTGACGAAACAGGTAATGTCCCTAGTAGCGGACTTTCTGACTGTGTTCATCTTCAAGGCTCTTGAAAGTACACGCTTTAATACTATGCAGTTTTGGTTGATTTTCACTAGAACTAGTGTTTTTACATGCTAATTTCTCAGTCATCTGAGACTTATTAAGATTTCTTTGCCATGGAAACAAGCGCAGGCTTTAGACAAGCTGCTCGCTGTGGGCCAGATGGACTCTGCAGTTGTACCTGGGTATTTGTTAGGGCAATAGGAGAGAGCTGGCTCATAGATTTAGTACATTTTCTGCACCTTGCTGTGCTGTTCAGAGCCGTGAGCTGCTCCTGCCCTGCCTGTGCCAGGAAGTGGGTGAGAGTGAAGCTGAACAGGGTCTTCAATGCATGGGGTTTGCACCGCCAGCGTGTGCCCTGTGGTCTCTAACCATGCATGGGTGTAATGTGGGCATTAAGGAAAAATATGCTTCGTGTGACGTTTGCTTGTTACTTAATCCTGTTTTTCTTTCTTTTTTTTTTTTTTTTTTTTTTTGCCTCTGTTAGCAAAATTTTGTTTTGTTTTTGGTCACCAGCCTTTTTGTTTCTTAATGTAACATCCAACAAATGTTTAAACACTTCTCATTTTGAGATATTTTAAGAACTTCTGCAAAATACTTTCTTTGCTATATCCTCACTGGATTTTTTTGACAATGTGTTTGCTGAAACTTTTGTTGTAGTCACATCAATATCACATTGATCAATACTGAGTTTTAAAATCATCTCAATTATCAATAGTATTTTTTTATACCACCCCACCACACTGTGTTTTGTAGCAGTTGTCACAGCGAGGACATACACACATGAGAAATTATTCTATATTAATTATCCTGTTTAATTCAGTGAGCAGCACTCTAGCAGACAGATGTTGCCAAAAACTAGCAGTTCCTCATATTGCTACAAGAGCTTTGTAAATGCAGGATGTCTTCAAAGGTGGTATTTTAACAATCATAAGCTTTGCTGGGCATAGAAAGGTTGTTTTCCCAAATCCAAGAGTATGTTTTACATTTACTAACTTATTCTCCAATTCCTAGCTGCGCATTATAAAAACTCTGTCTTTTGAGAATGTAGTATTCTAAGTAAGTCTTTAATTAAAATTCCATACTTAGGTATGTTTCATATCTGTACAATATGGCATATATATTGTTCTCTAATTTTATCAGCTAGTACACTGATTGCTGGTTTATTTATGGAAGCTACTGTTAGTATTCTGTAATAATTGTATTTTTTTTAGCAGGTCAGGTTGTTTCCCCACAGTCTGCTCCAACCTGTGTTGAGAATAAAAACGATGTGAGCAGAGAAAACAGCACTGTTGACTTTAGCAAGGTAAGTGCTCGCTGACTGCAACAAGAGCTTCCTGACTATAAAACAGATCTTTTAAGTTAAATAAAATGAATCTGTGTCCATCAAGTAAAGCTATGAAATGACAGTTCTGCTTCAGGATTAATTTTCATGTGTATTGCAACACAGAATTTCAACAAAACACAAAATAATTTTTCATTTTCCCACTAAATGACTAGTAATGAGAAATCACAACTAAGATATACATTTTATTATCTAACAGTATAATAGATGTACAATTAGGGGGCAAACTTTTACAAATGACTAGAAAATTACAAAAATAGGAGAGTGATTCAGATTTCTTACAGCTCGGATTTACCTCTCAGATTTATATTTTTTGTAGAATTGCATGCATGAATGCAAACTGCTTTTTATAACCTGGTCTTGTGGATTCCAGATGTCTTAAACAGAATGTGTTCCTGTAAACCTATAGCTTAATTCTTCTGGCAAGCTAAGTTATTTCAGTACACTTCATAAAAGACATTAGCTGTTCAGTAGTGGAAATTGCATTGACAGTTCAGTGTTATATGGCAAAGAAAAGCAAACAGCTTCTTAGCTTTAATGTAAAGGAAAGCCCTAATTTTAAGAGTCTGTATGCACCTAAAACAACCTGTCACATTAGATACAGACCTGGCAGGAATAGATGACATCAACTGACACTTTGATACAGCAGAGATTGAGTAAGTGAAGAAAAGTGACTTAAACCAACATTCTGAAGAACAGTTCTTTGAGCCTCTTGAATCTTAATGTTAGCCAGTCTAACAGCTACAAGTAGAGTTATGTGATTGCTCCATCTGGTGCCAGACTCATTTCCTAGCAGCAGTTGAATCCTAGAGTGAGCAATACTAGCACTAGGAATGGTAAATGGCCGAATAAGCATGGGGAAAGGATCTGTTTGTGAGAGGTGGGGAGAAGAAAGAGGAAAGGCTGGGGACATACTGCACATCACATTTGTAGAGAGACCGCAGAGAGGCCTTTGAGCAGTGACATACTAATCCTTCAAAAATATTCTAAATGAAGAATAGAGTGCCTTTGAAAGGTGAATATATTTTCTGATATTTAAATTAAAAGTGTTAACTAAAATGAGTTCTTTGGCATGTAGTGTAATATTAAGGTTCAACATTTTTGTAAAGGCTATCAAATACAAATAATAATATCTATTCAACATTAAGCTGCGTGGAGATGAAGTTTTTAATAACCCAAAGGGAATAACATGACTTTCAGTAGTATTTTTCTTGCATATTTCTACAACTGATTTGAGTCTTGCAGGAATTTAAATTGTGAGTCTCTTTTCTAGTGGCTCAATTTTTACATTAAACAAGTGTGGAGGCTGCACCATTTGCTTCTTCCCCCGGTAGCTCCCTAGCACTGAGGTTTTGCAGATCGAAAGAGCCCTTCTTGTTTTAACTGCATGAGAGCAGATCGGCATGTTATCTTTGGTCTGTCCTTCAGCCCCTCAGCAGTGTTAGGTACCAACAAGAATTTCAGGAATACGGAAGAGGCAACTTCTGTTTGCAAGAATGAAATAAGAATAAGGATTGTAATTGAAGTAGCTTTTCTGACTGTCTTTAAATAGATTCGTTTATATTCTTGAGGATGCATGTGTAAAGTACAATTTCCCCTTGAAATGTGCTATTGCAATAACTCCCAATGGTTCTAATTGGAATTATATGCACAGATTGAGAGGAAAGTAGAGCAGTGCACTAATTTTCTCTTGAGTATTGTGATTTCTTGCTCTAATTTTGTTCCACATATTAATTTCATTTATCTTTAACAAAAAAGCACCTTTGCCTACTTCACTTATTCTCTCCTTGCTAATCTATTTCCCCAGGGTTACTTCTAATATTCCAAATTTTGGAGTTGATTCAAAAAGCTGACTTAATCTTAATACAGCACTGAGACTGTGTTGATTGTATTGGTATCTATTTATGAATAGTGTGAGACTCAGCACTAAAAGCTGTGTCTTGAATGTTACTTCAGTAGTGTAAAGACGGAGACATATTTTCTCATGTTTGTACTTGTAAATGTGTCACTCTTCTTCCCCAGGGGACACCACTAGGACTTTATATTCCCAGGACAATATAGAGATGGTTTAAATGGTCTGTCACAGCACCACTTTATTCTGTGCTTGGGTAGGATGGGGATGACAGTCTAAGATTTACATATGGCTGGTCCCTGCTTCTTATATGGAAGCTGAAGTGGAGCTTTTAGGAGCTGTCCTGAAATATGAAATGCATAAAGAGACTGCACCTCTGTCCCTTCTTGTGACAACACTCCTTGGCTTCATGTGGCACAGTATTTCTGAATCCAAGCCTTGTCCCATACCAATACTGTCTTACTTTTTTTCAAATTCCATGTGAAATAACTAACTTCTTTTTGAGTACTGGATGGCTTTTCTTGTAAATAAATTAGATTAATCCATGCCTTCCCAAGAAGTGCTGTTGAGTAGTTTCTGTATTCAATGCCAGTTTATATTTCAGTTCTAGGGGAGGGTCCCCCTACACAGACACATACGCTTTTCAGGCCTTGTGGTGCCCTGGAGAGGAATGGACTCCACATTAGTGATGTGCTTTTTGTATCTAACTTGAACCTGCTGGAATTCTTAAGTGCCAGACCTGGGTGCAGATTAGAATGCAAATTAGGGCTGTGAAACTAAAGAGTGCTTGTGAAGCATTTGAAGCATTGATAGCTTTTCCTTTTGCATCTGCTTTTATTAGGCAGTGAGAGCAAAGCATGGGGTTTGGACCCAAGTTTGATGTTTTTCCATCACCTACTTTGATTTGAATTATGACTCAGCTCATAGTTTACAAGACCTTGGAATCTCAAGCTCTACAAGAAGTATATGTGGAAATACTTTTCAGTGAACAAGAGCCTTGGTCCCATGATCTGTGTGTTAGTAAATAGGTATTAAATTATTCACAGGGCAAAAACAATGTAGAATGTACATTTGAGTTGCTTCATGCCTGAAAGATTGCTTGTTTCCTCTCAACTGTAAATGATCCAAGACTCCAAAATTAGGTTCAAAGTAATTCTGTCTGTAAACCTGGATTTTATATTTAACTCAAAGAGCTATTTTGTGCTTTGGGTAAGAAAAAGAATTTACCTCACTGGTATCTTTATTTGAAAAAGTGCCTGGAGTCCAACTTTCCAGGTTGAATTAATGGTTGTATGACTTAGTGAAGAATTGGTTGTAGATTGGATTAAGATAGCAGTAGACATCTCTGTGATCTCAGAGCAATAACATTTCATTACACAGGCAACTGTGTTATAGCTGAATTCTGATTTAGTGCCAGAGCCATTTGCAAGAAAACAATTTTCTAAATATTACCAAAAACTATGCAAACTAGCACTGACAGATGGCTGTAAGATAGACATTAAAATGGTCCACTTTAACAGTTTATATTGGATTTGGTTGCTGTTGTTGTGTTTAGATTAATAAAAGGAAAGCAAATGACAAAAATCATGTATTTTGAAATGTAGACAATACTGGTGCATAATGAAATCAAACATACATTATATACTCTATTACTCCACATCAATCTTTATTATAGAATAAACTGTAGATTGATACTGAGGAAATAATACAAATAAGCACATTATTGCTATGCAAATAGCTAGAATTTATACAGTAGGCAATGATGAAGCTATTTCTCTTTCTTACCTCACCTCCTCAAACTATCAACAGCCACTGCCTTATAGATTCAGGTTTTTATTCTACTTTACACTTTTATTTTATGCTTGAGGCAGTTATGGTCATAGTTTATATTCTGCTTATTTTCAGTAGAAGGGAAAGTACCTTCCACCAAATCTGACAACCAAAATACTTCTAAAGAAGCAGAAGGAAGATTAGAGGTAGTGGAGGCTGTTCTTCTCATTGTTATATGATATCTATGAACATGGAATTCGTGTTTTCCTGCATTGTTATTTATGGAAAAAGGAGCAGTCTTGACTTCTTATGCCGTTATGATTTAATGATGGAAGAAATGCATTAATAGGAAATGCATTATATTATTATCCTAACAAAATTTAGATTGTAATTTTCTGTGTTTATAAATTAATTCTGCAGCACTTTAATTATATTTCCAAGGCACAATTAACTTAATGCTGAAAGACTAGTTGTTATTTTGTTGGGAAGCACTTAAAAATATGCAACAGACCAGAATACTAGAAACTGTATGATTACAGTAACGAAGAGCACAAGACAACTTCAGCAAACTAACTGATTTTTTTTTTCCTGCCAACTCACTTTTAGGATAATTTAATATATTTTTCCAGGTTGATCTACACTTCATGAAAAAGATACCACCTGGAGCTGAAGCATCAAACATTTTAGTTGGCGAACTGGAGTTCTTGGACCGTGCGGTTGTTGCGTTTGTGAGGTTGTCTCCTGCAGTGCTGCTCACAGGCCTTGCTGAAGTTCCAATTCCAACTAGGTACTGATAGATTTACTTCTGCTTGTCTTTTTCTAGACTGTGTCCCATGTGGAGACAAGGTGGTATGGCCTTAAGCTTTAGATGTTTAAGGATCCTTGTAATCATAAGGATGATTAAAATTTCCTGCAAAAATATTTATTTTTGGAATAATTTAATAATAAATGTTAATTAGAGGTTTTTTTTTTTTTTTTTTTTTTTTTGTATTTTGAAAGGTGAGCATTTTGTACTAAGCAAGACTCATTCTCTAGCAAGACTCAATTGAACTTATCTTGTGTATTTTGCAGAAGTTTACCAGCCCACAGCCTAGACTAGCGGCTATCAAGATTCTTTTAAATGGAAGTGAAAGTGAATTATTTTATTCAGGGGAAATTTCCCTTCACTAATATTGCAGCAATGCTAACTGTATTCATGGAATAGTTCGTTCTATTAACTTAATAAAATTCAAGTCACTTTTAAAGAATAGACTCTTGCCGCATGTTTTTTTATGTAAGATAAGGTCTATTATATAAGGAGATTTTGATAGTCTCAATCAAGTCTGACTGTGAAGCTTACAGTATATTTTTGGAAGTTATTTTCTTGTTTTTTTGTAACCACAGCTTCATGTTCCAGTTCATGTGTAATGATCTTGAATGAGATTATATGGAATATTTGTCTTATAGGTTCTTCTAGTCCCACTTTTAGATAAATGTTTCTGTGCAATGCATAGATGCTTTCAACTATCTGTTCCTTACAATGTTATTATTTGACACTTGCAGATTTTTGTTTATTCTTCTTGGACCATTGGGAAAAGGGCAACAGTACCATGAGATTGGAAGATCAATTGCAACACTAATGACAGATGAGGTATTTCTCTTTGTCACTTGTTTTTAGTCCTTTTGTACTGACTGAAGAGATGCGATGCAGTATGTCCATTATAGAATCCTCCAACTGAAACACAGATAATCTTTCTGAAGGGTCAGAGTTCGCTGCATGATCTTGTAACTGCTGAGATATTGCTGCTGTAAGAAGATACAAATGAGAGAGATGATTCACATGCAAGAAGCAAACACCTTCATGGAGAAACTTTCATTTTACAGTTATGTTTCTGTGGAATTAATTTCATTTTATACCGTAAAGTAATTAGAACTTTTGACATTCCTTGGTGTGGTTTTTGTACAACAGGTGCTTTATGAGGAACTCTATAGTCAGTTAAGGCTGAAATTTATTTATTTATTTATTTATTTATTTATTTTGCAAGTGAGAAATAAACAAACTGCATCCCATGTAAGAGAAAAATTACATATGAGAATTCCTCTCTCTATTTCCCTATTTCTTTTTGCATCCCACATACATATGCTTCTCTCTAATTGCAGGTGTTCCATGATGTTGCTTATAAAGCAAAAGACCGCAATGACTTGGTTTCTGGAATTGATGAATTTCTTGACCAGGTCACAGTTCTCCCTCCTGGAGAATGGGACCCAACAATTCGAATAGAACCGCCTAAAAATGTTCCCTCTCAGGTATATACATTGTAAAATTCAGATTCTTCTAAAGGTTTTGATGAGTTTCTCCAGGGTAAAATTAGATCATATTATTTAGCATTAATTATAGAGTAATAACAGTCTACTAGGTCAGTAGTCATTCTCTCTTCAATAAAGACCGATAGTTGTCCCGGAAGTCTTTGGTTTAGGGGTAAAAAGTCATCTTTGATTACCTTTTAAAAGAGCTCGTTTGCTTTTCTTGTAATCTTGTTGCTACATCTGAGTTTTATAAAATTAAAAAAATAAAAACCATAACAAAAAAAACACAGCACTGCACATGCACATGAACATGAGTGTTTTCCCTCATACAGGTGCACAATTTTCATCAGATTGTTTAGAAAATCACAGAAATCACAGAAGATTACAAAATAAAGGAATCCCTTCTTTTTTGATGCCTTTTAATGGTATTGCATGATTGTGACTAAGTATTTAGTACAGGTATTATTGAACTCTGACTGCTCACTTGCCTCTTTAATAATTATCTACTTTTCTGTTCTTTTATTATGATTGTTGTGCATTTTGCATTTTCTCTGCATTTGGGTTAGAAAATGCCCATAGAACATGAGATTTGAGTTTGGTTTATTTTTTGTTCTGTCTGTTGGGTAGATGATCCTGCTTATGCTAGCTTGCCAGCAAAATCGAAATGCAGTGCCCAGTTATGAGCAAGAAGTGATCGAAACAGCCTGGCTTGCTGCTCTTTTGAAATATTTTCTGATACAGGATTTTCTTTGATCAGTTCTTTAAATGTCCTAGAACAAAGCTCCTTCTACTCCTTCCCTGCTACAAAGCTCCTCTACTGCTTGTGAAAAGAATGCATTGATGAAGCTTTCAGTAAAATGTAAATATGTAGTCTTTCAACTCTCAAATCCTGGATCCAATTTGTTAAATCTTGGCATGTGAATGTACATGACATATAAATGTATTTTACATGAGCTTGGAAGGTTGGGAAAATGAAGAGACTTTGAGAGGTGCCATGTGTGAGATTTAGTGTGTCTGCTTGCAAAGAGGTGGAGATACCTATATCTATAAAAGAAATATAGTAATTATTTAAGTGTGTATATGTATCTAAATTTGTCTTCTATAAATGTGAATTTATATATAGCACAAATGTACATACATGTTATAAATCATGAATTTATTATTCAATTTCTGTTGGAGGCATAAAATAATCAGAAACAAACTGAAAATACACGTGGAAATGCTTCCTCAGGAAGGACTAGTCACATAGCTTCAGTAATATAGAGCTCAGCACTTTAATGGGTAGATGAATACATGATAACCTGCAGTTACATCTAAATTAGTGCATTAATTCACAGCAGGATTGTGTGCTTGAAGCAGATTTTCTATGCTGCAGCATATGAGCTGAATTGCTTTGTATGAAACTGAGCTGGAAGATGTTCTCCAGGAGAGCTTGTGGGGGATTCAGGGCAAGGTGGAGTTCAGTCCATGGGACTAGACTGGAGCTAGTCAGAAGCTTGAGAAAGAGCTGGTCAGACACCTGAGGTGTCTATGGGGCAGATGTTAGGGCCTCCCTATCAGCTATTTCACACTACTGCTCTATTCCTACTGCACTGACCTGCTCCACAGTGTGAGCAGAGCCATCAGGGTGATGCTGTGGTGGCCACAGTACTGCCAGGACTCCATCTAATGAGCTTCAAGTAGCTCCTGTGGGTCAAATCATTTTTACTTCTTACTGCAGTGTAGATCAAACTTCAGAGGGACTGCAAGTCACTGAGACACAGTTAAATGCTATTGCATTTTCTATTTCATTTGAGTGTTTTTTCCTTGATCTTTTCACCTCTTTCTTTCTGAAGACAATAAAGCTATGTTCAAGTAGCAGTCCTGACAACAAAATGAAAATGTGGAGCTATAATTCTGTTGATGCATTTTTCACTCAGTAAATGAAAAGTAGGATACCGCACAAAAGGAAAAATGATTGTCACTTGCCCATTTACTCTGCTGAAATTACGTTTTGGCAGTTAAGATCTTTGAACAATATCTTTCCCTCCTGTTAGGAGAAGCGTAAGATCCCAGGAGTGCCAAATGGGACTGCAGCTCATGGGGAACAAGAACATCCCGGTGGACACTCTGGACCCGAATTACAACGCACTGGAAAGTTAGTAAAACTTGTTTGATGTACAATATCTGAAGTGTTTTAAGTTGTGTACTTGCAAAGAAGTTATAATGGTCTATTTCTCTCTCAAATGGTATGTGATTGGTATATGGTTTCTTTCAGAAATTATTTCTGATATGTAAACCATGTAGTTGAAAAAGACAATACTCACTAATTTGCAGAGGAGGAGAGATAGGAAGATGGTTTCTGTTTTTGCATTGTATTTATTGCAAGCTCCTTTATTGTTTTCAACAGTCAGACCTCTGGTAAACTTGATTTATGTCTCTTGTTTCTGTACAGCATGGAATAAAAGTTGTGAAGAGTCTTCTCCCTTATACTATAAAATCTTACGGCTATTTTGCTATTGAAACTTCTGGGTTATGAAGCTCTGGCATTTCTTTTTTCGCTTTATTAGGCCAAAATACATTCTGGAACATAAGGCTATTGTTAATAGTGGCTACAATACACATATCTGAAAGAATTTGGCCCCACATATGCTCTTTCTTCTAATTCAGTGTATTCTAAGTGCACCAGGTGCCAGTAGTCACCTTAGTGTAGCATCACCATTCTGGTAGCTGTGTGCTAGATATTTCCTTTACTTTGCTGCCTCTTGATATTTAAATATAATTCTCACCTGCCATAAGGCTGAAGATTTGACTGCAGTGTTGGTGAATAAAGAATAGCAGAGGAGGGTGATGGGAACTATGGATTTAAGCCATTCTTTATCCTCACTAATCAACGTGGTATTGTCAACTTGAAGGATCATTCTAATATTTAGGAGGTGGTGACACTTTGTCTTTCTTGTACCCTGTGAGATCTGATACTTTGGGTGCCTGAGGGGAAAAAAGAATTGAGGGATATTTACTTTAACTTTGTGGTGTACTGACAGGACTGTATTTACTTATATTTAGGTAGCATAATGACAAAAGATGATAATTTTGTCCTTGGAAAATTACAGCCTATACTTAATTGTGTCATGTAATCAATTTAGGAGATGGTTCTTAAGTAAGGAACACTATCTGTAGAAAATTTATGTGGGCAAACAGGCACTGCAATATCTGATTGGACAAATGCAAAGAATAATTTCAAGCAGGAGTGTAGGCACACAAATGGTAAGGGTTTTCTGCATGTGAGCTAGCAAATATCCACAAGTTGTTGCAGATTCTGTAAAAGAAATGTGGAAATTAATTCATTCTAAAAACACAATTTACTGATCACAGTTACTGAGACAGGATTCCCAGAAATTTTCTTCTAAGAAAGGGTGAATTGTCATTTGATGAAAGAAGAGTTGGTACTCCTGCTTTAAAGAGATACTATAGAAGAAAGTTCAGTCAGCTTTTGTTCATGAATTTAATCTCTTTATTTTTTAGATTTTTTGGAGGACTGATTTTAGATGTAAAAAGAAAAGCTCCCTTCTTCTGGAGTGACTTCAGAGATGCTCTCAGTCTACAGTGTCTGGCATCGTTTTTGTTTCTCTACTGTGCTTGCATGTCTCCTGTCATCACATTTGGTGGTCTGCTGGGAGAAGCTACTGAAGGTCGTATAGTATGTGTTAAATCTGAACTCTTTAAACAAACTTACTTTCCTAGGTTTGTGATTAGTATTTTCTTACCATTGCATGAGTCACCTTTAAATTTTGTTGTTTAAATGTGTAGAAGGCTGCAAAGTAAGATATGGGAGAAGGAGCCTGTTTGAAAATTTATGGAAACTTCTCTTTATATCATATTCAGAGTGCAATAGAATCACTGTTTGGAGCATCCATGACTGGAATTGCCTACTCTCTCTTTGGTGGACAGCCTCTCACTATACTAGGCAGCACAGGACCAGTTTTGGTGTTTGAGAAAATCTTATTCAAATTTTGCAAGTAAGTGAAGTATCTGTATTTAAAATTTCAGACATATTTTTCAGTGTAATGACTAAGTGTATATGCCTAAGTGTATACACCTAAATAACATTTACGGATTCCTTAGTAGCATGATGAAGATTCCTTACTGATTTGTTTGCATTCTGTTCATGGGTAAGATCGTGATACATATTTTAGCTAAGGTGTTCTTAAATAAAATTAGAAACAATTGATCTTAAAGTGGAATGAGATTAGAAGTTTCTCCTGAGATCTGTTGTTTAGACTTCCAGAATCTGAAAATTATGCAGTGACTAATACAGGTATAATGTAGAAGTGTATGGTTGGTTTTTTTTTTTTTCTTTGCATTCCTTTCAACATCTTTAAAAGAGACTTCAAAATAGCTTTGTACTTTGTTGTTTCCTCCTCTAGAATGATACATTTAAATGCATGGTTTCTCACATGTCTCATTCAGGCAATGGGTTTTATCTTCTCACTCATGAAGTAAATAGAGTGGTAGTGGCGCCATCATTCAGTAGTCGCTCATACAAGTCCCCCACCCTCGGAAGGGGTGAAGCATCACACCAGACCAGCATACTCCCCGTTTATGCTAACATGCTTACATAACATACCACAACGTTGATAAAATCTGTGTCTGCTTCTTGGCAACAACCATGCTTTTCCAAGATCCTTTCTGCTGTTCAGCCTCATTGCTGTGACTGGGTCTACTGCAGCGGGAGAAATGCTGGTAGAGCAAACTCCTGAACTTCCTGAACTATGCAGAGTAGGAAGGCCTGTTCAGCTTCCCAAGAGCTCTTTATTATCATCTTCTCGTACACCTTTCACCTTTCTGTGATAACGTCATCCAAAGTATTTGGAGCTCTGATATCATAGGTAATAGTGCATGGGATTTTGCTGAGGGAGGAGCATCTGTCAGAGAGGAAAAAAAAAAAAAACAGGAGTGAAGAGACAATCTCCCTAACCTTGCATTTGCTAATTTTTATTTTAGCTACTCATGCAGCCTAAAAAGAAACTGGCAGGTGTTGGCCATTCCCAAGGTAGTTGTATGGGGTGGACCTTTGGCTTATTGCCACTCTCAAAGCCATCCGGAATTTTTGGAGTTGCTTCATCTACATATAGAAAACTGTTACTTGACAGAAGATAAACTATGTTTCATTTTGTTTTTCTTTAGAGAATATGGGTTGTCATATCTTTCTCTGAGAGCTAGCATTGGGCTGTGGACTGCAATCCTGTGCATCATCCTTGTTGCAACTGATGCAAGCTCCCTAGTCTGTTACATTACCCGGTTTACCGAAGAAGCTTTTGCTTCTCTTATCTGCATCATTTTCATTTATGAGGCCTTAGAGAAGCTATTTCATCTCAGTGAGACATATCCAATCAACATGCATAATGATTTGGATCTGCTGACTCAATACTCGTAAGTAAGATTTTTTTCTGTTAACATTGTTACTTTTTTGCCTAGATACTTTCCTGTAAGGAACATAACCAGTACATAGTAGGAAAATTCATGACAGCTGTGAACTTTCATGTGAAAGTATTTAGTTTGTCTATAATGCACAGTTGAAATGTAGAGAGTTTGTTTGTTTGTTTTGTTTCAGTATGCTTCCAGACTGGAATCTTAAGCTTTCCAAAAACTTCAAGATATTTTCTACTTACACATGAAACTTGGGAGTCTTGGAATACAAAGTAGAGCTAAATGAGACTTCAGCTTTGTTTTTTTTTTTTTTTACTCGCATTTTTATCTAAATATGTAACTCAGTGATCTCTTACTGTAACTTATATTGATGCTTTATAATATTTTTGAATGGTCATGCAACATTTTAGTATATTTATCTACCTTTTTTTTTCAAAATAAAATATTAGCTTTCCTAAAGAGAATATAATTGCATATACCTCCCTTATTCTCTCTAACAGTAAAGGTGCAAACTTCAAGAACTGAAATGGGTTCAGAATTATTTGGTACTGCTCAGCAAAGATTGATTTTTGTCAAAATCAGTTTCTTCTTAATAAGATTTAAGCAACTTTGCTTTGTTGTTGAATTTTGACAAGAAGAATTCGGATAATGAGTATTCTAATTGAGGAATAAAGAAATGAATTACTTTGATCAGGCTAGTTTTATTTAGCAGTTTAAAAAAACCCTCCGACTTCTCTCTGTGGTATGAGAGCAAAAATAGCCTTCTAGTAAAGGAAAAGATCCTTGTGTAGCTTGAGGCCAATCAAGCCTGGACATCTAAGCAACTAAAATGTCATTAAAAAGCATTTGCAGAGGTGATCTTCCTCCAGAAACGTGATTATTGTTTCACTGAACCCAGGTGAACCCTCTGCACGATCCAAAAAGAACAATGCTTGGAGCTAGCGACTTGAATGGTGCCGCTTTTCCTGCTCACTGGAAAAACAGGAGTCTCTCAACCAAATGTCTCATTTGCATTTTAAGCTGGGAAAAACAAAACACAGTGACAGAGAAAACATTTGAGCTGTGTGTGTATTATCATTATTAGAAAAATAGATAGCGAGTCCTGAAGCTTAGTGCATATTATATATCCTAAAAGGCAGAACAAGTTATATTATAGAAACTGTAGTTCTGCTTTCATAAGCTCTCTCATCATGCTGAAATAATATTACACCCTCTGTAATAGCTTAATATGGGGACAAAGGAATACTAATTTAAAGAAAAATACTATACATATATTATACTGTGTGTACAGTTGACGTTATAAAGTTATCGTATACTACAGTTACGGTTATCAGATACTGCAGTTATTGTAGTCTCATTTTATTTCTGTGAAATCAGTATTTCACTCTAGCCTTATATAACGCAGTGTTATTCGCGGATTTTTTTTTAATTTATCACTTGAAAGTAGTCATGTCTAAGGTGCACAGAATAGGATGTTGCACTCTTTTGAAATAGTCTATGAAGACAAATTTTTATTCAGGCACCATGTAACTGGCAGAGCTGAGATGTTAAAATACCTAATCAACAGAAAATGATAATATTTATGATATTTTAAGTTACATTATAGCTTTTTCATTCAGGTAGTATGTCTTACTTTTTCAAAAATTTTCCAGTCAGGCAAGCCTACTGGCAGAGCTTAAAAAGTTACCTGTTACTAATTTTGACTTTTTTTTTTTTGAATCTTGCGCTTAGTATTTTCTTCTAGTTCAGTGACTTTTGAGTGGATTGAATGATTTATGTGGATATGAGTGGATTGTCATTCCAAAGACATCCAACCTAAATAGACTGAGGCAATATGAAGAAAAAATATGCAGCGTGTTGAAAAAGAAGTTAGTGAAAATAGAAATAGTCTAAATTACGTCTTTGTAATAATATACTAAAAACCCAGACATTCAGTGTAGCAGCAAATCAGGAAGTATTGTTGCTTCTCTAAAGTTACAGAATTAAATATATTCCTTCAGTCTTCAGCTTCCCCCCCCCCCCCCCCAAAAAAACACTTTCTGAGTTTGGTTGCTTCCAGGTAATCTGCTCACCTCTGCTATCCTCCTTTTTTTTTTCCAAGGGAAAGTCACATCTCTCCCTCCTCGTGCCAAAAGCCAGTGTGGTCTTTTAAGGATGTGTTGCCTTCAGCTGTTTTCCCATTTCCATGAGTATTTCAAGGGAATGATTTCCTCTCCCTCTTTCTGAAAACTGATTTCTCCCTTTCCAACATCTCCGTAAACATTTTTATCTGCTCTCAGCCCTCTCCAGCTAGCCAGTTTACCAGTGAAAATGGCTGCATTGATTGGTTCTGTGTAGGCAGCCAGAAACAGGTTGCGCTACCTTCAAGCCCTGCTCAATGTCTATATGTGTGTGTGTCAGTTCCAAACCAGCTATTTGAAATAAAAATCTGACTTTTACGTTCATGAAGTTGGGGAATATTGCTTTCATGAGGAAGAGAAGCTTGTTGCACAGCATCTGACCCTCGTCCTTCTAGTAGTTTAAATTGGTAACAAACTTGGGTCGAAACTGGTTCTGTCCTTAAAGGACCAGCAAACTCTGTTACAGAAGCTAATTAGTATCTGCTGTTTTGCTAATTAAAACAGCTGTTTGCATTTTCCTCTTTGGGGATTTTAAAGACAAGTTTTTAATTGTTAGTAAAGCCTTGTCAGTTCTTTAATTAGTAATGGGTGAACTTCAAAAGGTTGAGCAACTCATTTCTCTTTGGATACTTAGCTTATGCAAAACTTTATCTTGGATCTGCAGTTCTGGGCTAGAAAATTCAACTTATACTGTAAAAATTCCAGGATTTCTAGGATGCCTGTTTCCCACTTCAAAAAAAGAAGATACATAGTTCATAGCGTGGTGTATATATCACCCTGGTCTCCTCTGTCCTCCCATGGCCTTTTCCAGGACACTCTGCTGTCCATAGGTACTCTGCATCCTGGTGCTGCTGTTTGCTCTGGTGGGACACGAGCCCGTCCCAGGAAAAGCTGTTGTCAGCCTATTAGTACTGACCTTTGGAGTACTAGAAAGACAAGGAAAACAGTCATTTTAAATGGTTCATATTTCAGCCAGATTGCAAGTGACAAAGAATGTCTATTCTGTAGTTTGCGTAAATTTGACTTCTGTCATATATCAAACTTTTGCATGTATTGAGTTTAAAAGACTATGATGATCTAAAAAAACATATTGCATCTATTTTGTCTTATGGTTTTAGAAACTGTTACTACTGTCTCCCATAACAAGCACTGTAGAAAGAGCACATAGGACAGTATTTCATTTTGTTGTTCGTTTTTTTATTAATCAGTCAGAACCGCATGACATTTTTTTTTTTCTTAAAAGTGATTTCTTAAAAGTATATTTTTTCCAGATACAATGTATGCTTTTGTCTTTCTGTTACAGGTTTCTATTTTAAAAACACAAAGCCATCTTTTTTTTGCTTCATCTAATTAATGTAAAAGTACTATTACTATATGCTTTTTAGTCCTTTTTTTTTATTCTTCTTCTTTGTTACTTAGTGTCCTGACAGGCAAATTGATTCACCATCCAGTCCACATGACTTTAAAAAGATCAACTTTAGGATATGGACAATACTCACACTTTATAGTAATGACTAATGATACATTTAAGAGCTAAATTAAAGGCGAGTAAATACAATCTGATTTTCTGTGTGCTATGTGCTATGGTGCTTCAACTGTGTGTTTTTTACCTTTTTTTTTTTTTTTTTTTTTTTAAAGATACATTGTTTTGAAGGAATTTAATCATAGTAGCTGCTTTTTTGTAAATAAAATATACGTACTTTTTGACCTGGGGCTTTCCTTCTCTTTCCCATTTTTTTTTTCTTTTTTAACTATGACCTTTTTGTATTTGTCATGCCATTAGCATTTGTAGGTTGGCATAGCAACTCTTATTTCTGCAGTCTCCTCCTCCTGCTTTTTCCTACTCACTTCCTTTTAGTGATTTCTGTGGAACACTGGTGCATTTAGGTTTTAATGTGTACAGTAAATACTAGGAGGTAATTTTTTCTAGGAAGGGAGATCCCTACAACTTACTGATTTAAAAATAAAAGTTCTCAAAAGGAAAAAAAAATGTTGTGGAATTGATGAAAATGATTTAGGAAACAATCCCATTTTCGTTACAACACAAGTATTTTGAGGCAGCTGTCTTTGAATACAGAAGACAAAATTATTTCTGTGGGTGAGGTTGCTCAGTTCTTGGGACTTTATATACCTTAAGTTTTTTATTAATTCTTTTTTTTCCCAAAGTGTTAAATTCATGTTGTTTTTAATAATTCTTTACCAGAAGTTATTCAATTATTAACAGATTACATTGAATAATTTTAATGTGTATTCTTGGCATAGTAATATGCATATTACAATCTGTCTTGGTATTGACATGCACTTAAGAATTAGAAGTAGAAAATCCCACTTTTGATGTAATTAAGGAGCCAAGATCATGTCAATCTCAATGTCTCATGCAGGCTATAGAAACCAGTGTCTTTAGAAGGTACTGTAAAAATGAGTTTTGTCCATTCTGTTTTCACAAGCAAATTCAAATTTTTCATTAGTTATATAACTTGATCTAGATTTATTAATTTAAAGGATTAGAAATTAAAATTTACATTTAAGAAAATAAATTTACCTACTATAAAGTTACTAAATGCTCGTTACTTAGATGCAAATTGTGTTCTTTTATACCCTGTGTTCCCTGAGCTGCACGTAGAATGAATAGTCAGTGATGATAAATGGCAGAATGTGACATTGGTTTATAGGTATTTCTTGTTGCAATCTCAGACATGTAATTTACATCCAGTTGATGTAATGATTTCTTTGAACTCAAATATGAACGTAGATTTTCTTTCTCGATTCCTTACAGTTTTTTTCTACAATCAAGTAAAAAAGTTTTATCTGTGATTAATGATAAGGACTTTCCTCCTCCCTAAATCATGCTATTTTTATGAAGTTCACTTGCTGGTTTCTTCTTGCTTCTTGACAAAATCTTGAATCCGAAGATTCCTCCTCTTTGCTTTTTGTTGGTTTGTTTTGGTTTGGACATCCCTGTTCCTTTTCAACCCATTTTTGTGTTTCTCTCTCCACTGAGTGCAGTAGGCACCAATGCTGCTTCATTCTTTTTACTGTCTGTTGCCCCAGCTTGGAAAAGGATCTCCTTGCTAAGAAATTCTCTACAATATGTAGCTTGTCACTGATAATCAGTCAACATTAGGTCTTCAAAAGCTGAAAAGGTTTATGTAAAATCCTTGAGTCATTTTGTTACAGCAGCCTTGTAAGTATTCAGTACATTTCAACAATTAATAATCATACTAACCACATCACATGTGCAGTATATCATTCCTAAACCCTCATCTGTTCGCCTCTGGTATAAAGCTCTATTTTTCATTTATATATTTATTTTTATTTTAGAAAGGGGGTGAACTGATATCCTAGAACTTTGTCTCAGCGAAAGCTTTCAGATGAATTGTCAAAACGAAAAATGCTTCCCACATAATTACATCACTTTTCTGCACATTAACCTCAATGTATGGCAGTTACATACTGCAGTACTGCTGTGAATGCATAGACAGCATTCTACACCAGACAGCTAATAAAGACTAACAATTATGAAAGGCAATAAGGATTAACAAACTACAATGTAATTATAAATTTGTTTTGCACTTTCCTCTTAACAGAACAACATTTTTCCTTCTGATGTGCTAAGAAATCTGATTCTTTTGGATTTCTTCACTGCAACATCAGTTTTCCCCCCAGATTTATCTATGTGTGTATACAAAATTATTACGTTGAATGCATTATCTGATGCTTTTATAGGCTCATCTGATTTCCACCTCAGCTTCAGAGACTAAACTGAATATAGTCAAATGCCCACTGATGTTCGTGATTGTCAGAGATGGGCTACAATAAACTGAGGACTTAATGTCTAATTCAGTATGGCAGGTCTCATAAATAAATGAAAAAATCCCATCTTACCATGACAGTTGTGCCTTAAAATCATTTTGTGAACTGCAAATAGAACTTAACTGACAGGTCTATTTCCCACCCACATTAACTATTTTATTTCAAGTTTCTTCTCCACTGGGACTTTAGCTTCTTTGCTAGTAATGTTGATGCGTGGAAGAATACGATAAATATAATGCCAGGGATATACTGGTCTTATAGGTATGGAATGACAGAGAAGATGAAGCTTATTGCCTTTCTGTAGCAGCTCTGACATGGGAAAAAGGACTCTGCAAGTACTCATAACTCCCATGAAAATGATATATTTAGAGATAACCTAAAAATGCATTGCATTCTGCTGCTGATGGGCCTTCCTTCAGTGTTGTAAATGCAACATAAGCAATGCTTATGCATATGTTCTAGCACATCTCTGTTGAATTAGTGATGTTGCCTTCTTTTTTCATACCATATTCCTATTCTGTCTGTTATGTCACCAGTGTACAGCAAACTCCATAGAGCATACTGTGTTTCTTGGGGAAAAAAAATCTTCCTACTTGTATTACCAAATGTGTGTTCTCATATTCCATGAGACATATTGTTTAAATAAGCACATTTTGGAACTTATTTGTCATACTTGTCTTTTTTTTTTTTTTATAATATAAATATTCATATTGAACAAATCTAGTTTGCTAACTTAAAGGAGCTAAAAAGAGGCTTTGCGTTTCCAGGAAGAAGAAATATTATGAAGAAATTGCAGTTGCACCTTCAGTAGGTCAGATCTTTGGGTTGGATAAAGAGGTATAACTTGCAGCATGAACATGTTGGAAGAAACAGGAACTCCTCCGGGATACTGCCTTATAAGTTGAACACTCTGAGCTGTAAATGATAACTGCTTGTAACTGAGTAGCCATAAAGCTTCCAAAGGAACTGCACCATTTAAGCATGTTTTACTCGCAAAAGCACTGAGCCGGATTCTTCTGCCAAGATCTTGAGTTAGCTCTAATGGCAATGGAATGTGTTAGCACTTGCTGTTGATACTGTGCTCCATTGTTTTAAATGTACAAGGAGAAGTGAATGCTTAACAGGTCTAGGAATGTCATTAGTAAAAAAACAAGTTTATTGTTTTGCAGTAAAACAGGAAGGTGCAGTCAAGATTGAATATTTTGAGTACAGAACCTTTCACCAGACTAGTTGTTGGGCAATAACTGTGTTCAGAAATATTTTGCATTTTATCGCTAATCTACAACAGAGTGGTAACTTGGATGATCTTTTTGGTGCCACCTATCCCTGTGGGGAGCAGAAAAGGACACTGCTGATTATCTGAGATGTCCTGAAGCCACTGTTGTCAAATCCTAGCGTCTACTTTGAAGACAGGACAAGGTGTGCAGGAAATGTTGCACACAGGAGATGTTACACACTTGACTGTCTCGAGTTATGCAACTTGTGAAACTTAGCAAAAAGAGCTAGGCAAAATGAGGAAAAAATGTCAGGAGGTTAGGAGGACACAGAATGGAAGGGGGTGGCATCAGGATCTCCACTGAAACTGCCTGATTGGTGTTGAAGATTTAGCTGAAGTCTTTATGCTCCTCTGAAAGATACGAGCTTACAGTGATAGCAGTGCATCAGCCAGTTGGAAAACTCATTCTTTCTCATCTACCTTGGTTCCCCATCCTGATTTCTTGAACACCTTGGCAGGTATAAAGGCCACAAGGACTCCTGACTTTGATTATTTTTGTAGCTAGCAGCTTAGGGCCGTTATTTTCCTCTTTTTTTTTTCTTTTTTTTTAATCAGTTCTGATCTTAAGACAGGCCTCGTGTCTGCTGGAGATTGTATTGTCTGAAACTAAATCGGTTTAGCCGGTCGGCTCTACCATCCTCTGCCTTGTTGCCAAATAAGGACCTTTTATATAGAGAGGGGAATGACCTATGCCTGGTATCTAGGGCCGCTGTAGATACTATAGTCTACAGCTGCTGTTTCGCAGGGGCATGAGTCTCCTGTAAGCGTGTGCCAGCTCGGCATGGGAGAATGTTGCTCAGTTCTTACTGTATTTGGAGCTGACTATGAGAACATAATTATAGGTGTGCAGATAGTCTCTTGCTGTAGGTGTGAACGGAGCATAAACTCCAAATAGATCTCTTATTTTGGGCAGGTGCTCAGCTCTTTAGACAACTTTACAAGCATATGGACTTCAAGAACATTTGATGCCTCAAGAGGCAGTAAAATTTTGCTTACTCAAGCCTTAAGAGTTTTATCAAGAAAATTAACATATGTGTTCACACTGTGGTGTATATTACTTCTCACTCTGAGAGCTGACCTCTCCTTTAGAGTAAAAAATGACAACAGAAGAGACTAATACTTTAAAAAAGTAAAATAGAAAGCCCTATTCTGCTAATGCAAATTCATCCTTGCAGGTCAGTTGTGTTGGACTACTTCCCAAATGATATCTGCTATGAAATGTCACCTTGTGGTAGTTAATCCTAACAATTTATGTTCCGGCACTGAATGGCACCTCCAGTTATGTTTTCTAGGCTGGACAGGGCTTGCCTTACTATCCCCCTTTCCTATAGTGCTAGGCAATTAGCATGCTGGTGGAACACAGTCATACTGTGATAAAATGTTCTTGTTGCCAGAGGACATATCATATTGAAAACAATACAGAATAACACGATATGTATTACAACACCATGCTCATTCTTTGAAGAGGTGGTGCTGAAATACCTTAGTGTGTCTTTTAGTACTTCTTCAGAGTCAAGACAGTTTTTATAATTATTCTGACCCAAAGGTATTAAATAAATGGGGATAGTCAAAGCATGCTCACTTTTCACATAGTGAACAATTTACTTGATTTTAATTTTATCTCTCTAGAGAAATACAGAATTTGATCTTTACGGTTAGGGCCTAATTTTGCACCCATTCAGACTTAAGTTCTGATGAATAGGGTGAATATTTTGGTCTTTTTGGGCTGAGTTTGTACACGTGATTTTCTGATGAGTCATTGCCATCAGTAAATACCTACCAAACTTGGTAAATGCTAGGCTGGAATGCTAATTCCCTGCAAAGAAGGAAAGGAGTATTGACATAGGAATAAACAGTGTGATGTATCTCATCAAAGATGAATTACTTGGACTATATAAAATCATAGCTTCAGTTGCTATGTTTCTGACTGTAAGGAACTAGAAAAAAATAGCTTCTTTAATGTTTAAATGTAGCTTTTCAATTTGCAGCAAGTGTAGCTCTATAATATAGTGCTGGTGACATGCAGTCTTCCCTTCTAGTGAGAAAGTGACTGTGACTGAACAGCCCACGTCACCTTGGCCTGCTGTAATCAAATCCCAATGGGCCAGCGCCCAACATCTGGCCAGTCTGCGATCAGCGATGGACAGAAGGGGTCGGGGAGCTGCCTTATTCCCCGGACACGATAGTAACCTGAAACAGCCACATCTGTACTCCTGCATGAACAGCAAACATGCCCTTGCAATAACATAGATTGACTGCGTATTGACTTTACTACTATAACTCACTATTAATAACATGCTTCATTTAACCTATTCTGTAATATCTTTAACTATTCTTTGAACACGCATTCATTCTGCATTTGGGTCTGATCCAAAACACGTTAAGTCTGCTTGAAAGATCCAATGGACTTAAATGGCTTTTGGCTCAGGCCCTCTATTCCTCTGAATGCTATTACTTTGTTTTGTTTTGGTTTTCTAGTTCATGGACTGTAAGGTTTTTTTTTTTTTTATAAACATCTGCATTTAAATAAAACCAAGGAGTTGCACAAAGACAATCTGCACCTCTCTGTGTATATATTAAATGCAGTTTTGGTGTCACATGTATAGCATTGCAGTGGAAACACAGCAGCACTATCCTGTACTCATAATATAGATGGCAGAATTTCATATATGGAAAATATGACAAACCTGAAGAATCTTCCATATTCATTTGGTGGACAGATAAATAGCCACAGAGAAAAGTGGTGGATTAAATGAACAATGTGATATTCCAGAGCTAGGATGCAAATGTGTGCCTAAAGACTCTCAGCTCTATGGGCAGAAGTTATCCTGTCCCCTGCTGCTCCTGAAAACTTTGTCAGAAAGGGAGGCACAGCATTATTTTGCAGCCGTCATAAACTGGATAAAACGCTAGCAGGATAGATATTTCCATAGATTTTTAAAGCAGAATTACTTTAGGGAGAATTGCAAAGCAAACTTGACATCTTTGAACCTACAGAGTATCCTGTGTATTTTGAAGACTTATCAAAGAAAAAGCCTCCCACGGTTTGCTTCGGAGGATTTAAAGACTTATTTTTGATTTTAAATTGTCTTTGAAGTCTTGTCCTCCCACACAGCATCTTAACCTTTCGTATGTTAAAATGCACAATTTAAAATGAAAAGCATGCTTTTAGAGCAGTTGTGGGGAAAGGAAAAGCAATGGGGACAGAGCTTGTAAGTGCTAGTGATCTTGCAGAGCCCTGATACTTGGCTGGGAAGTTGGGCAGTTTTTTGTTCAAAGTCATTCCAGGAAAGAGAAAGGGGACAGAATACAGTTTGCTCTTGAGATATGTACGGGCCGAGAGCTGACCTATAGCCATCTGATCTCTGTAGAGGGAAGTTTAGGTGTTAGGAAGTGGAACAGCACTGGCACATTGTCAACATAAGAAACTATGCTCTTAGTGAGACCTAGAGACATCAGTAGAATAGAATAAAACAGGAGGAAAAACTTATTGTGGCTAGTGGTTATATATGTCACACTATGTACCGTATATGCATACACGCGTCACAGCCGATTATACTCTACTAATAGCACTAGCTACAGAACTACCAACTGCTTCAAAGCATGCATTTACTGAATTAATTTAAAATAAAATGATATGGCAAAGTAGAGCAGTTTTAATACGTCATAATGTTGATAAATAATTTGGATTCATATCTGATACATCTTTTATTAATAAGGAAAAAAATGGTTTTTCTTGTCTTTTCAGATGCAATTGTGTGGAACCAGAACATCCTAGCAATAAAACCTTGCAATACTGGCATGACTACAATATATCTGCATCTGACGTGCCATGGGGGAACCTAACTGTGTCAGTAAGTGAAATATTGGGACCAATAAATAAAGGCATGAGCATAAATGATTTTATCTGTCCTACTGCAGCAAATATTATATTGAAGCAATACTCTGTTCTATCCAATAGTACTTGTTCAGACCCTTCACTGAACAAAGATGTGGACTTTGCAGCATTATCTCCTTTTGTAAACCTTTCACTAGAGCATTATGCAGTCTTTGATAATACATGTTAAAGCAAATATATACTTTTGTGCCCTGCTTTGAAAACTTCTTGAAACACTATCACAAGGGTTTGACTGAGATCTAAACACATCAAGGGATAATGGATTTGTCCCCAGTTCTGCCAGATGGCAAAGCCAAAGTTTCCTTGGGTAGAAAGACTCCAGAAGCTTTTATTTCCCCTAGAACACTATCCAGCTTTTCAGGCTATAGTGGAGAGGAAAGGGGAGAAATGTAAAATTTCTGTTTCCTGACCAAGTTTCTCTGTATCTAGGCCTTCAATGTTATTTATGACTTAGTTATGTAAATTTTCTTGTAGGGAGGGAGAGGGAACAAATTTATAGATAGCTTGGGAGACATTGCATATGTAGCTTGTTTCTAAATGGTACACTGCTTTAACTAGGTGTAACAAATGTACTGCTTTAGATTTTCCATCTTTAAAGCAACCTTTACAGCTTCATAAAACTGGTATATTGAGATGAGGCCACCACTGTTTTTTACAAATAGATCATTTCATTATGAAGCCAAGGAGAATTCAGTACAAAAGATGCAAAACTAGAGATCTCTCAAAACTAATTTGAAGTTAACACCTTTCTTGGCATAACAAAATGCAACTTTATAATGCCAATCCAATGGACCATCAAGAGCAGGAATGCAGAAGAAAGGGTGCTCTCCTACTACAAGTTAAGCAGGAACTGCGGCCTGTGGCCGCAATGTCTGGGTAGTAAGGACTTCTCCTCACATCTGTTGGTGTGGCAACAGTACAGAAAAAGTTGAGAACTGGTGGCCTGCGGGATTCCAGCAATGTAGAATGAATATTCTCAAAATTTCAGCACACTCTAAGAGCATCTGTGCAGGGGCAGACTCCTCCTCTCACTTTCTCAGATCTCTGACAGTGTTTTTCAGAGTACATTTGCAGCTGAGGAGATTTAAAATAACAGATTTTGTTTTAACTATAAATGTAAAAGACCTGCTGAATTATATAAAATCCTTTAAAACTTCTCCTCAGAAGCTTATTGCCAAAACTTGAGTTTACATGAGTAACAGTGTAACTGAACAACTTTTCTCATGAGTCCCTGTGGTTGTCAAAGAAATATCTGAATTTCTCCATATTTGCATATTTTGCAAACATCATAAAGAAACATCAATTCCTCCATTCTACAGAGGTGTACTAAAATATTAGAAATAATTGCCTGTAATCAAACTGTTATCAATTTTGATCAGTCCAATTCCCCTCTCTCATCTGTTGCTCAGTTCTTCCCGTTGCTTCTTAAGTCTTGTTTATAAGTTTTAAGTAACTTCAAGCTGTGCTGTGAGAACATAAGAAATCTAATTCCTATCAGAACCAATTTTCCATTTTCCATTCCTAAAATCTTCTTCTAGAGTATTTCTTCTAGATTTCCTGAAACTCCTTCCCCCCCGCCACCTAAACCCTTTGTTTTAGGCAAAACTGCACCATAATTACCACATGTTTAGTGCAATGCTAATATCAGATGTTTTACAGCCTTTTGTCTCGCAGTCATCAAACAGCAACTACATTTTCAAGTCAGTCTTCAGTCAAAGCCAATGTACCTTCTACCAAGTCAAGTCACAAATAGATGAGTCAGTGACCCTAATTTTTGGATAACATAGGATCTTAATCTGGCAAGATATTGCAGTCTGGAATCTCTTATTCTGGTTGTGGAGGTTTTTTCTTTTACCTAATATGGGTATTAGGGGAAAATGAAAAAAAGACATCAGGGAAGGAGAAGGAAACTGTAACTGTACAGAAACTGTAGCTCACAGTTTTATAGCTGCTCTATATCTCTCTGCTTCTTATACTAGGATAAGGAGGTCCTTAAAGAATTAGTGGATGGTATTGGAGAAATACTGGAGATTTATTCTACTGTATTTACACATGTGATCGTAAATTGTGTTGAACAGAATTAGTATCAGGGGCTTGCTGCATTTTACCAGACAACTTTTTAGAAAAATATAATTTTATGGAATGTGCTGCCCCCATGTGGTATTAAATGTATTGTTTTCTTAGGCTAATATTTCTATCAAGTAGCTCTTGAATTTTCCTGCTTAAAACAAAGTAGCAATTCTTGACAGTTCACCTGGAGCAGCCTTGGTCTTGGTGGAACTTGTTCCTCTTTTAGGAGGAATTAGGAAGTATATTTGAAAACAGAAAATAAGCAAGTGGACTAAAACTGTTTGAAACAAATTGCATCGTTTTTTAAATACCATTTTAAAAAGGTGATTCATTGAAAGGACACTTGTGCACGTAATATGTCCTTCATTCTGAAATTAATAAAGCTTATTTTCAACTTTCACTTTTTGTTGATAGTGTCATAAGGTTTGAGATTTTTCCATACAGTCCAGCTACAAATATCAGGAGTTTTAATTTTTGAAAGATCTAAAAAGTTTTTTACAAGCTGTAGTAAAGCAGTTGTCTAAGTTGCTCGTAATGTAGGAACTAATAGGAAAGAAAAAAACGTAACGGCAGCATAAACATGGATTTTTTTCAGAACACACCTACTTTGTTTTCCCTGGTAGGAATGTAGGAAGCTTCATGGGGAGTTTGTTGGCCGAGCCTGTGGTCATCATGGCCCGTATGTTCCAGATGTCCTCTTCTGGTCTGTCATCTTATTCTTTTCTACTGTAACGCTGTCATCCACACTGAAGCAGTTCAAAACGAGTCGGTACTTTCCAACAAAGGTAAGTGCAACTAGGTTGATTCGAAAGTTGTCATTAGTTATGTGCAGCATAGAACTGCATCTGTATTGCAAGTTTAATTAACTGCTGGTTAAATGAACACTACGTGTCTTTTCTGCATGGTTTTACCTGTAAGCAAAACATGCCTTGACGTTGTAAAGAGAAACAAGCCATAAATCACCCATGAATGTTTTTGTTAAAATTGTCATGCCTTTTGATATTCACAGGTGCGATCTGTTGTCAGTGATTTTGCTGTCTTTCTCACTATTTTGTCCATGGTCTTAATCGACTATGCCATTGGGATCCCATCACCAAAGCTTCAGGTTCCAAATGCTTTTAAGGTAATTTATTGATGAATTGTTCTGTTATTTTTTTTGTTAATTTATTGATGAATTGTTCTGTTATTTTGATAACACAGTATGCTTCAGTGGATTTATTATATTTTTATAATTAGGGAGTAGTGATGCTATTGTAATTTTTTTGTGTGTGTGCACCAAACATAATGAACAGTAACTCTGTGAATAGTGATCTGTGTAACTGAAGATCCTTCATGCTTCCCTGCAAACTTCCTGAAATTATCCAAACCTTAGGCTACTGTAATGTTCAGAGACTGCTTCTGAGATCTTGACTGAGTGTATTGAATATAACCATGTCTGCAGTGTCTTAGATGATTTCCTTAAATATGCCCTCTCTTTTTTGGTATTGTGTTAAGTTTAGCATTTTTTTCTGTGGTCTTACATAGAGAGATTGTTTATTAATTTTAAAGCAAATCATGTCTTAGTAATATTTTTGTGTATAATCTTGTGAAATTAAAATATTAATAATCTGTAGAGTTCTGACTGATTGTGCATGACTCTGTTTTCATAGCCCACCAGAGATGATCGTGGCTGGTTTATTACTCCTTTGGGACCTAATCCTTGGTGGACAGTGATAGCTGCTGTAATTCCAGCTCTGCTTTGTACTATCCTTATCTTTATGGACCAACAGATCACAGCTGTCATTATAAATAGAAAAGAACACAAACTAAAGGTATTCAGCCAAATAGTTGTATTTTCGCTTTGATTTTCTGCTTCAGGTTATATGCTGTACTTGATCTATTTAATGATTGCTGTTTTACTGTGTGTTATTTAGCAGTCCTTTAATTTATCTCTTTTTTCTATTGGTCTACAAAATACTGGTATCCTGTGTCAGAAATTCTCTGCCTTGTACAAGTCTTTACGAAAGTGATTTGGAACAGAGATTCTGAATCAAGAAAGCAGTCTAGACAATACTTTATTTGAGGTATTAGATGCATTCACCTAAAGAAAATCTGCAAGTAAATTGTTTCCAGGGATTGTTTTGTTATACAAAGTTTTTTCTCCCTCCATCTTTATGTGCTTTATGTGTGGTTCTTACTTTTTTTTTTTTTCTTTTTTTCCCTGCCGTTCCTTTCTTAAACAAGAGAGGAGAATAAAAGTGAACTTCAGAGGCACGATGGGTTCCTAAAATGCTGTAGGACAGCTTACTGCTCTGTTCTCTAACACTTTAGATGCCTACAGATGGAGAGAGAAAAAGGGACATCACCCCTTTGAAAAACTGTTGGGCAAAATCTAACAGCAGCAGGTTTATCTACATGTATATGCAGCAAGTCTAGGCTTTTTTTTTGACATACTTTAATAAGCAGCAATCCAATCCCAAGTTGCTTTAGCAAATGCATTTGCAACCTTCACTTTGCACTGCCTCTTCTTGGATGATTGTGACATTTGATATGTTCTTTTTTTGCCCTCTTTGTCAGCCTGGTTCTTCATGTCAATCCATAGCATTGCATGTGGTTAACTTGACAGATGCAGGAATTTGCTGCCAAGCTTTGGAATGTGTTTTTTCAGCACTGGCATCTGGGAGTCAGATGGTCCTCCTGGCTGCCCCCTTGTCTTGCTGCGTTTTAGTTTTGCTGAGGTCTGGTGTAGCATCACCTGTTGCTATGCTTCCTTTTCCTCCCATATGTCAGGTTCCTCAGATCATGTATGAATGTGAGGAAAAGCTCTCAGATTCTGTATGCATTAGCAGATACATTCCTCATAAATGTGTCAGAAGGTAAAAAAGGTGTCTCTGTTAGGGTTTAGAATTAAACTCTTTGTGTGCATTGTGCCTGTAACTAATATCTTTGTTTGGCACGAGTTGTGTTTTGGAGGTAAGACTCAAGCACTTTTGGGAAGTGAGAGAATGTAGCTAGCACTGATACTTTTCATTTTCCTTTATATGAATTCCCCTTTTAAAATAATGTAAATAAATTAAGATGGCATTTTCATTTTGATATGTGACTTACATTTTCATAAACCCAGACACTTCCCATTTTAGAAATAAAAGTTGTCTTCAGAAAGAAATGATTTGTTTGCTTCCAACTCATTTTCCCCCTCTTTTTTTATACTTCCCATAGCAAATTCTAAATAGTGCACATTTCAGCTTTTGGCAGTCTCTGTAGCAAATCCTTCCAAGTTTAGTTTAGTTACTTTTTTTATGTCAAAAGGCATTTGCATGGGTTTACAGGCAAAATTATGGTTCAACATATTCATGTTGTTTGCATGAACATCACTGCTTCATCAGGCCATGACATTGGATTGGTTGCCATATTGCAAAATTTTATGGAGATAACCCACTACCTTGACTTTGTAAAGGAAACAGCTTGAGCTCTTACTTGCAGCTGTGTGAAGTTCCTGGGTACTTACTAAAATAGAAAAGAAAAATCCCTTCCAGCTATGATAACAAACATTTATATGATCAAACTCTGTGCAGATCATTGGTCATTGTAAAATGCAGATTCAATTTGCAGTTGTTTTTTTGAATGTACCTAAGGTTTGACCAAAGACTTCTGTTGACCACTATCCAAAATCAAAACAACATCCTCACGATAGCAGATTTACAGAGTGCATGATTTACACAGAGGCGGCCCAACGCCAGAGGTTTTGTAATGACTTTTCCATTTAATGTTTATGGTATTATGCAAGTATTGAGTAAGTAAACTAGTAAAACACAGAACCTAATTATTCTTAATCTGTTGTTTAATTTAATATGTAGCTTAGTTATAGATCAATTTCTCCTACTTTCTAGCTACCTGTTCTTGGTCAAATCACTTTAGAAGAAAATTATTACTACTACACGTTCACAGTCTATAAAAACTCTAAAAGGATATATGTAATTTTATAGTTATTTATTGCAGGAACTGACTTTGTAAATATTAACTGAAGAATTTTGGTCTAGGTAAGAATGAAAATAGCTACTTTTTAATCCTTCTACATAGGGATGGTTGGATGTCCTACCTTCTTTTTCTTTTTCCCCATTAAATGCAGTGTTGTGGAAGGATGGCTGCACTTTTTGAAAGTTCTGCTGACTAGTGTCCACTGTTAGCCACAGATGAAGTTTAGTTTAAGCAGAAAATGCAGAATATGTAGGAGTTTTCCTTTGTCTTAATAGTATCTCTTAGACTTCTTATAGAAGATATGTGTCTCTGAATTAATTTCCTGCATGCCTCTTTATCAGGAAAGCTCTGTGTTCCCAGTTTTAAGGTGGGTTTATGATATGTACACCTACTCAAACTGGAACAAGTCTAAAATCATTAAGAATAACACTTGAAGGAGCAGGAGTTCCCCTTAGGTAATAGGGTGTCATCACTGCTGACCCAACCTGGATAACACAAAAAAAGCTACTTTATGTTACAAGACACTATTTTTAAAATGATCTATAACTGCTTATTAGAAATGCTTATTGCGAGTGTTCCCCTTAATTCAGATTTTTTTTTCTTATTGTTGTCAATATTTTTTTTTTTTAACAGAAAGGATGTGGATACCATCTCGACTTACTCATGGTGGCAGTCATGCTTGGAGTGTGCTCTATTATGGGATTGCCATGGTTTGTTGCTGCCACCGTCCTCTCTATTTCCCATGTGAATAGCTTAAAGCTGGAATCTGAGTGCTCCGCTCCAGGGGAGCAGCCAAAATTTCTTGGAATCCGGGAGCAGAGAGTCACAGGGCTCATGATTTTTGTCCTTATGGGCTCATCTGTCTTTTTGACAAGTATCCTGAAGGTAATCTGGGAAAACAAGAAGCAGCTGAATAACTAGCACTAGCTAGCATAATTTTGTACAATGGTAGTCTGTATTAGAATGCTAATTTTGCACAATGGAATGCTTAGGGACAAGTAATATTTTTGAAAAAAAAAATCTTGTAATGAAATTCTGGTCTGACTGAAGTCAAAGGGAATTCTTCCATTGACCTGAAGCAAACCAAGTTTCCCCTTTTTTTATACTTGGGGCTCATGGCAAGTTGTTTTGAAACAGTCTTGCCGGATTATACCAGCAAGAAAGATTACTTAGATAATTTAAAAACATTCTGTGTTTTCTGGATATTTTAAAACCATTTGCACAGTTAGGAGACGTTCTGTGGTTGATTTCTTGGAAGTGAACAAAGCTTTCATGCTGCTTGCATGGGTGACTATTCAACATTGTGCTAAAATTAGGTGTCTATTTATATGGATATACAGTACTATCTACATACATAATATTTAGTATTATTATTAAAAATTATCTGACCTCTATGAAATCAGTGACAGTTTTGCTACTGGCTTCAACAAGATCGGAATTTAGACTTGTGTGTTTTCACAGAAAAGGGAATAAACCGTAAAACTTGGACTTCTGAGGAATAGACCTTTAAGTACACTATAAAACCATCCTAAGGATGTATCTTTTTGTGCTGTATTTAAAACAGACATTCATCTATGGAATATCTATCTTATTACTTTATCTACATACTTTATAGAGAGAGCCTGAGCATTTAAACTATAGATGCTCTCACAGAATTATTCACTATTATACACTATTTTAAATGCTTATAATACAGAATATTTATTTTAGCCATATGATATGTGCATCTTTAATATTTTTTTCTGAAAATTATAGTTCTCTTGTTCAGGTGCTCTCCTGATAAATCTTTTAAGTACAGTGTGTAAGTGTATAATTAAATACTTTTATTTTTCTTGTTCCATTAATTTTATTAATAGTGAGTAAAGTATACTAGAACTGTAACTGTCCATGAGAGAGAGAAAAATCTGTAGAGCCAGATTCTTCCTTTTCTTTATCGTCTCAGTAGCATTATTAATTTGTAATTGAGTTACTATGAATTTACATTTGTCTGATTAATTCAGGCATATGGCACTTTGAATTTCAACTGTTCAGAATGTCTTTCTACAAGCATTTAATATTGTTAAATGATATTTAATGTGCTCTTTCTTTCTCTACTTGTTTTTGCAGTTTATTCCGATGCCAGTACTTTATGGAGTCTTTCTTTACATGGGTGCTTCATCTCTAAAGGGAATTCAGGTAAAATGAGTTTAAGAAATATATTTTACTTGCTTTAAAGTGTATAAATATTTTTATTACATAAATTTATTCTCTTTTTTTGTATAATCTTAAAGGAATGTTGCCAATCTTAATTTCTTGAAAGTGGATCTCTTAAAAAAGAGAATGGATTCTGTTTAAAATAGAGTATTCCCTTTAGGTAATGTGCTCAAATTTTTATTTCTTAGGTGCTGATTTTTCTGTTCTCCCTTGGTGTATCAAAGGAATTTTGGCTGAGACTAAAAGCTGTAACAACCATCAGGATCTCTTTCCTCTCTCCTGCCTCCCCATTCCCTTGCTTGCCTGCTGTCTTTTCAGCTTCTAAATTATTGCCTTTGTAGTGGTAAAGTTGGTCTTGAACTTTGCCTGTGGTAGGTGTTGGCTAACTGCGCTAGCACTAACACGGTGTAGGTCTGTAAGGTCTTTCCTGTGCAAAGAAATGCCTCAGGTAGGGAAGTGGAATGGTAGCAAGTCCAGCACTACTTCTTTTCTGGCCCCTGACGTGAAGGGCAGGTCTAGGGAGAGGGCAGCCTTCCTGCAGGGATGAGAAGTACAATCCTGGCCCAGGCCAGGAACTGCCACACTGGGGACAGGTTTGCTAGTGGTGGTGGCAGTGTGGACTGCTGCAGCGACAAAGGGCCTGCTGTTCAGTTCTTTAGCCCATCTGACACAAACACACTCAACATCTCTAGTGCTGCTTTGTTCGTTGGTGAAATTTGAGGTGTTGATACATGTTCACAGACAATCGAGAGAGAAGAATCACATGACAAAAATACAAATTAACACTGTGCAAAATGCTGTCAAGTACAGAGAGCAAAGAAAATGCTAGATTGTTTCTTATTATTTATTTATTTTTGATGGTGAGTTAAAAATGTCTTTATTTTTTAATATCTTCTATCATTTATGGGCAAAGCTGCCAATATCTTTTTTTTTGACTCATATTTCGTATTCAGACACTATTCCTTTATAACTTGTCCTAGCTCTAATCCATCGAGTAGGGAATTCTCAACCCAAGTTGTAAGAAGAGGAGTTTGGCTTTTACTGAAGTTGATAGATAATTTCCACTTGATATGATTCAACTGTTTCTCTGAATCGGGCTAGAGGGTAGTACACTATGGAAGAATGGCTATCTTGGATAATTGCTGGCACCCTCCCCTCCTTTTTATCTTCCAGGTTGGGATAAGGAATTGAGATTTGATAATATGGCTTTTGTAGGAGGATGGTGCTTTTTGCTATTTCTGTGTGGAAAAAAAAAAAAGAGAAAAAAAAGGAAAAAAAAAAAGGCGTAAATCTTGCCAAATTATAAGCCTTTATGCATTTTGCACATACCAAATAAAATTCCTGAAACCTGAAATTCCTGAAAATTGTGTGACTGCAGAATGGTTTATCCCCTCCTGGGAGAAACGGTGCATCCACCATCACACCCTGTGACTGTCTTGGGTCCATTTGAGCCAAATGGGCCTGAAAAGCACGAACCTCTTGGGTATTCCTAATAGCTTTGCAGTTGTCTTTCTGGAGGGTTTGTTTGTTTGTTTTTTGCTTTTGTGAAGAATATCTCCTGTGTGCACTAGGAGAAAATGGGGCAAGCTGCAGTAAAGAGTCTGGTGAAGTGAACTGGAGGAGATGGGGCTCAGTTCTTGGGAAATAAAGACTGAAGAGAGCTTTCAGAGATGTGTGTATTTTAAGCAAGCAGAGCTAGGTGGAAAACAAATTTCTGGTTGTGCTAGAAAGACAGTATAATATGCATCTGCCCAGTGGGATCAACTAGATTCCATTTGCTTTGGTTAGATTCAGATTTAATTTAAATTCAGGCTGTGCCTAACTTTTAGTGTTCTTAAATTGAAATATTGGCAAAATAGTATTTTAAAGTACTTATTTTCTTTGTGTACAACATGGTTTGCAGTTATGAGCAGGATGTGTCTTGGAATATGACTAATCCAATCTCTGAGCACAGCTATGATAGAAATATATAGGGAGACAAATGAGGATTAAAAGTGAAAGGAATTTGAGATGATGAATAACTGAATAGTTAGATTTATGTAAATAATACAGGGTCTCATTCTTATTCTGATAGTTCAACTCAAGGAATTGAGTCTTCTATACCACTGGGCTAGTATAACTTTCTGGATCTTCATTGTAAATGATGTAGTCTCTCCTGTGCACCTGAATTTCTACATAGGTTTTGTCTTTAGAAGGGCCTAATTGTTAACACAGTCAAAGGTAATCTGTGAATATAAGAACAGATGGTCCTACACTTCATTTTGATAATAAAATCTTTTTTTTAATATTTCTCTTTCAGCTTTTTGATAGGATAAAGTTATTCTGGATGCCGGCAAAGCATCAGCCAGATTTTATCTATCTGAGACATGTCCCTCTTAGAAAAGTACATCTCTTCACTGTAATTCAGCTGAGTTGTCTTGTACTCCTGTGGATTATAAAGGTTTCAAGAGCTGCCATTGTCTTTCCCATGATGGTATGATTTTTTAATTTTTTTTGTTTATCCTAAAAATCAATTTTCTTCTCACTTGTAGGTATTATTGAAGAAAAAAATCTAATGTGGACAGGTAATTACAATATTTTTAGACTGAAGATTCAAAGACAAATCTTCATATTGAATAAGTAAAGAAAAATTCTTCGTATAACCAGAAGTCTGTGTTTGGATTGTGCTCCATTTATATCTGTGGATAGTCCATTCATAAATTCTGTACTGTAGAGAAAATTCTTCTAGACTTTTTAAATCACTTTATGTTTTCATGTAAGGAGTTACATGAAAGGATCATTTTACAGAGAGAATATTTGCTCAGTAAGGAAGATTATTTATTGTCAGAGGAACTTTCCTGATAGCTCTGTGTCTTACAGAAATAAAAGAAAAATTTATTATTCTGCTTAAAGAATTTCTCTTTAATTTTTTCAGTAATTGAAATTTAAATATATCTTGTGTACTGACATCAATGATTGTTAAATGCTTCAAACCATGCTTTATTTGAACAACAAAGATCTAGCTATCTGCTGTCCAAATTTAAAGGATAAAATTCCAACTGTAAACTGTTATCACTTTTGGAAGTGTTCCTACACAGGCATATTTCTAATGGTTACTTGCTTAAATCCTAACTGCTTGAAAATATGTCTTTACAGGTCCTAGCTTTGGTGTTTGTCCGAAAACTCATGGACTTCTTTTTTACTAAACGGGAGCTCAGCTGGTTAGACGATTTGATGCCTGAGAGCAAGAAAAAGAAACTGGAAGATGCTGAAAAAGAGGTGGGTCATGGTTTCAATTTTTATTTGTAAGACAATATAAAATTTTCCCTCAGACATTTAGTGAAAATTTTATAACCAAGAAATATTCTGTGCAACACGTAGACTTATTAACTCTATCCAGACTTCAATATTTTCATATTTTTCCTATGTCATCTTAGGGTTACAAATCTAATATGGTATCTTTGATGTGGATGTCTAGTAGATGTGGATTCCTATGCTAACATAACATCTTTGTTTTTATGTTGTTTTTAAGCCCTTCTTCCAATTTTCAAAATTCCATTGCATATAGAACCCTGTGCTTTCTATGTCTGAGATGGATTGAAATTTTTCTCCCTAGTCACTGGTATTTATTTGCTTGATCAATTTCAACCATTAGGGCACATGAGCATTGTGATCCTAAGTCATTGGCCCATGCAAATGAGGGACAAGTCTTTATCGAGAAGCACTAACTGCTTCCTAGCAGTAGGAAGGATATGTCAGTGTCAGGATACATCCATGCTTCTGCTCCAGCATTTTTGAAAAGAGGATGGAGAGGCGGAGGACATGAAGGTGCAGACTACACCATATAGTGCTGGCAGGCTGTAGTTAATTCAGGCAGGAGTACTCTGAGGCCAAGCATATGACCGCTCACGTGTCCTGAAGACCTCTACAAAGCTCAAGACATAACGTTTTGGTGGTACAAGAGTACTTCAAGACGTAGGCAATGTGAATGGATAGAACAGCATTTTATCTTCAAGGATGCCAAGATGTACTCTAAGGACAATGAAATTGTGTGTAAGGATTCCTACTGGTAAGTCTATTTGCAGAAACAGGACATGAGCTAATAAGTTAAACACACAACTATGAAAACTAGATTTATATGCCTTTTTGGTTCTTTTGTGACCTTTGACAACTCGCTGTCTCACCTGTAATGCAGAGAACTACAACTTTACTTTCTTTTTATAGACATCTATCATACTTTAGTAGAATATGTTTTGGGGATAAGGTTCTACCTACGTGATAAAAATTATTATTTACTATGTAATATCTATGTGTAAAACTGAAAATAAAAGATGTGGCTCATTACGGTGTTCCTTGAACTAGAGCAAACCAGAGAGCTGTTTCATCACAAAGTTTGTTATCTAACCAGACTAACCAGAATTAATCAAGACGCTGCTCATGTAGAGCTGATTATATTCTTTCCCTGATATCCTTATGTTTTGGTTACATGTCACTTTCTTTCCCGTACTTGATAGCACGGCATCAGAAAACAAAACTGGGAAAATCTACTGGTGCTACTTTATTTCATTCACTGTCTATGCTGAGAGGTTATTTTTACATATTTTGGCATTTCTAAATATTTGGAGCTATTATTAAAATGTTTAACTGTCAAAAACTTAAGGAACTGTGAAGCCTGGAAAGGACAAAATTAACTAGTAATAAAACTTATGACATGTAGCCTAAAGAATTAGTTGGAGCGTTGCTATCACACAGCTTTTAAAAATAGAAATACTCTACCCACAAGAATATTCAGAAATGTAGTTGACAAGATCTGAAAGTTATTTGATTGGATTATAATTCCATCACTTAAATTGTTTTTACATTTTTAGGCCTTTTTTTTTTCCTAGGGCTTTGCATGTTTATAGTGGATATTATATACGTCTTCTCACAGATCTCCTTTGGAAACCACTTTGATGTTAATCAGCTAAGTCTCTTTGAGACGGACTGAACACTGGGAGGAAAAAAATGTTCTGACTTTTTAAATAGTTGTAGTAGTAAAACTCAGAAGAAGCCAATTTCCTGGTAGAAAGGACACGTTTGATTACTTTGGAGAATAGCTGGACTCTTCCAGCTAATACCAAATTATCAATACATGTGGTGCATGTTATGTTGTCTGTTAAGACCCTCTTTTGGGAAGAGCCAGTGTCACATTAGTTCACTCTTTTCATGAAGCATTAGGAAAAAAACTGTTAAAAGGCCAGCCAGTAAGGGAGTAAAACAGGTTGGTGCGTGAGTGCCGTTCTCATACACAGTCTAGTGCAGGAGTTGATGGCTACATTTGTGTGAAGGCACCTCAGCCTTCTGGCAGCTGCCTTGCTACATAATACAGGGTCTCTTATTCCCGTGATTCACTTGATTACAAGAAGAGCTGGATGACATTGTGTGAGTGTTGCCTGTTCCCACTGTTGTCTGTAATTTAGGTAAGAAGCTACTGTTACTTTCAAGATTTAAGTTTATATGTAACCTGGTGCTCTTGGGACAGGTGCTGTGGTTTTCCTGACCTAACAACCTGTGTGGCCTGGCGAGTGCTCCTTTGAACAGCATAGACCCTTGACCTTACATAGTCCAATTACCTCTCTTAGGGTTGTTTCAGATTAACATTCCTAAAAATGGAGAGAACTTATTTTTCCTGGTTGTTACAGGGTGAACCTGATGCTTGAAGGATTCTGCTTTGTTCTCCCTTACCTCAAGATAAAGATTTCATGAATTTGTATATTTTTGGTATATTTCTCTCCTAGTTCTTTTTACTCTCTGTTATGCATTGGATAAATTTTTCAGTGTTTAAGGGAAAACTAATTTTGCTGTCTTATTTCCTTGCAGAAACTTAAATCTATCTTCCTAATATTTGCATATTAACAGTGCAGTTGAATATATGTCTTCTCATGAATGGCATTTAAAATTCACCATACAAATCGCTCATGCTGTGTTACTAACTTTGCTCTTTCTTTATTGTTAGAAATGTGTTTCCAATACGGAGCACCAGAAATAACATTAGTGAAGAGTTATCTTTAAAATACAGCTTTTAAAAATGTCAAATATTTAAATCTAGAACACTTGAAAATGATCCTTATTTTAATAAATACTTAGTATTAAAGAAAAGAGAGAAAAGAATTAAAGAACATAAATTTCACTTTTCACAACATTGTATCATGTATCATTGCTCACATGTAAATTCCTTCCTTCTAGGAAGAGCAAAGTATGTTAGCAATGGAAGAGGAAGGGACTGTTCAGTTACCACTAGAAGGACATTACAGGTAAAATATACCTTTCCTCTTTTAGGTGAGTTGCAATTAAACAAATGAAATAATCATGCCACAATATTGATTCTTAATGCTCAGTGAATGTTGGGAGGATCTCTGTTGGTAGCAGAGTACAGATAGGTGAACTAAAACATACAGTGGAGTATTTCATGACCGCTTTCTAGTATTTCCACATGATCCTACAATCTTTAAGAATGGCAAATGCTAGTTAGAAATTTTCTGGAACAGGCCTGAAGTATGAGGCTGTTAATAGTGAACCTTAGCTTCTGATATGCACTATGCAAGGGAAGATGCACAGTAGGGCAGTCCTCACCTTGACTCTTACCACCAAGTCAACAGAGACCAAGAACATACCCTAGAAAAAGTAGGTCCTTGCAGCAGTACATTTTAAAACATTCTAATTAAGATGCTAGCTGTATGGTATAGTAAGTGAATTAAGAACAAGCCAGTACAGATAATAAATGGATGATACAAAGACATAAGAACCTGTGTTACAAGTACAATACACATATACTAGGTAAATGTACTATAGATACATGATGATAAGGCGTTGTTATCATTTACACAGTTTTCAGGAAGTTCTTAGTAAGGACTTGGAGTGTTTGCCGATAGGAATGCTCTAACTTGAGTTTACAGGAGCACAGTTTTTAAATAACCTTCTCTTACAATTTAACATAAAGTTACCCTAATGTATCCTAAAGCAAACAGGTACACTATTCTGTTTTCTATGCATTTGAAAAATATTGGCTTATGTCTTACTTTCAATGCATTGCATTTATGGTGTTCTTTGTTCTTTTGTACTTTTATTCTATTAATGATACCCTTTCCCTCCATTTTATATTAACAATATTTAGCTTAATTTAGCTGGTGTGTTTGCTGTGTAGCTCTAAGCGTCCTGAATAATACCTAACCTTTTCTGCTGAAGGGTCACAGGCCTACAGCTAAAAAGAGGAATCAAGCCAATAATTGACTAACTGATTCCCCAAAACATGGTGTAAACAAGTTTACTGAGTGTACAAACACATACTCAGAGCAGTCCAGATAAGGGCATAAACAGTGCCTGCAAAGGAGGTGCTTAAAGCTATTGATTTGTTTAATTGGGGCATTTAAAAGCATTTTTCATCACTTCAATCTTAGACTTTCTCGAGTTTTTTTTTTTTTTTTAACTGCTTTTAAAATAATTTCAAAAGCATCTGATGTTTGAGTGCATGAGTAGTTTGAGAGCTGTCAGGATTATGAAACCTTGGACAAATTATTTAACTTCACAGTTCCTCATTGTTTTTGTTTTTGTTTTTTCCCCCATCTATAAGTAAGTAAGTTGGAAATGACACCTGACATACTTTAATTGCTGTTACAAAGATTATTTTGTGGTTGGAGAGGAAAATAAAAAAAAGAGTGCTAAAATGTATTAGAAGAGTATTTAAATCCATTGTTCAGGATCCTTGAATTTTTAACATAATTTCTTGGACTTATGTTGCACTTGTCATTGTCAGTTTTCAACATAGTTAGTTATTAATTCTACAAAAGTTCTTGAAAACTGACAAAGGCAAATTGACCATTATTTTATTATGCATTTTCTTTTACCTAGAGATGACCCATCTGTGATAAACATTTCTGATGAAATGGCAAAAACTGCTGTGTGGAAGACCTTGCTGATATCCTCAGAGAATGCAAAAGATAAGGAGTCAAGCTTTCCTTCTAAAAGGTTTTAATTTTTTTTTGTTGTTATAGTATACTTTATGTATGCATATCAAGCAAAATACTAGAGTACTTTACTAGTAAGTAGATTTCTAGCACCTTGCAACTTGATTTCTTGAGAATTCCTGTTACTTACATCGAATCAAGTATTTTTGAGCTTGAAACACAAATTCACGCTGTATGTAAGAATAGCACAAATGTTTGCATGCTACTTAGAGACACTACAGTGGAAAATAAAGTTGAGCATGCTTAATGCTGTGTAATGAACCACCAGCCTACCCATGGACATTGTACAACGGTTGGTGTGTTTTGCTTGCTTGCCTGTTCTTTTTTCTTAAGAAAGAGGAATCATCGCTGCCCTGGAAATAACTACATATATACTCTTGATTGATTACTCTTGATGTGATCCACTAACATTTCATTTAAAAATATATATTTTTATTATTAATATAAGATTACTTCACTAGGAAATATGACTATCTATCTAGTTTACTTGCACTCAAGTTGAATACCCTTTATAATTTAGTCTAGATAAATGTGAAAGGAAGGCAGGATATTTTATCTGGGTTAGACAGTTATGGGAATAAGCAATAATAAATACATTGACAGTGGTATTAAGAGGGATTTTGCTCTCCATTATTTTTAAATTTAACAGTATTTTCCACTTAATTCTTTCATGTCACATTTTTATCATAAGCTCCCCTTCCTAATCACTCTAGAAGCTGATTCCCCAAAGGTAAGACCCTGTCCCTTCGACCTTTTCCTTGACTGTATCTTCCTATTCCAAGTGGTGTCATATAGGAACCCAAATTACTGTGTGTAACTTTTGGGGAGACAGAATGAAAAGTGATCTCAAACAGGAAGGTAAAAATGTCATCATCAAAGTCCTAATATGATAATTTGAAATAGATTGTATACAAAAATTAGAAATACCAGGCAAGTATATTTAAGGGCCAAACTGAATTTGTTCCTAGCATATTTCTGCAGTAGTTGTGCAGGTTTTTAAAATGTAAAAATGACATTCTGTCTATTTCTAAATCTAATGTTCAAAACAAGGTTGATGTTTGAAAGATCCAGTCGTTTTTTGGGGAAAAGATGCTATAAGGGAAAAAAAGAAATAGTCAAGAAAGATGTTTTTTCAATTTTGTCACCCCAAAATGGCATGTTGCCTTTCAATGTTGTTCTTTGCCTAAACAGCATAAACAAGACGAACAATTGATGACCGGAGAATCAGACTCTTAAAGTAGCTCTCCAATGTCATTTTAATGCTAATTTACTATCACTCAAAATAGCAGTGCGCTTCTGTCTTCCACCCTACCCATGGGCTGAAAAGGATCCAGTCGCAGAGGAGTTAGCTTGGTGCATGGGAGAGGGATGTACAGTAGATTTTTTTATAGATGGATATGGTGTCGAGGCTGGAAGGCCTTGAGAAGAAAATTATGACATTCACAGGCACGTGGTATGGAATAGCTGCAATTTTTCTCATAGATACTGCTTCTTACAAGGGATGAGATGGATCATGTATGTGCATACATGCATACACTCATGCATACAGATGTGGGTGTATATATTTACAGTATTTTTTTATCCTGAAAATTTCAAAGATACTTTGAACTAGAATCATCCATATAGACAATTAGTTGAGAAAACACCAGTAAAAGATAAGTTGCAGTAAAACACAAGCTTTTTTTCTAAAGAGTTCCTTCATTCAAAATCTATTTTGTTAAATGTATTCTAGTATCTTTGCTTATGAAAAAAAAAAAGGATTTAGGTCAAAAGTAACTAAGTTACTAAGTCTCGTTTTAGGGTTTTAGATGAAATGATGATTCTTAAAGAATCAATCTTAAATGCTACTTTTTATGAGCTCTAGGGTGTCTCATATTTCCAGACAGAAGCAGTGTCAAAGAATTTTAAATCCAGAGAGCTCACTTTCTGATTAGCACAACCATAGCAAGCATTAGTTTTAAGGCACACTAGAGACAGAACTGAAGAAATCACTGTTAAATTCCTAATTATTATTAATTACTATTATATTCCTTATTATGGTCCTAATTATTATTATAGTCCTAAATGCATGTGCTATTACATGAGGATATAATTTGGCCCTAAGTAAGTACTGAAAATAAATATATGGTTGTATTGGTGCCAGTAACAAGAAAAATTTGTGCAAATGATCAAGACCACCAGTATTACGTTATTCAACCTTGTTCTATATAAGTATCTTGCTGTAGGAGGAAAAAAAAAAATCTTATTATGAAATTAATTTTACTGATGCTTTCTGAAGATTAACTACAGAAGCATTTAGGACTTTTTCCTTCTATCAAGTCCTCCATTTTCATACACTAATATTGCCAAATATTATTATATAATAATATATTTAAACATTTTTATATTTAATGATATATATTGTACATTTAATATTTTTACACTTACATTTAATTTACATATTTCATTACATTTATATTATTAAATATGTATATAAGACTATACATATTCAATATTAAATAATAAAATTAGAAAAAAATATGATAATCTGCTTTGATTTCATATAATCCCTTTACATAATGCATAAGAAATTAAGAACCTAGGATGATTTCCAAAATACATGAATTCGGGAAGTTCTTTCTGCTACTTATATACTTCGTTGACTTAGCCAATGCAAGACAGCCCAATAATAAACTAGATCTCCAGTGTGAGATTTTAGGCAGAAAAGGGTTCAGTGGATAATATCCACAATAACCCTGTCCTGCCCCTGGCTCTGTGAATTAGCATAGTGTGTCATAATTCTTGTGCCGCAGATTCTGAAGAGTACTTAAGTTTCTAAAAAACAAAAAAAACAGTTGGCTGCTGCTGCCGCCTAAGCATAGAGGCACTTGTACTCTAAAATATCTTACACTTTCATTATTATACTGCTATGGAGTATAACCTATCTTGATGTGGATAATTTTGGATTTTTTTTTTTTTTTAAATATTTCTAAGACCTTTTACTTGCTTCCATGTGCCTAATTTAACTCTATGAATTCAGTTAGGACAGCCTACAGTTACAGCTCTATTGTTCTAAACTTAAAATCTTAGTGCAGGAAGACATGCCTTGTAGAAAATACAGTCTGCTTCTATTTTATATTTCTGGTGAATTTATGAAGGATGGAAAGGGCTTGTGCTGTTGACCAGCTGAGGGCTGCATCCCATATATTCCTTCTTAGAGTTTGTTCTGTAGGGAGCCAAGGCTCAAAATTACACAGCAAACTCATAGAACAGCTATGCTAAAAGTATGCAGAGTATGAAGCAACTTAACTGCCTTTTCAAAACATATGCAGTTTCTAAGCAGATAAAGCTGTTTAAAGCCACTCTCAAGAATGTGTTTGCACACCCTTTGTATGCAGAAAGTTTAACATACCAGTTCTATCACAGAAGGTGGCAGATTTGGCAGTTTAAGTGGCAGAATGTGGTATTCTTTAGCTATTTCCATTAACACCTCTGGAAGGTGCCATAGGTTTAGAAGCAAGCTTTGCCTGAAGTCTAGCCTTAAAGCTTTTTTTAAAAAAAATTTGAAAAAGTATATCACATGATTGTAAAATTTTGCATGAATTAATTATATTAAAATATTAAGACTTGATCTTGCTTTCTTTAAGCCTTGAGTAACTCAGCCTATTTCTCATTCATTCTAGTTAAGGAATTATTCCCATGAAACCTGGCAGGTTATGTACTTGATACAGGTTTGTTCTCCCAACATCTTTTTTAAGATACCCTTGTCGCTCTTTGCTGAAGGCTTGATTTGCCTGTGTTTTGGAAACCTCTTTGCATTTCAATAGTGTTATTAAGACTCATTGCAAAAAAAAAAAAAATTTTTTTTTAATTAAGCTGTAAATTAGTATCCTTATCACCAACAAAAATCTGCTTTCTGCATCCCGTGTAGGTAAATCAATGGTGTTTAATTGGGAAAAATAAAGCTGAATCCAAATTTGAACTGTTCTTCAGATTTCTTGGTGATACTGCCTAGATATATTTTATAAACTCTTTTAAAAAAATGTTGTTCCTGATATCATATATAAAAGGAGCAAGTCTATATTAAACTGATCTCTAAGTGGGGAATATTGTCATTCCCCCTTTCCTACCTTTTCCTGCTCTTCCCAGTAAAGCCTAAAAGACATTAGAAAATTGTAACTTGGCTTGCACTGCTCTGTCTCTTCAGACACATTTCTTGTAAATGGATATTGAGCAACAGAATAAATGTTAAAGCAAAGAAATATTTCCTATAACTTCTTGTTTGTGCCATGTAAGAAAATGCTGATATTGCCTGAAAAGTGTACCATTGCTATTATTTAATGACTTTACAGTTGTATTTTCAAATAAACATGGGTATCTGCTTGCATGCTGTCTGCCTGCACATCTCAAGTTTTCTACCTTCCTCGTCACTAAAATGCTGGCTGATGTCTTCTGCACCAATCAATACAGCAACTTTCACTTGTTTCCCAGTTTGTGCTATGTAGCATGAAAAACTAATTAAAATATCATTGCAGTGTTGGTTTTCAGGTAAATCATTAATATATCTCATAGTACTTCTCTAATTTTATTTTTCCTTCTTTTCCTAGTATTGAAATCAAAAGAGAGAAGAAAGCTGACTCAGGGAAAGGTGTTGACCGGGAGACTTGTCTATGACTCATTCTTCAATTAATTTTTTTATTTTACAAATGAATGAAAGGAGTGCCACAATCATTAAATATGACTGATTTGATGTTATAATCTTTTGTCTGTCAGCCCAAACTAGCACAGGTAATGTAGTGCAATATTTGTTTCATTTCATTTTGTCTAAATGTCTACATTGTCTAGTATCTGTACAGAAGTCTACAGTAGTCAATGCAAAAAAATATTTTCCTTGGTGGTGTTAGCTATTCATTACATAATTTCTTTCAAATTCAACTTACTTGTTAATAGGTTTTATTGTATTTTGCCACTTTTTTCTGTGTGAGAATCCTTAATAATCTTCATTCAATATGCACTTGAAATACTTGATTCGTTTTTCTTTCAAATCATGTAACTTAAGTAAATGTTTTTAAAAGACCAAAATTAACAAGTAAACGTTAAAAATATTTTTAAAGTGACAACTGATCTGACCCTATAAACACTAATGAGGGTAACCCTTTCCTTCTCAAGCTGTCCATTTGAAGTCATGGATTGCGATCACAGGGTCAGATTCTTTCTCTAATTGTGCAGTTTTTCTTGATTTAATACAGTATATTTAATATTCAAATTTTTATGTAACTGGAACATAGTCTATATATATAAAAATATATATATATATATATAAAAACACATTCTCTCACATTATTTGAAAAATACCACCACATCCTTTGATGTGAAACCTTGGTACAGTATTTGCTAAAATGCAATCTGTGATAATAGTATCTTACCTTGTATTGGATGAATGTTTCCATAGTAGGCCAAACTACTGCATTATGTCATTAATTAATCCAATATTTTATAGTAGGAATTTTGTAAATAGAAACAATATGCTACATGCAGTTATATTACCCGCCCAATGATTTTCCTCTCTCTTGCCTAGAAGACCACAACATAAATGGTGTATTTATATTGTCCTTTTTCTCTCTTACTCCACTAACAACTGCAAACCAGCTGTCTTTATTGTGTATAATACTTAAACAGCCAGCCTGTTGTTACTTTTCAGCTTTTTTCAATATTCCATCAAGTACATATTGTTTAAATGATTAAAAACAACATTGCAAAGATATGGCTTTAAAGTCATTACAAAAAAAGCATTTCCTAACAGATTTTATTATGGCATAATCCTTTAAGCTATTTTTTTTTTTTGACTGTCAGATGAGGTTGTCAGTTAATAGATATGGGAAGCAAAAGTTTTATGGATTATTTGAAATTCACCATTTTTTGATTTTTTTTTCAGACAAATTTTTAAATGATTAAGTGAAGGCTAACTCGTCATTATGTTTTTGCTCTGAATTCTAGGAATGAGAACCTGCAGTCTTGTGATCTCTATAAGCTCATTTACAGAGCGTTAACATTCCCTAGCTTTCAAAAACGTAAACTTTGCGTTGATCTCCTGTGAATAACTTTTTCATATTCAGAACATTTAAAATACTCCTTCCAATATTTTTGTGTGTATATGTTATACTACTTTAGCCATAAAAAATAACTGCATTTTGTTTCAAACTAATTGGGTCACCGTTCTAAATTCTACTTAGTATTATCAAACCCATCAAAGGCCATTTTTAATGGGGGGAGGGAAGTCTAATGGACGCAACAAAGGATTTACATAAAATCAAATGTTTCTATTTATAAATTTAGGAAAAATGCTAATGAATTAAGTTTAAATGCTTTGTTTTGTGCATTTGATAAACTGTAAGATTCCAATTGTTTTAAGGCTAGTATAGAAGTTCAATACTGGTTTGTCCTGAAAGCAGCCTGATGGTATTTTAATATGTTGCTGACTTTGTTACAGATAATGTATGCAATCAAAGTGTATTAGTTCTACTTGACCAACTTATAGAGTGTTAAGGAATCAGTGTATTCAATGGCATTTCTGTTAAGTATTTCAGTTTTTTTTTTTTTTTTTTTTTTTTACAGTCACTCTGTTCTTGTGTGAATTTTAATGCTGTTATAATGTTAATCTTAACATTATGAAATCACACACAATATACAGCAAATCTATTATTATATTTGCTTCCAATTTCATATTCCTGGTCAAAATTACTCAATTTCTTGGATGTAATTTATTACAAAAGTTTATGTGTACTTGTGAATAGACTTGTGTTTTTCACAATTAAGAAATGTTATGTGAAAATAAATATTTATCCTAACTAATTTTCAATTTTTATTTTTATATTGCAAGACCCAGAGCACGTATGAAATGTGGCACACTTTTAAATATCTACTGTCACTTCAAAATACTTAACTATTTAAGCTCAATCTTGCAAGCTGCTGAGTTTGTGAGTGGAATCGCACTAAAACATGCCATGCTCCATCTGTATGGGCAAGTAGTGTGTAGCTGTTCACAGGGCACATATTTCAACTCTAACATTAAATATGCAGTTGGGGATAGCATATAACTGACCTGTTCTAGAAAGAGACAGGTTCTGAGTCACTGGTCGTGAGTTGGTTCCTCTTCTTGCTCTTTGGAAAGAAGATGCGGACCAGGCAGACATAGTCAAGTATTTTAAAGATCAATAGGTAAGTAAGTTTTTATAGAATTTTTATAACTAAGTGCTACAATATTTAAAGCATTCAGTAATTAATTGAACATTGGCTCAGCTACTGGCTAACCGGGGGAGTTTCTACTGTTTTCCTAAAGCCTCGTACTAAGCCTCATACCTAAACTCCATCATATTAACTAGATAGTACTCCCTCATATTAAAACCCACAGATTCCTCATCAAGCTTTGAACCAAAGAATCTAGATCTTCATCCACCTCACAACTTCAATTGTCACACGTCTGGCTTTAGCTCTATTAGTGTTTTACACAGTGTACTGTATAAGCAATTTTTGTTTATCCATTTCACATGAAAAAAACACAACAAAAAAGCAAGCATTAAGAGCCTAACTGTAGCACAAAGCTTGCTTCCTAGTGTCGGCTTTGTACATTAATGAAATTAGCTGGCTTCCTTTTGTGGCCTCAACTTAGAACTTAGCAGTCACAATGCACTTTAAAGGAAGCTGAAGCTCCTAACTCAGGGCTGTTGATTCCCAAGACAGCTGTATTCTCATATTCATTATCTACATTATTACTTGGAGCTAGGGGAGATCTATCAGAGATAACAAGCTAAACAGCCTTGAAAAAAAAAAATGGCTTCATGTTCTACCAGCAGCATAATATAGTATTTCTTCTTCCTCAACATCCCCCATTCTCCTCATGTATCTTCACACCTTTTTTTTTTTTTTTATTATTATTATTTAAGGACATGCTCCACAAACTTCCTGGATATGTTTTCCTCTTCTTCTCTATGATGTATTGGGCTTTACATTTATAGTCGCACCTCTAATAAAACTGAGTAATACCTATGTAATCACATGCTGGTATCTAATATCAAGAGGCTAAGCATTAGATAATCATGTCACACTTATGTCACGTAAAACAAACCAAATACCTTTAAGAAAAGCAGAAAATTCACTCTAAATTGTTACCAAAATTAACGTATTTATTTGTGTTAAAATATAGGAGCTAATTTCTGGAGCAGGGTATCCAATTATACAGAATACACATCCTTTTATAACTTAATGACCTCCTTATTTTAAGGCAGCACAGCTTGTTGTAGAAGTTGGTTTACATCTTTTCTCCGTTTGTGAAATTTAAGAAAATATAAATCTTATCTTCAGATGGAAGTTTTGAGACTAAAACAGAATTTTAGTGGTAGGCTGCAAGGAAAAGCAGGTTTTCTAAATAGCACATTCATATGAGAGTTCTAGTCCAGTCCTTGCTTTAACTTCTGAATTGCATTTGAATGTTTTGTATTTGAGTCTCAATATATTCTGCTCACTAGTAAATAGAAAACTAAAAAAAGATAGAATTTCTGACCCACAGAGGAACAATAATGGGTTCCTAGAGTCCCTAGGTAAGAGTTCACCAGTGCATATTCATATAGTACCAGTCTTTTATCATAAAATAAACTCACATCACAGTATTAGGTTAGGAAGCAAAATGCAGTACAATGAGTATTATTCAGAGTCTTTGCTGAGTGTTAGTTCCATGCTTTCTTTACAGGACTCAAAACAGTTGTCATCGAAGAGACTACAGAGAAAAATTAAGGCACTAAGATAGGTGTTACATATTGCATAGAAAATAACAACTTTGCAGGATTCCTAGGACTATATCTAAAAGTCACTGATCAAAATTAGGTAGTTTCTGAAAAAAATCTAATTAAGGGTTCATCAATATTTTCATAGAAATAATCACTTTCTTTTAATTTTAAATTCCAGTGGAAAGAAATATCTCTCCATAGAAATGTAACTAATTATCAGTAGTATTCTTAAACTAACTGATCAGTTCAGTTGCTCTGTGGAGTTATTTTCAATATTTGTTACACCAAACTAGCAACTGGACTGTTTCCCTTTTAGACCTAAAAAACACTAATGCAAAGCAAGTGTTATGCTTTTCAAGTTTCACAACATATACACACATTGATGGCATTAGTGACCTGATTAAACACAATTGATAAAAATGCAATAGTTGCCTGGCAACAGAAATCATCCTAAAGATTAGCATTTCACAGAGTACACAGGTATCCAGGAGTGAGTTCACCTCTACCTCCATCTTCATTCATAGTTTATACTGGCTCGGCATACACTGAGCTAAAGAGTTTTCTGGAGAAGAACCATCACCAACAGCCCAAATGCTGGTGCTGGTCCTGTGCTAAAGCAATGAAAAACACTGCTTTATGAAATGGCTCATATGGGTATAAATATGCTTATGTGCTTGACCGGTAATGGAATGGTCCTTGTCCGTGTACCACTGTGGGAGAGAAAAAATACAGAGAATGTTAGCCCTTGCCACAGCCAAATCCCTAATGAGACATGACAAAGATACATGCAGACATTTAAAAATCAGCTCAGAGCAAGGCTAGCTCAGCATGAACATAAGGATAGGCTGATGGTAGAGTGCTGCTGTGTTACTCCTGTCATTGCTTTGCGTACACAAGGTCAGCCATCTATACATGCAGTAACCCTGCAAAGCGTGAGGTGTGCACGTGGCGTGTCCCCACGCAGGCTGGCACAGCTGCCCAGCCTGAGCTCAGCCCGAGCTGAGCTGAGCACTAGCAGAGCTCGACACCCCTCCTGGAGCGCCGCAGCACGGGCACAGGGGCGGCCTCCTGTGCAGCTCTGCTCCCAAGAGCTGGACGAGAAGCAGCACCTGAGGCTGACGTCTTCCATGCACAAAGCTAGAAGAGGCAACTAATGCCTCCTTGCTCTTACACGTTCCAGTAAAGAAACACCAACATTCACAGACCACTTCTCTTAGGATAAATACTAGGCTTAGCTGAGGCTAAGCAGTCTTCTTAAACCTTATTGTAGTGTGAATGCATATGTGAAGCTTGGCTGTTTGACAACACAGAAAAAAATAACAAAATAAAAGATGAGGTGAAGTGGGTCAAATACAAGAAAAAGATGTATATTTTTTTTTCTTGTACAGAAGGTAAATGCAGAGTTATGTTAAAAGTTTCAGTTACTGAACATGAAATGCAAACGTGAACTTTGGATCAACAAAAGCAAACAAAAAAAGAACTGTACCATTGCCTGAAAATCCACCTCAGCATCAACAAGAGCTTTGGAAATCTGTGCTGCTTGCTGAAAGTGAACATTATCTGAAAAAATAGAAGAGAGGTAAACAAAAATTGGTTCTGTACTACTCTGGGGGAAAAAAAGCAAAGCAATGATCACACAAGACTCCTCAGCACTGCTGATTGAAACCACAAATTAGTTGTAGCAAGCAGTATTATTTTTATTGACGTAGCTTTAACAGCCTTGCCCCTTCATGCTTTTGTTTTGTCAGTAGTAGAATTGCGAACCTGTCTGTAATACTAAAATGTCTAATTAACTGCAACTCACCATCTGCTGTTCCATGAATAAGGAGATAGTCAACTTGCTTGAAATTTTCAGCTCTGGCCATTACAGTTGAACTCTGAAATTAAAGTTTAAAAAAAAAAAAAAAAAAAAAAAAAGTGCTATTTGTTAGAAGACAAGTGACTTTCATTCCTCTTGACACAGTTGGGGATCCTTTGGATGAAAGGCAACAACCTCTTTCCCCCTGCCACAAACTAGCATGTTCACATATCCAGCAGCATTGTGCTGGCACTCAGACTGTTCTGCACCGGGCTGGAGCGACTACCAAGGGCTGTCTGCAAAATAACTAGTAATTCCAGAGGGGAAGAGTTTAGTGAGCGAGCTACACATTTAATGCATTGCTAACATGTTTGGTGCCTGCAGCACAAAACTTGCCGTAGGTTTCCTCTGCTACCCAGCAGACACTTTTTTTTTTAAAAAAAAAAAAAAAAAAAAAAAAAGTTGCTATGGCAACTGTGCCTCCTATGATAGCAGAGAGCTGATATTACAGAGGCTACATGCATTATTTTCCCCACCTACATATACACTACAATCTACCTATACATAAATAATGGAACTTGTGATTCATCATTCTCAAGTAAAAAGGGCTGAGAAGGGGTTTAAGGCAATGCTGTCCCTCAAATATGATGCTGAAATGCCTGGGAGGAGAAAAAAAAAAAAAAAAACACACACAACACTAATCCAAACCTATAAATAGAAGCCAAATGGCACACTGGGACTGAAACAACATTATGCTGAAAAAAAAAAAAAAAAAAAAAAAAAAAAAAAAAAAACACGCCCAGCAACTAAGGTTAAAAAAAAATTTAAAACACTGTATTAGCATACTCACTGTAACACAGTAATCCCCTCACCTAATACAATGACCAGGTACTAAAGAATGAGGAAAATAAAGAGTTGTAAAGACCACCCTGCATTTGGGCAAGGAAAGGGCATATGGTCATGCTCTGACATGAGGGTGGAAGGGCAGGGACACGCACAACCGTGTGGGCTTGGTGAGAAACCCAGCATAAGGGGGAAAAGGGATGGTGCATGGAAACTTCTAATAGCAGAAGTATGAGGTTTCTGCTGAAGATTCCTGCATTCTTGTAGATGTTTGCTGACCATTATAGCAAATAAAAGACAACACGGAAAGGAGGAAAAAGAAAAAAAAAAAAAAAAAAAGAAAAATGAGGAATGTTTTCTTCTCCCCTTGCTACTAAGGCTGTATCCTTGCACATGCATCTTTATCTTCTCTCCTTGGTCCCAAAAACCATACCACAGAAGTGTTCTGATTTCCTTGAGTAACTGCATACTCATCCAAAGTATCTTTAAAGCACATATATATTAAAACTCTTTTGTCATGGAAACTAATGTATTGCAACATTGTCATAAGTGAAATTCGTGCTTTTTGATGATTGAAACAACATTTTAAAACAAGTTCAGCAGTGGAGGGGGGAAAAAAAAAATCCAATCTGTAAAACAGTAATTTCTCTCCATTGATAAGAAAGGCTGTCGACCAATGGAAATCCCACGTAATACACGGAGATCAGTGCACAGTGGAAGCGTGACATTGTGGCCATTGAAGTATCACAGCATAAGAGCGGAGCTATTAATAGGGTGCCAAAAACTGCAGAGGGGACTTTGATTCAGCAACGAGCTCTGGTGCAGCAGCCACCCTCCAGAATGAACCTGCATGTCACGGGCCAATGACTTAAAAAAACAAACCAAAACTATACCTCGATAGTGAAATACCAGATTTTGAGTGAAACATTTTGTACGTACCCAGATTGGAACTTGGTAGATCTCCTTTTTAAACTTTCTTCCAGCAAATAAATGTGGTTGAAGGGAGCGCAAACTTTGAGCGGAAGCCTGACCTGACTAATCAGTTACACTTCTGCAAATCTGACTTTCCAAAACCATTTTTAAAAAAGCAATGTCACTGTTTCTCTTCCAAGCATTAGATGAAAATTTGTGTAAAATACTTCAGAAAGAAGATACAAAAGAAATCCTGGAAAACAATTCCTTTTCAGTGCTTCATCACATGAAATGGTTTCTGATGGGCATTCTGTACTGTGCTCTACATGTATTTAAACACAAGAAGCCCCTTCCCTAAATCCTCTTAAGGATGATACAACATTTTGATCAAAAAGGTTGCAAAACAGGGAGCAATCACAAGTTAGACACGGTTAAACCTCAAAGCAATGGCTAAACCAGCTGAAACCAAGTGGACAGCAGAATTTAACTTAATTTATTCCTTCCTTTCTGCAGTTAGACCGCAGTGACACCAGTTCTGAAAAAGGTACCACGTGCAAGTGCTAGGAATTAGGCTCTGCTGAGTGTAACTGGCTTTTCTAAAGATCACACAGCAGTCAACATTTTATCAGCACTCAACAAACAAGTTAAGGTTTGGCTGAAACTGAAGGTCTCTCTCCCTTTAGCATATTCTCAGATAATAGAACAAATGTCAAATCAGTACAAGATGGCATATTTACAAAATTGTACCCTGTTTTGCATAACCTAATGATGCAGCAGTTCTTAAGGACTGAACATTTCAAATCTGCTAGCAAAAGATTGCCAAATCAATGACTGTTTCAAACACTTGCCAAAAGCATATCAAATTCAGAGTGAACTGCAAAATAATCTTCTCGCAAGTTGAACAGTCTCTTTAGTATGCTGTATGTGGCTGCTGCATCTGACCTCTAGAGCTGCGGCCTGCTTTAGTCTCAGATCCTGTACATTAGGGACAGGCTTTCTGGGCAGACATTTTCTCTGCCCTTCAGCCTCGGATCTCTACCGATGTTTGCACAGTTCCACTGGGAGCACGTTTTCCTCTTCCTTTCACACAGCTCTAATTTTTATTACTCACAGCTACCTTAAGAGGCACTGGTCACACCTAATTAGCTGCTTAGAGGTTTGAGTTTCTGCTCCACTGGTAAATGTGAAACCTAATGTCATGATACTGCACACAAAAGCATACCCCCTGTACCACAGCTGGTTTCGTTATGGTATGTATTGACAATTATTAATAATGATCTGTGCATTAGCACGGCACCTAAGCAGCTTACGTCTGCTCCAAGACCCATTTCTTTTAAATTAGTGCACACATTGCAGAGATCATGCAACCTTCATGCTTTCAAGACAACTTTATGCCAGCTACACTAAGACAGGAAAACACACAGTGCAGCCTGCAAACCCAACAGCACAAAGTTCAAAAGAGCTTTAACAGCTTCAACTAGGAGAGCCTTTCAATACATGTTTTGCATTAGCTTGCAAAATACCAACAGGGCTCAGTTCAGAAAGTAGCCCTCATTTCCCATAAGGGCCTTGTGGGAAGTGTGACTATAACCACAAGAAAAGGGATGGGAACCAGGAAAGGCTGGACTGGGGTCAGCAAGGGGCTTCAGCAACCACAAAATCCTACCAGCTTTTCTTCTACCTCCACATGAAAAACAGCAGAGCCACTTCCTAGGTGTCACGAGGTGTCTGTGAAAAAGCAAACTCCAAATAATACATCCCTTAGAGCATGTAGGAACAAATGAGGACTTAAGGAATACTTTCCAACATCCAGAAAAAGCAGGGAAGTTTGACAATCTGATCTGTACCATTACCCCTCCTTCATCTAGCCAGCATTCTCCCCAATTAGTCCTCTGAGTAACACATTCGAAACCTTTAGCTCTTTGGTACTGGCAGTTTCAACGTGGCCATTGCCAGCAATAGATACGATGCCAAGAAAATCTGACTCCTGGCTTGAAAGGATTAAACAGTCCTCTGTTGCCATCTGCGCCGCGAAGCTGGTGAGTGACTTTGTGCACCCAGAGCGTTAACATTCGTTCTGCACGGGCGGCAGTGACTTCTATTTACTCTGCTACGGCGCAGACCCCCTGCGGCTCCCGTGCGCTACGGGAACGGGCTGGAGGGAAGGGGCGGCTGGCGCCGGACAGGCCCCCTGCGACCAAGGCGCCTGCAGTCACGGCCACCCGCTGAATTTTGACCTGGACTTCTGACACAGCAGCTGACGAAACCAGGTCACTCTAGTGATATGTCAAAGCAGACCTTTCCGTCTATGTATACTCATATATATGTTTTTTTTAAAAAACAAAAACAAAAAAACCCATGCTTTTAGCCAATACGACAGCACCCGCCTCTTTCTTGCTCCCCATAACCGTGATGTTTTAGTGCATCAAGGTACCATTCAGCCTAAGCGACCTTATAACCAATTCACCAATCAAAATAATAAAACAGAGAATGACCCATCTTGTTTGGTCTCAGTGACATCCTGATATTCGCTTGCTTTGTGAGGACCTGCATCTGGAGAAGAGAGGGGCAGCACGTCCCTATCTCCCATCCGAGGTACACAAGAACAGTTTCGTCCCACATTCCTCCGTGAAACACCAATAACCGAACACAAAGATTTCTTCAGGCTTCTTAACTTTCTCCTGTAGCCCCTGTATTTCCATCTTGATCTGAAATTTAGGAGAGAAAAAAAAAAAAAAAAAGAAAAAAAAAAAAAAAAAGCCCAGCCCTATTCCCAGCTATTTGTAACTTTGAGATGCCCCTTAGGCAACAAAAGAGGGCCAGTACACAGGACAGCAACACGACTAACTCTTCTGGCAAAAAAACCCCACCACACATTGCACGCATTGTGCTCCCAGAAAAAAAAAAAAAAAAAAAAAAAAATGCTCTTTCCTCTCTTGCTGGGCAAACATTAGTTATTTCAGGCCAAAGTTCAGAAATCCCACGTGAGGTCAAAATTCCAGCCCTAATTCTGTTGGTTTTATAGTCATCTGCAGCTTCTTCCATCTGACCACAGACAGGCTTGTCTACCCTTCACGGTTTCTTAATATTTTGGAGATTTTACTTCCCCTGAATAAAGCTTGCAGCTTCATCAAGTTCACTTCATAAAGGTCAGCAAGAACTAGAGTGCATTTTTGATAGAAATGCCGTTTAAGACAAAGCATACTTTGCCCACTAGCATATTACATGTTAAAACAAACTTGTTTCTTAGTGAATAAAATAAAACAAAATAAAACATTTTTACAGCTTGTTTTACAGTCTTCAAAGTAGCCAAATGGAACTAAATGCTACCAAAAAAAAAAAAAAAACCCACACCATACAGCAAGAAGTAACTGCTTCACTCCAAAAGCATGAGAGTAAAGTGCCTAAAAGCACAGTGCAGTGATTGTAACAGGAATGAAGAAACAAAGTTATTAAAATAATTTCTTCCTATGGGGAAGGAATCAGTAAGAGAGTGATCCAGGAAAACAAACAAACAAAACAAACCCCAAAACCATACACTTTAATAATTAAATTTAAATGAAATTTAGTGATTTCTTTCTTACATTATAGTTCTTCAGGTTATCACTCTCAATAGGAAGGCCCATGTATCGTTCCGTGTAGATTGAATCTGTAATAAAATGAACAGAATGCACTACTTAATTTTCAGTATTTCTGTCTACCTGAAATTTTATACTGTGATACAAACAATAAGAATGCATTACCATAGTGCAAAGTATAAAAAAAAACAAAAACAAAAAAAAAAAACAAAAAACAAAAACAAAAAAAACCCAAAAAGGTCCACAGTTTTCTCACAATGAGGCTTGTAGGTAATCATCATTATTCAGAATATTTAACATTGCTGTTGCCATGGACACCTGAATGCTGAATATTAATAAAGTACTTAGTGTCAATGTCACCTTATTGTTATTCTGTCAGTAATTCCATGAAAACTGCAGAAAATCTTGCAATAAATAATGGGTGTTTTTTAAACTACCAGAAAATTTACCGTGTGGAGTTAGGAACGGATTAGGACTCATCTGAGCTCTGTTTTTTGTAATTAAAATTCAGTATCTCAAATTTTCCACAGATTTCAGTGTGATATAGTATTGCTTCTGCAGATTTGCTGCCCTCTTAGTATCCATACAAACAAATACTCCGTCATTTGGTTATAATGCCCATTTGACCATCTATCAGTGCTGTCGCACACTGTGCTGTAGTGTTGAGCATGTGTGCCCGCATTACTCTTCTTTAACTAACCAATTAAAAGTAGAATTTTAGAGATATTCTCTGCCATAATGCAATAGTCCCAACCAAAACATTATGAAAACATCCCTACAGCCTCAGCTCACCCATACTAATACCTGGCAGCACGATTTGATTACATAGCCTCAAGTGCTAGATGCAGAATGAAAAATTATGCCTTATTTAGAAAAATATTTCCCGGAAGTTCTTTTCTTTGACTGCTTTAGGAGAAATCTAAACCAAAAAAGTTAAAATTATACAACTACATTATAGGGTTTTCTTTTTTTTCAACTGGGAAGAGGTCCCCTATAACTGTATTTGTAGCCTCATGAACTACCTTATACACTATAGTAATGTTGAAGCATGTGCAGACTTGCCCAATTGTTCAGAAATTAGTTTTTAATCACACTGTGATATTCTTATGATAGAATTTATAAAATCCAAATTTTAGACTCTAAAAGAATATGGAAATAATAGAAAATAGAAATAAGCAAAGAAACATTTTAAGGAAGCAAAGACTAATACCAATGAATTTCTGACATTTTCTGATGGTCACAGCACCTCAGGACGCTTGGCAGCTTTGGAAGGCAAATACAGATATTTGCATTATAATAATAGTATAACTATTACAATAATTTCACATTCATTAAAGGCTAAAAAGATTATCTGTAATTGTGCTTTTGACTTTTTAAAATGAGAAATAAGATGTAGGGAATTTGTTGAGTTCTGAAATACAATATCTACGAGTTCATCAAAACAGACCAAACAGCATTTACGTGGTATCTAGTAGCTAATCAAAGTTCTCCACTCTGAATCAACACTTTGCAGCGTGTGCACTGCAAGACATATGGGGCCCCCTGGGAGGAGGAAGCCATCACGTACCATAGTATTGCCAGCGTGACACGGGGGCAACTGCTATTCCGCACTTGAACACTCCGCTTCCCGAGCCAAGCACCATGGAGGTCACGTATCCCCCATAAGACTGAAAAGAAAACATTGCTGTTATTTTAGTCAGAAGGAAAAGGATGGGGCCCATCTGCTGAAACTGTTCACCAGACATTCACAGGCTTGGCATTTTTCACATTAATGAAGCTCATGCTGAATTCGGGTCAGATCTCGCGCCGCCGGCTCAGTGGGGAACGTGGCACCACCGCGCGTGGCAGCTGCGGCTCTGCCGAGCGAGGGGAGCGAACTCGTCTGGGCCGCGACTTGGCTCTGCGCGACCGGGCTGGGGGCAACTGCAGGCACCAGAAACTTCAGCAGGAGGCCAAAGTCCCTGCCGGGAAATGCATCCCCTCCTGGTGCCGCCGGGGGTGGCCAGAGCTTGGGCCCATGACGCGCCAGCTGCCGAGCTGCACCAGAGTATCGGGAAGCGGCGCAGCTCCCACTTGCTCCCCACTTGCCACCTCTCCTGCCGAGGGGCAGGAGCAAAACGGTGCTTGCAGAGCGAGGCTTCCTCAGGGGTGCCCGGGGCAGGATCTGTACCGCAAAACCTGCGTGCTGCACATACCAGCTTCACCCCACGCTCTCGCCCCACAGACAGGCAGACCAGTACAGACCATGCTGGTGTGTCCAGCCTGCAGGGCACCTAAGCAACGCCACCGGCTGCCCAAACAACTGCCCTCGCCACGGTGAGGGGGGTTATTTTGGGAAACACGCCCGCTCACTCAAAGACACAAGCAATTTTTGGATGCTGTTCATATCTTGAAATTGGACTGCAGACAACTGGAACTTGGTCCTTGTTCACATCTCTAAGGTTTTCTTCAACTCTTATGTCCACCCGATGAGATCGGCAAGATAGCGCGCGTACTTAGGGATTAAGCCCACGTATGAATACTCTGCCTAATCTGGCCTTAGTAAGGATCACTGCCAAAGCTGCCACAAGCAAAATTGAGGTGCTTGGTGAGCAGCTGACAACTGGAGAAGTGGGAGAAATTACTCTTGCCCATAGGTTTGGTATACTGGCGAGCATAAAATGAACTAACGAACACATATTTGATTTTTTTCTTTCATTAGATCATCTTGTACTTGAGAACCTGCCAGTAGCCTTTTAAATTAACTGCCTTAGTAGTGCTGTCTTATGTTTCAAAAGCTCCTGAATACTTGCAAAAGAGCAGTGTTTCTGTGCACACAGGAACTTGCTTGATGGCCTTCAGCAGTTCAGTTAGGGATGTTGGCCGGACCCCAGGGGTTTGGCACACCAAACCCTCAGGTACGGCACAAATGAGCAGGCAACACAATAACTAGTTGTTATAATTCAATAATAAGCCAGCCGAACTACTTTTGAGTACTTACCCAACCCCAAATGGCTATTCTGTTCTTATCAACAAAGCCCATTTCAGAAAATTTTCTAAAAGCAAACAGAGTAGTTAAATGCTTAATGGATTGCAGATATCTGCTCCTGTTTTCCATCACATAGGCCTTTTTCTATTGTATAAATAAGCATGTGCAAGTCATCAGTGACTGCTTATAACAAAATGCAGTGCTTCATACACATCTTTAAAACAATTCAGAAAAATACACGTGAACGTGAAAAACAAACAAACAAAAACACTTAAGAAGTTCTGCCAAGAATCTCTATTCATATACTTGACATTTGTATCATCTGTGGGAAATCAGTTAGATTCCCCTCGCTCCACACCCTTAAGTAGATAGCAATTAAATTTTGACAGTAAGGGACAGACTAGCAGCTGAACATCCAGTCAGGGTTTAACAAATAGATTCTGAAGCACCACTAGGACATTACTTCTGGGTAGTTTAGCACAGATAAATAACTGTCAAATCAGGACCCTGCAAAACAAGGAGTAATACTTTCATTCACAAATTGTTTGGTGGCATCTCTTTATGGCAATGTGCTGAAGCTATCAGCTTTATAGACCTAAGGCTACAGTAAATTTGTTTTTAAACCACTAATTCCCTCTTTTTAAGCATAATTATTGGTACATAAATGACACTCTTCAACATATAATGTAGAATTTAGCTATATTTTTGCCAGTAATTTCACAGTAACCATTCAAAACCTCCACGTCTGTTGACCATTTCACAGCACCTCACCTGGCTGCTGCTATCTGATCTTCCACTTCATACGTTCCTAATCTTCGGTTTATTGCGTGCATGATTTTATCCCCCTGGTAGCCACTTCCTCTGCCATCAAAGCTTGCCACAATGATCTGCTCCGTGCTCACAAGGTAAGTAGCCCAGTCGATCCGGAAGGCATAATTCACTTTTTGACTACAGGGTCCTGCATACCTGAGTGAAAATGCATACTTGGATGAAAATGCCTGTGTTGATCAGCATCTTCAAAAAAGTAGGCCAGATTTTAGGTAGGAAAGTTACTGCTTTCTGCTGTAATAAGAAGTTATTACATTTTTATATGGCATCATCATTATGGCTGCTTGACCAGCTTATAAAGTAAAATAAGCCTCAAAGCCAAATCTCCTCTACAAGTCTGTACCCTCCAGGGGTAGGGCAAGTACTGATGAGATCCACCATGCCAACACAGTCCCTCATCTCACATATATTGACGATGAAAGTACATTACTGACTTGCAATCTCATTGCAATTTCAATTTCTAGTGAATTTTAAATCTGGAAAAAGAGGTATGATAATGCTTACATCTGTATTTTTACAGCAAATACACTCTATACCCGCTTTACTGCCACAAGCAAATACACCCTTATTAAGCATTACCTCATCTTCGGGTACAGGAATCTATGACTCACTGGGATACACCTTTTTTTTATTTATTTTTTTTAAATTCTCTCTTAAAATTACTTTAAGAAGTAATTAGAAAACATGCCGGCTTTGTATTTCCTGATGTTATTAGGAGCATTTGAAGTAGATGAAAGTGATTATTAACACAACATTGCCATGTAACTTGGAAGACTTACACATCAATAAGCAGAGGGTACTTCTTTGATGAATCAAAATGGGGAGGCACAATCATTTGATACCAGAGGTCTAAAAGGGAAAAGAGCTTGACTTAGTTCCAGTGAAATAACTCAATATGTATTGCAATTCACATAAAACATATTTAAATTATGCCTAATAACTAAAAATAATTTCATCTGAAAGACAGATACTAATAAATATTCCTACTTCATCTAACTCTTAAAAAAATATTTTATAGCAAAGTTAAAGTCTGAAACTAGGAAAAATCAAAATAATAATAATGAAATTTGATGACTCAACATGTTGTCTTGTAGCATTCTGCAACATAAGCTTGGAAAACTTGGTTAGTCTTTACAGAGATCTGTATTAGCTTAGAAAAATTTATCTAGGCAATTTTTTTTTCCATTTCTAAAACTAAGTTCCACATATCACACACACACAGGTAGGCTGTGCATAAGTATTTGTAAAGTCTCCCAGAAACACATCCAAATATTTGTTATTTCTCAGATAACAGTGTTTCCTGTTCCACCCATATTACTCGGTCTACCAAAACTGGCTGGCAGCCACCCAAGCACTAAGTGCAGACCACAGGTGAGTTCTGCCACCCAACCGTCCTGATTGTTCACTCCAAAATTTTCAAAGAACGGATGCTGCAAAGGAAGCATAAAACAATGCTGACAGCCTGTGCTGAAGTAATGGCTAAAGTTTTACAGAAATCTGTTCGGCCATGAATACGAACCATATTAAACATGTGCTCCTCAGCACTGAACAACTATGATTCTAAACCTGAACACATGAGTATTTTTCTTTCCCTGCCCCACCCCATCAACATCTGTGTACCATATAATTATAGGTATGGATTTCTGCTTTGACAAGCACATACATGAATTTTCAAGACTTGTAGCTTGAAGCAGGACTACATAAATGGATTTACTTCTGTTTGTGACATGAAAAATAGATTCCCCTTACCCAAAAGCTTTTAACCAGAAGAGATGAAGTAGTAAGAACAAAGAGGAATAAAAAGATGAGTACACAACTGATAGCATGAAGAGCATCTTTAAACCTCCAACTCGCATGGAAGATTTCATCTTTAGCCCTAGTAAAAATGTGACTAAAATAAAAGACAGAAAACACAAGGGTAAAGATAGTCATTATATAAGATAAACAGTGTAAGGAGAGAGGCATCAAACAGAACAGATAACAGCAGCAGAAGGAATACAATGCAGGTTGCAGGTAAATAAAATTTCATTAAGAATATTCTTTCATTTCATCAAGAAAGAGAAAGTATGTCTTTAAGAGAAAGGCTAATAGCAAAAACGATAGTAAGAACAGTTCAGACAGTTATTGGGCCTATTACTCCTGACCTGCATCTACCTGAGGTTCCTCAAGCTAGGAACACTTCAAAAAAAGCTTCCGTACCTTGATGCACAAAATCAGCTGAACAGGGTTAGCAAAGCATTAAGCAAGCAGTTGATTTACTAATATTTTGCTCTAATTTGCCACTCAGATGTACTCAGTTGTTAAGCATGAACATACTTTTAAGGATGTGACTATTCAACAGTATATATTTTCATATAGAAAATCATAAGTGGTCCTGTGGAAAGGAAGCCTAAATGATTTTACCAACAAATTTTAGATCATAATTGTTTCTTTCTTCCGCTATCAATGTCTAGCCAAAAATGTAATTGTCCTTGTAAGTTAAGATTGATTTGATGAGCTTTGTGCCCCCCCTACTTTTCCCCTTTCCCTCTTCTGTTTTACAAGTAATTAACAAAGAAGCTAAAGAACACATGATCATCATGAAAAACACCAAGATAACACTACGGAAAAACAGAAGACCTCAAAGCACTCAGGAAAATGACAATAGAAGGGTAAACCATGCCTTTAAACTTACCATATTCACCTATATTAATGGTGCCATACATTTTTGAAGGCATTTGAATATCTTTCAATGAGTTGTCCAATTCAGTATTATTTTCCAAATATCTGATGACTGAAAGAGAGAGTTGATAAAAGTCTAGGATTAATTTGGAATACATTAATCTTTTACAATAGTAACCAGTTTAAAAATTCACCCTGAGGCAACTTATGCTGCACTCTGTTTTTCCTTATCCTTTCAATGTTTATGGTTATAGCTTTCCTTAATAATTTTTAAAGTTAGTTTCCGCAATTTCCAACTAAATGCAATTTCACAAAAGCTGAAGAATTATCCAGCAAGAGACATACATTACTCACTGTTTTCTAACACAAAGTAAAATAATGTTAAATAAAACATGAATAAGTGTACACTGAGCTACATTGCTTATCTGTCTGGTTACCCAAAATAGAATATGTGAAATTAAAGTTAGCCTTTAAAACTGACATGTTTTAACTACTGTACTAAGCAGTGAGAACAAAATTAAATTAAATCTACAGTGCAAGTTCTGGCTTGATACAAATGATATTTTTAGACAATCCCATACCATTATCATCGCTGCTTCTGTGCAAAGTAGACATGGGCAGTCCAGGGCCTGTTAAAGAACAAAATATTCATGTTTGCATGCTGTCTCACAGCAAGACCCTTGAAGAGTAATGGGAAGCGGGTGATTTAAAAAGGTCCAGAACCGATTTCCACCTGGTCTGCACATACGGAGTTTAAGTCAGTAAGGCTTGAGCTGACCAGACAACATACAATAATCAAACTTCCTTGCAGACAAACTATTTGACTATGAGGTACTGAAGAATTAAACTTCTGCTCTTTAACAAGGTCTACCAATCCACTGTGGGCCATGGTTTGCAAATTGCCTTCTTAAAGCAGTCACCAAGACTACAGCAGTCCTCTTCTACAGATCACTTTTACAATCTGATGGAATGATTCCTTCTCTGGCATCTGCCTGAGTTTCTATCCCACAGATCATGTAAGACCATAGCATCTTCAAAACACTATTTATTTCAGGTTTAAGAGAAATACCAGAGAATGCTACATTTTCACCTCCTCCAATTAGTTTAGCCTTTGCTCTATCTAGCACAAATGCTCAGAGGTCAAAAACTCATAATGCAATCCTAATGCTTCACGTACCATTACATTCATTAGGTTCTTCGAATGATGCTACCAGTTATAATTTAATACTCATGCACGAAAAGATTCCCTTTATCCAGCCTACTGCTTGCCTTACTCCCAGGAGATCCTCTAAATCCTTCTACAGATGACACAGCTTGCCATGTACAGCATATTCCCTCAAACAGTACGTTTACGTGTAACGCTATATATATATATATACATATATATATATATATATATATAAGGGAACAGCATAGGAGAAAAACAAGTCTTCCTACATCACTTTACCAATGATTTCCAACCTGCTACACTGCTACATTTGGAACAGAAACTTCTTTCCATTATCCCTCTCTGAAGTAAGTAGATCATACCCACTTGGTCTCAGCACAATTGCAACAATGGCAGCACAGCTTGCTGGATGTAATGGCACTGTTCAACCTGCTCTGAAGTAGCAGCAGGCTACAGCCTTTTTTAGCACATCCTAAATGGCATTTAATTACAAGAGCAGCTCTTGAGGAGGTTCAGATCTGCAAGAGGGGTACGCTTTGTTACCCCTCTGAGGTCCATTCAGAGAGGGCTATCATTTTTATTTCTTGTAATTTTTGTCAAGGTGATTTTGAGTTTGTGTAGGTGTATGTTTTTCTGCTGTTGATTCATATATCCAAAGATACCAACACATATCATTGCTATGCAGTGCATATCAGGATCCTGATGAAGAGAATTTCACCAAACTAAGCAGAAAGTCACGTTTATATCAAATTAATTCAAGACATACTCACCATAACAATTCAGTTGATAATATTGTGCATCTTTGCTGAAGGACACAGAATAATACTGGCATCTTTCTTTATCCAGATCACAGCTCACACATTTAGGTGAACTTGGACTGTTTTCCAAAAGCACTCTGCAAAGTGGACGAGTTTCATTTCAGAGATGAAAGCTGTTTTTTTTTTTTTTGTTTTTTTTTTTCTCTCTCTCTTTTAAACTATGCTGAACAAATGTATGCTTTTAAAAAAAAGATAAGATGGCCAAATGAAATAAGATAAAATTCAAGAGTGGAATTGATTTAAATAGCCAAGAAAGTAGACTTCAAAATTTTGAATTAAATTAATGTGGGAATACTTCACTATTTTCACAGCTCACACTCCTAAAATGATTACATATCCCATATAGGGCTCCATGCTTGACTTAGAACATCTTTTCCAATCTTACTTTCCAATACTTTCTATTTCGGTAACAAATATTTTACTCATATGGCATAATAAACATCTTACTTATAAAGGTTTCTTCCTCCTGGCTTTCCACCATTTTCATTGCTGATGTAATATCTATAAAAACAAAACTTATGGTTTATGTGAAGATATTTACAGTACATTACACTATTTAAAGGATTATCTTACATGTTTAGGTGATATTTTTAATAATAAATGACACCCTTGCCCCCTACTGCTTCTCTGTTTGCTTAGGCTCTTGTCACAAGTCCTCCTAGGAGGAACAAATAACTTAATCACAATACTTACAAAAAATTACTGGTTACAGCTGCTATGCTGGTTACTTCCCATTTTCCTTGAGTAATAGGTATTGGAGCCTGGAGGGGAGGGGGAAAAAAAAAAAAAAAAAAAAGACAGGGTAAAAAGTAGAAGGTAAAAGTCCATGCTGACTAGGAGAAATACAAGTCAGCACTGACTGTCCTGCAACTTGTTACTTACCTGGGAGCCGTTTATATAATGGATGTGCTTGTAAGCTTCTGCATTGCTGAAGACTTTGTAGTAGCTGGCATTGTCAGGTGCAAAGTAAGGGTCAGATGGCTGAAACTTGAACACAAGAGACCTGTCTTTTAAGGCAAACAAAAAAATCCTCCAAACCAGAATGATTAATTTGGATTTTAATAGTAGAACAGAAATTTCAATACTTCAACCAAGGTATCATTACACATATTGCAAAGTTTTGTCTGGTGATATAGCAGTTAGAACCTATAGCCACTACAAGAGAAGTGAGCATATTTTTGCTTATGAGTAGGTGATTTCAAAATGCTAGGGAATCCGAACTGGAATGTTCTCATGAAGAAACTATCTCACGAAGAATCTATCCATCTATCAATTGGGACTGATGGAAATGAACATATTCCTCCTACTGACTGTCTTTTACATGTGTTCCTGTGGCACAGAGAAAAACAGAAGAATGAAATTGATCCAAATGAAAGAGAAGTTATTTCTGCGAAATATGCCCAAAATATCTAAACATCCATTCCAGTTCACACAATGCAATGTCTCTGCTATGATACCCACTTCTGAAATGAAAAAAATAAAAAAATAAAAAATAATAATAATTAAAAAAACCTAAGAAGCAGAAAGTTCCTTGCCTCCAGAATGCAATGACAAACTTGAGTCCCTCTAGTCCTCACGCTCCTGATAACCACTGCTACTTCATGGTAATATATATATATATTTCTCCAATAAAACAACATGACAAATATTTTGCTAGCCTCTCCCCCATCACAATCTTGCTTCTTTTCTAAGTGTGATTTTCCTTTGACCCAGCTGCAGTGCTCTAATGTAGCTCATGACCAGCTTATGCAGTGACACAGAGGATGCAAAGTCCTGGATAGTCTAAATTCACAGCTACTTCCCCTCTTTTTTGGGGCTGAGGATTGTACATCTTCACACACATACACACATTTACATCTATACCTCATGTGAATATATATACAATTGCTTATATGCACATACACAAGCATCCCTGCTCATTCAAGTCTCATTTTTATCTCTAAGCAGCCAAGAGCAACAGAAATAAATAATGATACTACTCCCTCCCCTTCAATCTTCACTTTTCCAACCAATTTTCAGACCCAAGGCTTATACACTGATTGCCTTTATCTCCCAACAGCTCCTAAGATGTGGGTTGTCTCTTTAAAAGAAAGAAAAAACCCAACAACCTAGTTTAATGGCACAGGCTCACATTTTGCCCTCTCATTTTGCACAACTGTTTACAAAGTCTGCAGCTTGATCATCACATTGTCTAATTGTGAAGCCTTTGCTGCAGAGAAGCAAAATGTGTCAGCGTTAAGGCCTTCCTTTCCATATCAAATTTGACAGCAGGTGGGTTGATCTCTCATCTTCATACTGCGGATGATTTCATCCCTGCTGTTGCCTCTCTCTTTGCATTTCTTTAAACTTTCATTTTTGACTTCAAAAGTGAATTAGTGACTAAAGCATAATCGGCGCGTGGAAAATGCGGGAGTGGAAAGTGTACTGTGTGTTCTCATCAAAAACTCTAGAACTCACTTCTCCCTCCAAGCCTGAACTTTTGAATCTCTGCCTCACTTCCCCCAGATCTTCTGTGTAGTTCATTAGGTGCCTACTCCCTACCATGCACAACGGGACTGAAAAGCACTTCGGAAAAGATCATGCAGGGAACAGTGACTGGGTCAGAAGAAGTGTATAAACATTTCCACCTAGCCAGTTACATGCCGCTTGTCTCCAGTTCGCGCCAATGGATATTTTGGAATGGGGAGAAAAAAAAACAAACAAACAAAACTACAAAAAAACAGAAGAATCTTTTTTTGCAACTTGAACCGCTAAAAAAGGCTTTTCAGCTCTGCACAACTCCTTCAATTTAATTCAAAAGTTCTAGAATACACTTCTTAATACATTTCATTCCCTGATCAGTCTGATGGTGGCAGAAACGTTGGAGAGCAGCCAAATCAGCAGAGCTGACAACTCCAATCCAAAGAACCTTCTGAACGCTGCTCCCCTGCCTTTCCCCGCCACTACCACGGCCATGGGCTGGAGTTACGAAGGGGCCTGGCAGGAGCTCGGTGCTTTGGGCTACGCCAAGCCTGATGTGCAGGTCAGGGAGGGCACCCAGCTCCAGCCTATGCCCCACCGCAGCCGAACCCGGAGCGTTCAGAGCCATAGAACTCAAAAAGTGCATGCTAGGAGCGCAGATGTGCAGCCCGTTGAGACCAAAAACATATCTGCACACAAGATCATTATGGCAGGAAAGAAGTTCATATGAAAGTGCCTCAAATACCACTGTGTTATTTAACTGAACACTCACGGTGCCAATCCAGCCAGTTTTGCTTTCTTCCGTACGTTGTTTCTCCTGAGAAATAAAAAACAAACAATCCCACAATAATTATGCTTATTTCATATCAGTTTGTGTTTCTGCAAAGAGAAACACAGGGAGGTACTAGAGTAGTACCTTCCCAGTTTCATTGTTTCGCCTCATTTTTCTTACCATTGGACATGTCCAACTTGCAGTGGCTCTTGCAAAGTCACAGACTGCGAGAACTGAAAAATTCTGAATTCTTCTGAGCCACTGCAGACAGATCCTTTCATCTGTCACCCATGTTACAACACTTAAATAGTGATCCCTGAAAATAGCAAAAACTGTTAAGATATTTAAAATTCTCTCTATATTAATGTACTATGCAATTCAGTGATTTACTAAATGAGACTCATTCATTTTTTTTTGCTTTTTCACAGAGAAATATTGAGGAAAACCTAATTATGCTTTTCTGCTTGTCCGTTTTTTTTGCTGCTTGGTAATTTTCATTCATAGAGTAAAGATTTAGATTGTTTGTGCATATCTACATCCAGAAAAGCTGCAATTAAATACTAACTGCTAGACATCTCTCCTCTGACATACGAAACAACAGGTATTCAAGACTGTGCCATGAACCTTCTACTGGCTGCATCTTAATGTTAAGATGAGTGGATCTTGTATTTTGGAATTTGATCCACTTCTATGAAATTGGTAGCTTCTAAGCATTTTTTTTTTCTGAGGGATATACAGCTTGGTTCAGTTTAGTACTTCTATTAGTCAGAATGCAGGGAGAAAGCCTACCAAAAACAACATTACTATTTTAATTTTTACCTTTCTCTTCAGAATGCTAACTAATTGACAAGATGAATAAAAATATCTAAAAAAAAAAAAACCCTGTAAAAATATGATTTTCATGAATATTCCTGTATATGATTTTTTTTTAAAAGGCATCACATAAAAATTTAGTGGTTTTGTTTACCACTACGATCTGTTAGATGTACTCATCTTATTTTAGATGTCTCCTATCTCTTAGAAGCCTTATGAACTAAAATAAAACAAAGCTCCCCTCTAAAGCAAATCTACATTTTTAACCGGAATTTGCACAATTGACTTAGTTCCAAGTTCATGTTCCCTTTTTTCCCCAATGTTAGTTAACAAAAACACATGCGAAGTTTTGGTAAGTGAATATCTTGTTCATAAAATGGGGTGAGGGGTGGGGGGCAGAAACAGAAAAAAAACACTACAATTAGTGTGGATTGATTAAAAATACATGCCAACTGGTTACCGACCACTTTCAGGTTTATTTCTAGACTGCAGTTCAGAAAATATGTTCCATAAAGGTCTATTTTTGCACTCATGTTTAACTGGAGAGTTGGTAGGACATTTAATATTGCTGTCGCCTCTGGTTTCAAACCGTGTAATTTAGACCTATTGAACAAAAAAAAAAAAAAAAAAAAAAAAAAAAAAAAAACACACCCAAACAACAACCACCACCACTCTGAAGGGACTTGTTCGTAAAAACAAAACAAAAAACCCACTGTTCTTCACGTCCCTCTAATAGTAGTATCATTTGCTTTGTAAAAGGGGAAATAGCCCTGCAGTTTTCCACAAAGTGAAAGAAGTTAGTAGTAGAAAGTATAAGCATCAGACAGAATGGATAGTTCAAAAATAAAGGATCATTTATAGCATAATATATATTTTAAAGTTATTGCAGAAGATAGAATGTCCCTTCAGCTTTTTATTTTTAGTGGTTTTTCAGTTTAAGAGTTGCAATTAACTCAAAATATATATTAGAGCAGTTCTTCATTGCCCTTCCTTATTTTCTGCTGAGGAAGATATTCCTACAAATATTTTGCACGCTCTGTACTCTGAAGACTTATTATTTTTAGGACAGATCATTTCAGACAAGAAGCATACATTGCCTTCAAGTTTAATCTATCATTTTAACTGGGAAAATAGTGCTGCTGCAGATTTTAGCACCTTTCATATACAAAACAGCAAAACCTTTCCTCTGACAAAAGATGTATTTTTTCATAGTTATTAATTGCTAAGGCCTATCTTTTTGCTTGGCTCTCAAGAAGAGGCAGTGTAGGAAGAGCTTCCTTGCATGATTTTAACATCATGGCTGAACCCTCCTGCTTCAGAGGATGCAGCTGCTCTGCCACAGCCTTCGCCCTGTGTCTGCTCTTGTGCCCGGGACAGCCGAACCGGCCGTCCAAAGACCCAGAGCCAGACCCATGTGCTCCCCTGCAAGTGCCGTGCCAGGGCCGCTCTGGGTCCGGACAGCTCCACGTGCAAGAGGCAGCTACTGGCAGGTACAGTGTCTCCTGGAGGTCCCACTGGGACGGGTGACATCAATGCCTCCAGGCTATCCTTACTTGAGTCTGACTCAGAATTTCTTTCCAAGGAAGCAAAAACGGACTTTTCCACCAAGAAAGTTAGTATTTCCTATCATACAGCAGTGGGTGATGCAAATATTCAATATTTTGAACTTCTGTGAGCAAAACTATACAGCAACAGCATTGCATTTTCTTATTCTTGAGATCTTTCTCTTCTGCAAGAAGTCTGGACACAGGCAGGACAAGGGAAGCGTCACCTGCACCCTCCTAGAACACCACTATTTAACTATAGCAGTCAGGAAAGGGTGAAAAGGAGGTTTAAGGCTTCATTTTCATCATTCAAGACTTAATATATTTTTGCATTAATACTGATTCATATAGTATTACATTCATTTAAAAATGGATTAAGTTGATATACATCCAGCCTGTGTTATGCAGATATTAGGAAGTATATGAAAGTTATTCTCCCCAGGTTACAAAGAAACATTGTTCTGCTTCATTTGTTCTTAGCAAAAGATAGAATATAACTCAAAGATGACAGATATCCCAGCTAGAATCCTTATGTAAAATGCTTATAATTCAGATGTACTGAAATTCTGGAGGAAAACAAATAAACAAAACAAAAAAAGTATTCAGCAGCTACACTACATCAAGTTATTACAGTGTTACTGTAGAGCTAAAATAAAGAATAACATGTAAAAACTTGTGGATCCGGGTTAGTAAAGAAATATTACTCATAGTGTGCTGAGCGTTGCAATAGGATACTGCATCTCCTCCAAATGCCGCTTTTTGGACAGCCATTACAAAAAGCTGTTTTATTCAGCAACTAACAAACTCAGCTTTTTCTGAATATCATCAGTATAACCTGTTTATCCATACCCTGCATCTTTTCGTAAGGAGAAAACATCTAAAAATTTCACAGAATCACTGAGGCTGGAAGGGACCTTTAGAGACCATCTAGTCCACCCTACCCCACCACCTGCACAATTTTCCACAATTCTGTTAAAAACAAACAACAAATCCTCCACGGCCACCACCAAAAACACAGCTCTAGCATACCACATTCCACGGCATGCATTTTAAATAAATTTAAATGCTCTTTACAAAATATCCATACATTTATATCATATTATACATTTTCATGGAATTTGCAAAATACAGTTTTCCATTTACTTGGAGAGGAGCTGCTTTCCACCATGCTTCTAAAACAAGATTTTAAATAAATCAGAAGATAACCATGATAGCTTGTCTTAACAGGCTATACAGACTGCTTTCTACATCAAAACTAAACTGCAAGGACCCTACTTTCAGTGAAATCAAATCTTCACTTATCATTAAGGGTTCTCTTTTGTCTTTTTTTTCCCCCAAAAAAGTGAACCAGAATACATACATTATAATTTGATTATACCAAAACTTGCTCATATTAAAGTTGTGCTGTGAAATGACTTCACCATAGTTAGACTCCACTGAATGTGATGAGCCAAGAACTTGTCACTTTCTGAATATAACATACATGGAATATGCCATCTATATATAATCACTAGGAGGATAATCTCTGTGCAGATTTTCTCTGGTAAATCTTGTTGCTACCAGAGCCACAAGACTGGGTAAAGCAATATACACTGAATATCGGGAGGTCACATGCAAAAGCTCCTCCTCTCACAACAGAAACGGGGAAGCATTAAACAAAACTTACTTACTCTGATTTTATTTCTGTTGGTGGAGATATTTCGGTAGAATTAAAAGCAGGAAGTGACTGGATATCCACAATAAAGAATTGCACGGTTGGATTTTTAGCTCCTGCCTAAAAATAAAATGTTTCATTATCCTTTTGAAGAGAGAACATTCTTGGGTTTAAAAAAAAAATGCTTGAAATTACAGACAAAGAAATTACTACAGACAAGTGGAACCAGCTAACTCAAACTGTGTGAAAAGACAAAAAAAAAAAAAAAAAAAAGACAAAAGACAAAAAAAGACAAAAAAGATCTCAATGTGATTCTTAAAGCCTATACATGAATTATCCTTCTTTTTTTTATGGAAGTGTTAGCTATTTATTCCCAGATAAGAAAGACTCCATTTAGAAACATTCATGACTATCTCATCTCACATGCCACACAGAATATCTAAAAGTGACTCAAATCCTATGCAATCCTTTTTTTTTTTTTTTAATAATGGAAACCGATATCTTACATTAACTGCCTATACTGCAATCAATGCTGTGTACCTGTGGTTTTTAACCACACACGTAGCCCTGCTAGGTGCTTACTGAAACGCAGTTGTGTCAGCAAAGGTTTCTTTAGAAATAAGAGGTAACCAACTAGGTCCTAGGCATTACAGCAGGCATCCGTAGCTGACTCATCTCCAGCCGTCAGCAATACTCCAAACAGAGGGGGACTGGTAATAGAAAGTGCTGTTGAAGTGTGCAGTCCATCCGACACCTATTGCACCAGCATCCTGACACGGGTGCCACGCACGGGGCAGCGCTGGGGGAGGCTCTCGGTAGCCAGACAAGACGACGTGTTCAAGATAGGAAGCCAGGGACCACCAGGGTGGCAAGGAATGCTCAAGTATCTCAGTGCAGAGAGGACAGGAGGGTGGCCTTTGCTCTGGACAAGCAGCAACGCCAGAGGAGGGGAACAGTAGCTGTCCTGAGGCTAAATAAGAGCACAAACATCTTCCTGAGCTGGCCAGACCTGCTTGGGGGCATGTACAAAACTCAGCACTACACAGAGTATTAAAAACGAACAATGAACCAAAAGAACTGGGAAGAAGCTCAAGATGAGGAGCATCCTGGAGCCTGTTTCAATGCTGGCCCTTAGGAACGCCAAGTATCGTGACAGGGAGCATGTCAGAGAGACCACTGGTGGTCTGAAACTGCTACTTCAAAATCCTGTGTGATCGCAAATAACTTCAAATAAATCTGGTATTAAAAAATAAATCCCCTGTCAGGGGAAAATCTAGAAGAACCTGGTCAGAGCTAATTGTGCTCCAACACTCACCATTTGGTCCTGCGTCAATTTTGCCATGCGCAGTGGGCACAAAAGTCAGATGAAGGGGTGAGGAGGAGATGATGCACTAAAGGCTTCAATCTCACTGCCAAAACTGAAACCACTTTAGGTGTGGGCAATGAAACTCTGTCAGCAGATTCTTCCCCTTCATCCCAACACAGGCGCCCAACAACTAAAAATAACTAAATTACTTGCAGAAGGTTCTATTATTAGTACCATACACAACCCCAATGCAAAGTACATCTGCCAAATGCTTTGCACCAGGAGCGAACTTCAGTCCTCTAAAAGCTTTTCTTATCTCCATATCTACTTGCCACCTCTCAAAATTTTCTGGTGAAACAACAAAACTGTAAATCATACTTTTTCACATTCCCCTGGAGATAATAAAAAATACTTTCATATTGCCAGATGCTGTTGACTTCAGAAAGAGTAATCACAGCAAGCTGTTGAGGAGAGACAGACAATATTTTCATTAGCAGAAACTGATTAAATGAGACTCTTCACTTAATGAAACTGCAGAACAACTATGTTTAATAAATAACACAGACCTTGGGATATGGGATTCTGATGGTCTTTGGATACTGCAAAGTATCTTCAGAATAAAAGGAATACTCAATAAGAGGAACTTCAGTATCATTAAATGATGCATATGCCAGAAAATCGCCACTTGGAGACCACCACAGAGCAGAATGAGTGCCAAACATTTCCTCTGAAAAAGATGCAAATGTGTTTAAGTCATAATTGATAAATTGCCTTATAGCTGAAGCACTGTTCTCATTAGTTCTTAATAGATTTTTTTTTAATTCAAGTTCAGATGAAAGCGGATACTGCTTGCTCGGGTTCTGAAATGAGATGTTAAATCAATACTTACAGCCTAGGAAGCCAAATCACACATTATGATTTCTAGTGACCCACCTTAAATTAGACTAACTCATTTCCATTCTTAGATGCTCAGACTACCCAAGTATAAAACTAGGGTAAAATAAATGGTTCTGTTATAATACAGATTTATTTTGAACTTTTCAAATGATAAGAATGAATTAAAACAGTTATAGTAGGACAGTTATAATTAAAACAAGTTTTACATCATCATGCAAAATAAAATATGCTCACCTTCATAAACCCAATCTGGTATTCCATTGAAAATTTTATTTGCTTCTCCATTTGTAGTGATTTGCACAGCTTCTGCTGTCGGTGAAGCTTTTACATAGACATCGTTATTCCAAACATATGCCTGCAAGACACCACGATGACTACAACTGCTGACAGAGTAAGCCCCACTTCCTTCCTTCCTTCCCCACACCTGGGAATATCTACCTCTACCTCAGCCAATAAAAACTAACATTTTCATTTTGCCAGACATCAGTGAGGCTTAACAAACATGTCTTACTAAAACAAGTCAAGTATGCTAACCTAGCTTCAAACTGAGGTGCAAAGAATAATCGGCTGTTACAAATGACATGATTACTGTATTGCATTTTAAGAACTTTGTTATTCTCTTTTGATATAGGATCATTTCCTTCATTATCTCTATTAGTAATTCTAATGTTTTCTTAAAACACCGATGACTGTCTCTGCTATCCCAAAACGATGCAAAGATGGAATATTTCTTTAGCAGCACTCAAAACTGCTCTTATTTATTTTTGACACTTGCCTGCCTCTCTACCCTACTCCATTTTTTTTCTCTCAACAGTTGATCAACATATTTCTGAGAGGCAGGAAGTTCACTTCAACATCCTTTGCTACTGTGGTTGGGCTCTTTAATCCCTATACCACAAGGGGAAAGAATAAATAATCACTACATACTTCCATGACAGAGAGACCTCTCGGGCAGATCCAGCACCCTTAACAGGAAATACGAGCCTTGCAAAGCTGCCACTGTTCTTTCAGTTGAAGAACAAAACAAAATACACAAACACACAGGGGGAAGTTAAAGTATTTCCAGCAGCAGTAACCATTCAACTTGGAAACTCATTCAGCTACTTTTTCTAGCAGGGGGAAATTCCTGAAAGTCCATGTGACAGGTATAGGAATGACTGTATATAAAATTTTTACTTATCTCTACTGACCAGTTTGTGACCCACAGGAGACCAGGATATATATTGCGTATCATTAGGTAGCAGGTGTCCAGCTAAGATGGAGCTGGAAAAAAAACAGAAACAAAATAACAAATCATTGAGATGCCATTTCACTGCAAGATGCTGTTAAAACTAGATGTTCCATTTGTAAAAATTACTGACCTTGTATTGAAATCATAGATGTAATATGAAGCTGTATATGAATGCCTCCACAACTGTAAAATAATTAACGTTAAGCAAATATAATTTCACCAGCATTTGCACGTCTCTTACAGTTCAAATTCCCACTGAAGCCCTCCTCATGAACCCAGAATGGTAACAAGTCTGCAAGGTTTAAGAGAACTAGAGAATCATCACGGCCATGTCTGTCATTTCAATACTGTGATGGAGACCGCTGACTGCCTAGGCACAGAAAGACACAGAGGCCAGGGACACTACAGTTTTTCCTAAATCCTTGCCTTTGGACCTTGTAGACGAATGGCAGACTAATGCATCTATTTGTGGATAATCCCCCTTATTCATTTTCCATACTGCACTATTTCGGTTTAGCAGTTCTTGCAAGTTCCAGCAGCATTTCTGCAACAGTACTTTCAGTTCCAAGGTGGCCTATTCCCCATTCAGATATTGTCACAGAAATAAATCCTCTCGAAGTCTGAATCACCGTGGGCACTTTCAGGGAGAAAGATGATGATGATAATGTAAAGACATATAAAAGAGTGCTCACTTTGAGGGGCTGAAGATGTTTGATTTAGCCCACGGTGTTGACAATAATGCTACCTTTTATGATTGATCTTAAAGATTTGTATGAAGATATAAAACAATATCTTGATACTACACAAGCAGATGGCTATTACATAAGTTGTGTCCACATCCTCATGATTCATTTTGTTACTTTGTTTTCTTGCAATAAAGATTAATAACAACATAAATTTCAGTCACAGTATTATATAAAGGTTAAAAGACCTAGTTGCACATTAAAATAAACTGTTATGACTACAGTAGATAAAACAATACAGAAAAATAAATCATGATTAGATGGTAAGTCTATCTATAAAAATATAAGATATTTTGTGGTCACTAAAGATGCAGTAAAATGACAAAATTTCTGAACAATCTAGAGAGGCAGAAGTAACTGTTTAATAGAACCTATCACAGAAACTGAAACTGCAATAAAGTGATGACTGACTGCACAGACTGTGGCTGTAACATTCTTGGCATTCGTGGATTGCAGAGCCAAAATAGCCCTCTGGTATTCACGTGCTGCACAAGTCACCCCTAAACTTTCTGCAGTTAATAGGCAGCTCTCTTTCTAAAGAAAAAAAAAATGCTACTGATTCCTCAATGTAAATACAACAGGATTAATTAGGATTATAAGATTAATTACTATCCCCATTAGGTTTCCTCCTGTCTAACCATACTTCAGTATCCCCTTGCAGACATCCATTGCATTCAACCATCTTCCTGCATTTCCCTTGCTCCCTTCCAGCCCAGTACTGATTCCTGCTTTGAAGACCATCTTTTGCTCAGTCCTTCCTAAACCTCTGTTTTCCAATTTCATACATTTAAAGTGCACTTGTACCTTTGTATAGCTGTACTGCAGAAGAGCATACTTTTGGTCAGGAGACAACAGAACTGTGGTTGCTTTGTATTTGTCCTGTGAATAAAAAAAAAAGAACAAATGAAGCACGGACTCCAGAGAAATGGGCAGAAAGAAAGGCTAAATTCAATACTCTTCTGGATGTCTTATATGTAAGTCTGAATGTACTACATATCAGTGAACATACTACTGTTGTATTTGACAACACTTCTGAAGATGTTCCACTCTCAGCATCAAAGAGTCGGATGTCACCATTCTCTGTTTTGTGCAGGTACTGATTTCCTAAGAAAGCAAGACAGATGTCATTAAACAGTGGAGTAATATGCTTATCAGTTACTTCTCTTTTTCCATATGTTTTAAGGCACAAAAAACAAAAATCAACAATTTGGTCAATATTCTGTTCTCAATAGGGTAATAAAGTGATGCATATAGCATGAGAATTTTCACATGTGTGCCTTGGGTTCACAGTCCCAGCCTCTAGGCATCTCTTCCTGTTGGGGGACTAGTCATATCCAAAGGGAAGAGAGCCCCACATCTCACTGTTCCCCAACTATCCTGATGCACAGGAACACACTTCAGAGTATATACAAAAATGCATAGAAGCAAGCAAGCTTTTAACAGGGGAGTTAATCTTGCCATGAATACCACACGCACAAAAAAAAAAAAAAAAAAAAAAAAAAGGTCACAGCTCTGAGGTAATGGCACCATTACATAATTTACTATTTTTCAGTATATAATAGTCACCTATGAGCACTCAGATAAGTCCCTACTGAAAGTAGTACTTTTCTTGATATTCATGCTATATGTAGAAATGAATTACCTGAAATCCACTCCAAATCGTATGTTTTGTACTGATAGTCATCATTCAAGTAATTCTGTAGAGTGTATGTTCTTCGTGAATCACGTTTACTCTCTGAAATAAAAAACAAAAAACAAACAAAGGAGATTTTGATGGTGCTGCAGCTTACACCACCCCAGCTTCTCAACTGGATGCTAAATAAGTGTTGCTGTTGTTATTGAGGTGTTTTAGCTATTCGGCTCTAAATTCCTAGCAGTGAGATAGCACTAACGTTTTACTGCAAGATTAATTCAGCAACCATAATATAAAAAAATATTGGTGACTTCTCTTAATGAGCTCACGGTAAAAGTTAGAGGCGTCTTCTCTCCACTGGTATTTAATCATAAACTGTACAAGAGCTGTTATCTCAGCAGTAAATCAAAATACACTTGTGATGATGACAAAATAACGTCTTCTGACCCCTGCGCTCCCTCCGAGGAGGGCACACAGTGACTAGTGTTTCAGAGCAGCGGACAGGCAAAGGTACCCAAATAAATGTGGCATCCATGCGAGCAGAGCACTTGAAAAATATCCTAAAGATATCCTAAAATTAAAGTGATTTCTGTACTTTATCACATATTATGTAATACTTTCTGTTCATATATCCTTCTAGAATGAATCATCTGCCTGTCATTAAACTCAAATTTCATAAATGGCTCAAAAGTAACATTCAAGGATCAGTAAAATTTTCCATGTAGAACATTATTTTTGAAAATAATAAATAAATTGTAAGTTTATGATGAAATAGCTAGTTAAATATTTATCCTTCTCTGGATGTGTTTTTCACCAAGGTATCCAAGCGTCTTAATGATTGTTGGAAATTATTACTGTGTTGACTGCAAAATTAAAACCATGCAACTGAGTTACTATAAAAAGACTAAATGAAACCTTGACCCCAGTTAAGCTAATGAGTTTTGTCATTTGCTTCAGTGGGCTGCAGCCACCTTCTATGAAATATATATAAATATATTTTTTCCCCTTGATTGCAGTGCACAAGCCACTGTGTACACAGTTTGCAAGGCTCAAATTATAAAATTGTTTCTGAGTCATTGTGATGTTTTTCCTCTCTAAACAGTAACTGAAGCTTTGAAATTTGCATGTGCAATTTCCCCTTCTCTCCCCTCGTTTTTTAAATGGAAACCCAAAAACTACACTTACACAAATCTACACAATCCAGAAGGGAGGCAATTTTTCTTTCGGCTCAATAAATCATTCCTTTTTGTTCAAATTGAAACAAACCACAAGATAATAAAGAGATTCACCCCATCAGTTCTGAGATTTCTCTTTCAGATACTATTAAACAGACAGAAAAGCCATAGTCATCTGGAGGAGGGGACATAAAAAAAACCAAAATACCCCATGATGGTTTTTGTGGGCTAGCTTTGTGCAGACCAGATACACGTGACATCTGCCATGAGACAACAAGAGCAATGTAATAACTTATATTTTCAAGCAATAAGCATGCTAAATATATACAGCAGAAAACAGCAGCCATTACTGCAGTAAGAGCCAACAACCACAACAAATATTGATTTTGGTTTAAGCTGCTCAGAAAAGGTTACAAACAACTTTTTTGCCCAGTTCCAACTGAAATGTAGCTGTTCTAAAAAATCACTAGGCCAGATTTTTTGCTTGAACAGTTTCTGTGAGAATAGTAATTTCTCAGGTTAATTATTCTGTATTAACTGAATATTTAATTTGATGATTTATGAACAAGTGTGCATTTGATATTCATGCACAGTTGGCTAGTTGGGAATATCACTTCTCTCTAGTGAGTAAGTGTCACTTTCAATCAGAGCGGCTTCAGAAGGCAACAAATTTTTTTCTTGGAAAAGGAGGAGCAATTTAAGACAGGTGGCTGAAAACAGGTTTCAGGATGTTTCCAAAATGCTTAATCTTTTTACCCCTGGTGACATACATATTTTGCTAAGGTCTCATTACTAAAAATCAGGCCACAATTAAGATTTGTTGGCTATGTTGTTGGCTATGTATAAAATTAAAATTTCATTTTCTGTCAACACCTTCCACATAGTAACTGAAGGAAAAAAAAAAAAAAAAAAAAAAAAAAAAAGCCAAGCCGTAAGGGTATAGTCTTAGAAATTCCACTTGGAGGCTTTTCTTAATTTGTTCTCAAGACAGACCACTAGTTCATTCTTAATTATCCACTTATCCACAGTATTGTCCTGATCTAAGATAGGCTACATACGTTGAATCTACTATTGAGGTGGTTCTATTTCAGGTTCCATTTGAAGCAGAGGAGCAGAAAGGCTTATTTTGACAAAATAAGGTATGTGTTGACATTCAAAACCACTTTATTGGATTTGAAGATTGAATGCAGAACAACGTAAGTTCAGGTTTTATTAAAGTGTCTTGCACTCATATACCTTGGAGTCTGGGAAAGCTGAGTTTTCTTGTTGTGGTTCTTTTTTGACTGGTCAACATTTACCTCTGTCATCATTATACTGTAAATATTTATATAATAATACCTCTTTACAACAATAATTACACAAGTCCTTTTGGGGAAAATACTCTTACGTATGAGTACACCTTTATGTAAGCAGTACTTATTTATAAGGAGAACTTAGAGGCAGTTGATGAACAGTTGTAAATTTCAGGGTTTGATTTTTATTAATTGGCATCCATCTCTTTTCTCAAGAGAAATATGAAGTTATGTAAGGAACAAAGGAAATATGTCATGTAAGGTTTCAGGTATGACACACTGCCACAATAAAAACTGAAATTTGACAAATTACTTCTGGTAAATGTATGCTTTATTCTCCAGTGTTAAGGCACATTTTATTAATTCCTCTATGCAATAAAAAAGAGGGGAAAAAAAGGAAGAAAAACTGCTTAAAAGATAGAAAAATAAAAACTATGCAACAAGTAAAAAATGAAGTGTGGTTGCCTGTTCAGTGCTGCCCAGAGAAACTGGAACATCACAACCAGGAAAAGATGCAAGCATGACACTTAGCAGTAGAGAGACAGAAAGGGGCAGAGAAACGATAAAAGTTACAAAACATGGCCCAGCACTGCAATTCCTAAATGACTGAGCAGAGCAAATGTAAGAACGATCTCAAATCTAAGAATATAATTTTAAAGTAGAGAAACACATGCAAGAAAAAAAAGCTGACTGGTTCAGCAGTTAGTCAGAAAATTTGGTGACGTTTCAGGTTATTTTTTTTCTCAACTTTCCTTCTTTTCTGCTTCTTTTCCAATATCATACCAAAACCTTTATCCCCATGCCCAAACTCCTCATTGCTTCTGGAGATACGTAACAATTAAAGAACAGAACTGAATTTCCAGCAAAGAAGAAAATAAAGATGACTATTGACAATACTAAAAATGACTCAGGCCAAATGTCCACTTAACCCAGAAACTTGTCTTTTACAATGGCTAATACAGGACACGCAAGAAAGAAAATAACTAATGTGCGATCAGAGTGGCACTTCCCCAGAGCATTCACCAGCGAGTCAGCTCCCCGTGGATGGCGAGACTTCCCGAGACACAGATAACCTGTAATTTTGTCATCAGTAACGCAAGATTCTCTTTAGTTGGTCCTATCTCTTTCTAATTCACATTAATCAAGGAAATAAAAATAGCAGAAGTGTTCTGCAGATAGAAATCCACTGCTGATATTTTAATTCTATAGGTGTGAGCAAAAGTATTTCTATTCTCTTTCATTCTCTTTACTAGCAAGGATAACATATAAGGACAAGATAAGGATCCTGTAACGCAGTGCAAGGTGAAATAATAAAGGATGAAAAAAATACTTAGAAAGGCTGGATTCAAACTAAAGACCGTTTGGTTAGACAAGTCCACAGTACACACATAATTGGGTAATCTAATGTACAGCATCTCCCATACAGCATTTACAGAGAATTTCAGTTATGATCTTGACTAAAGTCATGTGAAGCTAGATTACTGGAGTGAACTACGGCTCTCTGCTTAAGTAACAATTCTTTCAAAAATACACAAAATCAATATTCTTATCATAACCTAAACTTTTAAATATAGATTCAAAGAGATTCTACTTCAAAGATCAATTTCTAATCTATAGATTAGAAATTCACTTACAGAATTCCTAGGTTTCTGCCCAAGCACCCTTAAACTTACGACCATTTAGAAACTGGGAAAATACCAGACCCCTTATTCTCAAGAAAACTGACAGATCACAGCTGCCACATTCATTCCTTCAGCTTATGGCACAGGTCTACAAATAAGAGGGTCGTGTATCAGCCAAAAGCCTTTCTGTATTTTTAAACATCCTGTTCAGTTGCAAGCAGGGTGTTGACATTGGCAACAGATACTCCTCCAAACCATCAAGTCACAAATCTGCTTAGCTCAAGACAGATAGCAGCAAGGATAAGCGGGGGAAGGTTGGAGATATGACCATCCCCAGCAGAACAATGAGGAGAGCTATTTGGAGACTTTCATTCCTCTCTTCCTCAGTTACACATTAACATAGCTTCAGGGAAGATCTGCGGCCTTATCTTTCTTGAGCCCTTGAAGCACAAAGCTGGCTCAGCATTCCCTTTGAGTTCAAATTCAAGATGATGACAATTTATCGAACTGCTGCTGCCAGTAACCCTTACCATCTCCTTATGCTAGCTTGCTACCAGCCCCTAGTTCTACCTGATTCTCAGTAAGGCTCTGGCTCACTAAGCACTCCCAGGCACCTCAATACCACCAGCTGTACCTGCTGCATTTTTCCAACCTGTTCTGCACACTAGATTCCTAAATAGGAGCACAGACAGCCAAGCACAGCATAATCACAAGCCACTTCCTTTAGTGACTCTCTTGCCCTCCGAGAACTAGGCTCCTGGGTGAAGGATCCTAGTCTACAACCAGGTTATTGTGTAGGTATAGAGCACACTGTCGAGTGGTTGCTGATTTGCCTGTGGCAGCAGGATGATGCCTACATTACACCACCTCCTTTCTCAATACCACCTGCTCCTTCCCACTCAACTGGCTGTGACAAAAACTGTGTGTAGAAGAGAGGTAACGGTGTGTGGCCACTGGATGTTTCAATCTGCTCCCTGTACAGAAAGTCTTAACAGAAAAAAAAAAAGGGGGGGGAAGGAAGCATAAGTAATAAGCAGAGACACACCACTTTTGGAAAATATTCATCCCCTAAAGATTAACTAGTTATTGCTACAGTCACATCTTGAAGAGCTCCTCAAAGAAATAAACACTTTCATCAACAGACTTAAAATATTATTATCAAGGCGCTTTTGAAATTAAGCTGTTGGATGCAAGCAGACCGACGTGGTTATTAAATATAAATTGAGGTGGCAAAATGGGCAGTGGTTTCTAAACAAAAGAATAGATAATTCTGTACAGTAACAGTTCCGATTGAAGATCCTTTAGGTAAATACTGAGGGGTTGCTCCTAAATTTAAAGTACAATTTTACAGATTTAAGTCTGAAAGTCTCAAGTATTTAGCTATAGGGAAGGAAAAGAAGTAACAAGCTCTACTTCCTAGGCCAGCAAGCCAGAATTTTCTTCAGTGGTCCAATTTCATAGCTTTTCAAGTAACTGCAGTCCATTTAACAGAACCCAACTACTTTTGGGCTGAAGGACTAGTAAACTGATGAAGCAAAAGTATATTCAGAAACACAGCAGTGAGAGGAGTAGCGGGCCAAAGGAAATTCAAGCTCAAAATATCTATGCAAACGAATAAATCATTGTTTTCATCCTGTGCGCAATGCTTTAACCACCAAAATGAATAAAGACTTGACTGCGACTAAGTGAAGTCAAAGTCTGCTCTGATAAAAGGAATTGCAAATGTAATTGCAGTCACATGAGCTCTTCCTCCTCTCACACCACCCCATTTTACCACTTTTCCTTCTGCAGTTCCTCAGGTCAGGGCCTGCACTGGCCTAAAGGGGTCTGCTGGTCCACATGCACTGCATTAGCTCATTAGACATATGTAATTAAGCCTGCACTGAGTAAGGGTTCTGACCTATTGCAAGCAAGTGCACCACCTGTGCACTCCCAGCTAATTGAAGACATCAGCTGAGCACCCCATATTCGCAGTTCAAAAACACCTGGCAGTTCTTGAACATGCAACAAGTGCAGGTGCTACTCAGGCTTCATTTAGAAAGAGTCAGAGCTCCAAAACTTCCAGTGGGATGTCTCCATCTCTGTCCTTATTTCATCCAAAATGCCCCGATGAGCTACCTAGGTGTATTAAGTAGTTAGCCTGCCCATTCATTTGGGCTAACAGTAAAAAGACTAAACATTGCCCTGCTCTTTTGCAACAACCAGAATGGCACAAGCCAAGGCTAACAGAATGATGATGATATTCAGTATTTCCTCCCAACAGCAATGTTTCCTTAAAATACTGATCTATTTACTGCAATACAAGTATTTCTAGATAACAATTTCCCTTGTGGAAAAAATCCACTTGATTTTCAGTAAATAATAGCATTGGTGATAAAGTATATATGTATAAAAAAAGCAAATAAAAAAGGTAAGTTATGCTGTATGTAGAGTAACACAAATTTTGCTCCTTTAACTGACATGCAAATAAATCCCAAACATTTCTAAGCATGTAGCGAACTACTGTGTTCATTCTTAAGTAAACTGTCAGAATATGCCTTAGCACTCCTTGATATGCACCATAACCCCCACAGACCTCCTCATGCCTGCTCTAGGAAATACGTGTCAGGACTGCACAGCTGTTAATCATAATGAAAATAAAGAGACACCAGATTAACCTGCAGCTCTGCCCTGCCAGCTGGGAGCAATTCCTTGCCAGATGAAGGTTTAATGAGGACTGTTTTACATTAACATCTAGGGCTACAGTGTCAAGCTAGAAAGTACAAACTGATCAGGGTACACACGTGTTCCCAATCCCTTCCTGCTTTCCCGACCTCTGGAGCAGCCCTGTGTGTTTAGTTTCACCCAAGTTCACCCGTTACTGTTAAAAGGACAATTAAAAAAAAAAAAAAAGAAAGAAAAAGAAAAAAGAAACAGACAACAAAGCTCTGTTGTGCAAACCAAGCAGTTCAGAGGAACCATAATCTTATCTCTTGAGGGCACCTACACAATTGCTACACGATTGACGAACTGGCATTTATTGCTGGCTGGGCAGTTTTCAGGTGCGATTGGAAACGCAAACACTGAGCACGAGGAGGCGTCTACCGCCAAGTGCACGGGACTAAGGGACCTTTCCAACCTCCCCCCTGACGTTCCCCCGAAAACTCCTCCCCAGCGAGAGCCCCTCTCGCCGCGCGGCCCCGCTCCCCCGGAGCGCAAACTCGCGCCCAACTTGGGCGGGGGCCGGCGCGCTCCGCGGCTCGGCGCGCACTTACCGCGGCTGAGCAGCGCCACGGGCACGGCGATGGCCACGACCACGGCGGCGGCGCCCAGGAGCCCCAGCAGCCACTTGAGGGCGGTCTGCAAGGAGAAGCGCCCGTGAGGCGGCAGCCCGCGCCCCCCGGCACCGCCGCGGCCCCGGCACCCACCTTCATGTCGCGGCGAGCAGGGACCGCAGCCGGGACGGGGGCGGGAGCCGGCGCGAGCGGCGGGCGGGGCCGGCGCGTGGCCGCCCCGGGCGGGCCCGGGCGCAGCTGCCGCAGCTGGAGGGAGGAAGAGGAGGGCGGGAAGGAGCATCCCGGCCCCGCGGCGCGCCCGGCGCGGCCCCCGGCCCCGCACCTGCCCTTGGAGAAGGGTCTGTGCCTGCTTCCCTCTCACTGGCTCCTGTCCCAAAATGCAGAGGGGTGTGGAAGTGTGTAAATGGGAATTTTAAATGGAGACCAAAGACAAGGAAAGTATGAGAGAGGATCAACGTTTTAACTTAACTTCAACTCTGAAGATTTCCTGTTTTATCAAAGCAGACACTTTGTTTTGCAGGCGGAGTGTTTTGGGCATGAGTGTTGAGACAGTAGGGCTAGGTGGAGGGAAAGATTGAGAATAACCTGTAAATCAAAATTATCAAGCAACTTCTTATATATAAGATGAGCATCACCAAGTAATCAGAAAGCTGTAGAAGTCCATGAAAATATTTTATGAGAAGTATTCTACCCCCAAAGTATAATTCTTGCGAATTTTCATTCAGCTCTACGTTAGTTTTCCTCCATTATTTTCAGGAGTCATACTAAACACTAACCAGTCCTTACCAGAAAGGGATGTAGGTATTTCACAACTTGAGGAATGGAACAGTAGAAGTGTGTCAATCATATTGATTTTGCCCTTTTTGAGGGCAAAAGGGTATCACAATGTTGCCACCTTTTTTAGCATGTCAGTCAAGACCCTTAGGGCATTGGATTATAATACAAATTAGACTCTTTTGGTCCTCAGTGGAAGAGGATAAAATGAAACTCAGTGTTTCTGAGAGGGCATGAGTGTATAGCACTATAGGTAATGCTGAAACATGCTCCTGAGCTCTGCTCCCTTAGGCACTTCCTTCATTTGAAGAGGGCAAATCGAAGCCCATCATATGAGCACCAGCACTGTGGGGAATGCCGTCAAAGTTAGTACCTGACAACTGTTAGTCCATTGACTTTGAAAAGCACCTATTATCTAGAAAGAGTCTCATGGCAGCCCTGTTCCTAACCCTCTTTACAAATGTAGTGCTTACAGCATGTAATCATCTCTCTCCCTTGCTGGAGAATAAGATTAAAATGAAAACATAAAGCACATTTCAGGTTTGACTGCTGCTACTCCTCTGCCCTCTCCCAGCCTGCAGACGCAGGCAGCACGTGTCAAGTACAGGCACCCGTGTTTTTGAAGAAGTGATTCTTACTAACTTCTCCCCATATTTGTACCATTCACTGAATTATATCCAGCATTTACAAGAAATAATCTCCACATACCTCTTTTTTGATCCCATAAGAACTTGTTCTGTGATTTGAGTAAACAAGTCCTAGTACTGTTGAGTTAAAACGTTTGTTTGAGACTCCTGTTCCTGGAACATGCTCAACTTCATCTCACTTCTCTGAAGAAAGATTGTCTTTCAATTCATGCTCTAGATTGGGACCCAGAAAATTAGAGGTTAAATGTTTTTGCTCTGTTCCAAACAAGCTGCATAACTTTGAGCAAGCCATTTAGATCCCTCTATTCCTAAAAACATGCCATGTGTATAAATGGGAAGATCAGTATTTCCTTAGCTGACAAAGCCATCAGGAGATCCTCACACTGGTGACAGGCATCATAGAAAAATGGATCTGTCACTCAGGAATCCTTTCAGTCAGAGTAGTTAATATTCTGGACATAATGAAATAAGCATTTTAAAGACAATTGCTCTATCAGTATATTGGAATGGAAGAGTTAATTGTTTGCACACTTACAGCCTTGCTTATATAAAAATGGAACAATTTTATTCCATTAAAATCGACCAAAAACTCCACTGTACCCAAGGAACTTTGTAACTACCCCACAGCAAAGCCTTCTTATACGTACCTTAGTTTTTCCTTTATGTACTAATAGAATGACCTTGGAATCAATCTCTGATGCAGTTCGGAGTTAGCAATTTGAAAAGTATTTACTTTGTAATTACCACATGGATCCATGGATCCGGTTGTGCATAAATGAGAATAATCTTTTGCAGTTCCAGAATGCAGTTCCACTTTGTACAAGTGAGGTTAAACAAGCACCACCTCTGTGCATCCCTTTTCCTCTCTCTTTAATCTCCAGTAGCATTTCAGATACTATGGGGATTTTGGGTTAGTTGGGTTTTTTTGTTTTTTTTGGGGGGGGGGGGTTTAGTTTTCTTTAGAGCAAAGCTATATTGAGTTTTATTTATTTTTTTGTTTTGTGATATTAGAAAAGCTGCACGTTGCTGTCAAAAAAATGTTCTAGATGCTGAGTTGGAGATGATCAATACCGATATGAAATTACAGAACATTGATTCCTGTAGTACTCTGGAAGAATAAAGTAATCTTATTTTTCCACCTGAACATTGGGAAACATCTTTACTCTGAGAGTGACTGAACACTGGAACAGGTTGCCCAGAGGGGTTGTGGAGTCTCCTTCCTTGCAAATATTCAAAAGCCATCTGGCCAGAATCATTGGAAAAATGCTCTCGGTGCCCCTGCTTGAGTAGGGGAGTTGGACTAGATGATCTCCAGAGGTCCTTTCCAACCTCAAATTTTCTGTGATTCTGTGGCATTTCAAAGCATTATTGAAAGTTTTGGATTCAAAGTTGTGGACACAAGATAATATTAGCTATTTCTAAAACTAGTTTCTAATACTAATACTGTAATACTATGCTATACTAAACTATTACTAATTTAATTTACAGGTTCCAATTCTGATCTGACAACCCTTCTGCAACACATCAATTTCTATTATGTTTTCTTATTCAAAATTCATACAAGTCTTTTTTGAAAATCATTATGGAGAAAATGTTGCAAAACAAATTGTTGATTTTGTTGTGTCATTCCAAACAAACCAATTCAAATTTCTCAATGACACTACATTTTAGAGTAAAATAAAAGGCAGTGCTTCAGTCAGGCACAAGGGGAATACACACAAAAAGTCAACAGAAAGAAGCTTGAAAAAATTTATTTAAGGCTATCATTTAATATCCTTAAAGCTTAGCCTTTTTATAACAAAGGTTTCAAGAGGGATATTCACTTCTCAGACATTTTAACTGCCAGCCCCTTAACAAATAATACATATAATTGTGGTTGAAGCATTTCTATGTAGAAGTCAACTTTAGAGAAAAATAATTTCATGATTAAATGTAAATGGACTTATTTTGGTTCTAATAAATAGGAAATATGAGAATGTGGAACTTTCATTGTCTTAAACGTATTAAGACAACAGATTTTCTACATATAATCCTTTGGCAACACTAAACATAGTACAATTATTCCCTGGCATGCAAGGTGACATAGCTTTATGTTACATCCAACATAAATGACAGAATACAGATTTCAGAATCTCTTAATAGCTGGCAGTTGATGCAGTGAAGATCTTCGTTTATCCCATTTTTGTTTTGTTTTGGTGTTGGTGTTTTTTACTAGTATTCTCCCAAAAGGTCCCTGGAAAAAAGAAGCAGCAGTAATTAAGACATATTATAAATTTCTCAAGATTTATGAAATACGTGCAGACCATATTTTTTTCTGGCTAAGAGTTAGCAGATGTTAGTTCTACAAACCCCTCAATGCCTCTCTTCAATAACAGATTGAAGACAAAATTATTTCTAAAAGAAAAGCTTTTTAATAGTTTCTAATAGATGTTTTTCTTAAATTATTTGTTTCAACACTGAACCACAAACAGACACAAAAACATGAAAGTGATAATCAAAACTATAATTTAATTATAGCTTCCAAATTTTTGAGATAGTATTTGCTGTTTTAGACTTCCAAAATCAACTAGTGATCTTGGGTACTTCAAACTTCAAAAGATCGAAAGTAATCTAATTTTCAGAATGGGCATTCAACATTCTAGAAAATCTAGCCACATATGCTTCTTTAGTTACCATTTTATTATTCTTGAAACTTTTTGCTAATGTTAAAAAACAATGCTTTTTTTCTTAATGCATTCACAAAATTTTGTTAAAAAATGTTTTTCTAACAATATTTGCCTATGCTTTGGCAAACTAAAGCAGAGATATCGAATAGTTAACCACCAGGAACTCTATTACAACAGCCTATTCCCTAACCAAGCCATAGTTTAGGGCAGACGGTCACAGTTTTTAAAAATAGTTGTTTTAGTATCATGCTATCAATAAATATTTCTGATTTTATAATACTCATGCAAATGAGAATTTTATTTATCAGTACTTTAATATAGTCTCAATTCTGGCAACATTCAGTGGCAAAACTCCTCTCCAGTTAAAAAGGAAACTATTTAATAGATTCACCCCTGATGCAAAATAAAGACTATATTTGGAATAATTTTTGTGTATAGTGTGCTAGCCTTGTTCGGCAGTGTCTATAATATAAAGTTTGCAATACATTTATAGATATGTTAATAGAGAAAAATGAGTGGTGTGACAAGTCATGACAAGTCAAGACATGTATGACTCAAATATGACTTGCGTGACAAGTACACTTAAACCCACATTATATTAAGAATTAACATGATCAAAATTCAAGCACCTTTGGGTAACTTTTGTGTTAATCAGCCATTTTAAGAACTCTTTGGCAGCCATATCATCAAGGATTTTGTTGATATCACTCGTGAAAGTGCCGTCTGCATGTCTTCGGCCCATTTCTTCGGCCATAAGAGCTTTTTCTGGGAAACTTCAAAGGGAAGAAATTATCAAACAATTTGTAGATCAGAATAAACAAACTGCTTAAAAGGTCTTCATTATTGATTATAAAGCACTGTACATTTCTGGGGTTTAAGGACTGGGAGTTTGATCTTGATGTTATGGCTCAATATAAAATGATATATATCAGAAAAACTTCTGACACATTTTTTAAACAACAGAAAGCAGTTTAGAAGTCTCCCTCCAGGCAGATATTTTTCCTTTAAGTGAGGCTAAATTCTTCTCAAGCATGTTTAAAAAGTCAGATATATAAAAACATACCTTATTCTGCACCCTCTATGCCAAGTGAACTAGGCAACAATAAAATTCACAGTAGATTTACTAAAATGACTATTTAAAAAATACTGAATTATACTATAGCCAAATTTTCATAAATGTGTTTACTCTTTTAACTGGACATTTAAGGTCCTAGTTTCATAGTTAAATTTGTTTTGCATAAACATTTAGATATATATTTAAGAAAAATATCCCTATTACAACATCAGCACTTTAGATTTAGAATCAGATCCTCATTCTTGATTCTGTCCCTTTTTGACCACTGGAAAACCATTGCACTGTGGGCTTGATTTAGGAAGTTTTTCCTTCTTGTTTCACCATGTCAAAAATAGGGAGATGCTAATCAGTTCCAATAAGCGGGGCTGCTGCTAAAGCACACTGTAGTTTATGACCACTCACAGGCAGAATTGTTCTTTCCATGCACTCATTTAGCATGGCCCATAACTGTTTCAGGCAAGTCTATACACAGGTTTGACTGCAAATACTACAAAATATCAAGAAGCAGAAGGTGGTCTACATTTAGTTGTCCATCTAGGATTCTAAGCTCACTTTATTGCAGCTAGGTTGAAATTAATCTTTCTTACAAATGCAAAAATACTTTTTTTTTCCCTGCTCTTGAAAATAAAGCATGACAGAAAGAAAACCTGCAAATATGAACATCGCTATAAAATGTCACCAACCTTTCTCTTCTTTTTATAGCTGATCTTATTCATTTAACGCTGTTTTTTTCAGGAAACAGTCATTGTTTCCATAGTTTACTTTTACCTACTTACTCTTCCTTGACTACAACACACGATCTTGTCTTACAGATTATATTTTATTGTTGTCATTATTTATTATAGTACGAGAAACTTACATAGAACTTTACATCTGGTAGAAGATATAATCAGAGGCTGAACTGAAATCCCTGCCCCGAAGAGCTTACAGTCTAAAGGCACAAACAAGTACAGAGCAGTTAAAGTGGGGAGTGCTTGTGCATGGTTCAATTAGTAAGCCAGAGCTGGAAATATGACAGAAGGTGCCTGGGGAAGATTAAAGATAAGGGTGATCCAAGTACAAGACTATCATGATGCAAGGTTTAAAGTCATGAAGGGGCAGATGAAGAGAATAGACTTGAGAAATCTGTGATGAATGTATAGAGAACAAATTATGAATGAAAGAAATCAGGACAGGGCAAAACAGTGGAGTATGGAGTCCAGAAAAGCCTTGAACATACCAAAACCAGTAGGTGTGTCTTAGAAAGGAAAATATGTCATAGTTATAGGAAATGACAGTTGTTTTGGCAGCAGCAACTTAGGGAGACTGTGGAAGAAAGGAAGAAGAAAAGCAGTCAACAGTAGCTGGTGGGTATGGTCTCCAAAGCATGGGGTACAGCTGTGGTAGCAGGGGTAAGAGCAAAAATTTAACTGTGGAAACCTTGCAGAGGAAAACACTGGCTGCAAAGGAGAAAAAAAGAGAAAGGAATTTAAGACAACACTGACTTGAGTCATCTCAGTGGTGGTGAAGAAGACTGTAAGCGATTTTATGTGAAGGGAGAAAGGTGGTAGTTAGAGAAAGGTCTGGTTTAGTTTTAGATGTGTTGACCTTAAATATGACTTGACCTTATAGAGTGTAACAGCATGATAAACGGATTTGTTTTAGTTTGTATCTGAACTTAATTTAAAATCGTAGTGTAACACCCATGGGATATTTTCTATTACAAAAGAAAAGCATGAAATACAACAAAAATGATCAAATATACATCAAGATTTCATCAGACTTGATTTCTAACATTGAAAGAAAGGCAAAATTTAATAATAGGAATGGATGGTTTCTTACTCTCTTCTTCCTCGTCCATTCACTAACCAAGCAATGAACTCTTTGGCGGCTTGACCTTCCAAATAAGAGGTGATATCACTGGTGTAGGTGCCCTCAGCATGTCTCTCAAATTCAGCATGACGCTTGGAGATTGCATTGCTGAAAGAAGAGCAATACTCTAGGATCAGATGTTTTTTTCTCTTCTTTTTGTCTTTACAAATTACTATTTTCCACCAGACTAGCATTTACTACTAGGGAAAAGGGATTTCTTTCCTCCTCAAATTATTCCTAGTATTTTCATTTTAAAATTCTGAAGGCATTTTCTGTGCTACGCAGTATACAATTGGGCAGAGATAACCGAACCATATCTGAACAAGTTAGATCAGGTGCTGAAGGCAAATATAGCTGCATTGCAATGGTCTTCTGATAGATTAATTAGCTCTGCTCCACAGACTATGTTGTATTCTATAGACATACTTCCTTTTAGTTACCTCTTGTTGTGCCAACCAAAATATTTCCACTAAATCACTCTTTCTGCCTTCATCTTCAAAATTTCTTAGCCAAAATGTTCCAGCTTAACTCCTTTTTATTTTACGTTCTTTTGCATTTTGGATTGTTCTATGAATACTCATCATTCTGACCAAGTGATAATCTTGGAACAATTTGAGATTTCTTAATCTGCAGTTTATGGGAAAAACAATTGCCTTCTTTTCTCCCTCTGCTTCTTTCTCCAGTATAGAGCAAAATTATGCTATTCACTTTTCATAAGACAGGTTGCAATGAGAATAAGACATATTTTTGAGTATTTTATCCAGATAATTTCCCTTGCATTTGTATTTCAGAAATAGCTACTTTCTGCCCAATTTTCAAATGCTTCTAGCCCTTTCTATTATTTTTCTGTGTTCTTGGGATTTCACCATTCCTCCCAATTTAGTACCATCTGCACTTTTCATCAGCATGCTAACTAGAGTTGTTTGGAACATTTTTGATGAAATGTTAGTTTTGTTGAGATATGCCGTTCATTGAAGCTGAAACATTTCACAGATTTGGTATTGCTTTTGACAGTGTTTTGAACGGAAAGATCTTTGTGATCCAGACTGCCCTCTTTGGTATTTCTGACAAAAGGAAGAATGAATATAGGTATTTCAATCTGTTTTTCAAAACCATGCAGTGAATTTTTGTTTGTTCAAATTTCCAGTCTCTTCATCCCCTCCACAAAACACTGTCAGGAAACAAAATTTTGGGCTTCAGCAGCTCTTTTGTTCTCCATTTTCTTTTCTAATAGGAACAATTTATTTGAAATAAGACTGAGTACTGAGGACTAAGCATTGGATCATCTTTTATCAGTTCTTCCCATCTTGGTGACCAACCATTTTCGCTTCGTTAAAATCCTCCTAATGGTTTTCTTTCAACATAATGGCTTTTTTTCCTTCATCTTTCTTATGTACCAAGTTTTTATTTTTTTATCTTCTTCTCTCCACTTCTTTATTACTTAAAATGTCCTCTCCTGCAATTTATTGCCGTCATCCTGCTGCATTCTGTGAAGCCATTTTGGGAATTCAGTTGCACATAAATATAGAACACAGTTGCAGGAATAAGTAACATAGCAATATTTCATTTTTACGTGTAAGAAGGTGCACGATAATTTATTTGATACATATTTCTTGGATAACGCTATAATTGTAAAGAGCACTAGCTATTTTCTTTCTTGCTTAACAGAAAACTAGCTTGCTTTATTCTTTTCTATATAACAAATCTGGTAATTAGAATACCTTGAGAGCTGGTCCGGGAATTCTTCATTCTCTTTGTCCTCCTGTCCCTGTTGTCTGTAGCAGAATTCCAAAATCATTAGATCATTATTACTAGAACATTGTGGAGCATGCATGAGCTGTAAATATTCTATTGGATATTACTTACATTTCATTATAAACAATCATGACTGAAAGATTAATTTTACATATAGTTTTGGACCAGCAGTATCCAGAAATTGTTAACTTACTTTTTAAGATTTCGCCAGGATTTAAAAGTGTTAACATAATAGAATAATGGATTCTGTACGCCTATCTTCTCCATGATGAAGGGCATAAAATTACATGAAATTATTCTTGCTCTCATGGTAGATGGCATATTAGATAATAACAATACTGCTAATAATACAGATAATAATAATATACTTGATCTGTCCAAATTCTTTTGAGTGACTTTGCACATAACCACATTTCTAATAACATATTAACATTTCTAATAACATACTAGTAAAAAAAAAAGTTCCACAGGAACTTAAGGAAAAATTTCTTAACAGTGAGGGTGACAGAGCACTGGAACAGGCTGCCCAGAGAGGTTGTGGAGTCTCCTTCTCTGGAGATCTTCAAAACTCGCTTGGACGCAGTCCTGTGCCACGTGCTCTAGGTGACCCTGCGTGTGCGGGGGGTTGGACTAGATGATCTCTAGAGGTCCCTTCCAACCTTAAGCATTCTATGATTCTATGATTCTATGATTAGCACTATATATAAATTATTCTTTAGCATTTTATTTACTGGAGGATTACATGTAGTTTTGCAAAGGGAAGTGGAAATCAAGCAAACTGAATTCAATCAGATACTAAATGTTTGTTTGTTTTCTCTGAATGGAGATTTATAGCAATATGACCAAAACACTTACCCATTTCTTTTGGTACTCATTAGCCACTGCACAAAATCCTGAGCTCGTCTAGTGTCCAAGTACTTGCTGTAATCACTGGTGAATGTTCCTTGTGAATGACGTTTCACTTCATTCAGTTGTCTAGATTCATCTAATGGTTCAGACTGGGAAGCTTTGTATGATCTATGGAAAATGTGAACTTGTTAAATGTTACTGGTAATAGTACATTCTACAATGTATTGGATTTCCTTTTAAAATATAATTTTGTACTCTGAAAAGGTAAGAACAAATGGCCTATCATTGATCACCAGCTGGCTGGTAAAATGAGACAAGATAGTAGATTGCATACTGAACAACTACAAGGTCTTCTTGGATAACCAAGTCAGCTGCTGCTTGAGATAACCAAAAATCTTTGGGCTATACTTCACAATACTAAATTTTTCTGCCAGTTCCAGTGGTAGCTCAAATACTGTATAATAGGTTAAAAAAGCTAACATTAAGTTAGAGTATAATATTGCTTTGAATGATAAGAAAACAAAAGGCACAACAAGAGTTTGTAGATCTGAAATATTTACCTTGATTTCTCTTCTGTATCCTGAAGAGGATTTTGCCAGCTCCCTTGAACTATCATTAAAAGCAGCCCAGCAACAAAATAAACAGTTTTCATTTTCATTGTCTGCCAAAACATAAATAAGGCAACGAAGACAATGTAATAATCTTTACATACCTCGGAATCAATTATATTGATAAAGAAACATCCATAATGTTCATTTAAACTTGAAGATATTGAGAGCCTGTGTAAATAGATCAACTACACAGTGCTTTGAAGAGACATTCAGAAGACCTTGTGTCTGTTCTAAGCTTTACTACTAGACTTCTGGGGGAGTGCAGAAAACTGTGTCTGAGTCAGTGTCCTTTGTAATCTTAGGATAAAGGTCTCTCTTTGTTCTGTTGATGCCAAGTACTACATCTGTTTTTGTAATAAGTGTTTCGGTATAAAACTAGGGTACTGGTGTGGCTTTTTTTTCCCCTAGCTTATTTAGTAGAGAAGAACAAAGCAGATCTGTGTGGATACTGTCAAATCAGCAACTTATTCTTTCCTTCTAATTCTTGACCCAGAAAATGTTATAGGCCATCCTACTGGTTCCAAAGATGTAAGAGAAATGTCAAGATCATTGTAGCACTCATCATGAACACTCTAGTAACTTCAATAGTCGCACTAATTTTAATGTGTTATTCAATATAGAGTATTACAGTCTGTACAAAACTTCTGATGATTCACAGCCAAGCTGTGATTCCCCTGCTTGCACTGGTGGCTGATTACTCATGAAAGTAATTCAGTTATAACTTCTACTGAAAGTCACCAAGGGGAGTAAGACATTCTCTCTTTCCGTAATTGTGTGTGCTACAGTTGTCGTTATCTAATGTATTGTTGTTAGTTTGTTGACACATAATCTCCTAAAACTGGACAAATAAACCTTGATCATTTGGGGCTCACACACACACACAAAAAAAAAAAAAAAAAAAAAAAGCTGGTGGCAAATTGACTCAAAAGTGCTCTGCACTGAAGTCATCTATATGAATGGAGGTAAGAGGGAATCTACTTTTAAAACTGTCCACTATGTATTGTTTACTGTTAATTGTTTGAATCATTTACTTTTGGAATGACTATATAGAAAAATAAAATAATTTCAAATTTGATTAGGTGCTTTTACTGTGAAAAATAATGTGCCATTCATTTAATGAATAACAGCCTGTTCGTTGAATGCTGAACAGTAAATGCTCATTCATTCAAACTTTAAAATCAGTACAGATCGCAATATTAATCTGTTGAAAAGCAACAGAAGTTGCAATGAGTTCACTTCAGTAAAAATGTCACTGGAAATATTTCATCGCGTACTTCAACTGATACTTGTTTGTGCATATTCTGCCATCCATGATTTTTTTCTATGAAAGTTTATATCACAGTCTGAAATACAAGGGGAGATAGGAAGGATGAGAGCACTGAAATAAAACAGTAGGTGGCAAAGTTAGACACATCCAAAAGACATCCTGCACACTAAATTTAATCTGCACTGAATTACATCCTCCAGCTCCACTGATTTTACTTATTTAAATTAAATGAATTATAAAACAAGGGACTCTGAGGGAATACATTCTCATTGCAGTGCCTTGCTGCAATAGGCTAATTTTAAATATACTATGGTGTGGAGGAAATCAAATCAAAATTTTGAAGGAATGATCTGTAAAGAAGGTACACATTTCAGACTTCTCTGTCTTTGGACTGGGTTGGTTTGTACTGAGCAGTGCAAATGCAGGGCAATATTAACACCTGCAAAAAAAGTCTATTTCTGTGTCAAAAGTCTTGCTGCTGTAGGGGTTGTACTCTGCTCCAGTATTATCCTGCAGTTTTAGAGTAGGCTTTGTATAATCTTTGTTTCTTCCATCAGTTATGGAAGAATGACTTCTTACAGTTGGAGATTAAAAGTAACAAAATTGAATATTCCCTGGAAATGAGCAATCTAATTGAAGCCTCTGAGTGGATAATGTAGCATTTTTACTGTAACTGGCTCGTGATTAGCTTGTTGTAAGCTTCATCAAATGCCCTGCTGATAAATATATACATATTTAGATAGAGCAATAACTGCTAGAGAATATATACTTACCACATGTGGCCTACCATGTCATATACTGTAGGAGAAGCTGGAGGAATTAAGCATGCATGAAACCGGAATGTGTCTTATGGTGGCTCTCAGCTGGTATAAGTTGTAACTCTCTTCTATGAATCTATAATTTTTTACACAAGGTTTGCTCCCTCCTATTAACAGCTTGACATGTGCTGGGTATTTTCTCAATAGTTAGGAAGAATACATTGCTGCTGGTATTTTGCTGTTGGTGCTTTTTAAGGCAATCTTAATAAATCTTGATGGAATCAAAATACTATAATACCTTAGTATCAAAATCAAAATAGTTAAGTTAAATCTTAGGCAAAAGCAGGAAAATAAATTGATGAATACAAGATCTGGTGGATTGTACCATTAAGTGATGCAGTCCACTTCCCTGTCTCCACTAGAAGTCACTGCTGGTACTGCTCAGTTTTTGATGGTATGTATGGAGACTAATGCTCTCCTGGCTTCTGTAATGCCCTTTTACATGAAGTTTGATTGCTACACCTCATCACACCTTGCTAGGACCAACAAATATGATAGTGACCATTCAGCCCTGTTAACAACCCTAACCATAGTACTGGGCTCTTTTCACTGTTTCTTTTGCAGCTGTAATTTGGTGGTGCAACACTGACATCCAATGTTTATCTCAAAGAATGCATCATTTCACATTTCATAGGCTTAGGACAACTGGACAAAAACTGTATTATTCTCTGGGACACATCTCTGTTGTGGTTAGAACTGCTTTCAGTGGAATGCAGTGACACCCCTGCTGTCTGATTTAGCCATAAACAAGTCGTCCTAGACACCAAATAGGTTAATTTGAAAGAAATAGCCTAGTCATTAAATCCAGTCCGTTTTAAATAGTATCAGACATGAAACTTTGTTCTTGCATATTAAATCTATAAGTATACATTCAAAGCCCATTGCCATTAGGAAATAGATTTTCAGTGATTTCAATATATTTTGGACCTAACCCTCATGCCTTAGTCCTAAACAGCTTTCAGATGTGAACGGTTCCACTGGCTATATTATGACTAAGAATGTGCTTCACATTAAATGCATGTTTAGCTTCTATTTTTTTTTCAGAATCAGAATCAAAATTTCACAATCAAAATCTAGTAAAAAGAGAGATGTATAAATGCAATTTTGGAAATTAATACAATTTTCAGATAGACAATCCTGACAATGGTAAAGTGCTCATTTTTGAAAAGCACTGCTCAGTAAACTTCTGTCAAATATGTTCTGTTAAGATTTAGAATCAATTTTGTATGTTCTACATTTCATACTTGCTGCTGGTAATCCACATTAACAAGAGCTATTTGTTTTCTTTAAGTTCAAGTAACTACAGTATTTAATGAGTAGATTGTTATTTTATTTTTGGGCAAACAAAAATGTTTTGTACAGAAAACAGATGTTTATAGAGATGATGAGCAAAAGAGTATTTGTTTAGTTTATTCCATTAATTAATTTCCATATCAGGGGAAAAAAAGTTTTATTTGCTTCAAATAGTTCAGGTCATTAGGAGATGCTGAAAAAAAAACAATATGCAATCTCATTGCTAAGCTGCCAGAAAACTAAGACTGATCTCAGATGAAAATTTTGGATCTCTGCTTACTAAGCTAATGGAAATGTTTCTAATTTCTTTCTGAGTGGAGATGAAAGTCATTGGATTAGTAAATTTGTACCATCAAAAACGATGTAACAAAAATGCTTCTCAAATATTGATCAGAAAGTTTTAGTGCTGAAAATATTGACTCCTGTGACATTTATTTTGCATTTGCAGTTAGAAAGGAATATTATTTCTCTCATATACTTGATTTTGCTATTTTTTGCGATATATTTTACTGCAGGTATCTTTATACACTGTGTGTAATCTGTACTAGCTTCATCTCATGAGTTTACAACAAATAATCTTTCAGAAGTCAGATTCGGGTCCATTTCTAGTTTAAAAAACACCAACTATGGACTTTCTCTGTGTATACATACAGTTTACTTTGAATATACATACCATGCTCTAAAATACCTTGTGGAAAGTTCTATGCCTAAGGTATTCTGCATGATAGAAAACTATACTAAATTTTATTCAATAATCACAGTAATTATGGAAAGGCTGTTTTTTTATTAAATGCTCTAAAATTTCCATTTGAGAACCCACAGTGATATGACAATAACAGTTACTTGAGACAAACTAATATCAGAGTAGGGCAATGGAATGGCAATCTGTCATGGATAATTTTTAATGACTGTATACAGAAACCAACTTTTGTATGCATTCTACTAATTGAATCACTTCTGATTATGTTTAGGAAGTATATATATGGACTGAATGTAATTTTAAAAATCAGACTGATTAAGTATCTATAAAGTAGAAAAAAATACAAAAATCAATAATTATGTATCTCACATACAAATTTTGAATACACCGCATATCTTCATGATCTCATGTTTAATCTTGCTTCTTTCAATTGCTTCTGTAACCCTAACAGTAGATTTGCCATTTTGGGTCATTCTCTGTTCAGCTAATTGAATAACCTGAACAAAGATGTAAATCTTGAAGGCTAGTCACTAACTCCAAGCATCAATCACTATAAGTGCCAAAAACCCCCACAACTGTATTGAAACATCTTGTGCCTGTATTGTGAACGTTGGACAATACAATTCATGCAATGCACTCATCCTTCTCAAACAAACTGTGCCTAGTAGTTTATAAAAATCTTACCTTCCAATACTTTGAAGTGATATGTAGCAGCTGGAGAAGGATGCTACTCTCTTTTCTGGAACTATGGGAAGCCTTGAGGATCCTGAGATCTGTCTGGCTGCCTCTCTTGCACAGCCTTATATATATACTGTTCAGCTCTAGTAAGCATTACGAGAGTGTATCATTGCTGACAGTTTCCTTATTCAACTTTAAAAAAAAGCCATCATATTTGCTATTCATTTCATTTGATAATTTTACAAGCAATTTCACACATTCATTCTGCTTACTTTATGACATCAGTGCTAACATGGATTTGCAAAAAGAGTGAGGTAGCAATGTCCAAAGAAGTAAATATCAAACAGAAGGGCATTAGGATGATAAACCGTTGGCTAAATGTGCTTGGGATTAAGACAACAATTTCTCCAACTTCTGATTTTCCACTTCTAACATTTGTATACTGCAAAATCCTGGCCTATATAATGTGAACTTCATCAAACAATTTTAAATTAAGGCTTACAAATTGAATGCATGGTAACAATAACCTGCACAACTCCCTCAAAAACCTGTTTAATTCCTCAGGTAAACTTGTTGTCCCAACATAATGAACATGAAATACTGCAGTGATGGTTCCCCAACATGTGCAATCTAGCACTGGTCAAATAAAAAGATTTGATTAATTTATATGTAATATGCCAACCTTGTAAATTCTACTGTATGAAAATTCAGATTTGTTTGAGAACAGTATGCTAACCAGTCATTATAAACTGAGTTTTGCACTATGGCCTACAGATTTATATAAAAGATACTGCTCACATATCTCTTTCCCTACAAGGAAATTAAAAGAATTACACAGACCGCAGTTTTATAGCTGTGTTTATAGGGACAGCTATTGTCAAGATTCTAAAATATTCAGTAATAGGGGTAATTGCCGGCTGTGATGGAGCAGTATTGCCAAAGATGACCAGATTCAACCATCTGGTCACCAAAGGTAGAAAAGAGGGAGAGAGATAGAGATACAAACTTTCTTTGTTGGTGTCTTGCAGCTGAAGTAATTTGTACAAATCTACTTGTCTGAAATATGGGTATTTTATCCCATCTTTAAAACAACAAAATGAGATATCCCCTTCAAGGAATTCATGGAAAAGTCTTCTCCTATACACTTTATGTCATACATAAAAATAATTATTTGTAAAGTGCAAAAGGGCACACACAAGTGAAATATGATTATTATATAAGTAATGTATCAGGTAGTCCAGGAACACATTAAATATGAAGGATGTCACCTTGAGCTTCAGTTCTACTCAGTAGAGGGAAGGGTCTGGGATCACAGTGGATACCTCACTGAACATAAGGGATGGCCTCTGCTGCAGTGTGGACTGGCAAATGGTGTAATCTGCCGCGCAAGCAAACACATGAAACAAACCATCTTATTTTCCCTAATTCTCTGAGATCAGCGGAAAATCTTCACACAAGCAATTTTGTGCTGACTGACAAGCAGACCAGCCTGGCATAGCCCACATGATAGAATCGAGATAGTATAAACTGGTTTAATAATTCTAGTATTACAATGACAAAAAAAAAAAAAAAAAAAAAAAGGACAGTTCTTAGAGCGTTGCCCTAAGTATCATGCTCTGGCACCACAGTCTATGCACAGGGAAACAGTAAGTCTCGTTACACAGTCCAAATTATCTTTTTTTTTTTCTTTTTGTTACAATAATCTTTTTTTGCTCTTAGATCCACGTACTGAGATTTATGGTCCCTTTTTGCCATTTCTAGCTAAAATGCAATGCTACTTGCTACTCCTAAAGCTGCTGCTGAAAACTGAAGAGTCTAACTTCTGTCCCTCTCATCCCTGCCTCCACTTTGGACCTTCCACCTTGCTTTCTCCTACCGTCAGGCTCCTTTTTAACTCCTCCTTCCTTTCCCCTCTTATCCACATCTCCTGCTACCTTCTTCTTATATTCCCTGCCCCCTGACTGTTTTTTTATCTCACTCCCACACAATTGAAGTCATATGTGCCCGGACATGGATTAGCATAACATATACAAACTCATATGTACCAAACTTGTTTTTTCACCAATACCTCTAGAATTATATATATCCATATAGAACTCTACATATCCATATGCTTAAGGCTAACAACTGTGTAACATCTAAGCCACGGTGCCAAAAGAGCTAAAATAACCTTAAATCCCAAATCTACTTATCTTCAAGAAATGCCATCTTCACTGCCATACATTGTCTTATCTCAAAAGTATTTTTAAATCTACTTTAGGTTTACACTTTACGAGCATTACACGTGTGGTGCAGAACTGCCCATTGTGTGTAGGCGAGCGCAGCAGGCGGGATGCGGCGGCGCGGTGCGCGCTGCTCCGGCTCTGCAGTACCCCGCGCCGACAGCAGATGGGGAGCCACGGGCCCTGCAGCCCTTCCGTGCACCGCCGAAACGGATCCTTACCGAGGGGACCTCACTGCACGCTGAGCTAAAGACACCGAGCTAGCCTAAACAACAACACAGAATGTAAGACCACATCATCTCTTCTAGGAAACAGACAGTTCTTTTCTTTTTGTTTAGCTCAATTTATTTTCTTGTGTCAAATAAAGTTCCTTGTTTATGGTAGGATGATTACAGGAAAAAAGTATGAGACACAGCAGCTCAGTGCACCTGGTTAGGCAGGTTGTTACACAGGCTATATCATCTAGGTTGTCATCTAGCATCTAGAGGGTGGCTGTCTGATTATTTGTTTTTCAAGCGATACACAGACAATAAAAAGTACAGGAAAGAAGTTAACAGCCATCAAGATCCATGCACTCTTCAGTTGCCATAACGGAATATACAGTAATATATGTTTTAACAGCACAGCAAACAAGAGCTCAGCACGCCCAACAGAAGAAGAGAACTGTAATGAGTGCATGAAACATGCATGTGTACACATCTTGCATGCTGCTTTTTTCCCCTTTCACATTATAAAATACAACAGTTACAAGGCACCTGTTGTTAGAAGTCATGGGCAGCACCTCTTTCCTTTGTGTGACAGTTCACATATGACACTGAGCTTCAGCTGGGCAAGACCAAGAGACAGAACCTGAAAGGCTGTCTTACCTGCCTTCAGGAGAGCTGCATCTTTATGCTTCCCATCTGTCATTTGGACACATGAAAAAGCAAACATCTTGGATTTACTGAACTTCCTGCACTGTCATCTCAGTACCAGGCAATGGCTGCTGTTAGGTAGAGCATACTGCACTCACTGGAACAGAAATCTGCGGGAAAAGTCCAGAAGATGTAAAATGAGAAGCAAAATTCTTACTGCTCTGCACAAAACTTACTGCTCTGATAGTGACAACTCCAGTTGGCATTTTTTTTTTTTTTTGAGAAAAATAGGGTGGTAACTGTTACAACTGGCTAGCATTCCCTGAATGTGATACTTTTTCAAGCAAATTCTCTTAGGAAAAAATAATCTCGAGTAAAAAAAAAATCTTAAAAATTTAGCTTTGTAATGAATTAGAATGTTGCTGACATTTTAAAGTAAAAAAAAAAAGGCTTAAAAATACTTTCAACACTTTCCTGTGCATTTCTTCATTACTACCATCACATATATAAGGAACACAGGAGGTGGGAAGATGTATGTTGGGGTAAGAGTACAGGCCTACCCTCTTTGCTTTCTTACACTGCTTTGAAGACATCCTGCTCCCCGTCGCCTCCTCAGCCGTCAGTTCATAAGTTGGGCTGTGCAGCCCTTTTAATTTTCCTATTCTTGCTGCATGACAGCCAGTCAAGAGGCCTGCATTTCCATTCTGAGAATTAGTGCAACGCATACACATTGCACATATGTATTAACATATATATACACCTATATATGGTGTATATATATACACCTATATGTATGTGTATATACGTACATGTGCGACTCCATGACTACACTTTGGAGAGCCAGAGCAGCTCTCTGAGGATTAGGTTATGGAATGGCAAGGGTCGTTCCACAGCATGCAACTGCATCCATGCACTCTGCTGTATGTGTCTCCGGACTGTACCTCAGAAAAACTGAGCTTTTGCAGCTATGTAGCAGCCCACATCATCTGCTGATAAAATTGGAATTGCTCCATTTGAAGTCAATGGAGCTGCATCAATTTGCGCAAGCAAAAGAGCAGGCCAAGTATGCACTAGTTACTTTACATTCTCAGAAGACAATGTTCATAATTGAAAGTAATACCAAATGCTCTTAGCAAACACTGTGAATTGTTCAGATTAAATACAGAGCATTCTAATGACTGTATAAAATGTAATAAACAGCTGTGCCTTGTAATTGGAAGTGACTGGCAAACTGAAAAATACTGAATAAAGTCTGAATTTGACTTGATGTCCGTGTAAAATGAGTATAACATGAACCATGATCTGGAGCCTGGCTAGAGTTATACCTACTTTTCTACTAACCATGCTTTTCTGCTCTGCAGACCTTTTCCTCTCTGCAGCTGCACCAAACCCAAGTGAAGCAGAGCATGTAGTTTCATGTTTGAAACACGAGAAGGACCAGCTCATATAGCACGAGGGAGGTAGATGATGGAAATGGGGTGGTTTGGTGAATGAATGGTTTGGAGTGGAGCCAGTGGTTCTGTTGCTATTATTTGTATGCACTTCAGCCCCTGGAATAAAGCAGATTGTGCTTCGCTGCTCTGGTTGTATTTTATAAAAGTCAAACATGATTAATACTGAAAATAGGCTTGTGAACAACAGTATCTGTGCCTATTTCTCAAGGCATTGTCTGCTTAATTCAAGCCAAACATCCATGTCCCATCTTCAGATGTGACACCTTTTTTTAAAGGACAGATACTTGAAGACTAAGTTTCATTGTCTGAAATGGTAATTTGGGGTATCTGAAGTGTGAGATACTTTATCAAAAGGAAAAAGAAATGGGGGAGTGCTTAGAATTTTTTTAAAATTGTATCCTTTAAAGTGGTCAAAGGTGAGAAACAAAATCTTGTCATAAAAACCAACATGTCTTAATTTCAAAGTTGTTTTCCAGCATTACATACCATACTCTCATGCCTGAAACACAAATACAGGCTCTTAATTCAAGTTGTAAGCCTGAACCCTCAAACGTATTTTTGTTAGACACATCTTCTGCTTGATGCCTCAGGAGAACTCCTTTCAGCTTGCACTCTGTTGAAGCTCTGTTACTGAGCTGTACTTAAATACTGAAGGCTAGATTAAAAAATGGAAGGAGCAAAAAAGTGTCCTGACAAGTTTCTGTGGCAAATATTGTATCTGGAGTGTGACTCTACACAGCAATGCAGAATGGAAAGAGTTATGATAGTTAAGAAGTGCTCTGTATCACTGCTAACGAATGACTGCATGGTTACCTGTTGTTAGCACAAGCCAGAAACTTTGCTGTTCTTTATGTCTGCAGGGGTTTTTGACACAGCATCCTAGAGCATTTTCCCCAAGTCATCAAAATACACTGTTGCCAGTCACAGAGCTGGCAGGTTACACATTATTCCATTATTCCAGTTAAAAGTCACGTTATGTTGAAGACACACTCCCATTCTTCTGCAAGAACACTGTGTAAGGCAAATAAATTAACAACACAAAAAAAAAAAAAAACCCACAAAACTGACAGCAACTTGATGCACTTTTTTCCACAGTTTGTCTGCAAAATTGCTTCCTTCAAGCTAAGGTCAGTGGTAGTGAGTCTGGGAGATGTGCACTCTGATTGCCTCAGGAAATAAATAGACCTAAGGGTGAATTAATGATGAAACAAAACTAATGCATCCTTGGGAAGAAAGGTACTTTCCATTATTTTATTTGACACATTTTCCTGAAATGTCTATTACCCAAAATACTTCCAGATGTTTCTGGCAACAGACCTATGAGCAGGGTGTGAACAATTCACTGCCTTACATTATTACTTACAGAATCTGTGATGAGCCAACTTATCTGTCCAGATTTCTACAGCTTATAGGATTTTCTAAAACATAAATAAAAAGTTAGAGAAATTCTCTGTGTTTTCAAACAGATTTGAGAAAAAACCTACAGAGCACCTAATTTATTGACATTAATGAGAGATTGCTACTACGCATTTTGAAAATCGCTCTAGATTCCCATTAACACATTCAGGTGTCTGAAACTTTAAAAATCTTGTATTCCTACATTGAACTTTTCATTCTTTCACCTCAATTCTGCAGTGGTTTCTGTAGCATTGTATCAGTATAACCAAATTAAGAATTAAATCTTTCATTTCAATTTAATTGAATTCCTTATTTGTAAAATCTCCACATTACTGATAGTACTCGTTTGCAGCAAATGCACAGTGGACCATATAATCAGCATCTAATTAGCCCTACTTCATATTATATTTGCTTATTTTAATGTTCACTTTCTTAGAGCTATCATTTTTTCCTTTAACCATTATAGCAGTTGAATTTTAATTACATTACCAACAAAGAGCTCATTAACGTCAAATAATTGGCAGCATTTCCAAAAAAAAAACCTGAACTAATTGAATATTTTCTGAAGAGTTCCCATCAAAGTATAATTTAACCATTACAAACAGATTGGCAACTACATTTACATAAAGATATGTTTGAGAAATGTTCTCATGTTCAGAAAATCAGATTTGATTTTGCCATTAACAAAATGAAGGAAGCTGTTACATATCAAGTCACTTCCACATTTCAAAGCTTTCGGCTAAAGCCTATGTTTATATCAAGATGGTCAAACGAAATCCCTTTCTTTTCCACAAAGAAATTAGCAACCAATCTCTGACTATAAGGAAGCAGCTTTCTCATGGGAAGGTAACTCCACAAGCTTTTTGGGTTATTTTGTACTTTCACTGGCTAATAGAAGAGATACTGCTTTAGACGGAGCACTGTTCTAATGCAGTAGGGTAATGGTATTTTCTAAGCATGTGAGCACAGAATCATCTAATCCTCAGTGGGTCTTTTGCTAATTATCTTGCTGATATTCTTACATTATGATAGCACTGATTTAATTACTATTCAAATGAATATATGGAATCCAGTAATTATTAGCCCACAGCTTTCTTAAAAGACTCCCTCAAATAGTTTCACTAGAAACAAAGCAAAGAAAGCCCACATGATCCTTTGATTCTTTCCTTCCCAATATGGGATGAACGACATTGAGATTCAATTTGACGCATTGAATACTGATTAAAAAGAGACTAATAATGGCTCACAATTTTTTTAACACAGACAGAAAGAATACGGAGATAAAATACCTGTGGTGAATGTCCTGCTTCTGTATTTAAACATCAACACGGAGTTTTGCGGTATCAGGGCTTCAAATAAGAGATTAACAAAATTTGAACAGAGCATTCAGTCCTTCAGATAATTATCCAAACTTCAGCTTTAAATATTGTGTGTTCTTATCTCTACTTGGATTCTTTCCAAGAAACTGGAAATAAAAATACATTTTAAGAAACTAGTTGTTGTTAGCATGCTAATTAGGCACTTGCACTGCTTCCTTGCTCCTTGCCCTTTTTACAGTTGCAGCTAACACACCCGAGCCTGTTCAGCTTGCAGATGCCTTCTCAACGGGCCGCCTGTCTTTGCAATGCAGAACATAGGTTTAAACAAGATGACAATAAAAGCACATGGTATTTTACAGTCTTATTTTATTTTTTTCTGTCAAATAGGTGCTAAGTGTGCCAAAACATGTATTAACATAACATCTGCTAATATACAATATCAAAAATGATGTAAACATCAAGTTTAAAACTTCATAGTTCCTATTATTAATTCACTTGAAAACTATACAACCTGGGAACTGTTAGCACTGCATTCTCCCAGAAACGAATTGGACACCTTGCCTATGCCACTTTGAAGCCCACTCATTATGACAAATAAAAACATTGTTTGAGGAAGTGGGTCATATGTGTGTAGAGATGTTTGCTTGAAAGGCCTGGAATTCCATGGTTCTGGTCAGTATACCACTGAAAAAGGAGAAAAAAAAAGCCTACTTTATCTTTTAATTTCTGCAATTAAACAGTCCCAGAGTTTATTTATTACCATATAGAAGAAAGCACATAAGTTCCCATTACAGCCATATTCTGTTGAACAAAGTTTCTAAACCTTCTGTAATCTAGAAGCACAGCTGCCTCTGTACTGATGAGTCAGTTTTATCAAGTCAGGCAAAAGAGCTCTGGGATGCCCTTGGGGATAAAATGTCCCTGACATCACTGCCTGGCCTTGACAATAGGGGTTACAGACTAGAAACACTGGCCTCTCAGTCGTAAGTCTCTGCTTAAATGTTGTGGAATTCTACTGGAAACATTCCATATTGGAAACAGGATAAGAAAAGCAAAAAATCCTTCTGATTCTCTGTCTACACCTTGTACCCCAACTGAGTTTTGAAAACATTTTTTTCTCATCCAGGATGAGAAAAAGCTTGGATATCTCATGTGTTCCTCATGTTCCACCTCCTCCCTATCAGGGAGATAGGCCTACAGGCCTATCTATTTGAAGACACGATTCATCAGAATCAGAGACAGTTTGCGCTCCAAAAGCCAACTCTTCCATCTACCTCTCTTTCACTATACACATTATCAGTAGCTTTCAGAAGAACAGATTCTCATTCTTCTCCCTGGATCATCTTAAAACTCTCCACGCTATCCTTCACAAGAGAAATCCTAGCACCATGAAATCCTATTACTATCTGGACAGAAAGAAAAAAAAAAAAGAGCAGAACAAACCATTCGACAAAGAAATTCTGTACAAACTGTAACAAATGCACTAGCAATTGCCACATTTTAAAGCTTGTTCAGTTAGACTGGGTTCTTAAAAACACTGCCAAATGTCAGATAAGCTTGTAAACAAAGTCAAAGCTACTGTTCAAAAAGGAAAATAGTCTGCTATTTACCATTGCCTGGAAATCCACCTGTGCATTTACCAGAGCTTTTGCAATTTGTGCTGAGTTCTGAAAATGTACATTATCTGGAAAAGGAAAAAAAAGGGACAGGCTGTTGATATATGTAAATATCACACAGCATAAATTTATAGTGCATTAAGTTGTGTCCACCAATTACCGATACAGTTGACATTGCTAAGAATGAGTAAGCATCTTGTAATATGTCATATGGAAATGTACCAAAGATCTAAGTACTGACCCTAATCAAAGGCACAGAAAGATGCTTAATGTTTTTCAAACAAAGTGATTCTGGCTCTGTATTTGTACTGCCATTTGCAAACCTCACCATCTGCTGTTCCATGGATGAGAAGATACTCCACGTTTTGGAAATTCTTTGCTCTTGCCATCACAGTTGAATTCTGTTGAGAGGAAAAATGAACAGTTCAGCAGCTTCAATTTAAACCACTCACTCATGGAGCTGAAAGGCTTTCATTACTCAGTGTAAAAATAATCAGTTGGACAGGCACAAAACTACAACAGTGACTTCATATCTGTCTGAGATCATAAGAGAACTCATATACATTTGGTGCCTTTTCTAATGGCTAGTTTACCAGAAGCACCGTTCCCACCATGTGCCATTCCCCAAATCCTCTGATTCTTGCCCAAACAGCTCTACCCCAGGCAGTTTGGCATTGCCCATTTCTACAGTTCGGGCTGGAGTGGGGAATAGGCACTGCGAATATAATCTAAAACCCAGTCTTTCAGCTAGTTTACCTGAAACTAGGTAAACTTTCATTTAGGCCTTAATTTAGGGCCTTCATTTAGGCCTCTCAGTATTGTGAGCTGGTGCATGTGCTGCTAGAGGAAGCTCTAGATTTCCTATTAATGGAAAGTAAAGCGGCAACCATTTCCAGGTAGGGCAAGGTGTGCTGGCTGTTTAGTATGTTTATTATTGGACAGTTATACCAACACAAAGCAGCTCACAAACCACAGCTAACAGTACTAACCAAAGCTTGATAAACATGAGCATTTTAACCTTTTTCACATGAGTTCTTTGCTAAGTTAATGGTTTGCATTGGCAGAATTGTCAGACCTGTGTAAATAAGAAGAAAAGGATCCTTCAATATAGCATATTTAGAATTGATAAACTAAGGAGATAATAGGAATTTTACAGCAGTAGCTTCAGCTGCCACAGGGCTGCCACTATGAAAACTTGCAGGTCATTTTCTTTCTTCACTGTTTCGCTTGTCCATGGAAGCATGATTCAGGATTAAGACAAATAAATACAGAAGAAGAATTCTCACCCTGTAGTGCTCAAGATTATCGGACTCTACTGGAAGACCCATAAATCGCTCAGTATAGATAGATGCTGCAATATTAAAGAAAAAAAAGTTGTAGATAGACAATGCATAGACACTTCTGCATACTATATATAGTTAACAACATATCTTCCCTAACACATAGCAAATAAAATGTTTTTTATTTTAATTGTATCTGTTCTGCTTGGTTGTCTCATAGTATGCCAAACTTAAACATGCTTAAGAAAATCAACCACTAAGATTAGTTAATAAAACTTTTGATGCTTTAGCTGTTCTTTGCATAAATAGAAGTCTGATACTTATCTGCAGAACCAGCAGAGGGTTTTGTGGATTAAGATAATTAACTGATACTGTTTTAGACTATTTAGCTGAACTCCAGAAATTAATTGTATGACCCAATAAAAGGTGCATGACAGAAATATGATGCAGCTTATGGTTGGCATATTAAAAAGGGAAGTAAACCAAAATTTGAGCCTAGGATGTGTATGAGTATGTACAGTAACAATGTATATAAATATTTTGTCCTCTTCCTATTCAATAACATCATGTAACCACATTGAAATTCAGCAATTATGAAAATATGAGAACATCACTTTCTTTTTGACTTTTCCTAGAAAGAAAAACTTACATATACTCAGCAATCAAGCTGCAGCAATACGCAAATTATTTATCTATTACAGTAGTGGTTTTCTGGCCAAGAGGAGCTGCCGTATTTCCCTGTCATAACAGAGGTAATGAACAATGTGATCAATAAGGAATCGAGATTGTTTACCTATCATCCAGTAGGGTATACTACCCTGGAATATTGTCAAAAAGTAGAAATGCTTTTTTTTCCAAGGGAAAAAAGATGACTGAAGAAGTTGAGTACCACTGTTTTATTATGTACCCTTTACATTTGCTACCACTGAGCATAAGGATGTGTACCATGTCTCCCAGATCAGTCAATTATAGCTCCTGGAGGTAATTTGCAATAAACTAAGTACAAAGATTCTAAGTAGCCTACCGTTTATCAAAATACTTCATGGTTCAATGAAAACAGAAAATGTGCAATATCTGTTGTCAACACGGTGTCAAACAACCATATTGGGCTTAGGTTTTTCAATGAAATAGACTGAATGGCTGGCATTTCTACAGTATTCTGAGCCAAATTCGTTGCTCTCTTGTACCAGTACATCTACAACAAGTCCACTGAGGTCAGTGGAATTGCATTAGAATGATGAAGTGGAAAATTCAGCTTGTCAATTACTGAGGAAGAAAAAGGAGATAAATTGAGAATTCTATTAAAATGGTCACACACTTAATGCTTTTGACAATACATTGTCCCTGGATGCAATCTCCCTTGCCATCTTATAACTGTTCACCTGATATATCCATTCACACAGAAAACGAAGGCTAGTGGGAGGATTTCAGAGAAAAGATTATGGTCCAAATTCCATTCTGTGCATCTAAAAAAGGGTAGGACAGAGTTTTGAAGCTCTAAGGGCCAGTACATCCTATACTGCCTGGAGACACAAATATGTAGCATCCTGTTATTTTGCCCTAACACAGTTCACCTTAATGTTAACATGATCTGTTTGCCAGAACTCATGACTTATGACTTCCTTTCGCTTCCTTCCTTTCTAACTGTTTGGATTTTACAATGTGTTTTTAGCATGATTTTTAACTTCCTCCTAAAAATTCACCTAAAGTAAAGATTGTGCCAGTGAGGGACTGACCTACTTTCACCTAAAATAATCACTGAATTCTTGAAATTTTTGTAACTCTTCTTTTATTTGCCAAAGACTTTTGCAAAAATTGTTATATTTGCCTACATTTTGGAAAAAATTTTGTGATCATGAGTGAAAATGTCTGTAAAAGATCTTGATGCCAAGATTTATGTGAAAACACAAAGACTATGCTTCCTGTATCAAATGTTTTCCCTTTTGTTTGCAAAACACTGCAAATACAAGGAATGTCTGTGCTAGCAATAAGGGAAGGAATCTTTCCCATTTAACCAAAATTTTTTCTCATAACCAAGACTTCTTAGCAAACAACCATATGCTAAGTAAATGTGTTAGAAGTGCTACATTTTGCTCATGAAAAACATACATGTCATCATTCTTTTTTACACTAATGTTCCTCTACACCATGCCAAGAACTTAACAAGTGTAAAATAAGTATGAATATGTGTTTGCTTTATTCGCCCACTGTTTCTTCAGAACAGTTTGGAGTCTAAGTCACCAAAAATACAAGAAATCTATGTCTTGTAGCACAAGACGAAAGATGTGGCTGAGAAAGGTCTGAAGGGATGTATTTAGGAAAAATATTTTTAAAGTTGTCTGACATCAGATGCAATTGACTCCTCTTTTTTTGCACTGCTTTGCAGGAAATAACTTTGTAATCAGCAGAAATACTGATTCCTGACAGAGATTATTTGCAGTAACTGGAGCTTATGTGCACTGTGATTCCATTACTGACAGAAAAAAAAATATATTCCTGAATTCAGTGGTAAAGTTATAACAAGAATTTTTAGAAATATCACTCCCAAATAAACTGGTTTATGAAATGGACCTTAAAGCCTTCCATCACAGATATGTATATGGAATTATACTCGTACACCTTCTAAATGACAAAATTTGTTCCAAAATGCAAGTTGCAGTCAGTGATTTTCAGTAAGGAAAGCATTAAACTTCATGTCTGAAGAGTTTTACGTTCAGGTAATGGCAACGTCTTTAAGTTTCATATTGCCAAGCTCTGCTGCCAAGCTAAAAGATTTAATTTAGAAAGTCTTGATATACTATATCCTTCTTTCCAAGTCCAATTCATAACAAGTTTTCATACCATAATATTCCCAGCTGGAGACAGGAGCCACAGCAATTCCACATTTAAATACTCCACTGCCAGATCCAAGAGCCAGAGAAGCTACATATCCACCGTAGGACTATGAAGAAAACACAGACAGCTTAAGACTTTTAATGAAGTATCTTTTTTTTTTCTCCTGAATTAAACTCATATAAATTACTTCCAAAGCAAAAGCAAAAAATTCAGAGCAATTACTTTACTCTGAATGCAAAGAGGGCAAAAGCAACCAAAGATTTTGTCTGGTCTTTTGACTTCAGATGAATCTTTTTTTTTTTTTTTGGTGAGAAAGAGATGAGTAGACAGTTTGATTGAATCATGTCATTTCTTGTAGCTATTTCCAGGATTGCTTGTCCTGTTATTGCTTGTTGCTTATCCCAGGATTCTGCTCCATTAGCACTTAGAATCATAGAAAAATTTAAGTTGGCAGGGTCTTCCAAGGTAATCTAATGCAAACTCCATCTCAAAATGAAGTTAACTTCAAATTTAAATGAGGTCAACCAAGGTCACACGGACATACCATAGCCTCTCTAGGAAACTTCTTCCACTGCTGACTGCTGTAATTAAAAAAAAAAAAAAAAGTCTAGTACCAAATCAGAATTTCTGTTGTGGCAACTCGTGTCTACTGCTTCTCAACCAGGGATGAGAGTGCTACTTCTAGGTTCTCCCTCCCGTAATAACCTGTCCTGCTCAACAAGCTCAACATCTTGGGAACTTCAGATTGGAGCAATTCCTCCTTACCACCTGCTACAGTTCCCTCTAGGGAGGGCCTAGCCTCAAAATGGGACCTAGCAGCAATAACGAGTTCATAGCTGGAAGTCAGACAAAATAATGAGTAAGCCTGGATATAACTACAGAGTGGTGTAACTGTGACAGGGCTAGCAGCTAAGAAAGAAAAATACTGTAAATAAAAAGCATTTGGTTTGGCTGCCCATAGGGTATGGAAATGAGGTTGGAACTAACTTTTGTAAAGCCCTGGGGAAATAATGGGCTCCTGCTTATTCTGGAATGGAGGGAGGGATGAAAGCTTGGGAGCTCCTAGCAAATTCTGAAGATTACCAACCTCATCAAAGGTATGTGAAGATTAAGGGCAATCAACATCAATGTGCAAAAGTCAGCCCTTCCATCTTAAATATCATTCCATCTTGAAATGGCAGTGAGGAGCATGCATACGGAAACAATTAATATCTCACTCAATTTTTCAGTTGATTTGGTGGATGCTTAGTAACAATCAGTGCCCGGGGCTAAAAAATAAAGGATTAATATGAGGCAGTGGGGTGGCATTCAAAGCCTGAATTGCTTTAGGGACCATTTAAGAGCTTTTGCCATCCAGAAGAGTTTGGTGAACCTGAAACTATGTTGTTTGGGCAGCACAATTCAGGGATACCTGTAAAAATGTAGGCTATAAATCACAGAATCACAGAATGGTTGAGGTTGGAAGGGACCTGTGGAGATTATCTAGTCCAACCCCCCTGCTCCAGCAGGGACACCCAGAGCACGTGGCACAGGGTGGCGTCCAGGCTGGTTTTGAAGATCTCCAGAGAAGGAAACACCACAGCCTCTCTGGGCAGCCTATTCCAGAGCTCCACCACCCTCACAGTAAAAAAGTTCTTCCTCATACACAGGTGCAAAATCCCGTGTTTCAACTTACACCCATCACCCCTCATCACCAGCCACCACGGAGAAGAGCCTGGCCCCATCCTCCCTACATTTGCCCCTCAGATGCTTGAACATGTTGATCAAATCTCCTCTCAGCCTTCTTTTCCCCAGACTAAACAGGCCCAGCTTGCTTAGTCTTTCTTCATAAGATAGATGCTCCAGTCCCTTAATCATCTTTGTGGCTCTACGCTGGACTCTCTCTAGAAGCTCGATGTCCTTCTTGTGCCGGGGAGCCCAGAATTGCACACAATGCTCCAGGTGCGGCCTCACCAGAGCTGGGCACAGGGGCAGGATCCCCTCCCTCGACCTGCTGGCAACGCTCCTCCTGATACAGCCAGGATCCCATTGGCCTTCTTGGCCATGAGGGCACACTGCTGCCTCATGGTTAACTTCTTGTCAACCAGGACTCCCAAATCACTCTCTGCAGAGCTGCTTTCCAGCAGGTCAACTGCTAATCTGTACTGGTGCCTGGGGTTATTCCCCCCCAGGTGCAGGACCCTGCACTTGTCCTTGTTGAACCTCATGAGGTTCCTCTCTGCCCAACTCTCCATCCTGTTTAGGTTCCTCTGAATGGCAGCACAGCCCTTGGGAGTGTCAGCCACTCCTCCCAGTTCTGTGTCATCTGCAAACTTGCTGAGGGTGCGCTCTATGCCCTCGTCCAAGTCATGATTTTAATACTGTAATTACTGAAAGTAGAGAGGAGAATTTTGCTTCTGATGTGAGCTCTAAATTAGGAGACTGTTTCCAACTCTTTTCAACTCTATACAATACTTTATACTTGTGAAATCTCTTAAATTGTTCTTGAAATGCAGTTATTAAATAAAATATAAAGTGATTAAAAAAAAAGGTTTTCATGTGTCCTAGCATACTTAATGTCACTTTAAAATTACCGACTTGTAAGTGCCTGTGTCACTTCATTCACCATATGGCATCCCATTTTATCCTGATGTTAATAGCAGTGTCTGACAAAATTAATTTAAATATTAATTGGTAAAAAACTCATACAAAGATTTCAGCAACCCTGCTCATTTGCTAAGATCAGCCATGCCCACACTTACAGTTAAACTGAACCTTACAAGATCCACCCTGTAATATGTTTCATGGAAAGTCTCTTAAAATGAAAATGGACCAAGGAAAACAAACAAACAGGAAAGTAAACACTGACGGACCGGAAGAATTCCCCTGGCAAGGAGAGAAATTAAAGAGAATGAAAGAGAAGGTCTTTCTGAAGGTTCCAACAGGAACTATCCCTTTGGCAATAACACGAACGCTTGCAGAGAAAGCTTTATAAAGCTGAGGACAGAACACAGAAGAATTTAAAAAACTATATCGCAGGATTATATAAAAATAAACACACAAAAAAATTAACCCACTTACCCAACCCCATATTGCGATTCTTTTCTCGTCAATAAAACCCATTTCTATAAATTTCCTGTAAAAAAGAAAATCACAGTAATAAATGCATAAAATATGAAAATGAGATGTTAATACCATAACCAATTAGCCAAATGTAATTTTTCTTTCACTTTTTTTTTAAAAACGTATCAATTTGAGCAAGTTGACAATCAGAATAGCATGTTTCATTTCTCCAAAGCATGGATTAATGAACTAACACATTTTTTTTCGGAGTAAAAGGAAGAATTCATCTTGAAAGAATGCAAAAAGCTTAAATGTAAACTTTCAAAATAACTAATTGTTTTTCCCAGTGACAGCACATTCTTTCCAACTGGCTTCTTAGGAAACAGTTCTTTTGTCATATATAATATTCGACTAGATATTTAGTCCACACTATCTCACCAAATTAAATATTACATACAAGTTCTGTACATGTGCATATAACTGCATGCACATATGCAGAGACAAAAATGAAAAAAAGAGTTTTAAAAGTGCTCTCCCACTAACAGGCAAATCTCATTTTCCATAGCTCCACATCTCCATAGGCCATCTCCATAGGTTCATTTTCATTCTTTTAACACCAGAAGTGTCAGACCTCAACCTGCAGGTTGCTCAGCATACTCATCTTACAGTGAATTGATATTCTTCATTTGTAGAGACATCCCTGAGACTTTAAATTCCCTGGAAAATTCCAGGGAACTTACTTTTCTTTTTATGTGCCTGAAAAGTGTAGTGCATATACTGCTACTATAATAAAAATACTGAGAACGTCTTCAAATGCTCAGAATGCTCAAAATGCTTCAAAATGTGTGAGGTCACACGGAGGAAAGGTATATCTCGCTTATACACTCAATGTTCAAACAAGGTCAAAGCGTTTTTTGAAAACAAGGTTTCCCACATTAATCCTTCATCATGGTGTGATGGCTGTATTTCCATAGCTGTAATAGCGAGGGAACAGAAGGGGAGATGGTGCAAAAGATACAATATAGTTTCAAGAGTGACAAGTACAGAAAATAGGTTCAGATACATCTCAACATATACATCAGCAACTGCAGGCTTTTACTAGGGCAAGCAAAAGTGACTGGAAATACCAAAAATATGTGATACTGTCTGGGCGGGACAAAGTTAGAAAAGCCAAAAAATGATTCAGCTTTCTTATACTGCTGCCTTAATTAGCGGGGTTCTTTCCTAAAGTTAAAGCCTTTCCAAGAACTCACCACTTGAGTATAAGATCCTCCCTAAAAATCATGCATCATGAAATTCTGTGTTAGGTCAGGAGGATGGAATGCAATACATCTTACAGAATAAAAATTTAGTCTAGATGCTGACAGAAAATTGGAAAGTGAGAAGACTGAGGTCATTTCTTCACAGCCTGCCTCAGCAGATTCTGCAACTGTAGAATCAGTTTAGGCTCTCTCTTGTCTCTGACATTTTATGTCCAAGCGACAATTCAGAGCAATAAAAAGCCATTTATTTCTTTTGTGATATTTTGAAACATTTAGCAGCAACAGCATATTTTAAGAAAGAAAATCAAACGGACTACCGTATTTTAAGAAAGAAAATCAAACGGATTACTTTTAGCTGTATATATGCCAAGGTTTTAATATCTTCCATTTATCAATGAAAAGTGTAACAGTGTGCTTTATTATTGAGGAAGAAATGCAAAAATCATAAAGCAGGAGGAGGAAAAAAGATACTATCCTACCACAGTAGCAGACACAGGCAGTGCTCTCAGACATGCAGAGAAAGCTGTGGAAACCTAGGATGCTGGGTTTCTCCAGCTCTGCTATGCAAAGCCAGGTCTATTAGTGGTGGAAAGAAGGTATTTACTAATCCTGTTTATTATTTGCACCAGGAAATCTATCCATGCTCTGATAGGCCACACTCAAGATCAAAATCCAGGCTTGGAACCCACAGTTCCTGCCTTGCACCCATGTCTGTGGGATTCAAACAAACAGCCTTTGTTCACAAAACTCTCAACTTTTATCCCCTCCCAAAATCTTTCCTGATTTTCCCTTGGAATACCTCATGTGTTTTGGTGTGGAGCAGCATCTGTTAGAGAATAACTATGAGAGAACATGCCTAGCTGTTTTTAATTACCTTATAATGGCATGGAAGGCAAGTTTTTGACTAACCACCCTCCTGAAGGTGAGTGTGGGATTCAGCAGTTACAAACTTCACATTCAACCTTCATGAAGGTCCGTCACTATGGATCACTAAAGTCACTGAAGTAGGTTTCCCCTAGCTCATCTCTCAGCAGTGACACTCTTATGTCATTGGGCTTAGGAATGAAGCCACTGATGCTACTCTTATAAAATGGAAATTATGAGGTCTAAATGTGGGCCAAATCACTTAGCCATACATGGACACCACAGAAAAACACACAGACCTCAAGCAACTCTGTAGTATTTTATTTCTACTTTAATTCTTGCCTTACTTCCTAGCATATATATATTTTTCACAGTACTTTTTGTATGCATGTAAGCACAATTATATGGGGAAATACTGTACTTACTTCACCGCAGAGATTTGGTCCTCAACTTCATAGACTCCCAGTCTTCGATATACTGCATGCAGAATCTTGTCACCTTGATAAGCTGTCCCTCTGCCATCCACTAGAGCAACAATAATTTCTTCTTTGCTGGCGAGATAGGTTATCCAACTAATACTAAACGCGTCCTTTACATTCTGACTGCAGGGTCCTCCATATCTGACGGAAAAAAATCACACAACTCATATATAAATGACTCGGATATTGAAGAAGTATCTTCTGGAAATAGACTAGGGCTATAGGTACGTCTGATACTTTCTTCACAAGTACTTTGCTATATGGATGTGATTCAGAGAGCATAGAAACAGTCCAGCTATCATTTTTATACATTTGTAAGACTTTGCTGGGTTAAGGCAAACCATTATTTTTAGGTCAAAATATGGGATTATGCATCAAGTAATTGCCTCAGCAGGAATCCTGGAGAGAGACATGCCTCAAAGTCACAGATCTTTATTTTCTTTATTTCCTGGATAGAAAAATGAGGTATTACTAGCCTTTTTTTTTTTTTTTTTGGAGTTCAGGGCTTTTCTGTGTTTAACCTCCACATATAGTCATAACAAAGAGAACATAAAAAAACAAAACAAAAAAAACCTGTCTCCTTACACTCACAGTGTAAGGAGACACAGTGGCCTTCATCAGCTCAGCTTAGTTTCAGCAAGGAATATCTAAAGCTGTTGTAGCAATGGGCAGACCACCCTCCACATAGCTGAGCTGTATAGATAGGCCCTCCTCATGAGAATGGCCCAACGCAAATTTGACCTCAAGGATATAACTGATGTCCTATTCTCCCCTAAATGACAGCCAAGCATACTTAGCATTCTTGGACCACTGGGTCATAAAGAACACTGTAAGTTTTTCACACCCACTCAGCTCTTTCTGCCTTTCATTTATTTGCACAACTGCAATACATGACATTCCTCTTCCTTGCACCATACAGTCAAATGCTCTCTGGAAGGCAAATTTGGTGAAAAAAAAATCTTTAGGTTTCCTTTTTTTTCTTTAAAAAGAAGCAAGTTTTTATATTTTCCATATTAAAAAAGCTGAAATCAACCATTTCAGACTGCACTGTAGTAAACAGAAGCAGCAGCAGAACTCTGAGTTCCAAGCAATAGCTTACAGTATTTTTATTCTTTTTATTTCTCTGAGGAACTAACCCTTGCCATGCTAAGATCAAAATCCTTGTTGATTTCCATTCATTTGGTTTCTATTCCAGATATGTTTTTAAAAAGGAAACAAAACAGAACTAACTGTTTTTGCTTGATAAAATGTTGCAAAGGTCCCAGGTTTCCTTAATTAATAACATCGAGTATGTTTTCTGACAAAACAGCAATGTTGAAAGAAAGGAAGTCTTACTTACACCTGGATAAGCAGGGGATACTTCCTGGATTTATCAAACTCTGGGGGTAGAAGCATTTTGTACCACAGTGCTAGAAAAGATATTTTAAAACTACATTATTAAAATGATTCCTCCAAGCATGATGCATAGTTTGCTATAATACATAGTCTGGTACAACAGGATATGAAAATGATTCAGTACAAACTTCAGGATGCACAAAATACCAATCTCAGAAAGAAGTAATTTTGCATATATAACTGTTGAAGAACAGTTAAAGTAACATTTTTTGTAATTAAACTATGTATTAAATACTTTTATTTTTCCAGGTGTATAGAAAAATGAAATTAAGAACACAAATGTTAAGTTAATGATAACCAAGTTCTGGAAGCATTATACGGATTCATTGTTATGTTATGAATATTGTTTGCAAAATAATTAATGAAAAGAATAGTGTATACAAATAAGTATTATGTGCAACAGCTATGTTCACTTCTGGTGATTATTAAATGCTTTTTATAGGATATTTATATTATATTTAAACATTTTACTAATTAATTCTTAAAATGGCATTTGCAAATTGCATTTGTGAAGCTGAGATATATTTTAACTACTATTTTACTGATGAATATCCTTAAGCATAGATAAACTGCTCACTGTCAAACAGAGCAGAACATAGGCTCTGACTCCTCATCTGCCAGGATAAAAGTTTGCTTTACATACAGACCCTAGTGACTGTAACAAAATGAAGGGAAAACATTAAAATGATATGCAAATAAGAAATATAAAAGTGTGTAATTCTTACTTATGCCATCCACTTCAAGTTTATTAATTACTTCTTTTGGCAGTTTGATCTCTTGCAATGCAGACTGTAATTCTGAATTGTCTTCCAGTACTCTGAGTTCTAAATAAAAGAAATGCCCATTTTATCAATTAATGTTAATTACTTTGTTAATTGGGATTCCTTTATTTTGTGTTATTAGAACAGAAAGGAAATCTGTGAAACTTTAAAAGCAGAGTAATAAAGACAGCTCAGAAACTTCTATGTGGACTTGAGGAGACAGTTTTTTTTTTTAAAAAAAAACACAGGTAGGCAGGGAGATTCCTTAAATTTTTTACATGTTTTTCCAAAGAAGAACACTGTACATAATGGCAATCTGTGATGTTCAACTTCACTTTTAAAAGAAATAAAGCTTTTTTGCACATCAGGAGATTTTTCTTCATCAGTGTGCCTTCTTTGCCTTTTTTTTTCCTTTAATGGAAACCACTTCCTGTTCCTGGAAATGCTGCAAGAAATACACGAAGTACTTCTCTCAGCATGTCCTGAGCTGGATTTTCTCAGCAGATGCCAGAAATAAAACACAGGAATTTGTTCTTTTAAAATTCCCTGAGAAGTTTTGCAGATTCAAGTCATTTTTTACGGCTGACAAATCATCCTAGCTTTGGACAGTCACCCAGACTCAGCTGAACACCCTTCTCTCCTTCTTCTCAAATCTCGTGAAACTTGTCCATTACCATAAACAGTGGGAGCCTCCAAACGAGTGTATGTCACCTGCATGCCATCTACTAAAATTAATGGGTGATGAAAAATCTGCCTACTGTAATGAGATGGATCCATTACCACTCTTTCACAACTTACAGTCCAATCCAAGGCCAATTCAACCAGCAAAGAGCATGGATGCATTTTTATTCCTGCAAATAACACTACAGGAGAATGAGGCAATATGAACCAGCACCAAAACTGTTCTCTCCTACATAGAGGTTAAAAATGCCTTTTTATAATCATGCACTTAGTCCATTTAGACAACGGATTAAAAGCACACAGATCCATGCCTTAGCTGTATTTTAAAACCTCTGCAAAATAAATACCAGAAGAATACAGTGCTTTTATAGCATTTGGTAAAGTGGAAGTTCAGCTGGACTGGGAACATAATACAACTGCAATAGAAACGACCAACAAACTTTTCCACATGCAAATATTTTTGAATGGTTAAATACTATGAGGTACCAACTTCTACTGCACTCAAAGAATGAGAACTTGGAATGCTTTAAAAAAAATCAAATTACTTAGAGGACGTTTAATTTTCATAAAAAATGGGAACTCCAGGAAAAGACTTTCAGAGTATTTCACTTTTATGAGCTTCCGTTGTTCACTGGCCTCCCTACTGATGGCTGAAGGGCAAGTCACTGGCCCAAATTTTAATTAGTTCTGTAGGTCTAACTGCAAATTGTAAATAGTTGCATGGGGTGGGTTGGTTCATGGATTGCAGGGTGGGGAGGAGGGGTAGCCGCCAAGGGTCACTGCACCTACAGTTTTTAAACAAGAAAAATTTCAGGGTGCTACAAATGAAATAATACAGTTGCAATAATGAAAATACAGTTCTCCATGTGTTCATTCATATTTGGATTTTACTAATTAATAAAGCTATAAAGAAGCTTGATACTTGACTAACTCTTTTTGATACACAAACAGGAAAAAAGGCTTCTTAAATGTATATAAACATTGCATTAACGGATCTGCATAGTGAAAATTAATGAGAAAAACAATTGTCCAGAAATGAGACATATTTTCAGTACCTCTATCACCATAGTTTTCAAAAAGAGTAGAAATAGGAATCCCGGGACCTGTCATAAGAATAAAAAAGAAAGCTGTTTATAATTTGAAGCCTGACTTTGGTGATAAAGAGTATATCATATTATTTTTGGTAACTGTGTATTATTAAAGGGCTCAGAGTTGACTCTGAATGTTCTCTTCTGCATAACCAACTGCCACACAAAATACATCAAAAACTGTGTGTACATAGACTTGTATACATACAGGTGTTGCTTAGCAAACATAACAGAAGTAACTTTAAATCTACTAACAAACTCTTCTTCCTAACAGATGAAGTGACATCTGGTTAATACCTGAGATGTGATTACATAAGGTGAATGCAGAATTAACAATGTGAAACAGTCTTCTGAGAACATGTCACATCGTATTTGTGAAAGTGAGTGGTTTTCATATGGTGATGACCTTACTGACCATTCTTTGCACGAAAGATTGAAAAGCGTTATTATTCTGTTACATTTACTCCTCTGCTTAGCAGGTTTTTAGGATCTGCTCAGCTGATATCCAATGCAGAATCAGAACAGTGAACTTTACATGAAGTATGCAAAAGGAAAACTTGGATTTTTTTTCTCCATTTTTAGCTTATGATGTTATTGCTCTTTGATTACAATAATAGATGAAACCTCGGATCACTGAAAGTATCATCAACAGAATTAGACTTCATCTAATACTTCAGTGTTAGAAGTGTTTTCAATGATCACATCTTGTTGAACTAAGTTTTTCTTAGTTCCATTATTAAAAAATTTACTGGGTAGTAACTGTCCAAAATTTTAGTTTTAATAATTTCATTTGGAAAACACATTTTAGTAGTTTTCCACAGCTGGCTTTGATCATCTGCATTGAACATCAGCATATATAAGCAGACATTTCTTAAATGCTGTTGCAGCTTCAGGAGAGAACATAAATGATGGGTCAGCTACAAAATCAATTTTCTAGCATGAATACTTGACAATTTTGTATTTAAAAACCCTAAGATATTTGTTGAAAAGGTAAAAAAAGTAAGTTTTTACATTTTCAGAAACCTGTTTCCAAGATATTGCACATGGCGATGTTTCTTTCCTGGAATCCCTCCTGGACATAGTAAATTTTCATGAATCATCTAGCCATTATTTGGGATAATCAGTATTATCTACACCTCATACACATCTGAAAGAATAACTGATTTTGCTCCCATGCCATACCTACCGTAACAGATCAAGGCATAATACTTGGACCGTTCACTGAACCTAGCTGTGTAATACTGGCATCGCTCCTTCCTTAGATTGCAAGTAATGCATTGTTTCCTAAAAGGTCTCTGTCCAATACTGATTCTAGGATGAAAGTAAAATAATATTTATTTTTCTATAATTTCTGATTGGTCTGCCTCAAATTCTACAACATAGGCAGCTTAACCCCAAAATGGTTCACTTTAAATGTTTTCTTTTTTTTTCCCCAAAAAAGTATACTTAGATGATATTCTTCCTTAATTCTCAGATATTATTTGATATCACACTTTAGTTAAATCATGAAATTAACATTTTAAAGTTCTTTAAATGAAATTCTTTTATTGGCAAATGCAGACCCATCTTCTATCACACTAGTATCATTAAAACAATATTGATAACACTCACTTGTAAATATTCCTTCTTCCTGGATAGCCTTCAAATTCATTGCTTGAATAAAAACTGTAAATTCATTTACATGTTAATAAATCCATAAAATGATGACCTGGGAAGCAGCATCAAAATGAAAAGCTTTCTTGGAAGTTAACTTTTTGCACTTTTTGAGAATTCTGCTTGTGATTGAAGTGTAAGTTAAGTGTTTCTTATTAACATTTCATCTCAATAAATCGTAGCTTGAATTCTGATCAGATGACAAATAAATAATATATAAATAGGAGTTCTCTCTTAATTCTCATGAACAAGTTCCTCAAATTACCTAAACTCTAACTAATGTCTCTAACTAATAACCTGAGTGAAAGACCATGGCTAAAATCCAGGAAAATAACATTGAATTGCTAATTTGATGAGAGTTAACCACATGTTTAAACTTAAGTACTTTCTAGATGAGAACCTCTAAGATGGATGACTGAAAATATATATTAAAAAAAAGGGAAGGGGGGATTTATAAAGGCTCTTCTATAACAAAACCAACTCTGCAAACCTGTGGACTGTATTTGCATACAAATGCTGTGTATGTGCTGAGTAACTAAACAAATTCTAGCTAGTTATAATTTGAAGAGTTGACAAATGGCTGTTAAGTGTGCAAATGATTAAGTGCTGCTCTTACTGACAACACTGGTAACACATTCTCTTCTGCACAATGCTTACATTGCATCACTTGTTACCCTGAAAATATATATTGCCTCCCATTCTCCGCTTGTAATTTGGATCGCATTCTCCTGTGAAGCAAGATAGATACGTTACTGAATATAGTAGAATTATTTCAGGAATTTACAGTAGATTCATGTGAAACATTCTATGTTTGACTTACCACAGAGCCATTGATGTAATGAATATGCTTATAGCCATTTTTATCACTAAAAATTTTGTAGTATGAACTGCTGTCTGATGTGAAATATGGTGTTGAAACGAAGAACTGAAATAAAGAAAAATGGTAGATGAAGCATAAATAAAGAGTATTCAAGATGTTTAGCAGCTTATAGTACACGTTAAAAGTAACTAGATTCTATTTCAATAGCTCTACGGAACAAACACCTTTGGTTATCTGTTTATCTGCAGCGTACAATCTTCCACTCAGTGCACATTGCAATTTCTAATTTATCATGTCAGATTTTTTTAAGATGATAATAAATATACAAATATTAGTTGATTAATACAAGTAGAATAATTTGCTTGTATATTTTGAATGATCATTCTTTATTTAAAAATTGTTTTTTTTCATAAATAAGTTTCTGAATAGTGTTTGAGAACAGTGACAGACTAAAAATTCTGTGGACCTCAGAGTTTGATTGATTCACTGAATGAACACAGCACTGAGCTGATATCTAAATCACCCATTCTGTCCCAATAACATTTAAGAACAATTTTTGCTTCACCTCATCACTAACAAAGTAGCAGGTTTAAGCCAGTAGTATTTTCTGACTTTCAGAAAGTTTCGGAAGGATACCCTGATTTTAAAACACTGCTGTGAACATATGGAAAGCTGCAGATTTTCCTTAAACAAAACAGAGTACAACAAGAAAACCTACTCCGCCCGCCCATCCTGTTGAACTCTCTTCTATGTGCTGTTGATTCTGAAAAACAAAACAAAACATACAGTCTTTAAGAATGAATTCACGGAGTTTAAAAACCTTCAAATAATTTATTCACTATGTAGCTTCAAGGAACCTGAAAGTAGCCTGAAGTAAATAATATCATAGAAATACTACTACGTTAATTAAAATATTGTAATTTTTAACAGCTAAATGAAATAAAAATATGAAATAATAAAAAAATGCATTTCATTGAAAACAAGAATGACCAACTGCTTTAATGTCATTTGTCATTAATTTTTGAAAAAAGCAAAACCCCCAACTCAAATTCTTTTCAGGAATAGTAATAGTATTGAAAATCTGATTTAGAGTCTCACTTGATTCAGTTGACATATTTCCTTTGATTTCAAAGGAGTGATGTTGATTTATAACTGAGGATAATGTAACTATTAGGTACAGTTTTTAAAGCTGAGGCTCAAGATAGAATCCATATACTTTGACATACAAGCTTTAAAACTCATGCAATAATGTAAAAAATATTTTTATCTAGACGAGTGCAGCATTGAATAATTTGTCTTTTATCCTTTCCTTTGGTCAACAGAGAATTCTGTTAATTGAGAAAAAAAATCTTACTCTCATCCTCTGAAAACAAGTTAGGTATTTTAAACCAAGTTCTGTTTTCATTTATCTTACTACCATTGTAGATCCAAGATACTTCAGTATTTCTGGATTCACAGCAAATAAAAAAAAACAGAATCTGGTACCGGAATGCTCTCTGAAGAGCATTCTCATTTTAACTGTCCATACAGAAAGCTTCTTTGTTATCTTGCATTCTAATTGCAGAGACTTCCACTCACTTCCACCTAAGCCAGGTAAAAAAGGTATTTCTATTTCAATTATTCTACACCCACCAAGTAAAAAATATTTAAAAGTGACTACATGAATAGAAATCTGAGGGCCTCTTTCTCTGTGCCGTGCTTGAGCTGAATTAAAGGAAAATGTCAAATTAGGTACTTAAACAAAATAATTAAAGATTGGCGAAGAATATGTAGGCCTCAAAAATCAGCCATGTCACCATATTTTGAAACTAGGAATACAAATTTAGCAGGACTTAACTCCTTGTAATATTCTTTAGGCTGGTTTTTTAAAAGTATATACACTCAGCATAAATGGAGCCATTCCTTTTGCAAACTAAAGATGTTTTTACAGTTTTATGTTTTACTTGTTTCTAATGCATTTGCAATATTTTCTAATGATTTTTTCATTGCAGGCTATAAGATCTTGGTTGTCAGATAGAGCGAGTGATAGCATCTAACAATTCTGAATTCGATACATTTTTGTATTTTTTAATATTTCATGCTTTTCTTTACATTGTTCACCTAATGAAATATTATTTCGCAGTCTGAAGCTCCCTAATACATATTCAGCCAATTTGCTTTCTAAACAAAATGTTTTGCATTTCTTATCCTTAATGTAGCTTCACGAACATTCAGAATTGTGCTACTTCCTTTACTGCAAAGTGACTTATTCCAGCACAGGTTTTGAGTACTCTCCTTTAAGAAGACTGTTTACAATTTTCTGAGCGTTCCACTGACCTATTAACTCAGTATATAGGGTTTATTTATTACTAAGAAAAAAAGCATTTTTTAATATCTGCATGCTAGATTTATTTCTTTTTTTCTTTAAACTAAGGCTAAGATCCTGATGACCTAATACATAACGGTATATATAGTCAATCTCTCTCATATGGTTATTCCCATTGACTTTTATGGCCTTTTTGCATGTATTAAAGCATTCAGAGTTTTTTATTTGCAGACTTGCCATCTTTTTCACAAACACTTAATTACATGCTTACATGCATAGCTTTTACTCACATGAGCAATTCCCACTGAAGTCCTGTTAGCTTCTATGGTCTATTCACATGAGTAAGAGTTAAGCACATTAACATGTTTGGTGAATCCACACTTTAATAGCATCTTGTAGGTTATATATTGTTATTTTCAAGTACCCAAAATCTACCACATTCAATGCACATTAGAGTCTCGATTTAATCTGAAATCAAGGAGAGAGAAATATTTTTGCCAATGGAAATGCACGGAGATACAATTTCTAACGGCAAATAGAGCTAATGTAGCACTCCCATCTGTTCACACTCCTTCAATTGGCCATTTGTGCAAACTCTAATGTGATAAAAAGCATTGTATCACTGTATAAATATAGAATTATAGAAACGTCAGTAGTGACTCCATAAATAAGGTTTCATGGAGAAATGCAATTAAGCTAGGATCATGAACACAGGCCTTGCAAGATGTTAAGCACTCTGGTCTGGTTCCAGCAAAGCAATTAAGCACAAGCTTAATTTTAAACACATAAGTAGACCTACTGAAAGCAGTAACTCTGCTTACAAGCTTAAAGTTAAGCATGTGTTAAAACACTTTGATGGATTGTGGTAAATTCCTAGGTCTTTTTTTTTTTTTTTTCCTCATGTAATTTAAAATATTTAGTTATTAAGATATAGGTTACTTCCAGGTAAGATGTAGATTCAGAGTTAATCTAAATATGAAATGGAACAAGTATTTAGGAAATACATCAATTGTAATAAATTTTGGCAGCAAATACACGTATTGCCCTACTAAATTCAGAATGTTTCCCTGTGGAAAGTTACTTGAATGATAACAATTTTGAAAGATTGGGAACCTAGAATTCTTTTGAAGTAGCAACAATTGTCATCTTGTTGACATAATACAAGAAGTGTTTCCAGCTTCGAAATGCTACGTGAATAAACTCAGCCTTTACAACTTATCAGTTACAGAGGACACTTTCATAAGTGTTCTTGGGTTGTTGTTTCCTTGTCATTATTTCCAGGTTCAGACTAACGCTCATTTTTCATAGATACTCCATAACAACCTCTGCAAACTAGACGTGCAAACATCACCAATACTACAGGACAATAAACAAAACCTCTGTACTGCCGTTACTGAAAGTCAGTGTTGTCTTTTCCTTTCAGGAGATATGTAAAATTTATCAGTGGCTGGCTACAGTCCCCAGGCTTTACAAGGTCTTCTCAATAAATACATGCATCAGCTCTATAACTAGCTGCATATTAGTATAAATATACAGGCTATATAAACTCATCCATTTGCCCAACAGAGGTACCATTCGTGAAGGTTTTCCTATCTAGTGTCTTATAAATGAAGTTACCAATTGTAATTAGCCTGAAGTTTTACTTTTACAGTTCTGAAAAAAAAAAAGACTGTGAGATAATCTGCTTGCTTTCTCCAGCTGCATGACTTTAAATAACATGATTACTTCCTCCTACAAACACATCTGACTTTTAATTGATATGTGATTTCAACAAATCTAAAATTCATCATAAAGAATGTGCTTCAGACAGACTTATTATGAAATTTTTACACAGTATAATTTTACCAAAAAAAATTTAAGATCTTGCATGTTTCCACTTGTGAAGACAAGAAATCAAGAAGGAAGTAAGAAACAGGCAAATAACATCCTTGTAATTTTGGTTGATTTATTATTTAAACTGACTAAAAGCCAGTTTCGCTTTTTTGCTGGTGCAATTAATATTTTCTGGCCCTCCCCCCAGCAATCAAAATGTTGAAAAAGATATCATTATCAATTAAAAGATGAGTGTAATTAAGCACTGGAACAGATGATTACGGCAGGCTTAAATACACCTCTGTGTGCTATGTTTTACTCAGATGTAAGACAGAACATTCAAATAGGGCTACATAGGTATGCCCAGTAAGTGTTTTAATACCTAAGCAGATGGGATAATTCCATGGAGATTAGCAAATGCTAATTTCAGGAACGTTAGATTTATATTCCCAACTTTATTACCTCTGGACACTCCCAAGCATTTGAATTTTCTTTGAAGTCACAAATAGCTAAGACTGAAAAATTCTGGATTCTCTTTAGCCATTGCACGCAGATCCGATTATCTGTTACCCAAGTAAGCCAAGTAAAATAGTGGTCACTAAAAAAAAGAAAGAAAGAGTGGTTATTAAAGAGCAGGAATATAGCAGCATTGCTATTGCTTGTTTCTAGCATTTTGTTTATGGAACATGGCAGCAAAACTCCCACTGTCCTAAATGGTTTTACTCCTTTATAGTAAAATATCACATAGGCAGAAATGATCATAATACAACATTTTTAGTTAGCTCCTGATCCATCTAGGAGATGAATATGAAACTGCACTGTTTGAAAGAGAAGAGAAATTCTCTGAGTTCAAGTACTCAGAAGAAAAAAAAAAAACAGGAAGATATATATGAGAGCACACTACCTTGATGCTATCATTGCAGGAACTGGAACCTCCTTAGGACCAAAGGCTTCAGGATTAACAGTGTCTACAATAAACACTCTAACAGTAGGATTTTTAGCTCCAGCCTTTAAAAAAAATGCACCAGGTTATTCGAATCAACCTGTTAAAAATTAAGATCAAAGAAAATAACATCTTTTGCAGGAAAGAAGATAGTTAAGATATATGTGCTCTGACTATAACAGAACAAATCTGATTTTATAAATAAGATTTTTAAGAGCTAAGTTTGACTCTACAATGACAGTAGGTTATTTAACCTTACACAGTTTCATATGTAAAGTAGAAAACATAGCTTTTTAGCCAGTCAGTCTCAGCGCCCTCCTAGACTGAAAACAGTATGCAGTGGATTTGGGCCCTGTTCTGTTTGCAGTGCAGATCCTTACAACATATACTGCTCTTATACTGACACAAAACTCCAGGAGCATGTTCTCAGGACAGCAAGTGTTGTTTGACATCCCAGCTGTGAGACAAAATGGACTAGTTTAAACTGATCGTACTTGTTTATTTGTTGCATGTATTATGATTTTTTTTTTTTTAATTCTCCTCCATGTATTGTTTGGACCGGCCAATTTTACTTCAGAACTGAACAGTAACTCAGTTGACAGTTATGATGCAAAGCTCTTTGGGATCAAAAAATGCTACAAAGTATGCCAACAAGCTGTATTATCAGTTATTGTTCAAATAAAAAAAATACCTCATAATCAATTTAACAAAAAATAGGAATCATATTGCCATGCATCGCTATGTAAACTGAACTGAAAATGGATGTCTGAATGACGCAAGCATGCAATTTTGCAGCCACCTTCTACTTACATGAGTACTTCCATTCATTTCACTGGAATTATTCAATATCTCTGCTTTTGAATTAATTTATCTCTTTTCAGAACTAGGTCTAAGTTGGACTCTGTGATTTCCTCAACTAAGCAAGTTCCACATGAACTTAAGGAAAAATTTCTTAACAGTGAGGGTGACAGAGCACTGGAACAGGCTGCCCAGAGAGGTTGTGGAGTCTCCTTCTCTGGAGATCTTCAAAACCCGCTTGGACACAGTCCTGTGCCACGTGCTCTAGGTGACCCTGCGTGTGTAGAGGGGTTGGACTAGATGATCTCTAGAGGTCCCTTCCAACCTTAAGCATTCAATGATTCTATGATTCTATGAATCTATGAATCTATGCCATGATAGATTTAACCACTGCAATAGAAGTACTTTTTGAGCGCTATTCACTTTAAAGTCATCATAACTCATTTCTCAGTGGAAAGCTAGAAAAATAAGATAACATACCTTTGGGTATGGGATAATTATTTTTCTCGGGTACTGGTCCTCACCAAAATATGAATATTCAATGACTGGTATGTCAGAATCATTAAACTGTACATAAGCTATATATTTGCCACTTGGAGACCACCACAAAGCATACTTTGTTGCAAGCATTTCCTCTAAAAAAAAAAAATCAGTTGGTAACAGTTTATTATTCTATTCTAATTTATCTTTAATCTATTTTATCATCCTAATCTTATGAATCCAGATATGTAAAGAGAGTTATGCTAAATAAACAACAAGATTCTACACCAGATCTATTGCAATAGATCTCAATTCTGAAATGTCTTGAGAATTCCCAAAAGTCCTGGGGTGCACAGACCCCATTTAACTCACTGACTGTCATGGATTCACCTATAGAAATGATGAGATAAAACGATGTAACCCTTATAGCTCCAAAAATCATGTTTTACCAGAAAATATTTAGAATGGAATAGGAGAACTGAGTATGCTCAACAAAATGTTTAACAGCTTAGTAGTTGCTCTTCAATATCTACTTACCTTCATAGACCCAGTCAGGAATCCCATTAAATATTTCGTTCTCTTTTCCATCACTAGTTAGTTTAATTGGTGCCTCTCTTGGACTTCTTTTCAAGTAAATATTATTCTGATATACATATGCCTACAGTCAAGAATGTATTTTTATGACTACATGCACGAGTAACAGAAGTTAGAGTCATATTTTGTGCAGTCAATGGTACTATATTATACAAATTAGAAGATAAAATCAGTGAATACGAAACAGGAAATATTTACTTGACAACGTTACATTAAAAGTATTTGCAAATTCTGCTTAAGTAGATTTTGGGTCTGTAAATAAATTATAACCTATAGGCCAAGTTTTGTGCTCAGCTATGTCAGAATAAATTCTGAACAATTTCCTTAGTTTTTAAGATAAGGCAGAGGATTCGGTGCTCTAGTGTGTCAAAGCACCAAAAAAAAAAAAAAAAAAAAAATCTTTGAAACTCATTCAACTGTGTTCTTCAACAGACCCTCAGATGGGCCAAATGTACTGTGAGTTTTTCTTCCGGTGACAGCACATGTGGAACACAAATATACAATGAGTGGGAAAAACAAAAAAACAAAAAACAAAAAACAAAAACAAAACATCTTTTTATACCTGCCAAAAGGCCTAGGTTATGTTAGATAATAGGAAAGAAGGTGATTTCACTCTCTCTGGGCTGGTTTGTTCTTTTCTGGTAAATCAGTTACCAAAAGAGAGTCCTCACTAGAGATGATTGCAAGCCCTGGTTATCTCTAAATTTTAGTCATGTGAGCAGAAACACGAACAAGAAATCACAACTCAAAACAATCCAACAGTCTTGGAAAATCATGTCTTTTGAAGTTACAAGCATTGGATTTAGTAACATCAATGTAATGTTTTAACTACTTTGGGTTTTAAATGAATGACAAACTCCACAAAATCTCAGATACAATATGAAGACTGCTGTATAAAAATATCACAGACTATTAGCACATAACCAGGAAAATATCTTGTGCTTTTTCTTTAAAATTCCTGTTAAAAAAATAACAGTTGGCTCTCGCCAACTGATAGCCAATAATACTTGGCTACCAAGTAGCCATTCCAAAAACATTGAAACTTTTTTTCTAAAACTTCTGGCAAAAAAATGGGCAGCCATTTCCTAGACTAAAAATTTTAGAAGAGAATTTAAATATGGGATTTATACATCTCCAAAGTAAATTCTTCTGTGATACAGTGTCAATAGAAAACATATCGTTTTTCAGGCCTTGAAACTAAATGTAATCCAAATAATCCAATTCTTTTGGTAGGAGATTTGCTATCCAACATGATTTAATTGAGAGCATACATTCTTTTACTGAAGCACAGACCTACTACCTTAACAAGTTAACACTATTTTCTATATTATTTGTGAACAAAATTCATATATACAAGTAAAGACCTGCCAAAAACATGGCCTAACAAAATATAACCAAAGGTAAAAAAATCTCTTCTAGCCACACAAAGTAATATAATTCTAGCACTTCATATCTTTACTGACCAATTTGTGTCCAACGGGAGACCAGGATATATACTGAATTTTATGTGGAAGCTGATTTTCTGTTACAAAACCACTAAAAAAAGGAAAGAAGTTGAAATGGCTTTTTGATCACAGGGCAAACGGATAATTATATTGTAGGTACATATGAATTGACAAAGGGCTATATTTTCTAACAGCTTGTTGTTTGGTCAGCAATGCAAAATTGACATCAGAAAGCTGTGCAAAGCAGGCAGGGAGACATGCAGCAGCATGACTGTGTGCACCAGTGCCGGCAAAGGCTGAGCGGTGGCTCAGCCCCCTGAAAACGCTCTCAAGCACCTGAAAAGCCATTTTTCACCCTCCCCCCCCCCCCAGCTTTCTAAAGACTGCACAACAACTTGCTCTGCAGACCTGCAGTCTGCATTACATTCTCAGTGAGTCACTGGGAAATAGAAGCTAAGTTGCCACATTGTTGTTCTAAGGACACAGCGCGTTGAAGCGAGCAAAACAGCAGCAGTTAGAACATGTGGGCATTACAAAGCCACAGGCAATGCTTGAAACAGTCTCTTCCTGTCATTTCAGCCAGCAGTTCCCCAGGAATGTAGCACTTCAGTTCCTGTTGCTCAAAACTAAAAAAAAAAGTATTTGGTAATGCTGCTACTTCTAGCATAACGAGCTGACTGCAGATGGCTTCCTTCAGAGTTGGGTAGGTGGAAAGAGGAGTGGTTTGGGGAAGACCTTAGGAAAAAATGAGACCAACTGCAAGGAGGGTAAGTGTAAGCTTTTGAGGAACACAAGATGGACTGTTACAACATCACTGGGCACTAAAGGGCATACGAGAGTTTTAGGAAAGCCAAAAGCTAGAGGAAAGCTTTTTAGGAAAGCTAAAGATCAGTTCTACCAGAAAAAGTAACTAAACATCTGATTTGAGACTGAAGAGAACCAAAGCAAACAAGGTAGTGGGGGAGTAGGTGAAAGGATGTTATATTTTCTCAGAGACCATTTTCTTGTCACAATAACTTCCTGACTGTGAAGCAGCAATCAATAGGCAACAAAACTGATTCAAGCAAAACCAAAGCAGGGTGGAGTTATATTCGTATGGAGGTGGAGATGCTTGCAAGCACGTCACTATGGAGTATTCGCTGTAGCTCTCTGTAAGAAAAATGAGACCTTACCCATACATGAGATCATAAATGTGGTACGATGCTGTATAAGAGTATCTCCACAGCTGAAAAATTAACCAAGCGAGAAAAAAATAGTATTAACTTGGAAGTGGATAACATAATTAAAAATCATCAGTTAGCTTTTGACAGCTTTCTACTTTATTTTTTTAAAAAAATCAGGAGACACTGACCCATGGTAATCATGATCAACAAAAATTGAATGATATCAAACATAAAGTAATATTTAAAAAATTACCTTTGAATAATTGCTTTCCAGAGCTATGAAATATTTGTCTGATGACAACAAATAATTTGAAGCATTAACTTTTTTCTGTAAAATTAAGAAATAAATTAGATTCTAGAATACTTTAAATAAGGATATGACAAGATTTAAACCCACTCACTTGTAAAGATATATTTAAAACACAACTGCATGTTGCTGCCTTTTTATCAACTGAAAATGTACATACCATTGTGCTGTTAGTCATGATGGTAGTTGGGTAGTTCATTTCAACATTGTAAAGTATAATATCATCTTCTGCAGATTGATGAAGATATTCATTATCTTCAAAAATAAGATAAAATGGCAGTTATCTTGCACAGAAGAAACTATAATAGATACATCTGCTTATTCAAATATTCACTGCTCTTGTCAGTAAATAGATGTTGAGCAAATGTCTTTTGGCATCTACATAAAAAATTCTTTTCTTTTAATGATGCCAAGGCATGGAATTACACAACAAACTGACCTCAAGATTCTTGATTATGTTCTCAAGACTACACACTGAACATACCAACTTTACATACTGCACACACCACCAGCTAGTTAACATTATAGTTAAATGCTGAACAAAATGCTTTAAATAAACGAAAATGAAATGAAATGCTTTATAGAAAACATTCAAGGTCCTTGCTTGCCGTGACACCAGAACATTCTCATTTGCAGAGATTCTGGAGACAACGGGAGTACCACATCAGCAACTGCCCTCCAGGAATCTGATTTTGCTCTTGTGTCCTACCCAGTAAAGCTGAGTGGTCACCAATGAGCATAAAATTTAGCCCACCTGTGCACAAGACATCACCCATAGTTTGGCAGAGGGTATGAAGGTCAGAGTTTTAGTTTCATTTCATACCTGGCGTAGCTAAAGAGAGGGAAAGGCTTTCACATTTTCAAAGCAAACTGAAACATTGTTTAAGGTTTTCATTGCTTGCATCCTTCAAGCACACTTAAGTGACTTATGTTACTGTGGTAATCTCAGGCCCTTTTAGAAAGAGAAATTAAATTTCAGCTTTCTGCTTCACAGTAAAAAACAGGCATATGGAATGGTTAGACAGATCTATGTCATGGCTTTCGCATTAGTTTAATGACTATTAAAAGGAAAGAAAATTCCCAACAGCAAGATATGCTGCTTATGTGCTTCAGACATTCAGGTAAGAGTTGTAACAAATGATGAACTAATCTTTAAATCACACCATTGATGTCTACGTACTTAAATTGGCAAATGCTATGAATTGGCTTCTGCTATGTCCTGGAAAGCTTCAGTCCTAAAATCATGGATTTAAACTTGGTAAGACCTCATGTCAGAGGACATCTTGATTCTCGCCCCTGGTCACAGCATAATAAATGCCTGGGGTGAAGCATAGATAGAAATGGTAGCACTGGATATGCTGGAGTTCAATCCAATCTAGTTCAAACCTTTTGGTGATGCTGCAATTCAGTGATAACAGTCTCTGTCACAAACAGACACTTATATATCAGCAACTATTAACTTCATGTCTGTACCTTCTACATTAAAGAACTTGCTTAGAATCCAACCCATAATTTCTATCCAATGCCTTGGAGCTCAAATTCAGCACTCTGAGGAAATTTGTTAGTGAGAGGTCATTGCATAGCTTGGTACTACTGAAAACAAAGAAATGGGCCTGTAATATAGGGCACCTCAACTATAATGAGTGGTAAGTGAAAAAGTCCAGTGAAAAACACAATGGGAGACTTCTTAAGAAGTGATTGATACATTGATGCATTACTATCATATTCACTGCAGTAAGCGAAAGAAAAGGAAACAAAACAGTTAAGGCCTCTTTGACAAACACTTCTACTATAACATCAAATATCTAGAATTTCTAGAACTACTGTCAGAAAAGTCAGTTTCAACCGTAAATTTTCCCTAGCAGATTATTTACTTACAGAAGTTGACACTGACAGTAATCACTGGGTGTAATGAGTGGAATGGCATTTCTGAGTCCAGAAAATACATATTAGAAATGCTTACAAGAAAAGGTTTTACTTACCTGAAACCCAATATGGAAAAAATGTTTTATATTGAAAATTTCCATTCAAATAATCCTCTAGTGTAAGAGCTCTAGGACCATCACCAGTGTTGACAGCTTGGAATAAGACAGAAAAAAAGTGTTAATTTAGTGCTGTGAAATGCAAGACAAGTTAGAAATCATTACTAGCCAAATATTTCTACTCTTCCTTTCTATATTCAGCACTAGTGCATAGCAAGAATAGCTTAATAGCTTAAGTTGCAAAATTATTACCAACTACATTTATTTGTTAGAAACCACTAGAGAGAAATAGACAAAGGTACAAGTATGGGATACTGTTTGAGAAAGCCAGTTTTTAAAGTTCAGTACCATACTAATGGCAGCATTATTTAGTCTAGGTCCTCTGCATTCCATGCTTTTCTCCTTGGAAATCATGGGGAATTTTGCCATGGCCTTCAGAGGTACAGGGGATGTCACACTCCAGTTAGTTAGGTAGATCACTGCCACGTCCCCTGTTTGTTCCTTCAGACATCTGGGGTGACAGCCAAATCATCAAGATGACTCACTGCCCTGAGGTTTCCTATCATGCTCCAGCACTTCCTTATTACAGGCTCCCTCTTTGTTAAGGTTACATTCACTTCCCATAAAATGTTTCTTCATATTCTCTTCTCTAGCAATTTTAAATGATAACGCATGTTTTCTTCTGCTAAGTGCCTATTAGTTACTGCAGAATACACATGTCAGGTTGACTGTTGACACTAGTCTTGTCTGCACTAATGCAGATGAAAGCTGTCATGAGAAATAAAACCGAATGCCAATCCATAAGCACAAACCTCGGTTTAAACTGAGTTGCCAAGACGTCTAGAAAATATTCCAAAAAGTTCAATAACAAGTTAATTCCTTTTGTTAATACCCTGACAGCATATTAAAGAGAGCCTCAAGTATATTAAGGATATGCCCAAAGATAGCAAACTCCCAGAAAACTACTAAAATTCCACTGTCCATTTCTATCTATTTTGTAACCTCTTCTATCTAAGGGTTCCTTATCATTAGATTCCAGATTAAATTCTTTAAAAGATAATGTCTATATAATAAAGCAAAACCAATATTAGGATTTTTTTCCATAATTGTATGTATAAGACCTTTAAATTTACAGTCCTGTTTGATATTCTCATCTGGCAAAATTTCCTGGTTCCTTCTCTCAGCTAAGAAGAATATTTACTAAAAAGACAAGTGATCCCACAAATGTCTCATCTCTATTTGCTCTAATTTTCACAGTTCTAATTTAAACCTTTATTCTGTTAGCCATCTCACTCTTATATTTGATATTCTTTGATAATTTATTATGACTGCTAATGAATTTCAAAATGTGTCCACTCCTATTGGAATTTCTACCAGTGGATTGTAAAAACACTGAACACAACTATTTCTTACTTGATTACTTATAAATTTTAATGCTGTTTCTAGGCAACTAAAGATATATTTAAATGCTTTAATTAAAAGCAGCAGCTTTGTCTGCTGTAATTGTAGCCAATTCTTTATTTTTTCATTTGCTTCAATAATAGTATTTGAAAACATGTTATACAAAAAAAAAAAAAAGCTTTATCACTATTATTCCTAAAATATTTTGTATTTCCCTGTCCTTTATTTCAGTTTTTAGTCTCATAATGGATTCTGCTACGGGCCACATTTTATCAGCACAAAGATTTCAAGCTTCTTCAAGTTTTGTCTGCTCACAGAATAAACACTAACATGATGAGTAATTTATATGTTATGATCCATTTCTCTATAGAATAACAAAGATGAAACAAAAAGCCCAAGGATAAAAAGGAAGCAAATGGCAAAGCGAACCAGAAAAATGAAAGGTTACCAAATTTCAGCTTTGCTCTTTTCCCTTTAAACACCCACTGTTTTGATTTTAAGCTTTTGTGGTCTGCTTGCATTCAGATGCCATTACATTTCCTTGTGCACATTTGAACAACCTAAAGAAATGCAGAAAAATACTGTGCACCAAACTGGCTATTTTGCTTCACAATAGCTAACTTTATATATTGCATGGTCATAATTACTTACTTGTGCACTTCAGTGTGTTCTAAATAGTGTGGTCCATATATACCACCATTAACAACCTGTAAATCTCTATTAATTGTAACTGGTTTTATGCAGATATCTTCTCATGTACTTCATTTATTTGTTCAATTCCTTATTGTGATGGACTTGAACAAAATACAGAAAGTAGAACCTCAAAATATATTAAATTCTGATGAACTTTTTGTATATCAATCCATTACTGTGAAGTTCTGCTTCCGTTATCAGGATTATTCCCTTTCAAAGAGTGGATGTGGATAGACCAACATAGCCCTTGTTTCAGCCTCTCAAGCCTCGCTGGCAGGATCAGTACTGTATCTTCCAGACAGCTGCTCCTGGGCTGTACTAGCTCTGCCTGTTCTTTGACACAGTACTTGCACCTCTCCCCAGTCTCATCCAATCTCTATACACACTGCTATATGCCCAGTGCTTCCTAGAGTATAGAGAGCTTCAGTTCTCTAGGAAAAGGCTTTTCCCAAATGCTAGACGATAATACTGACACTGGAACACATCAACGGACTATACCAGTATCCTGTGTTCAAGAGGAGAGACCCCATCAGCATGAAGTCTGCTGAAGAAGAGATTCATTCCTCCACTCCTGATGCGCTGATCCCTATGATTTCCCACAAAACAGGAATCTGGTTGCGTAATTTGTGATAACAGAGGAATGCATTTACTAACAGAAACAAGAAGGTGGTGAGATTATCTTATACTTCTCCTAAGTGTTCTCCTAGATTCTAACTATATTCAGCTTCTGTGCTTTCTTTACATGGCAAAGGGATTTCTCTTTCACACAGCTACCCACTCACCCGGTGAATGCTTGAAGTTTTCACAACATCTAAGGTTTGCAATACTTTGCAATGAGTTCCACGTCTACTTTACTCTGTGCAAAAAGATCATTTCCTTTGTTAATTTGACTTTCTATTTCATATGAGGGGTTGTAAAGAGCCAAATCCTATCCACCTTTTTCACGACATTCATAATGCTGTAGACTGCTATTAAGTCCTCCCAAACTGTCTGTTTTTTGGACGTAGAGCCCCCAGTCCATTCAGATATGCTTAGTAGGGAAGCTATTTCCGGTTCTTTAATCTTAATGTCCTTTGAATTTTTTCCAGTTTTATGACTGGAAGATATCAGAATTGCATGCATTAAGCTTAGACCATTGGTTGGTTACCCTCATATGGGATAATAGCCTATCTTCAAAGAAGAAAGCCACTTTTATCAATGTTCTTGGGTCAGCTTGTCCAAATTTGAAAATGTTAGACTTCTAGAATACCCCAGTAATATTCACCCTGTTGGCTCATTCCACAATGAGCTGTGCATCCATATACATTGTGTATGCTCCTGTCAGAGTTAAACAAGCCAACACAATAATCAGAAAGCATCCGTTCTGATTGCTGTGTTACGGGAGAAGATGGGCAGACAACAGGACATCATAGGAAGCAACTCTCCATAAAACTCTCTGGTTTACTTCAGAATACATTAATATTAACCTCCGTTTTAAGCAAACAGCAGAAACAACTGCCCTGCAGGCATGGGCACTACAACACAGCAAATAAATGATTTGAGAAAAGTGGTTAGCATCTTGAGGACGCCAGATGGCAGCTGGTGTTCCAGCCTCTGCACTGGAATATCCACTCTCATCTTTTCTGTTCACACATCTGATGCTGAGGGGCCAAAACACGCACTCCTGCAACACACCCATGAAGGCAATCTTCTCCTTGGGGAAATCACAGCCCAGTTCAGCACCACAAATTAATTCCAAAGCTCTTTCTGATCATGTCCCAGAGCTTCTGGTCACTCTCAGCTCCATACTAGCTGAATCCATTTTTCCATACCTGCATTACATTCCAACAGTTTTGCAAGCTGTGCCAGTGCTTTCACAGTGAAGGTTACTTCAAAAACACTCTTTGCAATGGAAAGAAAAACTGAAATCTGAATAAATCATGTTCCTCAGCATGATCCAGCTCTTGTTACTAGCAGGAACAGAGCCGGAACTAGTAGGAACAGAGTATAGAAACTAGGGCATGCCAGGATGGAAATGGTTTAGTTTACTACAGAGTCTAACATCTCTGCTGAGTAGGCCCCAAGAAAAGAAAGAAGTTTGAAGAGTATGAAATTACTAGAACCTCAGCAGATAAACATGTAACTAAGTATTTCTTCAATTCTTCAAATATTAGCAAAGATGTTTTTGCTTTCCTGACTTCTAAAGCAGAAATATAGTCTTTTTTTTATGTACTTCTTTATGTAATGTGTAATTTTCTTTCTAGATCTCTCCATCTTTGCAGTTAAGTAGCAGTTAAAGGGGAATGTACAAACAAGTAGAGCTATCTCTAGCTACTTCCTATTCTCTTTGACTTGCATGATTTGTAACCACCGAAATAATTTGTAACTTGTCTTTTTAAAACGGATCAGTAGCTTATTAAGAATTTAAAAATGTATAGACCTAGGACATCTGCAGTACTTCTTAAAAGTTCCACCTGGGATTAAGAAGCCATAATCAGTTGTCTAGAGTTGTCTATAAGGCTCCTTCAAGAGCATTCATTAAAGCAAAGTAAATTCTTTTTCACCCTATAGGTCATAATCAGTATGTCTGGTTTCCAAGTCACTATTCCAAAAAACTATAGAAATAAAAGTGGCTCAGATACTGAAAAGGCTCAGACTACAACCATGAACTGTCATGTAGATAACTTCAGGAGGGAAAAATAATATCTAGAAATCTTACAGTACCTTTCCTGATCCGTAGCAACTTATTTAGGCTGCCAAACTGACCCTCAGTCTTTGGGCATTTTTGTCACCTCACTACTCTTTTTCATGTAAAAGTCATCAAATATTCTGTCCTGTCATAACAGTCTTGAAATGAACAAGTCTGACAGAGTCTGACTCTGTATCATAAATACATTTACTTGGCAAAGAAAGCTCAGATTTCACCATGCTTCAGCTACCCAGAGATGTGACACCCTGACTGACGGTAAAAATCAGCTCAGCTGATCACCTCAGATATCTCTTCCCAGCACTGCCTCCCAGCTTGATATAATCCACCCTCATGCTCACATGCTGCATAACAGAATCAACCCTATCTGCTTCAGGAACTTTGTCTCTTCCCTGAACAAAACAACCCATGATAACTGTAATCCACAGAAATTTTCCATAGGAAAGACAAATTTTACCAGAGTTGCATAGTCACTACAGGGCTTAGTTTCACAAGATTTAAGCAGATGATTTCGTAATATTTAGAAGTAAAAAAAACCTGATCTCAAAATCAGTCAAGTCAGTCAATCCCATCAAAAAATGAACAATTATTAAAAAATTCCTTTAGATGAATACTGGCATACACGCTTTTTATTACTATGCTAAATTATTTTGGAGGCGTTCATTTGCTACAGTGAAAGGCCTGGGAAAATACTGAGATTGCTCTTACTAGACTCCTTCTAGAAAAAAAAAAAACAAAATCAGTAAGTCAGTGTCACTCAGGTTTTATATTTAAAACCACATCCACATCAAACTCTGCATAAGGACCTATATTAGCATTTACCTCCAGCTGACTTTAATGCTAAAGGAACCTGAATTTTTTTTTATCCTATACTGGCTTTAATATCCAAATGCAATTTAAAGTACTTTCATACACAATTCACCTTACTCTACCAACATTAAAATGCTTTACTTGTAATTGGATAGAAAAAAACACTTCTATAATTACTAAGAAACCATTGAAAACCTCACACAAGTTCACCAAATGAATAATTACTAAACACTTACAACATAATACAAGTTCAGCAAACTAAATCAAACTGCTAGAAGTTTGCAAGAATCTAATAATCTCTCATGCAAAAAAACCCATGCACGTTGTGAAGGATCCAAAAATGTTTCTGTAGCCCTACAAACTTTAAGTAACATGCACAATAAAGTTAATTAGGAATTTGGGTGCTTCTCACTTGAAGTAGTTCCTTGTTTCAACATCTGGCATTTCCATCGTATCTTCAGGATATTTCAGCTATCAGTACAACATTTATGTAAAGCAATAAAGCCACAAGAATTCTAACACGACAATCCTAAAAAGGATTTTACAAACTTTAGAAACCACAGTAACTAAAGATACTGTGTTTTCCACTACATTAGATGGTAAAAATGTCTGATGTACATTAAACTGTGTAAAGTCCTACCTCTTGATGGAAGCATAATGATACACATAAGCAATAAGGAAAGCAAAAGGCATATAACCACACCAAATACGATTTTTTGCCGGACCTGCAGGACAGAAACAAACAACAATTACATTTCTAATATGCCTGAAGCAACTTTTATGGCTTTGTATACAACCAAATCCTCCCACTCTATTTTAATCACTGAAATCCATCCAAGTAACAAGCAAAAATGTCCCCACAGTATATTTGAAACAACTTCCCTTTCCTTTTTCTTTAAAGCAAACACTTCCACATCACAATCTGGCCTTGTGCAGCAACAGAGAGTTTAAAACAAATATAAATATTACCCAAAGCTGCATTCAGCTGCATACAGACCTTCATTTTCCTGCTGTATTCCCAAAGAATGTGAATTCTCTCTTCTGGGTGTTGGTCAGTGGATCTAGGAGAAGAGTTTGAAAAGGCAGTGTCTGTTTTCCCAGTCGGAGGCCAAACCTCTGGCAGACTTTTTTTTTTCCTACATACTTTTGCAAACTGTGCCAAATTTCAAAGGGTTTTCATAAAATTAGAAACAGATTTTCAGGGAAGTTCTTGGACCAGAAATGGTGGGTGGCTAGAGGGGTGGCGATTATGCACTTCCTATTAGTGTATGCTGTAGCCCACATCTGCTTACACTCATTTAGGGTTTTATGACTCAACAGTTACTTGATATGTACTGCTTTTCTCTGGAAAGTATTTATGCTTTCTTTTAGCAATCTTCACATTTTCAGGGCACGTTCATGACTTCTTTCTACTCTCAACAGAGAAATTGAAAGAAATTTGAAGCATGCCCGTGTTGTTTATATTTCCTGATTGTTCAGTTTCTGAAGCAATAAACAACAGAGTAATAACACAAAGCGAAGAGCCGAAATACAACTCATTTAAGGTCTTCCACAAGCAAAGAAAGTTATATCTTTCAGCAGGCTGCTGCAGACCAGGCGGCAGCCGCAAGCGCGTCCTGGCCAGGCGCACGCTCTGCAGCGCGGCGCTGGGAGCACCAGCGTGTTTCATCGAGCTCACTGAAATGAGGTCAGCTGAAAACAAGCATTTCTCTTGAGACCACAGGATCCAGTTACATAAGGGAATTTTAGCAGAGAGAAAAACGCTCTAAAAGGGAAGCAGAAGTACGCTGCCCTCGTTAAACTGGCTTTATTCAAACATTCTTACTACTGATGTGCCTCAGAGGTGCTCCGGGAAGCACTGGGAAAAGGAGCAAACGCTCTTGGAAACGCTCACCGGGAAACGCCGCTAACGGGCCGGGCCGGGGGTTAACGGCCGCCCGCGCAGCCCCGAGCGCGCGCGCCGCCCCCTGGCGGTCGCCGTGCGGCTGCTGGAACGAGCCACAGGCACCCAAGGAGCGAGCGCTGTGTGCCCGGCACCGGCCCGGAGGAGAACGGGGCGAGCAAAGATGTGCTCCATGTCTTCAGACGTCTGGGCTGAACAGGCACCGGGACAGCACCCAGTCCCAATCTGAGCACATTTTGTGTGATGGCAGCACCATCTGATGTGCTCTGTGCACCTTAGTTCCCGGGGTCTCCTTGGGGAGGAGCATGAGGCTGAAGCAGGGACAACACTTCAGATGTGATTACATATATATATACAGGCGTGTGTGTGCGTGTGTGTCTGTGTGTGCATATATAAAGGCTGTCACGGAGTATATAGCACTCACCAGACACTGTGCTGGAAGGGAACACAAGGCACATAACTGTCTTCCAGAAAGGTCTTCCTCAGGGATCGGGGGCTGCCCCTTCTTTCAGTTACGTAGAGCTGTGGCTGAAGAGATACCATCCCAAAGGCAGGGGCAAGGACAGAGGCCAGGCCAGAGCACTCTGCCCCACAGCCAGCACTACTGGCCTTGGGCAGGCCCACAGCAGGCAACACGTGGGTTTACGCTCAGTATCCGGGGCAGAAAGACAGCAGGGCCTCAGCACCTCAAAACTACAAAACGAAGCCTGAGCTACAAAACGAAGCCTTTGCCTCCCTAGGCCTTGTAGCTTCACAGCCATTTCAGCTGAGGCGTGCACCAGAGGAGACTGCTGTGCCTGGAGATGGGCTTTCCTCTGCTTGGCTTCCATCCTCAGCTTGCGAAGTCAGCCAGGCCTAGCCGCAGCCCTTCCGGACAGGACGGGCAGCTCTTAGCCCTGCCACCATGTAAATGCTGTGGTAAAGGTAACCTGCCAGAGGAGACCACAAACTGACAGAAGGTTTGTGCCCTTCCACAACACAAACAGCAGGTTTGAGAGGAACCCCAGATACCTGTGACTGAAAGCTGCTAGACTTAGACGTTGTTACATGTGCTCCCTTCTTGAATCACTTCATCTTTCACCCTGCACCAGCCTGCACCACATTTCTGTCTTACCTTCTGACCTGATGTTTCAAAGGAGGTAACGAGGCCTGAGTACCCAGATCCCAGAATCCCAGAATGGTTGAGGTTGGAAGGGACCTTTAGAGATCATCTAGTCCAACCCTCCTGCACATGCAGGGTCACATAGAGCGTGTGGCACAGGGTCGCGTCCAAGCAAGTTTTGAAGATCTCCAGAGAAGGAGACTCTACAACTTCTCTTGGCAATCTGTTCCAATGCTCTGTCACCCTCAATGTCAAGAAATGTTTCTTTAAGTTCCTGTGGAACTTTCGGTGCTTCAGTTTGTGGCTATTTCCTCTAGTCCTGTTTCTGGCAGATCTTGCTGAAATTCAGTAGCAGTTGGGTGCATCTTCAGTAGCAGTTGAGTGCATCATTACCTCTCGCTTCTCTGAAAATGTAAAGCATAGTGGATGCGGTACTTTTCCTGTCACACAAGTTGGCCATTAGAATTTGTGCTGTGTTTTCCAGAGAAAAATCTCTACCATTATCAAGGACAGTCAGATCAGCACCACCTTACCCCAACAGCACAAACTGCACTTTGAACCTTGCCCCAGTCCTGCTGAGGCAGAGGCCAATCTGAGCACTTTTGGCAGGGCATTGAAAATATTAATTACATTAGTCTTGGTGGGGAACTTTTGGGAAGAAATAAAAATCATTTGTGTGGATCAACCACAGACAAGAAACATTTCCTCTTTCCACATAAACTTGTGTTGTTTCAGTTCTTCTCTTTCCCTAGTTGTAGTTGAAACAGTTAAGTTATACAGGAGGACATTTCTGAATAAGGTCATCCTTTTGACAAAAGCCAGGAAGGAAAACTGGTGGAGAAGACCAAAATACACTGTTCCTCATGTGCTGTAAATGCAGGACACAATGGAGCTTAAGAACTGTTTTCTAATAAGATAAAACCACTGTGATTCAAAATTTCCAAAACAGAAAAGTATTGTGGCAAAAGAATTTTTCCTCATATACAAACTCATGCTTCTTACTCATATTTCAAAACTGTTATTTCCTAGCATTTTGTGGTTAAGGCTATATGAATTCTCAATAACACAACTCACAGAAAATCTTATTTTTTTTTTCCTGGCGGCTTTGGTTATAGCTGACAACCAGAACATTGCAAAATTGCAAATGCACATTTTGATCAAGCTAGTTGTAATTTTCCAAACGTAAATACTCTAAAATCCTCTAATAAACTAACATTTAGAGAATGTCTCAAAGGAAATGATTCAAACTCACATGATCCAAATGACTTTGCAAAGTGACTGCATATGCTGCATATTATGTATTTTTCTGACTTGAGGTCTAATAATTTAGGCATATGCTGTGGTAAGATTCACAAATGTTGGAGCATTGGAAGCAAAACAAAGTGTAACTGGCAGACAATAAACGTCACAGGCTTTGTAGATCTACTGTCCTGACAGCTAAAATCCCTTAGGACTGTTTATACTACTACATGTGAAGAAGCAAACAGCAGTTCTTTCAGTAGTCAAAGCTCTTCCTAGCATCTGCAGTCTCAAAACTACACAACGCTGTAAATAAAAAGCCCGGAAAGCTAAAACATCAAGGAAAGCTAAAACAACAAGGATCCATTGTGAATAGAAAGTGTAGTTTCTAGAACAGCTATGCACCTACTTATGCAGCTACTCTATGGTTACTATTTACATTCTCCAGATTAGAAAATGGGGATTCACAGATGCAGTTGTGTATGACATCAGACCAAAAATAGAATATTTTTATTATTCCGTCTCCGAATAATTCTGTCTCTTCAGCTAAAGCTGAAGGAGATGGAAATTAATGTAAATCAAAAGCTGCCTTAGTTCTTAATAGTCACATACATAGCTAGACAAATCCACAGTGACCATTTAATAGTTCTTCCTCTCTCCACAGTTGTGAACAATAAAAGGTCTAACTGGAAAATAAAATCAGGATTTGCAACACTCGCTGGAGGACTTTGAGTCCATAAAGGCAATAAGTGCAGAAGTAACTAGTAGATAAAAATATGGCAATTTAGCTTGTTTTTTTACAACTTCACACTTCCTGGATGAGCAATATAGGCACGTTTTACAGCCCGGTTCAGAGACAATGATTTGAAGTGGAAATTGCTTATCCTACAAGCCAGCAGCATCCAACATTTGAGGTTCGTTATGCTGCAATGAGATTGCGTAAGCACTCCTCAGGCTTTGGTGACAACGTGGCTGAGTCACATCAGGAACTAGGGGCATAAAGGCACCACACAGATGAACTACAAGAAGCCCAGGCATCTTTGTGATATGGCCTGTTCAACTGTAAAAAAAAAAAAAAAAAAAAAGGAAAAAGAAATTTAAAAAATTCAGTCGCAGGTACTTTTGTTGCTTCAGTAATTGGAAGTAACATACTCAGAACTCTATATTTGATAGGACAGCCAGCAGCAAACTGTCAGTGAATGACTAGAGGGACTTGAAAATACTATGTACAATGCATTATAATGCATTTACATTCTGAACATCCCAGAAGCTTTTCTTGATTTAAAGAATTATAAGAATTCATTAAACAAAAATCCAGAAATGATTTGTTATTTATCGAGAGACTATTCTGAAGATTAATTCTTAGTATATTTCATAGCTTTTTATTTATCAGATACTGAGCACGTTAACAAAATACATCTTAAATCACAGTCCCGTGTGATCTCTTTATCCATCTCAAGGCATTTTTTAATTGTCAGATTGTCATATTAATATGTAAAATGTGTAAAACTCACTTCAGGCAGAGCCAGCAGCTTCTAAAAATAGCTAAAAGCTTCAATGTTAGGCAAAATACTACAGCAGAAGGAAATGATTAATCTATTTAGAAAAACAATATATGAGAGGATTTTTTTAAACTAGTAAAACACGTAATGCTTAATAAAGAAATCAGTGATTATTTCATATTTATGCTACATGCACAGAAGAGTAGGAGCAGCATCATATAAACACAAATATAATTCAGATACACTACAAAGCGCTTACTGTTGAAATTTCCACTGGCATTGCCTGTTTCAATTCAGTCGTATCATTCAAAGACCTGTGTTCAACCGTGTCTCTTAAAATCTGTGCATCTTAACATCATGTATAATCTCGTTAACTCTCATACCTTTATCTTCTTTTTTTAAAAAAATAACCTTAAGATAGTTTATTAGTATAAACCAACATTTTGGAATAATTTCAGTCTATAAATAAAACAGAATTTCTGTAGTTTATGCACACTGTAATGTACAAAACTCCCACAGCGAAAATCCACGGTGCATACTTATAACTACAATCTGTTTATAAATTAGTGGCTATCAGTGAAATTGGCCTGGGCCAATGTGGTGATTTTTGAAATATGTCACTCCTCTCAGTCAAAACTGAGGCTTTCCCCCCCTCCCCGCTAGAGAATGGTCAGGATTATAAATATGGAAAAATATCCAAATCTGGTCCCAATGCATATCTATAATCACATCTGATTTAAAAAAAAAATGTGTGTAGTATCTTCCATTTCTATTAAAAATCTGGAGTAAACACACATTTAGGCACAAGATTCTTTTTTTTCCAGGCTGTATTCGAAAGAGTACTTTTCAATTATGTTTTAACTTATAAATTTCACCTGGGACTACATGCCCTGTGTTTACATGCCCATGCCAGTAAACATACCAGTTTATGTTGAATTTGCAAATCTGAGAGTTGTAACAACAAACAGACCTTTCCACTCTCCACTATTTTACTTGAAAACAGAGGGAGGAGGGGAATCTGTCCATTCGATAAATATGGAGACACATTATGCCATTTTTGCAGTCAGAATTCCAGTATCTTGTAGATTTGTGGCATTATTACTGTCAAAATACTTACAGTGACAGAGAATAAATAGCATCACAGATGGCAAAGGTTATTCATTACAGCCATTTATTGAACAAATACATTGTATAGCCATTGTTTAACAGTCCAATAAAACTAACACTTGACATTGCACTTCTGGCATATTAAAATAATCAATTTCAGTGACATCACAAAATTGGAAAATGATCATCATGAACAAGTTTGGAGACATCTATGTTAATGGTCTATACTGGGACACTGGTCACCTAATACATTCTGTCAATATCATCACCCCACACAGGACTTGATTGTGAAAAGACGGGGAATTTGTTCCATGAACACACACACCGTTGCCGCCTACTTGGTCTTACTCTTTGTCCCAGAGCACCACTGCAAATCTGTGTGCAGACAGCAGCCATGTGACTTAGTCCTTCAAATCCCTCAGGTCTTCCTTTCTCTTCAAGGCAGTTTGCTCAAGTTGAGGGACTTTGCAGTTTTCCTGTAAAGTCCTCACTATATGAGATGGGAGCTTCTAATCAGTAGTCAGAAAAACACATAATGAAAATAAAAGCCCCTCTTCAGAGTCCCTAATCCTCATCACTTGAAAGATAATGACCTGCATAATCAAAATCAGGGAACCGGACTGGCAGTTCTCCCCATTTCTTAAAAATGTCTTTTCTTGTTTTCTTGTCTTCAAACACAACCACAAAATTTTTAATCTTTAGACAAGGCATGTCAAGACCTCGGTGAACCATCATATTTCCCCAAGCCTGCAAATATAAAGAAATTATGTTTTCGATAAAATATATGGTATCATTAGACAGAAAAAAAAAAAGACAAACAAGCAAAATAACAAAAACAAAACTAAGGACAAGAAGTTCTTCCTTACTTGTCCACAGTCTTTACATGTAATTTCCCCATTTGTCTGGTAATCAGCATGTTTTTCTTGCAGTGTCTTATTTTCTCTTGTATGGTAAAGGCTTCTGAAAAACAGAAAGGAAATGCAAGTCAGAATATGTTGGTTGATCTTTATGTGCTACAGATGGTCTTAAAGACCCAATGACTACAACTACTGAAGGCAGGCACACAGCAGTCTCTGACTATTGTGCACATTCAGGAGTCGGAGAAATAGCCGGGTCATATTTCATGCTCTTAGGTAAGAATGAAATACAGCTGCATTCCCCACTGCCTCTGGTATCATTTTAGAAGGCTAAAAAACACATGTGTGTTCATGTGGGGGGCTATATCTTCTCCCACCCCAAGATAGGAAGAGCATGGTCTCAGTTATAACAGGGGACAGAGTTTTATTGATTTATTTTTTTTCAGGTGCCAGGGAGCAATCAAAGAAGTGATACCTGCAAACTAGAGGTTTTCTTTCTATTCCCTGCAGTTCAGCCTTACTCCTTAATAGAATATTCTGATTCTGACTATCTAGAGCTGCAGAGCACTCACATGTTCTTGTACTATTTAGTTTAGGGAGTACTTAATGCTGAGTCATTAGCCCATTCTGAAGGGTGAAAAGAATTATTATCATATAGTTCAGATGGACTGATAACACTAAGCTGACAAAACAGTGTCACAGTAGAAGTGGTCTGAGTTTATGGCTGCCATTCAGTTTTCCTTTTCTCAGTGTATGGGTGCTAATTTCTCAAGCCTTCAAGAAGTTTTTACAAATTGTATCAGTGATGTGTCTCGGTGAAGAACACGGAGGGCAGTAACTTGGCAGGATGGAGTCTGCTATATAATTAGTAAAGTGTGACTGACCAATAATGTACAATACCCATTACAAACAATTACATTAAGCAAATGCTAAAGTTGAACTAAAATGTCTTCCTAGTTTCTTAATTTGCATTATGAATGGTAAAAGTCACCTCCTTGCACTCCGACACTGAAAAGTTAAATATAGCTTAACATATGTCAATGTTTACCGAACTAGCTGTCACGGAATCTCTTGCAATGGAGACAAGAAAGAACAAGAGCACATGGGGAGGTGAGTCACTGGAACTAACATTCTCTAAGCACACATTTGTCAGAGTCGTGGCCATTACGTTGTTCATGAACCATGGTCATGGCTCAAGCTTTTATCTTGGGTCAGTTAGTGGTTTAAGTAAGTAAATGGATCTCTTTGCACTGAATAACTGGTAATTGGCTTCCGTAGCAGTTGCACTGTAGAATAAGTATCAAGTGACCTAGTTAATATTACCATATTACCACAGGAACTTCATCTTTTTCGACTTTGGTGAACTGGAAATCAGGGGTTAGAAACATCATATCTTCAAACTCGTTAACTGCAAACTCCACAGATCTTATATTTGGCAATATTGCAATAACCTTTTTTTTTCCCCCCGCCCCTGGTTTTGTGCCCTGATTATTACAGACCCTATACAGTCCTATTGAAAAGAAAAAAATATTTTTGCCTGAAAGAGATATAGTACTTCATAAGCACTTACTGAAAATCTTTTTTCACACTGACATGATGCATATTTTCAATAACTTGTATATCCTCTCCTGAACATACCATCTTGTAGCAATTTTTGCATAGGAATTTTATTAGTGAAGCATTTTTCTTATATGTCTTACACTGATCTCTTTTTGCCTTCATTTTTTTTTCCATTAGACTTTGCAACTGGAAGGTCTGAATCTAGAAAAAGATCAATAAGAGAACTGTAGCAATCTGGTGGAGTGATAGTAGCAGATCAATAAATATAGAGATTTGTTTTCATAAATCCTAGAACCTAACAAATAAAACTTGCCCTGAAAACTTAATTTAAAAGGTGTCTTCGACTTTAAATAACCTTTGTCTAGTATGGTATGTCTTCTAAAAGAACAATGAGATCTTAATCAAAAGCAATTATTTTTCAGTTACTTTACTGAGTTCACTGACATCAGTAAACATCACTTCTGGTCAATTCTCCCCAATTGTGCATTTTCTCCCTTATCAATAACAAAAGAGATATTCCTAAAGGCTCAAAAAACCAAAATTATACAATTAATATTGTCAGAAGGATTCAAAGCCAGATAGAGTAGCTAATGTTATTTTAAGTGTTGTTCACTGAAGGAAAAGTTCAAGTAGAAAGTAGTCCTTGCAATACAGACAACTCCTCAGTAAAAGAAAAATGCAGAGTTGCAATAAATACCTTCTCCAAGTACTCTTTTTGTGGCATCTTCTGGACACTCCGAATGGCCTTATACATCATTTTCTCACGGAAATTATTAACATCCTCACGTTCAACAGCTCCTGAGCCACTTGAAGCCACAAGGGCATAGGTGCTCTCGTCAGCTCGAGCTCGACCACGAGCCTACAATTTGCAAGGAATAAAGCAAAGAAGCACTATGTTCCCTAAAAGGGCACACAACACTTTTTCCAGAGTTAAGGAAATTTGTGATTAGCACAACATTTTAAAAAGTAGAAAGTGTATTTTGTCAACAAAGAATAAGCTATTAAGCATCTCAGATGAATTCACAAATTAAATTCTGATATGCAGTTATTTCTTTTTATCTGTCTTTTTTTAACTTATGCATCTAATTTACTACAGAGACTGCGGAGTGCTCCAAGGCACTTTTCCTTGATGTTCGCCTAGTGGTCATAAAGCAATCAACATAATACCAGTTGATCCTAAGCTGGAAATACTACTGCACTAGAAAGCATGGGCATGTGAGGGGAAAATGAAATAAATGTCCATCTTTTTCCCACTGTACAAGAATAGGAAATCAGCTTCAATCATTCCTCTGATCATATTCTCACACCTTTTCTGGACAAAACATTGGAGAGATTATTGGTTGTTATGAACATGAATTGGCCTCACAGAGGCCAATTTTATATTGCATGCTGACTGGGAATGACTCCAGGAAATGAACCTTGTTAACAAGGACATTTTTTCTTTAGTATGCAAGTATTCCCAGATCACCTTCAAAGTTTAGATATATGATTCACACTGCCCAAACAGAAAAAAAAATGTTAGATATGCAATAAACTCATACCTGCACCATAGCAATTTCATTGGTGACAAGGCCATAGCGAATAACAATGTTGCACTCCTTGATGTCTAGGCCTTCCTCAGCTACAGTAGTAGCAATGAGTAAGTTTACTCTTCCATCTCGGAATTTATCAATTACTTCCCTTTGCTCATTCTGTAAATTAAAAAAAAAAACAATCAGGATAGTTACTTTCAGTATTACTTTTTCACATTATTTTGGCACAGTTAATACACTTAAGGAATCGTAGCCCAAGTTTTCAGAGCAGAGTACCAAACATTAAGGCTTAGTTGTACTTCCAACATTACAAACACGAGGCCCTTACTGAATATAAGGAATGTTCCGCACCTTTTTTTGAGCGGGGAGGGGGCCCTTCTTTTCTTAAGCACTGAAGATCTGAAATTCTAGATAACAACCCCGTTTCAACTGCCATGGGGAGGTTTGGTAATGCAGTTTTTCATTCTCTCAGCAAGTTCTTTAAATAGTTTTGCAGGGGGGCTAAATTTCTACCACTTCTGTGTCTTCAGCTTTAAGTATGGATTTCAGCACTGCTACAGCACTTAATTACCCATAGTAACTTCATCTTGTTGCAAATACAGCTGCATGGAGTACCCAAAAATAGAGTGATGATACACTTAAAGTATCCAGAACTTGGACATTTCAAACAAGCTTGAGTGCAGGGACACAAAACATCTTCCGAATTGTGGCCAGAAACTTCCTGTTTGCTATATTCAGTTTCAAAAGCTAGAGGTTATTGCTTTGTGTACTGTGATACACAAATGAAAGAGGAAACGTTCTCAGGAAACAAGTATCTTTTTGAGAAACCAATGTGTAGCGTCTTTTAAACCTGAGAGCAACTGAAGTAAAAACAGACTCTGTCCCACTTTTTGTTAAATGCTGAAATTGTAACTTTAGCAGGAGTTAAAAGCAAAATAGCAGTGAGGTCTAGCATATCGAGGTACTTATTTCTGAAAACTATTTGACTTCAAGCTACAGAGCGATAGGGAGATGCTTTGTGAGAAGTCAACACAGTGGTGTGAGACATTGCTAAGTGAAAATTGTGACACTCTGGCAAATTCTCATTCAATGATTATGTGTCGGTGTAAAGCGTAGATATAGGTTGGTAGAAACTGATTAAGCAGCAATATCAGAAAATGTCAGGCATTCATTAACATGAATTAATTTTATCTTTCAACACAGCATTATAATCAATATATATATTGAATGTTGAATATCACATGTATTTATGTTGAATATCACATATTTCAACATTAAAATAGAATTACTGTTCCTTTGGTAAATATAAACTCTTTGCCAACACCTTTTTTGCTACCACCGTTTTGTTCTCGTTTTCTTCCTATGTCTCACCACAACTTATATCCTTTTTGACTATATCCTGCTCTAGGAGGTAACTCACTGTTAAGTCTCATAGAATCTAAGCAACAAAAAGTTTATTTCTTATGGAAATAAGATTAAGATGCTGTTAATTTCCTAAGGTGTAGCTCATCATGGTAAATTGGTGACAGGTATGAGACTAGAGCTTTGGGTTCCAAACTTCATTTTATAAATTCTGGTATTAAAACAAGCCGTTTCCTCAAAGCGCATATAAAATTTTAACACTGTAGTCCATAGTTCTGTACCTGAGTCATAGGTTGAGTTTCACTGTTGTGCCCAGCACCAATAAGATATTGGGCCTTAATTCCTACTTCTTCAAATTTTTCGTTATCTTTAATCCACTGGAACAGAGCAGAAGCACCATGCCGGGTCTTGGTGAAAATAATTCCCCTCGGTTCACTGGTCTTTGTGAAGTTCTCCATTAAAGTGTTTCGCAACTCTGTTAGTGTCTCATTTTCATATTCGGGATTTTCAGCAAACCTTTTCAGCTGTTTCTTTTTTGCTTTAAAAATAACAAATGTAAATTAAAAAAAAAAAATCAAAAAGAGCAGTTTTCTATATCATTCTCCCAGCATGGCTAATTCACACCCAGCAGGAAGAGCTGTGGCTGTTTTTCAAGTTAGTTTATACTCATTAAAAGCACACTATCTATCAAAATAAATCACCACAACATTTTACCATACCTTTTGGCTATTTTCCATGGTGAGAAAAGGGGGAAAAAAAAATCCTCTTTCTGGATACCAAGAGAAGTGGTACAGTTAAGTGCACTGCATTTAAGGGCTAAATAACAGCTTATCAGTTTTAAAATAACTGGAGTCTCATGTGGAGAAACATTAATATGCACAGCTCTCAGAGCTGATATATTCCTATAAACTTACACAAAAGATATGCTCCTTGGAATACTCAAATCAGGAATCTGCACTGGAAACTTGCTATGTAAAAGACACTAGGATCGGCACTTTATTATCTATAACATAACTTGCTATGTAAAAGACACTAGGATCGGCACTTTATTATCCATAACATATAAAGAAATTTAAATATTCACAGTGAGATGTTAAGATAAATGACTCTCACACAGGCACTACTGAGTGTGATTATTACCAGGGAGGTCTCCTATCACTTTATATATTTCTTTAAATTTATTTATTTTTATTTTTAAAGTCCTAGCTTATGGTCCTTCAGTGATAAAACCAGAACAAATCTCTGAAGTATAATTTATTTTTCATTATCAGGTTCTTTGAACTTCATTTACCCATGGAAACAAAAACAATCTAGACAACTCAATTTCATTCTAAGTAGTTTTAACTTTTTGATTCTTAAGTAATAATAGGTAATTCAATATTCGATACTGAAATTTTGAAGAAGAGAGCACTATCCATGAGCCATATGGCATGGGACCAATTCCTGCATTGTAGGCAATAAGGGAGAAAAAAGAGGCAAAAACGATTAGTGTGTTAAAGATTAAATGAAAAGGGAAAGCTTCAAGAAATGGGCACCCAACTTTGTGATTAAGTCTTCTGCTTGCTTCTGTCAGAAACTGCTTTTTATTTGGAGCTTACTCCAGAACATCAGTCCCTTTGCTTAGTATACGTACTAACAAACTTCGGTAGAGGTCAGCTGGATAACCATCATTCCACATAAATTTCGTAATCCTGTTGCTCAATTTTTTGTTCCTCAAGAGTGAATACTACAATCAATAGTAGAAACTACAATTTATAGAAGTGTCTCTCAGGGATGCTTCAGCAGAAAAAAGCAGAGAAAGTTTGTACTTAGGCAAAAAGGAAGAGCCTGGTACTTAGGACAAAGTTGAAGAACTGTTATACACTGGGACACGATCACACTTTATGATTTTGTCTAATGTAGTCCTTAATGTATGAACTGGGACATCCAAATACTGTCATAATAACACAGCAATCTTTAGAAACTAATAATTAATGCAAATTTTGTTAGCGCACAGTAGTTGGTTTTAGGAATTTCAAATACTCAATATCACTATGCATTTCAAACTTACCATAAAACAAACCAATTAGAAATTCATCAGTTTCGTCCTGTTTTGATACTGCTGGTTCATCCTCATCATCACTCACTACTGTTTTTTTGCTTTTTTCCTCCTTATAAAAGCTACGCAGGTGATTGTATGCATCAACCATTCGAACAGTGTCATTTATTTGCAAAGCATCATTGTATTTCTTCAAGTGTTCTGCACAGACACGTTGCTTGCGTTTTTCTTCTTTTGCCGCTAAAAGCAGACCAAACACATAAAAAATAATGCTGTGCCTACAAAGCGACCCCAAGAGCCGAAAGCCAGGTAGTTTTCCCTAACCGTTTACCTTTTTTCTCCTCTCTAATCACCCACTGCTCGTACGGCTGAGTTCCAAACTCCGATTTTGGATGGAGCTGGCAATAGTTTTGAATGTCTGTCATGATCTCGATAATTTTCTCTCTAAATGGATCCTACAAATAAATTGATGACAAAAACAAGTGAACATCTTTCTTCTGGCAATCAGAACACTAGACTAAACTCTTTTTGGCTAATATCATTTTGAAAAACTTTCTCAAACCTAATACCTTAATTTCAAAAAAAAGTTTACTGGTTCTAAGTTTACTGGTGCTAAGTTTACTGGTTCTCTAAGCATTTGGAGTCAAGCAATAAATAATTTGAAACACTATGAGAATTACACTGCAAACATAGCACATTTAGTAAATATAATGACACTCCAATACAAGCATTTCAACTATCAAAAATTAAAGACGAACATTAAAAAAAAAGTTTATTACTTTATTCATACTTGTCCATTTGAAGGAATGCAATGGATGCACCTATATATCCAGATTAGTACAATGTATCACAATAAATTTTTAGAAAAAGAGCATTAGGCGAAGTTTTTCATATCATACAAAAAGCCTTTAAAGGCCAACGTAATTTTAACGCTGATTAGTTTGACAAAACATACCCTTCTTTTGTTATCTGCAATCACAGTCTTCTTATATGGTTCCTTCACCTGATTCCTCAGTTGGGAGGCATGTTCTTCAACAGTCATGATTCTACATGCATCAAGATTGGCACAGATCTGGGACAAAATAGAGTATTATTTATTTTCATGTTAACATTCAATGATGACATTTTAATGTTAACGTTTTGTCTAACAGTTATTCTACATGAAAATTAAATTAAAGCAATATAGCATGTTATTCAAATATTTTTTTTAAATATAATTTAGTTTACTTTCTTCCTACAAAATACTATGCAGACTGTATCAGCATGAGAAAGGCTAAGACTTTAACAAGAACTTGAGAAAAGCTGAACAAGCTACTCCCTAGGCTAAAAATGATCGTTACACATTAGAAAAAAATGTGCAGATTAGGCTGCAAAACAGGTTTTTTTCAAAGTTAAAATATACCAGCAATATTTTGGAGCATAACTCAAGCAAACAAAAAGAACAGTGAAGCAGAATAAAAGAAATGTAATATGAGAGAATAATTGCAGAATTCAAAGCTACACTTGAAAGTAGAATATAATTTGAAAATGTCTTTTGGTGAAAGAGAAAGTGATGAAGAAACTTGCTGTGTTAACTGAACAATTTTACTGGATTTTGCTGCTTTTAATCTTTTGAAAAATGTATGTTTATATTTCAGCTTAAAATAACTAAGGAAAATGTTTTTTAATGAATTTTTATGAATATAAAACAAAGGAAAAAGTCTGGCAGGCGTCCTTTTTGACATCTCCACCTGTAATTATATATTTGAGTTTCTATACATTCGGCTTACATTTAGTCATTAGGACTTCAAAGCAGATGGAAAGGAATTCTCTGATTTTCCAACTGCCAAAAACCTATTTTCTCACAGTACCTCACCATTCTGCCTACTTCAAAACAGCCTAATAGCTTCTTTGAGGCCTCACCTGTTCAGTTCCATGGTCTGGTCTGGTGCAATTTGCTAGCCAAAAATTTTTCCTACAGTACTGGATTAAATTATGTTTTGAATCACCAATATTTGTATCACCATTGGACTTTATGTAAAATAGAGTTTTGGATTCACAGCTGTATGTGTAGTATAGAATTTAACCAATAAGCCCCTGCCTGATGTTTATGCAACTACACACTTCTCCCATCTCTGTCAGCATCTCTTAACTGCTGGAAATAAATACATTTTCATGCTATCTGTACCTCAAACACAGTTTCTACTTTTTTAAGCATTTCACTTAGAATTTCTGTTTTTGTTTTGTTCAACACAGTACCTCATCTTACCAGTTTTAGAAATATATATATAAAATACATGTAATGTGTATAATATATACATAACATATGTATATATGTGTGTGTGTATATATATATATATATATGTATTGAATGACCATGAGCGAAATGTCACATACACAGGAAAAAATCAGATGATAAGTTTGGAGCCCAACACTGACTTTAATACAAGTTTTACTTGAATAAAACAATATTCCTTTGGTAATTTGTAATTTTGAGGGCTATTTACTTTCAGAATATGTTCTACAGCTTTCGCATGGGATGTTGCACCTCCTACACCAGGTGAGGCTGTAAGGCCCAGAATCTGAGGCTGTAGAATGAGAGGTCTGTTTTCTTTTGCCAGCTTCCTATTCTTCATCTTTTCCTTTAAGTAACGTCGCATTATATTGTTGTAGACCCCTTCCTTTTGAGTGTGATGACATTCATCAATAATGATAAGAGAAAAATCTGAAAAAAAAAGATAAATATAAAAAGATTATTTTTCTTCTAGATGTTGAATTTGTGTAAATAAGTTTTCTCACACTGTTGAAGAAATCCAGTCAATTTTTTGAGTCTTCATGTACTAGGATATTTGCAGTACTGGAGAAAGGAGGAAAGAGAAGTGTTTATATATATTAATGGACTGTAGAATCCTTGCTGCACTCTTGATGTGTTAAGTAGTTTTTTCACTTCATGTAAGGTGGAAAACTTTTTCAATTCTGCAGAAATGAACTTATAATATAAAGAATTTCAGACAGATTTTTTAATAACCAGCGGTACAGACATACTGTAGTTTTACTGAGTCATATCTTTTATAATCATTTCCATAACTGCATCTAACAAACTACATGCCATTTGGAACATGTTAGAAGCCATTCTGGCATTGCTGATAGGCTTGTCTTGATAGGTTTTCTTTTTATAGCAAACCAGAAACTTCCTCCCTATCCCTGGCCAATTAGAGGGTTTTATATTCCTTTACGGATGTAGAACTGGAAGGAACAAACAAATGGTGAGAGCGCTACCAATCATCTCTTCTGTACCTGAGGACATGCATGAAGACTTTTTAGTCAGATCATATTTCAGGTACACATATGCAGTACTACACAATCAGAAAAGATATTTTAAGGTTTGAAAGATTCGTAAACATTTCTCAGTTTCTCTAGCAGCAAAGTTGGTTTATGCAGTTTCCCCTTTACTTCTAGTTGGGCAGTCATTCTCAGTGTGGTAATTCCCTGCTCTTTCAGCATCTGTCATAAAACTGTTAGTGAAAATGACTAAAGCAGATCACTTAATATTCTGGGTTATATGCTTTCCTTTCCCACCCCTTTATTTTCTTCTCTTAAACCAGACAATTTCAGGGGTCTTGTTTACACATTAGCCTGCTTAAATGCTGCAATTATACAAAGCAGTTCACAGCCTTTTTATTTTGGGAAACAATTTTACATCTCATCTCATATCTTTTGCTTTTCCCAACTTCCTTCATCTGCTGGTGGAGATTGTTATAGTTACCTACTTAAGAGAGATATGGTGAGAAGTAATGCTATCTATGTAAGTAAAAGAATAAGATCTTAAAGAATATATCTTTTGTAACAGATTGGTTCCTATCTTGTATTCCATTGTATTTCTCAAATTGGTGACTACATTTGAATTTTACTCATTGTTTAAAACATGTCCTCTCTACAACTTTTATGTGAAATACCTCAGTGTTTACTTCTTAAGCAAGCTTGGAAACAGGAATCATTATAGCTGCATCTGCAAAAGATGTTGCTTGAGCTAGATAAAATGGGGATCACAACCAATATTTAGTACAGATAAAGTGCAAGAGTCTAATCTGGCTTGAAAGTTTTGCATGCTCATTGATCAAGATCTGTTTTCTACTCTCATAGTCCAGTTTGCATTTGTAAAACCAGTCAGTTAAAGAAGTGTTCACTACTGAATCCCACACAGTTTTACTCAGCAGTTTTCCGCAGCAGTCGTACCTTTAGTTCCTCTATGAAAAATCCAGAGGGAAAAACTTGCCTGATAAATGGACACTTTCCTCCTCTTCCTCAGCTGCATGTGATAGTGAGTTCTCCAGGATCTGCGCTGTGCTGATAATGACGTCGTTTCGCCTGACAACCTCAGGAAATGAGATTTTCAGCTGAGTATCACCACTTAGTCCAATAACCTGATACCAGCGCTTCAAGAAGGGATGAAACTCCTTTCGTAAATGCTGTTCCACCAACGGGACCTAAAGAAGTTTCCATATAATTTAAACCAGAGTTTGCATAGGGTTGAAAATACATGCTTATTTCTCAGAGATGCTGTTAGGTGAACATATATTCTCTCTACAATGTAAGGCTTTTTTTTTTGTTTTTTTACAAAAAAGCAAATGCCACCTTATTCACTGCAAGGTATGACGACTGAACAAACAAAATGCCTCCAAATACTAAAAATCCCCAAGCCAACTCCCTTAAAAACTGACTGCACACCTACAAAAATTTTGTCCCCAAAACTCTGGCTTAACTGTGCCTTAGAAAGAACAAACAAACATGCTCTGCTCCCTAACTGAGCTTATAATATGCTATCAATTTTCTTCTTATAGGAGGATCTGAATATTTTTTAATCATTTATGATATTATTAAATATATTAATATATTTCTGTTTTAAAATTACAATAGAGAAAGGTTAATTTAGATGTCCTGAATATCCTTATAGTTATAAGTGTTACAGTTGTCATCAGAAAAACTGACAGAATATTCCTTAGCAGTGTAAGGTTCGCTGCATGGCCTTCATTACCAAATACAAATGCACTATGTGAAAAACAGATTTTGTTTTTTTAAATATTATTTTAGTTTTATTTGTCCTAAAAAAGAATTGTACTTTTTCCAATGATGTAGTTATTATGGCACATTTTGATTCCAGCTGGACTCAGATAAATTAAAATCATTTATGTTTGTACCAATATAATGGAGATGACAGTCCAGAGCCGATTGCCTGAGAAATATATTTATATTCATTTTAAAAATTCTATATTAACAGTGCAGGAGGCTTGAAAAATATTTCTTTAATGGAGCAACATACCTTATTAACAAGTACTATAACTTTTCCAGGCTCTGATGCTCTTTTCTTCTTATCCAAGTGATCTTTGGTAATGTAAACAGCCACTCTAGTTTTACCACTGCCTGTAGGGAGACATATTATAATATTCTCCCCATTCAGTGCTGGTTTTGCAACTTCCATCTGGTAATCTCTCAGGATCAGTTCTGGCTCAGGTGAAACTCTGCTGTCCTCTTCATCTTCATCTGACAGCACAGACAAATATAAATATCAAATGGGAGGCATAAAAATTCAGAGTATTGAACAAATAACTAATGGAAAAACAATAATTTAATTTTTAAAGTGTCTTCTGAATAAATGGAAACTGGGCAATACTAGTTAGGCAATGCTGTTCTGTGGAGTTCTGCAACTCCAGATCAGTACTGCTAACATCCAGTCACCTACCACGGTGGAAAGAGCAAACCACAGGATGTCTTTACCCACCTTTGTTGTATTGAGTATTATTATGTGTAAATTCAAATAGTACAGTTCAGTAGCAGTGGGACCAACAAAGGTTGTGTTCGCAGTCACAGCATTTATAATCTAGCCAATCTTAGATGGTCTTCTCTTTCACTGGTACTGAAATCTATTTGGTTGCAAGTGTGCTACCTGCTTAAATATGTCACAGAGGAAGAAAAAAAGATGGAGCCATAGAAATAAAGAAAGATAGGGACCACTTAAAAATTGATGGAGGACAAATAGATAACAAAATTCAATTGCCCATATGAGATAGAGCTCACCCTGCCGAACGTATCACACCCATTCATGGTAGACTGCGCTGCTTCCAGACTGACTCACACGTAATGCAGCTGAGCTGCTCACTAAAAAGCCATTTGCATTGGCCACCTGAGGCCAAAACCTTCCATCTATCATGTAAAAAGCACTGGCAAGGAGTTCAGATCCACTGCCTGCAGGTGAAGCAGGTAACATTCAGATGTTAAACGTGCTGGTAAATGATGTCATTATTTCAAGTAGTGAGAAAAGAACGTGTTTCTGAACCTCATATTAATCATATTAATTCCTACAATTAAGTATTTGTAGGAAGCCAGAAAGTATATACCAGAATATAGCAAGAATTTATTTCATTTTCCCCCTCCTACAGATGTGTTTAAATTCACCTCAAAGCATTAACTGTCATCAGTGACACCAAGAGACAAATTCTACTAGACTAAAGAGGTAAAAAAGCTATCATCTTACTTCCTGGTGAGATCATTAAATAAAGAATTATGGGGTTTTATTAACACTGATACATTATACACAAAATAAGTGTATTTTCTAGTATCCCTTATTCCATTAAATAAAACTAAACTAACAGAAAGTAATGAACCTTGAGAAAATACTGCTGATGGAAACATCCGAATGCCATTTCTAAGTGTTTTTTGCTTGTTTTGCCTTTTAGTGTGAGTGCAATACTACCTGGAATCCAGGGAAAAATCACACCAGAGAGTACCTGCCCTTACTTATCTGACTCTACTACTCTCTTCTGAGGAAGAACATTGTTTGCTTTCTGCTTGACTAAATCCAATAGTTCAATCATATTGAAACTAGCACTTTATCATCCATCTGTTTGGTTAAATTTTAGTATTTTAACATCCTCAACTAACTGTCCAGGCCTAAAAAATATTTAACTTTACTCTCCCCTAGTTTGCTTGACCCCTGTTTAGATAAAGGATAATACAGGAATCTTTACTCAGGATATGATTCCATTAAATAATTTCCATAATGCACAGTATCATTTGGGGGAAGTCATCTGCTACTCTACAAAATTCAGATGAATCGCTGCTCCAGACTAAGAGAGTCATGATAATTATTCTATTCTTCTAATTCCAACATCTCTTTTTAAATGTAAAATAATACCTGTAAAAAATGACTAAATCCATATATTTCTGTGCATTAGAATCCAAATCATGTGAGTGCATTAAGATACTACCTATATATCTATTTAATGCAACAGCCTTACTGCAAAATCCATAAATTCCACAACATCTACTTGTACCTCTTGCTCTCACTGACAATAAAGAGCATGAGTGTTTTTCAAACATGCGTTAACTTACTGTTTTTAAAACCCATGTGTAAACAGAACAAGTAATCATAAAAAAAAAATCTATTCTGCAGCATTCACATAACTTTAGTGACTTATCTTTTCTATGGAACTTCACTACTAGTCAATATCCAAGTCACTTAACGGGAGTTTTTTCACTGACCTTAATTATCAGGCTGTACGTATTTGTGTTACCAGATATCTGCAGTCTGTACCAGTCTGACCAACCAACTCACTACAGCTACACACAGAATAGAGAAGTTTCTCTGCCCTCACATTCCATGTGACTCAGAGGAAACAATCTTAATACGTCTGATAAGTCACTTGGAGTGTCACAAGCACGTTCCTCAGAGCTAACTGTGTATACTAAAACACTATCTGTAGGAAGGCAGTTAGATTCAAGATGTTCTGAATTTTCTCTGTATTTGCAAAATGGATAGATTTTAATATTAAAGAAGGCTGAAACTACTTTAAAGGTTTTTATCATTACATTGGTTTTACTGATCAAATAGCCATATTAGCAGAGCTGGACTGTAAGGTACTCAGATTGTGCCTAGCCACTACACAATACACAGTTCTAGAACCAACTTTATTAAGGCCAGATTCCAAAAGGCAATTTTTCTCTCTCGTGAATTCCGTGTAGCCAAATGCAGAATGTGCTTAAACTCTCTATGGTAGACAGCTGAAACTAGTTTGGGCTGAGGTCCAAGATTAAGAAGGGAAAAAAGGCAGAAAGGAGGAGAAATCTGGGATGTCCTTTAAAACAACAGTATTCACTTGCAGTATATACAGTACAAAATAACAAGGTATTGTGTAAACACAGTCTCATCTTTAGTTTAACACAACATTTTGTTTAACTTAGATAACTTAGATGTTTAAAAGTAGATTTGCAAATGTCTTCAGACACTGTTTCCCATTGATTAGGTTGCTCAACACTCATAACAGTGCTAATGAATTCCTTAGGCCCAAAATGGACCTTCATAGGGTTCTGCAAGTACCTTGGAAATGCTTCTCCTCGTTCCTAGAAGCCTCTAAAGCGTGGCCTATTCCCTCTCACTTGTCCTAGGCAGGCATCAGGTGCAGTCTAGCTCCTCTCTAGGAGGAGCAGTGGAGCAGCCCTCAGAACATTCCAGTATTATGAATCTTACAGGGGACTGGACTAAATGAGCACTCCAAGTCCCTTCTAACCTGTCTGATTCTGTTATTCTGTACCACTGACCATCTGTATGACAGTAATGTCTGCAGACCTATTCAGAGGATCCCAAGGAATCAAGTCTTTCGAGGCGGAGAGTTAAGTCCAGACTTACAAAAATGGCCTTCTATTTTCCAGTGAAATAGTGGAAGTCTTGCACTTAGGAACTGTTGCTGGAGCTCAGAGTAAAATCCTTGATTTTGCTCTAGCTCACCCTGCAGAGCATATTTTGTAATTACTAACTAACAGAAGCGAAACATACCCGAATCACTGGTTGTGCTGCTGCTCTGTCCCAGGTTTTCACTCACATTATTGACACTTCCATCCCCTATAGGGGCATCAGACTCTGAATGAAACACACAAACAGAAACATAAACAGAAGATAACAGCATGTATTAAAAAAAAAAAACATATCCAAATATGGTATATATAGTTTGCTATACAAGTAACAAAACTATATATCTCTCTCCCTCTAAATAATTGCAAGTCTGATCCAAGTCAGGCAGCTTGCAGCCAGGGCTTATTCCTGATGATGCATTACATATTCTGCATTATTTCACCATATTCTTTTAATATGTCAAGGAGTGTGAGCAAAGTGAGGCAACTGTTCCTGTACTACCTGCTATTATTATCAGCAGATTCATTTTTGAACCACAGTTGTAAACTGTAACAGGCAAAAGCAATGCTGATAGCTGCTGGCAGCTTCAGCATGAGATCAGAAATAAGAAATGGCTGTAATTACAGTCCAAAAATAGGGAAAATGAGGGAAATGCAACCTGTCTTTAACTACCTTTAATTGCACCCAGGCAAATATATATATCTTCAGGCAGTAATTACAGCTGTTTTAGTCCTCAGCCTTGCAGGGAGAAAGTTGTTGCTGATTCATAGGCTGAATGAAGAAAGATAAGTCAAACAGAGGTTTTTTTTTAAATAATTTGAGAAATATTCCATAGTGGAATGTTTTTAACATGCTTTAAACAGAGTCCAGGCCTGACTTTTATTTGAATTGGAAGGGGCAATATCAGTGCTACTCTGTGCAGCATTTTTCCTTGCTAATGTTAAGATCATATGCCTGCAAAAGGCAGATGTAAAGGTGTAAAAGCAAAGGAGTATGCATTTTGTAGTAGCTTAAAACTCGTTATGCATGATTTATGCATGTCAAAACATGCATTTTGAGCTAGTTTAAAGCAAAAGGAAATAAAAGGAAGAAGTCAGGAGGAAAGGACAGCAGAACATAGTTTTCCCTTAATCATAAAAGGCTGCTGAGAAGACAGGAAGCATTAACTATTTTCCAGGGACTGCAGAAACAGAGGAAAATCAGATCAGTTTAAAGTTAGTAACATTTAACTTGAGGATCCTGGCAGAATCTTATTCATCTACTGGTCTTTTTCTTAGATAAATATAAAACTGTGAACCATGTAATTTATCCTCTTACTGAAGAAAAATTAAAAATCTAAAACATAGCAGACAAAAGGCAGTTTCATGATTTAGTGTGGTCACGCTGAGCATGACCACATGCATGATTCTTTCCAGTCCTGTTTTTCTGCATATTTTCAGAAATGGATGAAAAAGCAAAAAAAGGAAGGAAAGTGTGCAGTTCCATTGGATACACAGTGCTGCATGCATATTAAAGATTCTTCCTAACTCCCTGTAAGTCATGGGAGTTGTATCTGTAATCGAGTAAAATCAAAACGGGAACTTTTGCTTTTTAAAAACAGGTTTCCTCACATAGTAAAAGAAGGGAAGTGACAGTTCCCAGGTAAATAAAAACAGAAAGAGACTATTAAATCATTCAAGAGTTTTGCAAGTAAAAGCACAAACTGCCACTCACATTACACCCACTAGAAGCCTAGGCTACTACCATGGAAATCCAGCATGTTATAGATATTCTAATGTTAAGCTCTCCCTCTTCTGGGCAGTACATATATTACACTGTTTTGATTTTTTTCCCTATCCCAACAATGCAATTTATATAGTCATATTTTCCAAAAAAACCTCAGACATTTTAACATCTGAAGAGATGCAGTGTTCTACTGGAATTCTACTCGGCTCCAGACAGACTCATCCTGTTCTATGTGTCAGTTGACCTGTAGCGTTCCCCAGCAGAGCTCATACTGCTTATAGGAAAAAATTAATCAAAATAATACCATTTACCCCTGCTAATTCACCTGTGGCCTATCAAGCTTTTCCATAGCTTTTCCCGTTGAGTATCTCATTGTTGTCCACAGTCACACAACGTACTGCCCCCAACGAATAATCCATACAGCTAAGCAGACGCTATGAATTAAAGTTCAGAACCGAAAAGAGCTTACGGTCATGGAGCTTTGAGAATGGAACACTCATGAAATACGTACTACAATATTTTGGTAAGTGAGATCGAATTAAGCCATCTGTGGCCAGCAAAAATCTGAAGCTTTGGCTTTGGTGTCCTTGGAAGATGAATGGCTGACAGCCATGAAACTGCTGGCTCGCAGGACAAGTGAGACTGTGACAACTCTAAGCTGGGTTCTACTCCAAGCTACCTTAGCCGCTACTACAGCCAGAGAGCTGTTTGCTTTAAGAGCTATTTTTTTTCTTTTTAATCATAAAGTCATGAAAAATGATGCAAGCACCTCTCTGCGTCCTACAAGTTTCTTCAGTCATTCCATGCAGACCTTAAAAACTGGTCTGAATATAAACTAAAACTATCCACAAGAAGTGTTATGATGGGAAGGGCTATTTAAAGGCTTCAAGCACCTAAATTAAAAGGCTAATCTCCTCCATATCAGTGCAATCAACAGAAAAACACTTAAATTGTATTGGGAGTCCAATTTATATGAATCATAATTTTCCCTTGCAATTTTTATCTAGCATATATTATATACATATGTGCTATAACACATATAATATACACATACACATCACTCACTCTCTATATATGATATATCTAATACATATATCTAATATATTGTTGCAAAATGAGACAGCATTGTCCTGAGAACAAAAGAAAGCATTACCAATTATAGTATGTATTCTAAGACCTATGACAAAATATTAAGTAACCTTAGTGGGAATTCCAGGTATGAAAATGACACTGACATCTCATTCTCACTTTCAAGGAATCCAGGTTGATAAGAAGGGGGTAATAAATTAAAATTATAAGCATTTATTATGTGATCTGCAATCTAAAATGACCTAGTGAAAGATATGCATGCAGCAGTTGAGTGTCCTTTCAGTGTTTTGTAAATAACTGTTTGAATTACAGTCTGCAGTATGCATTACAAAACCCCCTCTCCACAGAACATAGTGGAAATTACATGTAAAATGTTCTCCTGCAAAGGCTGTGGTAGTGTTCTTGAATTACTTGAAAAGTCAGAGAGAAAAAAAGAAAAAGAGGTAAGCCTTTCCAAAACTGTTACGATAAAAAGGTTAATGTTATCAATTATTTTTGCCAGTTTCAGCAGTCTTCCCTTAAAGTACTACTTGCACGATGTAACATAGTGCTCTCCATAGAGAGATTTTCCAGTCACTTTGCAATAACAAATTAATAGAAATGAATATATAGGGGATGGGCTGCAAAGAACATGAATCTTTGTGCATTTTAGTTAAGTCCTCCTTTTCTGACCATAGAATAAATTTTGAACATAGTTTCAACAACTAACTGTTTTTCCAATTGAAAGCATTAGATGCTACATTTAAGACATTACTGAAGGCTCCAATTAATTAAAAAAAAAAAAAGGCAAGTGATATCGCTTTACATTTACCATAGATAAGTAATCAGGTATTTATTGTCAGATTGTACTGGAACCAGCAGGGGGCAAAATACTCTTGAAAATCATGACTCTGTTTATGATGGGAAGGAAGGATAGAAATAGGATACACTTTCCTATGTGTAATTTTCTCACAGTATAATTACTTGTTCCACTCAGCTCTGTTTTATGAAATAGGTCTTGACAAACAGAGCTCCAACTTATGTAAAGTGTGATTCATACAGGTAACCCAGAAACTTAATTTAAATATTCCACTTCTGATCTTTGCAAACTTGCTGCTTTTATGATGGGTTTTTGTGTGTTTCTTTATTTTATTTTTTTTTGTATAGTCAGGTTGTTTCTACTTTTCTCTTAGGCTAAATTATCTAATTCTACTTTGTCCTTAGGATCCTACTGTTTTTACACTTTGTCCCTGACCCACCCTGCCCTGTCTGCCCCAATAAATGAGTCAGCAGAGATCCAGTGCATATCACAGTAATTCCAAGGGACTTCAAGCGATTTGCCTGTTCCCTCCCCACACTAATACATAGAGGAAAGGTGAGAATGCACTGCAAAACTGGAGACATCTGCCTACATCAGATTGTAAATTTGGTTGGTACCAAGCCCACCACTGTGGAAGTAGAAACTGGGCTGTATTGTATTCTTAGCTGTCTGGTTTAAAAATCCAGTGAGAGATACATGGAAGAGGATGCAACTGGAAGAAAACTTGAATGGAGCTGTGTTTGTGGAAGTGCATACAAATGAGGGCTCACTTTGTACAGCTGAATGTGAGCTAGTTCCTCTATAGCCACGTTAATGCAGTGCTGTCTCCTGGCAGCCCTTGGGGCATTGCATCTACACTGCTATTCGAGTTCAACTCCGAAGCACGCTTTTAGAGCAAGTCCATTAATTGTCCCCACGTACTGCACTTAGTTTCATATTACAGAGATGTTCCGGACCATGTGAAATGACTCATCTGAGCTGAAACTAAGTAAGATATGTTCCAGGGGCTCACAGGCATGCGGTCCACAGCAACAGACCGGAGTTAACCTGAAGCAAACAACCAAAATGCAGCAAAATACAAACATCTTTGGATCAAGTATTTCACCTTACAAATCTGCTCAACTGTCCAACTTGCTAATGTAGACATAGAACTGTTTAATATGACTACAGTTCTGTGCCCAATAGACCACAGTTTTCAGGCTGGAATTAGCTTGTGGCTGGCTAGTTAATAGATAAATAGCTTTAGTTACCTGCAATTCTGACAACCATCTGTAAGATCTAGCTAAAAGCAATGGCAAATTACTCTCAGTGTGGCTGCACTTCAGACCCTAAACCTTGCACTCAAGGGACCCTAAGAGCAAAGAAAATTCAGTTTGATCCATTCTGCATCATCCTTAAATATTTGGAACCTCTTCTTCTTACTGTCAAATTATGTCCCAATCCAGCAAAACCAAGTTCACGTTTTTGCTCTAGTTAATTCACTACTTGCTACCAAACACTGATGTGCTGTTGATGTCACACTAAATGAAAAGAAAAATCATAGAATCATAGAATCATAGAATGCTTAGGGTTGGAAGGGACCTCTAGAGATCATCTAGTCCAACCCCCCTGCATACGCAGGGACACCTAAAGCACGTGGCGCAGGACTGCATCCAAGCGGGTTTTGAAGATCTCCAGAGAGGGAGACTCCACAACCTCTCTGGGCAGAAAATAAGCTATCTACTACTGCACATTGAAAAACTGCAATTTTCAGGGCCAAACTCACCTTGATTTATTCATGTTTTAACACAAAAAGAGCAATATTAGCCGTCTCACTTCTTGGGCTGAGTAAGCCCAATAAAGTCATTTCAGGCAAGATTTAGCTCATTTTCAACCATTGTTTGAATTCCTTCTGAAGTTTTAACAGATATGAATGGTTCCTTAATCATATAGCATATGTTTAAATCATCAGCTCCCAGTTAGATCTGCAATTGCTGCTGCTCATAATCAACTCCACACACAAGTTTAGAATTGGATCCATTTAAAAATGCCCAAATAACTTCTTAAAGCTGTATTTCTATGTGTGTGTGATGTGAAGTAACACAGGTTTAATCAGATGCTCTGTAAATATAAACCTTTAAAATAACAAGTACTTCACGGATAACTAAAGGACTAAGATCAAAATGTTTCCAGGATGGAACATCTGCCCTCTACTAACAGAGGATCTTGATACAGATACAGTTTTAGGGGTGTAGAAATATTCTTCTTGATGTAAACTTTGCCAGTGCTATGAGGAGCTGCCATACTGAACCACCTCTTTCATTAGTTGGTACAAATCTTGAATACGTCAGGAACAAAGTACTAATTTAATAATTAGTTTTATTTAAATAAATAATCCTGAAGAAGTAGGCATGTGCAAACTACTCATCTCTTCGCACAGTGAATTTAAAATAAATACAGTGCTGTTTAAAAACACTACTTAAGAAGAAAGGAAGACTAACATTGGTCAATTATGAAAAGCTCAAATGGACTACAGCAGGTCAAAAATGATCACTACATGCAGGGTAAACAGAACATAGCTATCCTGGCCATGTCCCTTCAATTTTGTTCTCTGCAAGCAAACTGATCTCTCAAGCAGCTCTTTGTATTTATTTTAGGTTGAGAGCAGCTAGAACAACTAACCTGGGGCAACTCCTCTGAACTGAAGTAAGCGAACTAGAATATCTGACCCCTGAAATTTCTTCTACTGTTAATTCATATATATATATACACATATAAAAAGATATTTACTGCTTCCAAGAAAACAAGATTTGTATGTTCCATTAATTCCCTTCTCATCAGTGTTCCCATTTTTTTTTAACAATAGTGGAGCTAGTGAGAAACAAGCATTCTAGGACTTTCACTGATTTGCTTCCAGTTACTAAAGTTTAAGCAGTACCAACTGTCATTGAACATACCTGAAGCTACAGAAATCTCTGCAAAAGAGCTTTCCAAAACACTGGTCTCACTGGTTGAACTATCGTTCATATTTTCTTGCTGTTTGAAATCCTCCACTGCAGCACTTCCTGGTTGCCTTGTGACTTCTCCTTCTTCATTTGTACTGTTACTCAACTCATTTTCTTTATTTTCTACTCCTAGAAAATAAATAGAAATGCATTATAAAACACTTTCTTTCAGTGTGCAGCACAGAAAACACAGAACTATGCTGAGTTCATCATACATGTTCAAGTGAGCACATAATGGCACCTTAGACTTTGATTTAAACATCATAGGTTGTATCAATGTTCTTGTAAATGTTTGTAAATTAAAGCTGTTTGCCGTTAATCTATTATTTGTTGTCACTGTGAAGATTTGGAAGTGGAAAAAATGAACTAGATCAGTTGTTGTATCTTAACTCTATCAGTTCTCTAAGTTCATAATGGATGTATCTCAATGTAGGACTTTGTCTTAGGCTTTATTACTTATCCATATAATAGGAAACTTTCCAAAAACACTCTCCCTCCTTCCATTTTTTGTCTTATTTCTAATATATATGTAATTTTTACTTTTGTTCTAATGTTATTTTTATCAGAGGCATACAAAACCAGACTTTATTAGAGGCATACAAAGCTGAACATAACATGCCATTCAACAAATTATAAATATTTCATAAAACTTTGGAAAATTGCATTCAGAGCTTTTCAAATTTGGATTCAACTACTGTGCAATTAGAAATTAAATTTAAAGTAACTAATTGATCTTTTTAATGGATGAATCAAGATTAGTTTTCTATAAAGCTCTCGCTATGTACATGAGTATGGTAATGACAATTTACTGTAACAAATCCCTAGGGACCAAACTGGAGTTATAATATGAACCTACACTCTCCTCCTCACAACGTACTCTGTGAACCTTTTCTTAGTGCTTCCTGTCCTTGTCATTGTATCATTGGATATTGTGATGTTCTACACATGTTCAGAATTGTGTACCTGGAATGTTTCTTATATTCTGGTAAGACTAACATGATTTACGTTTTACATGTTAATCTGTACCTTTCTTTTAAGGACTGTATTACCAAAGATTACAGGGAAGTCTTTGAATAAATACATACATTCAGCATTACATTGAACAAATGAATTAAACTGCTTAAGTTTTATCTGGTCTGCACTGTACAGAAGATTCCAAAACGCAGAGTTAACACAGAATTAACTTTCATAATTTGCTCATTTGCCAAATATTTACTAGTTTGTTTACCTTACCAATAGCAAAGTAAAGAACACAGGAACTTAAGCCTGACACAGCTGCAACATAAAATGAAGTTTAGGACCACGGCAGCCACTGCACTACTCCCAGCCTCGAACGTTCACCTTTCTAACTTGTTTAAGGCTCCGACCAGATTGGTCCTGTCTTGCAAACTGGAAGACCTAGGCACAGCAAAAAGGCATGCTTAAACGTGGCTGCTGCTTACGCTCATGTGCCTGAGGAGCCTGTGTTGCCTGTGGAAGGGACACCTTCCTGCACTTCTGATGCCAACCTGAATGCATAGTCCCATATGCAACAACTAAAATTACATGGGCATGGATGCCAGAAAGACATAGCTTTGATGAGTTTTTCAAGCAAGAACGATAAAGACGTAAAATGGAGAATCTGGTAAAAAACCTTAAGTCCCCAGAAATCTTAAAAGACATATGCTAAATAAGCATTTGGGGGCTGCTTGTGTCTTTCAAGGTTTAGAATGTAGGGAAGCAGCAGGATAATTTTATAAAATAATCACTGTACAGAACCAAAAAGTACTACCCAAAATTCAGTAGCTCTTTTACTTTCTTTTCAGTTCTATACATCATCCGCAAATTAGTTTATTCTATTCTAATCATTTTTATACAAGGTTTCTAGGGACCTGAGGAAACACTAATCCTGGAGCTGAAGGAGAAATCTGAAAGAGGTTTATGTTTGTTCAAAATCATATTCTGAATCTTCCAATTAATGATCATAATATTATACTGAAAACAATTAGATAACAAAAGATAAGCATTCAGTTTAATTACGTATGTATTTGAATTCTGATGTTGTTTAAGAATCTATCAATTAAGAATTAGTGTTTAAGAATCTATCAAGTAAGCTATTAAGAAATGTGTTTTTGAAAGCTCTGGATAACTGAAAGCATTAGTCTCAGTGATGCAGTGAAATCTATATATATCTCTATATAAATCTATATATACATAAAATGTAAAACTATAAGATATACGGTGAAAACCCAGTACTGTTTCCTCAGTCACAGTATTAAGAAAAAAAGGAAAAGTCATTAATACTAGTGAAGTAAGATTATTACCTGCTGTATTTCCACTTAAGTCATCTGCAAGGTCTTCGTGTTGGGTTTCACGCAAGGCTCTCAGAAACCCAGAGAACCAATCCTTCTTCTGAACTATTCTACTTAGCAACTCCCTTGCACCTTCTCTATTCCCACGATTATCAGTAGCAGTCTGGATCTGGTGGAAATGAAAAAAAAAAAAAAAAAAAAAAAAAAAAAAAAAAAAAAAAAAGAGAGATATAGCTTTGGAATGGTTTGGAATGGTTCAGATAGTTACTAAGAACAGTATAAACATACAAAAGCACTTCTCTGTCACCATTTAAAACATTGGTAAAGATAGAAACATGAAGGGGCCCTGCCAACAGCTTTATTCATCAGAAGCTTACTGTATTTTTGTCCAATTTCATGTTTATCACACATGGTTTCAGGTAAGATGTATAAAACTTGGGATCTGAAATTTGAGAGACTGAACAATGAATATAAAACAGCACACTAAACAGTGCATATAATAGTAATCATTATTATGAAAAAATAATCACTGATTACAATGATTTAGAAAAGAGCCAACCATTACTAAATACATACTGAAGTCATGCAGCTCACGAGACCTCAGCCTCAGTCTGTGGCAGCAGACATATAATGGAACATTCTTCTTCTTGCACATTGACTTCATCATCACACTTACTACTTGAAGGTGCTAAGGCAGGTACTTATCTCTTTGCCCTGAAAGAAGCTATGGAAACGCATCACAAGGCCATCTTGAGCAGAACTAGGCATAATACCTCCCAAGAGAAGCAACGAGACTGCCCCAGAGCATTGCAGCCTGGGGCAGGTGTTCAAACAGTGAAGGCAACCTCAGTGATCAAGAATCATCCATCCTGATATGCAAGCAAATGGGTGGGTCTGGCTGAACATGGCTTGAAACCAAAAAGAAGTGCATGAGAAATGAAAGCAGGATGAGGTAACCAAAAAAGAAAATATGGAAGCACTGCTCAGGTAAGCAGAGATGGCATTAAGGCCAAAACACTGGTGGAATTTAAATTGACAAGGATGTGAAGGCAAATAAAAAGCTTCAACTGAAAAACCAGAGCCAAAGATGCCCAGAGAACATGTGGAACGATTCAGGAATGGGGCAGGTCATCTACGGGCAAAGCCCTTGCTTCTGCCAGCTGCCTTGCTGTGCTGACTGACTCCTGGCTCTCCTTCTCTTCCCGAGCAGCAGGCCCCTGCTGCTCCCTGACAGTCACCAAGCTGATGAAATGAGGAACATGGCTGTCATTTAGCTCGGAAAGCATCAAACTACCCAAGAAATCTGATGCAAAAGCTCAAGAGTGCAAATATGTAATGCCATTAGTTTGCCATTTTCCCTAGACCCTACAGCAGGTCTTACCATCATTTACTCTTGTATACTAAGTTTCAGGGTACCCATTTTTTTGTTGTTTTAATTTGTTTATTTCCAAGTAAGTTTCACATCAGTCTACGCATATCATTCTTGGTCAAATGGAGCAAACACTGGCAAATGTTTTCATACAGCGATGCTTAGTCTTTCTTCACAAAGGAGCTTTTCTTCTCAGCTTCCCTGTCCACTGTCAACTTTTACATTCCTTTGTGAACCTCTGGCACAAGAAGAGAGTGAAACGGGAAGCAGGTCTTGGGGCTAGAAGATACTTTATAGTCTTCTTAGGCTAGGCTTTGTAGCAAAGTGACAAGTATCAGCAAGCAGTGTTGACCAGGTTCCTTCTACTGAGGTGCTGCTGGTCCACGCTAGCTCTCTGTTCAAGACAACTTCTTCCACTAGCTCTTAGCTGACATTCATCCTCCTGGCCTACCACTGAACAGTCTTCCATGGCATACTTAAAAGAGTCCCATTTCTCTGTTCCCCGGAGGCTCTTGGGGACTCAAGAGACTCTTGGAGTCAAGGAGACTCTTGGCCTCCTTCATCACCCACCCATCAGTTCTGCACTTACATCACCATTTACTGTTGCCGCTTCCTCCCTGCCCTGCTCCTGGGGGCGGCCGGTGTCCACAGACACCTCCCAGGGCCACCTACCCGCTCCAGGTCCTCCACGGTGAAGATGTCCAACTGCAGGCACTTCTCAGCCACCTGCGCGGCGCGCATGTTGTCCACGAGCGTGCCGTAGAGCAGCTGCACGAGCTGCACGCACAGGTCGTGCTGGGCCTCCTCCCCGGGCGAGGGCAGCTGGCTCAGGCTGGGGTTCAGGTAGCTGGCGGCCAGGCGGCAGCCACCGCGCTCCAGCGCCAGCAGGAACTCGGGGAAGAGCTCTCGGGGCCCGCTCTCCAGGGCGCGCAGCAGCCGCTCGGCCGCCTCCATCTCGCCGCGCTGCTGCGCCTCCGCCTCCACGCGCTCGCGCTCCTCGGCGCTCAGCGAGGGCAGCCAGTCGAGCACGGGCCGCACGCGGATGGCGCGCTTCAGCCGCGGCCTGAAGCACGACAGCAGGTAGAGGAAGGCCTCGGCGCGGCTCTCCTCCGGCATGGCGCCTCGCCTCTGTCCGCTCGCGGCCCTCGGCTGCCTGCGCGCGCGTCGCCCGCTTTTAGGCGTCCCCGCGGGGCGCTTTTGGTTTCCTTTCCGCGGTGGCCACGCCCCCGCGGGCGGCCGCGGGAGGGAAGCGGCGGGTCGGGCCGGGAGAGGCGGCTCCCTGCGGGAACTCGAGGGAAACTCCAAGGGAAGCGGCGGTTCTCAAGCCGGCGCAGCCCGTGGGCCGCTTTCCAGCGCGCGAGCTCCCAGGGCCGCCCACCCGGTGCGACACGAGCCCTTTCTTCACAGCATGGGAGCCCTTCTCTAGAGACGGCCTCAGAGGCGGCCTGGGGGATGGCCGGGGTGGCAGCAGTAACAACATATCATGGGTGCTCTGTGCCTGTCTGCCAGGTATTTCCACTCTTAACTTCTCTGGAATACCAGCCCCAAAAGGCCAGCAAGGAACTAAAACCGATCTGTGAAGTGCCCTGTTGTCCTCACGGGCTTTCGGAGCACATCTGTAGCTTGAGCTGTGCGAAACACCAGTGGGCCTGCAAATCAACTGCAAGTGGCAGAAATCATTTTTCATGGGTATTAAAAAGTTTAAATCCTCCAACTACAACAGGGCTTTAAATGAAATCAAAGGAGTTTGTTTTAGAAAAGCAAGAGAAGCAACAGACCTATGAAAGAAATTGTGTGCTGCAGTGTCTGCACAGGACTGTACTGCAAAAACTGCAACTAGCCTTGGCTTCTATTTTTTCAGAAAGAACAAGAGCAACTGTTTGCTGTGGATCTGATTAGATTTCTCAGATATGACTCCACACCCAATATTGAGCCTGAGGTTTTTAAGAATTTCCTGCCTTCTGATTTAAGACAGAAAAAACTTTAAATGTATTGCCTGTTGCATTCAAACCCTAAATATTAAACCTTCAAACCACAAATATTTCATATAATGGCATTTATTTTTATTGATTTTCAAAACCTAAGCACATATATTTATCACTCCCCCCCCCAAAAAAAAAAAAAAATCCCAGGACCAGAGTGCGGCAGAACAAGTTGGGTTGCTCACATCCCTTGCTGTACCCAATGACATTTTATTGCCTGTTGTCTGGTTCCTTTTTGGATGAATCACACATTTAGGGTGTGCTTCAAACTCTGGCAATGCCTCCTTTTAAGCCCTGGTCACCATTTAGCAGGTGACATGTTTCCACGAGCTTTTTGTACTGGAAGTGATACACACTGCAGAATGGGGGAAAAAAATGCTTTATGGGTCTCATTCGTTTTGAATAGTGTTTGTAATTAATTTGCATTGATTTGCATTTTGATGCTGTCTAGATTTCATCCAGAGTAGTATTATACAGGTTCAGCTATAGAGATGTTACAGAAATATGTACAGTGTTTTCACTCTTGCTTATGTAACTGTATATTCTCATTGTTGGTTTTTGTTTCCTATCTGTTACATCACTACTGTTTTACTTTCATTTCTTTCTCTCCCTTCTTCTTAGGTGAGGTTTCATTCTTGTCACTTGCATTCACTTTTTAATTATAGCTCTATGCACACTTCCTTTTAAAAACTTCCAAAAGAAGTCTCATTTTTTTTTCCTTCGTGTTTTCTCTGTCTCTAGCACATTATTTGTTTGACAGGTCTTTTCTATCAAGCCCGAGGTCTGCAGGACGTGGGTGCAGCTTGCGCAGATAGGTTGGCTGTGTGTTCACCTTGTTTCCCACATTGGTCTGCAGCACTGGTAAATCAGGCCCTGCATTATTTTCAGCAGAACAATGCTCTACAAACTCGAAGAGTTTATAGACATTAAAGGGAGGTTTGTAATTTATTTGGATTTAGAGAAAGTAACTCAGTGCTGCTTGGTGCTACTGCAGCTGTTGCAAGGTTAACACACTGTGGCTGACTTTGTACCTTGTCCATCTGTGAAGCACTCGCTCCCAGGCTCTTGCCCTCTTCTAGCTGAACACATATGTTCCTCATAACGCAAGAGAACAAAGTTCTTTGAGACCTCCTTCCCTTTCCGTTTCTGCTGAAACCAGTCACGAGGCTCGCGAGCAGGGACAGGACAGGGGAACAGCACCACAAAGCTCTTTCGGGGGCAACTCCGCAAAAACCAGCCGAGCGGCGCCACTTCCCAGCGCGGCGCGGGAACGCCCCGCCCCCCGCGCGAGCCGGCCCCGCCCCCAGCCCGGCGGGGCGCGGGGCGGGGCTCCCGCTGGCCAATAGGCGGGCGCGCCGCGGCGTTGCCAGGTTACGGCGCTGCGGCCGTTGCGGCCGGGCTCGGTGTGGTGCGGCCGCCATGGCCCTCCCGCGCTTCGGAGGGGTGAGTGGCGGGCACTGCCCGCGACAGCGATCGCGTCCAGCGCCCAGGGCCGGGCCGGCCCCGTTCCGGGGAGGAGGGGATGCAGGGGAGATTTCTGCGCCGGCCTTCGGGCACGCTGCGAGTGCGCGGCAGAGGAGGCCCTGTGCGCTGAGTGAATGCGCTGGCCGAGGTGTCCTAGAGCTCCTCGCACAGAGGAGCCGGGGACCCCACTGAAGACCGGGGCCGGCATGTAAACACAGCGAGGGCTTGGCGTGAAACCGTTGGAAATAGGGCTTTGAGTTGGGCCTCGCTGTCCTGCAGATAGTGGTACATCATGTGCAAATGGGTTCACATCGTAGTTGGTGCTTCATGTGCGCAGCTGGGCCCTGCGGTGGTCATGGGCACTGAATTAACTTTGCCAAAAATAACAGCCTAAGGAGGGCTGACAGTACAGCTGGAAACGCGGTATTTGCAACTGGTCACTAGAACACAGGGAGCCCCTTCTGCTGTATTTTAAGTTATAAGGATTGGATGCAGTTTGCATGACATATTCTTGAGCAAAAGGAAAACTGCTGTGGTGCTTGTAATTGTGGCATAGGAGGTGAAAATATATGTATTTTTTTTTCTCCAAATTGTTTAGATAGCCCAACTGCAGTCATCATGGAGGCTGTTTGCTGTGTTTTCCTGACACCTCCGTGTGTGTGTTTCCTGTGCCACTGTTAGTTAAAATTAAATCTTCAGATATCAACAATCTCTGTGTATTTGTAGATGCTGAAGATTCTTGTGTTACTGCAAGGTAACTTCAAAGTATTACAGCTGAAAATTCTCGCTGCTGCCATGGATCATACCAATGGCAACGATGGCTTGTGTGGGGTCTTGTGGGCTCTGTTTCATTCACTTCTATACATCTAAGACTGTTTTTACAATATGAGAAAGATGCTATTTGTATGGCATCTCCAGGAACCAGCTGCAGCTGACTGTGCTAAAAAGTAACACTGGAAGCTTGTGGCAAAAAATGGCTCTTTCCCTCTTTCAGTTTTGCCACCTACTCACCTTGATGAGGCTAATTCAGCGTATTGGTCCATTTATTTTGTAAGGCCACAAGTTCAGTTTCAAGTTCTGTATTCTGTCACTTTCCTCCTGGTTGCTGTGATTCTGATGTTATTCTCTGATCCTCACGTGGCATGAGAAGCCTTATGCTATATTATTTTGGAAACTTCAACTACGTGATTTTTTTTTTTTAATCACAAAACTGGAAAAAAAATGTCCCATGTTTAAGTAAACTAAGCTTTAGGTGCTTTGAGCTTCTAAATAAGGTCAGATCATCTCCATGGTAGAATCTATAAGCTGATCATAAAATAGTGCCTCAGGATATGAGAGCTACTTTAAAATTACTTCAAATTCTTCAAAAAATGTGGCCTGACTAGAAGAGGGGATCTGCTGCCACATGCTGTTACTTGCATAAAAAGAAAGTGGTTTGAAATCCTGGCATAGATAAATGACTGAATAAAAATTTTAATGTGGAAAGGAAATTGTGATCGAATAGAAAGCACAGGGGAAATTAAATGATTAGAGCTTAATTTTCAGAATCTTTTTTTTAGAGTACATTAATGACTGTTGTGTCCTGCAAACTATATCGTTAATGTCCGTAACATCTCTGTCTAGAAAAGGAAAAAATAATGGCAGTAGTAATATAATAGTAAATTACTTATTTCTTAGACATTTTCTTGGTAATGCAGGCAAAAGTATGTAAAACTGGAATTGAGCCCTCTTTTTTTCTTATTTGATAAGTATTTTCAAAACTTCTTTTGAAGGTCATTTAACAGTATATTCAGGTATATTTCTTACAACAAGTTGTGCAACAGGGAATTTTTAATCATGCATAAGGTACATTTTCATTATAAACTAGAAGTATTTCAGCTTATCAAGATGAAGCCACTGTTTTTTTTTTTTTTCCTTACAAAAGTATGGAGTCTACAGTGGCCAGATGCCTGCCTTGTCAATGGCAACAGTACCAGGAGCAGCACCAAATATGCCTTATGATGCATACTCTGAATATTCTACGCATTCTGCTGCTTATTCTGCTGCTGCTGACCCCGTGTGGACTTACTTCAGTGCAATGGCTGGACAGGTAAGATAATATAAACAATATAATCAAATAATCAAAGCAACCCTAGTAAAGTTTTGGTTTGTGCTTTTTCTGAAAAAGAAATACCTTAGCAGATTATTCTCAATAAGAATCATTCACCTTCAAGTAAAGGGTTCAGTAATTGTAATTATAGTTGGCTCTAGAGTTTATGGCAATACAGACTTAATAGACAAACTAAACGTTACAACACAAATGGCAGAATCTTTTTTGATGACTATGTGGCATGCTATGTGAAGCTGCAGGCATTGACAGGTATCTTACTTTCTAAAACAGTTCAGAATTGCATAGTATACTCTATCTGTTACTGAATTTGTTAATTGTGTTGAACTCTAATTTGGAGGCTTTGGTATATACTTGAGATTAATTTGTTAAGTAATCGGTTGACAATGTCCAAGTTTGGGTAATATTTTGTGCAGTATTCACCATAGCAGAACTCCTTTCTTTGGGCATAGAAAACGAGATGGTTAATTGGTTGTAAAACCACAGAAAAGCGACTTGAGAGCACCATAAGCAGTAATTGTAGCTGAACTTGAAAACATTTCATTCATCTTTGTATTTTGTAGATAGTTTGTGGTGTGAAGTGTAGCTCCAGTTTACCCGTATCTTGTCCTTTTCCTAGATCTCTTCCACAGAAGAGACAACATGCAACAGGAGTTTGTGAATTTTGTATACGTGTTCCAGATGGATTTGGGATTCGGCAACAACCACACAAAATGAATGGCTACGTTGAGCATTTATTCAGGCGAGAACACACAGAAGAAACGAAACATGGATAACTACCCACAAGGCAATTCCCGCCGTGGGATACTGAAATGGAACATCCTCTCGAGCGGGCAGATCAGAGAGAGAGAGAGAGTTGCTCACTGGCTGCCATGGAGACAGCACAGGCCTCAGAGTTAGGAGTTTTCCCCCGCCCCTCTCCTCACTGTCCTCTTTTTATGCCCGGTACATCCTGGCACACAGGGTCAGTATGACCCAGGGGGCAGGTGGGGTGGGGAAGGGGCAGGCAAACGCTCCCTTTAGTTGCACAAGTCGTTCTCCCGGGTGTGCGTGTGTGCATACTGGCAGGGGGGGAAGGGGTCCCAGCCCTCAGTCTGAGGGTCCTGCCTTCCTCATCGTCTTCCTCCTTCCTGGGTGCTTAACCTCCAAACCTAGTTTAGAGGGTGTCTACGGTTAAGTTGGCTGCAAGAGGAGGTCGGCTGTGAACCTGGCTAAGCCGCCACCTCCGTGCTCCTTGTCTAAACTCAGGCCCGGCAGACAAACACTTTCTGTTCAAGGTCTGTGTTCTGCTTTCCCCAGGAGATTTTAATGACCTTATAGATCATAAAAATAACCACCTCCTATACATACCACCCTGTGATCTGTAGAGGTCAATCTATTGTAACGAAGAACCTGAACAGATAACGTTTTGGTAGCAGTTTGAACCATACCTCATGTCAACAGCCTTACACAAAGGATGCTGCATATAATACAGCCAAATATCGCAAATAAAAAATAATAGCCCTAATAACAATTACCAACAATGATGGCAAAGCTGTCATTGTAGCAGTTTTGCTAACCAGCATCCCAGTTTGCGTAACAATCCTATGCAATACGATGGTGTAAGTATTAGCTGTTACAACTCTCCACATGGATTTGATAAGAAGGGAATGAACTGAGGCTCTGCGAGCCAAGAAAAGCAGCTCGGGAGGGCATTTCTCACTTGGAGCAAAGCAGCGGTCGCCTTGGAGCTGCTCCTGCGCTCGAGGCGCTGAGCAGTGCAGACCCCCGTCACCGCAGCACAAGTTAGAGCGCCAGCAAATCGCAGCATTGGGGGGGCAGCATTCGCATGAGGCGGAAGAAAATTTGGTCTTCAAGGGAGAAGTTTAAATTCCTTTCCCCTTCCAAACCTGTGCAAGTAATTTCTGTGCCTTCAGAAACAACGCTAAAAAAGCAGTGTATTGCTCAATAATTCAGCAGTTGCACTAAGGAAAATTTGAGGACATTCAGCCACCTTTTGTTCATCCACTGGCTGTATATGACGGGGAGTGTTATGAATCCTTCTGATCTAACCCCCCTAACCTCCATATAACGTATAGGTCTATTAGCGTGAAGGTCAACTACTATTGCACTGATGTATAGCACTGCTTTAGAGCAGAGGCTTTTAATTTGGTTTTAGTTAAAATTTAACTGCTCACCCCCTAATTGGGTCGCATGTCATCTTTTCTGAAATCAGTTCTCTTCCTAGAGGAATTTTACATAAAAGTTTTGTTTAAGATTAGAAAAATCACGTGAACATTTTTAAGTATTTAAAAACAGCAATAAAAAGGTCAGGTCCTTCTAAAATAAAGACAACATTTGAAGCAGAATAATATTTTAATAAAATTAAATCTAAGTATTCACAAAGCATTATGCACATACAGTACATACTGTATTTAAAGCCTACGGACCTTAAATCATTTTATACTAATGTAGTCAGATTTGGACACAAGCTAAGCTTACTTGTTTTGTAATAAGAAAGTTTACAATGTTCCTGAAAGTGATTTTACATATATACATATATATATTTATATATATATATATATAACTCTATATTCCTACATGTAGGTGTAGGTATATACACATACATATACATGTGTGTATATACACATAACCATATACACACATATGTACATACACACATGCACACGTACAAGAATAGGGTACGTGTGCAGTGTGCCTGTGTGTCTGCATACTCTGTATCTTGGATCTTTGTGGAGGGACCAGTCAGTCAGAGATAACTGCCAAAAACAACTGTGATCATTATAAAACAAAAATGTATAAAGTATAATGTATAAAGTATTTTTTTTAATTATACAGGTTGTTAAGAATTTGTATTGAACAAAAGGAACACAGTCTTCTGCATTATATAGAAATGAGATTTATTGCATTTGATTATGTTTGTGTGACATGAAAAATGCCTGCCTGCTCATGACAGCTAACTTCTATGATAAGAATTAAAAGAACAACAACAACAAAAAGTACTGAAACCAACTATTCAATTAAGGTGTTTCTGTGAATGTGATATTTTCCAGGATGTGGCCAAATTTGTCTGTTAAAATTCTGTCCTACTTCAGCTAGTTTTGAAGGAGGCTAGTTTCTGTGGCTTAGGAACCCAGAAGACTTTGTTACCTTACTCTTTCTCCAGATGCAGAATCATTACCATTGACTACAAAAAGCTCACTATAGAAAGATAACTAAATTTTCAAAAGTGAGCTAGAAGATTTTACTTAAGTTTCAGAGTAGCTTTGTTGAGTAGGAGTCTTTTCTATGTGAATTGTTATCAATTGATTTCTTATTTGCTCTGAAGACATACCCACAATAAAGTACTATTTCTGTGAAAGCTGTAAATGGTAATCTCCATGCAACATAAGCTGTAATTCCAGAACATGCATGTATTTAAAAAAAAATAAAAATATAAGGTGCCTTGAGAATGCTGGCAGTTTTACATTTGGAACGTACAGTTAGTGTGTGTGTGTGTATATATATATATATATATATTTACATCAGAACTGCTCAATTTTACCTTACAAGCTTCAGATTTAGGAAAATATACAGTACTTTTGCATATAATGTTTAATTCCTTGTAACCCCTGAGTCAAGTATAGAGGATTTTAATACAAAAAAGGAGAAACAGCCATTAAAAGCACTTACATTTTTATGTGAAGTAATAGTATAAAAGTACTATTTCCCAGGAAGACCAGGATCCGAAACATGCCTATGAAGACTCAAGATTCCTACAGTGCTTAGTGAAGACTCTGGCAAGGAAGGGTGCCTGATGGGATGGAGGTAAGTTGTTCTGTAGTGCTGGGGGGGACACTCGACAGCCTGCTCACGTTCTTGGTCTAAAAGAGAAGCCAGGTTGTCCTCTGATGCTGTGTTAAGATGCACTCCACTTGAGAGGGATTCTTTGGATTTAAGTTTTGATTTTTCGAGGTCTAGAAATTCAGGACACTGGAAGAGAGAAGGAACAGGGTGGCAATGTTTGAATAAGTCTCTTGCAGGTTCTTGTTTCTGCTGGAAGTTAGCACATTCAGATTGTTATTGGTAAGCCATGCTCAAAAATGAATCACTGTGCTGAAATATTTTTACATGGTACCATGTTTGATTTGATGTAATTTAATATAACTCTGTTGATTCGTAAAAGCCTGGGAATCTGGTCCCCTCCTCAGACTTCTCTGTGTATCCTCAAAATATCACAGAGCCTCTCTCAAGGATGGAATATATTCCTGCGATGCAGTCCCGGAGCATATATGTAAACAGTCTTGAATTGTGTCCAAGCACTCAGTTCTACTTTACTTTTACACTTGGAGGATTTTTTAAGAGAAAGTGTGCAGCACGCCTGGTGCTGCTCGCAGAGGCTGCCATGTTTCTGTCCTTGCAGAGGCTCGTGTACGTGCTTTGGGCGGGTGTATGAGTGGAGCATCTTTCTGCTTCCAGCCTGATGCCTCCAGGATGTGATGGTCTTCCTCTGCCCGCACGAGTTCTGGCTCGTGCATGAAGAGACTGGCACACACAAACACCCGGGGGCTGCTGCTCATATGCTGCATGATGGATTTGGGATTTCAAGACATGCAGCAGCTTGTTAGGAAATAACATGCCCGAACTCTGGCCAAACTGTTAAGCTCCAAAAATCCCAAATAAATCAGGAAAATCACCAAATTCTATTGGAAATAAGTTTTGGGGTGGAAAACCTTTATTGGGAACCCCTGTGGCAACTCTAGATGAGTATATTCTCAGTGGGGGCAATGGCTTTTAGCCCCTAGCGCTTGTCCGCTCCTACCACCCCTGCACTGCAGTGGCTGGACCCCTGGGAAAACATGGGGTTTCTGAGGACTTCAGGAATTGGCAGAGGGCAGTTGCAGCCAGGCTGAGCTCACGCATGGTGGTTTAGACCCATGTCTACTAGTTGTCTCTTCTGCTGCATTTCCCTGAAGCCCATGTAAAGTCCATTATGTAAACGCAACACTTCATAATTTTAAAATCACTACAATAATACAACCTTTGCACAAGATGTGGCCTCTGGAGCTATGGCACCGAAGTCCACTGTAGAGATACAAGCCCAAACGGTATTTCATGTCTTTTAAACTAGTGAAGGAGCAGCTAGGTTAGTTTCCTGAAACTAACAAGATTTAAGAAACCTCTTTTGATCCTATTGAACATACCTGAGATGAAGGACTGAAACTTCTGTCTGTCTTAATTGATGCTACAGGGTGAAGTTTTTGTATCACCCGGAGAGCTGGTTGCTGATAGTCCACACCTGCAGCCACCATGCTGTAGGCAGGGGGAATGAGGGTTGACTGCCTCTGCAGAAGCTGCAGGATGGTTTGAATATCGGCAGTCATCTGGGATTCAAGCCTAGAGAAGTAGCATAAAATCAGTTAACGCATGGTCAGGAATAGGCGTATTTTAACATGCTGATGCAGATGCATTCAAGAGGGACTCGCAGCTCGCTCATAAAGCAAACTGTTGCTTATTATAAAATGACCGTGTTTTTCACAAGAAAGAACAGAAGAGGGAGTAGGGAGCCCTTCCAAAGCCAGCTAGGTCTTTCCTTTGCAGAACATGCTCTCTGCTTTGCTCTGACCTTTGTGCTAAGGAATGCAGACACAGTAAAAATGAGTTTGTGTCCATTATGTTTCCAAAAGAAATGAGCAAAGGTCAAGATCCTTAGCTGACATTAGCTGGAATACCAATACTCTCCTTAGTGAAACTAAATGGATTTTTTTTTTTTTTCTGGCTGAGGATGTGACAGGGAATTTCTGATGTATCTAAAGATCAGGTCTGACATCCCCAAAGCTAAAAGAATGAAATGAAGTGACCAGAAAAACACATTGTATTTTTTCACAGTTTAAAAAAATAGGATACTTTCAATACCATTACTTAAAAAGAAAAACAATTAAGCCTAAAACTCTTCACAGTGAACTTTTATTCAAGCTTATTCAGACCTCGGAATTGACCTAACCTTTTTTGATGTTCAGATTCAATTGCTTTTTCTTTTTTTTTTCCCTTTTTGACAAGTTTGTGTATGACTTCTGAAACTGTTAAAATAAACCTCCATGTAAGCCAGAACACTTGTGCTGCTTATGGTTTTCACATTTATATTGCCACAGCACTGAAATGATTTCCAAAAGGTCTTTCCAAATCCCTGGCACAGCCAGCAATGGGTATTGCCTATTGCACCTCCCAGCTGATGGAAGCTCACAAGACGTGTGACGCCTGCCCACTTGTAATGTGGATATGCAGCCTTGTGCATTGCAACTCATCAACTGACAAAGTAATGTAGTTTGCAAGCAAATCTTTATGTCAGCAGTCTTTAATGTTGTGAATGTTACAACTTGGGCTCTCGGCAGCCACAGAATTGATCCTGTGCTGGCATGTTTTTGCTTTGCCAGGTGCTTTGTTGTTTGATATTATTTTTCATCATGCTTAAGTCATCCATCATTTGTGCCAATTATTGTTAAAACATCTATGAAATTAATCAGCAATGCGCACCCAGGGATATTTAGGATGTTCTTTCTTCCTTTGCACAGACAGGCTGGTTCTGTGGCATCAGCTTTTACAAAAGCTCTTACAATACAAGAACCAAACCCTGGTTTTGCAGTTGGTTGTGCCCCCTCAACCTCTTGCTCAGCTCCCTGGGGGTTTCTGCTGCTTGCAGCTGTGCTGATCTCACACGAGCCTCGCGCTGATGCGCAGGGGAAAATGCAGCAGCAGCGGCCGCCACCAGAAAGCGCTTCCCTCTGCTAAACCTCAGCCTTAGCATCTTTGTGAATGGGGAGCTAGCACTGAAGGACTTTCAGCAACAGCTTTCTTTTACTCCAGATTAGCTCTAGAATGGCTCCCCTTTGCTAGTATTTAATGGGAGGTTGCCTGTATTTTTAATAAAAGAGGTTCTTTGGTAGTATTTATTCAGCATCACTGCATGTGTAACTTCTCCCTCCTTGTTCCCGAATCCCGAACAAGCCCAGGCCATGCCAGCTAAGGACAAACAAACTGGAGAACCCAGACGTTCGGCTTCACGAAATTCCAATGGCCTCAGGAAGAGGAAGAGAGTGAGCGCTAGGGATGTATTCCTACTACAGAAATTTTCCAACTTTCTGGAAATGTGAAAAGCTTTTCATACAGCAGGGTACTGCTTTCTAGTCCAGTGGGGTAGATCTGACATAAGTGCAGAAGAATATTGCTTGTCATATTGATAGAACAAGAATCATCCGTGTCCCAAATGTTGAATACATGAAAGGCTTGAAATAGATGAGAAGGATAAAATGTTTTAATAAAATCCATATCTTAGGTTTATCAGCAACAGTGATATCCTCTCCCTTACAAACAAGATTGAGATTTGTGTAAGATTTTTTTATCCTTTAGATAAATTTGATATATTAGCTTGGTTTCAAAAGCTTAGAATTTCAGGAGAAAAAATGAAAGACTCTATCTTCTGTTGCTCAGGATCAGGCAGATGCTTGGCTATGTGACATATACAGTTATTTAGATGCTTGACTCTACTGCAATTAGAAATTATAGCAATATAAGCAATATCAGGCTTGCAAGTGAAAAATACATCTTCTTAATGTGCTATATTGTATTTAGAAATAAAAATGCAGTTAACCTGGCTTTAAGCTGATTGTTAAAATATACTGCACAGTACGCCACTGAAGAGCTACTAAAATGTAATTAGGGCTGAATGCATGTCATAGTATTTGTCACGGAAAAAAATTGAAAGTAATAGAATTCCAAGCAAAAATGATAAAAAAGCCACAGACCTGGGTATAGGACAATTCAAAATCAGGTGAAATTATATGGTAAATTACAGTGTATGACAGATCAAAATGCTGTAACTATATTTTTAAGATGTCATAAAATATGCTGCTTAGCTGGTAGCAAAAAGTAGTATGTAGATACCAAAAGAGAAGGAAGATACATATAAGTAAAAATAACTTATGTTTTCTGCAAAAGAAGGTGACTGTTTTCCATTGTAGCAGGCATACGTATTTCACCCTTATGTCATCCCATGTCTGCTTATTATAGAGACAATTACAAAATAAGTTAATTCATTATAAACATTCTCTTTTCAAAAGGTTTGTGTCTCCAGGAAAAATAAAGCTATTAAAAAATTTGATTTTGTGGACATGTGAATAACTGCGAAAGCATCAACATTCTGGAGGTGAGATTAAAGTTTCTTGAATTTTGGTGCTTCATGAAGGTGTCCAGGGTAAGAAGGCAGGCTCCAAAGCAGACCTCCTTAGTCAACTGAGGAGAAAGACTCTTCTACAGGGTAATTTGGAGCAGCTAAATGTGGGTACCTAGAGGTAAGTGACATGAAAATGCTGCCAGTGAATCAAAAATTTGTACCTAGCAGTCGCAGGATAGGATACGCCGAGAAATTGGAGGGCTGAATTTAGGCAATATTTAAGCTACTAAACTTTCATATAGACACCAAAGTGATAGTCTCGGTTGGTAGATTTCTATACTTTCAGGCTTCTGAAGATATGAATGCTTTTGGAATCTTCCTGCCCAAATCATTTCTCCTTTAGCTTCACTAACAGCAATATATTGTATATATTGTATTATAGACCCTTTCATGTGGATCTTTTGTTTTTACCATAGCTTTTTTCTTTTTTTTTTGATCTTACCTATTGAGTTGTTCCTGGAGCAAATCTAACCGATTCTCCACCTCCCCGTATATGAAGTCACTCTCGGTTTCGCAGATGCCCCATGTGACATGGGGTAACGCTGATCGACTCGGGGACTCCTGGTACTCCCTGACGGTCTCCTGCTCCCAGTTTCTTTTGTCAGTGATATCTGATGGGAAACAAAATAAAGCAAAGTATGGATATATATGTTAATTGTGATGAGCATAACTGCCTGATACTGGGCAATTAATAGACAATTTCCTGATGATCAAATGTCCTGCTTGTCAGTGTTTCTCAGAACTTTGAACCTTAGGTACGCTGCCTGAACAAGGGTCTTTCTTCTTCTTCACCATTATTTAAGAAAAGAAAACAGTGGTCACACCAAAAACTTAATAAAATTGTAAGATAATGATAGCAACATGCTAATATTTTGAAACCATAGATAAACATAACAGGCTTATCTAGTCAGCACCACCACAGTTGTGCCACTTAATGGCTCCTGTTACTTTATATATTTTTTTTTACTGAAGAACTCCCAATTTTCTCAGACTTTTTTGGCAAGTTATTACTTTCCACTGAAACAGGGAATCCTCAATCTAAGCTAAGCGTTGTATGTTATGAATGTCTTTGATCATTTGTTCAGAGGCCTTGAATGTATTATTTAAAGAGTATTTACATTTTAGTTTTTGTTTGTTTTTGAATTATCCGTAGGCCTTGCTGTGTTGCAGCGCACACTGTAGGGCAGGTTCCCAGCCCTAAACTGGTTGCCTTTCACACTGATGCCTCCAACACCGCTTGTCTCAACAAGCCTAGTGAAGAGCAGCGGGTTTTCTCTGAGACAGAGGCCATTTACCACGAGCTTGCAAAGGGAGACTGGTTATTACTTTCAAAAGGAAATTGATTTTCACTGAGTAGCTGTTAGCATCACTCCTCTACAACCCGGCTCTCACATTGCCGTGTAAAGCATGTTTTAGAGACTCACAGTTCCTGTGGGGTGAAAGGTCCCGGTTCATTTTGTTTAATATTTTGTGACTCTTAAAAGAATGAAGTACTCTGCAATTGCTGGGTCAGGTGGAGAGTCACTTTAATGCTAATTGAAGCTTCATAATAAAGAATTAATCTATATTTTCCTATTTGAATGACAAGCAAAATACTGGATTAAGATATTGGAAACAGATTTTCTACAAGATTAAATAAACACAAAACACATAATGAGGATCATACCGGAGTTTCACCTAACTTGGGGAATTTAATCCCCATTCTAATCCTTTCTATCACAGTCCTTATATGTGAGTCCTTTATCTATCTCCTGCCGTTTGTGAGAAGTGGGAGCTGCTCTTCATTGCCACGAAGCGCGGCGCTGCCCGAGGCCCGTGCCGCTCGTCTCTCCTGGTCCCTGCCTCTCTGCTATCGAACACTGCAGCTCTCGCTGTCACACACACCTGCGGGCACTCCTTCCTCCTGCTCACTTTTCTGACTTGAGCTATTTCTCCTTCCCCTTTCAATTTGCTTAACTTACACCTCTGTGAGTTTCTTAATTAGTTTATATTCCTGGCTTCAGGCTGTTTTTTCCTGTTCATTAAACTCTGGTGAAATGTTACAAATCATTTATCATGAGATATATTAGCCGCACATACCCATACTCGATACAGAATTCTTATCTTGCTATAAGCTTTGCAGGGCCTACCTTTGGGATACTTAAGCTGAACAGTGATTTTTCTAAGTATATGTCATCCTCACCCACAGCTTTTGTTTCTCTGAGAAATTCTGTTGTTACACAGTCAATATTGTTTAGTATCCCTCAAATGCACTTCCTTTGCTGTGTTAAAACTTAAGCACCTGTTTGGTACAATTCACATTAGGGTCATATACAGCATTTGTAATTAGGTAGTTTCATTATATTATGGAATGCATTAAACGTTCATTTAGTGCTCGGACTGCTGGTTCAACACAGCACTGGGCAAAATCGTGGGACGGCTCCTAACAGACTCGACTGCAGCTGCTGCTGGAGGAGCAGCCGGGTTTGGATCCCACGTCCCTTGGTTGTCCACGGATGGTTTGCTCAGAGCTTCTCCTAGCACTTCCCTGTAACTCTTGGCACTACATGCTGGTAACTCAGCATAGGTTACATTCATTTCACACTTCTGATTTTTTTTTTTTTAAGCGACCATAGTAGTCAGAGCGAGCCACATTTCAAAGTAAGAAAAAGAAGGAGATGAGAGTGTGGCTCACGTGTGAGAGGTTTGTCCAAATGCAATTAGCCATTCCCTCTCGAATACAGTGTCTTTGAGCAGTGTTCCTTCAAACAAACAAATAAAAAACCAGAGGGGTAGCAACGACATTTCCTGCTTGGATTTTAGTGTTTCAAGTAGACTTATCCAGGAAGGGGAGCTCTCACTACATGACTCCAAGCAGAGAAGAAACCTCCCTTTTTAATCAGAGAAAGCTGCTTGCTGTGTTATCTGATCTTTGGTTAGCAGGTGGTAGAAGGTGTCCTGAAGCTGTAGAGAGTGTTTGGATTTCATATGACACGACCTGACTTTATGCACGGAATTGAAGGAAGAAGAGATTTCATCCTAGCTATCCAGAAACAGCTCCAGCTTCTCAGCCCACTTAAGCCAACAGGAGGCAGGAGCAAAGCAGCGTTGGAGAAGCTGGCACACACGGCCCAGCGTCCAAGGAAGCTGCACAGCTTTCCCCAAAGTGCAGGGAGCAAACTTCAACAAATGCAGGGGTGAAATTTAAAGCTGTGCCTGTGGGTACAGTGGATACTGTAAATCCAGTGGATTCACTTTAGACAGTGGATTTCAGGAATAGAAGCTAATAATGGAGATAATTTATTTCACTGCTTTTTAATGACCTGTAAAACCAAGTTGTTAGGTTTCCTATATAACACGTCATTTGGTAGAATTGCATATTTTCTTATTATATATTTTCCTATACCTGATTATGTTCTTCCAGAGATTGAAGAATTCCAGGCTGAGAGGTAAATCAATACATGTATGACTTGGTTCAAGAATAAATCTTATGGCCCAAATACTGACCATGGGAGAACAGAAAATATCATTTTTCTTCAGCATATGCATTAGCCATTACATAAAAAACTTCAAGTCTTCTCATAAAAGACAAATAGTATAAAGATATGATTTAAACAATGTTAAAAGTTGCATTTCAGGATTATGAGAAATAGGTTGATAGAGTACTATTAATAAGGCTCATTATTTATATATATATTAATAGTACTTCCACTCGTGGACAAAACTTAAAACAAACTAAAGATAAATTTATATTGGTCACAGCAATAATCAATTGTGGAAGTTTTATATAAGTTCATTTATATACAAGAATTATAAGCTACCATATCATATAAAGATTATAAATATACCTATATATATATACACGCAGAGTTTATTTCAGAATTTCATTATGTTCGTAACTACTTTTATAGATACTTAAAACCAATCTCTAATAAATAGCAAGAATGAGAATTTAGTTGAAAACATATGTCAATCTGATCTTATTTTACTGAAATCAACATCTTTATGGAAGTTTCAAGACAGGGCAATGAGCTTTCAAACATATTTGAAACCGCACAGTTACAAAGCAGAAATAAAAGAAGGTGATCCTAATCAAAATATATAACCTTTAGGCACGCTAAATTTAGCTCATATAAAATCTGTAGTAGGTTGCCTTGGATAATGTTGCTATAGCTGCAAGGACAAATTCCTGGCTACCGGCAGGGGCAAGGTAAGCTTTCCAATTGCAGTACCTCTGCAACAAGCTTGGACGGCTCAGATTTACAGAAGACCAGGCTTCACATATTCACACCTTTGAAATGTAAAAAATATATTGTTTGGTCTGATTAATCATGTGGAGAGTTTACAATTATAGCTAAGAAGCCTAAAGTTTAAGAATGATGGTTAAATGGTTAATTGCTCCAACAGGAAGCAAATTGCGTAAGGAAACAGCATTAAACACAGAATATATAGTTCTTCCTTTCAGACTGAAACAATTTCAAACTTTCAGCAACATCTGAACTGTATATTATTTATTTTCATTTCATTTTCTTACTATTTTACTAGTTTCCCATAACATCAATGAGATGATTTTAGTATATTAGAAGTCATTTTAATTATGTCATTTAACTCTATGTAAACATTAACTCAGATTGCTTAATCATTGTTGATAATTTGTCATGTAAAAAAGGCCACATCTTTACTCTTGTATATTACTTACTGAAGCCAGGATTTGTCCCGTGTGATGTACTGGCATTCCTGTTAACCAACTCAGGCAGCAAAACGGGATAATGTTCTTTCAAGCTATTACCAATTAATTTAATTTTTGTTTGTGAGTTGTGAATATAGGGAAACAAGCTAATTGCCTCAAGACGTTTCAGTTCTCCTTTTGTGTGACCATCTAGATTTATCCAACTGTTGTTGACTAGGTAGGATTTTGTACCGCCACCAAACCCGGGCTTATCAAGCGCTCCTCCAGGTGCTCACGACTTCAAGAGCAGTTTACAATTTTGCATGGGCATGCAAAAGTGATATCCATTACTGGTGGACAATTTTAAAGATTTTGTTTAAACTACTTTTCTAAGGCAATTTAGTCACAAGATGATTCATTGCTGAAGCCCAGAATAGCCTTTTGGGAGTTTTGTACTGCAATTTCACAGCCAGTGTAGTAAGCTATATCATTGCTCTTTTTGATCCAAAATAGTTTTCTATTTACTCACTCATGAAATACTTGCAAAAGTAACTATAAGGAATCAATAGAACCATTCAGAAAATTACTTTTAGCAATAAAACCAATGAAGAGGACTACTCAAACTTTGCAAAATAGCACTCAATTTAATTACCTTTGCAGGAATCGCTTCTTTTGTCAATAAGGATATCTTCTGCTTCATGAACCATTTCCTCAATGTCAACCTCAGTGGTTTTCCCTGTTACAGATGGATAATCACCTATCCCAGAGAACAGGGGTTTTTGCTCATCTTCAATAGATGACACAAAAGATGATGACCCACTCCTTTTCTCTTCAAAGTGTTTCTTGGTAGACTGGTAATACCTGGTGTTGTCCCCTGAGTGTTCAGGATCACTTTGATTATCCTCATTGAAATAACCTGTTAAATAGAAATAGTTGTATCCAATAACATGCACGTCATTAGATTATGTTCCATTTTCTTCTGGCTGAGCTTGGAGACTATTCTTGTATCAGCTAGGAAGTTCACTGCCTTTTAGAATATCATTACTTTAAAGCCTTTCCTGATTCCTCCATCAGAGAAGAAGATGTATTTCTCTCTTGAAGTCCCAGAAGACATTTGCAAGTATATAGTAACAGTAATGATTTGTAGTCCATGAGCCATGGACTTGTTATTTCTTATTGTTCTTATTATTTCTTCTTGTTTCTTATTTCAAAACAATAGAAGTTTAATCCAACACACCAACACAGCCCTCATTTTCTTTTTCTTTTTCTTTTTTTTTTTCCCCTTCATGTTAGGATTAGATTTGAGAAAACTCTATTCTATAAAAGTAATAGATCAAAGTCTGGATACATATTAAAGAAATAAAAGTATTTCCTTTCCTCTTCTGATTTTCCACATTCTTGGTCACTTCTCATAATATTGACATGCCAACAATCATGGATGTTAGGTTCAGAATCAGAGCTACCTGTTTAAATTATGCCCACGTAACAGCATCTTTACTGACTATTCTCTGTTCAGCTAAATAAAGGGCATATTTCTGCATGCTCATTACTGTCATATATATGTGTATACATATAGAGAGGTGATATGGGAGAAAGAAGACATTTTGATACAAAAAGAAGAGAATTTCCAATCTTTCTTGAAGCATCTTCCAGAATAATTTGCCCAACATTTCAAAATTCATTAAGCTTTAAAATTAATTGCGATTCTCTGATCATCATCCATTTCTTTGGGTAAGAAAAGTACATAACATAGTGTATTATGTATGGTAAGAAAGCACCAATCAAGTTCAGAATTAATCTTCATTAATTATAATCAAGTTTTGAGGTGGGGTACAGCAAGTTCAGTCCTCTTGTGAAGTGGCAAATAAAACAATAGATTTAAAGCAGGTGCCTTTAAAAACATGCATTATAAATAAATTAAATATGATTTAATCCCAAGAATGATTATTTATAATTAGAGAGAACTCATGATCTGTCTTCAACATATATGTGAAGCTAATTTCAAATCCAGTATTTGGTTTTACTATTTTTAACTGAAATGTCAAGATAACTCCAGTTCTGGTATTTATTTAAAACACATTTTAGCAGGATAGTCTCAACAACATATAAATAGTGTAACTAGTTTGCATTAACTTCCTGGGGAGACAGCATGATTTCCCATCTGCTTTGTGCTAATTACTAATCAACATAGTGCTGGAATGCCTTTAAAGAATACAACAATGGTTAGCACAAAATGCGGCATATTCCCATGGTTTCCTCTTTGATTTTTTGAACATTGTTTATATAGAAATGAAGCTGTGGCCTCATCTAATCTTCTTTATCTGCATATGGAGAGAATGTGATACGTGTACTGAGCGTGCTGGACATCAGCGAGCAGCGAGGGCAGGTCATGGTGACCTCAGTGAAGCCACCATCCAGGTTAGTCTGCTGTAGCGGTACCCTCTGCCCCCTCTGCAGTCCCTAAGGTCCATTAACACAGCCCTGAACTGAATTTGCTTTGGTTTCTCTTACACAGCATCACTGGCTATAAGTGTTAGTGGTGAGACTGCCAAGGCATCAACACAAATGCAAACGGACTGGCAGGGTAAGGCTCTTGGGGGATGTTTGGACTGTGCCATGAGTCCCATATCTCCTATTTTCTGCAATCCCATCACTAAAATTGTATAGAAAAAAAAAAAAAAAGAAAGTGTTCTAAGAAAATTCTAACGTAGATATCTCCTATGGCTTTTCTGGTGGGAATATATGTGAAATACACGCAGTCATGCCAAAGTAAATTGTCTGCTATAGTGACTTCAACTTGTGGAAAAGACCTTATAATGAAAGCTTGAAATACCATTTTTAGGGTAATTTTTTATGTCTGTGGGATTTTGTGCACTAACTGTAGCAGTAATGAGCACTCTGTGGAATACAAATCAATCAGTGGACTAATTTCAAGGGGAGGTCATTGAGACTCCAACAGCAAAGAAAAAAATTGTATAGCAGCTAACATACAGCAGACTGACTTATCTGTCATATTCACAGAGTACTAAAATATCCAGAAACAAGAAGCCAGGGTCTGCACAATTACAGTGCTGTAAAACCAGGGTAATTCAATCGGTGTCCCTGCATTTAGTCCACACGTATACCAGAACATGTGTATTCTTTTCCAAAAGCTCTCTGGAGGTAGCAAACACACTGGCATTAAAAAGAAAGCAGAGGTCCGAAGATAGTGAGGTCCTACCTATGGAAATTAAAGGAAAAAGCTTTTGTTCCCAGCTGATTTATTTCAGAACATGCATCTTTGGTTTGGTGCCACCGCTGTATCTGGTAGCCATTGGGCTACCTTCAGAATTGTTTATCATTTCAAAAGACTTCCATTGAGTGCTCAGGGTTTTTACGCTGGGGGCGACGCGGTGGTTCTGCGGGAAGGGAGGCCGCGCTCTGCGTTTGGCTGCTTGGGCAGCTGCGGCGGTGCAAGCCCAGCAGCACCTCAGCTCAGACGCTCAGCAGCACCTCTGCAGCCCAGAAAAAATAAGCAATTTCTCAGTGATTCAGAGTATGAATTTTCCATTGTTTTCTCCTTTTCTAGTGGAAATTTGTCATTGGTTTGGAATTAATTTTCCAGATGAGAAGAGTTTTGTATCTTTGTGTGTGTGTGTATATGGATAAGTTGATTTCCTATCAAATAGACTTGCACTTTTAAAATGATTCTTTTCTCCTTTCTCTTCTATTTTCCAAAATAAATATAAGAATGAATAACCCTGCCCTTACTTTCCCCTTCCCCTTCCATCTTGGTTCTTTCTCCTTCCTGATTCCAAGCTTCACTGTCTGATTCTGATCATTAGAAATATTTTTTGCTAGAAACAAAATGTTTTCCTGAAGCTGATTATTCTGTAACTTCCTGCTTTACCAAACACATTTCCAAACATAATTTACACTCTCTGTAGGACTCATTTTAGCCTGCTATGCGTTCTGGGTGCCTGCCAGTTTTACAGGCAATGTCAGCTGACATTTGCTCTCCTGAAAATTCCCAAGTCTTCGCAATAATTGCAAGAAGGTTGGTGTCCTGCTTCTTCCACCCACAATGGAAGGGAAGAAACTTGGGCTGCCATGTGGGCTAACATATTTAGATATGATAGACTCACAGAAATAGTGGGATAGGAGCTGGTTTGCTGTGATGACTACCAGAGATCAGATGAGTTTCTTTTGTGTGCCATAGTCAGCCTGCATATCCAAGTTTTGCGTTATTCAGAGAATGAGGCTGCAGGAGCCAGACTTGCTCTTTGTGCACTACTCTGCGGCGAACAATATCGGTGAAAGTGTCAGTAATGTATCACATGTGGAGTAGCATATTTAATATTACTGTAATTTCATTAACTAGAATTTGTCATAGTTAATCAGACTAGCTATCTAGCCTAGTGTTTCAGAAGAAGGTAAATTCTTACTCCCTTTTTCAGATATCCAATAAAAAGCCCCATAATATGCGTAGACAAATTCAATTTGCTACAGGAAATGAGGTGAATGACTTCCTCACCCCTGAAGAAAGCAATTTATATCCCAAACCATGAGACAGATAATCCTTATCATTAACATGATCTGCATAACTCTAAATCCATTCAGCAGACATGACATCTTCCCATCCCTTTGAAAATCCTACCATATCATTTTTCTCTACACCAAGTAAGTTTCTCCATAAGGAGAACTGCATATTGTGACTTCGATGGAGAGTCAACTGCTGAAAAACAGTCTGTAGATCTTTAGATTCCCCAAAAATATTTTGATTTTAACAGTCTCTCTTGTCTTATATTCACAGATGTTCTTGAGATGGTTGAGCTCTCCTTCCTACAAATGAACAAAGTCTGTGCTTGTGAACATGAGTATTTGTTAGCTGTTCTTTAATATAAAAATGTCAGTTGCCTTGTTAGATAGCAGAAAAATGACTTGTATGCCCACTCATGCATCAGTGGCATCAAATACTTAGACTGAAAAGTCAGTCATCAAGCATTTCAGGTAGGACTTTACATATGATACTATGAACAGGATTGAGAAAATGCAAAATCTTGGAAATGTCAAAAATTAATTTGAGTGGTGCTGTTCAAACCATGCTTATGTTTCCCACCATATAGATGGCTGATAAAATCAGCCAGGAAAAATGAGAATCCTAATACTTGTAATCACAGGAATTAGTGGGAAAAGAACAATATAATTGATATATAATAGAATATAATGGTTATGTGACACCAAAAAATATTGGTCCTGCAGAGCCATAATGCAATGTGGTTACACGGAAGGCCACTCAGGTTGCATGCAGGCTCAGCTACTCTACAGAATGCCTATGTAGGATTTTAATACTCCTAGGCAGCTAATTTTAATATTCCTACTATTTTTCTTTGCACAGTTGAACCTGACTGTCATGGAGTACATTGCTAAATATGATTGCTTTTCTGCTTCCTCGTGAAACATGGTTGAAGACTATAGCAGTGCTCAAATTAATAGAACGTTGAGTATTGTTACCACTAGAAAACTGCCAATTAAATTGCTATTAAATATTGTTACCACTAGAAAATTGCCAGCTCTTTGGATGAGATTTAATGCATGAGAGCTGTAGGATAAAATCAGAAATTCTGTGTGCATGAAGAAAGAAAAGTAGTCTGAGAACTGTAAGAAATGTCTGTTGAATTGCCTGAGAGGTTCATAATCTAAATATTCCCCAGAGGGTCACAGCTACTAACCTAGAAATTGGTTACTGTCAAGAAAAGCAATTGGTTCTAAAATTTTGAAAACAATCTGCAAATTCAGAAGTGCCAGAAACTGCACTGTTAACTACAGTTGTATGAATCTCCAAAGAAGAAAACTTTTGTATATCACATATGCTAAACTAATAATGCAAAGAGATGATTAAGAGTAAACACTGCCATGCAGAGTGAGAAATTCCTTATGTTCTTAGTTCATTTTTTTTTCCTACTTTTTCCTCACTTTTACTTGTTGAGGGCCTTTTCACATTTCCCTCCAATTTTTAGGACTCCCTACTTAACAGCAAAGTGTATTGTCAGATCTTTATGTGACACATAACTAACACCAAGGAAAAATGATGTCTGTCTAGAAGCTAATCAGGAAGATGATTGTTCCTATTCCTAGAAAAAAGTGGGTTACTGGTGCTATTTTAGGAAAGTCAAAAAATTTCTCCTCTCATTAGTAAAAATGTTTAAAGCTCTTACTTTTCTGTGGCTAATATTAATGATAGAAGAAACTTTTAATTCCAAAGTGTATTTTCACTTATACTTTGGGAACTCCTAAGTCTTCACTGGGAAACATAAAGTGTGTGAGAGTTTGGGTAAGTTTATATCTCCTTTGATGTATTTCTTCATCGGGCCATGAAGATTTGGGTGATTGTGGAAACAAGAAATAGGAGAAGATACTGATATTAAAGACTGGATAAACTTTACATAAAGATCCATGATTGTTTTTCTAAATGCAGTATAATAGGAATAGAGCTAGTAGTGAATAACTGAATTCAGAGACACATTTAAAAAGGCAGAAATTAAAGTGAACATGCAATCCTTCATTTATTCCTTTGTGCTACATTTAGTATAATGAACTAAGGTAGGGAGCAAGTAAGTGACAGCCTTTTCTCTTTTACTTTGCTCTCTCTAACTTCATATCAACTTTGCTGTTAAGCAGATAATAATGCAAGAAAAATTTTTGACCTATACCTCAGGAAATAATGACCTGCTTACAAATTCGAAGCAGAGAAGTATAAATACACATCTAAAAGGTATGCAGAGTAAACACCAAGGCACTTCTATCAAGTTTAGAAATTCCTTCTTTTATGAGAAACCTAGTTTTCGCAGCAAGATTCTTACTACTTTTTTCACAGGATGGTAACTGGTACATGTGACTGCATCCACTTCCATCCAATGTGGCCTCTGGAAACAGGCTCCCTGGGAGTGACTCCTGGAAACAAGACTCTTGTAGAAGCTCCCCGAGGTGCCTCCTAGGCACTGTGGTAACAACAGTAACAATAATAGGAGCAGATGGAAAACTGCAGTGATAGGCTCTCTGATGACCATATACTTTTTGTCAGCAATTTCCTGCTGAAGGTAAGATTTCAGGGACATGCAGTCGTGATTCTAGACATATGCTGCCTGCGTAGCTTATTTTAACCCAGGCAGTTAAAAGAAGGACAGAGTGAATATTAAAATTCTTTTCTAATAAAACCCAAATAGGCTTCATTAGCATAATACTAATGGTTTAACAGAGTTAAGCAAGAGCTTCTTTTCTTTCTCCTTCCTTCCTTCCTTCCTTCCTTCCTTCCTTCCTTCCTTCCTTCCTTCCTTCCTTCCTTCCTTCCTTCCTTCCTTCCTTCCTTCCTTCCTTCCTTCCTTCCTTCCTTCCTTCCTTCCTTCCTTCCTTCCTTCCTTCCTTCCTCCCTCCCTCCCTCCCTCCCTCCCTCCCTCCCTCCCTCCCTCCCTCCCTCCCTCCACAGCATGGCGTGACTGACTGAATCATCTGTTCCCAAAGTAGGCATTTAAAGATACAAACTTGGGTAAGGGAATAAGGATGGGACAAAGTGGGGTAGCTGCTATGTAGGTAAAGCCAGATACTTTTTTCCCAGACTCTCAGAACTGCTTGATCTCATTTCCCCCAAATTTCCTTGTGTTCTATATTGCCAGCCATGGCCTCTGGATACTTCGTGTAATAGGCTTGGCTTGGCTTCTTAGCTTGGGTAGTACCTACATACCCAACACATTCAAGATAGTTGTATTAATGACAATTCAGTCAAAAACTTAGAGCTCTGGCTTCTGTGGTTACACTGAGAATAGAAGTAGAGACTTTGGAGAAAGTCTGGTAAGGACTCTTTAAGATCTAGAATCTGTATAAGCTTATTTATTTAACAGTATGCTTAAAATTAAACATTGCAAAATGCTTTTTATAGTCCACTTGACTGTTATGGTCTATGTCAACACAGGCAAGTGTATGTAATGAACTGGATAAGGAGATTTCGTAAGACCTTTTTTTTTGGTGGACTTTTAAAATTAAATCCAAGGAAATGAAAATTCTTTGTTATCAGTTCCCTGACCAGCAGACAAGTGAGTTAAAGATCAAGTATCACCAGTTACCTGAATTCACGGGTACTAATATAACAATATAATTCCATGGAGGTTCTTATTATCCTCTTAGCTAGAGTCTGTGGATGATGTTCTTGTCTTTGGATTACAGCTGAAAATCCAGGGTAAGGATTTATTTCAGTGAGTTCATCATTACCTTCCCAGTTAGTATGTCTGCATGGAGTTACTTAGCCAGCATTTTAATTATCTGGGATAAGATGGAAAGATTTTATACATTCTGTCAAAAGACAAAAGGTTATGATTTGACTAGATAACCTGTGTAGCCCAGATCAGCTTTCTCCAGCATTAGAGTTCATGTCTCTAGGGTTTCACAGGAATTATGTGAATACTTAGAACAGATCCAGAGTTTTGGTAGTCTTCAGTTAAGGATTATAAGAATTAAATAGAAATGCAAAGAGTATCTTCTCATGAGGAAAACCAGGCACTGAGACAGTCCCAAGGAAGTGACATTTCTAGAGCTAACACTAAAAAAAGTTAAACAAAATGTTAGCAAAAGTAGTAATGCTTGAATTTCAGACAGGTCTTTTCAAAGCTCTCATCTCATTGGGTTTATTTTGCTAGGGTGACATTCTGACTGTGATTTCTGTATTTTTTTCACCTATATATTTGGAATTCATGCTGTTGTAACCAATCTAATGATGGCCTGTTCAGCATGGAAAAAGACATCTGTATTCAGAAGTACAGGAGCTAATAAAACATCTTGCCTCTGTATATCACCTTTGAACTGAGCTAACTCTGATAGAACTACTGAAGGAAAATGAGGAATGGGGAAGAGAGGATTGTGTCCCTCACTGTTAAAAAAGGCAAATGCATGTAGATGAAGCAGCAAATTGTCCCTCAGCTATTAGGGGAAGACCAACTCACTGACCCTGCTGAAAACTTCATTTTGAAGCATCAGTGAAGAGTACTGCTTAATTCAAGTAGTTACAGAGAGAATTTACTGGCTTTCTGTCAAGCATCTATGGCAATTGGCTAAAGCTGCACCTGGACCTGTGCGAGAAATATCATCCATTATTTCACAAGACCTGCAATGAATCTCTTTTGGGCAAGAGGAGAGTTAAGCTGGTACGTAGTGTACCTGTTAATGCTTACAGGAGCCCTCTGACAATACTGTAATCCTTTCTGGAAACTGGAGAGAAAGCTGGGCCCTCAGGTAGCCTTGCGCCACATGGACCCTTCAAAACCATGTTATGGCGGAGCTCAGTATACCGGCTGAGAGGAATTTGTGTTGACACAGGTAAGAAGTGTGAAAATGCACACGGGTGGAGTGAGACAGTCTTACCTGGAGCTGGACAAGACAGGGTACTAACCTCCGCCGCGTGCCGGAGCGCTGCCGGGGTTTTGTTTAACCCCCGGCAAAACTCCTGCAGGAACAGTTACCATGGCAACAAGGTCCAAATCAGACTAGCATGAGCTAAAGGCTGAGATAACACGGGCCTATTTTTAGCTCTCCGAAAGGGAGAAAATTGCTCACGATCACACTGAAGATGGAAACAATACAATCCTGAGCTGTGTAACGTGTTAGTAGGTTCATGGATAAAGGCAAAGAACATTAGCAGGAACAACATTTTATAAGGAAAAAAAACCCACATCTGTAAGATTTTGATTATAGTGATAAAAATGAAACTCCTATCGCATACCAGAAACCAAATAACTAGAAATCTATAAAAATTTTGTGAGCTGTAAAATATCATTATCTAAAAGTAGGCATATTAAGTGTCTGTAGTCTTTGAAATCATAGTTCTGAAATCAATACACAGTTGTTAAAAGACAGCATATGAAAATTTTTAAAATCTGAATATTGTGACCAGAAATGCCTCTGGCACTTATGTGGCCAGGAACTAGGTCCTTACTACTCTGATTCTGCTGCGGCTCTCTGCAGGATCATCCCCAAATATTTATCAAATATAATCTATTTACAAGGTATCAAAATAAAATGTAGCTTCCTTTTGTGTGTAATATGTTGAAAAGGAACAGTACAATGCAGTAGTAACCTCTAGCAGTCTATAACTTCATACGGGATGAGGGGTGGACCACTGAATAGTCACATAGAAGGAGTTCAAACTTACCAGGTGTTTGCTGCAGCTATGGCGATAAACAGAGAACAGGGAACAGGCGGAGCCTTTAAACCAGTGGGCTAAAATTGTACTTTAATCACGCCTCACAGCTGCATCTTCTCAGGTGAACTAGCAATGTACCTCATTTCTGTCTAATTCAAAGGTTACCAGATACTAAACAATGAGCACCAGGATGAAGGACATGGTTGTCAGTCTTGGTTTTCTGCAAGATTTTTGCAAAGACAAAACTGTGGAAAATTATTTTCGTTTTAAAGTAATGTACATAAATGTCACCAGGAGGCTGTTCGGTGTGATCTAGTGGGCAAGAACCATAAAAGCTGAGGCAGGGTGGGGAGGGAGGATTCACACCACATTGACACCTGAGCAGCCTCTTTGGAGCTCTGCAGCAGGCATGGCATGGAAGATCACTTCCGTCTTGTCTAGGTGGCAGCATGTTTTCTCATAAGGAATGTGAAGGTTATTCAGGCAAAGCACCTCTGTCAACCGATCCTTTGTGAAGAGCAGATTGAATATTTCATGGGGAGATTTTCCTGACAGATTTGTTGTCACTCTTGGCTTCTTGCCCTAAAGATGCTTCTTTGATTGAACAACAATGTCATTGTTCTGAGAAGCCACATTCTGGATTAAAGCCTTCCTTCATCCACCACTGTACCTGCTTTGCACCTTTAAAAGCGTTCTCATTTATTGTCAGCTATTCTGTGACTTTGAAATTGGTATTGTGTTGAACATAGGATCAGGGTTTGACTATGGAATATGAAAGACAGGCATACCAGAAACAGTAATTAGTCAGACAAATCATTTGGCCATAAAAGTATAAAATTATTGAAAAACTCATGAGTGTCAATTTAGCTGTCTTTGTGATTATTGCTGTCTGACCACAGCTATTATCTACAGTCCCTGGTATTTAGGTGTGCTGAATTCTGGCGACATGATTTAATATTTCACTGAAGTTTCCCTTCATTTGGATTACTCCCAAAAGCTTCGAAGGTGAATTTAAGCATAGAAAATGTTACCTGAACTCTTGGCAGGACAACCATTTACACATTGTCAAATGAATCAAAATCTAACTGTGGTAAATCTATTGTGTCCTGAAAACAAAATATTTTAATTCCAGGAGAAACACTACCTAGCATCAAATTCAAAAGTTTAAAAAAATATTTTGAAGTTAACACTGCAGTAGACTAGCTTTTCCACATCTTTTTAATCATTTTTTTCAGAAAATTGTTATTATTAAAGAGATAATAAGCATGTATGCAAATATGTATATATTTATACATTTCAAGGGCAACAAGGTAGACAAATGTTTGAACATTGTACACTGATAGTTGTGAAGCTATGGAAAGGTGAAGCAGATACCCTCCAGTCATTTATAGCTATGTAGGGGAAAATGCACAGAATGTTTTTTGATGTTCAGCAGGATTCTCGAGAGCTGCTACAGTAATAGCCAACATGGGACCCTAATGTACCCAACATTACCAAGTGAAATACCAATGAATAATGTAGCAGTGCTGTCTAATGTAAGAAATGAAGTTAATTACCTTTCTCTATTTCACTTTGAAAGGACAATTTCCGTCTTCGTAGTTTGCAGTTATCTCCATCCGGATCATTAGTAGTTTGTGATCTTATTACGAGGTCAGACTTGATTAATGAAATATGAAACATAATGACAGATTAGTCCCATCTGAAGAGAGCAGGTTTTCAATAGGTGATTGACTGTTAATCATGTTCAGGCTTTAGAGTAAGTCGGTCTGCATCAACCTTACTTCCCCTCAACTTATGGTACTGCTCACTGCTATCATTAAAATGATCATGCAGATTGGGTAAATTTGGCAATGTCACCACCTGATGGTAAAAGTAAAGTATCCAGACAGATAAATTTACATGCAGACATATGTTATCAGTTTCCAGATACTTGCACAGATGTGGGCTAAGTAAACTTAGAGAAGTTAAATGAAAATAAAAGAAAAAAAACCCCAAAAACCTATCACAGAGAATGTGTATTATTGCAGGCAGTAACATGGAAACTGATTGTAATTAGATTTGATGTTCAATTACATGGTAATGATTATAAGGGTTACATTTTGCCCTAATAACTATAAGCTTGATAAACACAACACATTTTACCCTCATCATTTTCATATTTCTAGACCCTCCTTTCTTCCCTATCTGATTCAGTTCATTTGGATAGTATTTCCATAGCTAAACAAAATAGTGTCTTTTTATCCATTTTATTAGAAGATGGATGTGTTTTCTGTTACCATAATAAATGAGATGCATTTAGCTCTTCTTTCTACTAATTTTAATACTGAGAAATTGTGCAAATAAGCAGATAAAATGTCGGTTGTGTTCTTTCACTGAATTGGCTTCAACTTACTTCCCTGTGCTAGTGAGGTTTCCTATACCTAGCAAATAAGCAGATTTGCATGTGGGAGAAGGGCACGGAAAAGAAGTGAGAAATGTTTTTGTCTTCCTCTATTCCCCTCCTAGTAATTCTGGTGGGTAATATGCTCCAGTGGTTGTCCACTGGTAGAGTAAGTGAGGAAGGAAAAAGGTAGTTTATGTAAAAAAAAGAGAAGACAAGAGCAGATTTTCAGGCAGATGAACCTATTAGATAAAAAAATGGGATCTGAGTGATGCTTCTAAGACCAGAATGTGCTCATCACTTTTGGGGAAGATTTTGAGGATTATGGTATCAGGAGAAGTCAAAGGGAATTGCTAGTGAAAGCTATGATTCTGCAAATACAGAGGATCGGGTGTACCTGCCCTCCCTGTCCCTGTAAAGTCTAATCTCATTTTCTTGCTGGTTGTTACACCAGTAAGAAGTAACACTGGAAAAAATTGTAATGGACATTAACAGGGAGGAGGTTCTGCATCATGGCACAAAAGATAGATGGAGATCCATTTCAATTTTCTCTGATCTTAAGAAAAAATAATGACAAACCATTGATGACAATGTAATTTCAGGGAATCTTTGCTCAGAAGACCAAAGTCATTGATATGAATTTATCCTCGAAGATTTTTCGAATATGTGGAAAAAAAATCAGTTTAAGCTTAAATTTATCACTGCAGTATAAATTCATCATATTATATTTATTTATAATTAATAACTATAACCTTTCCAACCAGCACAAAAAGGATAAGTTTTAAAATAAAGAATAGAACTAGTCTTTTATGTTCAGAACAATCTTTTATAAAAAAAGGCTAATCACAAAAAGATTTGAAATTTATGGTCTGTAGTAGTTACTTCTGTTTTAAACCAAAGATCTACACATGATAAGCAAAGTTGCTCCTATCACTTACAGCCAAAAGCTTACCGTTCGTCGTCTCCTTGTTTCTCAGTAGATCTTTGGGGTGAAATTATGTTAGTTCCTTCTCACTGAATCTCTGTTCATTCTTCCTTCACAGTGAATCTCTCTCTCTCTCTCTCTCTTTTTTTTTTTTTTTTTTTGTGGGTATAAACTCACAAAATGGCAGTTTCTCAGAAATAATGAAATATAAACTACCCATTCAGGCCATATTTGGTGGCCAGTGCCAGTGCACTCTCCAACTTCCTAGAGACAGAGCCCCCTTAGCATTAGCTGGGCCAGAGCCTTTCCTCCCTCATGCGCCCAGCACTTTCCCTCCTGGCCAACCTCCCCTTGCTTTCCCAATTCAGACTGACCCCAGAAGTTTAAGAGAAGGAGGCCCTACTGATGCTACAGTATTTTTTATTTTCTTGGAGGCATTCTGGCCAAAAGAGGATGTTAATATGAATCAGTGTGGAAAGAAGAGGCAAGAAATGCCCAACAAATGGAAAAGTGAGGAGTGTTAAGGTGAGTGGAACTGCAAAATGTTCCTTGTCTGCTTTTACTCCCCTGGCAGGTAGGGTGCAGTCCAAGATAAGAGAATTTAAAATTCAGGTTTGAAAGGCAATTACATATTCTGTATTGTTAGACACAGAAGGGATCTGGATAATCTGATTGATGCTTACTTTATCATTGTACAAATATATTCAGGGTCAAAAGTTCCCCTTGCAGTGACCCAAGTTATAGCCACATTTACTGAAAAAAACATATTTTCCATGGCTTAAACCAAACATTCTAAATCCCTGTGGCTGAAACTTTAATACTATTTAAATATAGAACCAAATCCTTTTAGATTAACATTATCTGAATCATTTCATTGACTTCTGCTGACTTTAACTGACTTTAGTAGGAGCAATCAGGGGAAGTTATTTTTTTAAGCAGGATTTGGCCTTGGGATTTTTGCTTTTAATTTTTCTAACCTTGATTTTTCACTTGGTATTTTCAGGTTTTATTACTTGTTTATTACTTTATGACCACTACTAAGGTATAGTATTCTCGATATAGTATGACCACTACTATTAAAAACAAACAAAACAACACTGTTGTATGTACCTTTGCACTTTCATCTCTCAGATTAAAAGTCAATTCTAGATTGGTGAGGAAGAGGTCAGAAAATTCAGGGTACATATCCAGAACTTCTAGGAGGTCTTCTCGTTGGATCTTATGCAAGTCACAGTATGTTAAAGCTCTCACATCTGCATTCGATTTTCCTGGTTTTGCATAAAGATGTACCATCTCTCCAAAAATATCATTTTTCCCTTTAGAAATAAAATAAGATTGAGATTATTATCTTAAATAAGAGAAGCCATTAAATTCAATGATGTATTTCTTTACGATAGTGATGCAGAATATTTGATTTTACATAAAATGGTACAATCTGATTACTACAGTACATATGCTGGTGCAAATCAAAATAGTATTATCCGAATCAATGAAATTACATAGGCATATAACTGGACTAAGTGAAAGGAAAATATATCTTGGTCACAGTTTTTCTTCAGTTTTGCCAAAACAACACACCTAGATCAGTCTCCTCTGTACTTTCTTGTAAAAGTATTATATTTAAGTCTTATGACAACACAGATGTAATTTCTGTATTTCAGAATTACAGTATTCTGTAATTCAGAAAAGTCTGTATCTCTGTCAGAAAAAAAATGCTTTTGCTTGTTCTCCCAAAATCTGCACCTAACCTTCATATATATGTGTATACTCATATATAACCTTCAAATGCAGAGCAGCCCCAGACACAAAAGAGTGCAAACTACCCTATATATGCACACATATATACCTGCAAAGCTGGAGGGCTCTGTCTGGGAAAGCACTGATGGCAACGACTAGTGGTCAGAGCAACTAAGCAGCAGTAGACCAGTGAGGGAGGGCACACAGGTGATTTTACTTCACTGTTAAACATTTGTGGCTTTTATACTAGAGTACTGAAAGCACTCTAGTGCTAGTTTCTCAATTTTTTAAAAAAAGGAAGTTGAAACTTGACAAGCAAGCAGCTGAGAGGTGCAAAGGGTAATTCAAGAGCTGGAGGGATGGCTTACAGTGAAGATCTTAAAGATCATCAAAAAGGAGATGAAGAGGTTAACTTGATTTTATTGCACACGTCCTTACAGAGAGGAAGAATTACTGGGTGCTAAGTACCTCTAGAATGTAACGAAGAATGCACGATGGGAACCAATGGAAAGAGACCGAAGTAAGATATTTTCATACTGGAAATAATGATACATTTTTAACAATAAAAATGTTTAACTATGGAAATAAACTGCCAGGAAAAGTGATCACTTTTTCATCTTGTTATGCCTTCTGAACAGAACTCATTGCTTTTCTGAACATTTTGCTTTCACTGAGCACAGTTCATTAGACACAACAGATAGTTAAAGGTATGAAATGTAACAGGAGTCTGTTATATAACTGAGGTTAGCCAAGATAATCTAATAGTCCTTCTGGCTTTAATGCTTATGAATGTACTCGTCGCTATCCACGGCATAGAGCACCTTCTTTGTAATATGACTACTCTGACATATTTTTATTTGTTATATGTATTAATATTTTTATTAATACATATAGGAAGTAGTAGACTCTTGGGATTTTTGATACCTTGGGCTCTTCGGTCCCATGAATTCTTGGAGTATTTTAGACTTTGCTCCTGAGCACATTATTCAGCAGCTTGATTTAAAATAACATTGACTAAAACATTCACAAATTTCCTACTCCAGGAACTACAATGGACTTTTTTTTTCAGTCCTCTGTCTCTTTTAATATGCATTGTAGTAAACTACTTACCAAGAATGGCCACAACAATGTCACTCTTAAGGATTTCAATGGAGCCCCTGGACACAAAGTAAAGAGCAGTGAGAACATCTCCACAGTGCACTAAAGTGTCTCCAGGAGGTGCGTGTGTTGTCTTAAATTTCATAGCCAAAGCTCGAAGGCAGCCTTTACTGGCTCCCCGGAAAGCTTTGCAATTCTGAAGCAAATTTTGGTTGAGATGCAGACAAATGTCGGCTTGTAAGCATTCTGGAAACCCCTTCAGGACCTGGAAAGACAAACATAAGGATTTCACATGAATGCTATTAAAGTTGCTTTATATAATCTTTCATGTGTTCTTCCTGGCCAGAAAGAAGGAAGTGACACATAAACTGAGGTGGTCCTAAGGACTATGAGTATTTCACACAAGTGCCTGGTTTAATCTATACTGCAAAGTTCACATGATGCAAATGCTAATGGGGGTTCAAACATAGCGGTAAAAAAAGTCATTATTAAAATTTCTTTCATAGTAAAAAATACTATCAAGGTATATGAATGAATATACTGCAGTAAAATAACAAATAAGACAGTTAATAAAAGAGGAGTCTTCATTGGATGTCACCTGTTTGGACTAATAATTTATATTAATTACAAAGAGTAATATACTGAATATAAGATGATTTTTTGCTGAAATAGCTATGACATTTGTAATATGAGAGACATCTGAGATATTTTTCAGTTGGGGGCATCTTAATATTAAATAGAGTCTGTTTGCAAGAGTATGATTTAGATTTTTATCAGAAAAAAAACAACATGCGCCACTAAAGAACCCACAGGGACAGTCCCTGTGGTCCTTGCTCATCCGTTGTTCAGAACAACGGGAGTTTGCTGAAGTAGACCACAGGATTTCTCAATTGTACCATGGCAACATGTTAATTTTATTTAAAAGAAAAAGAAAGTAAGCTACTTAAAACCTGATCATTAGTTGTGAGCTTTTGTAGATTGTTTAGCAGTGCCTTACCTCTGCTGCCTTTAGTGTCAACACAAAATATTCCCAGGGGCTTCAAGTGGAGCACTGCCTACCTCCAGATCACACGCTCTGTGTCCAGGATTGGGGCTGACGTTAACACGCACCTTCAGTTAAACCCTGGTGGTTCCTATTAATGAAGTTAATGGATCGTATACTTCCCCTGGGGGTGTAAGGGAACTGGCTACATGTATTGCAGATTTCGAAGGATAAGGTATGAATTGATAATACAAGTTGTATGAAACCATGTGTCTTTTTGTTATTATAGCAGTCTATTGATTCATTCCTGTTTAAACTATATACACTTCTTGTACAAAAATGTAAACCTGTATGGTATAAAAATAAATAAAATAAAATAAAATTCCTTCTTGATGTATTCATTCTTACTTTAGCACAATAAAGGTCTGTGCACTTACTTCTATTGCATAAAGATATTTATAACTGTTATCCCTTGCTAATAGAGAAGATGAACACATTTCTAGTGTGAGGCTTTTGTGCACACAAGCCAAGCTGTGATTTACAAATGAAATATTAGTTAGAGTTTGAAATGTTTCTGATTGTTAATAAAATAAATATTGTGATGCAACAGAATGTTATAACAAACATTTATACAAAAATATCATGACTAGAGGACACTATCACATGGATATTTTCAAAAAAGCCAGCATTCAAGAACAAGCAAAAAAAAAGATAAAAAAAAGAAAAATGAAAAGCTTCTATGGTACTGCTGTGTTTTCAATATCTATCACATTATCAGAAATGACTTAGTATACCATTATTCTATTAATTTTAATACAATTGATGGGTAGTAGCAACTTACTGCTGAATGATAATGAGAAATTGATATGCCTGGTTAATGGTATATTTGAAGAAAAGTTGCAGATGTTTATTTTGAAATTGTTATCTAATATGTGAACAGAAAAGTGCTATTTTGAATTATGTAATTCTTCTGTTATACTCCTATTTGAATGTAATTTAGAGGAGCTCTATTTTTATAGCATGCAAAATATTAAACATATTTTAAATCCAGAGGTACTTACAAGAAAATATATTTGAGTTGTTAGAATCTCAGGAGCACAGCCTTACGATAAAGTGGATTCAGTTTTTCACATCAGCTTCTATTTATCTCATTTATCAAGGGATTGTACTTTACCATTAAGCAAAAGCCATGCAGACCGTGTTTTTGGTTTATATTTCTGAAGATACTTTGGGGGTTTATTTAAAGAAGCAGTACTTCTGATAATTAATTTATACTTAATATGAAACTGTTCTAAAATTTTTGCATATTAGTTAACAGTTACTTATATGTTAAAAGCATCTGAGGTATAGTAGCTTCTGGTCAAGCATCATGATGAAAAAGTCCCTGCCCCACGGAGCTTACATTCTAAAACAGTTGTTAAACATCACACAGGAAGAATAATTCCCTCTTTCAAATTTCAGTTGTCAAATGTCTAGAAGGAAGACAAGTGCCCAAATACCACTGGTTTCCAACAGATTTGGAGAGTACTCCATTAACACAGGTTTGGAAATCCAATAAAGCTGATTTGAAGACAAATTTATTAAAACACTGTTGTATACTGTATTACTAAAGTGAGCTTACTGTGCCGCTCACATTGCACAGCGAGGTGTTTAATCCAGGTCCAGTAGTTAGTACTGGTACAGAGCCACATGTTTCTAAATTAAGTTCTGTATTACGTTCTATGGACAACATCTTGCTAACCCACAGTTCCATGTGCATTTCCAATATCCATCAGTCTTTGTGGAAATATTTCATATTTGTAAATTTTTAGCTTATGTTAATATGGAAATATCTGATTCTCACATATATTTTTGTATAGAACAGGAACAATCTTACTGAAAATCATGTTATTATAGTGTTGGATTCCACATAAATACCAATAATAAACATGCTGACAACTCTAAATGTTTGTCATCTTTATGTTCATCATCAAAATCTTGGGATTAGAAGAAAAATAATAACACTAAAATACTGTATTTCACTTCTTTTCATTTGTTGTGAGGTCTTTAAATAAATCAATTTCAATGTGATTAGAAAAAAATACTATTTTCTAAAATATTAAAGCCCCCAAATTTGCATGACTCCAGAACTGCCCCCTCCTCCCCAAAAAATGTTTTTAATTGAAAATAATAATGCTTGGAATTGCTCTGTAAAATTCATCTGAAATTACTAAATCATTTGAATAAAGATTTATACAGATTTAAGTTTTAACTGATCCATTATTTCCTACCATGTTTCAATTGTTACACTCAAACAGTGTCTCCATTTTGGCCTGATCAGAAAAATCCTGTATTTTCATGGTTAAAAAGAAGAATCAGAACTTATGCATTCAACAAACTCAGATCTTCTAAAAAAAAAAGAACAAACTAGCAACAAACCCTCCAGGCCCCCAGCTCCCCCTTCAAAAGAAATAAAAACAATTATGAATTTGTGACCACAGGCTTCAGTTCCTTTAGTTCTCCCTCCTTGATAGCGATGGAGTCCAGTCTTCTCTCCCTGTCGGGAATGAACTTTCTCCATGTCATATAATGCTGGTTTACCCACTTGCCATGCTTAGCAAGGATGAAAGTGACGTTCAGCTAGAAGTAAAAAGTTTTATGTTCAATAAGCAATTAAGTTTAGTGGGGAGAGTAAGGATGTGATTCACATTGCATTGAAGAGCGCCATCTTTTATCAGCGGAGAGGGCTGTACGAGCTGCTCTTTTGCAAGATGACAACTTGCTGTTGCTGATACTTGTGTTAGATGCATTTGTGGCAACAAGAGATGGAGACATCTACGTTAGGTGACCTCAGACAACTATCATATATTTGTTACATCTGAATCAATGACAACCTTCATAGCGATGTTTGGAGTTTCTTTCTTCAGTTCTGAAACAGGCTTATGTGTTATGAGACCCATGTGTTTAAAAAGCCTCCAAATAGAAGCAAAGCGGATTATTAGCTGTTTGTCATTAAACATGCAAATACTGTCACATCCTCGTATTTCCTTTTATTGTTTTATTTGTGTGTCAGTACTCATAATGCCAAAGTGCCAAATGGCAAAATGCCAATGTACAGTGCTAAAGTCAAATATAGCAGGAGAGTAATTGATACAAATTTCAGTATAATCCAGGTAGATGTTTTTCCTAAGTTTTAAATCATGCCAGATACACAGCAGGCAAGAAGTGTGCAGTGTCTTGATTTGTGTCAAATGAGAGGGGTGTTTCTCTTGCAAACTAGCATAAACCATCTTTTGTTTTGATTTTCCTCTAGATAATTGCTCTGCAGCTGAAGTTACTTCAAGCAGATTTTTTTCTTTATGCACCTCCTGTGCCTACAGTTGTGTTTTGTCCTCCATAGAAGTTTAGTTTCATTCTATTTAGTAAAATCATAATTTCTCTGTCATGCAGTTTGCTTTCATGTATGGTTTATTTTGATTGTTATTTTTCTCCTCTTGACTGTCAAAATATATTAAAATATAACCGTTCCATCCATGAGTCAAAGATATTCCTTGAACTCTTTGCAAAAGAACATACTAGTCTGGCAGACTTTCAGACTCTGTTTTAGTTGGACTTTTTTTTTTCTGATACTGTCTTGAATTATGTGATTCCTCTTCTTCATTGAGGAGGGTAGTCTTTTTTTTTTTTAAACAGAATATGAAGGAGGTCCTTAAAATAGCTGAAAAAAGAAGCCGCATGTAATGATGAGCTAATTCACCTTTCAATGAGATTTGGTGGATGTCAGCCTTATCAGGAGTAGAATCTTTTGCTTTCAGTCATTGTCATGACACAGATATGTGTGACTTTTATGTTGAAATTACTTGAGTTGCAGCAGATCGCTCTTCATCTTTAATCCTATTACAGTTTCTGAGCACATCTAAAAGGTGATCTCTGAGATATGTTACATTACTTGGTGAAAATGACAGAAATTATTTCACCTTCTCAAACCACTGACTTGTTTCAAGAGAAAAGTTTTTCATGTCTGGAGTGCCTGGAAGCTGAACAGATCATATATTTCCAGAAACACAGTGGTGGTTGGGGAGCTGTTAATTGCTCTTGTTTGTGAGACGTTTGACCACAAAACATAATGCAGCAAAAAACTAATAAAAGATCAACTAATTTGCAAATAGATTGAAAATATTTTTTCTATTAATTCCTCTTTTCTGTAACTTCATTAAATATAGACATTCATGTTTATTAACTAATTTTGTTATAGAAAATGAAAGAACTATTTTACAGTTAGTCATATCTGTGACACTTTTTGATAGGCTTATGTCTTATGATTTTGATTATGACACATAGACAGACAGTACCACTTTTCAACATGATTGCATATTCCTTCTGCATAACCATTTTTTGTTCCAAACATTTCTATCGTTGATTACTGTTCTGATGTTATAAGGAAGTTCTCCTTGTTATTTTTGAAATTTTAGTTTTCTTTCCTATCATTTGGTTCAAAGATATTGCCAACAGTTACTGTAGAGGCAGAATTATTTGGTCATAAGAGATGACCAAAAACGGAAAAAAAACAAGTAAAACAACTGTGGTTGTATCATCCAGTGACCAGTGCCCAATTTTCCATTAAAAAAGGCTTACCAAAGCAATGATGAAACCTACTCTTCACTTGGTTCTGAACCTTCAAATTTAGGTATGCACCCTGCCCTCCTTGCATGGTCATTGAAGCCGAGAGGACAACTCATAAGTGGAAAACAAACCATTGGCTTAGATACTTGCAGGAGAAAGTTCTCTATACGCAAAAATGCTGACTTGCTACCTCCTTTCATGGTACCAAATCAGAACCAAAATATATCTGTTTCACATTCAAAACTTTAATTAAGATGTACATTTGGCTAAACATGTTCTTTCTTCTTTTTCTCTCTCTCTTTTTCTTTTTCTTTCTTTCTTTCTTTCTTTCTTTCTTTCTTTCTTTCTTTCTTTCTTTCTTTCTTTCTTTCTTTCTTTCTTTCTTTCTTTCAGCTATTCTGATGCACAGAAGATCCATGGAAAGGGTGTGTATTAAAAATACATGCATAACTTAAAAAAGGATCTCAAACACTAAATATGTCATATTTCTACAAGAAGCATCACAGGCATGCTATTATCAGCTGGACTGATAACACTGGAATGAAGGGGAAAGAAGGCAAAGAGTTAAGGAAAAACAGAACAGGATAGTTTAAAAATACATATCTTCCAATCTTTGGGACTGGTGAGCTTTTTCACAAAACAATATAGATGGTAAATCATTATTTTGTAATTTAACTTTGCCAGGGTATACCACAGGGATATGATTTAAATTATGCTTATTCTGTACACTGAAGATTTTTATCCAGATTAAAATAAATCCCAAATCCTGTTTATCCAGTCCATGCATAATTATGTGGAACTGTTTTTAAAAATACATTATGCAATGAAATATAATCAAAGAGATGTAGAATTGAAGCAGAGAGGAACAAATGAACAAATAAACAATGTTTCACCAGCAGATCTTTAAAGCTACTTTTAAGTTTAGCCATTTCAAATGAGTATAAAATATTATCTCAAATATTCTCAAGAAAAAATGCAGGATTTTGTTTAGGAAAGGAAATTTATCTAGTCTAAACACAGTATTATTCCTGAGGTTAAGAGTTGTAGGTTTTTATTTTACTTTTTCTTAATTATTATATATATTACAGATAGTTAAAAGCAACTTTTGAAACATTCTCTACTATTATTTATATATATATGTGCGTATACATTAAGTGTACATATATATATATCAATGGAAACTATTCATGCATTCATATTTCAGAAGAGGATTTAGTTTTCTAATTTCTACTCAATTTTCAGTCATGATATGAAAAAGAAAGACTTTGGATCAAATTCTGCCTTCAGATATTTGCACAAAACTCCCATTAAATATTGACAGGAGTCAAACATATTTGTCTGAGGACAGCATTAGCCCTCTGGTGTATAAATGAAAATATTTCATGCAAAATTAAATTCTCAATACCACATGCAAGTCCATCTCATATGCACATGGCCTAGAGCCAAGAAAACTTCATTGGTGCTTGTGCTAACATGCATACATGGGTTGAGCTACGAGCATTCGCGCAAAGGAAAATGCAGAATGATCAGCATGGCAGCTTTGTCAGAGAGATGTTCCTATAGAGCAGCTAACTAATGCAAACCAGTATGCACATGACCTTTTTTGGGCAGAGAAGCAACTGACTTGAGTTGTGGGGAAAAATAGTGACTAATAAATGTGGTTAGATCAGCATTTCTTAATGCCTAAGTTTTAGTAGCCATTTTGCCCCACATCTGATTATACTGGGATTCTTTCCCTTTGCTATCTACCCCTTCATCATGCAAAAAGTTACAATTAAAATTAGCATTGAACAAGCTCCAAACCCGACAGATAACATGGATATTCTCCACACTTTATACTGGAATTAAATTTGATATAAATACCTCCTGCTCTTACCAGTGGGTGGTGTTATTCCATGTATTTAGGTATGAAGCAGACAGGAAAGAGATAAATCTTTCATAAGTACAACATAAATCAGACAATTGTCATATTATCCTTGCACTAAGTGTAATATAGTCAGTCTCACATTTTAAGAAAATTAAGTGACTGCCATAAAACTTCAGGGACAGAATTGTGAATAAGAGAAAACAAGAAGTAAAATATATCAAAACAAGATACTAATCTTGATTTTTTTTCATATTTTATTTAAAACACTGCCTCCATGCTGCCTCACAATCATAGTGCAGAATATGGTCTGTTTAATCCATTTACTTGCTATTTCATATTGATGACAAATCCAAGACTAGTTTCAAGTCCTGTATTATACAAAATTTAACCTGACAACATCCAATTTAATTTTTTCTTTCATGTGAAACAGGTGTTCTCAGTACATCCATTAGTGGAGATGAATTAGTTAACGGGCATGTGGTTTTGTAATATCTTCAGAAATAACTTGAGCTAGTTCAGATTTTGGCTACTCTCACCTGCACCTTAGGAGCCGAATCCTGCAATGTGCTGAGGATCCCTCACTCCCATTGCCACCAGAAGGTACAAGGGCCATGCAGGGCCATGTAGGATGCAGCCACTCATGCTGCCTTCCACTGAAATAATCCCCAGCAGAGATTTTTAAAAACACTTTTGTCCTGCTCTGAGTATGATTTTCCTCTGACGAGGTTATCCGTGGAAGTGAGAGGTGAAGCCAAATACATTTAAATTGTCTTAAGATCTGCTTTACTTAATGGTAACCGTAAAGTCCTGCTTTTGATTCAGCTTACATGATTCAGATTAATAAAAGTTTTTAATCAAGACTACTGTTTCTGAACATTGCAAAAATGCCTGCCCTTTGGGCAGCCATTTTCAGATGTACAGATATGACATGGAAGCTGCTGAAATTTTGGAAATTGATTCGAGTTAAGTTGTTACTAAAATTTATAGACCTTTTTCTTTTTGTTCTTGCCAACCTTTCAAAGACCTCTGCAAAGTCTCTAATCTATAACTCTTAGAATAGCTCAGGGAAGTTTCCTTTCAAAGAACACAGATTCACAGATCCTGAAATTGCACTATACTCTCAGTCTCTTCAAATCTAAGTTAACTCTTCAGAAAAAAAAGTTGCTGTCTTATAAAAGAAGACAGAAATATAGATGCTTACTTTTACTAATGACATAGTTTCATACAAGGACTGTTAGCATTTTTTAAATCAAGTTCTATAAACAAGCTTGAAGAACAGTAAATATAAATGTTGTACCTTGCCACTTCCTAGAGATGAGATTCTGCTGATTGCTGACTGGTTAGTTCTCTGTTGACTACAGAATTGGGGATTTGTGAATGGAAGAAAGCTACTGTTAAGACTACCATATGATTAGACTATTTCTCTCTGACAAGCTTATCCATCTGCCTGCTTCTCTCTCCCATTCATTCCCAATATACCTGTTCTGGATTACGTAATGGAATTTTGAAAAATGAGCTGGTCTGCACAGCTTTCATACAAGAGTAACTCTGTAGATTCCAACAAAGGCACACTTGTTTAATACTGGAAGTTGAAAACCCAGCCAAAGAACAAACAAAATTCTGTAAAAACTACATTTGAAATAGGTCTACCATTTTCATTCCTTTCCATAAGCTTATGACAGTCAGTTGCAGCTCCCAGGCTTTCCTATGCATAATGAGAACTCAGATTTTCATTTCTGCTACAGCTTGTAATAATTGAGTTACTTGAATGTATGGATGCCAAACTTGAAATGGCTAGATTTTCAATAGCTGTTATATATCCAACTTTGGAATCTTGTACTCTTAAAGCTTATAAATAACAAGGATGCACAACCACTTTCTAAATTCTCACTCGTTTATCTTTACCTCAGTTTTTGTGTCTGAAAAATAGGACAACATACCATGTTCATGTCAATGCCATTGGTGTATGTCCATGCATGCTGGAAGTATTCCTCAAGTCGCTGCCGCAAAGGATTAGGGATTTGATGAAAGCGTATAAACTCCTTTACTCGCAGCATCTGCATGTGGTACCGGGCAGTTCCCGAATAGAGCCTCTGGATTATGGCAGAAACGTTCCCAAAAATACTCGCATACATTAGTGCTGGATTAAAAAGAAACAAAACATACTTAAGTCATATCATTCAGTTCTGCAGAAGATGCAACTGTTCTTACAGTGCACTTCATACATAAAAATCTTGGATGAGACTAGTAACAGTTTTAAGGAGATGTGGATTTGTTTGACTTGTAGCTTGTTAATTATTTCATTGTGCTAGCATAAATTAGTAAACCCTGCAGATAGGTTTTCACAAAGATATATGAAAAAATGATTATTAAATGGTATTCAAGTTGGCAATATTTATCTTTGAAGACTGGTAGTCCTGAATTTCATGTTGCAAATTCAGTTCCTCTAACTTTACAGACTTCAATAGAAGTAAGATAAAGTTAAGGACAAAGTTAAGAACAGATTATAATTGACCAAATTATAACTTTACTTATCCCAAAGTTATGGGCTATGGCTTCATAAGTCCACTGAAAACTCAATTCCTTTCCCTACACAGGAATCTCTACACAATCACCAAAACAGCTGAACTGACCATTCCGTTAGATACGAGAAATTTAAATGTGCACAATACTGCTCACACTGCTCATTCCACTGTGGTAACAGGAGAACAGAAGACATGTATACTTATTGGATGCATGGTAAACCTTAAACAGGTTTATTTGTTTCTAGTGAGAAGGATATATAAAATCAGTTACAGCTAATTAGATACATGATCAAGTACCTTGAAAAACTGTAGCTTTTGTCTAGAATCCAGTTTAATTTGGTCCAGTCTAAGCAAAGAAACATTAATACCCCAGACTACCTTACTCTGGATGAGTCACCACAATGTATCTTCACATATAACCATTGTTTTCCTAGGGAATTTTCCCTTCTGGCTGCATGCCTGCAATTTTATTAGCCCAGATTCTGTTAATTCATTTGCTCAAACACTGAGGGAAAAAAAAAAAGAAAAAAAAAGAAAATGAATAAGATAAAACTACTTACAGCCAATCAACATGACACAAATGGAAAAGATTTTTTCTGAGTTGGTGTTTGGAGACACATTTCCAAATCCTACACTTGTCAGACTGCTGAAGGTAAAATAAAGTGCTGTAACATATTTGTCCTTGATGGATGGTCCAGAGCTTGCATCACTTTTATTGTAATGCTTTCCTAATTGTTCTCCTAGAGAATCCAACCAGCCAATCTTATGAGCCAAGTAAGGTCTTTCTACGTTTCCAATGGCATACCAAATGCAAGCAAGCCAGTGTGCAATTAGTGCAAATATGCACATGAGGAGCATCAGAACTGCAGCACCATATTCTGAATATCTGTCCAGTTTCCGTGCTACCCTCACCAAACGCAGCAGTCTAGCGGTCTTCAGAAGACCTATTAATGTTGTTGTCTGTAAAAATAAGATACAATTAGAAATTGATTTTCTCTGTTAGCAAATGTACTTTTGATTAGTCAACATGAATAAACCAAATTCCATCATTTTTAGGAATAAACAAAATGGAGTAACACATTTTGATGCGATCTTAATTTCATTTTCCTTAAGTCACCAAATATATTATAAAAATAGGAAAACTGTGATGCACTTTTTAAATTAAGATATATTGACAGTAAGCTTTTTGAATGTTATACCTGATCTAGACTCTTGAATCTACCTTAATGAATTTAAATGATCCATTAGATGAATATTGTTTTGCCTCTCTCAATTCTGTAAGTTCCTGAAAATACTCATAATTATACGATTGGCCTAGTAGATAATAAATATTTATGAAGTTTGAACAAAGTTGTGTGAATATATTTGATCATAACTTAGAGATTTCTTGCAGTGCTCTCACATTAAAGTTCGAAAGTAGACAAAACAGGATAGAAATGTTCCGAACGGAACACGTATCTTATTCGGCATATATTCTTCTCATTTGTAATGGTCAGAAGGGTGATTTTATGTAAAAGAGGAGCCATTATAAATAGGGAATCATGGCAAAAAATTTGTTCGCATGTTCCAGATAAATTTTCTCTCTGCATTTTTCATCCTGCAGCTTGTAGGTGTTGTAGATAGCTACTAATACAAGCATGCCCCCATTAAAAAAAAAAAAAAAGCCAGTCAGAAAACAGGAATATATTCTTTTAGCTTTTAGAGCAGAACTGTACCATGTTCCATGGCAGCCCCCTTGGGGACTGAGTTTCAGATGTTCCTTGTAAAGGAACATAATAATTAGCAATGTCAATTTACAATTTTCACATCATTCGGTGAAACACTTTCAGGCTTGTTGTTAATTCCTTGTAAAAGAGATTGTCAGCAACAATATAAACAGTAATTACACTTTTTCAAAGAAAGCTTAGTGCCATTTTTCCCTCCATTAAGTCTGAATGTATAGTAAAGCACAGTAAATGTCAAGGCAGTTTTTAGAGCACTTCCTTCCTTCTTTAGCATAGGTATATAATACTTAACAACTGCAGAAGAGGTTTTTTTCAGACTTGCAAAACACTGCAATGATAGTGTTTTGCTTTCTTTCAAGAAGTGCTAAACTGGTTTTATGTTTTATTAAATCTTTGTATATTTTCTTTGTTTCAGGATAAAATCAAAAAGCATTTGGAACAGCAGCCATACTTTCTTGGCTGCATTTGTCAGTGGACAACTCAGTGTATTTGTAACACATGTAATTTTCCCATACTACAATAACACGTTGCGATAATTGAGTAATAGCACTAATTAAGCCACTGTTATATATGACGGTGAGAGATGCCAAAAATGAAGAATCTGGCCCCTGAATCAAAGCTTGTTGTTACTGTTTTAGCAAGTAGAAGTATTCTTGTGACATGACCACCTTTCTTCTAGTCCTTTTCCTTATCAAATATACATCCTGAAAACATACATAGACTGACACAGCATAGGACATATTAGCAAGCAAAACCAATATATAAATGTCTGTATTTTCTGACTAGATGGGCAACACGTTCATGCAGGATAGTATTTTTTATTCAGCTTAATAACATTCCAGAGAATTATTTCAGGGTAAATTTCTCAGTACCTTGTAAAAAAGGCACCATAACAAATGGTGTTCGAGACACCATTTCAGAGTTATGTTTAGACTGACCTTCAGCATGTGAATACTGCCATTAGGTAAAACTTTTTGTAGGGTACATTAGGCTTTACTATTAGGACCCCTTAATGACAAAAGCAATCTTTAGAGAAGTCGCATCTTCTAGTGGGACCCCTGGAATCACTCTATTGTGGACGTAGCTATATCTCTCTACTGAGCAGCATGTTGTTATAGTACCCCTTAAATAGATCAGGACTGTGACTCCAAGGCACGTCAGCAGCATCCCACCCCATTCTTGAGCTAAGATTTGCTATTATTCCACATCCTTGGTGTCAATCCCACACTTTGATAGTGGATTAGTGGGAATTCTAGAGTATGCTGGAGCTATATAACACAAGCAAACCCCAGTTCTTCAGGGTGAAGTGGTCATGAGAGAAACTAAATATACTTTGAATGAGTGCTCCAACAAACATCATGATTTTGACTTTTCTTTAACACAGGAGATGCTTTGGCCCTAAGATACAGTTGGCAGCAGAGACGGAAAGCAAGACCTGTAGGATCTAATGTACTTTTACATGCCTCCCAGTGTAAATGTAGCTTTCATAGATCAACATTCCACCTTAATCAAAAGAGAGAATTTCAAAGGAATTGTAAAATACAAAATCTTGAACAGCACATATTGTGAAGTGAGAAAATAACACAAACATCATTTTAAAAAAATTAGTAGGAATAATTGCTTCAATAATATCTAGAAAATGAAATTTGCTTAAATGAAAGAATGATCATCCATTTTCCTTCATCCATAAGATCATCTATATGCAACAGTCTGTTCTTTGTAACAAACAACTTTGTTAAGAATATCATTTCGATAGATAGACTCTGAATACACTTATGTTAGAGTTTGACCTCATAAAGGTAGGTATTTATAATGCTGAAAAATTTGCCAGCCAAATACCTCTAGATAAAGGGCCCTGAGATGCTTCTGAAACTGCTTCTCATTTTTTCACTGTTAGTAACTATTTTTTTTCCTGTAAATAATTGGCTTTTTATGTTTTAACTATACTAATAGCACAAAAATAAGCTGTAGGTCATGTCTTCCTAGTTCTTTGATGCCTACACAGTTCTTTCCATGAGCTAAGCAACAAAAGACAAGGTATCTTTATTTTTTAGGAAGAATTTTTCAGTTCTCTTATTGAGAAGCTTGAGAAAGGTTAAATTTTGTCAGTTATTTTCCTTCTGGGAAAATAAAAAAGACCTTGTAAAACATAGGTTTCATGGATATTACATTTTCTAGGCAAAGAACATTGAACTTACAAAATTATTACCTACTACAGTAGGTTTTCCTTAACTCTGATTAGTGGTCTCTTTTTAATAGTGAGATTAATTTAGCCCTCATGTTGAACTGGACAGCAATTCATGACTGCATGATTTGAAATAAAAGGGCATAACTCTGACTGCAGAGGGTATCACTCAGAAGCTACTACTGAAGAAGGAGACTGGAAGAGTGAGCTGGTATTAGCTGATTACCTAAAGAACATAAACGGCATTCTGTCTATGTCTTTTCTTTCTTCAGGACATCCATTATCATTAATGTATAAAACTCTATAATGTCATTGCTTGTCTCTTTTTGTAAACGAAATAACCCACAGATGTATATGAGTAGCTTCAACTGTCTCTTCCAGTGTGCATTAATGTGCATTTGCTTACACAGGATTTCCTCTGCCAGAGTCCTCTCCAGCTTCCTGTTATTGTTGGGTCCTCTTCAGGTTCTCAATAAATGCCTGTCAGCTAAATTTTTTGGTAAAAACATCACCAACCTTCATGTCATCTATTAAATATGAACATAATAGCATCAAGCACAGTTTACTCTCTGTCAGAGTAAACAGAGAAGTAAATAGAGAAGATTCTCTGTTTTCTCTCTCTCAGACAGATTTATAATACATGACAGAATTTGGCCTTTCAGTCTGTCTACTCCATTTGCTTAAAAACCTCATATGAGCTTTGTGTCATTTTTTGAAGATCTTTATGTTATATGCATCATCATATGGAAAATGCTAGTATAAGCTGCAGTTAAACAAAACTGTAACAAGCAGCCAAAATTTCTTATTTGTAGTGCAGTACTTTTTGTTCAACTGCAGCAGATAAAGGACTATCAAAAGGGTCTCAGAAGAACTGACCACAGAATGCAGTGCTGAGCTTTCTCTTGAAAAACATAATTAAGGGAAAACAAAATGGGTACTAAATACTTCCCTAATATTAACCATGTTTTGTAAAACAGTTTTGATCATTATCATTTGTACAAACAACAGAAGCCTTCGTGCTTTTCGGCATATTCAGTTGACTGATATTTCTAGTTTCTCTTTAATAAAACTGCAAATATGAAACTTCTTGCTGAAGTCACTTGTCTCCCTTGCCTGCATGTTTCAGTGAGGATGATTATAGAAGAATGTCAAGAAATTCTGCTCAGCTATATATTAGCTGATCACAGTTTTTGGCTCCGATGTGTCACACTTCGAAGTGAAAAGGTAATGTTTTCATTAAAAAGATGCATGAAAATGTACAGACATAAAAATGTCTGTAAGCAGTAGTGATCCACTCACACATCATCTATTTGTTTGCTTTAAAGAAATGTGCCACTACACTTATATTTGTTTAAAATTCTAGCCAGACTTCTCAGCTGAGCAGCAGAATTAAAAACATACTATTCAAATAACAGAAAGTCAAAATTCATGTATCCATTCTTTTTATCTCCCCAAGTATCAGGCTGTCACTCAACACTGAAAACACACGCAAAAGAAAAAGCAAATGGCTTACCACCACCCTTAATCAGTTTGAGTTAAGCAGCCATTTAAACAGAAAATTTTACATTATACTACTTCCTGATTTAGCAATTGGAAAGTTAACTGCCCTTATTTTGTTGCTTTCCTATGGCTGACAAAGTATAGCTCAAATGGAAGCATTTGGATGGTGCTGCAAGTGATATTTGCACTATTATCTCTTGCCCTTTCTAGACTCAGTTTGATATCAATGTTTTTTAAAGCTGGGTGAGCACACATGGAGTTCTCTTTGGAGCCTATGTTGTTTAATGAAAAGAATGTGCAATACAACTGTTAGTAGGGGATCTTATGTGAAGAATCTCCAGATAACAAAAGAGAGCTATTTCACACACAAAAATAACCCTCAAGACTGAAAAAGTTTGGTAAGAGGAAGCAAATATAAAAGCGTTATATTTCATTTTATAGCATTTTCAGTCTTGAGGGTATTTTTTGTGGGTTATTTGTAATCAGAAATGGTTTGCTGTGGAAATATTACAGTCAGCAATGTAAGAAGAAAACTGCAGTAAATAGCAGCCTAGAGAAAGTAACTGACATGTTCAATGCATGAAAGAGACAGGACTCATGATGACATGATGAACTGATCGTAAGGTGTATGACCATGTTGCTGCTTAGATAAACAAAATAGATTTTCCAGCTAGCGAAACTGCTCAATTATTACGTTTGAATGGAATAAATAATTAATTTACTTGTATCTGCCATACTGAACTAGCCTTCAGGAGTAGTTGTTTGCTACTAATTGGTACCACCATCTTACCACTTCAGCATCTCAACCTAAAGCATGCCTATAAAAGAGGAGGTTTGGAAAAATGGTGTTCATGGTTAAATGCAAACAGCACGCCTTCAACAAGTTTTGGACTTCATTCTTATTGTATTTCCTTCCTGTCGTGCCACACACGTAACATTCTCTATGCTGGAATACTGAGGGATCAAGTCAGGTTAGGAAGTTTCATGCTAAGGTTGCTGATTAATTTGTAGTTTTTCTTTTCTCTGTTAATAGATGCACACTTGTTCACAACACTTTCTGTTCCCTTAAGCCAAGAAAAAATGTATTTTTTAAAAATAGATTTACTGTGTCCTTTGAAAAAATGACAGATCCTTATATTTTGCTAGGTTTGCTGCTTTTTTTTAACTGCTGTATTCTAGGCATTACAAAAAATCTCTACTTGTCATTTCAGTTTTCATCAAAAAAGATGTTATAACTTTAGCCTTTCTGAAATTAAATACAAATGCTTTGAAGGGAGGCAGAACTGGGTCAGACATCTAGAATATAGTGTATGTTTTATACACCTTTGGGCAATTTTCAGATCCATACACTGAACATTTCGTTAACCTGTCCTATGGATAGGGTGAAGACATTAGTCATGTGGACTGCCAGTCTGTCAAGGTTAACCCCAAATAATCTTTTTCTTTCTTTTGGAAATACACATTCTTGAAATGTTGTTAACTGATATTAACTTACAGAGCTTACTATACTTGAATTAATCTGTTTTACACCAAGGAAATTTCTGATGTAAAGATTTTATAGAGAGAGAATTTATTTTAATATTTTAATGCTAACCACCACTTAAATCTATCACAGGCAGTTTATACAAAGCAAGGATTTAATCAAAGGAATATAAGTAGTTAAATAAAAGCATTGGAACAGATCCTTAGTACATGATATATTTATTTAATTATTTATAAAGTCAGTAGCAAATATGGTAAAAAGGAAAAAAAATAGCAGAATCTTTCAACTTACTCCCCTGCCAATGAAAGCTAAAATCCTACATTATACTACTAATAATGGTTTAATTTTAGTTTAATTTTAAAAGATGGCATTGGACTACTATATAATATATTAATTGACAAAAGCAATTTTATTTGGATATAGCAGATTAGCATATTAAAATCAAACCTTGATTGAAAGACTTCTCATTTATTTAAGCTTACCTCTTCAGAGCCAGAGCCAAAAATCAGCAGGTCAAAAGGTATTGCAGCAACCATGTCAATTAGGAACCAGCCTTTGAAGTAGTGAATTGCTATTTTTGCTGGGTCACTTACCACTTCTTCATTCTGATTTACATATGTTGTTCTGAAGTTTATTAGAATGTCAATGATAAACATAATATCCACAATTAAGTCTACCACATTCAGTGGGCTGCAAGAATATCCACACTCTCTTCTCTTCCGTTCTTCACTGTCATTCAGGAGGAAAGCAGCAGAGTAAGGGGTGAATATGGCCGTGTATATTACCAGCAACAGAATAAGCCAATCCCAGACAGCTTTGAAAGGACTATAGTGCAATATAGTAAACTTATTGATGCGAGGTGTCTGGAGTTTATATTCTGGTAGAACATCAGCTCCTAAGGATAGAACCTGGAATACGAAAGGACAATAATCAGGGCACAATATCTGCTTTCAGTAAACTTAGCAAGTACCATGACAAAAATAAAAAGTACTGTACAGTAGCATGGAGAATTAAGCTTTAATTACTTGGTCCTAGGGTACACTGAACTTCTTTGAATTTCATGATCTCTATCAGGCCCCCCAAAATGACTTCGAATTTTACACAGTAGGTTGATTCCTGGTCCCTCTACCAACCCTTAAGTGGCATATTTAGGCTGTAAAATCTGCACACTTATATGCAGATACATATATCATCAAATTCCCTAATCCATTTCACTATAACCTTTCCTAGCCAGTTCACAGCCAATGCAAAGATCCTCTTGGAAATGCAGCAGTTTTCTTCTAGATATCTGGGATAAGAGAGGAAAACAAGCATACCATAATTGACTTAAATTCATTACACGAGGGTCTACATCCAGAGGAAAATGTTTAAGGAAACAAGAAATCAACAAATTACAGAAGATCTATGCATGTCCTTGACAGCTATCCCTGCATGGAGTTTTGCGGTGAGGAAAACTTTCATGCATGGACAAATTTCATTCAAGCTATAGTTATTGTACAGCTAAAAGTGCGATAAATAAGGGTATTACAGGAGTATTTCAGGAGCACTGCATTTTGCTAGAGTTTCACTTCAACATTTGTCAATGCCTAAACCTTGCTATCATTCCTTTACAAGTGTGGATTCATTATCTGTTGATATTCTCTAAGTGGGACTTCAATTTTACTTGCAATGGTTTCTGTTTGTATGTACTGCATGATTTGCCAACTCTAGAAGATGAAATGTTTGCTTTGTTGCAAAGAACAAGTATAGTGCAGGACCCAGAGGAAAGAAACTTGGCTGCTCTTCTGATCTGGCTGAATTCTGACATGAAGAAAAAAAAAAAAAAACCTTTAAGGTTAAGGAGGTAAATTAAGTTTTTGCCCATTCAATACTTGGCCTAGTTAATGAGACTATCAGTAATGATGCTAATTTTTGCCATCTGTGCTGGAAATGCTCTTCAAAATCCTAGAGGACTCAGATCACAATTTATCACAAGCTAATGAACAAGCATTAGATGGTGACAACCTTCAGTTACTACCCATTTGGGCAAGTGACAAAGTCATGAAAGCTTTTTTCTTTACCAGTTACTTTTTTTTTTTCTCCCACTGGTTATTAAGTATGGTGCTGTTTAGAAAAAAACCTTCAAAAATAAATACAATGAAAAATTATACTGAAATGAGATTTGACTGGAAGGAGAAGTACCTTAAAAGCAATCCTGTGGTTTTATTTGACTGTTGTTCAGCACTAAGTAGTTTGGGATTTGAGATTTCACCTTGTTCAAGGTTGAGCAATTTCACGCTCTTCAACATAATCTTTTAAGATTATCAGAGTCAACACACTCCTTTCTGTTTAACTTTCCAACAGCAAGTATGTTGTATAAACCTTAGATCTTCTCCTTAGTAATATAAGTGGCACTACTTATTCAACGAGGATCTATTCTGAAAATATTGTGAGAACACCAGGGTTAATAACCCCTCTTCTCCTTTAAGCAATGAAGTAAGGAATGATTAAGTCATCCAAAAGATTATACGGTACCTTCAAGCAGCCATTAAACACCATTCTGAGGTGATGGTAGAGGCTGTTCATCTATTTTTTATATTGTTACTAGGACCTGCACTTGAGTAATGGGACTAGCTATATTTTTATACATTAAAGACACGAGCTGACATCAAACTGAAGCAGTTCTTAAGACTTTCAGGCCCCCACTAAGAGTTTTTTCCTAGTATTTGAGCTGTGTAAGGGAACCACTACTTGTAAATTTTGTATCATTCGATGTATTTTTAGAAAATGAAGGGAATATTAAACAACAACAACAACAAAGCTTACTTCAAGCTTCTTGTAGTTGTTTGAAAATTCCAGCCAATGTGCTTCACATCAGAACAATTTATAATAGAAATTGAACTTACTCTCCTGAAAGCTGGCTTTTATTTTCAGTTGAGTTTACATTTATTTCTTGGTTTATTAAGACTGAGGGAGGTAAAACTGAGGAGTATGGAAAAAAATATTCATACTATTTTCTTAGACACATACCACAAGAAGAGAGGGACCGACGGTTGTTTCATATTCATAGTATAATATGGAGCTTTAAATTCTACATTGCTTATTCCCATGCAATTAGAAATAAAGTTAAGCACTCATTATACAACTATTATTGCATGCTGGCTCAAGAGGAAGAAGCTGGAACTTTTTTTCTCAAATAAATATTCACAGGTGTGTGTACATAATAAGTAGAAAACATATATTATTGCTTTTCAATGGAAACTGATTGAATATGAAATTATCTTTTTCCTGTTGTGTGACATCGTTACAAGGCTCAGGTACTGCTGTTGGTCAGTCTGAATTTGTCTTTGTCTGGATAGAAGATTTTAGGGTTCTTAGCAACCTACTCAAAATCCCTCACTGCTTCTACTTGCTTAAAACAGAGGTTGAAAAGTTCATTGTTAACAAAAATACTTTTTATTAGCTTTTTTCTTTTGAGCAGTGAAATTTTTCACATAATTTAATTTGTGAAATAAGTGGATTCAGGAATAGAAAGTTTTTAAGAGTAAGATTCTTTGCTGGGAAATTTGGCGTGTTATCAAGTCTAAATATTGCGGTGTTTAAAAGGTCTCCATGAACCCCGGGACAGCATATAATGTGAAAGCTAGGTTTCCTGACATCTTGCTGAAGTGAACATGATATTAGGTGGCAAAAGCCATATTGGCTGTAATGAGTTTTCTTTTAAAAAAAATTAGTGATATTCAACTTTGATGAAATGCCATTTCATTCTGGTTCCGCTGGTAAAAGCAGGAATGCAATTATAACTGGTGTGTTTTACTAGCAGTATCAGATGATGAGATTTATTCTATTTGCAATGACAAACTTCCACAGTTGAATACACTGTATTATATTTTGCCTTTGAGTATAGAACCTTGATCCATCTTTTCCTGGGTCTTCCTGTTTATCTCATCCACTGTTAAATCAATAGTGCTAAATGTTAGATGACTTTTCACTCTAATAGACTTAATGATTCTCAGAGTCTTGCTTCTGGCATTTCACCTTGAATGTTTCCCTGACTCTGCACCTGTAGTTAACTGTAACTTTTACATGCTATAGATGATACAAATATTGTTGGGGCTGCAATACTGGCAGTAAAAGAATGAAAAAAAATAATTGACTAGATGGTCTCTAATTCGCTGCCTAGTAGCAGCCATCCCCTTTTGGCATGAGTTACTCTCCTCCTTCAGCAATGGTTACTACTCACAGTGCCCTCAAATTACTCAATTTTTAAATAAAATATCATTTAAAAGAATTCTACCCACAAAACATCTTGTGTAAGATGCTAGATCATGGAAGATGCTAGCAGTCCACAGATCTAAATATAATGTTAAACTGGTCTGTTCCTAGGAAATGCTGTATGAAATGAAAAATATTATTTAGCCAATGTCTTGTTGGACTCAGTCCGATGCTAAACACAAAGCCCAGACAGCTGAACAGATGATCATTTCTGTATCTTTAAGTCAGGGAAGCTCTATTGAAACATGTCAGGTCGGTGTATCTGAGGGACACAAATATCTTTACTAGGTTTTGCACTTTAGGAAACTGCAAAATTTCCGTCTATAAAATTAATCAAAAGACAACATAAAAAATTTACACAGAAATGTAAGCAAGATGATAACAGAACCAACATAGATTTATTATAGCTACTATTTTAGCTAGTCAAAAATATGGGAAGGAATTTGGAAGAACTATTGCATTTTCAGGTCTTTTAATCCAAATACAACATTTCAAATTGTATCAAATTCCAAACCCATCCATACTCCTTATATGAGCAAGAGAAGGTGACTGCACAAATGAAATGCATGTTCTGTTTTCTTAAAGAACTAAAGCAAGAGATGACATAGGAATACCCAAATGCTTTTCAGTTTTATAGAAGTCTCTCAGATTATTAGGTGAGGTTAATCTCAGTGGTTTCTAAATAATTCCACAAAAATGAAATGCTATTTGGATTAAATTATATTTTCAGCATCATCTTCTCCTCCATCCATTTGCTCTCAGATGCAGTTTGCAGTGCAGAATGAACATTTCTTACTTTTTCAACTATTGTCCAAGAGCCCTCAAATATAGACTATGATCTCTTCCTTTCACTATATCACTATGTCATTTTCACTATGATCTCTTCCTTTCACTGTCACAGTGATAGTGTATGCCACTCATTTCACGAGTTTTGAGCTCATTTTATGATCTTTGTTAATAAGGTCAATAGTAGTATTGAACAGGAAAAAAACAGGAAAGGAAAACAAAAACAAAAACACCACGACAAAAAAAAAAAAAAAAAAAAAAAAAAGGGAAAAAATCCTAATATAAATACAGAACCTAAAGCCATTTTAGTGCAGTAATCAATCATTTTGTCATGTCTGTAGACCTCAAACTCCAAGTGCTGGTACAGTTCAAAAAGAAAACAATATTACTCCAGCTGTAACAGAGAGTATGAGTTTCCATTTCAGATTTTATTAGATGTGTGGACTTTTAGTTGTGAGGAACTCTCTTCTCTTGATGTAAGCTCTTCTGGCCCTCATTTCTCCTGTGTATTGGTCTGCTGAAGCTACCATGCTATATCTAGCAAAGACTTCCCTTCCTTGTCTTCTATATTCATAATATTACCATGAGATCTCTACACACACTGGACCTTTTAAAAAGATGTCAGAATCTAAAAAGAACTAAAAATAATATTATGCAACCATTATCGAACAAATGAAAATTAAGCTCCCTGATGAGAGGCATTACCTCATTCCCCAGGGGATCATTACAGTCTTCCCTGTTTCAGGCATCTTGATGATTGTCTTCCTTGATGCCAACATGAACAACTAATATGATTACACCGTTACTGATAGCAAGCTGTAGTGCTTTTGATTTAGTGCTCCTTCCAAAAACAGCATTAAACCACTTTCACATTTCACAGTTGTATTTGTCTTATCAAAGGATAGCCATTAAAGAATATCTTCTTAATCAGAAAATGCTGATGATTGGTATGTTAATTGTATCTAAATTAATACTTTAAAATTAGGTAGTATGATACTTTATATATTACACTTTTATTTACCTTTCTCTATCAGACAGCTTGAAATTTATCTGGGAGGTATTCACAGATTCATATTTTTACAGTTAAGGTAAATCTGCTGCTGTGCGAAAATATGTCTTGTCCTTGCCTGTCCTATATTTCTCCCATTTCGGACGTTAGGTACAAGGGGACATAAACCTTTCTAATTTAAACAATGAGCTCAAAAATTCATTGTTTGCAGGATCAGAAATAGCACAATAGATTTTTTTGGACTATACCCTTGTATTCACCAACTATAATTTTAGGCGGGCATTGAAACCACACTTTTGTTACTAATGGCTGAACTTGAGAAACTGAAAGCTTATCTGAGTGTATTTGAGTCATTTTTGTTCCAGAAGTCGGACTGTTCAAAAATGACTCTAAATAAAGCTTTTTTGAGCTAGCCAAAGACATGCCTTTTTTTTTTTTTTTTTTTTTTTTTTGGCATTCTTAAGCTTAAACCAAGAAATGCTGGAACCAAGAAACACTGTAAAAGTTTTCAGATACTCAATAAATTAATATTCTGGAAAAGCTGAAATGAGAGAGGTAATGTGAAATATGAAGAAGAAAAAAAATGAGTTAGCTTAGAGTGATATATCTAACTGATCTGGGGTTAACTCATTCTTATAATAAATATTTAAACAATTTCAGTGAAGTTGAAAATTAAAGATGTTTGGTGTTGTTAAAATTTAAGAAAAAGAAAACTTCTGATCCCAAGCCTGAAGTCCATACCCATAGAGTGTATGTTTCCATCAGGAATATGACTCATCTGACTGCAGATGGGTTGATGCCTTGAAGTTAGAGCAGCTGTGCTGGACGATTACTGAGGTTTTACTAAGAAAGATTCCTGTGGGTGGCAATGAACCAGCTGGACATTGCTGGTGCTTTCACTGTAAATGTGACCTGATATCCATGAACACTGAAATCTCTAGAAATGTAGTATTAGATCAAGGAAGTCAACCAAAAAGGTACTTTGGTACAAAGCAGACAACGAGGCCAGCCATATTTTCAAATTAACCTTTGACATTCCGTGGGAAAGATTTACTAAGATTCCTCAAGAAATGTGGCCTAATTAGTCCCCCTTGACAAGGTAACATCCCTCCTCTGTGATGATGGGAACTTTCAAATCTGCTGGGCTTTGACAGAAATGCTACTTCCTGGGGAAGCCTCGTAGGATTGAGCCCGTTAAGTATCCAACTTCCATGGGACTAGCAAAAAATTAGATAAATCTATTCAGATATTTAAATATGTAGTAACACAATATCATCAAATCATCAAGGAAATTTGTATGTACCATGAGATTAAAGCATTATAAGAGGATTTGTTCAATAAAATTATGTACGTTTCATAGAATTATTTTTTTTTGTGGACATGACTGTCAAACATAATTGGTTCACCAAACTTGAATACATGTAATAATTTAGAAAACTCTTTATCTCTAACCTATCATTAGTCTCTCATGAAGATAGGGACTGAAAGAGAGGAAGTATTTTTATAGTTCATTACTCATCCATTATTTTCCGTGAAAAAAGCAGAAAATGAACTCATAGATTGTAAACCTCGGGAGACCTTTCCTGTCAGTTGGTACGTAATTACTTTCATACTAGTGGGTAGTGCAGGATCAAGGCAGTACCTAACAGCCTATTGGTTTATTGAGGTTTATTGCAGATTATCAAAGAAAAAAGGACTTTTTTTTTGTTTGTTTTAGAAAACGTTATTGTAGAATATGTAGAGCTGTTTAACTCTCCTGTTTATGAATTCACTAAGAGGTGTCATTCCAGAAGACAGTAGAATGCTACCTTTCACATTGCTAAGGAGTTTGCTATTCATTGCTCTTCTAGCAAGACAACTGCTAAGTTGTATACAAGCAGTACTATGTTTGACAACAAAACATTGAGGGTCACATTTGTAATATAGCCATAAATAATTGTTGTAATTTTTAGTTATCCAAAAAATATTTTCAGTCATTAGTTTCTAGCTTTTTGGTGTTATCTTGTCTTCCTTATTACATTTATGAAGAAATGTATAAATTGTAATTATCATTTAGACGATTTTGCAAGCTGCCAAACACTTTGATGCAGTTCAAAAGGAACATAAAAACTGTAAAGAATGTATCAAGTGCATGGCATATAGATGAAGGAGTTATGACATATGCTTACTGTAACTACTAGTATCTAGGAAAAAAGGGAGAAAAGATCCTTGTGCATACAGTTGTTTCTAAATTAAATCTTCCCTTTGTTCCAAAAACAACAAAATAAATGAATGTTGGTTTCTGGAACTTGTAATTAGACTCACTGGAATCTAGAATGCTGTGAACTTCAATTGAAACTACCCTAGTAGCTGGGGAAGAGCTTCATTCAAAAATGTCCGTCTTCTCTGTCTCTCAATGTTAATGTCCTGTCAGCACATGACCACTTAGTTCACTTACAGGACACATTTAGTCTTAGTCTTCTGCCCAGGTTTCTGTTTCCACAACACTTGTAGGATTGTTTCCTGTATCATCTAACCTTTTAGCAATTTTGGTCAATACCATTTCAACCAAAAGGTATTTGATGGAGGGAGATGGAACAGATTATATGCATATCCATGTAGAATAATGATTACAAAAGTCACATTTCATTAACAAATAAGTGCACGATCCTGATTTCTAGAAGAACGCATTCAGTTCATATTAGTTATGCAGACAAAATGGGCATACTTGTGACAGGGAGCAGACAATAAAGACCTGAGCAGAAGAATTTGCCTTTCCTTAGTCAGTAACTGAACCTTGCATTTTGTTTTCTGATCTAAAACACATACTTGGGCTTTGTGTACTGGTAGGACTCTTACAATGCTTCTGTACTAGCACAGGATATCTGCTACCCTAACAATAGGGTAGCGCTAGGATGGCACCAGGGAACAAAAACTGTATCACATTGTTCAAACTACAGGAAGGGCCATTAACCATTGCGGCTTCCGTAGCTTACTTGGTATTGTAGATGTAAAGAAGAGGGGGGAAGAAAAAGCAAAATACATCTGGAAATTACAATCTTGAACAAGACTTATTTCTCAAGTTCTGTTTGAAATCTTGGAATGAGCCTGTAGTCAGCATGCTATCCTAGCAAAATTCATCAAAATAAATTAGCTGGCCTTTAATGAGTTCTAGAGGACCCCCAGGCACTGATTTTTTGCTCATTTCCAAACCCAGCAGCTAACATCATTAAAGCCTGTGCTTCAGCAAAAGGTGTAATTCTCCTTAGATTTAAAATGTTCCACCATTACTGCATCTACAGATCTGTGAAACAGAATTTCTCTGAGTATAATGAAGTGGTACAGATATAAGTCTGTACCATACATTAGTTCTTTTATTTCAAAAGACAGTGGGTTTCTTCATAATTCACAGAAAAGTCATTTAGGAAGTTGAGCATATTCATGGATAATTAGATTAAAACAAAAGGCAAATCTGCGAGCAATTTTACTTACTGTTTAATAACTATTCCTACTATTAGTAGTTGCATTCTGAACAGGCTATATCTGGAGTTGAAGGTATCTGCTTGTATAGACATATGTGCAAGCTCCTAATACATTAAATAAAAAAAGTAGTTACTACAATTTTTATATTTAGAAAGATGCTGTCATAATGTAAAATTGGCAAGTCTTAGAACTTTACTTGAAAATATAATTCCACTATGTGTCACAGTGAATGATTTATTGAGCTGTCAAAGAAAGAAAATTTAGCTAAATCTAATGCAAGACTATCGTGATATTAGGACAACGAAACTCTAAGAGTTCTCTATGTACTATCAATATCAACTGAATATTTATGTAATTTATATGCTTTTTTTTTCAGATAAATTTGCATTTTACAATATAATTCTACACATAGAAATGCAGATGGCCTGAATCTTTAGCAAATATTTTTCAGAGACATCTGTCATATCCTGCACATTAATTTTATGCTCAGCACCACCTATACCATCCATAAAGCTCAATAAATGCTTTGTAACTATCTGCTGAATGTTAATTAGCACACTATTTCATGAACATAATATTTGGGATTCAATGACCCTTTGATTTTTGATTCGTATAGCTGGGTCCTGATTTTTTCCCTGCTGTGCTTTTATTGATATTCCAATTTAATTTTAAAGAATGTTCCCCCTCCTCTCTCTCTTCTTTTGAAGAACATTAGTTCTAAACTGGAATTCTGTGTCCCCACTCTTCTATTGATTCTGCTACCAGTTATAATATGAAAGCATTATCCAGGTTCTGACATATTACAGTAGACTGATGGAAAGAATGACCCCGTTTGGTTTATAAATTTTGAAGGTATGCAAAATTCATCAAGTAACATACTGTGCTGACTGGGTTTAATGGTTGCTGTTTTTTTTTACTGGTTCTGATCCTATGAACAAAAGAAAACCCAAACTCTAACAAATCCAATCGGATTTTTTTTTCCAGCTGGCAACACATCAACACCAACAAAACCACATGCTTATCTCCAAACACCCTGCTCAAGCAAGAAGAAAAATACCCTTGTTGGGTGACTTTTTCCTGAAAAATATAGGCTGATATAACAAAGAACCTGAACTAGCATGGCAACCCTCTGACTCTGATCTGACTTTGAAGTTATTGCTGCTTTGGGTAGGAGATTGGATAGAAGCTCTCCAGAGGTCCCTTCAATCAACATTTTCGCATGGTTCTATGGTTGTGTTAAAGGTAGATTGTGTTTCCTTTGGTGGTCGGTCTAAGGCTTATTTTTTCCTCCCATATTAGCACCAAGACAAGAATGTTGCTTTGAGAAAGCATGCAATATTCTGAAAATCACATAGTCCATTCCATGTTAGCATCACAGTATAGCTCACTGAGCATTTGGTTCACATCAGTAATATTGAAAAGATTAAATGAGAATTGATTACTTGAAACTATAATTCATAGAGGATACTAGATACTCAGCAAGAGCAGACAATCTATTTATCAGAAGAGTAGATCTTGGGGAAGGACATGGACTGATTAAAGATGCAACCAGGTTACGTGCTTTGAAGCAGCTGGGCTTTCCAACTGCTCCATTTCCACCATATGTTGTGAAATTGTCTCAAAACATTGCAGCAGTTCAGAAGTCTTAGGCCATTCAACTGTCACAAGGAGAAGAGGTGCTACTGGAAGCAATAACCTTCAGAGAATATTTTATCATTCACTATTGCTCTGAATCTATAATTAGACCAGTCATTTTGTTATTTTATGCAGCAGAAAATAATTCAAAAAAATGCCATATTTTTGGGAAATCGATCATAACCAATGGGCCAATTTTCTATTTCCATGCATGTTATACAGCTGCTTTCTCTAGTGCAAATGAAACTGCTCTCCAGATTTGGTGACATCTTAGCACAGGTGTAAATAGCTACATTGAGACTAGGGTATTTTTATTATTTTTTTCCATCACTATGATGTTCCTTATCTCACTATTTTTTTCACACTCAGATGTGTCACACCTTCTAAATGATAATGTAATCACAAAGATTTATACTATTCCTATAATGACATGCATAGTAATTATGAAGCCTCATTTTATAATTACAACAGAAAATAATTTTTTTGAATGAGGTTGCTAAGTATGATTGTATACAAAGGGAATCTTCTTGTATAAACCATGTCAATTAGTCATTGCAAATAGGAACAGCAAATGTTAGAAACAAGAACATTCTTGTGTAAGCACAAACAAATAAATTATTGTTTCATAAAGTAACTACCGAAATGCTGGCTATGCTTTCCCCCAGTTTCATCAATCTATGTACACCTTTCTGTGTAATTGGAAGACGCATCAACATTGCATTTCCTCTTAATCCAGGCATTTCTGGTTTATATCAGCTCATGTTTCAAAATGAATAGCCTTGAAATGTCATTTGCGTGTGACATTGCAAGGTGTTGTAAATGGTGCAGTGTGTCAGATGAATCAGAGTCCTGAAAATGTATAGCTCAATAATATGGTTTATTTTTAGGTCTTGTATTGCCCCTTTCTGTCCTAGATGCTGCTAAAGAGTCTTCTTTTAGCCTAAAAACCTGAAGGTCAGTTTGAAGTCATGATCATATAACGGTTCTTTTTATATCAACAGCTGAGACTGGCCTTAGGGGATATTGTTACTTACTTCCTAATCTTTTGGGGCTGATAGAATAGAGTCTGGCCAGATTACAAAAACATGTCGTAAAACTACAAGGTTTATCACTTCATACGTGACCCACTGTACACTCAGAGTTTGACTTTCAGAAGTGCTGGGGGTATTCTGCATGTCTGGAAAACAAATATTCTTCCAATCAAGCACACATCCAGTCATGGACCGTATCATCATTCGATCAGTCACGTGCTAGTTAGGATATATATATTTCTTAAAAGTGAGAGGGGCTACAGTAACACAAACATCAGGCTATGGAGCAGGAACAAGTTTCTTAGCAAAGCTGAGGAAAGCACAGATGAACAGTAAGGATCACAAAGAAAGAAAGGAACAGAATGGTTCGAATGATGCCATGTGTGACTGCAGGTGACCTCCCACATCATGGAGTGCTGCAATCATAGCATCTGTCCATTTACTGTATCTTTCTGAAGGTATCTGAGATTCCCACCCTAACTGCCTTCACTGGAAGACTTTTTCAGGATGTCACTACTCTGATTAAAGGTAGACTTTAAATGTATCATAGGCTACGTATACTCACATGCTATTTTACTGATATTGTCCTGTAGCTTAAATAGGTCATAGTCCCCTCTGTATGCCTTTTTTGATGTCTTCTCACCCAGACGTATTTATCAGACAACTGTGCCATCACAAGCCTATCCTAGTTATCTTCTGTGATATTTCTGCAGTTCTATTTTTAATACTATGTTCAGATTTTCCCAAAGCACCCCTACACTGCTTTAGAGTTTCTCTGGATACATCATGGACAGGGGTTTATGAGAAGTTTTCCTAAAATATTTAGCTTTTAAAGATGCATAGTCATGCAGAGGAACCTTCAAAGCTTCAGCTCTCATAAAACCTGTTGCAGTCACTGAAAATTAAAAATGTAAACGGGACAAAACTTCTACTTGCATCTTTTAAATATTTATTTCTAAGCAAATTCAAAAATAGCTAGCTAACTAAATTTTTGACAGATGCATACAGGTACAGTAGACACCAGCACCTGCATTTATTTATACCTGCTAGGAATTTTCCTTTGTACCTGATCCTACAGTTTAGGCTGCAGTGATAAGTGAAAACATTGGGAATTAAAAAAAAAAAAAAAAAAAAAAAAAAGGTGAGGGGGATGGGGAATGAAGAAAACACCTTTGGGTAACTCATTATGATGAATGAAATATCAACGCTTGCTACATAGGTCATACTCTGTATGTTGGTTGACATAGTTCTGGAAAAAGACTTAAACCAATGTCAAATTAAATTGGAAGTGTTTTATGAAGTGTAAAGATTTTACAGAGCACTTCAAATTTAATTCTAAATTTAATTAGCTTCACTGTTTCTGGAAGGTTCAGCTGACCTGAACGATTTCTGTTGGACCTTTCATAGCATCTAAGATGTTTGGGGAATAAATGTAAGTTATTCTTTCTGCCCATAACACATTTAGTAGTAGAGAGGAATTGGGCACTTTTGCACTAATTGGCCCATCAGAATTTTGAAAAACCAATCAAGCTTGACTTATGCTTACATAACTTATAAAAATTAGTCTTTTTAATGTAACTTGACTTTCTGCCATATTATCTGTGGAAAGGATTTCTATGTATAACTATTCTGCATAATTTAAAACATTCAAAATGGATCCAGAAGAGATTAAATCTTTCACAACTGAGCAGGGAAGAAGTACAATGGTTGCAGATTCAAGTTAGCTATCAAAGACAAAAGATATGAAAGATAAAAATCCAATTTCTTTTTAGGCACTAACTCAAGATAGAACTGATACAACTTTTATCTCTATTTCTCTAGGAGGGTGCACAATACATCGCTTTATATATCTATCAAAAGGAGCAGGAGCATGGAAACTATCTGGCATAGCAGTAATGTTGCGAAGCAGCAATCTGGCCTACAGAAGGCAGGTCAGCAGTAGGTGAAAAGCTGTTCCTAGCAAGATTTTTCTTATGAAATCTCTCTAGGTCCTAATACAAAGCATTTCTCACTTCTTTCAGTCTGTTGGTAGATAAACATTTAGGGGCTGACCCTCTTACTGAGACTATAAAAATTCCTTGGGACAAAGAATACTATTTCTTAAAAAAGAAAAAAAAATCAGCATGTTGCATATTGGTAGTGTGGCCTTACTAATATCCATATGTCATTACAACACAAATATAAGATTCATAATGAATTTAGTCAAAAAGCTCTATTGCCTTCAGGGGGCACTAGACCTGTCCTAGGCTGAAGAAAGATGCTAATCTCTGCCATTTTACTCGGTCCTCTAGCTGTCTGCTACCCTCCCTATACTACGGATCACTATTTACCTCATTCTTTTGGCAAAGGAAATTGAAAATATCTATCAAATATCTATCACATTTTTCCATTGCTTAAATAATAAAAACTCACCAACTAGAAATGAGTGGTAGTATGAATGGCAGAATGTCTATAGTATCCTCTTTATTTCAGAAAACTAAAAAAGTGAATTGACAAACTAAAATGCAGAAAACATTGAATAGCATATTACTTTATGATTAAGACCTTTGTACCTTTGAAGTGTAACAACTGCACATTTTAGACCTTCACTGTTTGTCTGTTTCTGTAGGTTGTTGATTTTTATTAAGTCAAAAGAGCCATTCACAATACAATGAATTTACATGTCAGACATGTATATGTTCACATGAATGGCTCTGGTCACTGTGTTCTCACATTATATATTCTTATATATAAAATGTATAGCGCGTATACGTAAACAGTATGTATACTGCTTACACACAGAGGTAACAGTGTGCAAGTCCTTATGTTTGCAAGCTGGTGAGGAGAAGTGAGCATAAAAAATCTCCCTGCGGGGATCATGACTATCCCTGCCTCTGCATGGGCCAGCTAGCACACCAGCATGAGGAATCTCTGTTCCACAAAGAGCAAGTTTTTGCCAAACCTATCCTGGAGTAATGCATTCTGCCAATCTGCACAAGAAACAGAGATAGAAATGGCATGATTCAACTGATGGTATTCATATTTCAATTTGCTAGACTTTAAGCTTACTATTTCCCACAGGACAAGGGTAACTTTTATTTCACCAGCCAGATTTCAAGAATAAGCTTTATCAGTCTATAGTAACTATCTATCAAATGAGCCCTATTTTGAATTATTAACATTATGGGTGTGTTTACATGGCTCATTACCAATAATGTCAGAAGCTATCACACAACCAGCCCCAAAGTATCCAAAAGCATCTCTTTTGACAGCCCTTTGACATATCCATAGGCAAATCCATAGGAAAGAGTATTATAAAAAGACAGTGAAATGGAACAGAAATCACAGGACACAATTATGCCCATACCAGTGGCACAATCATCTACCACTTGATATAATGTTTGTAATATCGCTATATTGGGCATGGTACTAATCAGCAATTCACAAAGATAAGAAAAGTAAAAAACAAATAACATAGTAAATAACATTTGTGACTGATGGTAATCCCTGAAGTTAACAGACTTGGGTCGTGGCTCCAGCTTTTCCTCACTGCGAAGTACATTACTAAAAAGTTCTAATTGTTTACTTCTCTTTGGAATGTAATACATATTTTAGCATAAGTTAAGCAGTGTCATCTAATATTGTAAACCGTGTTAGATACAATTGAACAGGAGGTAAAGCAAATAACAGCTCAAACCTTAACATTTCAAATTGTCTTGCAAATATCCAAATCATTCATGAAAAAGGTAACAGTCTATTCTGTACATTGATAAAAGGATTTATAAAACTAAAAAGTGATTCAGATAACAGATATCACCTTACCTGGGTAACCTTCTCTGTTACATTGTGCGTTCGGTCTTTCACCTTAGGTGCAATAATTGTTTTGTCTGAAGAAGGAGGAGATGAAGATTTTTTTTCACTTTTGATATCAGAAAAGTTCAGGGTGAGTTGAGGAATTTTGTTGATTGTACTGTATTTGTTGAGATTTGAATCGGATGTGGATCCCAACAGACTTGACTTGATATGATTAAAAGGCCCTAAAAAATTGGAATGCATATTTAGTATTTGTCAAATGCAGATAAGTAGTGTTTAAATGAGATATGTTACAAATATTCTTAAAATTATTTTGTTAACAGGAAAAACTATCTAGATTTTAAGAATAATTCTACTACTAATGAAAATTAAACTCCCTATTGGATGTAAATATGAAATTTCCTTTATATATAGCGTGCAACATTCTTTATAAGGTCACAGGATTGCAAACTACATAATACATCCATTCCTAATCATTTTCACATACTCAAGCATGCTCCATCACAATTTTGGATGGACTAGGAATAATTAGAAATGCCATACTCTCAGTTTCTTTAAAAGTAGGAGCAGGATACAATATTATATTAGAATGTCTGAACTGTCTTATATTTATGATGTTGCTTGTGTTTATAGGATACCTAATTACAAAAAAAAGGCTATCGGTAAAAGTTGGTGAAGTTCATTTCATAATTTTCCTATCTCATTGACGCAGACCAAGTAGCTCCATATTTAAGCAATGTAAATAATAACCCATGTTTAACATCCTCCTTTTGAAGGCCAAGCACATTTAATTTTAATTTTGAAGTATCACAAATTCACAAAATGTGTTGTTGTTATCAACAAAGTACTGAAAATAATAGGAACACTTATATGTAGAGGATCCGTGAAATATATAATAGACACTTAAGCAAGTTGTATTACTTTAATGAGCCATGACAGATAAACAATATAGAGTTCCTATATTGCATGAAGTACATATCAATTCTAAATTATTCTTTTCAATATTGTACAGTTATTTGTACTGACAGTATAAAGTTGGTTCAGAAGCCCCCCAAAACATTCATAGTAAGAAATAGTTGCTTTTGAGAGTAATATTGTAAAAGAGATCTATAAAGGTGTTTAGATTGCAAGACCTAAATCCAGTAACAGGTTTAGGGCAAATTTCTGATCTAGCAGTCAGTAACAATCTCTCCCAAGTGTACAAAGAAGGGGTATTTCTCAGATTCACAAGAGAACCTTAGTGCATCCTAATTCCCTTATTACAGAGCAAATATATGATTGTTTTCCCTCTAACTGTATTTTTTTTCTCAGAGAGAAAAAAGAATTGGCCCTATGGTTCTGAAACAGCTAATGGGATAAGATTGGACCTATGGGTAAGTTCCAGGAGGAAACCTGGATCTGCAACGTGTGAACAAAGGAAATTGAAAGCAGCCAGCTGCCTGCGGTTAGCTGCCTGGAAATGCAGAATAGTGACTCAGGAATGACTTCTCTACCTCCACATCCAGGAACTTTACTTGGGATTCAGTGCCCAGAGCTGTTTGTGCAGGTCAGTACCTATGTTTTATGTTTTCACAACTAAGAAGGGCTCATCTGTCCTTGTAAAATGCTGCAGCTGAGGGCTGGGCCTCTCTTGCCTATGGCTGAGAATGCTTGTTGAGGAAGCAGGCTTTTACAATTCCTTCTACAGTTTAACAGAATTTACACTTATGCTTTCTACCTTCTGAATTCACACTAGCTAGAGGTTAATTTGGGCTGAAAAAGAAACCCTCTGCTACCCTATGTCAATCTGTGTGAGGGTATGACCTTCTAGTCTAGTGGACAGGATGTTGCCTTGAGATAGACCAGTCCTACGGTTCTGCCCTCTGGAGTCTTACTATCTTTTGTCCAATCATAATTTGTTAAAAGAAGAAAAAAAAATGTGTGTAAGTGCTATTACTGCCAGCCTACAAAATGATGCTTTCTTTTCCTTCTTAGGCTAATCAGTCTAGACATTTCTTTGTAGAATAGCTTCCCTAGAAAAAGAATGAAATATTCTTCTTCCATGTGGAACACTAAAAAGTCTGGTACAGAGGACATTATAGAAGATTGAGAGATATTGTGCTTGAACAGCTTTTGGTCAAACTGTGTTCTGAGCTGTCTTTTCCATCATCTTCATGAAGGTTTACAACCAACTTTTAAAAAGTGGTCTTTAAAATAAGTCACAATTGCAATTAGTGAGATGATTGATCTGTCTGGTTTGTGCCAGGCATGGTCTGAGTGCGCTTTTTTTTTTTTTTTTTTTAGCTATGTATTCCTACACAGTTGTAGCAATTCATAGTTTCTGGATATTGAGCAGGCAGCTGGAGCTGTTTCTCAGATGAACAAGATTTTTGATACCTATGGAACTCTAAAGTAGGAGAGCTCTAAGGGAGTTCAGGCAAATCCATGATGAGATAGAGTTAGTAGTGTTAGCTGTAGATGCTGAAATTGCACTGAAAATGTGTTTTCTGGGATTTGAGTTTTTTACTGTTTCCATTCTTAAGTGAACTAACTCTCTGTAAGAAAAGTATTTATTACAGGGAGTCCTTTCCTTCCTAATATTCATGTCCTGGCATGTGGTGTCAGCATTAAGTTAATTGTACATTTGAATAAATCTTTTCTTCTCCCCCTTCTTTTGCTTAAAAAGAATGGTGAGAGGCATATGTGTATCTCATTGGTAAAGATAATTCATTATAAGACATTACTAACTTAAGTACAGCCCAAACTGACAGCATTTGAGCTGCTACTTGACAATTATTGGACTTTTCTTATATTCTCAGAGTAAGAAACAGAAAAAGAGACCCATAAGGAATCGCAATCATAGCTGACACTAATAGCTGACTGACAGTTTCAGCAGAGAGGCTGAGACCTGAAAAAGCAGGGAAAATGACATGCTTTGGCCTTTGACAAAGGAGATTCTTTCAGTTAAGCTTGATCTCCCCATGTTCATGGCAGGAATCCATTTCCCCTGCTTGTACAACGCATTAAGAAAGGATTTCACTCTCCTGAACTGTCAATCCACCATCTTCATCAACAGTAAACATATTTATAAAAACTGCTTTACAAGACAAAAACTTTTTTTTTCACCTCACAATTTTGCTGACATACACATGAAGCAAATGCAATGTTTTCAGAGTCCATGAATTGCTTTACAGAATCTAGCTCATGCACTGCATGCAGTTCATAGAGAAGACATTACCAGATACACACACTTTTTGCATCATGCATGAAGTCACAAACCAGTTTTCAAACATAGCTACAAATATTGCAGTTAAACTGAGCATGTTTTAAAATAGTTTTTCTAGAAATAAAATCACTTAGAATTATTTTCATATTGCTTACAAAAACACAGCTCAGTTTTTTTGGTCTTTTTTTTTCCCATAATTGTGCTGGTGAATGCAAACAGTATCTGCTCCAAAAATTATTTACACATGAAATTGGCAATGAAGTTCATGCATGCACATTTTAATACTACAGGAATCTTGAAACCATACCCCCTGCCATCCAGGAACGTGAAACTAGTTTTAAGGAGACAAAAGAGGAATAAGTGAAGATACTTCCACATGGCTCCTGATTTACCCACTACTTATTTTACGATAGTTAACTGAAAAGTAAGCACTTCATAACAATGAACTGCTTATTAATGGCCCAATTATACACCCTTTCACAGGCAAAACTCCTGGTAGCATCAGTAGAAGTTTTGCCTGCTTAAAGACAACCACACTGAATTAAACAGCTTTATCCCCCCTCCTTTTTTTTTTTTTTTAATTATGAGATGCTTGCAAGTTTCATGACTGTTTAACTATTGCTTCACTTTTTCCAGGGATTGTTAGTTAGTGCTTTGAGACAAAAGTTAAGGGAGATATTAAGTGCCCAACCGACCCAGGTTTGGAAATGAACTTGGCCCTCACGAGCTCAGCATGAGAATGTTGCATTTGAACATTTCATACAGCAGGCAAATCAACATGCCAAAAAGTGTGGCTGCTGAGACACCAGGTAGTACCTTCTGCACGAATACTTTACCTTTGGCATTGCGGCCATTGTCTGGTTTTCCACATAATATGAGTGAAGAAAGAGAGAGAAAAAAGAAACTAAAATCCACATCAGAGAAAGTGGAAATTATTGCTTCAAAGTGCGTGTGGTTGCAATTAGAATATTTTTGCACTGCCTTGACTATATGGTGAAAATACTTCTAGTTGAGATGATTGTCAGTTTGACAATTAAGAAATAATCTGTAAAATTGCCTCTTTTTTTTTTTCAGTAGATTATCAGGTGGTGTAAAACATGCAGCAGTTTTGGCTCTAGCTAACTTGCATTATCAGCAAAATGCAAAAATCTCTCCTCAGCAAGCCCAGATTTCACATGTTTGCACCACTATTGAGTTTAAAGTCAAAGCTATTAGCCCATGAAGTGCTAACTGGTCACCCTAATTAAGCGCGCACCTGCTGCCAGGGGTGTGCGCCCAGGCCGGCAGCCTGGCGTGGCCCAGGGGAGGCCCTGCAGGAAAATCAAGGCTTCCCAGGGCTATATCAGGACCATGTGCCGCAGTGGCGCCTTATCAAGTAGATGTTTGGGAAATGCTGAAGATGAATTTTGTGTCGTCATGTTCTCCTCTGCTCAGAGGTGCTGGTGCGTGATGTAACGGGCGATGTTTTCCATCCCTAACGGGCAGTGTCTCTACACACATGCACACCAGGCTGCAGCGGCTCTGCCAGCAAAGGAAAAGCTCCCAAAAGAGGGAGAGAGGAGCCATGGCCCCTGCTGGCAAAGGGGGATGTCGGGAAAGGCAGTGGTGCCTGGTTTTGTCAGCGGCAACCAGCAACGCCTGGGGTGCAGGGGCCTGGTCAGGGCTGTTGGCAGCCATCTTGTTTCCTGCTGTCTGCACAGGAGTGTGGACTCTGCAGGCCAACCTAGGTTCAAAGATGTGACAATTTTAAAAACACTACAGAGATATCACTGAGGGCAATTTCTGAAGAAAATAAATTTCCTAAAGCATGTCTGTGAACCTAAACACACCTGCGAAATGGGGACTGCTGCTGTGTTTGGGGTGGAAAATGCTGGGCTTGGTTTTAGGAGCTGCTCCTGCCCTGCTCCCCCTGCTGTGAAATCTAAAACATTTAGGGAAGAATTCAATGAATTAAATAAAAAGACCTTAACAAAAATCCTAAACCGAAATGTCCAGTGGCATACCTGTCAGCATACAACTAATACATGGTATGGATGTGGCAATTTTAAAGTACACAGTGATAGGCAACTAGGGCTTATAAACTAATGTAGCATATGAAACCACTTATATTCTCAATAGCCTTATCTTCTAGAAAAACACATTTGACCCTGGCTGGATTAGTGTAGGCGCGCTGAGATGTTTTCTTGTGCTGTTAGAATTCAGTTCAGGTAGTTCAATTATTGTTATTTGAATTTGCTATTGTTATTAGATATGAATCCGACATGGCATTTTCAGTCAGAATAATGTATTTCTTTTCAGTGGAACTGTGAAAAACATCAGAATTGTTAGGATCAATAATTAAAGTAAGAAGGAAATGAGAAATGAATTAAGTTTTAAACAGTCCTTGGTTGTAAATTTTGCAGCATTAAAGGCCGCAGACCATGGCCTGTTGGGCCTGCTGTTAAGGTTTTACATTCTCCACTGCAGTGTCCACAGCATTTGTTGAAACCTGGGAGACTCAAAAAAAAAAACATGATTTGGGCTCAATCTTTGTTGCATTAGTAATTTTGTAGCAACAATAGGGCTTTAAGGCTCACTGTTGAGAAAGGCAAGTGGGACTTTTACTTATTAGCTAAATTTAAACATACTTTCAGCATAAGGTGCCAAATTCTAATGTGTTTTAGAGCAGATGGCATCAAGGATGTTACTAATACTAATGCAGTTTTGAGAGTCATCCTCTGTTCTGTTGTACATGTTTCGTTTGCTTATGTATGACCTATGCTTAAGGCCAGATTCTCTACTGTTTTGTAGTGTATGCAAAGTGGAATCAGTGTGACAATATTTTATCTCTTTACGGTGTAAATAATAACATCATTTGAGAAGCAGCAGAAATTCAGGTTAATTATTTACTTCTTACAGCATTCTTTTTACTTAATATTTGACACTTGAAAGATTTTTTTCTATGAAATATAGTTAAAAATTTCATACCCAATATTAAATTATATGGCTGTTTCTGCACAAACTTTGTACAATCATAAGTAAAGAAATGCAATAATCAGCTTAAGTTTGCACATAAGAAGAGGGAGAAAACTTCTTTGTAGGTTCTGATGATTGCACAAATAAACTAATAAAAGGAGAAAATCCCACCTACATGAATTTTAGACTGACATATCCCCAAGCATTTTCATTTCAGTTGTTTGTTGAGATTTTCCCCATCATGAGAGAAAAAGCATGTCTCTGTGTTGAGACAGTGGAAATACAATGCGCACATCATAGGAAAACAGTAATCTCTGAAATAGTACTTCATGGAATCAAAACTAGTATCGTAATATACTTGAGTATAGGGCAGAACAGTGCATAATTTTTTAACTTGATCAGCTGATTTTTTCCCCCTAAATCCTAATATTAGCTTTAAATATATTGGGATGTATTTTGCTATACCCCCTCTAAAGAAGACCCATGGTAGGACCTGTCCCATGATTCCAGTGACTACCTAGACATGGAAAGCAGTGTTTAGAATGAGTAAGCCTGGCATATTTGATGTTTGTAGCACGATTTTTGAATTATGGTTTTATGTATAATATATATAAACATATAGTTGATTATACTGAGTTTTACTTACTGAGTTATGATAATTTCTATGAAAATGCACAATATCCTTTTCTTAGTACATCAGTGAATACAGAGTGACTTTCCACCATACCTTCGCTTGCATGACGGTCCCTAAAAATGCTCTTGGGATGGACGGTAAAGCCTTCTATATCATGTACTGAAGATGCTCTCCGTATACTACAAATGCTTTCCTTCGATCTGGAATGGGTTAGTGGATTGCTTGTCTGTATCCTGTCGGGATAGAGTCTGTCCCATTGCTGTTTAGGTGATGAGTGGTCAAGAGGTCCTGATATATTAACCAAAGGAGAACATTTGCTGGGTTGAATCAGTGCTTTTGTGTCATCCGCTTCTGAAGGGCTAACACTCTCTTTTGTAGGTGATTTAAAGTGCTTCATAGCCACTGAGTCATCGCTGTGCTTAGATGAATCTACTATCACTGCATCAGGATCTTCCTGTGGTAAGGACTGCTTTCTGTATGTTAAAAGCCTCAATCCAGGCAACCTAAACCCAAAAAGTTTGCCTGAAAGAGAAAAAAAATAGTTGATACAGAGCAATTTACGGTACAGCTTAGGATTTTATTTTTAAAACATGTGCTTAATCATCAGTATTATATCAGTATTATATTTATTTTGCATTATAAATACATTAAAGTGAGAATGCCCTCCTCTTCCTAAAGGAAAACCTATCTGAGAAGTAAAGTTGCTATTCTAGATCACACCACAAATCCTACTTGCACCTTGTTTGACCTCTGGTATTTTCCAGTAGTGGATACGTGGAAAAGGAGCTGAAGAACCACTATAGAGTGATATTTCTCTTGAAATGACTTGTTCACTTTCTGGCAGTCTGCAGTGCAGAAGCATTTTGAACCAGAGAGTGCATTCACAGCATAAGTTTAATAATTTTTGTGGACCTTTCTTCTATTGATTTACTTCAGTGCTTTTGAAATGAAGTTGTACTTTGATCTGTAAAGCATCCTGTAGCTTATGTTAACCTTTGAAAAAGTACTTCTGTTTGCTATAAATGTGTTGCTTGATAATTTAATTGGGTGGATCTAATTCTTATGGTGTGATAAACAGTGAATAATTTGTCCCTTTTATTCTCAAAAGTAATTATGTTTTTCTATACTTCTGTAATATTCCTCTTTGATGATATCTTTTCCAAGCTGAATAAGGATCGCGTAATTGCATATCATATGAAAAGTATTGCATGTTTCTGATAATCCTTCTCACTCTGAATATTTTTGTTGTTAGCAGACTTTCTCATCTAAATATTTGCACCTTGTTTTTTAATATATTTTCATATATGAATATATTTGCAGAAAAAAAGAGAAAGATCCTATGAGACTCAACTACTCTCTCAGTATTTTGAAATTTGGCCCTACCCATTTCTTCTTTGCTTTAAAATTGAATCAATGTAACAATCTTCCTTCTTATTCCTTGGCAATTTCAGTGAGAGACCTTGCAAAAACTTTGTTAAATTTCAAATATATAGCACTGAATCTATTAGTATAATTCACATACACCATAACAGTACAGTAGACAGAGGTCTACTATACAAAATAGTAGCCACACTTGTTAAAGTAGATAGAGGTGCCAGTTTTTAATATACTCAGTGATATTCAATAGACAATACCTTGAGAGTACCAGTATTTCTTTTAACATCTTATGTATGTGTGCTTGGACAAATTGTTCATGGTTGAAATTAGTGAAATACATTAAAAAATCATTTTATTATTTTTAAATGTACACGAAATTGAGTTATAAAACAGTTTATAAATCAATTTTACAAGCTTATTGCATCAAAGGTCAAGCAATTACTATAACTCTTTTTTCATCAATTACATTGCCCTCCTTTAAAACACCATTCATAAGGTTGTCTGGCATTAGACACCGTTAAAGGCGTTTTGCTGGCACTCTATTTTAGTCATATTCATGCTAGTGCAGATGGTCTTTTCTGCTTCACTAAGTTAATATGACCACGTTACACTGCATTACTGATTTAGCTGTCTAACTGCAGTTCATCTGGAAACAACACACAGTGAGAATTTTGCTTCTTGCTAAGATCTTCAGGCATGAAATAGAAAACATAAAATTATCTTTTTGCTTTTGGAGAGAAATGCTGTCAAAGTTCAATTTCATATTTCCTGCTTTTTAGCATGAATATTCTTCAAATAGGGTGATTGTTATTCACTGTATTCACTGTGCTGGACTTTCGACACTCTTCCTCAGTACTGCAGCTAAAACTATCAGGAGCACCATTCAGAATTTGTCTAATTTACATCACACTTTCTTGTTTGGCTCAGTGATACAATTTGGTGTGAAGCAAAATTCATGTCCCCAGGCCAGATGTCCTAATATAGACTAGATGGGTCAGTGGAAACTTTCCTGGGGTAAAATTTGTTTGAAAGGGTACAGCCCCTGCTTTTTATAGGTATGATGTCAGAAAAGCTTTTTCTCAGCGTATAATACTAAATATGGTAATACTAATTTTTGGGGGGATGTAACTAGCTATGATTTAATTTTATATGAATGTACATATAATATTACATTTAAATCCTTATGTTTTATTGACCTTAGAGAAGAGATTCTAGATTCTTCTTAATTCTGAGTCACAATTGTGTATAATTGTGGCATGTGAAGAGCAAGTGAGGAAAGCAGTTGAATTTCTGAGTCACAAGTGCAGGCTTGCCTTCCACCTTCTCCTTTCAAACCTTGCTTCACTGAATAACTAATTTGCAAATGTTTTAATCTGCTGGTTGTGGTATTTATTTTCTATGCTATCTCCACTAACTTTTAAGCCTTCTAAACTGTAGAGTTCAGCTCCAAAATACTTGCACCCCAGATAACAAAGGACCCATCTAAAGGTGGCAGATGTAGTTCCCACGCCTAAGTTCCAAATTCGAATAAACTTCTGCTTTCTGAAAGCCTTTTTGTTTTTATTCCTGTCTCATATTTTGGAAGATCTTATCCTAAGATGTTCAGAATTCATTAGGATCATCAGAATCATTAAGGTTGGAAAGGACCTTTGGAAATCATCTAGCCCAACCCCACTGCACATGCAGGGTCACCTATAGCATGTTACATGTAGAATCATTAAATTTAAAGAAGCTAAAATATTTAAGTTCCTTTGATGTTTTCAAAATAGTTTTTTATAGTCATAGGCTATCATGAATTGATTTTTAAATTTAATTTTTTTTTTGATTGGAAGATAAAGTACTTACTTAGAGAGGCAGAGATCTCCATGCCCCTAGATAGAAAATGTGGAATATCTATAATCCTAAGAATAACACAGAAATGTGCAAAAAAAAACCTGCTTTCATGTCGCGAAAGAGATGAGCTTGATATATTCAAATATTTTTGTTCTTTTATGTCTAGGGATAGCTAAAATATCATCTTTATGACCACAGATTGAGTTATTTAATTAAATTGTTCTTAGGATTAGGTCCAAAGCAACTGTTCAAATTTGTTTTATTTATAAAATTTTCAGTATTTTACATTAAAGAATTAGAAATGAAATATAGGGTTTACATTTATTTATTTATATGTATATATTATTCACATAAGTATCTGAAAAGTAAATAGCCTTGCTTTTTCATAAAAGTGCCAAATGGGAAACGTTAACAGTAATAGAAAAGTTTAATTTTTAAAGGCTAAGTACCATCATATAGAATTTTGTCAAAAGCAAAAAAACAAAATTTGTTCCAAAAAGACTTCATTACCAGTTTAAAGTATGGTTGTAAATTCACTCCCCCATAAATACAAATTTCATTTTGAAAATGAGGTATGCCAGCAAAAACATATTTGAACAAGGACTTCCTTAATAACCCAAATTGCTTGAGAGGAAAGTAATTCATCAATCTGTTCCAAGGAAGCACTTGGTAACAATGAAGGGAAATGATATTTGGCCTCAATACTGCCTGCTCGCAGTGAAGTTATTTCTCAGACTTGTAGTGGTGATGGTGCTTGCTCACTTGTCAAACACTGCAGTACAGTCAGGGAGATACCTAGCACTGATAGATCTTTACTTTTATTTCAGTGTCTGATTGCACTAGAGTGAATGCTGTGCATTATCCCACAAAACTGTGTAGTTCCTGTCCATACACATGGGAGATGCAATTTGAGTCCCCAGATTTTCCTGAGCACTATAGAAGAGCAGCCCTAAGATTTCATCTGAGAGGTTGGGATGGCTCCTGAAAGAGATGTTCAGCCAGTTTTCACACTACCTTTAGTAGCCCTTTTACTTTCATGACTTTGCAGACATAGAAAAGCTGGTTTCAAATAAGTCAAAGGGAAAAGAAGCAGTAGCTAGTGTCAGACTCCCTACCTGGATTTATTAGAGCAAGTCTATTTTCTCTAGCTTTAGACAGCAAATCAAAGGGATTCAAAAACAAGAAATGTTTGTGCCAGATCAGTTAAGGAAGATGTGGGAACTGACAGAACTTGTTCCTGGTTTTCTTTATTTGTTAATCCAGATGTTATAATATATTTTGTGATATCAAAATTATAGGTATTTTTTCTGCAGTAAAATTATTCTAAAAGTATATTGCCTTCTTATTTCAAAAATTTAACTATTCCATTAAGAACATATGGAAAAGAAGCATTTTTAGTCCTCTTTGAGATAGATTTTGCTCCTTACATTTGTATTCTTTTGACATAATCGAAAGTAAAGAAAAAGGGAGTATCTGCAATGAAACAAAATAACAAGCATCACAATACATATTATATTCAGAGAATTATTCAGATGACACAATTTTTGCTGTCTTGCTGAAAATATGGTGTCTGTCCAGTAGCTGTAGGAAAAAAAAAGCAGTCTATCTATTAAGTTCTCAGGAAATGCTCATCTCTTACCAGCTTGGTTGCCAAATTTAATAGATTAGATAATATTGTTTTTGTCTGAGATATAAAATGTGAACAAGTTCTTTATTTTTCAACAGCTAATTTATATATCAATAGCAAATTTCACAATGTGTTTTGTCTCATATATTGATAAAGGTTTTTTATGCTCTGCATACAAAAACTTTTAGCAATAATAAGCTGAAAAGTATCACTACGTTTGGATTTTATATCCTGTATAATTATATTAAATTTAATAGTTTAGCTGTTATATCTGTAGCTTTGTAGAAATGAGTGTTCAGAGAATGTGAAAAAGCCATATTTTGATATTCATTCTTCTAGAATTATATAAAATGCAATGAGATCTTGAAATAATAGAAGCAAGTAAAGCAATAGAAGGACTTTAGTAGATAGAATTTTAGAAGATAGATTTACCTGAAGAGGAGCCACTTGAAAGGTTGTTACCATCTGAAATACAATTAAACTAGATTTACAAAAAGCTTTAGCTTAAAAAGAAACAGATTCAGAAAATAAAAAGAAACTGTTAAGAAAAGAAAAAAGAATATCAAATTGCAACGCATTTTAAAAGCAAATTCAAGTAGTTTTAATTCACATTCAATTTGTGATTTGCATTATTATCCTAAAAAAGTACATTGCCACCTTCTTTGGAAAATTTAACTATTCCATTAAGAAGTACTTTGATAAATACTCATTTACTGCATAGATCAAGTATAGATTTCCAATTACCAAGTTTTCAGGTTGACTAATATTTCAGACAGAAAACTGAAAAAAAAAAAAACCACTGAAGTAGCTGTAATCAGAGTAAAGCATTGTTTCTCACGAAATTTCTTAGCAAGCATTCCTATGCTGGCAAATATAAATTTGGTTTGGAAGAAAGTTTTGTTATTGAAATCCTGCATAATCCATAATCTCCACAGGGAGATTAGGCTTTGTCCACTAACATTCGTGTTCAGTGTGTCCTCAGAGAAGTAACACACCTCTATTATGGCTAATTTATTTCATCTGCTCCAGGGAAGAACTTCTTTGACTGCATGTCTGTGCTAAATGCTTTCAAGTCTGTGAAGTGCTTTGCTTGTCTGCTTACTACACTCCTTAACATAGGTAATAATCACAGGAGTTCACACCTGAGAAATAATACGCAGTGGTGATAACACCATTTATCTTATCAATAGATTTCTTTTTATCTGCAACAAAGTAATGTCTCTTCTACCTTGAACTGCATAAACAATAAAGCCTATTCCTTGACCGGTGTCCATTCAAAAGCTTCCAGAACACATCTGATAAGACAGGGAAACTTCTTTCTCTGTTATCTACTAGAGTCCTCTTCGTATAAACTTGAGATACCCTGATAGTTTTAAGTTGATGTATTGATTAAAATCTCTAATTCAACATAACAGATGTTTTAAGTTCTCTGCATGATTCTTATTTGAATAATAGAGACATATATGAGCTATTCTTTAGATATAGAGACATATAATACTAAACTATTTCAACAGTGTATGCTGCAAAATTGACTGCCTTTATGCTTTCCTGGGGGTGTGTGTAAAAATTTGGAATGACTTCACAAAAATGACTATCCTGGCCTTCAAATTGCCTCACAGTACCTACCACTTTTAAAGTAATAAATAAATAGGAGATGTGTTAAAAATGAATTAAAAAAAAAAAAAAGATAGGACTAGAAGAGAACTCCTGTAGTTCAGTCCAAGAATTTTTTTTTCATGCTCACTTGCTATTTATTTAAATAACGAAAGGAAACTTTGCAGGGTCTCTGCATAGCCAGTGTACTGTCAAATTGTATTCCTTTTCCTGTCATCAAGTCTGCGGGCGTCACTCCACTGACAGCTACATCTACCTGGGTCATTGTCTCTGCTTGGCTTGTAATTTCTTTAAACAGAGATTGCTTTTTTCTTTTTTTTTTTTTCTTTTTTTTTTTTATTGGATGCTTGTGTAAGTTACAGCACAACAGGGCTCTGATCCTAGCTGGGGAGACACTACAGCTAGGATCATAAGCAGAAAGCTTTTTTTTTTTTTTTTGTTAAGAAAAAAGTAAATTACCCGCCCTGCTTGTATTTCTCCATCTATAAAAGCAAAGTGGAAGGATTTATTTGTTTTAGTGAATGCCCTGTTAATGAGGCAGTTAAGTATTTGTGGAGCACGCTGAAGGTGAAAGCAGGAAAGATCATTTCCTCCTTTAGTTGCTGATTGCTGTTTGGCTGTGCTGCTTTGCTAAGAGCTCAGCACTGTCTCACTGCTCGCCTAATGTTCACTCTAATTTACTTTGGAGACAAATACACATATTGACACTGGGGTTGTCGTGACTGTACTGCTGGTTGGCTAGATAGAAACCTGTGTCCTCCTGGCCACATTTTTTCTTGACTAACCCTCACTTATGATGAATTTGCTCCCAGTGGTGAAGCTAAAAATAAGACCCCGGACAAATTTCTCATTACATTTTGGGCCAAGTCAGAGAGTTACTATGGGTTATATGTGCCATGTTCTATGTAGTAAACTTATACACTGCATACTGCATGGCAGCTTTGCTGTCTGGCTACTCTTGGAAAAAATGCAAGTAGTTAATGCTTACCTATCACCAAAATGTTATAAAGTGATCTTCACAGAGGAAAACAAATATGGTTATTGCATTAGTTGTTTAATCTGAATAAAAGGCTTGATTTGAACTTTATTATAATCTGTAACACCACTGATACAGTGAGTTCTGCTCCTGAGATGCAGCTCCATTGCAAATCAAGAATGAAGAAAACCTTTGTGAAGTGTTGGCTGCTTTAAGGATCTCCCTTACAGAAAGCTATAACTGAGTATGGTTGTAGCTCTTTTTAGAATATTATAAGCCCTTTCATTTTGCTTGAACATCAGCACTTAGATTCTCTATAAAATATCCTCTCATTTTTAGTTGAAATGATATTTTAAATCATAAAATTCCACATAGGAGAATGGAGAGAAATATCTTGACAATCATGAATTAAAGAAAACCTTCCAGTTTAAAAAATATCTGTGAAATGATACCACCTGCAAGCAAATAATTTTACATTAACATCTGAAAAAATCATGTATTTATTTTAGAGGAGGAAAAAAAATACAGCATATTTTTAATATGTTCATAGATTTAAAGTGATAAAATGATAAAGCAATTCCCAAATATCGCTCCTTGGCAAAACCCTTCTAGGGTTTTTCCCATGAGGAATGAACACTGTGTTTGGGAAATAGTGTCAGCTTGCAGGCTAGTATTTGTAGCTGGTCAAATTGTTTTGAAGTTACATGAGTAAAACGTGTGACCCCATCTGACTTCAGCCATTGTAGCCTACATGTTAATAGGAATTTTGGTTTAGATGGGTCTGGATTGTGTCAGAAAAAAAAGCAATTATAGGTCACTATAGTTCCTTCCTTTGTCTTTAAACTATGATTTGATAGCTTTAAAAAAGAAACATGCTATAAGGGGCAGGAAATGAAGACAACTCAGAATTAAAGTTCTGAGAGGTTTTGATCATCTTGTGCATGTATGTATATTACAATCCGACAACTGCTCCATTTCCAGTAGAAGAATTATAGCTCTGTTTTTCATATTGTAGTATCCTCAGATCTATGATCTTTTGTCAGTATAGAATCACTGCAGATTTTCTCTATGTCCATTGTGTGTCATGATTGATTTTGATATTTTGCAATTGCTAGACTGACTTTAAGGACACAAAATATTCCATAGCTGTGAAGAACAGAATTGGACACCAGGAACAGATTTTAGTTCATCTGGCTGCTTCTTTGATTTCTGCAAAAAAATCCACTTGGTGGAGTGGATCAATATGTTGGATTGGAATGTTTGGCAGTTTGGGGTGTGCAGTCGGATACCTACAGTTGCTTTCCTCAATGGCTGATTTAAAAGCCATATTAATATACAGAAGTTATACTAGCATAAGAATTTATTATAAAACAATTTAATGAAGTTTGTACAGCACACTCTACAGGCACTCTGGCTTTTTTTTGGTTAACAACTGTCACTAGTAGGTGAAGTGTTAAGATAAAAACCTTCAAACAGTCTTTTTGCTAAGCATTCGGGTGGGTATTCTAGAGAAACCTTTTTTTTCCTTTTATATAATGAATTTAAGAGGAGTGAGTTCTCTTTCTCTATAAGCAAGTACAAATATCCTCCTGCATTATTTCAATTAGAGCTGAAAAGTTTACATAACTTTGCCAAATGGTTAGATTCATGGAAATTTATGAATGCTTCTGGGAATCATTTTCATCATCCTACTGACAGTCAAGGAAATCTTGTTAACTTCTTTAGAGATGTGCTAGGAATAGCCCTTGAGAACTAACTGTTATAGCGCAAATAATAACAATTCTTAGGGCTCGGGTAGATCAAAACTTTTAATCTTAACACTAACATGCTAAACAAATATCCCAGGACTCAATAAGGATATATTTATATCATCAATCATTTCACAGACAGAGGAAGTGAAGCAGAGTAGGGTTATTAAGTGTTTTCCTCTTTGGATACAGAAGTTATTTTCTGGAATTATATAATTTCTGCAATTATATAATTTAACTGATCTAATGGAAAAGAATACAAAGAGCAAATGGGCTTCTTAAAAGCAGACTTGAAAGAATATGCTTATATATGGAAATGAGGCAAAAAAATTAAAAAGAATGATTGAATAATAAATTGAAAAAAATGGAACTGTGGCAAAATACCAAACCAACGAAATACGAAAGATTGAAAATCAGTTGGCTGTGATTTAGTAGTTCTTTACTGATTGGGTGCATGCTAAACTTTTCCCAACTTTAGCTATTCCATTATACAAACACCGGTCAGACTACCATAGAGAACTGATGATAAATTCTTGCAAGGAAGAATAAGAAGAACAAAAGGATCATCTGAAAGGCTTTTTTTTTCCTTCTTTTTTTTAAACTGCTGTTGTACAGCCAGTATCTTCACTTTTCACATTACTGCCTATTCAACTTTTTGCTGCATATAAGATAGGAGCTTGCGAACACCAGGCTGGTGTTCTATTTCTACCTAGATGTGATCATTAAACTCCTGGAAAGATATCATATTTTTTCCTATAATGTATTATTGCTGTAATATTCCAGGTCCAGTGGTGAATCAGAACCTAGCTGTGTTAGGCACCATAATGACATTTAACAAAATACAGGATCGCTGTCCCAAAGAGTTCGCAAATGCTGTTTAAAGTATCTGCCAATATTCATTTAGTAAATTTTTAATTTTGTGTCTATTTGGGACGAAATGCAGTCTCTGAGGTCAGTCTAGCTAATGTTACTTGCCTTCTACAGGTGTTAAATTTGTCAAAAAGGATCTGCAGCCCCTTAAATTTGGAATAAAATTTGGAATTACTTTTCTGCATGTTAGAGCCTTTGAAAAGAGAATGCACTGTGTGTGAAGTAAGAAACATGCATTTTTTCTTGCAGCATTGGATTTGAGCAGCATGGTAAGCTGTTTAAAACTGTTGACTGTAGCTGGCAAGATAGATGCTTTCACGGAAGGAAAGGTTTCTCAAAATCACACTTGATAAATTTCATGCCAAGTCTTAATAACTCAATCAGAGGCAGAATGATAGTATGGGAGAGTTCTTATCTTATTTTCTGGGATCAGGAAAATAACTGTGATCCTTTTGTTTCCCATTCACTTCTTAGCTCATTTCTCCTATGACCTTACTCAGTCATTTTTATTTGCTTTCATGTTGAAAAGACATTCTAACATGAGAAAACTCAATCTAAGGAACTCTGGAAAAAAGCTCTCATGATCTGTGTACTTCTGGGTAGTAGATGTTAATGCAATCTGAAATCTTCTGTCTTTTTTCATTAGCTGGTCCTTGTCTTGTTTGCTTGTCAGAGATGTATTGCACTTGTTATAGGCCTGGTTCCCTCTCTATTTTTATTCTCCAAATTGGTTGCTGCATTTGAAGGGATAGTGTTTTGTTGCCCTTTTTTTTTTTTTTTTCCCTGAAGCACTAGCCATTTTTGTCCATTTCTTGTGCAAACCATTGAAAATCGATCACCTGTTTTACTGGATGCTGTATGTTCCAAACAGAGATAGATGGTGAAAAATCAACCTTTTCCCAGGCAATCTGCAGTTTGCCCTTCTTATGGTAGAAACATGGCTAATTTTTAAAACAGATATTTTTGCTGGGAAATGATCCATCACTTTTTTGTGACTTCTTTGGTTGTCTTACTGGTCTCTGCCTTTTCTAAACATCAGCCTGTTTGTTTCTTTTGATTCAGATCCACCTCTAGCTTGCACACAACATCTTGAAGTTATTTCTGTTTCTTTTGCACCCGCTGGCCTCTCTGCCAAGAAGACTTTTTAACTGCACAACATATTTTATATCACCATCCTGCCACTTAATCCTGCCCATGTAACACTCTGCTCGGAGACCACAATCATCTGGGTAGAAGTAAGAGCAGCCGTATGTCTGCTCCAGTTTATGACACTTTCTGGTACCTGGCTGAGTCCTCTATTGGGAAAATGGTTTGTCATCTTTCTTGCCTTCCTTTTGCTCTTTCATCTTTCTCAATTATGTGATGAGATTAGAGCCAAATCTATGAGATTATCTATTCAAGGCCTTTTAATAGATTCCGCTTAATTCCTTGTGCATGATAAGCGTAACTACTGTAAAAAAAAAAAAAAAGAGAGAAGACTATTTTGACTGAGTTCTTTTTTTGTGGATGTCCTGTTTAGCAGCTTTTCACTTCAAAATATGGCAAGTGACAATATTTGCAAGTGTATGCTGATGTAGCAGATAGCTCTCTTTAGGATATGCAGCTTTTTGGGAGAGGGAATTTGCTATCTATTTTGTCACTAGAATCGTATTAAGGATAGACCAACTGAGCAATTTTATTTATTTCCCAGATCTAAATGCAATTTTATAACATAAAGTATTCTTTAACCAGAGGAGCGTGGCAACACTGTTCTGCACAGCTGCAGGCTTCCTCCTTGCAAACTTTTCAACATATGCAGGAGAAAAACTAATACAGGATATTATCTCTTATGGTAGAATTCAGTGTTTACATTGGCAAAATTCTCCCCTGGGTTCTTGCAGTGACCATCTTTGTCTCCTCCCTAGAGAAAGTTGAGGTGATGATTTGACAATCAGAAAACTTAGGTTCCACGTCGCTTTATCATGCTACCAGGACAGATTATTACAGCGCTAAAAGGTATTTTCCAACTGTTGCTGAGCCAGGCAGGCCCTGGGGAGAGTGTTAGCATTCACAGCGAGAGCACACTGTGCTTGACTAAGAGTCTGTGCAAATGGGAAGTGTTCTGGGAAATCTTGAATTAAGAGCAGATAATGTGAGTGGAGATGCAAAGCAGAAGGATCATGTGCAGCGATGGCACAGAGTGAAGGTCAGCAAAGCAGCGTGTTTTCTGCAGACAGTGGGATGGAAAGCTACACAGCCAGCTATGGAAGAGAGGGATTTTTTGCTCGGTGGAGAGATAATTTTGACAATTGTCGTATTCAGAGTAGGATGAAAACAAAAGTATTTCTGCATAACACCCTCCCTGCCCTCTGCCCCCTGACAAAAATAAAATAAAATAAAATGAAATGAAATGAAATGAAATAAAATAAAATAAAATAAAATAAAATAAAATAAAATAAAATAAAATAAAATAAATCAAGCCAATCCAAATACTTTAGTTAGATTAAAATCAAGTCATTCAATTCTGAATTAATTCTTTTTTACTTTACCAAAGGCAAATAGAATTATTCCATTTTGAGTAGGTTAGGATGTAGTATTTTGGCTATACTAAAATGTTTTTTGCAGTTTTGTCAAGGGCAATGCACTTTTATGAAATGTTCTCCATTCACTGCATTTGTATTCTGTACTTTCTTGTAGGAAATCTGTACTCACAAAACTCCTGGTTTTAGTGCTGCCAAAGACCTGACAGATTATCCTGCCTGCCTTTATAGCAGGTTTGCTACATTTCACTTCCTATTGTTTTGAATTCAACCTTAAACAAGGCAGGCAATGTGAAATCTGTCATTACTTTTGTATTGCTGTTGCATAGGTTAATTGTGCTCTCAGCTAGGAGTAAACACTGAATTTTCAATGAGTAACTTACGATTTACAAGTTTGGATGGCAGCATCGGGTTGCACTTCTCTGGAGATGCAGTGTTCTCTTCATCTGTTACATACTCAAAGTTAATAATAAACATCATCGCTACTCCCTCTTGATTTTTTACCGGGATTATGTGGGTGTTGCAAATGAAGGTAGATCCTGCAGAAGGTGGAAGAAAAGAAAGAAAAATACATAAGTGAAAGGAAACCTCACTCTTTTTTCACTCTAGTAGTTTTAGTTATACCAGTTGATACTGCAGAGTATTGCTTTTAATTTAATTATTGACTATCCGTCACACAATATTCTTTCATTTGAACAGGAACATTTTCATAGAGAGAAATTCATCTTTCAGTTTGTTTTGTTTTGTTTTCTTTTAAGATTGTTACATCTTCCAAAGGATCTCTCCTTTAAAATGCCAGTTTTGCTCTTTGGTTTTCATTTACTGGAAGTAGCTGTATAGACAGACTCACAGTACGGCGGCATTTAGCACCAAAAGCAGTGATGCAAAAAACTGTTCCAACTTCAATGCTAGTGAAGACAACAGAAGACCATTCTTCTAAATGTCAAACATTATTCAGGGTTTTGGTGCTATTACAACAGGATGAATCATTCATTAAATATTTATGGATAAGTATATCAATAGTCTTTTTTAGCTCTCATTCCTTTGGGGGAGGTAAAATGTTTTGGTTTGCGTTAAAAATTGTATTTGTTACTTATCAGATCATACAGAGCTTTATTTTCTACCCCAAAATCTCTATATTGATGTGGCAATAATTCTGAATAACTTTCAAGAGTATTTGACCTGTGTTATACACAAGTTGAAGCAAGAAGTTAGAAGCAGCCTGTTTTCAGAGAAGTGGAGCAAACCCAGCTTAGACTGAAGTGAACAGAAGGTGTAATTTTTTAACACCTCTGATACTCAGGGAACTCTTCTTCAAATGCCTAATTAGACATCTAAAGAATGTGTTTTGTGTTAGTTCTTCCAGAGTAGCTCTCTTTTAAAGAAGATTCATTTGACAAGGTCATTAGTTTTGATCTAAATCCCTCTTCTAAGCTGGTAAAATATAGTGATTCCAAAAATAATGTGATTGCTGTAAGCGATAAGATAATAATGTGCTAAAAGCTTCATGCAAACACAACTGCGAGAGGGTGTCTTTTCGTGATCGCTGGGGACTGCTTTAGTGTACATCATCTGCAATTTATTCATTCAGATGCAGTAATCACTGAAACCTGACAGGCAGCGCAATTTGACAAAAACAGATCCTGATTTGGGTTACATGAGAATAAATTGTTACTTGCCATAGAGGAGAGAGCTGGTAAAATTTACCTCATTATAACCAAGATCAGATTCTGGCTCCTGATATTTAATGTAGGACTTGCTATAATGTGATATATATGGCACTCTGAGCTATGTATAAAATTGACATGCTGGCCTTTCAAGTTTTGCAGCTGTACCTTCAATCCATTTAATAAAACAGTTAAGCTGTGGCACTTGCCACAGTTTCCATGGTAACTAGCTCAATGACTTTAGTAAACAGAAAATAAGCAATTTAAGACTGTTCCATTAGAGCTAAAAATAGAAGTGCTGCAGGCCAAGCATTGCGACATAGACTGGTTAAACAGAGGGTCTGAAGAGAATCTAGAAATAGTCTTTATGTTTTCATCTAACTAATCAAAATACCCTCTGACTTTAAACACATAAAATTATATTTATTGATTTGCTTGGAAAGAAAAATTGTGTTCCTTTCCATCTGTTGAAGTTTTTTTTTTTTTAAATTGGTATATACAGAATGTATGCAGATTTATAGGTTAAGTAGAAATCCCCCAACCTAACACCTCTAACAGAAGCAAGGGGCTGGAGATGGGCCTGATGCATGCATGCGTCTGAGGAGCTCTGAGCTCCAGTGAATTGAATATTAGTTTTCTGTCTGCAACCTGGATGCGAACAGGGAGCTGCAGATTTCTCTAGAGCTTGCCTAAATTTTGCGGGCAAGATTGTTTCAGCTTTTGATAGACTTTCCACAGTGCTAAGTAAGGACAATATCTCCCATTTATGTAGAACATGCCACCCTCAAGCATTTACAAACTTCATTTACACTAGAGCTAGGTATTCAGTCTCCAGAGAGATACAGAAGCTGTTTAATAGTCCATAGCTCAAGAATGTGGCAGAAAGTGCATAGAGTTCAAGCTCTGTGTAGAAACATTTCAGGGAATAAAGAATGAGAAAGATCTTTTCTTGTACGATTTAGCATATTTCCTTTGAAAAGCAGTTGCTTCAGTGGGATAATGAGTCTGGTGTAGTTTTTAGGCTGAAATTTGTCCAAGACATCTGAGCTTTTAAGTGTCATAGAATATTTACTTTATGCAGATGATAGGAATTGGAATGCTGCAAGTTATCCAAAATATAATGCTCATCATGGCATTCTACTGTTAGTTTTTTTCTTTAGTACATAAATTATCTAGTATACACTAAGCAAAACCTATCCCTATTGGAATGGTGGTAAGGTCAAAACAAGGAAAACCTTAGTATGAATGAAAAATAAGAGTAGTATATAAAGAAAGAAGACCAACAAAATCAAAAGCTAATCTCTGAGTAGTTAGGAGTTGACAGTAATGAAGAAAATATTAAGTAGCTTGTTTATAAACAATCTTATTCAGTATTTGCACTCTGTCATTCAATTACTCTTCATTGCGCTCAGCATGTTTTCCCTGTTTTGTCGCTATCTTCAAATGCTCCGAGTAAGAAATGCTACTGATGAGCAATAGAAATTTTAATGAAGTTTCTGAAATTTGCATTTCTCATTTAAAGGCACTGAGCAAGGAGATGATATAATCAGGATAATTATGAAAATTATACCTTTGTAATTAATAGATTCAATCTCCAGCATTATTTCTGGGTTTTCCGAAGACTGCTATTGATGAGTAATCATGAAGTATACCTGTTGCTCTCTCCGATTAGCATCACAATGAGGTGTGAGTGGAAAAGCTGGATATTTTCTTGTCAGCTGGAGTTCCACAGTTATAAGGGCTTGTTTTCTTTTTTTCTATGCCGTACTAAGGCCCACTCTTTCATCTACTTAAACAGTAGCAAATATGTAAAGAAAAGATTCTTCTCCTCTATGTGCTGTGCGGATGTGAGTCTGAAGTTACGGATTCAACAGTATGATTTCAAAAGAGCAGACAGGCTCGTGTGAAGCAAATAACTGCCAAAATGTGCACATCAGTGGCAATAAGCGTAATAAGGAAATAAGAAAGTTAATAAGGAAATTTAGTGATGGGTATAGTGTTACATTCTACTTGTGCTTGAGCAGCTGTGATGAAGCAAAGCCTAATAAAAAAAATCTCGCTGCATAGGATTTAAAGTTGACTTGCTTCACAGTAGCAGAGCAAAGCAGATACATCAAACCAATTAATTGGATTTGTAAACTCTATTTACTTTTCTAGTAACTTTCCATAAGAGATTTTTGGGACAGATTGCTAGCCATCTTCAGGCTACAACTGCAATCATTTATTGAGTTATAGTGGCACAATTTATGAGAAAGCAGGAAGGATCAATACAATAATACCACACTTCCAGATTACAAGGGGCTTTATTCTCGTGTGAAAAACTGTGACAAGCATGTACTGAAAAATGACACATCTCAAACAGCTATTTTGATTCAGCCTTCCCGGGAATAATGCTTTCACAGCCCACTGCATATGCCATGCTCATAGGATCTCCGAAAAATGAGACACTGTCACGTAGGTAATTTTCCTAATTCTGTAGAACCCCCCTCATTTCACCCAGCCAGCTCCCCTGAGAAACCCATCGTGGTTCTGCAGGCTGGCTGTGCATCCCTGCTAGCTGCTAGCTGCATTTCACTGTAGAAAAGTATGGACTCTCTCCTCCCAGCACATATGAATTTGAACACTGCCTTCGCTAGGGCCAACACTGGTTCCAACGTATTTTGGAACGGATCATGGCTTCCTGTGCCAAAAGCATTTATGACTTCTCCGATATATTTTTGTTATTAGAGCTGCTGTGGGCGACTCACTAAGGCTTTGAGAAAACAACCTCAGTATGTGCTCTATGTGTACACACACACACACACACACATATATATATTTATACACAGATTAACTTTATACCGAGGTTTGTGTTAGGATTCTGACACTCTTCTACTGCTGCAACCCACAAAAAGTCCAGTGGAGGTACTGGTACAATCTATAGCTCATTTAGAAGTGAAGATGAGAAGGAATAACACAAAACAAGACTAAAGGGATGGGAGAGGCCGTGACAGTTTGCCTGCTGGAGCAGGTCCAAAGACAGTGGAAAATTAGAGGCAGGAGTGATGCTGTACGTGAGTCTGGAGCTGGGCAGGCTTCTTCTCTGTAGGCAGATCTGAATGAAACACATGGGTGCATGCAGGGAAGTCTCATAAAAATTCTGTAATGTGACTATTTTATGCTAATTAGTGACTAGAGAAGGAAGCTGGGTGTTTTTAGCATTTTTATTAAATGATTAGCATATTTGTTTTGGAAATAAGTCTCCTCCTATTCCCCAGTATGATCTCATACTTTGTTGTCAAGAGAAATGCTCAGAATGCCTTCTTTCAAAGAGCCTGAAACTTAGAACGTATCAGTTAAAATAGAATTTACATTTTAGTTTAAGATCTTAAACTATCAATTATAGTAGGTATGCAACTGAACATATTTCAATAGTGTGCTAATTTTAGTTTTATCAACCTTTTACTGAAGAGATTCACAGGAAAGTTTGTTTAGTCCCCATTTAGCTTCTCGGTAATTAGATGTTCCTAGCAAGTGTGATTTATTGTTTTGATAGGTTTGATATGTTCATTTTTGACTAATCACTCTGAAATTATTATAGTATTATAACTCACATACTAAGTATAATCTCAAAATTCCTTTGATAATAAAGAATTGACTTCTGTAAAAGCAAAGAGCAGTATAATAAAACCACTGCCATTCTGTTTTCCTGTGTACCTATCTACAGAATTATGTGCGTATTTTACAGCTTTATTTATGCTTTTGTTGCTGTGTGACTGATGGGGGTTGCCGAAGGTTAATAAATACTTATTTCCAAACAGTACCCTTCTAACATATTTTTTGTAGTTTATTTTATATAGTTCGTGTCTTCATTTTTATGAGAATTTTTAAAACTTCTGTTGGTCTTAACAGATACCAATTCTTGTAGGTTAAACAGGTTATTTATACTCCTGCAAAACCTACTTCAGTACTTCTTATTTTTCACCATGTTTATATGTTACTGGATACTAATTACTTAACTAAAAAATTCTACTGGAGAGCCTGAATCAAAATTTAAACAGGTCATGAATCAAAAGCCAAGGAAAAAAAGTTTTGTTTTTCCTTAGCCATATTACTACAATTATTTCAGTAACGGGCTGAAAATGCTAGGAAAATAGGCAACATGTTAACAGTAATTTGTACATTTATGTATGTTTGAATTCTTCATAATCTGTGTCTGAACTGTATGTTACAAACAGCACCCAATGGTGCCTGAAGGTCAAATCCTTGAGTTTTTATGGCTGTGCTTCGCAGCGCTGCTTGGACAGAGGAAACCCCGCTGCGGCGCGCCGGGGAAGCCGCTGCCGCTCGAGCCCCTGCGTTTGCTCCAGCGCAGGCCCTGGCGCGCAGGCCCCGAGCGCAGGCCGGCGTGAGGCCGCCCCTCGCGAGGCAGCGCGGCGGGGCGGCAGGGCGGCCCTCCTGCGCACCGCGGTGCCGCTGCCCTCCCGTGCCAGGCATCGCCTCACCTGGGCATCCCCGGGAGCCCGCGGCTGCCGCGGTCTCTCCTGCTCTCCTAGCTCCTGTAAGCCCGGCCAGATCTTGGCTTACAGCTTTTAGGTGTAGCCGTCCCCCTCCATGGGTCCCCCCTCTGCCACTGCCAGCTGAGTGCCGAGCTAGGTGACGTGGTTATGGGGTCACCCAGCAGCACTAAGGCCCAGAGAGGTGCTGGCGTATCAGAGTCTACCATTTCAGCCAGTTTTCAGTCTGAATTGCTTGGAAGGCAGGTACTACAAAGTAGGAGGTGGGATACAAAATACTGTGAAATAAGACTTTTTCTTGCACACTACTGGTATGGCTTTCACAGTCTCGAAATGCTGTGAGTGCCAGCAGAGACTTGGGCCATCTTCTGGAGTTGTGACCTTATTCTCTAATGCTCTGTTTTTACTCTTCAAATGTTAAAAAATGAAAACAAGTGACAATCTATAGATGTGCATATTACCAAGATTCTGGTAAGAAACAGGTTAAAGCTTTGTTTTAACAGGCGGATGTTCTCAGTGAACTGCAAATGCTGCAGAAGAATCAGGCATCTGAAAATGAGTAGTTATAATTTTCTAATGAGACTAGTGAAGCAGAGAGCTTTGTACCCTTGAAGGGATATAAACAAAGACAAGGAGACTGAAAGAAATGCAGTATGCAGGGGAGGCTTGCCCTGGATTTTGTGATTTCTGCTACTTTAGAGGTGGAGAAAGTCCCTCTCTTTGTGCTACAAATTTAGAAACCTGGTAGAATCTTTCTGTATAGCCTAAGTTGGTCCAGGAGCATTTTGTAAATAAGTGGTACTTACCCTTGGGCTGGAGGTCTGCTCTAGGCAAAGAGGATACTTGCATGAGCATTTAAGGCCACATTGCATCAGGGATATGTCTTGAATATTTAAGCGAAATTCAATTTGTCAAATATTGAGGGATGATTTGTATTGTTATGTGTGGGCTCATCATGACCAGTCAAGGACTGAAAAAATATTCCCTTGTGTTTCTATTCAAATACAAGCCAGAAAAAAATACAACGTGTCACAAGAAATCTCATTTTCGATGGAACCGTTGGAAAGGTTTGCTTCCTTCCTCAAGTGATACTGAGTACACTATTCTTGCAACATTCTGTTAAATCCTTGACTTGCTGTTATTTTAAAGAGCTCCAAACATGTTTTCAAGACCATTTCTGTATCAATTATAATTAACTTGCTAAAAAATCTTCACAACTTAGACTGCCTGTTTATATATAAAAAAGAAATGGAATAATGACTGAATCATTGTGAGAAAATTGCCTGTCTCTCAATGAAACAGAATCAGATCACAGGAGATACCATATAGCTACCTGCTCAATTCACAAACAGCCCAATGAAAGAAATACCAAAAAAAATTTGTGTCAGTTTTCACATGCATCTCTTTCTACTTGATGATGTTTATTCAGATCTTCAGAGACATCCAAACTCAAAGGAGTCTATTTAAAATCTGACAAAACCTTGGCTCTCGAAGAAAGGATCACCACCTGGATGTTCCGCCACCCCCCATTCCTCTGCAGCTGCACACGCTCTGAACAGAAGGGATCTTGATGTTTAGACTGAAAAATAGAATATTTTGCACTCATATAAAGTAGCTCTTTTTGAAAACCCACACTATATTGCAAACAGTCCTTAAAGCCAGTTGCTGTCCTACCAAATATACAGGTATTAATTTCCCCTTTTTAAAGGTGATTGAGTTCAGACATTAATTAAAAAAAAAGTGTCTTATCCAAAGCTGCATCAGAAATTAATGAAAAAACTAAGCATAACATAAACAAACCTTTGATCCTGTTTCTGCAGCTGAATGAGTAGATAACCGCCCCATTTGTTAAACTCTGTCTAGCACCTTTCCACACAGAACTTTGGGCAATTCTCTTTATCTTTTGCCTACATCTTTTGAGCTGTGTTTTTATGTCATCATTTTCCAGTTCCAACTGACTGAAAATGAACTACCTTGTGTGGCAAGAACGGGGGTTTCATGAGCTTCCCATTAACCATACTGCAGATGTATCTATATGACTGTCTCTTTTAAAAGATTCATTGCAGAAGAACAACTAAAAATAGATGGCAGGTTGAAATGTATTATATCAATTTTCAGTGGAAGAGCTACTTTTAAAAGGGATTGGTAGAGACAAGAGGGATATATTTGACTGATATTTATTAGTGAGCTTGCGGTGATTAAATGGGACCTGTTCCCTCTGACATTTCTCTCCACTGCCCGTATCACATAGATATTCATTCTGTCACTGAAATGGCTGCTGATAGGAAGACGTGATTTACAGGGCTGCTGTAGATTTTGTAGGGTATTAAACTACAGTGTTCAGAGGAGAGGGAATAACTTTTGAACTAACAAACTAAGAAAAAAAAATACTGCCTGGAGACTGTGGTTGAGTTCATTATAGGAACCATAGGAATCATGTTGGTTTATAAGAGCTCCTCATTTTCTCTCCCTTTAATTCCATTTACAGTATAATTCAATTGCTAGTTAAATACTATTCAATTCCTTGCTCCAGCATTTGTTATAATACTGCACAGACACAACTATCGCTAACCTCATAATTATAATATCTACACCTACACCAGTAAAGCTATGGTGATAAATTGTAATGTTGAGCACATTTTATATGGAAGCACAGTTTCCCAATGCTTTGGTTTTTTAATCATATATGAACATGTAGAGAAGATATACAGTAATGAAATATTTGTCAAGGAAAGAAAAATCAAATGTAAAAGAATCAGAGATGGATGTGGATTTGCCTATAGACACCAAGAAAAGAGAACAGTATGAAAAGTGCTGGAAGTTTTTGTACAAGCAAGGATAAAATCTCATTTAGGTTGCAGCCTGCATGTACTGCTGTGTTTAGTAAGCCACAGCAGATGCAGATACTGCAAGGTAGGCTTTTTCTTTCTCTCTCAGTTAACCTCAGTACAGCATCTGAGTTCTGCCTTTCTTTTTCTTTTTTTTTTCTTTTTTTTTTTTTTTTAATAGAGGGCTGACTGACATGAGGAGGACCAGGTCCTATAGGCTGTCTTCAATGCTCTCTCAAACCCACCTTTCTTCAGAGATGTGCTTGGGCATGAACCCAGGTTTGAGGTTGTTTTCTGGACGAGTTCTCATTGACAGCAGTTTGTAATGCACTTGGAATTGTTTAAGCCATAACCTTAGCCTACAACCTGTATAAGCATTGCCTTTTTCTTCCAGAAAATTTGGCATTATGCCTTTTCCAAAAGCAGTGCCCCTGGCTCACTGATGAGACTGCTCCTGTCTCCGCATGGGCAGTTTGGAATTCTGTGTCTCATTGCTAGGGTACACGGAAAGCCTCTGAGTGCTCCATGCATGTTGTAGCAGCAGATACTGTCAGATTTGCAGGTTATGGGCAGATTGGGCAAAGGGCTGCATCTCTAGAAAACTTTAATAGCCAAGTCTGTTATCTTTTTGCACATTGAATAACTTTTTGACTAACTGGGCAGAAATTTTCACTCATTGCATGTATTATGGAGGTTGCAGATTGTGAATGAGGAAATCTCAGGGTTTTTTCATCTTGTTTTTTAAGTATGAATGCTTGATTTTTATGGTCTTTTGCAATTTATTCTTGGTGAGTACAAGATACATGACCCTCGATGAGTTTCACAAATGATTTTTCTAGAGGAAAAATGCAACTTAAGCAGCACTGCAGTATTTTGTAAAGCTTAAAAATTGTTTCATTTAGATATTTTAAAAATGAAATATCTCATGCTTTTAAAGGTCCATATTGAAAAGTGATATTTTATTTTAGATTGCACAAAATAATCCTTTGAGAAAGAATTAATTTTTGAATGTTCAATTCACTGAAAATATATAAAGCTTTAATTTTTAGAATTAACTGTGAATGGAAAGTCCATTGTTTGCTCAGCTGTATAATACACTGGAACTGAGGACATGTTAAAGTAAGAGCTCTCTAGTGAGTACCAAAAAATGGATACTATTGACAAGTGTTGAGTTTTATGGCTATTGCAAGAGAGAAGCCAGAATATAATACTATGAAACATGGAGCATCCTGGTACGTAGCAGAAAAGAATAAAAAATTAATGTAATTAGATCTAGATCATACTGCTCGTGAATGTCAGATTGTCTTCTGAAGTCAAAGCAATGAAAAAAAATCTGTGACTACAGCCTGGATAATGGAGCATAATTTATCTATAGCATGCAGATATTATCCTGTGTTCTGTCAAATGGCATTTACAAATCAGAGTTTAAAATAATCATTTTCATTCTTTTATCAGTCTCTGTCTGCAGAGAAAAATTTTAATGAGGAAAGGTCATAGTGATAGAAATTACATTATTTCATTGAAATTACAGGTAATTAAGATATTTTCAAAAAGGAGTAGATTTCATTGTGAAAAAAGGTTGTTTTAGGCTTTTTTCATTCACATTCATAAGCATAAAGTGTAGCACTGTAAACAAATCCCAGTTGTATAGCTCGAGATGAAAAACAATGGTAGGACACATCTTCTATCACAGTATTTTTATAACAGAAAAATAAAGCAATAAAGAAGTTTTAGGGTCTGTTTACAAATATCATCTGATGATTTTAAGGTTAAATATACTTTAAATATAAATTATATTTAAAAAAAGACTAGCTGACAAATAAGGGTGCCAGTTTCTTTTAGCTCACTTGCTCAGTTAGCATTTATGTAATTGTATTTGATAAAATTTAATATGCATGGCTTTTTATTTCTCTTTCTTTCTTTCTTTCTTTCTTTCTTGCTTGCTTGCTTGCTTGCTTTTCGCCTTTTCTTTCTCTTTCTTTCTCTCTCTGTCTTTCTTCTTCCCTAGCTATCCATTTCTAAACCCTCATTAGAAGCTATGCACCTCTGGGCGTTCAACTGAGAAATGTCTCATTATGTTCATGAGAAAAGGCAGCTTAGGATTGTTGAATATTGTCCATCTTGCAGAAAAACTGCAGATTAAGAGGTTTTTTGACAGTAACCTCATTTATTTCCCCAAATTAAGCCCTATAAACTATTTTAAGAACTAATTGAATAACCTCACAAAGCAGAATGTCAAAAAAAAAGAATTAAAGTATTGGGCCAGAATATACCATGAAGTAAAGGAATCATGCAGATGCTGTTCTCACTTCTTCTGTGAGATTCCTGGGAGATTAAAGCTTTTCGTAATACAGTTGTTAATATTTTAGATATTGAAAAAAGAAAGCATTAAATGATCATATAATATGAAGGGTTGTATGAAAAAATAGAATTGAGCAGCAGATCTCCTGAGAAATGCTCTTATTCCTGCAAACATTCCCAAATACAGTGTGTACCCAGCTCCATTGGCCAGGGGGAGAGAATAGCATTTCCTAAATAAAGATGCATTTGCATCCGAATTTGCAAGAAAAATGAATTAAGAGTCATAATATATGACTCAGATGTAAAGTATATGGATTATAGTGCCTAACTCTAATCCAGCAAATATGTTCTAAAGGGACAGAATAGTCAGTCAGGGAATGAGCCATTCCTGTTGTAGGACACAACAGTCATGGAGTCTTGTTAAAAGAGAAAATGAACTGGAAATTCCCATCACAGAGAAGTGACTGGCAATCCTGAAAGCTGATGGGAGTAGTCAAGCTAACAAGTGGGTGTAGTAGCCTGTGAAAGACAGAGTAGCTAAAAGAGACATGCACATTTGAAGGCATGATCTGCTATTCTGGAGTCTTTGATAACACAGATTAATTGAATTTTAAATGCATATTAGCAAATGTGGTGACTTTCTGTCTCAAGGAAATGTCTATGTGCTGGAAGTTTATCAAACATACAAATAAAATATATATGTAATATATATATAAAATACTAAAGTTATACAGAGAACCAGAGTACATAGCCTGAGACTACAAAATGGTAGCTCTATCCTGAAATTTACAGTTTCACAAAAGAAATCAGAGGCTAACTTATGAGATGGGCCAGTGCAGTCTTTAGCTATATAAACCTGTAGAATAAGGAATATTCTCTATGTATCCAACACTGAGGAGACTGAAACTGGATCATTGCACACATTTTCTGGTGTTCATATTCTTAAATGACACTGGAAATTTGTAGAGGGCATAAAGAAATGAGCAGAGGAATGTCATTCTTCAGAAAACTCCTTTGGTGTGAATCTTAAAGATCTCAATCTTTGTTGTTTAGTGAAAAGTAGTAAGAGAAGTGACTTGCATTGCAATCAGTAGCTTCATGGGAAGAGCACTGAATGCTAACAAGCTGCTGAATCTAACAGAGACTCAACAAAACTTATGCCCTATTTGTCCTCTACTTCAAGTAATGTTTCTCCTGACCATCTCATTTCAATGGAAAGTGAAATGCAGTGCTTCCCGGCCCAGCTTTGCTGTGGATACACATTGCTCCATAAACCAAGATGCTGCCTCTCCCCTCATGCTTGGGAGGAAAGTTTCATGAGCTCTGCCTAGATACCCAGTAAGGCTTTGAAAGCCCGCTAGAATCTGGTCAGGTTTACCCAGTCCGACCCTAGTAAGGGTTGGGGTTGCACTTCAGCAACAGGCTTTGGCACCCCTGGGGCGACAGCAGTGTAGCAGGTCGGTGGGAAGGCAGGGCTTCCCCTCCTGAGGGACACAGCAGCAGCAGCTGTAGGATGGGTACATGGACATCCCTCTTCTCTGACAAACATCTGCAGCCAAGGTGCTGTGCCGGGCAATGTGTGCTGAGGTACTGGGCCTCCCTTCTTCTCACTCCCTCCTCATGAGGATGAGGCAGCAGTTGCCACCCAGGACAGGATGCTGGAGGATGCCTTTGGCTATCGGGGCTGCACCCAGTGCTCTAAGGGCTGTTTCCTTCTCCTCTAGCGAAAAGCCAGGCCAGATGGCCATGCAGGGTCAAAGCCCTGCCACGGCAAAATCACTAGCACTAACAACATTCTCCCTCCCCCAGCGCAAACCCAAACCCCAACCCAGCCATGGTCACCGTTTGTCAGAATGAAATCTCCCTTGTGAAATATTTAAACTTTATAATCGTTATGCTAAAAAAAAATAAAATATATATATATAAATAAAAACCCTCACTCTTTAGCCAGCAACAACTCCATCTGATTAACTAAGAGCACAACTGTTACCGGACATGGCAGCAGAATCTATTCTTGATTTTTGAAAGCAAATCCAGCTTAACATCCCCCTAACCTTCACGGAAAGCTCATGTTCTTAGGTTGGAATCATGCCCTTAGTATCCATACTTGATGGCTTCACATGATGTCCTGACTACCCATATGTGTGCCCATCTGTCAGGCTGGCAGGGTGCCCTCCCACAAGTCATTGGACTCTTGCCCTTGGACATGGCTGAAGACTGAACAGTTACTTAATACTTCATGTGCCTTCCTGTCCGTGGGCCGTGTGCGTGCCGCAGCCCTCCTGTTTGGGATGGGCAGGAGGGAAGCTGCTTGTCCAGTTCACTTCAGGCAAACAGTCCAGGTGCAATTCAGAGCATCCTTACATAGGGGTTTAAAGTCTCTGCATATTTGCTATAAAATCACAAGCAATTCCGTGGTCAGACATCCAACGCTGGATATTTAGATTTGAACAGTTTAATAGTAAAGCATTACTTTTCGTAGGAAGGGGTGCAAATGCTACAAAACAGGTTGATAGGAGCGGTATTAATGGAACAAATGCTGGAACAAAGTTTGCATATGCTAACCACTAAGCAGGGAAAGACTTTTCAGGAAAAATGGAAAAGTATTACACTTACAGAGCTAGATTTTTGAAGATTTCCACTTAGTTTTGCAGCTTACTTGGCATCACTTTGTTTTGCCAGCTTTGTTTGTCAAATGAAGGCAACTGTTGACTAAATTACTAAATAAAATTGTGCCTTTTTTATTAACTGCTTCTGTGTGGCAGCGTGTCAAGGATCAATCTGCCCCATGGGAATGGACAACCCTAAAGTCCTGTCACTGCAGGCCCTAGAGCTAGTGGCTCAGGCTTTCCACCTGGAGATGCTCTGCCTTCTGCCTATTGCCTCACGCTTGTGCAGGCTTCCCTCAAGCTCCTATCAGGCTGTAGAGCCCTTCGCCTCTCTCGGCACACCTCGTTATGCAGAACAAGCTTGCACTCTTGGCTTCTGATCTGCCCCTCAGGACTGACATAAGGAAGTAAGAAATGTAGGCGTAGTAGAGAAATTGCCAAGGTAAAACCACTTACAAAACAATTAGAGACTTTTGGAAAGTGATAAAACCTTGTAACATCCTGACCCAATGTTTCCTGGAAGATGAACATTTGTTTTCTACTCAGTAAAAGACAATGCTCCATCTCACATGCTGTGCTGTGAAGCTCCAGAGCACTCACCCCACGCATGACCCTTGTGTAGGGAACCTAGTGCTTCAGTGAATGTGGCTCTGAGTTTAGGGCCTTATTTGCAATCTTGGTTTTTAATTTCCTGTAATAGCCCATCAGCCTTTCTTTGACATCAATAACCTTCTTGAGAGATGACCTCAGGCACAGTGCAAAATGGAATTCATAATAGAAGATGATGTGGTGTTCACGGCCACAGCTCACGCTCCCAAGCTCCTTCATCAGCGTGCTGGTCCTTATGAAAACTCTAATTATTTATTTAGATATTTGTATGGGAAATTACCTCTGCTTATAATCTTGCTCTGATTGTATGGGCTGAACTGCAGTGAAGTCCTGGTTAGTAATCAAGCATAAAAAAAGCTGATGCTAAGTCATCATGTTTCCAGTCCTGAAAATATCCTTTAGCAGAACCCTGTCAAGTATAAGTCAAAGTGTATTTGTCTCATAATAGTCTATTTGCTACAGTCAATCCTTGTTGATTTTGAAGCTTAATAACTCGAGGCATTGATTATCTTTCAGCTTGCAAAATTGATGGTCCTCCACAACTGAATAACATACATCTTATTAGCATTATCCAAGAATCTCATTTTAAATTTGTTGCTTCTATGGAACTTTGTAAAATGTATGCCTATGTGACAGTTATTAATGTAAATTGGTGCCTGGGTATTTTAAGTGACACAGTGGCTGGCTACAGTGTCTTAGCTGTATGGTCTCTTTGAACTTCCTTCCTTAGAAAACATATCTAACACACACGCACACACATAAAAGTGTATGTGTACTGTGTGTGTATATGTCACTAATGCTTTAGGTTGTTTGGCACCTTTTAGTATAAAACTATGTTTTGTTTATAATTTTATCAAGTTTAAATTATTCATCTTGAATTTTTTATGGGCTATTTCATTCCCATAGCTGGAAAAAGCTAAAATTTGGGGGGAGTTTTGGAAGGAACAGTTCAGCTGGGGAAAATAGGACAGGTGGGTATTTCTATCTGGAGATGGAAATTAACTTTATTTTTTTCTAAATAAATTATTTTCTCCATAGATTATGGAAAGATCCCAGGAAAATTGGCGTAAATTAGTCTATAGTTTTATATCCCACAAGGTTTCTAGAATAATTCATTAATGGAATGATTGAGATAGCATGTGAAAGAAAGAAAAATAGTAAAGTATAGTAAAGTAATAACAACACTGGTGCATAAAATAATGCTCAAAACTGCACAGTATAGCTCTATTACACAATAAAGTTTTGTAGGTGGAAAATGAATAATCATACCTAAAACTGCAGTTTTATCTTGCATGCCTGAGATATAATTACTTGTTTATAAAAGACTTAACAAGACTCACAATTTTTACATGCAGTTTTGGTCATCTTCACGTCAAGAAAATAAAATGTATAAATTGCATGCTATTCATATGATTTCTGTCATTAATATCGCACACTTAAAATAATTAATGATAATTTTAGTATATGCACTATGCATATTTCTATGTAGTACAACCCACTGTAAGCTCATCCTTTTCTAATTGCAGTAGTTAAATCTGTGATAATCTTCTTTGCAAGTATGGCATAGAACATGGTATAAATACCACAAGAAGGGCAAAATTTACTGTGTAGTAAAGGTCAAAATGATAAAGACCATAAAAAGTGTGAGGAAGCCCATTGGCTGAGATTCAGCTAGATACTTAAGCAGATGACAAATTTCTAGCTGGTGAGAAATCATACCGGTTTACACATGCAGCTTAGTATTGTTGATAATATTTACATTATATTGTAGTTTATTTATCTTTATGTTGTTTTAACACTAGAATTAATGTGTTTCGCATAGGTGCCTGACAGTGGAAGAACTGAAGTATTTACTGAGCCACTTGTATGTAACAGAAATTTAGCAAGGTGCCTGCAAGGTGCTCTCTGAGGCTACATTGGCTGTCATGGTGTTGTGTTGATCAATAGCGTACCTGAATTTTACCACACAGCTCTATATGCTTACTCTGATCATTTTGCTTATCTTTACAGGAGATATCATATATCCCTGTAAATCTGGGTGTAAGGAAATCGTGGTGCTCCCTTAACTCAGAATCAAATCAGACTTTGTGCCCCTGGGCAAAGAGATATCAAAACAAGTCTCAGAAAATTGAATTCAGTTCAAGGTCTTTTGAAATGGATGTCCAGAAGATGAGCCTGATTTTCTTTTCAGTGACATAAATCTTAAATGAGTTGCTTTTGATCTACACAAATGCGAGAGAGGATTTCAGACCCATGCTATGCAAAACTATCTCAGTTTTGAGAGTTTAAATTGAGATAAGGGGGCTTGAAAAATTGTTGCAGAAATTCTTTCTTGGGAGAGTTTTGATTAACGGAGAATTTTCATGAAAGTATCTGGGGAGAACTTTTGACTTTTTCCTGGAAAAAGAACCACGTGAAAGAAGCAAATAGGAATATTCTTAGTGAAAACCTCGTCTTTGAAATGGGAATTCTAAAACTGCTACAGTGCCAGTTGTGAGTTGTAGCTCATTTATTTTCTGGATTCTCTGGGCATTTTGAATTTCCCGTGATATCTTGCAATGCATAATTCTTAGAATAGTTGAAGTACAGTAGAAATGTTTCAAAACAAAGCTTCCAATAGTTGAGAAAATTAAAATAATTCCATCTAGATTTATTTGATATAGAACTAATGATTTGCTTTCATTTTTTTCTTAATGGATAAAAATCAGTTTGGATTTTCTTTATTAACAATCAAAATTTTCCATTAAATTTCCCCTCTCCAAACAGCTTTAAATTAGATTGTTTTGAATAGCCCTTATTTTCAGAGGATAGTTGCACTGTGCTTCTGGGCCTCCTCCAGATTTATTAAGTTTGCATAATTGAGAATAGCTCCAAAATATTGACTAAATAGATTGCACCAGTGCTGTGTGTTTGTAAGTAGTGTGTCCAAATTTGCATCCCTCAATTACAGGAGTAGTTTTGGTGGACAGACTGAACAGACTTTTTCTGCCATCAAAACTTTGTCTCAGACTTGTCCTTTTTCATGGGTAACCCTGAACTCAGAAAGCCCAAAGTCAGCTGCAGGATGACTCTAGAATGAGTACATACCCTGTGGAAGGAACTGATTGTTTATTTTCACTTCAGAGAACGTGCTTTGTCCACATACCTTTGAAGTGCATGATATGATTGTCCCTGTGGTCAGGTTTGCTGTGAGTTTTGGCTAATCTTGTGCTATTGCTACAGTGCGATTTGGAAATGCTCTCTCAGCCCTGTGTTGCTGTGCGACACGAAAGACAAGCGGGAAGGCTAACCTCACAAAACAGAACTGGCAAGGGCACTGAAGGAAAGGAAGGAAGCAGGAATTAAGCTGACATGAGAAAAATTGTAGGGACAGCAGATTTCAGGCTCAAAGCAAAGTAAAATCTAGCAATCATTCCAGACTGCAAGGCTTGTAAAAGTCAGAGGGAAAGCAAAGGAATTCCTCTGTCCCTGCCATTCCCTGCCAAAGCCTACTGCCTGAGACAACGTAAGTATTAACCAAGATTTAAGTCTACCTGGAACTCAGAAATAAAAGTCAGTCCATACCCAACTAGAAATGTATTCTTCTTATCCATCCAGGAGTCATGTTGGCACACCATCATGCCTGACTCAATTACTATGCTGTACTAGAATTCGCTGTGACAAGTTAATGAATTACTTTAATAAATAATTTTGTAGCTTATTTTTTCCTTGTTTAAAAAAACAAAAAAAAATAAAATCCCATTAGGGAAGTATTTCAGGAGTGATACAATAGATCATAGTCCATAGTCTGTAGACTAATGCCTCCACAGTTACCCTCCCTAAAGAATCTGAAAAGCATATTATTTGCCTTTGGGCCTTCTTAAATTGTTAGAAAGCACATGGAAAAATCCATAAATGGGCACTTTCTATAGTTCACTTAATGTTAAAATTATTTTAAAACAATCATATTTAATGGCAAGTTTTTAACCATTAGCACATTAGCAGCTGTCATATAGTTATTCTGGCAGTTTATTGTAGGGGCTTTTAATTGTATCTAGCCAGATTTTCCTTTCTTCTTTCAGAACCCAAACATGGCTGTTTGTTAGCTAGGGTCTTCTCTCAGGCATGGTAGTAGAAGTTGTAGGTGAAATTCACCTCCGTATAGATCTAGTGTGAGATCTCTGTGCAGTCTAAACAGCTGGACAGGATGAGTTTGGTACCTGCAGATGAAGGCAAATCAAAGGCAAACGTAGAGATTTGAATCTGTAAGGACTATGGCCAACTGTAATAGCTTACATCCACTTACACAAGGCTAGCAAGTCATTTTCCCCAGCTGAATGGTTCCACTTTTACCACTGCGGAGTTGTCAGACCTGATAGTACACTTCAGAAGACTATGATGGTCATTTTAGCATTTTTTTTATAGCAATGGCCACGTTTCACTGGTATCCTATATAAGTTGCTTAGGTATTCAAGGTAGAATCTACGTCTTACTAAGTAATTGAAATCAAACTTTTTTCTCTTTTTTTCCCTTTTTCTCTTTCTCTTTCTCTTTCCCTTTTTTTCTTTTTAAATCTTTTATGAAGCATTTAAATGAATGTTGTAAAACTTAACAACAATTATATAAAAATATATATGTTTCTTTGGGTGAAAAATGTCTGTAATTAAACTGCATCCTAAGGATTAGGAAAGCATCCTGGGCAGCCCGCACATGGTGTTTCTGGAAGTGCAGTGCCATAGGTGTTCAGCAGTTAGCTCTTTACAAAGAAGCCAGTCAGCAAGAGCGATGAAAACAGCTGCTGAACCCCTGGCAGAGACAGGATGCTTTCCTTGTCCTTAATGCTAGCAATCTGGCTATTTTTACTCCTCCCGCTAAGCTTTGAGGTACTAGTCTGAAACATGATGGTTTAGCTTTGTTTAGAGGGATTTCAAACAGGGTTGGCAGGGTCTTTGGGGATTCCAGTCTTGCCTGATAAATTTCCATGTGTTGCCCTCAGAAGGCTAAGATTTTAGCTTTAACCACTTCTGTCATTTGGTGACTTTAATGATAAAGCTCAGTTCATGTTACAATTTAATAGCTTTTTTTTTTTTTTTTTTTTTTTTTGTAATATTGGCATCATTTAAAAGATGTATCTTCTAGTTTAAATTTGTTACTGCTAGAACCTGTCCCTGAAGAGCTATTCTTTGTGAAGCTTTGACAACGACTAAACTCCTGCTCATGTTGGTGATGTGGATGTGGAACTTAGGACTGCACTTAAATTCTGCCTTTAATGCCTTCCTAAAACAGGAGGCTTTGAGCAGCAGAACTATGCAAGCCTTTGGATATCACTGGCGCACAAACAGATACTGGCATGCAAGAAAGCTTTTCATTCTGTTCCCCTGTCTGCCTGAGTTGATGAGAGTGTGTATTTGTGTCTTGCAAAGGCAGTGATGTATAACAGTTGAAGAATCACAGTTTGTCAGAAGACCAAGACCACTATAAGCTGCCTACAACACAGACCAAAGCTAAACTAATCTTGAAAAAAAAAATCCATTCTTCTCCTAACTGTACTGTTGGAGTACACTTTCAGTTTGAAAGGATGCCGTAAAATCCTGAAGTTGATAAAATCAGGGGACTTAGCAAATGATTAGTATTAGAAACACTTAAGTTTTAAAATCAGAAGACCTAAGTTAACATATTGACATGTGTTGTCAGTGCAAAGTTCGAAAAGCTAGTAACACTATAAATGGAATATTGGAAACGGAAGCACCAAAAGTTCCACAGGAACTTAAGGAAAAATTTCTTATCAGTGAGGGTGACAGGGTACTGGAACAGGCTGCCCAAAGAGGTTGTGGAGTCTCCTTCTCTGGAGATCTTCAAAACCCGCTTGGACGCAGTCCTGTGCCACGTGCTCTAGGTGACCCTGCGTGTGCGGGGGGTTGGACTAGATGATCTCTAGTGGTCCCTTCCAACCTTAAGCATTCTATGATTCTATAATAATATTTATATAAATAAATATTATATATAAAATATTTATAAATAATTTAATGATGTATTACAACAAAAAATACTTGTTATGGGTTTTTATATTTACCCACTCATATATGTAATTCAAAAATACATTGCATTTTATTTTATTGTTAAGTATTCATAAACTGATTTTTAATGGTATCATGTCTACAGCCATTCTGCAGCACTTTTGACAATTATTTGCTAGGGAAATTTGTAGGACAAAGCATTTATGTAGAGCCAGATCTCATCTTGCAGCCCTATAACTCTGATATAGCTCTGCTGTGATTGAAAACTGCTGAGGATAGTATCTAACATTTAGGACTAATTCTTTGCTAGACTGTGATCCTCCTGTGGAGGTATCACAGCATGGGTTATGTCTTGATTGGATACTCTAGGAGGTAGAGAAATGAAGGTAGAAATACTTTACTAAAGTGCTTTTGCACTGTATCCGACTAATCCCATCCTATTCCCTAGAGCAAAGTTCATAAGGTTTTTTTCTGTGTTGTTGTTACATGTATTTTCCACCCCCATGAAGAGTCAGCATCACTTTTTCTCAGTTATAAATAAAGTGTTAGTGTCAGAGCTCAAGTCCAGGGTATGGGCACTGTTCCAGTTTGCAGCTAGACAGCTTTGGACTTGTATCATCTGATGAATATTTGTTTTTACTTGGTTGAGGCAGAGCTCTTTCCAGTTTCTTAGAACTCTGTGGGTGTGAAAATAAAATGTACCCCAGAAGTGGCTTAGGCGCGTACCTAATTTTGTGAGAGCTGGCATGGTAGTTAATGCAGAGAAGGACAAATTTACATTTTTGTAGTAAACATTCATTTATATATAACTCCTTCTAGTCCTGAGCCACTCAGAGTTTTGTGCCTGCATTAGAGAAGAATGCTGCATGTCTATGACTGTCATGCAGAAAATGCAAAATAAGGAACAGTCTGTGCTCTTTCTGTGAGCAACAAAAGGCTGTTGTCCAGCACTATTTAATATATCATTATTTATTAGAGAATTCTTCCTTTGCAGCGCTCATCTGACAAAAATGCTTACCTTTATTCAATCTTTTTACACCCTAAGGACACAAAAGGAGACTTTTCTACACAGTCAAGATACACTGAAATTTTCCCTCTTAGATAGACAGGATATCTCCCAAGGGACAGCACTGCATCCGTGATTTCTGCCAATGTGAAAAAACTAGTCATGCTACTAAAAAGCAATAATGGTGGCACAGGCAGCCCACCTCATCCTCCAGCCTTTTCACCACTACCAAATAGCAAAATGGGGATTACTTTGAAAATCAGTTGGACTAAACACTTTCTATGTGTTACTGGGGTTAGAAAAAGTTTCCTTGAAAGTTCCCCAATTGTGAGAGTAAATCATAAACATTGACTGGAGAGGAGATTTTAGAATAAAGGTATAATATTGTTCCTTCTCTCAGAAAAGTTAGGGGTGTGTTAGGAAATAAAATATAAAACTAAAAACAGACCTTTCAAAGCTGATTCTTTGTAGAAGCTTTAAAATTGCATCTCTAATCTCAGGTAATTCTGAAAGTTAAAGTATATTGCATAAATGGAAAGTATGCATACTCACAGTATGATGTCTAAAAATGTGAAATTCATTACAAGCGGTATTTTCATGAATGTTGGGTGTAGGTGGCTAAGGAGCCTGAGCCTGAGCACATCATTACAATTGAGTAACGGTGGTTCGTTGGCTGGTAGTGAACTGGTAGAGTCAGCTGGCTCCTTTGGGATCTTCCTGTTGTTTTGAATTCTTAAATACACTGTGAATTATTTTTTTTCCCTTTACTTGTTATACAGCATGACCCTCTTGTAACGAGTTGGTCTTAGACAGTCGTTATCCTGCCCCCATGAATCTTTGATATGATGCAATATCATATTTAGCAGCTTCCACATATGAGCAGCAGATGGTTTGAGCTGAATATATATAAGCATATGTGACTATATTGCCATCCCTGAGTCCTGTTTAACTCTTCAGTAGCCCTTTGCCTTTGCCATTTAACAGTCTCCTCTGGAAAATGGGGAGGAATTAAATTTGTGAAAACACCGATATTTTTCCTGCTGACGCGAATGGCAGTTTGTTTATTTTATCACGATGGCTAAGAATAATCTGTTTGACTGGGCAGTGGCCACAGAATTCTCTGTTGTTTCCAGCTGATTAGAGCGCCTGTGTTTAAGAGCAGACAGACGCGGGAAGTGCGGTTTGGTGAAAGTCACAGCACATCATTTGTGAGACAGTGATTCCAGTCACTGCCACCACCCACAGTTTTATTTATTTTTAGGATTCTGACCCATGTTACTCTCTTCCCAGTTTCTATTTCATGCAATGCCAAGAAAGTCTACAGTTCTGGTTGTTGATAAACTAGTGATTTTTTTTGTGTGTGTGATAATTCATTCTACTGAGAAATATAAAAGCACTGTACATTCTTCCTCTGTAAATACTTGTGATGGATGGTTTTGATGTAGCCTCTTGTCTCAGGTAATGATTTAAACCGTCAGAAGCAAGTAGTCATGACCTATATGAGCTAAGCTGAGACCTCAGCAACAGAAATACAAATGTATGCAACTGCTCTATGCCCCTGCCCCGGGAGCTTGCAGCTCACCAGATTGCCTCCAGAAGGTAGTGGCTGCAGAAGAGGAGTTGCCCACTGGCACACTGTCCATTCAGTGGTTGGGATGCTCCACAGCAGCTCCTCTTACTCAATGTGAAATGTGGTGGGGGCCGAGAATACTTTAGGGCAGATCTCTGTACTACTAAGATCTCTCTCCGCAACTCCTAGGGACTAATTATGAACAAACTAAAACTAGAACATGTATTTCAGCTTCTGTCCTTCGATTTCAGGTATTTAAACTGTATCAAAAATCGGCTGAGAAATGCACCTAAAATGAACTTGGGATTGTGTAGTTGAACACTTATCTGTATTTCCTGTATTCCTATTCCTGTATTTTAGGATAGAATTGAAGCATGCAGTAGACTGTCCTACCTCCTTGCCAAAGCTCCTGCTTCCACAGACTAGAGAAGGAACTACATTGTTCTCTCTCTCTCTCTGAGTGACATTTTCTATCTACCTTCCCACTTACCCTGATATTCAAATGCTACCTCAAAGCTGTATTGGAGGAGGCTTTAAAAGTTCCAAATGGCAATTAGGTATTCGCTTCTCTTTGATTTTGCCACAGTAATTTAAGAAAATCAGACACCAAACTACTGCTTTGTAGCTGTCCTTGACTGTTAGTATCGTGTTTCAGTAACAATACATTATATTCTGTACTCAGAGATCAATCTAACAAATTAAATACAACATTGTCTCTAGGCTTCCTTTAGTGCATACTGCTGTTAGCGGTTATTGCAATAAGGTGGGTGCTATTAACTATAAGAAGATTACTTCATTCAATACATAGAATATATAGGTACGACATCTTAAAAATAATAAATAAATATAAAAATAGTAAAATAGAAATAAAAAATAGTTTGAAGAGCAAGCAGTTGCAGAGGTGCTTGGGGGAAGGAGGTTTAAGAAATGTGGCAGAAAGCAGAAGAAACTAACACAGTAGTTTGCCAAAAGAAAATTAATGTAAATGCACTTTGTTTAAGTGCATTTAAGTGCCCACCAAAAAAGGGCTTAGAGTATTTTTTTTATGTCAAATGAAAGATAATGAAAAATGACCACCCAATTAAAGATTATTAAATCTTATTCCACAATAAATACAATGGATTTTGTTTGAGTCTTGAAAGTCATTGAAGCCAAAAATATATTATTCTTTATATAAAATACAATAATTTCCTTTGGGGAACAGAAATGAATGAACTTTCTCTCTAAAACTCAACACCCGCCCCCAGGGAACATGGATGGGAGAAAGATGTTTCTCCAACTTTTTTCCAGCGGTTCCACTTTTGCTCTAATGTTGTATCATCAGTGAGAGGCTATTGAAGAGCATCAGTTTGCATCTGATCGCTGTGATTTATCTCAGTGTCTGTACAGGAAAATGAGAAACCCCAGGGCTACAATTGCTCCGCTAGCTAAAGCTGACTAGGTGCTAGGTTGGTGGGAAATTTTCACAGAAGAATCAATGATTGAGGAGGGCATTGTTGAAACTGAGGCTGCAAAACTGAGAGAGCAAGAGTTGTCAGTCTGAAAGACTGCATGCACTAAGACTGTAAAAATTTTATTTTTATCAAGACTTTTTATCCTATTATGTTCCTAGATTTTTTTTTAATCCAAAGTTGTTCTTTCATTCTTTAAAATATGTTTTGAGTTTTTTTTTTTTTTTCCTGCAAAACTCCAGTACCATACTTACCTATCTTTTTTGCCTCCTGTTAACAGTTTGAAGGGGAGGGAAGATTCTGGGTATGGACTAATAAAACCAAGAAAGAGAGTCCAGTGCCCAGGGTCTGCTAGTTTGCAGCTCTGCAAGAGTAGGTGGATTGGGAACAGGGGAAGGAGCCAGCAAACATCAGGTATCACATTGAAAGAAACATGCATTCACAGTTACTGCCAAGGCAGAGGGATACTGTTACCAAATTCACTCACAAATGAATTTGCCTGTATGTGAAATAGAGGTATCGTGGATCAAAGTGATTGATGACTTCATGTTAAAGCTGTACAGAAGTTTTCTTTTCTGTGCAAAATGAGGTGCTTTGCAGATTGCAGCAAATATGTGAAGGTTTACTCATTTTTTTCCTCTTTTTTTTCTTGAAAAGGTGCTAAAAATCTAAACTGGGTTGAATTATATTATGCAGGATAATGTCAGAAAAAGATTTCAGATGTACAAATCACAAGAGCTGGACCTCTTCTTTTCACTTAAAACTCAGATTCGCAGAGCTATTACTGAATTACACACCCAACAGTCACTGTAATTAATGAGAGTTATATATCTAGGACAAACTTCAGTGAGGGAAATTTCCCTTCTCCAGAAGGCTAGAAGGGCATCTCACAGATGAATGCTGTGAGTCCACAGTGAGAAAATTTCTACTCAGCAGAAAGAGGTACATATACAGAATATAATGAAATCCACCCTAAAAACATTGAAACAGGACAAAAAAGTTTTGAGTAGGCTGATAAAATGTTTAGGGGAGATTTTTATTGTCAGAAAGTATGTTTGCTGATTTCATTTTTATTCAAGCTACACTCCAAACTTCTGGAATCTTGACTGGGATGGAAATTCTGTCCAAGTAGTTTTCATAATGAGGAAAATGTTGCATATATTTTCCTGGGAGATGTAGCATGAAAGTGTTTGCCTGGCTGTGTTTCCTTTGGGTTAGAAAAGTATTTGCCAGGTTCTTTGGACTGTTGCATCTCAGAATGCAAATTATGCTGGGACTTAAGAAATAATGTATCATCTACTCTTTCTGGTGGTTGGTGTAAAATAATATTTTTTGCCACATTTATACAATGTTTAATCGGGAAGGAATTCTGTGTGGTGAAATGTGTAAGCTATGTAAAAAAAAATGCAATTAGTAGCATTGTATTGGCGCACTTGCTAAGAAATTGTTGGTGATTTGTACAATTTCTCCTCACCATAATTGTTTCCGTTACTAAGAAATTTTCAATAAATCATAGGTTTTTCGTTTAGTGTATGGCATTAAAAATTTTAAAGAGCAATCATTATTCATGCAAACAGCAGTTTGAGGCAGAGCAATTGAAGGCTAAAGTTTTGCAAAGGCTTTACATCAGTGTAAGCCAATATTCCTGCAAACAGAAGCAGTCTAACCCAGCTTTGGGCTGCTAATTTCCACTCTTCCCAACCCCTTCCTTCTTTCAGGTACAGACAATCATGTGGCCATGTGGCAAACCAGAATGGGCTAAAATTAAAACTTTTTTGGCTAACAATAACTCACATCATTTCCCCTTCCAAGACCACTGTGAAGACACGCGTCTCTGGGCAAAGGCATAACATGGTTTAAGGAATAAGCATTTGATGCAAACTGAAGAAAAGATCAGTGACGTGCTGTTTACGGACAAAGATTCGTTTTCTGACATAGACCTCATTCACATTAAAGAGATTATACAGGGTCAGTTCTTTAGCCAGTGTTGGAAATATCTTTCACAGTATGCAGCAACAGAAACCTCCCGCTCTAGTTTTGCCTCTGCTATATCAGTATGTGCCTAAAATATTATTGCCTTTGATTTGGCAGTTACAGAATTGATTATTCTTCTAAGGGTAATACTTGCTGATGTGAGAAGGTTTCACCCATAAAAATTTAATGTTTTCTGGGCAAGTAGAAAACTTTCATGGTATAACAAAGCCATTAACAAGAACGTTTCACTATCAGGGCAAGGTGTATGTTTTGAATCAGTCTTTGACTCCTTTCATTCATGCCTAGCATTTAAGGACTGAAAACCACCAGGGACAAATAAGTTATGCAGAGAAAACATGTAGGATTTATGCAGGTGTAGTTGTAAAACAGCACTACTTATTGTTGTACAAGAACTGTCTAAACAGAGCACTTACTGTAGACTTACAAGCAGCTCATGCTGAGACACTGTTCTGTGAATGATTGACTGTGATAGTTAGAGATTGGTTGAAATTCATCACTGGATATGCTTTTTATATCAAGACATTATAAATGATGAGAAACTGTGCTGTCAGGCAAGCAATTATGATAATACATCTTGCAATGCTAATTAAAAATGTCAGGAAAATAATGTATCTGCATTCATGAAGCTTATTGCATTGATCAACAAAGTAGATAAGTCAGTGTAAGAAGGAGTGTTGTGATTGCTAAAGGCTCAATTAAATGGGGATCTGAATGGGGCAAGAGAACTATTGTTCACAAATGTATACTGCCACACTCCGAAGCTCTGAAATGAGGGGTATTTGGAAGTGTATTTTGTGGCCTTGAAACATCTGTTAGACCCATAATGAAATTTTGTTAATATCCTCTGTCTGAAATGAATAATAGCGTAAATCATAAACTGGTAATGGCAATACTCAAACTGAGCAGCTAGCTTAAATTCTAGAAGACAAGCTGTATAAAAGACAAATGAGATCCTAAAATACATTTTGTAAGAAGTCACGTGTGAATGCCACTATACAAGACACTGTTGACACTTCACGTGGATCACTAAGTCCCATTCTTGACACCCATGTTCATGAACATTGAACTGAAATCAGCACAGGCATGGGTAAGGATAGCAAAGAGAAGATTTTCTTGCTGAGAAAAACTGATGTGTAGCTTTGCAAAGAGAAGGCTAAGGAGGAAGATGAATCCTGTCCAGAAACATACCAGGATGCAATAAGAAATACTCTAGTCAAAAGCAAAATCCACACAAGAAGAAATGGATATTAATTCCTTAGGTACATACTTAACCTTGAAATTAGATAAAGGTCATTAGAACAGATAATTAAAACAGCAAAGTTCCAAAATACCCTTTCAGTCATAACAGTTCAACCAAAAGCCCTAACTGTTTTTAAGTTGGGGCTTCAGACTTTACTTAGTAAACAGATTATTTCATGTCATTACCTGCAATAGAAACAGGAAAGATTTAGTAGTATAGAAAGTTCTTTCAACTTTCATGTTCCTCTTCAACTGATTTCCCTTCTAAAATCTGCTATTCCATCAGCTTTCCCATCTCTTCCAACACTTTTTATAAAGTCAAGGAATTATTTTTATCCTTCGCTGTGGTATTAATAGCAAGCCAATGGTTATTTCCATTCACCTCCTCATCAGTGTGTCAATGATGATTAAATGTACCTGCATTACATTAGACAATATCACTGCTGTTCAGGCCAGCATATTCTCTTGTGTTCCAACAGTGTAACTTTTTTTAAAAAAAAAAAAAAAAAGGAAGAGAAAAGAGAAAAATAAGTTATTTCAATCTCTACACTCTTTGGGCATGATGTGGAGATTTTCATGTTGTTTAGAAGATGCTGGCTATGTATGATTACAAGGGCAGCCTCTGTAGCACTGCAGCTTCCCTGCTTACAGATAGGAGCACAGCAGTAGCTAAAGGCATGGCACCCCTTAGAATTGACATAGAATCTATTCCATATCTATTCCTGATAAACTAGTTATAGATTAATTCCTCTGAATCACAGCAAGGGATGGTGCATTTCCTTCTTTCAGCTTTGAGTGAATTCTCAGTCTAAAGAACTGTAAGATGCCATGGCATGAAGTACCAAATTTGTGGCATCTCTAGAGTAGATATGTTAAAAATACAGAAAATTATAGTAGATGTGTTGGGTTTGTTTTCCTTCCAAATCATATATTTTAAATTACTAGTCACATCTCACAAATTTTTGAAATTTTTGAAATTTGAAAATTTTGAATTTTGAATTTGTTTTCAGATTTCCTGGTGGAATAGTCATACCTACAGAGTGCATAGAAATGAAAAAAAAAATCTGTGAACAGGTTGGCAATATAGTACTCAAGGACTACTACGGATTAAATTCTTAACAAATCTGACACAAACGGTTCCACTAGATTTAAATATATGATGTTTTCTGTGTAATTTACATTATACATTAAGAAGATTTGGTAGCAGCAGTTGCTGTTAGACAAAGGATAGTCATTAGCCATTTGGAATCTTGTGTACTGGGAATTTGTCAAGGAATGTAACAGTGTCTAAGTGTCATTAAAGTCATAGAGTCATATTCTAAATTACCTGTAATGCTAGGTGAAGCTAGCAAAGTCCATCTGCTCAGAAGTATGCTCCTACTTTTGTATTTATTGTTAATGGCAGTTTGAATGTATTTGACTACCATTTTTAGTTGAACATTTAATATAGCTATTTTTCAGTTAAAAACATACATTTTGTTCTCTACTATTGGGATACTAAATATAAATATATCTGCTTGAAGAAAATATCATAAGCTTACAAAAGATAAAGGAGTGTCATGATTGAAAATCTGGGATATGCTTTATTTTTTTCTTTGGGAGAAAAGCCAGAAGGTAGTTCAAAGCCTGACCTTTACTCCTCAATAATCAGACCTATATATAGTGTTTTACCAGGCAGAACTTGATAAAAGAGCTCCAGATTCTTTGTCTCTCTATTCTGCTGATAGAAGTAGGTATGTAGTAAAAGGTTTCCATTATTGAAAAGGATACGTCCCTTGCAATTAGATATGGTAAATGTTACTCTAAAGGGAATCATTCCTCATCTCCTACTTCGAAGTTTGGAGCACAATCTTTGCTCTGACTCATCCAAAAGACAGTTGATCTATATGACAGCAGAAGTATCCTTGCCTCCTGAAGGTCCCAGCCAATGATGGAGGTAAGTTTGAGTACTCTTCTGATTGATATTAGGAACATTCAGCAACATTCAAGACTCTTGTTTTTAAAAAGAAATTTGCATAAAATTTTTTCTAATGTTCCTAGATACTATTTCAAAGGGTTAGCATCAGACTGCCTGGTTTTAATTGCTGTGTCCCAAGCCATTCCATAGATAACCTAAGGCAAATCATAGCCCTTATTCACTTTTTTGAAAAGCAACTCGAATGATGAAATGTTTTTCATAGAAAGTCGCAGCAAGTCTTGTTTATTAAGGAATGTGAAGGCTAATTTTTCTGGAATTCAGCATCTATTTCTATTATCAGCCACATTTCCATTATGGATGAAGTGGCAGACTTGAGGAAGCTTCAGTACCAAATCATATTTCTATATTCAAAGTCTTAGGAAATGTAGTAGGTTGAGTTCAAAACTCAGTAGATGATAGATTAAAATGAAGTGAAGGTTTGAATTAAGGTTTTCTTCAATAATAAATTTGCAAGCTAACAGTTTTTAGGAAGTATTTCAGTCCAGAAGAAAGTCTTGTGTCTGTTATCTGTGAATTCTGCTTCAGTGAAGTGGTTCAGAGTAAACTGTAAATCACTGCTGATACCAGAAATTCAATGCAGTGTATATGCATCAGTGACATCCTAGAATGATACATTTGGGATTAAGTGTTTATTCTAGACTTCAGAATTTAGTTTCTCTGTCAGCATCCAGCTCATCACACCTGTAATATGAATACACACCTAATTAGCTTATAAAGCACCTCATATACCAAACAGCATGTAAAAATAAATGTGTGCTGAAAGGAAAAGATACACCTCTCTCAGCAGGTGCAATCACTTTTATGAGACAGATTGAGAAACTTTTCAATATTGGCACTGAACCATATTCCTTTTTCACAAGAATAGTTGTAGCTATGCAGTGTGGCAATATTGCATTTACCATATAAAATTTAAAAATACTGCAAGGAAGCAGGCTGTAAAAGCTTTCACTTGGAAAAACAATCGTTTGGAAGATTTGAGGCTCATGGATTACACAACAATGTTACAAGTGGCAGCTGTACTTCGTATCCCCTTAGGGAAACTATCTCACTGCTAGAAATGTTTTTTATAATTTTCAGCTGACTCCACATACATCAACTGTGCCCTGATATGGATTAGCGCTATCTCTCTGTCCAGTCTCCACACTATATATAGGGAGGAGACTTAGACATAATGCATACAAATAATAACAGAAATCCCTCAGAGGTTTTTCCTGAAACCTCAGAAGGGGACTTCCCTTCTTGCTATGTTGTTTCTAGATTTTTGGTTTAGGAATGTAACATGCCCTACCCCCTGTAGATATTCAGCAAGTGGTTCTTAATTCTTTTTTACGTGGGCATATTATTATATTCCTACTATCATAATCAGTCTTCATACACAAGTTTTCCTTGACTTAGATTTTCTTTATCTATATTTTCTATTGAAAAAAATAGAATTATATTCTCTGAGAATCTGATCCCTTATAAACTTCTAATTTTCTGGCAAATGTTATATAAAGGATAAACTTTTATCTGAAATATTTCTTTGAAATATATTAATATGCCTGGCTCACTGTAAGCAGTCTAAATTATGCACTAGAGAAAGAAATAATTTGCAGTAGTCTGTATTTTGTGAGTTGCAGAAGGAACTAGAACATCACCGTACTTCCAACTGCATTTCATCTTGGTGGTAGAAAAAAGGTATCATTACACAGTGGTGACCTTTCTAACCAGAAAGGAGGATGAGAAAGATTAGTCAAACACACCAAGTACACACTTTTAAAATAGACAGAGTAGTATTTGTAATAACGCCTGAAAACTGGATTTAAATGACAAGACATTTGGATACTGTTACCATATCTTGTCATCCTACAAAGACAATACAATGAATAAGGAAATGTTAAATAAATGACAAAGATGATGCCATGAGTTTCCAAATTAACTCTATAAAGCACAGTTTTTATTCATTTTAAACCCTTTAAATGGGGAAACTTTGTGGCTAAAGCAAACAGAAGATACCCACAAATCATGACATGCTTTTATTATAAACAATTCTGTGGCTTTTAGTTATTTATATTTTTAGAGATTGTTTTGATAATGGCTATTAACATATTAACATATTTGGTTGTGAAAGTTATGCAGAGAACCTACTTAAGAAAATCCATTTAGATACGTATGTATCATTTTCCTACTTCAAAAATATATCAAAAATGCATCAAAAACATAGCACACATTTTTAGCTATATTTATCCTAGTTTAATAACTTTTTGACATTGAAGATATTTGGTATTAAAGACATTATTGAAAGTTTCTAAATATTTTAACAAATCTTGTCTTTATATGCACTTTCTGATGAGTTGAATACAAACCCATTTTGGAACTATTACACAGTAGAATATGGTGCAATTCTTCAAATTTTGTTCTAGAATGTGTAAAACCTATTCCATCAGAGGCAATTACAGTAACTCATGCCAAGGTTTATTAGTTCATTTCTATTCAGCAGTATTTCCCACATTCTGGCAACCTGCTTTGTCCTTCAGGAAAACAAACCCATTTGTCCTCTTTCTGCCTGTGATGTATTAGGTGATATTAAAAAGCTACTCAGAATTAGCGCTTACGATGGACTAGTCTGTATTCTTGTGTTGACAGGCAGAATTGGATGCATTTTTCAATCATATTTGCTCAGCTGAGTTAGCTAAATGTGACTGAGTAAGATTAATCAACATTCAGGCTGAGAAATCTGATGTTCTCTGTCTGTGTTTTAATCTAGGATGATCTTTGGCTTATGCGTAGTTCTGTATAACAATATTTTCTTTCTTTTCATTCCAATATATACTTGGATGTACAGTGAAATCGACAGTTAAATTACTGTCACTGGCACCTGGGTTAGTACCTCTTGAAGTACATAGGTTTTTCTGTAAGTCTAGCAGTTAAAGACTATAAATTAAATGAGTGCTATGACTTTGGGAAGCAAATGCATTTTCAGTCTTTCTCAAGCATATAGTCTTCTATTCATCAAACTTTGGAATTGTCATTGCATGGGGGAAATGTTTTCAAACTTTTTCCAGTAGATTAATCCAATTTAAAGGAATGACGTATCAGGAAATTATACAAACTAGTTTCTTAAACATTAGCTAGTTATCGTGTCTCATGATTGCTTTGCAAATGAGAGATTCATAGGCAGGGTTCACCTAAATGTAGTTTTTCATGGAGGTTGTTCTTGGGCATAGGTGACTATTAGGGATGTGCATATACATGTGCTGTCTTTGGAGACCTCCATTGTACCTGGCCTATTTAGACATTTAGAGGGGATTAAACAGGAATGTCAAAACAGATTTAGTTCATAGACATGATATTACATTGGAATTCAGCGTGATCATAGCCTACAATAGGCTACTATAACTTAATAACAGGGCAAGAGCTCTCTATTAACTATACCACTGGCACTAGCTCTTTAAAGACCGAATATATCACATTCAAAGATGAGAAAAGGAGCTTCCATTTTCTCTAACTAAAGTGGAAATGAAAGCAACAGAATAAAGCATTTTATGCCTTACATATAGGAAGGAATACATATGCAGTAATGTAGATCATTATTCACTATTTCATAATTTTATGTAATAAAGGTGTTTTTATGTAATAAAATCCTTTAAATTAGGAAAATACATTTAGGACAATTTAAAAGGGCAATTCCGTGTCTCATCATGGCAAGTATCTTGTTCTGCTGGTAGTCAAGTACAATGATTTTTTTTAAATTTATTATGCTGAGATTGCAATTTGGGTTCAAAATTTTTCCAAAAAAAAAAAAAAAGCATTTCTATTCCTTCCAAACAAGAACATCCTGTTCCCTACTTGCTCCCTCTTAATTTGAAAAGAAGAGTGTAGAAGGCTCAAATTAACTAATGCAATTAATTGTATCCTCATCCCAAGCTTTTTTTTTTTTTTTTTTTGTATAAAATAGTTCTGTGTCAGCTATTTGAAAGATGTAGTGCAATACTGATTTCATGAATGTGCTGTTTATTCAGATATTACATCACACAGAAGGTTGAATGATCATGGTAAACACAGCACAATCAATTTATTCAATAGCTTTTCAGAGCTTTCATTACTTCAGAGCCAAGTCCTGAGAGATGATAACCATTTTTATTGAGAGTAGTCTCAGTGGGGATTACAAATGCTGATCATCAATTAGAAAATAACCTGAGAAAAATGAGGAGAAATGAAAATGGTTTTATTTTCCACTTAAAAAACATTTAAAGATTGGATATGATGTTTTCATGAGAGTTCTGTTTTGTGCAAAATTCAGCTTCAGATCCCCTTTCACCCACACATTAAATCATCAAATACTCTAGATAAAGATGAGCTTATGTAACTAGCTGATCAGCGTTAGGTGCCTGAATCACTGAAGATAGATGTGTGTTACAGTTCTTGGTTAAAAAAAGGCATTCTACATTTCAAGCTTAGGAGTTTGTGTTTTATTAAATCTCCTGTTGAGCCTTGCTGTAGCAGTCAAGGTGACAGCTGCCATACTCATAAGAAGGCATAACTTTATGAAATGGTTTCTTAAGGGATATGAAACACAAAGGCTTGAGCTTATAGAAGAGTGGATCACCAGAGTTGGAACCCCTCTTCCATGCCTAGAAAAGGCTCACTTCCATCTTCCAAATGATTGCCTATACCAAAGACCTATCTATCTTTTTCCCATCTCTAGTGGTTGGTCTAATACGTGATACTTCCTTGCCCTCCAAACCATCTTTGCATCTTTACTTCAAGTTATCTGTAACAGCAACTTCATTAGTCATTCCCAAACCATATTTGTTGGCTAGCATCTTCTCACAGGCTCCCAGCACTGTAATCCTCACCATGTTTGCCCTGGGAGTCAACATAAGTAATGTCTATTTGAAAATGTTTCCATCTAGACAGTAGTGTAGGAGTAATCTGCGAATTAGTGCAAGTGGGAGAGTTTTTGCACTAATCATTACGCCTGAAGTGACTTTGCTTAAATAAACCCTAAGGATACTACACTGTTTGGTGGAGTTTTCTAAGGTCATTCTGCAAGGTCAGCTTGGCTGCAGAGCCTGCCTGTGGGGCAGCCATGCTTTCCTCCAACCATGTTGTGACGGGGAAATAATGGGAAATGTGGTTCTTGTTAGAATTTGGGAAAACCCTTGCTCTGATTGGACAATATTTTTGCCAGGAAGTAACAGTGTTTCCAGTCATACTGAAACTCTCAATAAAAGCCATTTATGGCTAAGGATCTAATGCTAATAGAAAAAAAATATATATTTAAGTATCCGTAAGGAAGATTGTGTTTCCTTAGTAGAAGATTAAGAGCTGATTAATATGGTATCTGGGCATGTGTCCTGCAGAGGCAGTTAAATATACTGATTTTGCCTACCACTGTGGTCTTCTAATTTGTTGCTCAAAGTTATAGCACTTTTACTGGTGGAAACTGCTTTTTGCTTTTGGCAAAATAAACAGAGCTGAACAGATGGAGCATCACAACACCAGACCAATACAGTTGTCCAATTTATCTTTACTTACAGAATTATTATGTACAATCAGTCATGTCTTCACATAGTGGGGCTCTTCTGCTGTTAATTCATAAGCAAAATACTCATGGCAGCCCATCAGAGCTATTCATAGCAGCACATGAATACTAGGGAAACTAAGATAAAGATATTTCCTAGAAAACGGATACATGGGTTCAGAGAAGTTTCAGGCAGATAATTTATTTTTTGGATTAATTTCTTCTCAGTGTATAGACTTCCATTCTGGTTTGTTGAAAAGGTTTTGGTACAGACAAATATATACGTGAACTATAAAAGGCTATTTGAGCAAATAAAGCAGTGTTTAAAAATGTAACTCCATTTTTAAAACTTTCAGATGAACATTTCCAATGCCAGATTTTTGTCCAATATCTGAAATAGAAGCTACCAAATTAAATAAGATTATATGTATATTTTTAACAGTATTTGCAATGGATTTAAAACTAGCTAAGATCTAAAAATATTGAGAGAAAATGTATTGTAATTTATCTGTTCAAAAAAAATTCTCTAAAATTTAAAGAATGTGTTTGAGCAGACCTGCTCATCCACAATCATTATTTCAACCAGATGAATTATTTTTAATGTGTCCTTTTTATGTTTCTACTACTTATATTCTTTCAGATATTGCTAACAATAGATAGTTTTTTCTTTTTTTTTCAGTCATGTTTCTTATCCTACCTATTTGGGCCCTATTGCAACTCTCTGCACACACTCTCCCTGCTTCTGATGGAATGCTTTGTCATGGACACAGATTTCAATGCAGCAAATAAGTCAAATCCCGTGGATGGCTGAGGGTGAGTCTCCTTTTTGTTATTAGGTGTGGATAAGTAATACTATTGCATTGTATATTAACCATTATACCACACCTAACTCATAGAGTAGAAGTAATAACTCTACCAGGAAAAATAAAAAGGGTAACCATTGTCCCATTGTTGGCAAGTATGTGATTTCCACTTCTTCAGTTTTAATATTAGAGCTAAATTGCCAATGTACCTGCTGTGATTTGATTAGTAACAACAATCTCATGTGGCAAGTAGCCTTCTAATGGGACATCTTAAAAAATGGTAGGTATTTTCTATATTCCTATTTCTAATTACTATATCCTTGCATTTTAATATCAACTGCCTGTAACAAGCCTATGAATGATGTCCAATTACATTTGTAAAATACAAGTGTGGTTCTTGCTTTCAGATATAATGCTGCATTACAGCCAACTGCAATGTTTACCTAGCACCAGGAAAAGTATTACAAGGGGATTGCTTTAACCGTCTGCCTTATAGTGTGTGACTGGGGGAGTCTGCTCAGGTGCAAATACTGGTTAAGGTTATGGAAAACAATAAAGAAAGAATACTGGTGATTACATAGGAAAAATCTATGCCTTATACATAGTAGAAGACCGTATGCTTTGTAAGAGAAAAATAAGATGCCAGGACTACAGAAATTTATGCATATTATAGTTGAATTTCCCCATAGAACAACTACTCTTAAAAGAGTCTTTAGCAATATAAAGAAAATGTAGAAAGAATTAAAAGCAGCCCAGAAACTTAAAAGGAAACATTACATTCATTGTTACTGTGCATCATGTATTTGGTTATATTTTAGTGAAAACTGGATACGTCTGAGCACAAATATGATCATTTATTTGTATGTGTTTAAAGGATGGCATGTACACAAGTGTCAGGGGCTAAATTAATAAACTGCTTTGAATATAAACCTATGCTAAAGTTCCAAATGGAAAAAACAGATGTTAGAAAGACAATATTTGCAAAGGGCTATTGGTGTTTGCTGTGTTACAGCTCTCTCAAACAAACACCAGGAAATGCTGTTTTTTACTGATGAGCCCACATATGGCAGCAGGATGTCAACCAAAGCTAGAACCGAACCTTTAAGACTGGGCTTATGGTGCCCTAACAAATGGCTCCTACCCCTCTTTTCTGATGAAATTCTCCCAACAGAAGGCTTAAATTCAGAAGAACTCAAGTGGCTCAGGTGACTCTGCTTTCTCTAAGGTCTATCATCTAAGGACCAGGATATGATTTGTAATTGTCCTCAGTTTTATAGATTGACAGTTAAACATTTTTTGCTTGTTGCCATAGTAACACAGCAGCTGAATTAAGCTGAATGTACCTTGTTACAGGAGTAGGATGGTGTCTTTGCACAATTGTTTTTGGTGAGTTCCATTGTAAATCGTGTTCCCTCTCACAAAAATTTCTTTAGCTGACTCAGAGTTCTGTTCAACTCAATTCTTTGTATTCAGTCTGAGTGCTGTCCAGTCTTACCAAAATTACTCTGACCATGCACATGATGAGTCTACTTATTTAAATGCTTATATAATACTGTGATTTTTCTACTTCAGAAAGATACTCACATAAAAAACAGTCTCTTAGATCAAGGCTATTTCTTTTCTAATTTAATTTCTTTCCAAATACTGAATTATTTTTCTTTGCATTTTTCATGCAAAGAATATGCACATATTTTTATGCATTTCAACACATTTTGGCTTTTTTCCCCCCCATTTCTGTTATGCTGTTACAAAGTCACATTCTTCATTGGCCTTTTCTATACCTGTTCTTATTAACACCTATAATATTTACCATAACTGTAGTATTGCAAGTGAGTCTGCCCCCACAAAAGGCTAACCTTTTCTACTTCTTTACAGCACCCGTTTTTTCATTTTAGTTCTGATGTTATGGTATATGCAGTCCTGTTAAAAGAACTTTCCATAAACAGGTTTTTTTTTTCCTATGGAATATTGATCCAAATGAAAACCCTAGATCATTATGTGATTGAATATTGTGTTTCAAAACATATAGAAAGTGCTCCAACAAAGAGGAGTGTGGGCGTTTTGTTCCCAAGGTCAGTCATTGTTACTTATTTTTGTCACCAACATTGTTGCTTTTATGGATAATTGCATTCTTTGAGTTTTTAAAGCATTGTTTCTTATATCTAAAAATGTCAATGGCAGTAATCTTCCTTTAAATTATCTTCTTTTAAACTATAAATTTCTTCCTTATCTTTCATTAAAAATGAAATTGTAATAATTTTGCTAACTAGTGACTAGAAATATGTCAGAATCCCTAATCCCTTCAGACTGGTATGAGATCCTCCAACTACGTTATGCAAATAATGCCACAATCTCTTATTATTTAATGACAAATATAAATTCTTTTAATATTCAATGTTTAATTTGGAGCAATAGCAAAAAAATGTATCTTGTAGGTGCCGTTTTTGTTCATTTCTCTCTATACTAACAATACCAAGCACTGATAAACCCTCTTGTTTCACTCATGTTCTTCTACTACATCCATCACAGCAACACATACAAACAAAAAGCAAACAAAACTCAATAAGAATATTAGCTGGAGCCCCTTTTATGCTTTAGAACCATTATTCCTGGGTAACAGTTAGGAAATTTGTGTTGATTTCTTTTAAGTTGTTTAGAGGGGTTAAGTTTATAAGAGTAAAATTATTAAGAAATTTGGTAAAAAATAGTTTCATAAGTTCCTAAGATTTCTTTCAAATTTTTAGTCTGAATTGTTTCCAAAATGCCATAATGCATTGGTTTTAGAATCAGAATTAGGTTCAGTGCTATGCACGGGACTTCACCTCCTGCTCCAGGCAAGCCCAAATCTCTGTAAGTTCTGCTGTCATTAGATACTCGGTTATTCCTGAGCACTGTCCTGAAAGTGTTAACTCTAGTTTCCACCAGCCCATTTAGGCACCTGACTTGAGTAATGCTTTTTGTGTTACTATTGAGACATTTGTATTGATCTGTACCTTTATTTATAGCATCTCCTTTCCTGATCTAATGAGAGGTGGCTGAATAGCAGCTGAATTGGCCCTTGCTCAGCAGTTTACTTTGTCACAGCATCATCAGTATGAACTGAATTTTTCCTGGGCCACCTCTTACTCACAAATGCATGAAAGTGTTTTTGCTTACTTTTTCCTTTTTTTTTCTTTTCTTTTTTTTTTGGGGGGGGGAGGGTGGGGAGAGTTTTTCCTGTTCAGCTTGTCATGCCTTTTACCTGCCAGTATCATACAAACATACCTGCTTGGATATGTGTTTAGTCAAAATAGGTGAATGTCCCTCTTTCAATCAGCTTCCGAGCACTCTGCCTATTCTTTTTCTGATGTGTTTTATTTCGCCCCCAAGACTCAAGGGTTCTGATACACACCAAAATATCTGAGAACTCCACAGGCTTTTGCTGCTCCACAAGCAGAAGGAAGGCACTTACAGAGATGCCCCTCTTCTTGGTAGTATTCACAGCTCAGCTGTCTCTGCCATCCAGCTACACAGAGGCAGTCAATGCCAAGTGGAAAACCCTGGCTGGCAAAACCTAGGGTACTTTCCCAGTGGTAAGCATCCAGAATGAATGTGTTTTGCAGATTGTTTGGAACCTTAATCTTATTGCCATAAGAGCGTGTTGCAGTGCTCACTACTTGCTGTGTGGATTCTTGACAGATAGTTGGCTTGCCAGCTGATTGGAATATGATTTGAAGAGAGAAGGAAATATTGTCCTGTGAGTGGATATGCACCAGCCGAAATTATGTAACTGCAGTCACTGAATTCTGCACTGTATTTGTTTCTTTGCTCTTGTCATACTGTACAGGATACAGAACCTATGCAGAAATGCAGATAATTTCTTTTGTGGGATCTAGAAGTGGTGAAATTCCCAATAATGCTCCTCCCCAGGAAAAAAAAAGATTCTTTGTCTTATATTTTCAAATACTCAATTTCTCAATCTGTGCATGGGTTAATCATTATATAATTCTATAAATATCAATGGGGCTAGTCTGGTTTACAACAGGGGATTTTGGGATAACATAAAGTTTTCCATTCGCAGTGATAATGAGGGATTGAACCTGGTTCCTTTACCTTTCAGTTCCACAGCAAAGATTCGATGACTCCAAAACTCCAAAATGGATTTGTCTACTTTAAAAACTAAGTGTTTATGCTTAGTCTTCTTTCTACTAGTTGCAGAATAATTATGAAACAGTCATTGAAAATAAATCAGTAAATGCTTCTACTTGGGCTGGGTTTCCTGTATATTATTTCTCTCCTAATTCTCCTCTGCTGCTTTCCTCTGAATAAATTGTTGCATTGTAGTGATGCAAATTTCACCTAGGCAATACTGCCTGCTCACAGGATGTTGGTTGCATCTGCTGCCAAGTGTCTGTCACTTGCAAAGCCACTCCTGTGCTGGAGGCTGCTGTCTGCTCTGCCACTCGGACACACCATTTGCTCAATCTCCAGTTACTTTTCCTAATCTTCCTGATACGGTACTTTGCTGAGTCTCACTTTCCACCTTTGCTGTGGCTGGCGGGAGGTGCTGGGCTTGCTTTGTGCACATCCTAACCTTTGTGCACATCCTGTTCTCCTGGAGGAGGAGGTACTGGGCTTGCTTCGTGCACATCCTAACCTTTCCGTGTCAAATCTAAATGCAAAGTCCTTTGATGACTGTTAACCTTTTTTTTTTTTTTTCAGCTATTGACTATACCACAGATGCTCATAACGGTCTAGATATGTCATACTGCTGCATTTTGGACAAATAGGAAAAAAATCTTTCCATAGTGAAAGAGTATATTAATATAGGCTATGTACTCAGATCTTACAAATTGTCCCCCTCCTTCACTCTGTGCAGTAAGGGCTATTAGAATTAATAAAATGTTTCTTATAGTTTTGAAAAGTGTAAATCCAAGTATACACAACTGAGGACACATTTCCTAGAACTACAGCAAATATATTTTTCTGTTTTTGATAGGGGCTTGCTTCTCCTCTTCTGCAAAAAGGTAACCTGCCAGTTCTCCATATATGTTTTTCAAATTATATGCAAGGGGCAATGCAAAAATGTAACTGAAAATAGAATGATTATTGATCTAAAAAAAACCCCAACATATATGTCAAACACCAAGTTTATTCCGAAGCTTATTCTGTGAATGGCATCACTGCTTGTAGCCTATATTTTAGTCCGGTTTGCTGGAGAAACAAGTTTTATGCAAAAATACTATATCTATCTATCTATATATATGTATGTATATTCCTTCCCAAATATCTTTTTTTCAGTCCAGTGGCCCATTTCAACCAAATCTAACAGAAAATAGGAGGCTTAAGTGTTTGTGATGTATATGATTAAATGAGTAGAAAAGGAAGCTTTTATTCTAAAGTAAAAGCTTGATCCTTTAGCAGAAATCACAAATGAGGGAAAGAGGTTCTGAATCCTTTTGCCTAAAGACAAGGTTCAATTTGAGTTTACACCTTTAAAAAAGACAGAAAATTCAGTAAAGAGATACAAAACTGTAGAATGCCAAAGCTCATTATCTTTGTTAATTGGAAAAAAAGTACTTTGCTCTTTGCTCTGTTGTGATTTTACTTTGTAGTCATGCATGTATGAAGGTCCTGATGCTACTGGTCAACTTGACTCTGTCCTGCTGACTGTAAGTTGGACTTACTTGTTCTGCAGTAGGACTGTTTATAATTTTATTTCATTCATCAGGACACTGTGGTTATGCCACAGGTTATGCCACACTTAGGTAGATTTCCCCTTACAAAATACTTGTGCAAATGGAAGTACAATGCTATTAAATTGTTAACATGCATATCTGCAACACAAGCAAAGTCTTGGCAGACTTCCTGCCTGTCTACACAGGTATTTTTCCTTTCCCTGTTCATGTTTTTTAGCTTAATGCTTTATTTTCTCTCTGAAGAGACTAACCAGAAATAGAAACAGAAGCCAAAAACACAAATAAAGGCCATAATATCTCTAAAGTTTCTTTGTGTAAGGGTGACAGCACTATGTCAGCTGTCTAGCTGTCAGGCAACAATTTCTCTCTCTCTCTCTCTTTTTTTTTTTTAACCTTCTCTTTCCTTAGTAATATAGCAAAAAAAGGATTTATTTATTCATTTCATTTCCTCAGTTTTGTTCCCTCTAGTACTCTCTGCATATAGAAGCAGTCTTTGTCTTTGCTGTTGTGTTTTTATCTAAAAAACAAAAAGTCAAACATTATCTCAAGCTGCTGACTTGCTTCTTCTACATGTTACTTTGTTTTCTTGTTAATGCCTTTCTCTTCCTTCTAGTGGATCTTGCTAGACAGGTTGCTGCTGTTATGTTTTGTGTACAGTAGCTCTGCATAGCAAGGTAAAAGTTATTTATACTGCTAAAACTAAAGCAGCTCTTTAATGAAAGAGTTATGCAAAGAAATGGTGTAACTTCAACAACAAGCCATATGCATAAAGACTACATTTTTGGTGTTCACCCTTTGTTTTCACTTTGGATTTGAATATATTTGAGTCATTTCTGTTCCAAAATTGTATAATTTTAAAATATTACAATTAAAGATTAATTGCAGTTTAGATTAAAAGATCACTTCATAACTGTAAGATACAACATAACTGTAATAAAACACATGGATTATCCAAGTTCTGATAACAGGGCTCTTGAAACATTATTTTAGTGTTTTTGGCTTCTCATTGAATTTAAACATTTGGATCATGCCATATTTTCCTACTGATTACTTATCTTTCTTCAGAAAAAAAATCTGCCAGTGTATCAACAATACATTTGATGTTTGTTTATTCTACAGTTCTATAATCTTATTATTTGCCCACTAACCTACAAAGCTGTCCTGTTAAATGTTCACCGTTTCTAATTAAGGAAGTTTATTCTGCAACTACCTCTTAAATCAGAGGAGCCTTTGACAAAGTAAACTGAGTAGGACTGTTACAGACAGTCATTTATTAGGCACAGTGAAACATCGTTTTCTTTCTGTTAACCCAAACTGACAACATTTATTAATGGTTTGGAATAGGTGAAAGGGGAAAAAAAAAAAAAAAAAGGAATGTGCCAGGGTACATTTATTTTCCTATCTATAACATTTTTTTTACTAATTACAGCTTTCATCACAGACTTGAAATGGGCAATTACAGCTAAGCATTTTTTCCAGCATTGCTGAAAATATTGTATATATAATGTTAACTGTAACTGTAATGAATTTACTGAGTGTTTTTCAACAAAAAAAGGCATTATCATGCTGTTCATAAAATCAGCAATTGAGTAGATTTTTCTAGTCAACCTACTATTAGTATCAGATGTACTTATCATATTTGTTTTGTCATTTCTATTAACAAGCTGGACCACCTACTTCTTCACAGGTGTTTGATGCTAAAAAGACTGAAAGCAATGCTGAGCCTTCTTCAGCATTTACTAGCTATCACTCTTTTTTAGGACATTAATTAAGAAAGAAAAAATGACTTTTCTTCCTGTTAATATTCTATATGAGATGGCTTGTCAAATTTACACTGGTAGCTCTGTAGCTAAAGGGACTGAGCTTAGTAGACTTCTCATTCATTCACAGACTTGGCATTCACTTTAAGAAAAAATAAAATAAAACCCAAGTCAAGCTCAAGGTCAGGATTTTGGATCTGGCTACAGAGGGAAGTCCTGCAATTCTGTTTCTTTAAAGCCAATATTTTCATTTGTATTTTCCTTTTGTGCTCATAGAGCCCACATTTACAGTTTGCTTTGCTTCTCATCTCCAAGATGCTTGCTAGCAACCTGATAGGAATTTGCTATATTTTAGTACTACAGTAGGTGCAAGTGCTGCAGGGTGCATTTTCCATGGGAAATTCTCCTACAATATTCCTAATTCTAGATTAATCAATACGCATATTTGCTAGTGCTTTGCAAGCTTAGGAGCTTTTACAACCTCTACCAAAAGAAAACAAACAAACAAACAGAAAAAAATAAGATATATTGAAAAAACTCCTGCATATTTTGGCATGCAAATTATTTCAGTAAACTGAATAATTAGATTGTCAAAAATATTAGTTATAATAATTTTATACCGGCACACGTAACCTAATATTGACATACAGATAATACTAAAGCTACAAGATCTAGCTGAGGTGATTGATTTAGTACAAATACTAGAGTAGACTATCGATTACTGAGGGTAATAGGTGAAGAATTAGTTTGGTGGTAACCTTGTATAGTCAGCCATGGAAGAGCTTAGCTGTCATGGAAAATTAAACTGAGCCCTGAATGTCTCTAAGGAGATGTAAAAAGCTTGGTTTGAACACCAGCTGGGAGAGAATAAAACATTCACCAGAAACTGGGTATCTGTCATTGGAGCTGCTTATTGTAAACCCCAGGAAATTACTTTTTGTGTGACAACACTGGTTCAAAAGTTATGATTAGACTAAAGCCTCTGTAAGTATTTGATGTGATCACTTTAAAAGTCCCTGAATAATATTGCTACTACTGGAATCAAGGGGAAGATCTGTATATGAACTAAGATCCTGAAGTGCTTGAATCCTGAAATTAGCCTAAAAATATTTTACTAGGAAACAATAGTTTCCTAGTAACTCTATTAACTTATTTCCAGGAAGATGGGATAGTTGTAGATTTTTGAAATAGGAAATGTCTGATTTGAAGTGAAAATGATTCTAATAGTAATAAAATGTTAATACTGTCTCTTCTAATCAGGTCTGGTTCTTCGCTCTTACGCCCATGGAAACAGTAGCAGTACCCCAATCTTATATATATGCAAATCAGAAAATCAGGAGTAGTGATATATGTAAAGCATGTTTGATTAAGCAAGATAATATTGGTTACTGTTCCCAAACTTTTGATTTGATTGTAGGCAATCAGAAGTATATGTTTCCCAAGCATGTACATAGAGCATGTACTCTTATTCTCACAAGCACAAATGAGACTCTAGCCTCTAGTGCTTAAAATTCACATAGTATCTGTCTGAATTTAAATAGACACAGGAAACTAGCATATACTGAAAAATTCCCACTCAAAGTGGAAGGAAGAAAAAATGGATGCTACAGAAAAATTTGTTTCCTGTCATTTTCTGGTAGTTTCTACTTTTCAATATATCTTATTATTATTATTATTATTTATAATCAACAAATCTTCCAGTTTTCTTTCTGCATAAAAATTAGGGAGTTTGGACAGGATCTTTGGTGCTGGTTTAGCGGATTTCTAAGTCCTCTGCTACCTTCAACCTTAAAGGATTTACAAAGAAGAAGATAACTGAAGACATTGTAATTTTTCTTCCACAGCAGGGATCACCTCTAACGGGGCTTCCCTGCCAGTTTTTTCTGTGTGCTACTATGGAGGTATACAGCCTCTATACATAGAGTCCTGGCACTTCTCTGCTCCTCCTGGGATTTTCAGAGCTTTACCGCTGGAGAATAGCACTCTTTGTCAGCGTAGGAAATTCAAGGAACCTGCCAAGCCAGGTATTAGCAGAAAAATAAATTACAGTATATATAAAATAGAGTTCATGTTTCTGGATCATGGACATTTCTTTAGAGTCTATTTCCACTGTCAATTATTAAATAAACTTGCTGGAGTATTTTTCTTTCTTGTCATACTGAACACAAATGTTCTCTGAGGAACTGTGTTCTAACCCTTGTTAGATGTGCATTAGCAGATTTGGAAATAGGAGGTATTATATCCTTTTTTTGTGCTCTGGGGATTTCCTGGAGTGGCTCACTGAAATACTATGTGTCAGATGCTTGTTTGCATTTCTCAGGAAGGGATTGATGTTGAAGGAGTACAAAACTGTATTAAACAACTGAGGAAGAGTTGCAAAATAGTTAACAGGGAGCAGAAAATTCTTAAATTCTGAGGCAGACATCTAAGAGAACTGCACTTGAGTAAGGATTATGAAATTGGAACTTTAAAAATAAAGCAGTCTCCAATATTAGATGTTCATACAATTTTACTGCCTAAGTGGAAAGAGAACATTAACAATATAATCAAACTTTCAGATGTTTCATTTGTAATCATTAGACCCTGTCTTCTTTCCTTTCTATCTGCTTGTCACTGCTAAGCCTCCCCTATATGAAAGGACTTCAGAATTGAACCTTGTGTGATAAATAGGGAAAAACATTATCCTCAATGTACACATACATACATAGGAGTTTTTACTTGGAATGAATCATTCTTTTGAAGGAGAGTTTGTGATATTCTATACTATTTTACCACTGAAGCTAATCATTCTTCTTTTTTCTACTACAGTTTGAATATTACACTTAGCCTAAATGCTTAATGCAATCAACTGGTACAACTATATAAGTAATGTAAGTGTGAAAAGTAGTAAGAAAAAAAGAAAAGGAGCTCTACTCATTGCCTACAGTGATGGTAAGGACCCAGGAGAGTTATCCCAAGGCTGCGATTTGTCCATGACTCATGCCGTTCTTTACAGCATTGCAAAGATAAACAGTTAGAAAGTTTTCTCACAAGTAGTTTAGAAAACAGGTTTGATTTCCTTAACATAATCTTAAGAGAACTTTTAAAGAGGACTTAGGGAATGGTATTCTCCTGGGAAACATCAGTGTAGGTCTTATGAAGTCAGCAGAACCATTCAGTTTTAGACCAGCTTAATTTGTAATTACTGAGTAATAGAGATCAGCATGATTAAAATCAGCCAGGCAGCAGCACCAGACTAGATAGCAGTAGAATCTCCTCCACAGGATGTAATTCAAAGCAATTCATTTGAAGCCTTTAGCAAGCTGGTACATTGCAGAGTTTTAAATGGAAATAGAGGAGGATTTCACTCTAAGAATAAATTCTTGCAACATTTCCAAGCATTCATTGGTACCAATTTTTATTTATTCTTACAGGGCAGAAGAAACATTTAATCTTCATTTAAGGAAAATGAATAATATGTACATGGTCTATATATGAAAGAGATCCTTAAGAGTTCCCTGAAATGTTTCAACAATTATTAGAAAACAGGCTGAGAGCTCTTATGCATCCTGTGCACCTTATATGCTAGTATGTTAATGCACTCTACATACACATGAGCATTTACACATCTGGATTTTTGTAAGCTAAAACTAAAGTCCTTGGGGCTCAGACACACGCTTGAAGACAAGCAGGCCATGCACTTTCTGCTGCTAACAAATTAATCTTGAGAGAAAGCAGTAGAAACTAAGCGGTGTTACCATCAACACAATGGTCAATGAATGCCTGAATTGAGAGAGCGTGGATGCTTTCCTCATGGTAGCCTGCACCAGCTCGTGTTCCGGTTCGTTGGTCTAAAATAATCTCTCAAAATCCCTTGCTGCTAGTGATACTGCCTACTTTGAGACTTTGGGTCCACAAGATGCTAGATTGCTGTGTGGAAACCAGAGAAAATCGATATGGCCCCAGAAGATAGAAATGCTTTTGCCAAAGGTCACTAATACTACTGAGACTGTTGCTATTTGGGAACAGAGTTTTAAGAGACAACCTAGAGAAAGAGCCATAGATGGGAAAAGAATTGTCCGTTTTGCTGTTCCTTCTGAGATATATTTTACATATGCCTGTGGCAATACATGTCTTTTATCAGTGATTTTTCCTCTGTCTCTCTTCCTAAAATAGCACTTGTCTGAAGCTTGTAGCTTATGAGAAATCAGTGTCACTGGCTGCATCAGCTAGAGCTGGGCATAGCTTGATTTGGAATGAGAAACTGAAACAGTGCTGCTTATACATTTACTCTTCTCTGGCAGGAATTTTTTTCTGACTTACTGGGCTAAATTTTGTAGCTAAGGTAAACGGAGAAAACAGGTGTTACACTGATGAAATGATCTGCCCAAATCTATTAAGGAAAGAAGTCACATTTTTGAAATTCTGGCAGTTGCTCTTGCACCCAGAAGACATTATGTGCAGCACCTACAGCCTTAGAATGCTCTGGACTGCAGAAGAAAAAAATATCAGAGAATATGGCAGCAGAGCAAGGATTAAACAATCCTGGCATTTGGAATGATATTCTGCAACTGCAGAACCTATTGAAATTCCCTATGCAGTTGGAGGTTCACTCAGAAGCTACATTTGCAAAGATTCACTAGACACATTGAGCTTGTCTTTTCAGCTGGAAGCAAAATGGATAGGACTTGTATTTTATAACTGTGCTTCATTGTAGTATTAACCAAATACTGCCCCCTTCAACTGTCTAGAATAATGCCTATGTCTCTCTGAAGAATTACAATCTACAGGTGGTTCTCAATTATAATGTGAAATGGAGTGGGAAGATATTGAAGTTTTCTGATGTATGGGCCGTATAATGAATTGCTGCAGCTCCTCCTCTAGTTGTGATTAATTCATGTGGTGAAGATCTGTGTTTTAGTATCTTCAGCCCCAAAGCTCACATCCCTGTTTTCCAAGTGGATGAATCCTTATTTTTAGCAGTAGCATCCCTTTTAGCATTTGGCACTTTACAGATTCACTATATGTCCACTGCTCCAGTGGAACATAATTATTTTGGGATGCTACTTAGTACCAGTGAAGCATTATAGCTGAATAGAGCTCAAAACCATCTGAAGTTTGTCTTTATCTCACCTCTCTTCAATTGGTTTCTTTGAATGTCTTAAGTCCATATTGTATCTGTACGGTTTTACTGAAGGCTAGTAAGGAAAATAATGCTCTCTAGCCACTGAAGAAGAAGAAAGATACCACACTGCAAATAAACTGAGCTCTAATATGAAGGAAAACAGACTAAGAGTACCTGCTCAAGGAAATTTACCTATAATTGACCTAATTTGTTCTCTTTTTTGCTTCTTTCAGCTTGTGGAGCATAATTTACTAATTTATATTAAAACACAGTCTTTGTTATCTGCAGTCCCTCGGTTATCTTAATGTCTTATGAAGGGGAGTTGAATTCTAGAACTTCTTCTCCCAACAAGTAATGCTGCCTGATGGAGAAAATGAGGTAATAACAGATCAAAAGGGAACAGTTGGTAATAATCTTCATGCAGATGCCTTCAATTCATATTGAAGATGATTGCAGAGTCAGTCTGCTCCTTTATATTAAATTCAATACATACCAAGTGTGAACCAGGAGAGTGGCCACACAAACAAAATTTCATGATTTGTATATCCAGGCTAAATACTCAGAGCTTTTTTTCCCCCTTTAATTCTCTAAACACTTAAGGATGAAAAAAGGGTGAATGACTTTTTTTTTTTTTCTTAAAATCAGGAGTTTTCAAAGGAACCAGAAGAGATGATATGTTTTTTGTCTCATTTTTAAGTGTGTGTCAATAGAAAGGCCTTGCAAAGTTATGTTTTGACAGTGAAGATTGCTGATTATTTGGGAAAGATGTATTGTTTCTAAATGATTCATTAGGCTGGAATTTAACTCTCATTTTATTCTCCTACAATTCTTTCTCCTCATCTCTTTAAGCACAAATCACAGCTTCAATTTATAATAAATGAAAGGCAGTTTTGACTACCAAGAGTGATTCTCCTGCTCTTTAGGGAAATGAGAATATCAGATGCTGCAGTTTCACTGTTAAGAGGGAAATTATTTGCAGAACTTGGAAAATCTTGAAGACTGCTAAAAGACCAACTGCCAGAACAAAGAGAATATTTCAAGCAACAAATCGAAAAAACATCTTTATATGTATATATACGCCAGAGAATCCACAAAACTAAACAAATCATAATCCAGCATCAGAATATATATCTATGTTAAAGAAAATCAAAATAGGTTATTGTGAGAAGAAAATAGCATCAAAAGAGCATTCAAGAAAGTAAAGGTGCAAACACAAGCACTTTATTGTGTTGCTATAGATCTATGAATGTTAGATATTTTCCTGCAATTATGCAAACATATATGGGAAGAAAAAAACTAGAGAAAATGAAATCCCTGACTGTGAAGTCAAGTGGATGTAAAAAACATATCGAGACATTCCCCCCTTTTTTTTTTTTGATTATTTAGGTTCTTGATGTATTTCAGTCATCCCTGGATGGTGATTTGTCTTTACCTGCTTAATGAAAACTATTTGAGGAGAAAATATCAGCATTCACATCCAAGACTTCTGATCGTTACTAAGGAATGTTCTATAATTTATGGCCTAAGATTTATGCAGGTACTAACTCTTTCAAGCTCATCAAATTATGAGTATCTGAGGGAAAGATTTTCATGAGGTGTGTGATGATAACTTAGCAGGATTTAACTAGCTTTTTAGGTTTCTAAAATAGAACATGAAGAAAGGGAAGAATCTGAAACTGCTAGTTCCTTTAGAAGACACATACCTAACTGGTAGGTTCTTGGCCTTGATTTTGCAAGTATGTGAAGGAAAGGGTTCTTCCTTCAACACTTCCTACATATGCCTAAAGAGTTTACTATTTTATGTTGTTGTTCTGGTAAGTCACTGCTTGAATGGTGAATTCCCTTAAAAAGCACTGCATACCTTCAAAAGCTACTTACCGTAACGGAGGGTGGGATTTTTAGACTGCAAATCTGCAGAAAAATCTGTATATTTATGATGAAGTTTGAATTGTGCTGATTGATTTATCTTCTATGTTCATTTACATCTGAAAATATCACATCTGTTGCATGTAACCTAAGTAAGTGTCATACAATTAAAAGTCTCAGACTTGGTAATGAACTCAGAAGGAAATTATAAACCAAAGAGGAACCTCCAAGGATTCTGGAAAGAAAGAAATTTTATTTGTACACAGTCTAATAGTGCTTTCTTCTCAGTTGCATACATCTTATTCAGATGTAACAATTAAATTTAATATATGGATATTTTCCTGTTTAACTCCTAGCTTTTTTATGATTTCAGTACAAATGAGCAAAGGCCAGTTTCCCAAAGTTTAACTAAGAATTCAATGAAATAAATGTTATCAGTTATTCTTGATAAGATTAAATTTTACAGTTACTTCAACTTATGAGTTTGAAGGTTTTGTTTTGTTTGTTAAACCCTTTGAAGTCAGTCCATTGCCCAGTGTTGTAGTATTAACTTTGGCATGCCAGTGAATCAACTGTAACTTCTGAATTAGTTTAAATTGCATTTTATTTTGATGGGAATTGTCCATATAATGTCCTATATGATGCATAATATTTAAATATCTAAATTAGATATTTAGATATTGCCTCATATATGAGACACGTCCTTTATGAGTAGTTCACTTCGATTAAAATCCTGATTAGCTATACTACTCAGTAAATGTTTTCCACTCATAATGAGAAAAATGAGGCTCTGCTCTTTACAGGTTGAAGAGACAAATTAAATTGCTCATAAACATTACTGATCAGAAACAGTTACAGTTCACTAACATAGCATAATGATATCCTTGATTTTGTGTGTTTATATCCATTTTGTGATTCCTGGATGAACAAAAGGTGGAGATAAGTTATGCTGCACGTAGGAGAAGACAGAACTTTTTTTTTCCCATTTTGTTTTCCTGAGAGATAAAAATGTTGAAAACATTCAGCATGGACAGATAAAAGTTGTTTTTTGTCCACCAGAGAATGAAATATTTGGTTTTTGGAAATGTTTAAAATGACTGGCTACAGATCTATTTCAAAGTGAAAACACATGTATCTATTTTCAAAGTGCAGAGGAAAACAGTTTACTTTTTAGAATATTTGTTTTTTTAAGGTTTTGTGGAACTGTATTTCAGATTCACAAATAGGTTTCACTCAGCCCCAGATGTCATGCTTATAGGAGAAGAGATAAAATTCCACAAAGTTTAAGGATATATTTAATATTGTACTCCTTCACCTATCATATGTTTAGTTTCCTCTATTTTTTTCCATTCCTGTAATGGAGTCCTGCGCAGCTAAGATGGGCAACCAGACACATCTAAAGTCCATGGAGACTTTTTTTGGGGTTTCAAGAGAGACCATGAGGGAAAAGAGATTTGAAGAGAAGTCTAGGTCCACCTCTCCAGAGATGCTTAATGTTCAGAATAGCATATTTCTATTTAAGGGAGCTCCTCCAGAGTTTCTGATAGCACCTTCCCTAAGAGCTCTCTCAGGATGGTTTCAGTGTAAGAAGGGGATTCAGCAGGAAATGATGATAACATTTGGCTCAACCTTTTTTAGCAGTCTGGGGAAATAGGGGACATGCAGCCACCAGCAGTTTCAAAAATTCATGAGAAAGAAAGGATGTGTCTCAGTATTGTTGAAACAAAATTTTTTGCTCAACCTGAAATGAAATATTCTCTGGGGATTTCAAGTATTAAATTAAAATTAATTAATGCAAAATTTGAAATTAAATATCCTTTCTAACTGAAGCATCCATATATCTACCTTCTAAACTAAAAATAAAACATTGGCTTGCAGGAAAAGCCAAGGCTGTTTCTGTCCTTCCTCAAATTTACAGATTTTGGATATATTGCTATAAATTGTTCCCTTGTAGTTGAATTTACTATACGTGTGTGTGTATATATATATATATATGGCAAAACAGTCATATTAAAACTAATCTACCTTCATTAAACATCTTTTCAGGCTGAGAGGAATCATATCATGCCAGGTATTTCTTGATCTACAAAACTTTAGTCCCAGTGCCTCAAAATACAAGCACTTAAAAGGAAAGAAAGGACAGGCTATAGGGGACAGGTTATCTTTTCTCTCTTTCTCTCTTTCTCTCTTTCTTTCTCTCTTTCTCTCTTTCTTTCTCTCTTTCTTTCTCTCTTTCTTTCTTTCTTTCTTTCTTTCTTTCTTTCTTTCTTTCTTTCTTTCTTTCTTTCTTTCTTTCTTTCTTTCTTTCTTTCTTTCTTTCTTTCTTTCTTTCTTTCTTTCTTTCTTTCTTTCTTTTTTAATATTCTGTCTCTAATTTGAAGGGGAAACAAGAAAAATGCTGCTTTTAGACTTACAATGATATTTTCTGCCTTGGGTGAAATGAGACAAAGGTTTTTATAACCACATTAAAGCAGGCATTATAAAGGAAATATAAGCTCAATGATAAGGGTAGAGTTACAAATCAAATACAATAATCATCAGATTGTCATCACTTCAGGACATATTGTAGTCTTGATCTGCATCCTTTCTAATTGAATAGAGCTGCCTACGTACTCTGAGGGCAACGCATAGCTGTGAAATACTGTGATACTTGCATATTTATTCTCTGGAGATTTATGGGCAATTCGACAACTAATTTTGCCTCAGTAAAGCTAATGAGTATGTTAGTATATGAGAAAAAAACAGCACTACCAACAAAAACAGCACCTCTACTGGTTTGGCTCCATCCTTCTTGGGATCTAGCACCCAAAAGAACCTTTGCTGAACATGATTGCTCAAGAAAGTATCAAGAAAGTATTCAGTAACTCTGATATTTACTGAATATACCAGAGTGCAGGGAATACATTAATCAGGCTATCTGCAATATCTTGAGATTGATGTTTTTCTATCTCTTTGCTATTAGAGAGGGGAAAAAGGGGGGCTGTCTGTGAAAACTGAGTAGATGGAGTTGCTTGGAAAAGGACAGCATGAATTGTTGTGAGAATTTATTGTGAGAAATAATGAAGGGGTAGACAGCTATTATAGGCAAGGACACATCTTGATTTCTGTAAGCTGGGCAAAATGTCTTCAAACACTTGCAATAGGATTTGATTCTGAATTAAAGCTTTTCAGTTAAATGCTGTATACGCAAGAGATGACAGACACAGTTTAGCTTGAAGAAAGAAGAAAGATATGGAACTCATTGACATTCAACTGGATATGGATTTAGCTAAGCTTTTAATCTGCCTGGTCAAATTTTTGCAGGTCCTACTTCGGCTGCAAAACTGGCAATATGAGTGTGCCAGGCAAGGTTACATGTATATGTTCATCTGAATCAGTGATATGCTTTTATTTAATTAGATTGATTTCAACTGGTCACAAACAAATTTTTTTATTAGAGTAGAAAAGGGTTTTAGTTGTGAATATTCTCCACTGCCACATAATAGATCCATGTTCAATTTCTAGGTCTAGGTCTCTAGGTCATCAGGTTTTCCTGATGGAAAGCCTTAGCTTGTGAGATATGGCAGAACAGGAATTTAGAAAATCATTTGCTTTATGAAACAGGTTTTATGAAATTCATCACATGAGACAATATTCCTCAACTTTAAAGGCCCTACGAGCAGAAACTAAGGACGTTGTGAAAAGAAATCTGCAAAGGAAGTGGAAGGAAGAGTAGGTAGTTTCCTGCTTGTGATACAGTCTTCCTTTGAAAGAAAGCGCGTCTTTCCAGCCATTTAAGTCAGTGCCATTTTCCTCCTACTTAAATCAGGAGCTGGAGCTTGGGGCTTTTATATTTGTTTGCTTGTTTTTTTTTTTTTCTTGTGTTTGGAGAAAGTTGAGTGGATAGAAGGAAGCTCTTCCTTCCAAATGTTGGTTAGAATCATTTTCACACGCCTTGAGTGAGACATACTGTCTATCTAGTTACTATTGCACTTCTTGGTAAATTATATTTCTGTCCCCAGTTTCATTGTGTTAAACAGAATACCAAACAAAATAGTTCAATTTTCAAACTCACATAAATTGAATTTTGATCTGAAGAGGCAGTGTGATGAAGGAGCAGAGAATACAAAGCTAATTAATTAAGGTTAATGTGGCCTCTGAGATAAATATCATTTTTCTCATTTTTAAAGAGCAGTAAATTCAGGGAGAGGGGAATTTTATTTTTGCTACCCATGTTTGTAAATAGTTGGCAAATTTGAGGAAGAGGAACCCTTAGAAACTATGTCTGTAGAAACTGTGTAGATTTTTAAGGTAATAAGGAAACATTGGATCATTGCAATGTGATACATTCTATAAAATCAGTGATAGATTATTCTCTCTCATTTTTGAATCTAGCTCAAGAGGAGATGTTGTAATTAGGATTCTGCAAAAGACATGCGCTTTGGATCAGATAATCCATTGGGTCAGATAATCCAAATAATAGAGAATCTTCAAAAACCTTGTTGATATGTTGCAGTGCTTAATCTTTGGTGAGAAAATGTGCTTTCAATAGACCTTTACTGTTCTCAAACAGATATACTTTTGTCGTTAGTCCAAAGAAAATAAGGAATTACTTTCCCCAAATTTTTATTTACCTCAAAAGTACTATTCTTGTTGCTTACACTAGAAGGAGGAATTTCTTCTTAAAGAAAAGAATAAAAGTATTTTACGTTTTTTTTCTGCCTTCATTTCATGGAAAATTATATTCTAAGTGCCATAGCCAAACTCTTTTTTCTAGAAACTTTTTTTTTTTTTTTTTTTTTAACAGTGTGGATGAACTGACCTGGAAAAGAAAGAAAAGGATTTGGTTGTGTGTCAAGTGTATTCTTGAATATGTGTGCGCTTTTCCTCCTCAAAGTGAAGGTGTCGAAATGGTTTCCAATAATCTAGCTTATTACTACTAACATGCAATAGATGTTATTCACCCTGTGTGGTCGGCATCCACACTAGGTTCCCAGCTGACTGTTACCTAACAGAGCGTTTAAATCATTTACTTCACAGAGAGTTAGGTGGCAATAAAGGTGTGCTTTGGGTTTGGATTCTAATTATCAAGCAAATTCTGAAGATGACCTTACTCGTTGATTAAACCAGAGCCAAAATATGCTTGCTTTTTGTCTTCTTAACACTGAGAAAATTACACATTGCTGACTGTGTGGAATGGCAGCAGAACTTACCCTTTCTCTTAGTGATGTAATTGAGATCAAAATTAGAATCGTATTGTTTACACTGGAGAGAACAGGTTGTCCCTTTTTCTCACATTTTTTTTTCTTACAAAATATCTCACAAATTGGCTCAGGGCTCTAAAGGTAATGTAGCTCTTTCTGAATATTTCTTATGGTTTGATCTATCTGGTATTTCACTGTGCTGTAAAAAGGCAGTGTTGAAAAACAAAGAACCTGACAGAGTCATGACAGTAGATCAACAAAGAGGAAACTGCTGTGCTTGCTCTTTTTTCTTACTTACTAATCTATATTTTCTAAACTTTGAGAAGGTTACACCATATATGATGACTGTGCTTTTACCTATACACTGCTGTTGTGTATGTAAGAATTGCATTGTTGTGAGAGAATAAGCACAATTCTAATGAATGATGTCATAATTTATCTTTAAAGATCATAAAACATTTTCTTTGGTTCTATATTAATAGCATCATACAGTGTAAAAATTACTAGAATTGCAACAGTGTGCTCTACTTGAAGCTGGGCTTTGGGCCCAGGCCAGGGGGATTGAAACATGATTTTCATTCCAACTGAAAATTCTGTTTGCATTATTGGCAAAATACAGCTGTAACATTTTGAACAGAAATCAAATATTTAGATAACTATACCCTATCTCTTGCTTCAGAATTTGGTTCCCAAATTGACTATGCAAGCAAATGTAGAGCTAGAAGAAAAAGTAAACTGCATATGGGATTTGAGGACACCAGATGGCCCTGAATGGAGAAGTCAGGAAGAAGACTTTTTTAGATCTTAAACTATTGATATGTTAACACATATCACACAGAATAACACCAGGAAGCTAGAGAGAACTCACTGGGACAGAGATGTGCTACCTTGGAGTTTTGTGGAGTCCTGGATCTCTTAAAGAAATAATTCCACTAAAATAATTTCCCATGGCCAAGGTTGTAAATTAAAAAGCAAAATAGATCAAATGACAATGTTTTTTATTCTCTCTCCAGCAGTGCAACAGTATGAAGAATTTTTATGTAATCTATAAAATGTCATGTGTGAAGTCTATATCATATACCCATTATTTATACAGAGTACTTATATTATGCCCCAGGTAAGTGTAAATTTTTCAAATGACAGAAAAAATTGCTAATATTTTGTCATTTTTTAAACCTAGAAGAAGCTTAATTATGGTCACTGGTAAAAAAATGTCAGCAAAACATTTAAAATAAAAGTCCATAAGATTATTTGAATAAGCCAAAGAGAAATCAAGAATTAGATATTATGGATTAGTGGAAGTGTGAAAAAACTTCTCAGAAGCAGTGTGGGGAGGCCATAAGGGTGGCCACAAGTGTCACAACATTGCAATCAGAACTTGAAAGTCAGGTGCCTCCTAAAAGAGGCCAGTTTGCCTTCCTGAAGGGAAACCTCAAAAACAGACACCCCAATACTCAATCAAATGTATTTTTACAGAATCACAGAATGGTTGAGGTTGGAAGGGACCTCTGGAGGTCATCTAGTCCAACCCTCCTGCTCCAGCAGGGACATCTGGACTTTGCGGCACAGGGTGGCATCCAGGTGGGGTTTGAACATCTCCAGAGAAGGAGGCTCTACAACCTCTCTGGGCAGCCCGTTCTAGTGCTCTGTCACTCTCACGGTAAGGAAGTTCCTCCTCACATGGAGGTGGAGCTTCCTGTGTTGCAGCTTGTACCCATTACCCCTTTTTCTGTCACTGGCCACCACAGAGAAGAGCTTGGCCCCATCCTCCCTACATTCACCCCTCAGGTACTTGTACATATTGATCCGATCTCCTCTCCAGACTAAACAGGCCCAGCTTGCTTAGTCTTTCCTCATAAGATAGATGCTCCAGTCCCTTAATCATCTTCATGGCTCTACGCTGGACCCTCTCTAGAGGGTTCCACATCCTTCTTGTGCTGGGGAGCCCAGAACTGCACCCAATACTCCAGGTGCGGCCTCACCAGGGCTGAGCAGAGGGGCAGGATCTCCTCCCTTGACCCACTGGCGACACTCCTCCTAATGCAGGCAAGGATCCCATTGGCCTTCTTGGCCATGAGGGCACATTGCTGCCTCATGGTTAACTTCTTGTCAACCAGGACCTCCAAATCCCTCTCTGTGGAGCTGTTTTCCAGCAGGTCAAGCCCTAACCTGTACTGGTGCTTGGGGTTATTCCTCCCCAGGTGCGGGACCCTGCACTTGTCCTTGTTGAACCTCATGAGGTTCCTTTCTGCCCAACTCTCCATCCTGTTTAGGTTCCTCTGAATGGCAGCACAACTCTCTGGAGTGTCAGCCACTCCACCCAGTTACGTGTCCTCCACAAACTCGCTCGGGGTGCACTCTGTCCCCTCACCCAAGTCATTGATGAACAAGTTGAACAGCGCTGTGCCCAGTACTGACCCCTGGGGAACACCACTCGTCACAGACCTCCAACTAGACTCGGCTCCCTTTTACAGGACCCTCCCTGACTTTAAAATAGCTATGTTGCACCTAGCTGTGGTGGTATGGTACATTTGAAATCAGTGAATTACAAGGGTAGGGATTTCAAACTAGACTGTGTTCTGATTCTATAATTCCACTTACATCATTGATAAAATGATGCAAGTGCCCTATCCGCTACAATAGTGATGTTGAAGAGGTAAAAAAGAGCAGAACAAATGTTCTAGGTCCTTGCTAGAAAAGCCTTAGCATTGCTTGTTACCTATGGTAGATAGGGTAGAATCATAGTCTGCACACACACTCATTTCTGTTACCTGCAAGTAAAATAGGATTTCTGGTTTTCTGAGTGCACTGAGATTCTGACTGCTCATGATATCCCACAACTCTTGTATAGTATGAATAGACCCACTCTTCTGGTTTGACATATACAATTAATTATGTTATCTCACATGTCTAAAACAGAGAGACACAGATTCATTCTTTTTCTGTCAGAGGGAAATATGAAGCCTAGTTTTTCTGTTTCATTAGACTGCTCAAATCTGACTTTTCCAGGAGGAAAAGTCAGTATAACTCAAGTATAAACTCAAGTATAAACCTTGGAAGCACTTTTAGGACTGCTATAAATGTCTTGTAAAGTAAAATGTTAAGTTCCACATCATAGAAAACTATTCTTTCTTTTAGCTTAGTTAAGTTTAGTTTTATTTAGTTATTGCAGAATTTCTTCTGCATCTTCTTCTGCATTTTCTCATTATGGACTTTTTGTAAAACCATACCAAAGATTCAGTTCTGTCCTTGATGTCTTTAGGGTTCTATGGGTTTTAGACTGCCCACAGGTAACTGAACCAAAATGCCCCTTTTTGAAATTTTTTGTATGACATAGTGATAGGGATTATGATTGATAGGAATGGTTTCATCTCCCTGATGACACTTGACAATCAGCTTCCATGGATCACTGCAGCTTTAACATTGGCTGTTCTTAAATGGAAAGATTGCCCTGAAAGCTTCATCCTTCAGCTACTCAGGATTATGAAGCACCATTCAGGACCTTTATCAAAAATATGTATCCATCTAAAATAGTAAGTTAAATACTTCACTGGTAAATGGAGGGAGTGGCTTTTAAATGCTTCAAAACCATTATGATCACATAGAAATAATTAGTAACAACATGACACTTTGTTATTGACAAGTCCAGCAGGCATCTCCGGGGAAAATAATTCGCTTCACTCTAATAAAATGCTTTTGTTAAACATCCAGTTACTCTAGCAAGCAAACAAGCATTGCAGAAATGTTATGGGTTGTCAAAGTTTATGCCCAAATACATGTTGTCAATCACTTTAAAGAGCTACAAATAAGAAAAGGAAGCAGTGAAGTACTAAGGTGTGAAAGGCATCATCAGAAATGTGTACTTTAGTTTTCCTTTCCTTACTCTTCTTTCCTTCTTCATCACCTTTAAGAAACAAATTGCTAAGTGTAAAGCATTTTTCTACAGTGAATGCTAAACACCTACTGAACACACACCTCTCTTGGTATAAATTTGAGGGATAGGATTTTCCAAAATACTTAGGCTTAGGTACACAAAACAGAACCAGACACTGTCAAGCTCCCATTAGAAGGTATTGGAGAAAGTACAGAAATCAGAATCTAATTATTCATTACAAGTATAATTAAAAGACAATGTTTTTGTGTTTAGTCCTAGATACAAGTGAGTTTCTTTCATCATTCACTGTGGCTGTAGTATGGATTCTCAGAACTGTACCAGATCCTATCAGACACCCACCTATATTAGTTTTAAAAAATATTTGAACAGTGTGTGATTCAATCGGGCAATTCTGCGAGAAAGTTAAGGGTGTCATCCTTTGTCTCAATACTTTTCATCCTTTGTCTAGTGGATGAGAAGTAATGTCATCCATTAACTTCTGTTTTGGATCAATACATTAAATTCAGCATTTCTGTTTAAAGCATCACCATTTGTTTAATTGCAATATGTCCTAATAGAAGGACACTTTACCTTGGACACCCAGAACATTTAAACTCCCAGAAATTTTTAGTACTTCAAGTATTAGTTTCCACCTACTATCTCATTTTTCTTTTTCTGATTCAGGCCTTAGTGAGTAGGTCATGATGTATAAATAAAACTTAGCTCAACTTACTTTTAGCACTGGAATAAAGGATCGGGATTTAAAGTGTTCAGCGCTCTGATAGAATAAAATTTTCTGAAAACCTGAACCTTATTTTTGTGCCTGCATGGGAACTTAAAACTTTTGAATACGCAGACCCAAATATGAATACTTGTAACTGACTCTAAACTTCTAGCAAGGAATCAATCTCTTGCCTCTGTACTTTGTCGTTGAAGTTTAATGAAATATAGGATCATCAAGAAGACTAGGATATTGATTCCTAGATACTCTAGGTACATAGGATCACCTCTGTAGTATTGTTAGAAACATAAAATATGAATTTGCCAGTTTTCCAGTTCTGTTGCTGGAACTTTAACATTCACTTACAGCATTATATTCTTTTTGTTTATCCTTACAGTGCATTTAGTGTAATTTAGGATTATTGTAGTATTCGTTTAACAGTTTAAGGCCATATGCCTACTAAACAGTGGTTTCTGTGCTGGATGTGTATTTCTGGCTTTCATGAATTCCCTCATTTTTATTTCTATAAAGCCCTTTCATGAGACCCATGTACTTCCCCCCACCCCATCCCCACCCAGAGAAAGAGCTGAAAATAGACATTCAGATGCTTTCTTTCCTAGCTTCCTCATTCAGATAAGCATAGGGGAGGTCTGAGTAAGATTTATCCAAAAATATCAAAATGCATATACCTGTATTCCAGTATTTCATAGGCTGCCTAAGTCTGTCTGGGTTATAATTATCAGTTTCAAAGCAGTTATCCTTTATTTTGTTAGAAAATTAAATATTTCCAAATTGTAAGCATGCCCAGCCGAAATATTTTTCTTACCCAGAAACTGTCCATCTTTTACAGCTATTTTGGGCTTTTGGGAGCTCACAAATGGAATTGAATGTGATCTATTATGAAACACGCTGTTAAAAATAAAACATTAGAAATAGCACGTTTCTATCTAGCAGGGAATGATTGATTATTACAGCATATAAAAATCAGGGTGTTAGCAGAACAACAGTAAGGAGTTAGAGCAAACGTTATAGTTACTGCGAATAAAACTAGAATCTTCTGTTGCTTAAAATGATGTAGACTTTACAAAACACTAAAGTGATTCCCTAGAAAATATTTTAAGATGTAAGTATATAAATACTGATATTTTTTATGGAATATCAGATTCATTTCTCTTTTTTTAGGCAGTCAGTTTTTCAAATACTTGTGCTGGAAATATCTATTTTGTTATCTATCATCTGCTGTTATGAAACCTCTTGTCAACTTAGAAATCTCTGATGGCAAAATGTTCAGAAAAAGATTTTTAAAAAGCCAGATTTCTCATCCTGATGTTATCTTAAATCTTTCTATGTTTCCTTAACATGAAAGAATCATAGAATGCTTAAGGTTGGAAGGGACCTCTACAGGTCATCTAGTCTGACCCCCTGCACAAGCAGGGTCACCTAGAGCACGTGGCACAGGAAGAAAAGAAATTGTACTTAAGAATAAATATAAGTTTATTTTTAACTGGTTCGATTAATGTTCACCTTTTCATTTTTGAGGGTACTTACACTCCTGATAGCAATTTGTTGGTTCTAATTCTAATCTTGACATCATGATCATGAAGTGCATATAGACAGTCATGATAAATTTTTGTTAGATAACTTTCAGAAGCTGTTTTTTTTAATTGATTTTAATGTATTTATATCTTTCTTTATACGATTTTGTCAAGCTGTCTAGCACAGAAAACAACAGTTAATGGAAAAGCCTCCTGTTTATTCTTCTCAGTGACATGGAACTAAAAAGACATCTCCTGATGTTCTGAACTGAAACCCTGTCTCTCATCCATGCACACATAGACACATTTCAAATGTCACATTTCTTGTCACAGCCTCTTGTAGGCATTGTGATATATTCTGTTTCTTTTTCAAATTTAAGTCAGGCAGACTCATACAGTTCCAACTGTCTAGGTCCAAGGGTTTACAAAACAACTTGAGTCCAAAATACCGAGAATTCTTCTGTGTCTAATTCCAAATTATTCCAATGTGTTGCGACCATAACATTATTGTGACTGATTTCTGTCAGCAAGGAAATATGTATTAAAGGATCTTTGTAGTCTTGGAAAAAAAAAGAAAAGGAGTTTGCTTGGATCTGTTGTAAGAGCAGAAGGTCAGAACATTCCAAGCAAAACAGCCATCAGAAAGCAATACTCAAGCAACAGAGTGGAAGATGGAAGATCAGAAGAGATCAGTTTAATTATCAATCCAGTATATTTTAGATGTATTTCCACCAGACAGAGTGATATAGTTGAAGCCTGTTTAGTCAATGAGGAGCTGCATATTAGTGATGATAGTCGTCTTGTGTAATGAATTACTGGGAGACACTTAAAGTCTGCTGAGTACAAAGTGAAAATCACAGTAGAATAAAAGAGTTCATAACTTAATTGAAATAAGCAGGTCACCCTTTTAATAAGAATCGGAGCAAATCATGCAGAGTTTGGGAATTGACTGAACTGACTCATGCCTATGTGCTCAACTTGATAAAACGTATTGGACAATGTATGAGAAATGAGCCCTTTATGAGTCTGACACTCTCAAGAAATGCAGAAGCTCTTTATGAATATATCTGTGTATCCTTAGGAATCATTAGTATCAGTATCATAAAGGCTCAAGTTTCACAGGAGCCAAATGCCAACAGTTATTTTTTCCATCATTTTTGAAGTTACACATGTTACTCTGGGGTGACTTTTCTTCTAAAAATTTTAATGAACTCTAGAAAAAAAATTAAAAGCTTGAGTTTAAACCAAAGTGGATCAAAAGTAGATAAAATATTTCTACTGGTTTACAGTGTTTTGCCGTTTGCCGCTTTTTTGGAGATTTTGACTTTTTGTCCCAATTTGTAGGAGAAAGAGTTTTTCTTTTTTAATTGTAAAAGTGTTCCCAAATTGGGAAAATCATTTCCCACCTGGTATGAGTGGGTTGTGCTTTCAAACCTTGTGTGCCTGAGTGCTGAGTGCTTTGCCGACAGTTACATCAGGGTAACCTACCTTAAGTTCTTAAAATGCCTGGGTCTTGTGTAAGTGCACTAGAAACCTATACAAAAAAAAAAAAAAAAAAAAAAAAGGATAAGCTCTCCACAGCTGGTGATTTGTCCACAGTAGCGAGGCAGTGCTGAAGCTTGCTTTCCTCTTTAGATTGAGTTGGGCATTTCCTGAAATGATTGGTGCTGAAAGCAAACCTTAGCCTAGCCCTGTGTGAAGTCGTTGGAAGTGTTTGCACACAGCTGGGAGCCCAGGATATCTTTGAAGATCTGGATAGAGTCTCCTCGCTAGCAAATTGAAGAGGTGGCTGGTTGCAGCACATCCTTACTCAAGGTTGTATGGGAGAGGCACAATGGGCTCTTAAATTACAGCAGCTATTCCTGGGGCTGTGAAAAGGATTCGTGAAATGGAGAACACTCTTGTGCCTTGAACTCTGGAGGGTGTCAGTCCAGTGCACATCCAGTGTCACTTTCTGTTTCAGAAGGTCAAGAAGGATTTTCTTGTGGCCAAATTAAGAAATAAAAGAATTTATTTTGGGAACTGAAAAATAAAAAATAAAAAAGCATACTGCTCTGGCTCTTTTGATTGTTGGCAAGTATTTATATATCTGTGTGAGAGAGAAAACAAATCTTTCCAGTTTCTCTTTTTAAACTAGCAAAATCTGTTTCCTGGTTGAAGTATTTAAATATAAGAAAGAAAACTGTTGCTCTCAACTTTTTTTTCTTAACATTTGAAAGTCTGTTTCTTCTTTGATTCTGTTAAAGACTTTGGGAAAAAAAATTACTCTTGCTCATCTAAGTAGTTTTTTTTTTCTAGGTTGTATATATTAAAACAAATCTGTTCCTCTATTTCAGGATGGTGGGTTTTCTTGTAAAAATGCTCAAAATCTTTTGCTCTCTTTAAGCTTACAGGGAAAACTGCTTAAGAGATTTAAAACTCTTTGTGTGATCTTCTTTGTGTGTGTATGCATTTTTCCTAAGCAATATGAATTGTATAGTTTGGGATCAAAGGCATTAAAGCTTCCTGCATCAGACAAAATAATTATAAGAAAATCCTTGGGAAAATCTTACCAAAATGTGTATATCTCTGAATATAACACAAGTACAGTCAAAATTTGAACAAAATGATTTTTTAAAGTAATATCACTCTGTGCATTTGTGTGATGATAATCCTGTGCAGTAATGTTAGTATAGAATTGGCTTTTAAGTGCTACGGAATTACTTTTACCAAGAGTTTGGACATCTATTTAGTCAGCATAAACCTTCTAATAATATATATTTCGTAAGTGCATAAAAATATCTATAAAAGGATGAATTATGCTGATTTAGGCATGTAATTTTTTAGTCTCAGAATTTCTCTTTGCATAGAATGCAGTGTATAAAGTTACCAATTAAATATATCCACAAATCTTGTATTGAAACATAACTGGAAATTAAAGCAGAAACGTATTTATACTTATGAAACCCATGAGACAATGATTTCCAAAACCATAGACTTAATGTGGCAGATTTTTCTTTTTACCATATCTGTTCCTAATTTCTATCTTAAAGTGTTCAAATCAATGACTTGTGTGACCTAGTCTTATAACCAGGTAAAAGGCTTACGCTGCAAGTCTTAAACTTCAAGTATTTCTGCTGGAAATGTAGTCACCCTTACTTCATGGGAATGGAGAGAGTCCCTAGTAACCATATTTTTCAAGGACTCAAAACCAATAAATTCTCTCTGGATTTGCAGAAAGGTTCAATGTGCCATGATCTACGAAATTCCAGGCACTTGTCTGTTTCTACTGGGAGAAAAAATATGCTAAAAAACTGCACTAGATCAGTGTATGATAGGTAAATATATTTTTTGGCCATGTTTTTCAAATGTTACTGAAACATAATCGGAAGTTATTGAAGAGTTTGTCTCCTCCAGCTTCCTGCTGAGGGCAGGATCAGCTGTGTGACAACTGTTTGTAAAACCTGTCTGTGAGGCTGCTGCAGGAACTACTGGGGGATCTACAATCCCCAAGGAGCTTCTTTCAAGGGGGAATCTATTGCAAGATTACAGTAGACAGGTTTTCTTAACATCTAACCTAAATCTTCCTTACTACATTTGAAGTTTATTACATCTTCTACAATACCCAGTATATGTAGGGAATAGTTTATTACATGTCTCTTAGTAACAACCCTTTATATATTTGAAGACTGATATAATCTATCTTGAGTGACAAAGACCAGTGTTTCTCAAGGAGGCAACCGCTTATTATTTTTGAATAATTTATTTTCTGTTTTTGTTTTTCTTGCCACCTTCATTTTTTTACTCATTGTGGGTTCTCCACTGACTTTTGCCTGCCTCAATCTTACAGCCTCCCATGAACCTATTGAACTCTGAAAGATCTTGAAGAAAACACTAGGTTTACTCCACTTCAGGCATATGTCCTTGGGCCTGTCCTGCTCCATAGAAAGGTTTTCCACTTGTCACGTATTTCCAATTTAACAAGTATGTTTTCCAGCATGCAGATATCACACACCATAAGCGCAGCAGCTAATATCATTGGAGATGCTGAAATTTGAAGTCTGACTTTTAAATCAAGCCCATTTGTGTTGAGAGTGTTTTCTTAGCTTTCTAATTTTATCACATCATGAAAGCTCCAGCTGGAAGCAATGTCTGACAGTTGATTTGAGGAAATTTTACTTTATTTTTAAACTCAGAAGAGAATAATTGTAGGCCTGTTCACTCAAGGTTCTCAGGAAGGTTTTAAGAATAATACTTATGTAGGATTTTAGGGCTTAGATAATACAGAATTTTGAAATTTTATCATGATGTTTCCTAGGGATGCTATTTTTCCTTTGACTGTCACAAACATGGAATTTGCTGCAGGATCCACCTGTGTTGCATAAATTACCCCATAATTTAAAAATGAATAAGAAAGTTATACTAAAATAGCTTTGAAAATATGAAAATTTCCTTTTTTTTTTTTTTTTTTTTTTTTTGCAACAGACATACAAATGTTCAGGTGTGGAAAGGTAGACTCTGGTACACCTGTGTGCATTTCTCTAGTTGTGAATGTGGATAGTGCTAATTGGAAAGAAATCTTGACACAAAAATAAAATTCTGAAATTTCTCTTACGGTGTGTTTACAGGATTTCTCAAGGCACCACACACTGGAATCAGAGTGAAACTACTGGAATAATGAACTATCTACCTGCTAATCTCCAGTCTTTCCAGGACTGGTGTCTGTAAATGCCTTAAAAAAACCACTTACTATATGCTCAGATTGTCTACCACCATCTGATTGAGAAGCTGAACTTATTGCCATTTAGGGCAGCTGGGTGAAGGAAAAATGAATTACAGTTCTATTCCCAGATAAAATTGCTTAACCTTTAATGGTATAGTTCTAGGGAATATGCAAAGTAAAGCTCTAGCTCTAATAAAGCATTGATACTATCTGAGATTAAATATCTTTTCTTTTTTAATGGATACCTTGGGTCTTTCCAAGCGGTGCAGATATAACTTGATAACTTGCAGGATAACTTGATATAAATCAATTAATGTGGCCTGTTTTGCAGGGCTAATCAATAGGTAGAAGTCAGAGTTTTAGTATATTTTACTGAACAACTTATTTACCTACTTCAGAACCAACTGAGAAAAATGTCTTTCAGTTGAAGCTGCCAGACAATTCCTGAAGCTCTTAATCAAACCTAGATGAACATTGACTTCCTGTAGGAAAATCTATCATTGGGGGTTAATTAGGGATCACATCATTAGCCATTGCATCATTGGGGATTACTGCCACCACACAGAGGCAGTAGCCCTGCTATACTTTCTGCCATCGTAATCTTTTATCTTCCTCTAGTTATAAGTGAAATATACTGCTACTACCTCACTCGGCAGTTGTGTCTTGCTTGCTAGGTGTGCCTTGCTTTATTTCGTATTTGTGATACGTTAACACCTGCCAAAGACAGCCTTGCCAGATGTTCTTCATACTCTCTATCTCACATGGAATGCCTCTAAACTCTTGCCTTGAACTCCTCCAAACATCTAATCTAAATTCTTCTACTACTAACTGATGGATATCTATCCATGCCATGCAAATGCGGAGGAAGAGAGAGGTCATTCCTTGCACAGAAGATATACCAAAGTTTTTTTTTTTTCACCAACTATAAGAAAGGTAGAAACAAGACACTTATTCCAGTAGGAAAAACAAAAGAAAGACTGAATTTCAGAGCATTTCCAATTGTAGGTAAGGATTCAGCTTAGGTAAGGATTAGGCTACTACTGGCAGAAGCTAAATGAGTCTGTAAATCTGTAAAGATTTGCTGCTATATTTAAATGTATGTAATTTTGTTAAAACAGACAAATGATGTGGACTCCAGATAGAAAATTATAATGTGTTGCTCATAGGTATTAAAGATAGTCCAGGAATTAAACACTTATTGGTGGTAATAGCAGAGATAAGAGATTAATTATTCTGCATGAATAAAGGTTATCGAACTATAAACACCCTCACACACACAAAGCAGAGATATGAGAAAAGCAAGCAGAACAGTTACAGAGTCAAATAATCTGCCACATGAGGTTTCTTAGGCAACAACCCTGAGGTGCTCAAAAGCAGATTAAAGAAAACACATAAAAGAAAATGTAGACATTTCTGAAGATTTTTTATTTCTTTTCTGGAATTGAGTTCTTTACCGCTCTTATTTTCTGTACTTTTCATTTAGTCTCTATTTTATATGCATTCATGTTTCTAAAAACTGACTTTAACTGCATTAGATTATATATTTCAAAATACATATTTATATGCTTGGGTATAAGCTTTTTTATGTCTCTATTAGAAAACCGTCAGCCAGCACTTTTGGATGATGCTTAGCCTGACATTCAGCTCCTCTGGCTTCAAATATGCAAAAAAAATAGGGGATCACTTGCATCATGGGGGTTCTCCAAAGCCACTGCCCTCAATACAAGGGAAGGAGAATTATTCTTTTGCAGTTTTCTCCTCCAGCTGCAAGTTTCCTTGCCCCACTCTGTCCCCGAGTTTGGGCTGAATGGTGATTGATATTGTCTTACCACACAGCTGCTTTTAGAAGAGGAGCAAGATTTTTCAAGATGACAGTGGCACTCACAATTGTGAGGCCAAATGGAAAATGCAGGTGCTGCAGGTGCTAGCAAAATGTTGCTTAGTCGAAGCACATCTTGAAATGTTTCAGCCTAGCTTTTGTGGTTGGGAGGCAGAGTCATTTAACACTGCTGAGGGCAGCTGCCAAATGAATGTAGTTCTGTCGTAAAAAGAGGGAAGGGCCAGACTGGTCCTAAGCAGAAATTTGTCCCCCTTAAACATCTCAGAATTGGTGGATATCTTTGCAACAGCAGGAAACAAAATGAATATACAGAGATAAAGAGTTTAGTGGTGGGTACATGGATTCAGTGTCAAAGACAGCATAATTATCAACTTTAGCTTTTATCTGTAAGAACAGAAACATACTGCACTAACCTTTCCATGATGCTCTGTTAGGATAGGTGGACAGGCTGGGTCGGTGGTTAACTTCACAGTGTTCGAATGCAAACTGAGTTCTTAATGCTGTGTCCTTTCTCATTGTTCTTCAACCTTGAAGAAATCTATGTGCTCAGCTCAGTTACTCAGATCCTTTACTAAGCCTAGGATTTGCTCATTATTTTATTTTTCTAATTAACATTGCAAATCCAAATTTATCTAATAGCACACTGACTCTTTAGGATATGATTCCCCGGGGAAAACTTAGCAGGATGCTTCTGAGAATTAATATTATTTAAAAGTAAGAATTTGTTGCCAAACCCATTTCTGCTGACTTAGTCAGCAGCTTTGGCATATCTTGGAGATGAGAATTTCCCCTTTTATTTTACAAGTGCATTGACAAGGGAAATACAGAGAACATGCCCTGTGAATGCAGTCGCAGTTTGACTGAGCCTCATCTATGTCATGGGTTGCTTAACTTTTCTACTAATCCTAGCAAACTTGAAGTCGTGTAGGAGTATAGTCAGGCAAGTCAAGCTACCTGCGTTATGGTGAGAGTGATTCCATGCAGAGGATATTGGATCTGAACTTGTTTAATGTCCCGGACTCAGGAAATCTAAAGAAAGGACCACGTGGGGACAATAGGAAGCTGAAACAGATAACAGCTGCTTCAGTCTTTCTAATTATTTGATACATCCTGATACCTGAATACCATATAATTCTAGGAATAGAATCAGACTAAAGAAAAGAACCTGAGAGAAGGAGTGGAAGAGCTAAAATCTCCAAGAAACTATAAGTATGGAAACTTACATTTAGTTTGTAGGTAGAGGAGGCTGCTGGAAAGAGGTTCAGGCAGTCTGTTTATTTTCTATCTGCAGGCAGAGTGTACCAGACAAACAGGAGGCAATCTTAGTTTGGTAATAGAGTTTAATGAATTTTGCAGTTTTCAGTTAGCCTAGACAGGGAAGATGGCTGTGGAACTGTATTACAAAAGAGACAGTCCATGTAAAATGAGAATACACAAGAGATATATCCCTCATTTTCCTCATTTTCCTGAGCATACAAAGTGAAAATGAATTTCTACAAATACTTTGCAGAGTTAAAGTTTCAATTTCAAAAAGCTAATAGTCTCTGATAAGTTTTGGGTTAGGTCTGGAAGTGAAGTGAAAAACTGGAAGATTACTGGGAGATTCTGACTAGGCAGTTGATAATACAACAGTAAATTTTAATCTTTAACCTGAAAATTGTTATCAGATATTAACAATGTTATTGACAAAAAGAACTAAAGATAATGATTAACAGTGGCAAGCATATGACCCTGAGTGATATAGGCTGGGTTGATGTACGCATAAATAGAAACAGGTAAAGGCAGTAACTAGTAAATACAAAATTTGCAATGGAGCCATGGAAAGAGAACTTGTTACTAGGTCAGATATATGTCCATCTGTGGTTTTATCAGGAGTGCGCATTCATTTAGTCTTTCAGCAAGTTAAGCAAGTGTGGGCATGGAATCACACTAATATCATGATCCAATTCCTTATTACTGAAATACCTCATTCAGAGATAGTGTATGATTCCGTAAAAAGTGCTGACCTGATACTCTGTTCAGTGAACTGAGGATTCACAAAGATGGTTGCTGGAGGAAAAGATGACACATCCATTAGTATTGATCCAAATTGATGGAAAAAATACATTTAAAAGAGTATTCTCTACTATTTCAAAGAAGAGAAATATTGATGGCTAAAGGCTAGTGTATATTTGAAACAGTGCCCTTTCCCTTATACTCTAATTCGGTAGCAGTACTGACAGATGCACAATTTATTCAACAAGCAAAACAAACATTATGATTGTGAGCTTGACTGCTAGTTGTAGTAGTGATGTTGCCAGTATGGAGATTGCTGTGTTCCTCTTAAATCTGCTGTTTTCAAAGAAACAAACTGAGCAAGCTGGTCATCACCAACTTGGTCACTGTGTGTATTCCTCTGAATAGTCAAACCTCACACTATCACTACCCTCAGAAAAAAAGAAAGAGAAAAAAAAGTATCCTTTCATGACAACAGGCTTAGGTTGAGGACATTATCAAGATGTTTCTACTTTATATTCCTCCTGAAAATTCAATCCTTCTTGGTATTGCATACATTTCATCAATGAATGATCATAAAATAGTTTGGCCAGAAGCAAAATATGGTTGAACTGAAACAATGGCTTGGGAATTCTGTGTTTTAAAATGTTACAGGAAGAGCTTTCCCTTCTGCTGCCAGTCAGTCAGTGTACACTGGCCATACTAACAGTGATGTTAAGAATGTGCATAATGCCATGGATGATATATAGTATGTAGTGGTTGATCAATAGTCAGGGCTAATCTACTACTCCCTTTTGCTTTGCAAAATTAGGAATTGCAGCTTTTATGTGTTCTTTCTATGTTTTGCTTCTAGCAAGTTCTTTGATAACTTAGATATTCTGGTAGCATAAGGCTGCGGAAAAAAAAAAACAATAAAAAAGAAATAGTACTTTTTTCTTCATATGCTTTTTGAAATATCTCTCAATATCTGCTTTTACTACTGATTTTTTTTTCTGGTAAGCTCTGACAAAAATAGGTTCTTACTGACTTGTGTCTTTATATGCTCTTTATGTCCAAGGGAGAATTTCTTGCCCCCACCTTCCCACCTACTCACACAATACCAATGCTAGGGATGTACTTTGCACTGTGTAGTCCTGATTGCATTGCATACTGCAATAGTTCTGTTTTCTAGTCTTCCCACACAGCACACTTTCAGGTATACAAATTATACATGCATCTTCCTAGCTGTAATTGCAAACCACTGGGATCTCTTTGTGAATGACAGATTGTAGTCTAAACTGGATTCAGAAAGCAAAATTTTAACTGAATTGGGAAACTCCTCATGGCTGTTCTGGAACTTATTCCTATTTTCTTGTGAGATCTTCAAATAAGGTGAATGTTATTATGCTTTCTTTTTGATTTATACCAAAGAGTGAAGTCTCTCTAATTTAGAGAGCATAAAGGCTAGTGAGGTTCTTAAAAATAAATCTTTAATGATGATTATAGCTAAGCCCACCCCCAAAAGTTACAAACAGAATTGTCTAGAGGACAGCAAGTAACCAAGTGCTTACAGGGTTTATTTTTAAATAGGAATCTGTGGATTAGCTACTAAATAACAAAACATTAAAGCAGCCTACTCTTTTTTAATTATTTACTTATAGATAGAACCAAGCCTGCAAATACATCCTACCTGGGGTTGCTTTCTGTTCCTCCCATCTCTGTACCTGTTGGCAATAAATAATGTCTACTCATATGGTTTATTGCAAGGCCATTTGTATCTTTCTTCAAATTGGTGCATATTAGCTGTTAGGTACTGCTAACTGTGCCTTTAGAGTTTGCTTAGTGTGTTGCTGCTTAGAGAACAGTCTGAAGGCATGCACTTTTTGACACGGCCTCCCTGCTATTCTTGACAATTCTCAGGAGGGTTGCTATGGAGTTTGGATTACTTGCATAAAAAAGAACCCAGGACTGAGGGTTCATTATGCAAATCACACTTGTACTAATCACGACCTTTGGGCTTTTCAGAAGAACTAAAAATTAAGGCTGTGAAATCACTTCTATATTTGTCCAAACAAAAAATACAGAACAGTAAACAGACAAGCGCTCTAAAAACAAACAGTACTACTAATATTAGAAGAAGGGATCAATACCAGTGGTAACAGCAGCATAATCACAGGCACTGGTCCAAAAAATGACACAGATTCTCCTGTCCAGTTTTGTGCTTATCCCAACTTCCAGCTTTCAAACTGTATCTAGCCCAGAGCAACTGAAGCTATTGCTTCCTCGAGAGTCATGCCACTGTAGAACATTTCCCTCTGTCTTGCTGGAGAGGAACTCCTTAGTGTTCAAAATCAAAACCTAACACTCAGCAGCTTTCTTGCCTGAGACCTATCCACTGCCCCAGCTGGCAACACATGCTGCTCATTTTTGGAGTGAAAGCACAGCACACCCCATTCTTTCTGCAGTGTTTCCCCACTTGTCCTTGTCTTGTCCTTCATCACAGAGGTCCTGCCAAAGAAACTGTCCCTCATTTCCACAGCAGAATTTGACCTAAAGGGAGTGTTAATGGTCTACAGGCGATGTTTCACTGATCTGATGGTTGTTAGTACAGTTTAGTTTAATGGCAGACAGATTACAAACACATAGTGAAATGGACCCAGAACTTTCAGTGTCCATAGATTTAAAGAAGCTGATTGAAAAACTGAGCTGTAATATGTGAATTTTCAATGTGATATGCAGAAACACCATATTAGAATGATGAACTGTGAATGAAGCAATTATGTGCCCTTCACATAATACTTTTGTAGACACAAATTGAAATGGCCAGAGCACTTGCTCACAAAACTGAGTCACCAGCATTTCACTACTCTTGACCTGCTGATAAAAGTTTTCCTTATGAGCACACTAAATCAGACATGTCCAGCATTCCACATTCTCCACATTGAGAATATATAGAAACTACATGGAAGCAGTTGGCTTCCATATCACTGTAGTCCCAAAGGTTCACAAACTGGATAGCTAAAACTATCTAACTACAAATCAGTCGTCTAGTTATTTCTCATTAGCTGAGCATGCTTACATTCTGCAAAGTTAAGAGAACCAGAAGCAGGATATTTTGATCTTAATAGCAAAAATACATTATTGTACAAAAATAGAATTAGAGTCATTGGAGAACAGAGCAGTATAAAACACTGCCTCTTGAGGCTTCCAGGGACCATCATTTTTTTCTTTTCTTGAAAGACCTGTGCATTAAATCTTCTAAGGTTCAAAGTGTCTAGTAAATTAAATTTCACTTCCTATTTTAGTGCATACTCTAAATAGAAAGTGCAAAGCAGTCCTGTTGAGTCTTACTGGAAAATAAAATTGTCTTTATAGTACATTTTCTGCATGAAATCAGAAGTAAAAGCATCAGAATTTTTCAGGATACCCCATCTCATCAGATTCTCAGTCCAATCTTCAGTAAGCAAAGTTCAGTAACTTTGATAATAAATTCTAATAAGTTGCAAGTAGATACCTAAACCAAGCCTCGAAGAACTAATCAGACATTTATGTTAGATCTCTTAGTATGGGCTATATTTCTTTTCCAGTTAGGCAACTTTTTTTTCAGCCCTCACCTCCCATCCTCATGATCCCAGGGGAGCTGGAACCAACAAGGTTGTGAGATCAATTGTTAAAGCTTGCTTTAAAGAATTCATGTCACAGGAAATGACTCAGACTTTTAGGTTGATTGAAAATGTTGCTCTGATCTTTTTCAATGGTTCTGTTTTATATGAGGTTATTCTACCTCACATATTTAATTTTACCTGATTTTATTGAGGTACTTACTCGAGAGCAATTTTATTACTTCCATAATTATATCTTATATATGTCACATACACGATCCTTGAAATAGAAGTAGTGCAAGGTTTACGAAGACTGCCTTCCAGAGAGTCTGCAGAATTTTTCATCACCCTTATTTCTAAAACATACCTAATACCTTCTCTGGTCATCCATGTTAGTCATTTTTTAGCTTTGTTTTAAAAGATCTTCCTCATTTCTCCCAAACTTGCTCAGGTCAGATCAAAAAAAGCTAGTAATTTCAGTGGACATTGAATCAGTCAATAAGAATAAAATAATAATAAATTTCATTCAAACTGGATTACCAGCATACCCTGGCATTCTCAGGAGAGCAGATGCTTTTATTTTTGTTTTCTTATCTTTTTCCTAATATTAAAGAAAAAAAGGTGGGATTTTAATGATATTCCATGCAGTTTGTGGAAGCTGATTAATTATGATAGTGTAGTAACTGAGCTTTACTACTTGAGGTGCCACTTGAGCATTTTACTACCCTATTCGACTTCTTTTGTAATTCCTTTTGGATACCTAGTTTCTTAGAGAGCCAACAGAGATTTCAAACACCAATTTAGGTAGTGCAATGGATAAATCTCAGATTGAAGATAGAGGCTGCAAGGAATGAGAAGGCTTATGAAGGCCTCATGAGCGCACCTGGACCTGGGCTAGGTGATTTGGTTATTGGGACCACTTGAAGGTAGTTTATATTTAAAAGCTGCAGGAGGTGAGCATTAGCCCTCTGGGAGCGAGTAGGATTGCTTCTTTTAAAAGAAGCTATGTGTTAGGTGATGCTTCCCATGAAGTGAATTAGCTTTAGTCCTCTGGTGGAGGAGGTAGAAGTTACCCAAAGTAACACGTACAGGTCTCTTGTAGAAGGATGAGTCCTAGAAAAGGTAAGTCAATTATAGAGCTCGTATACTTTCAACTGTAGGTGCCACTGCCGTAGTGATTCATGCCTAGCTCTGCCTAAGTATGATGTCTGCTGCGTTGCATTTCTGTAACTCCCGATTGCTAAATATGCTTTGTTGCGCTTGTCCATCTTACTGGCAGAATTCAAAGGAAACGTGGATTTCATTTCAGTGTCATGTTGTAGCTTGCTAATGAAGTCTTTGGGTTATAGTTTTTCATATTCTTTGAAATAACTTTTCTTAGGTTTCTGGGCTCATACTTGCCTCTTCTAATCAATATTGAAATATTAAATGCTGAAAGAGAGGGAAAAACTCAAATAAATACTATAGAAGGGCTTTAGTTTGTTCCCTGACTCATCAGTTGGCTTTTGTATGAGAAGTATGAGGTGTGAAGTGAGTTGCTAGTATATATTATCTGAAGAATTAAGCACTAGCTTACCAAAAATAATAGCAACCTCCTAGTTCCCAGCCAAAGATAAATAAAACATCCTGCTGATTGTCACTAATCTCCCATTCTTCCTCTGTTTCCTCCATAGTGACTACACATAAAATGTAATAAGAATGTATATCAGGTTCAGAATATGAAATGTGCCTGCACTTTACTATTTTGAGATAATTCTGATTATTGTGATGGCTGCAATTCATGGAAAATGAGTGTCAATTAGTGTGACAAACAGAAATAAGAATAATGGTACTTGCTGAATCACTGAGATAATAGCCCTGGATGAATTCTTTGTAATCAGACAGTGCTTGATTACCTGACCCTATGAACACCTGGCTGCACAATGATCTTCTACATAACAAGTATATAATCAAACATCTGTATGCTATGAAATAAATAGACCTGCAGCTGGTCAGCCATCTGCAGAGTAGTTGTTCTAGTAGTACTGTCTGCCTATTCAGTTAAATATTTGCTTCTCAAATGCTAACATTTGTAATGGATTTTGTATGTCTACCTTCCAGGATATACTCTATTTGTTTATATATTTTTGTGCTATTATGAGCTTTCTATCAAAGTATAACTGTGAAATACATAAATATTGGTGGCGAGGAACCGAGGCTCCCTCCTGTGAGAGGGATCTCTGCAAGGGAGGTTCTGAGAGTTATTATAGCTGGACTGGTAGACTGGCTCACTCTACAAACATGCTTCCATTGGGAAAGGTAAGAAATACTACTGTCTTCAGACTGCTGTACACAAAGAATGATAAATTTGGCCATGGTATAAATGCAATATATTTGTATTCGATTGTCTTTCTGACAGTAGTAGTGTGTTGAGCTGCCTACTGCAACAATTCTACTTCTTTCTTCATGAAAAGATGTGAAGACACATATGGTCTGTATTGCTGGCAATATTATCAAAATGGATGAGACCCAAATAACTATGCTGTGCAAATAGTCAAAATCAATTTAAACACCCATAAAGTGGGGGTTGTTAACACTTACTCATATTAATTTGGTTTCATTCTAATACTTAAAGTATCAACAGAAAGCTGTAAATGCTTGGGATTTATGATGTCCTTGTTAGCAGGAGATATTTTTAGAGCCTAAACAAACCATCAGTGTGCCTTTAAAACAGGTTAGAAGAAAGATCCAAGAGAGAACAGCTATACTGTTACAGGAAAACTCTGCTTTTGACAATATATTGAGGGGATGGGGAAAAGGGGGCAGGGTGTCCTTATTGTTCTAATTTTTCCATACTTTGTAATTAAGATCTCCCTAGGTCAGCAGTGCTCCCTTATCAGGCAGATATTCTTAATTTCACAACATATTAATTACGTTGAGTTTCTTGCCAACTCTTGCTTCCTTCTATATATAGCACACATTTGGGATTTAGAAATCTTCATTTTTTCAATTCCTGCATGTATGATTTTAGTATTCACTACGTTGTAAGCACTGCAAAAATTCTTTAGACTACTTTGAATCCATTATTTATTTCAAGAATCCTGCAATATAAGTTTAGTGCATCTAGTATAAGGTTTATTCTTGGTCTAGATGGTTCTCATTTGCTCTTTATAGTTTGTGGTGTGCTGTACTGCTTGAATTCCATGATTTCCTTATGGAAAGGAACCCATTTTATTCTCAAATTTCTTAATATATCAACAACCGACAGTTTACGGTTTTGGGGGGCAGAACTACATTTTATACGGGAAAGTCTGTTTTATCAGATTGCCATTCTGAGATTGTACATCTGGGACAGATGTAAATCCAAATATCTTGAAATACATGTGAAAAGTGGATGCTAATCTTACTTTGTCAACATAGGCTTCTTAAACTGCCATTGATAAAACAGCAGACAAGTGAGCTGATAAAGCAACCTAGCTGATCCAGCAGTGAAGACCACTTCATTGCTGGCCACAATGAGCCAACCCCTCTGGCTAAGGGAAAGCTTAGTCTCTGGATCAATGAAAGCCAACAAGGTGAAAATTTTCTCCAGATCTTGTGTTTCTGAGGCTATAGAGGAGGGGTGAGGTCAAATCTGTCCCACCTCCTGGTACAGATTTCTTAGTAACTGTTCCTAAAGACTGAGCTAGAAATAAGTGCTATTTACCTAATTCTCCTCTATGCTAAGCACCAGGAATTAGCAAAATCAGTGGTTTAAGCACTGAATGGCAACTTGGCTCTTAGATCTGCTGATTGACTCCATCCTACCATCCACATGAGTTTCTCGAGCATACAAGTCTCTTCTAAGAACTCTGTACTGATGGTCTGTATTTGATGTACGCTTCAGAGGGTATCCTGAAAGGAACACAAAGCCATTCTTTAACCTGCAGATATCGGTAGGAAAAAAAAACAAAAGCTACTATTTGGCTCCCTGTTCTGTTCCCTGACTTAACTACTGAATGAGTTTTTCCAATGTTTCTTTTAATGATTGTGTGATGTGTATGAAAGGATTTGAGGAAATTTTTTCTTAATTGGCATTTGTCCACTAATTAACTTGGCAGAGATTTTTGACTCTCTCCACTGGAATCTGTCATTTTAAAGCATGGTACCTTCTGTTCTTGAGAATAGCAATTTGACACTTAGGTCACATGTGTGGGTTTTTGTTTGTTTGTGTGTGTGTGTTTTTTTTTTTTTTTTTTTTTTTTTTTTAACCAGGAGAATTTTAGGTTAACCTTTTGATTACATTATTATACGCAAGCAGAAGACTCAGTATAATGGAGCTTATACAGAAGCTTCAAAGGGCCTTGCTGTGATAACTTTGTTTACTTATGGCACTGCTCAAAACTACTTTGAAGAAAGCACTCTTTGCTGGAAGAAGTGGTATCTGCACTTAAGGTATGATGCTTTACTCATTGCTTTAATCATGGATCTCTTGTACTGTTGAGCAGGATTTTGTAGTACAGTGCCTAGAATAGAGAAGATGCACTGTATGAGTATGTGAGATGAAAGATGGAATATTAGTATAGTCTGTGTTAATATAGCAAACATGACTTCAATAAATTCAGTGTTTAAAAAGTTGTAGACTGATACATCCATATTTTGCCCTATGTATGGTGATAAGAACACACAGGGCTTCCTGTGTCATTCAAGTAGTTAAAACTTGGTTTGCCACAATGGGGAAACTCATTACAGAGCAACTAGTAAGAGTAGTGGAGTAGTGAAGGCTTCTTCACTAGAGAAGATGACTATATTCTAAGTTTTCTTCTAGATTCTGCATGGCAGAAATAAGACTAGATTTCCCAGCTGCAAGGTGAGCATTTGGGCTCATGGGGGAAGAGATAGCTAGGAGGGAGAGATTTGAAAATGATTGTCACTATTTAAAAGGCTTTGGTTCATAATAAAGGCTGATTTTTTTGATACTTTCTAAATACAAAAGCAGTGTATTAAATGGGTTTTAAGACAGATAAATGACAGGAATTTTCAACTTGAATAAGAGGAAAAAATGAACTGTTGTGTTATGGAATTGAGTAAGAATTGAAAATATAGTTACTTACTGAGTAGGCCTAAGGGTTACTTAGGGAAATGAGGAAGAGGAGCTAAAATCAAAGTTAAGGTGTGGAGGAATAATCTATGGACAAGATGAAACTTGCCAGATAATTCTCATGTTTTGATACAGAACCTGAATCTTATTTGTTGGTGTTTGTTTTTAAAGTCCTGCAAATTCAGAATGATTCCTGGTGGAATCAATGGGGTTATACAAATTAAGGGAGAAAAGGTATCAGCTGAAATATATTCTATATTTATAGAGAATGTAGGGAGAGCAGGAATAGGAAACTTAAGATGTTTATATAAGTTTACAAGGAGAAAATTAAAGTTTATTTCTGGGGAAAAAAATGTATGGAAAAGGGTTTTGTATTTAACTTTTTGATAACAAAAGGAGGAGTTTCACTTTAAACATTGAATATTATCAGTGTCAAAGTCAAATAGCTTTTTTATCAACAAAATAAAGCTACAATTTCCTTTTTTTGTAGGAGTTATAGTGTGAATTCAATTATGTTTCTGAAGCAGCTGCTCTTAAGAGCCAAGTCTTCTAAAACTCTCCATGGATTTTTCCCTAGTGTGGAGCATGCGCAGTGTCTTCAGAGGCAGGCAACAGTGCTAGGGAGACTAGAGTGTGTTATATGATGACATCAAATTCAAAATAACAGTACACATCAGACTTCCTGTGCAAAGGTCAAAATATCCATTTTTATAATGGATAATAAATCCTCAGAGCTCAATAAAACTTCCTGTCAACAGTATTTGCACTTGATGCCCTAAGTGGAAAAAAACTTAATCCTTCTGTAATAACCAACTGTCAATAGAATTTCCTTTCATGCTACTTAACTACTTTTGAAGTTTTTGATTTGATTTAAACTTTATTATTGTACATTTCTGTACAGCCTGTATATTAAAACCAGCAACCTCATAATTTTTATGGAACAGTATTAACTCCTTATGTAAGCCAATTAATTATCTGCTGATGTACTTTAAGTATGTCTTGTATTGAGACCTGAACAAGTTACCTTGTTAATTAAGGAAAATGCATCAGAAAGTCTAAGGTGATGAACAAAATGAGGAAAATTCATGGCACAAAGTTGCATACTTCCTTATTGGTTTGTCCTTGGTTTTGCAGTAATACTACTGAGCCAATCTGAGTTGGACATCAAATCCAGCTGAAACAAGTTACTGGTGCAAATGTGTGCTGACTACACATCGTCTTCCCGGCTCAGTTGCATGCTCATTTATGTGAATGTCTGAGCAGTGCTTCAGTGATTCAATGTCTTGCAAAGTGTTACTCCGTCTTGAAAACACCTAATGGGTGTATTTAAAAAGAGTATGAACATGAAAATTACTTATCATATGCTTTAAATGGGAAATAATCCCCTTACACTGCAGTTATCTTGGACAAAAGCTAGTGCAGGCCTTTACAATGCTAAAGGTAAGCTCTTAAGTATGGCTTAAAACGTGTTATAAACTTGCATGCAATTTCAGCATGTCAGAGTATTCCATGTCATATGAATACAATAACAGTTTTCATTGACCTTGGAAAGAGAAGGCTAAGGTAAAGAAAGCTTTTATGTTTTTGTTTTACAGTGTTCAGTCATGTGATAGGTTCCAGTCCTAGATAAAAACTAGACATCTCATTTTCCAGAAATCAAATGCTTGTGAAAAACATAACATGAAGACCACTGACCTGAACTGACTTGCATCAATTTACAGTTTTTAGTATATGTTCTATTTTTTTTCTGATGAAGTGTTTAAAATGAGAATGTTCTCTAAATTTGGAAATATGGACACTTTAAGAGAAAATTATTTCCCTCTTAACAAAATCTACCTTAGTTTGTGTTAATTTCTGAGCTGAAGAAAGGGCGTGTGAATAAAAAAAATGAAGATAAGTTTATCTTCTCTCTGGAAGTTTAGTGTTGCTTTGTAATACTGCTTAAGTTTGAAGCTTCTTTTAAACAGAATTTGAAATGGAAGCTTTATCAATACTTTTAAATAGTATACTTAACAGGTGTTGTCTTTCAATTTAAGCTTGTGAACATGTATTTTTTTTCTTAGTCTTATAAAGATCAAATACCAAAAATACTGAAATAGTCTCTTAAAGACTCAAACTTTGAAATAAAGTATTTTCTGAATGTTGATTTTTTTTTTTAAGATGTAAAGAAACCAGAATTTTGTCTACTTGGTAGCATATTATTCTTTCAGATTGGATTTAATTTTAAGGAAGCGGATGGGAGGATCATTCTATTTCCATTTTTGGTACTAGAAATGAGATACCGGACTTTCGTCTTTGAGGAAAGTAGTGACTATCTCCAGATGCTGATAGAGATATGGAATCAAGCTTCTGTTCTCTGCAATGGCAATTTTTTTCTCATGTAAAAGCTTTAGTGATCTGCTAAGTACCCAAGAATATAGATAATTTTTCTTTTATTATGCCATATAAATGTAAGGACCTGAGGGATTCACTGTCTTCAGCTTTTGTCCTTTTGAGACAAGTTGAAAATTCTTAATTCAGCCAGTGTATTTTTAGCATTTTCCTGAAGGTAGCTGTCAATTGTATAATTACATTATCAAGCCGAATGATCCAGACTGTTAGTCAAGCAGAGCTTTTTCATCATTACCTTTTTGAAAGCTATTTGAGCTAATGTCCAATCTTTGAGCCAACTTCCCCCCGCCCCCTCCCCTCTTGCTTATAAGATTACTTGACTCGGATCTCTGGTTCCTTCCCAAGGGTGGTTGAAGTTACACTACCACAGCTGTTGTCTTTTTACTTTCATGCTGTCATATACCTTGATCTAACACCTTAGCTTCCTTTCTTACAGCTTCTGCTCTTTGGTAGAGAACTTAAAGGCATCCTCAATCCATCTTTATATCTATGTAATAACTAATTATGTGTGGTGAAAGTGGTCTTTAGACATATTACTACAAAAATGAAATATATTTTCCAGGGAAAAAAAAATTGACTTTGATTAAAGACATGCATTCTTTTTGCTATTCAATTAATATATTTACATCCCTGTGTTACCTCTTAAAGACATTTTCAGTATTTTTAGATACATTTTCAATGTGGCAAACATGCATAGAATAAAAATAACATGCAGGCATAGAGAACTGTGTTCTTTGTGAGAAAATGTATTCATGAAAGGCTGCTTAGTATTTCACACATTATTGAAACTTGTATTTTAAGAAAAATGTATCGGTTTGTATTGAACAGCAAAAAACATACCTAACCATGGACAGTTCTTTTATTCTGGCAAAAAGAAAAGTTAAACATTCCACTAAAAACCAAAATAATTGATCTAATGAGAAGCCCAAAGCACTAATTGTTGAAAATAATGAAATATAAATTGTAATGTCTCTAATTTTTTACTAAGTTGGTCAATATCAACAGGAAATGTGCATCAGCCTTGACTTAATTTCTGCTTTGCATCTGGTCAGCTTTGTTGCATAACTTGGAAAGGAGAGAAATAGCACAACAGAAAGGTTTACCTTCTGCCTGTTTGTACCCATAACAAAGAAACTGGGAAAGCACTTTTTTCTCCAGTTGTAGTCCAGCATAAAGTTCCTGTCCAACTAGATAAGCAATGCTTCATGAATACTGCAGCATTTTTTATATACCCTGAACTTTTGGATTTCATATTTAACAAAGACTTCCAAAGACATTAGCTTCTTTGTTCCTTTCCCATGTGTAGGATTTTACAGTTAATGTATATAGATTATGTTTACTAAAATCTTAATGTTCATTCTCTGGTGCATACTTCTATTTCCAGCATGTAGTGTATTTTTTTTCTGCACTCTAACCTGTTTTTCTCAGTTTTCATGCTCTGGGATGTTCTTTTCCTATCACTCTTTCAAAAGTGCCCATAGCTAGAAATGTTCTTTGACATCTGTTAGACCACAGAATAACAGCTTTAGGCGAGCTGGAATCCCCATTGCTTAAGAAATCCAAAAATAAGATGAGGCAAATTTGTAGCATCTGTAGGGACAGCAGCCTTTCTCTATGTGGTCTAGATTTGAGAGCTTTAAAATCCTTAACTGTGTAGTTTTTTTTTTCTTTTTTCTCCTTCAGTTGATATTTCCCATGACTTATTTAGTCAATGAAGGAGGGTTACAACAGAATAAGCTTTCATTTCTTTTTTTCCCCCTTTATATATATGTTCTGGCTGTGAATCTAGCAGGTGAGACTTTTTTTCAAAATAGATTTGGGTCTTGTCATTTAATCTGTGTCCTTAAAATAGGTCTTAGTATTTACCTGCTAGCAAGTTAGTCCCTACAACTTCAAGATCATTGAAAATGACACTAATCTTCAGATTAATTTTGGGGGGAGAGTTTGGTTATATACATAGTGTTCTACTTAGACCAGAAGTTAAACTCCCTTATGGTTATTAATCTGCAAATACTCTATTTAAATCATTGAATGATTTGAAAAGTCCACTTCAATTTGCAGATGATACCAGGCTAGCAGTGTCTACAGAAGGGCAGGATTATCCTGATGAAACTAGTCAAATAGTTTCACAATATCGGATACAATTGAGTAGGAACAAGTATAGAGGTCTTCACCTAGATAGGGATGCACAGGTGAGAGAAGGCTAACCAGTGAGCAGTTCATCATAACTAAGAGTTTTGCTGCAAAACATGTATCAATATATTCAAGGCTTAAGTTCATGATGACGTTAAAGTTGATACCCTTGTTCAACACAACGAAAAAATCAACAAATATAAGTAAAAATGGTTTGGGGGTATGGAGGAACATATGGAATTATAATGACTTGAGAAGCACCTGAATTTTTTTCCAAAGTTATGGTAGCAGCAGCATGATTTGAGCATTCAAGAGAAGCAAAAATGAAGACGGAGGGAAAAATACCTAAGCACTCAGCACTGACCTATAATCATTTCATGCATTTTAAGGTTTTAGATATTTTTATGGGATTTTCACTGGTGGCCTAGAAAACACCTTTATTTTGTGGATTACGAAAGGAAAGACATGCCAGTGTTAATATCCAAATGTGTGCGAAACTTGTGTAATGAAGAGGCAACTTCAATTTATGGTGTCTCCTATGAATGAACAACTTAAGGTAATAGTAGATATAGGACTTGACAGAGGCCATGTATAGAAGAAGTATGTCCTTGTGAGAAGATAGTAAGAAGCATCCACTACCTTAGGCAAAGGTGAGCTTGTAATTTTTATGGTAGCCAATAGATAATTTGACATAGGTAACATAATTTGACTTTAAGATCTAGACTGTTGTCCTACTGAGAATGAATAATTCTTTCTTGTGCGCTTGACCAGTCAAAACAGTGGTCTGGTTGATGAAAGTCAACCTTTTCACCTCTGTGTGGGCTAGCAAAGAGACAGGGTGTAGAAGTGTGTATAGATGGCTGATATTGGAAAGAATAACTTCTCAATGCAGCCAAAGGTTTTGCTTGATCCTTTTCATAGTGTGATGGAGTGATGGTCCTTCACGCCTTCTCTATATTTAGATAACATGCTAAAAGCACTGCCCAGGTATAAATGATGGAATGCAGCTCCCTCATCTGTCCAACTTGGTGCATGTCAAAGGCCAAATAAATTCTTGTTCAGTTGTGTAAATCCCTTTCTTTCCAAAGCTTCTCTCTGAAGTCCTGTTTCTACCATACACTGGTAGAATGATTTGGTTCTTGAAGAAAATGTTCAAGGTACTCAAGATAGACATGAAGATGATCATTGCAGAGAGGAAAACAGCTGCAGTGAAAGATCTTTTCCTGTGTTTCACAGTTGGCTTTAAAAAGTGAGGGAGCTCTGTGGAAAATATTTAATTTGCCCTGTTTCATGTGTTCTTTTGCTAAATGTTTGTGTCAAAATGGCCACAAGTGGTCCACATGGTGTTTTTATTCAGGGATTTTTCAATACATTTCTATTCTGCAGGAATAGAAGGATATGAAAGGTATTCTGTGTGACTAAGCTGTTCCAGTTTTTATGGAAGACCCAGTGGGCAGAAAGAGCACTTTCTTTTCATTGCATCTTCCTTATATTCTTTCATATTTGCTTTTAAGTGCTACCTGCTGGAATCGAAAGAAGACTTCTAACAAGAAGTTGCAGAACACAAGTTGCAGACTTGTATTTCATTGTCATAGCACTAGGTGTTAATTCATAGTGCTTCACTATGTTAATTCATAGTGTTTATTTCATTGTTTGACAGCTTTTACTCATACCAACAAACATGCAGAAAGGTGCCTCCTATGATGAATAGGTTCTGATGTGTTTGCCTTGTTATAGACATCACCAAAATTATCTTGGGGGGTCACCAAAAGTCATTTTGTTGTCATCTGTATTACTATGATATTTATGGCTTTCCCTTCAAAACTGAAATGGCTTCATTATGTCTCTTATAGGAATACAAATACTAAGAATGTTTATCTCAGCCATCAATCTTTTCAGTTTATAATTTATAATCACTATTCTATTTTACAATGTTCTTCTTTTTCTGAGACTTTTTGATTGTTAAAATTAACACTCACATTGTCAATGCTTTGTATGCTGCTTTCATTTGCATGGAGGGGATTCTGTTTCTTTTCCTGAACAAGTAGATTTGTGAAAAACTTCAGCTAGGTGCCATCCAAGGAAACTGTATTGTTGGGTAATTGGTAATTAGCATCATGCTAAAACACGCTGACTGCAAACTCATTTCTTGCATTATTTAGAGGAAGAGAGCTTATATTATTTCCTTGCAAATTCACAAGTGGTTCTCAACTGAAAATTCAGTGAGATGCTGTGGTGTTTAGGCCTTTAAATAAATACCATGCCAATGATCTAAGCTGTTTGCATTGCTTATATAATCTATGTAGTTCTTGATTTTCTTCATATCTAGTAGAAGTCTGAGATGTGATGTTGAGATGCCTAATAATGACATTTGAATGACCTAGTGTTCTTCAAACTGCTTACTGTTATCAGTGCTCTCATTTGGAGTGCTGACAGTCACTGTTGCCATAGCCACTGTAAACCCTCTTGCAGTATAACTATGACTTAAATGCAGAGTGTCATTTTTGGCCCCTTTGTATTTCACCTATGGGCAAATCAAAGCCAGAAACCTTTTTTTTTTTTCTTTTTTTTTTTTTTTTTTTTTTTAGTACAGCAAGTAAAGAAAAAATCAACATGTATATGTAGGGTTTGCCTAGTGATGAAAATAAATCTCCTTTTTTCTCTGTCTCATGATGACCATAAGGACCCCTTTCAAGAAGCCTGGAACAGAGATATGAAGCCAAGAGTGGATGGAATTCTGACCTACACAGCTGTGTATAGATTGTGGCAATCAACATACCATACTGATTGTGTTAATATTTAGTTGGTTTTCCCCACTGGGCCAACATGAAACCCTGAGCTGTTGTTGACTTTGTGTGCCTTGAGGACTCTGATCCTGTACATATGTTTTGCTTTGTTTTCACTTTTCCTCTTTTTGAGGTGAATGAGGCTGGGTATGACTCTTTGCAACACCTTGCTGACATCTACAGAACCAAACATTGCCTTTGTGGCAACCCTTTCTTTTTGCCTTGTTCTGCCTCTGCTTTTTCATTACTCAAACTCTTGGTGTGAGAGGAGATCTTGGAACTGGAGTCTAAGCATGCCCTGACAGAGCATTTAAGAGGTCAGACCACGATTTTAGGGAGGCTATACACTTCCCAGTCAAAAATTGATGCATGTAGTATATTTGGAAAATGGCAGATAACTTTCTGAATTTCATCTTATATATCATGTTGTCATGTTAAACTATTACAATAAATTTGGTGTATTTGTTTTCTGGGGCATAAGTTTAATGGATCATTACTATTCCTCTATATAAAGTTTCAAAAGTCTATCATATGGTGATTAGACTAATAAATTGCTGTTTGGAAAGCATAGTAGTGCCACATTAATGTTTTGCATTTTATCCATGCTCGCAAGAGGTTCCAACAATAGAGACCTTATTCTTCTCTTGCAGGCCATATTATCTGGACGAATGTGATGAATTATTCTAATTATGATAGACAAAGCACAGTTTCATGATGTTTAAGTGAAATAGTAGGTTGGTGTATACCATTGAATTGGTGGAATATTGGAATTAAAAACAGTTTTTTGGAAAAGATTTTAAAAACTATTCCTCCACAACAAGGATATAAATTACTGTTACTGTGGAACAGTTAGTTGATATATTCTTAATATTTTCACATGTGCTTCTGAGGCCTAGAGAAGTATTTGAATTTTATCTATTCTTTCATCCTGCTCCTTTAAATTCTAGTTACATGATAAATGTTCACGCTCTAGTTTGCATAAAACAAAGCTCAAATTCAATCTTTTAGCCAATTGCAACATCTGCCCTTTAAGGTTTTTCCCTTTTAAATAGAGGCTTCCCTGAAGATATAAATATGGTCTTCATAATAAACACATTTAAAATGTCTGCAGACAGAAACTTCTCCAGAGGGATTAGCATGTAGTATTATGAGACTCATTAAAAATGTATAACTTATCTCTAAACAGGAGAAACGATCTCTACACAGTCAGATCGTGACTTTGATATCATCCTATCGCCAAACAGAGCGGCATGAGTATAAGTGAGGGCAGAATGGGGCTCCTGGACCCTTCATGATAATATATTTTAAAACCAGAAATGTGCGATTCTGCTTCGTGTAGTGAGGCATGATTCTGAGCAATGTTTCCATGAACCCATGAGACTGAATGCGGGATTCAGCATTCAGAAGAGCTACTCTGTCCATCAGTATGTGAAGGTGACAACTTATCTCTACAGCAGAGGTGATCCTTTTGAGTTGCTCATTGTGGAAGTGATTTCTTTGAAAGTGAACTGCCAAAAGTACTGAATTTTCTATTAAAAAAAAAAAAAGTTTCCTTGGTATGATGATCTACTGTAATAAGACAAATGATGGAAGCTCTTCTGAAAATCAAGTAATCTGCCATGATAATGTCTTTATACCTTTCCAGTTTCTTTGTTCAAAGATCTTATTGGTGTAGATAAACAGTTGTTAATGCTTTATAACTGACTTCAAAGAGTTTGGCCAGTTATGGAGTGCAAGTGGTGACTATGATCATTTTTCTCTTGTTATTTTCACTGTAGGAAAGCTGTGCACTTTGAAGGTCTGTGAAGGTATTAAATAAGAGTAAGTGAATTACTCTTTGGGGGAAGTGCACTTTAGGGGCCAAATGACCCCTAGATTTAGTAAAGTTTAGAGCACCTGAAATACTGACTCTGAGGTGTTTAAGGTTCTTTTCCCTTCTGCTTCCTACTCCGTGATCTCTTTGTGTCCTTTCCATGTGTGCTTTGTGTGTCAAGCATTCTGAGAATGCTTGAAAGATGCCACATTTTTAGGGAACCTGACAGTATGCTCTAAAGTTAGAAATATCTCACAGGAAATCATGCTTTGATATTCAACTAGAGATGTCATTACTGATGTCATGTTTAGAAGGGATGGCTGGTGTTGTGTATTCGCAATTACACAGCCTAAGCAACACACAAATCTTCAAGCTATTTTGAAGCCTGGGACTCAGGTTGTGTAAAATCTTATTGTCTCCATAATCCCAGTGTTCTATAAATTCAAAGTCCAATGACTTGAACCATTCCCAATTCAAAATGATGCTGGAGAAGATAATTCTTGTCCTCAACTTACTGGGCTATAAAAAAAAAAAAAAAATCCTGATTTCCATTTTCTTATTCTATATAGATTTGAGTTAGTTATACATGAGTTATATCTATTTACAAATTCAGATCTAGGACTATGGATTTTAGCAGCTATGGATTTATTTTTTATTGCCAAGACAAAATCATCAGAATTCCAAGTGTCTGCTGAAATATGAATGCAAACATTGACTTTGATTCCTCATTGCCACTGAATCCTAGAATCACTAGGTGACGTTTTGGGGCTTTTTCAGCCTACAAAGATTTGTCAAAAAGGGATCACTGGGAAGCAAGACAATGAAGTTAATATGCTGTTCTCTATACTTCTATATATAAACAAGATGGTCTTGAAGTTCAGGAGAATAGTAATGCAATATTGGAGCATTCACTTCTAGATCATTGATTTGCATCTGGTCATAATAATAACAACATTTTTATTACAATCTGATTGCTTGATGAATCTGTATGAAATAGTTTAAAGGCTTCTCTGCTCCTACAGATTAATTTCATCCAGGTCTTCAAGTGCACAGAGTAGACTTGAACTCACTGTCACTTTTCATAAACACTATAATTTGTTTCTAAAGAAAATAGGTCACTGACCCCATAGATTAAATGTACTGATGCATAATAAAATTAAGTGCTTATGGTGCTTCATATTTTATCTGAACAGCCAATTTATACATTATATATTTTCATTTTGAAACAAACTGTTCTGTCCCTAACCTAATGCATTGGTAGAGCTGAATGCTTTCTAGTGATGCAGGGAGACAAGCCAGGATATTGTTTGTTGCACAATTGAGAACATTTTGGTTACAGCAGCTCAAATTTCTGAAACTGATCCTGACGGTGAGGATACTTGATTATCTAAGCTTTCTGAATCAGTGATGAAAAGAAATGTCAAAGGATTGAAGGAAATTTGGTTATGTAAACCATGTTAATGTGTTGAAACTTACTGCTTAATCAAACTGGAATTATCTACCTTTTGAAGATGTATCTTAAACTTAAGAGCAAAGGCTGTTACTTAGGGAGTAAGGCATCCATCTGCTATTGCCTTTCAGTGGAAGTCGGGCGTCTAATTTCCAGGTCAAAATACTAGACATGAATGCCCACAGAAATATGACCAAGTACATCAGAACTTCTGAACATCATTATGTGCAGTGAAGTACTCCCTAAAGAGTTGTTAATACCCATTTTATGCTTCAGTGCTTCCTAATAAGCAAAGGCAAACATCAGACTTCCTTCAAAAGCAGGATACATGCATTGCCCAAAGTATCAGTTTTCCTCTGTCAAGCTTTGCTGTAGTATTACCACTCTGCCTACCAGTAGGTGTCTCACAATGGGCTGAACAACCTTTTAAATAACCAGCCCGAGGATCATAACTTCTTTTAGCAAGTGCAGTGATTCTCTCTTATGTTGCTTTTTATTTATCCCTCAAATTCAGAATAAGTTTAATAAAAACATAGTGGTTCTTTCACTTTAACTGTAAAAAAGTTCTTATCAGCAGATAAGGAGCACATGAGCAGAATATCTGTGCACAACGAATTTGGAGGATATGGTGTGATTCTCCTTTGCCTCTGAGAATCCAATGGAGCATGTATACGAATCCGTAGTCTTGTTCAAAGAGTCTTCATCTTTTGAACTCAGCAAAATGCAATGCATCGTCTCATTTTAACTTGGCTTATGCAACCACTTTGTATGCAAAGCCTGCTACTAGTGATAACTCACTATTCTGAATAACATTCAGAACATTGAGTAATGTGTTTATGATAATTCTAATGAAAAAACTTATTTGGTGAACTGCAGCCAGAGGGATTGCTTTTATTGTACCTAGGTATATGTAAATAGTATAAGATGGCTCCTTTTAGCTTCTTGCCCTGAAAGATATAAGGGGGAAAATGGCAGTCATGCTAATAATTGTGAATCAAGGAATATTTTTATTGATAATATTTCCAATCAGGAAAGGAAAAAGCTTAAAGACTAAATGCTAGGCTTGAAGGTGGATTAAAACTTTCAGCAATGTCTACAATCATTTCCTCTTCCAATGGATATTTGCTTTTCTCTTATTTTTTCTCTCCATCAAATATATTGCACCCTAGTGTGAGGTAAATGGTGATTTAAGCATGTTCCATTTTTAGGTCCTTCTTAATGGAGCTAGCAGGGGAGTCCTGATGCAGTTTGGCCAGTTGCAAGCCTGCAGATGTGCTAAAGATTTACTCGCTCACAGGGTCACGAAGCTTCCTCTGCTGCTGCCCTTAGGCGGTTCCTTTGGCACATGTTCCCCTGCACGTGCTGAGGGCGCCATGTTGGGGCCTGAGGCCCATCAGCTCTCGCGTGTGGGGCTCCCCGTTGCCAAGGAAATGGGAGGTTTTGTATGTGTATCCCCAGCAGCAGCCTCCGCTGCCGCCTGTCAGGCTGATGTGGCTGCGGGTAGAAACAGCAACTGCGAAGAAGCCAGCTAAGGCCTTGAGGCAATAGCAGGAAAGCCTGAGGACTTGGCACCAGGAGAAATATGGACAATGAATATTTCTTTAAAAGAAAATATTTCAAAGCCATGATATCTTAGCAGTACTGTGAGAGCCCGGCAGCTTCTCCTTTCCAAAAGCAAAGCTGCTAAGGAAAGCTAAAACTCTATTCCCTACCATGACTTCATTGCAGTCCTTTATGGTAAGGAAGGATAATGCACCACTCCACTGAAGGGTCACCTACCTATGAAAATTCTTAACATTTCACAAAATAAGAAGGTAATAAAGCAGTGAAGGATGTCTTAGCCAGGGTTTCACTGCAAAAATCTTAACATTTGCAAATAACCTATTGACTCAGCCTGCTTATGAGAAATTTTATCTGTGTGAGAGTGTGATATAGATGCTCAGAAGTGATTTAGAAACTGAGCTCTGGTTGAGGAATGGAAGAAGTGAAATGCAGAATTGGAAAGTTGTTGGAGGAAAAACTGCTTCAGAGAAGTACCCTCCCTCCTGTCTTGTTCTCAGCTTTCTGACCATGCCTGCTCTTGCTTTGCTGTTGCTGGTTGCTCTGAATCTAGCACATGGGTCAATGCTTTATTTCCACCTTGTGAAGTAAATAGTCACAAGCCTCGGGCTATTGAAACACCTCTATGGAAGCAAAGTAGGATACATAAATTTAAATAAGAATGTTCAGAATTGTCCACTTCTGCTCATTCTGCTTGTCTCTTGAAGCAGCTCCTGGGTGGTATATCCTATACAGTACTCTTTGAAAGATTAAAAGATGAATGAGCAGCTGCTGTCAGCATAGTCTGAAGAAACCATTGCCACAGATGCCCCCTTCAGTGGATGACGCAACCCTAAGGACTCCTGAGCATGTTTTTGTGATCCTAGGGGTGCTTCATCTGTGAAATGGGGAAACCCTAATTGGCCAGTAAGGCCAGAAGGTGGGTGGAATTGACAGGCTTGTAATAACATTTAAGCAAGAACTGGCTCCTAAGAGATTCTCTCTTTCTAGTGTTTAGTGATGTACTTTCAGTAATAACATAGGCTTCCCATGGGTAAAAAGAAAGATAAAATGTCCTTTACTATTGATATGCTGTGTTTTTAGGTATGTTCCTAAATTATGCTTTTATTCTTAATTTTTACTACACCTGTTTTTTTTGGAAATATGTCTTTATATTATAACTACCACCATTGTGACTACTATTGAAAGCTTGGAATAAAAATGAGGGAAAAGGGGAGGAAAAAAGGAACTCTTAAAAGCAGATGAAATAGAGTACACTGGAGGTTTATCAATACTTTAGAAGACCTTTTCATCATTTGGCAAAGAAAACAGAAAGTTCTCAGAATTTACTAGCCATGTCCTAACAAAGCTACATGAGCACAGCACAGACATTACAATGAGGTTTCACATTAACAACACCTCATTATTTTTACCAACAGTATCACAGAACAGTTACCTCTATGATCTGCAATATTCTAAATTATTAACACCTAACAACAAGTATCATAGTAAATGAGCTAAGTTCACATCATCATCTATTATTCTTTGTTTTTTAATCACACAGGTGAAATTGATTACCCTGTGAAGGGAAAACACAAAGCTTACTTCAGTGACACACAACTCAAAGGGAACTTAACCTGTATGTTAGTGGTGGCTCTTTTGGCTGTTTTTCTCCCTCAAAGTGAATTCAGAATAATTTGCTAGTTTGTGATGGGTGAGGGTGGATTACCCCAGTGAGTTCTACAGCAAGAACTAAATCCTGCCCCTAAAAGCTGAAGAGGGTGTACTTTAGCCTGAGAAGAGGCCCCTGTAATGAAATATAGATTCTGGTCTGCTGCTTTGTTTTTAAACCACATTCCCTATATTAATTATTAATTAGCACTTAAAAGTAGAGAGAACAGTACTAAGTGGATACAGTTATATTTAGATCACAGCTGCCAGTAACCAAATTTGCCGTGAGTGTCTGGTTTCATATTTCTGTAGGATTAAATGCTGCACTGAAGCAGGCATGGGGGGTGGGGGAGACTATGTATTTCCCATACTGAAATATTAAAGCATAAAACTGTTAAGAGTGAATGTCTGCAGAAACTAGGCAGAGGAATCCCTCTTTACCTGTGGGAGAGTGATGAGGGGGAGGAGGAGTTCTGAACCTTCTTATGGGAAAAGGGGAAAACAGGAGAAACAAGAGCTTCCCGTTGCCAGTGGGGAGAGAAAAGCGTCATCAGGAGCAAGAATAGCAAGGGATTCCCTCCCTGGGCACCAGATGAGACAGAAGGGGAGGGGAATTCCCTGTCTCCATTGGGGAAGAACAGAAGGGAAAGGAAGCCCCTTTGTTGCATTTATGCTTTGAGCTCTAATTAATCTTGAAGGGTTTGCACTTCTATTAATGTCAAAACAACCCTATAACCTGTTTTCCTTGAACCATGTGGAGTCTGGAAATTTTGATAGGTCTTGGAAGATGTAGAGCATTATTGTCATGTGGCCAGATGGGGTCTATAACTCTTAAATTATGCAAAGGGGTCTTGCTTGCTTTAGCTTCAGGCTTTTAGAGTTTTCTGTTACAGCTTAAGATTTGTTTTTCTATGATTTAATTGTCACTTCAGTTAAAGAGTAAGCAGCAGAGGTGCCAGTAGAGCAGCAAAAATCACCGGGAGCAACGTATGGGCTTGAAATTCCTTATAAAGTAAGGATCACATGAACCCAGTTGCCTGCGGGAGGAAGGTTGCATAAACAAATATTTAACGAGGAAAAACAATGAGGTCTTTGCAATAATCATACGGAGATCCCAAAATAGATAACGAAGATGTATAAAGCATGCAATTTCCCTGGCGAGCTGCCACCCATGTGCACATGCTTGGAATAGCATGTTGGGTTCTGGCTCTGCATCAGAGCATACGCTGGGCACCCCGACCTTCTGCAGAGCTGCTCGCCCTCCCGGCGGCCGAGCTGGGTGGGTTCGGACTAATTTCCTGAATGGCCGTTCTGCTGGAAAGAACGGCAACTTATACGGATCAGATGCGGTTGTGATCGTGTCGCAAGGGGAAGGTTACAATGTTCAAAGACTGTTTTATGCATATTTCATTGGTTAAAAGGTTGGATTTCTTATCCTGAAGGAACATCAGTCTCTGTTATTTCTGCTGCCTTTATCTCCTTACTTTATGTGCTAAGGTAATGCTAATTAATGCTTGGATGGAAAATCCAGCTTGTATCAGCACAGATAGCAAGGAAATTGTTTTTGCAGTTTATAGATATTGTGCTCAATTTTGTCTTTAAATATGCGGGTGCCACAGGTATTAATTGATGGGACTGTATGCAATTAGTTGGCAAAGAACTGGACCAATTCATGTGCATGTAATCTGTTGCAGAGTTCCCAAAAGGCGCAGCTATTTCCACCTGTAGTGAGTGATATCTTAAATAACACTTAGCATAGGCAGAGCCCAGTTTGCTTTACTAAACCACAGGCAGCTAGTGTGTGGTGCTGGCAGGCCCTAGGAAGGAGCAGTGGGGGATTGGAGACGAGCAGGTTGCCTGCAACCCAACTTCTTGCCTCGATGCTTGAGCAGAGCTTCTATTCTGGCCTCTCGTAAACTGTACAGCCTGCGTTTGAAGCCGTGTGGGGAAACCACCTGCTCATGTTGCCTTTCTTCAAAGTGGAAACTGCAGATAGGAATGCCAAGTATATCGCCTTTTGAAAAATCTGTCAAAACATCATCTTTTCTGATTTTGCCTGTAGAATGGCCTTTATCTCAGAATCTGTTCCTGGGGTGAATAAGGAAATGCATAAAAAAAATAATTCTAAGATGTACCAAGATCTGTCTCACTCTTTTTTCCTGCCACTACCTATTTCTGAAAACATTTTAAGAGGTTGTGGAGAATTCATCAAAACAAAATTCTGACATTCTCTTTCTGTCTGTAACATAGCTCAGGAATTAGATTTTTTCATTATTTTATACATGATCCTAGTTCCAGAGTGACAGACGTTTGTGAATGAAGGTGATCAAAACAAAAGAGCTCCCTTAGTATGCTTTGCCACACATGAACTGGAATACATAAAAGAAAAAGCTTTTTTGAGGTTCATTAAACATTTATAAGAGCTGCAGCAATTCTCTGAATTAAATTTGTTTCTGTGTGTGAAAGTACACTTCACAGCTGTAGTTGTAAGAAACTAGTGGCTCATTGAAAACATCACTTCTTACACATTTTAAGTAAAACTCCTACTCTCATATATTCCACTCAAAAAAAAAAAAATCAAATATATAGAAAACGAAGCTGCACCAGGGAAATCACTGACACTGGCAAGAGGTTCAGGGAAGAACCTGGGTTCAGGGTGGGTAAAAAAAACTTCTAACCCTGTGACAAAAAATAATATCCATTCATACTGAATTTAGATGTGAACACTCAAAATTTCTAAATATCTCTCAAATTACTTTTTCTAGGTAGTCTAATCATAAATATGATCAGTCAGAATTTAAATTTTGCAACACAATGAGGAAAATATTGAGAACATAGGAGGAATACCTTTGATCCTCCTACAAAAAAAGGAACAGTGATGTAGAAACAGCAGCCTTGCAGGAGCACTGCCAAGAAGAGCAGCAAACCTTCAAAGTGAAATCTGTGCATCGTCTACAGGGAAGCAGTGCCAAGCAGTGAGCTATAGGAATGGCTCCTCTATTACTTCTTTTAAGTTACTTGCTGGAACCATTAGTATCTGAAAGGTGATTTGCTGCACATAGATATGAAAAGGTGTTTGCCAGGAAGCAGTATGGTAAGACAGCCTGGGACCAATCTTTTCCTGCCCACCCGTGAGTGCTATTTACAAGCAATTCACCCACTGCAGTACAGTTATTTGAATGTAACCAGGGCCATGCAAAATGTGTAGTTTGCAAGAGAAATGTGATGCTGCCAGGCTGCATTAAATATCTGTAATGCACCTAAACAGTCGATCGGATCCTCAGCTTGTCTATATCTTTGAACTGAGGGAAGATAATCCAGTTAAGGGGAGAATCCAGCCTGCCTACCTGCTATATGGTTGTAATGAATGGATTGTGTCCATTAATGCTGGCAAATAAAAGTTAAAGTATTTCATTAACTCTGCAACCCCTCAGTTTGCTGTATTATATCCTCATTTGGGAAGGTGGACTATGGTCCAAATCAGTATTACTCAAGAGGAAGAGGTAGATGAGTTGAGTTCATCAATGTTAAGCCACTTAAGTCAAAGGTAAATTTACTCATGTAACAGTACCAGAATGAGAAGGAAAACACTGAGGATGTAGTATGTGAGTATCAAAATACATCAGCTGTTTAATGCCTTTGGTTAATTTACTGTCTAGTAACAGCAATTTTAGAAAAAAAGATTACATTTTGTATTTCTCAGTTTCCTTGTGCATAGATTGCCATAAATTTGTGGCTTACTTCCCAGGTCATGTCTTGGGCTATTGCATTGGCGCTATTGAAAGAGAATTTCCATGCCTCTTTATTAAACATGCTTTCAGTAACACCTTAACAAAGACAACAGGCTGCAATTCCAGTTTAATGTAAAAGTCTTCACCATTTTTAACCATTTAACTATTTAATCAAAGGTCTGTGATCAAGAGGAGAAAAAAATAATGAATGAAAACATGCAATTAAAATTATTTTGACATTACTCTTGCTAGAGAGACAAACTTTGTATGTATGCAAAGCTATTCCTAAATATCCATGGAATATCAGTAACAGTTTCATGCAAGGGAGAAGACTTTGGGTGGTGAGACTACTTCTGCCCAATATTATCCAGGTGCTTAAAAGGAGATAAACCAGGGTTATATATGAGTAATTAGCACTGAAAGATTTTTTGATGTGGTCTTTCTCCTGGCTGTTAGAGAATATTTGCTATGTATTGTGCTTGTTACATAACACGAAAGAAGAAAAAATACAAGATCAGAGGTAAGGCCAAGAATAAGGTGTCTTGTTAATGTCTAGACCTCAGAAAAAGAAAATGAGTCTCTGCAACCAGGGTGACAAATAGGAGAAAAAAAATATGTCCGAGTTGCACGCATAAATACATTTTATGTTCTAAGTGAGAAATATTGACATTTAACGGAAAAAGATTAGGAACAAGAAAAAAAAATATCCCTAAAGTACTTCAATTTCTTTCCAAAATGCTAGTGAAGACTGCAGGGGAGAAATGGGAAAAAACGAATGGGAAAAAATAATTCTACTTTTACCTCAGAGTATATTTATCAAAATCAGTCTCTGTGGGATTAAAGTTATGGCCTGGCTTAACTACAATGCTTGGCCAATTTTTAGACTGTAGTTCATCCTAAATTACCAAAAATGTCTTTTAAATGTATTTGGGAATGTTTTTTAAAAAAGTTAGAAACAGTGAATCTAAAAATTCGTATTCTACAGTGAATTGTATTTTAAAAAGTATAAGTGAAATAACTTAGGAATCTGATGATGCCAAGATCTTATTTCTTTCATATTAAATTTGTCAGTATCGCTAAGTGAAAAAGATCCACAGATCTAGTGACTCCCAAAGGCTTTTGTTTTGCTTCATGTTTGCTAGCTAATAGTCTGTGCAGTCCCTGTAACAGACCCTCACTGTCCCTAGAAGTAGATGAAGTTCTTTAGTATCTGTCTCAGATCAAATCTGTTTTGTAGCTGAGTTTCCTTATTCTGTTTATTTTAATCTCAGTATTTTGAGAAATTTGAACAGAACATAAGTAAAAACTTAAATGGGAGGTTAGAGTGTAGTAAAGTCTGTGCTGTGCTCTACATGAGCATTTCTATTAATGTCAAGGAGACCAAACAAGCAGAAATTGGTTCAAAACAGGCTCTGACCTGTACCTGCTGAGACTGTGCTAGCCTTTAAACCATCTGAGCTACTTGGTGAAAGAGCACATGATACTTGCTTCAGTGGAAGATATCTGCTTCATTAAACTGAACAATTAGCCCCAAGAAAATCTATACATTGGATTAGTTAAATCACTTTTTGTAGATACAGAAATGTTCATTAATTAGTAGCAGGAATAATTTGTGCCTTAGTGCAATATCAGTCAGGATTAAATGTGTTGTATAATTTAATCATTAGGCAATACAATTATGCAGCAGTCTTAAAAAAAAAAAAAAAAAAAAAAATTTCCATAACTAAGCGAGCAATATAAAGGAAAACAGATATGCTTATTTATAACACCAGAAGAATTTATTGCAGATGCAAATAGGTACCTATACCTTTACCGTTAAAAGTGTGTGGTATGACTTCCATGCCACAATCTCCCTGAATCGAATCTGTCTGGAATATTTCAGTAGCTATAATCAACACTTTCCTTCTCTTCATCGACTTTATGCTTGAGGATTACTATAACAATTTTCTTATATTGCCAAAGAGTGAAAAATAAACCAAAATTCTTTTAAAAATAATAATGCGTGAAAGTGTTTTATGAGTGCAACTTAACCTTGCACAAAAATACTCGTACAAGTAATGAATGAGGTTTGGAATCAACTGGCAGCATCAGTAAAGAAGCTTACATATCAGAGTTCAGTTATGTTTTGATCAGTGACACTTCATCTTACCAATAAGCAAAAGGGAATGTGGCAATTCCAAACAAAAAGATCCCATTTATTTTTTCTAATTCTAAAAAGAAAAAGCATTAGTATCAGCTCCCCTTATCTTTCTGACTTTTAAAAACCTACCCAGTTTAACCTAATAAAATGTACTAATATGCAGAATAAAATGTACTTACGCTAAGTGCTAAATCCAGTTAAACTGATGCACACATCTGGAACAGCAGATGTATGTTTTCAAATCAGAACAATGCTGACTGAAATAGGCCTGTGCTTAAATATGATTAGATTGGGGCTTATATCACAGTAGAAAATTTTAAAATGCATTCTATCATTTGCTGTAAGATAATCAGAGCTTTTCAGGCTTTGACTGAAAGTGATAGGAAGTGCATTTGAGCTTTTGCTTAAAAGGCTTAAAGACAGGTTCTGAGCTTATTCTGTCATAGTGAGAGACCTCTTGCCTAAATCACTTCAATCTCCATGTTGGCTGAGACTAATCCTTTCATCAACCTAGTGATTAGACTGCGGTCGTGTGCATTTCCTCACCTAAAAAAAGTCTGTTATGAAACAGTTTTTCTAGCAAACTTGAAAGAAAAAAAAAAAAGAAGAGATTTGTTCAGGACAGTAATTTCAATCACAATTATAATTAATGAGTAAGGAATGAAGCTTCTACATGGAAACAGTTTTGCTGTTATTCCTCTGATCTCCCTAGCTGCCTGCTGGCATAACTCCCCAAACACTTTGCATTAGCAGTCCTCATATCTAAAGACCTAGTTAACAAGCACTGAACAGGATTAGCAAGAAAGCAAAGATAGCTTACTCAAGAGTTTAAGTATGGTTGTGCACATGTACAACTGTGTTAGCCCTGCAGATTGCTTGGTGTTGCTTTAATATTGTATCAGGGACTACTCTTGTCTCTGAGCTGCCCAGGAGCCTGGTACCCAGCTACACCAGCTCCTTCCACCTTTGTGCTGGCCAGGACTTCCTGCTGCAAAATACTTTGCAAAATCTGGTGGAGAGTCTTGTTTGTAAGCGTTTATTTCAATTTCAACAGCATTAGACATGACTTTGCAACTTCAATGTATGCCGAATACATGGGAGGAGAGGATGGCTCTGATGTTGTATTTTGTTGGCCTCGAAGATTTTCTCTTGACGATTTCAATAAATAAATAAATAAATAAAATCTGCTTTAGAACAGTGCTTTATGGAATGTGTTTCATTTTATTAAATCTGTCTTACCCTTTGCACTCCCCTCAGCATCCTGGTTTTGATTTGATTCAGACCAGTTTTCCTCCCCAGTTTTCAATCAAAGATCCACCAAATCTCTCACCTGTTTTTCACACATTCATGAATAAAAGCCAAGAGCAAATCAAATGCTTCACTCTACTAGAACTTGCCAAATGCTCTCCACTCTTGTATGCACGGGTCTGAAAGCAAGCAGGTCATGCACATGCGAGCAATCTACACCAGTTCTTCCTAGGTGAGAAAGCTTAAGTAGAGGTTTCATCAAGGTATAGAGATGGTTTCAAGATAACAGCTCTGTGTTTATCAGTGTAGGGATTGAGTATCAGCCTTTTTCTTTACTGTGCATTTTCAGCCTGTGGTCCTACTTCTGTTTTGGGTGCTTGGCCGCTTGCTTTGACTTTAGCACAGGTTAGGTATATCTGTACTGTTTGTATAGGGGTGCCCTTGGTAATACTGTGCGTGTAAAGGGTCTTCTGGTTGTGGCTTCCACAGCTGGAGCAGCAATCAAATAGGAATAACACTTTAAGGTAGTTTCTAATGTCACCTTTTGTGGTGAAGCCCTTCTCTGTGGGGTAACTGGATATTTATTTGAAAAAGAGGAAGAGGATCCTGATTCTGGGGTCTATGTTAGTAGCAGAGAGCACACTGAGATGATATGTTTTGTAGTTCCTTCACTAATTCTGGTCCTGTATATTTTGAAGTTGTGTTCAAATAAGCCACTACAAAGTCTATGTAAAAATCACATTCCTTGTTTTTTTTTTTTTTTTTAATTTTCATTTGGATCCCAGGATGCAGAGCCAAATTATACCTTTATATTTAAGCAGCTTTGGCACTCATAACAGTCTCTGCAGAATTCCAAATAGTCATCCTTTACTACAAATAGAGCAATTATATTTCAATGGTACCATTATTAGCCATAAACTACAATTGAAGTCCTAGGGAAATGTATTAGTTATGGCATCCACACGAATATGTAGCTCTTGAAGGAGAGCTGCAACATTTTAAAAGAAACATTAAATTAAATATTAGTAATACAGTTTCAATAACATGATTAGGAGCTCTTAAGCTTAATGGGTCTACTCTTTCTCTGTGAAAGGCTGAAAGAAATTATATTGTTATTATGTAGTAAAAGCAGGATGAATGAGAATCTGGTCCTCTGTATTTTTGTATTTATTTATGTTCTTGCCGCAATGCTACAAATGTTTTAAAGAAAAAGTGTGTCTTGGGCTTTAAAGTGGGTTTCTGTATCATTTAGGCCAATGATTACTTTGCAAAATTTTATTATTTATGTTGTAAGAATGTGTTGTGTTGCATAAGTCAAAGGATGATGCATGTCTGTTATTCATAGTAAACTTCTAAGCCAGGAAGCCTTGAGTTCAAGCTCCACCTCAGGACTTGGAAAGAAACGCAGAAGTGATACTGCAATGCAGTGCTAGAGAGATGCTCCTGCAAATGCATTTGATGTTCAGTCTCAGGATAGAGTGCTAAACTTATGTTTGTTTCATTCATCTTGAGTGGTGTCTTCATGGAAGCTGTTCAAAATGATGCTTTTAAAAAAGAACGTATGATAACCCTATTCTCTGGTCAGCTGTCATCTCCTCCTACTCAATATTTAAAAATTCTCTTACAAGCTGTTAGTGAGCACACAGTGGTTGTTCTTTTACACATCGGATAGGTATGTCACTATTTTGGGAAGTACTTAGAGATGACTTGAGCATTAATGTATCAACTTTTGCACTTCCAACAACATTTGGGAACTTTTTTTTTCCTTTAAGTTAGAAGAACTCTGATGATCTGGGGCACTGCAGTAACAGTACTATCATCTGTTAAATGGGTACAAGGCTTGACGCTGCTGGTAAGTGGAAAAGCTTGTATTACCAGCCGCTAACTCTTTGCATAACGCTACAAAGGATAAAGATTCTTGAATTTTCCATCTACTCACTTTACATGAGTGGAATGTAGGAGAAGTAATTAACATGTATATGGGAACTTAATTAGATCTGGCTTCTGTTCCTGAAGTGTCTGAATGCTTCATACAGACCTTTTTCTTGATCTGCTGTCCACTCAGATTCCACTACTTGCTAAAGCATGATATGAAATACTTTTATTCAGTTAAATAATTTAGAACATAAAGGGCAAGTTAGTTTCTAAGGAAAAGTGAACGACAGATTACCTTTTGTTGAAAATTAGTGCACTAAACTTTATATATGTCAACACTATTTTGTTCCAAGTGATGGTTCTCCTAAGTTCTGAAGAAAAGATTCTCCATTAAGAACCTTTGTTCAGTGCTTGGTTTCTGTATGTATCTTTAAAACAAACATCATGGCTGACAGCAGCTTAATGCCAGCATTGAGCTACTGTCTCAGCAAATCCTAATTAAAATTTGGGCAATGATCAACTGATACCCCGTAGGAATCAAAACAGGAGTTCTGTCCTGAATGTTTGCTTACCTGACAGAGTAATTTTTACGGTGCCTGGGAACATGCAGTTAGGGAGCAGTAGGAGAAATATTTTGCTTTAAGCAGTTAAGAAACACATATCCCATATGCTCCTTCTGGTTCACAATGAATGTCATAAGACTGTAATGCAGATATAAGAGAAAACTTGCTTTAAACATTTTAGATTTCAACACCTACTGTAAGTTTGAAACATGAGAGAATAAATAGTATCTGAACTGTCCTCTGTGCAAACCTTTACTAATTATTGATTTTATTGATATTAACGAAAATTTTGCAGCATGGCTAGTCAAACTTTTTGCATTTGAGAATTTTCTTTTATGAAATTAAATTAAAATTTTAATTGTATACATTTTCTTCTTCCTCAACTATTTTTGTTTGATCATTTTTATCGAGAACACCAAATGTTTTCAAGTGAAAACTATCTGTGATATTAGGTCACTTTCACCCTAAGTTTTCAGTAGTTTGAACAAGTTCAGTTTTTGTTTTGGCAGTTTGAAGGCAAAGGTTTGGGTTTGGTGGGTGCAGCAGCCTTCTCTGAATGTGCTAAATTAATTCTTGTTTTTTCCATGTTTGCATTTTGGCTCCTTCTGACCTCTTTGCTATCTTTATGAGAGGGCCACACTATTTGCTGCTGTTAACATAAAGAGGTTTCTCTAAACAGTAATAGTGAAAACTCATTTTGTAACAAGCATTTGGAAAAAAAAATATTTTATTAATAGTTATTTGATTTTCAGTTAATCTTGATACATCAGGGGAATGATAGAAAAAAATCAGTTCATTTTTAATGTAAAGAAATAAAGTGAGCTTTCAGAAATAAAAAGTTTTTTATAAAGTAATAAAAGATCTTTCAATGAGGACATTTTCCAGCAAAGCAGGCCTGGAATGGGATGTGATGAGGAGGGTTAGAAGAACAACTGTTCTTGGAGACCTCTCAGACTTGCTCTCAGGTTCTGCTGATGGCAGTGAAATGAGACTACTACTGCTCTTTGGGATAGTGGCTCTGCCCCTCGTCTTCCAACTGCAGAGGATCCAAGAGGATCTTAACACTAGGTCTGAGACTCCTGAAATCTCTGAAGTTTGCTGGAATCGAACTGCCAGGAGTTTCTTTCTGTAGCCACACTCTGGAAGCTCCATTTCTTCAAACAGGACAATGAGTGTGAGGGAGTTAAGTTTACTGCTGGTTTTAGTGAATCTCTGTTAACTCAGGTATAGGCCTTTCTGCCTCTAACTCCTTCACATTCACATCTGCACCCGTGAATCTGGGCTGGAGGTCTAGGTCGCGCTGGCGCTGGTGCGCTGTGCACACAGCTGCCTGGCCAGGGGCACCACTGGAAGTACTTCAGGCTTGTTCACTAAAACCAGCTGTGAGCTTTACAGCTGACTCCCAAACCGGCTGTGCACCCTGCCATGGCTTTTCCTTCCCCTCTGGGATGAGCAGTGCCTTGGCTCCCTGGCCTTAGAAGTCCTTAGACCTTGTGTGGTGATCACTTAGGAGCAGGAGAGGATGCTTGTTCACAGGCACCGTTCTGCCTGCCTCTGCCTTCCTGCAGAAAAGTTTGTTATCCTTTCTGATCTTTTCATGCAAAAAGGGGTACCGGAGCATCCAGGAAAGGCTTTACAGACCCGGCAATCTAATGTGACAGTTAACGAAGTGAGTAAATAAGATCCCTGGCCCAAATTACAGTATTTCTGCACTGTATATGTAATAAATCAGACCTTTGGAAGTATCTCATTAGGCAGCCTCAAAAATTGCTGGGTAATTTCTCTCCGGTTATTTTAATCACATTTTTCTAATTGATTACTTTAGTAAAAAGATTAAATCTAAATATAGTGAAACAAAAACACATCACGAAAGCTTAGCATTCAGATAATCTATGTACAGCATCTTCTCACTGCCATGCTTCACAGTTTATATTTTTACTCTGTTGCAGAAAAAAAGAATTAATTTGGCATTTTCCTATTCTATAAATAAATACGCTTTTATAAAGGATTCAAGAGAGGAGAGAAAAGAAAAAAAAAAAGAAACTTAAAACACTTCCAAGAGGGAGCCTTGACTTCGAGTTCTTTGCTCTGCCTAGTCTGAACTCATTTCTGTTAAGGGTGATGAGGGGTGTTAACACACTTTCCTGCTCCTGTAAGCCTAGATAAAAAGACAAAAATGGCTTCAACCCAAATTCTGGTGGTTCTGACCTTTCTGATGGAATCAGTGTGTTAGCTCAGGTTTAGGTAGTGTTCTGTGTTGGGCAGTGTTGCCCATCCTACCTGATGGATCCATTGCATCTAAGATTTGCTTGTGTGTCTCATAGCCATAATCACTGTAATGATGATAGCCTTTACTAGCAATAGCCCAAACCAACCTGCAAAGTTTTATTTTGAAGGTATTTGAGATTCAAACCACCTTGCAGATCTGAGTGGCTCATGGCAGAGGAAATAAAAGTACAAGTCAGGCTTTCTCCTTTCAAATACGGCTATTTAAAATCTGTGTATGGAGAAATTCCATGTTTATAGAAATGACTCAGTTGAAGCAAGACGTGAAAAGCCAGTGGGGTGGAGCCTGAAGAGAAATATTTCTGTTGTTGCTATCCCACACGTCTGCCAAAGACTAAAATATTTAGTGTAATCTCCAGTCACTACTACACGTGCTTTCTTGTCATGCCATTTTTTTTTCTTATAGCACTTCCATGCTATTTTTCCTTTTGGCATGTCCTGTAGTATACCGCTACTTCAGAGAATCTTTGTTCTTGAAGTTTGAACAGGGCTGATATTTAACAAACTTTATTCTGACTTTTTAACTTTTAATATTGAACCAAGCCCATTTCATGTGACTTGTTCGAAAACTAGAGCATCAAACAATTATATAATTGTGAGCTATTAAAGGCAGTGGAGTAAATATGCAGTTACTATGTTCCTAATCAACTACCTTAAAGCTAAAAATCAACGTTGGTATGAAAAACAAATTGGTAAACTATATTCCCTGCTGAATATTGACTGTCGTTCTGAGAAAACTGCAGCATAGTGGCAAACTTAAGTTTGTCCCTTCTGCTGTTTTTCTGTGCCAAGGATACTTGTTGCAGAGGTAACGTGGAAAAGATGAGTAAATAACATGTGGCAGCAGTGAAAAAGACAACGTTAATATGACATTTCTTTCCATATTCTTATCTAGATGATACTGATGGATAACACTGAGTTTAAGCTTTAAAGTTATAGATATATCCTTACGACATAAGAAAAAGAAAAAAAAAAAACAGTCATCAAGTCAGATTTATGTTCTTTAAATTTTTAATTTGGGCCAGATTTCCCAAAAAACTAAGCTCTGCTTGAGACAGAGTCCAGGCCATTATTTTCATATCCCATACACAACCAAAATTAAAATCTGCACAGACAAAAGAAAGAAAAAGAAAAAAAAATGAAAAGCTGCCTATGTATTGTACTATCTGGGAATTTTAACCCATTATAGGGTTAAAATTGCATGCATCTTCATTAAAAAAGGCAGCGTGACTCCTGCAGGTTGGCAAACTGTACAAGTGAGTAAACAGCTAACTTACCAGGTGTGCTCAGCTGATTCAGCATATGACCGTACCAGCTGCTTTATTTATTTATGTTAGGTTGGAAGAGAGTGTCAACAAGAGAGAAAAAAAAATTATACATGCTTGGGAATTCACATTTCCCCTGAGATCTTTTTCTCCTCTTCTCTGAAAGCTTTAATAACATTAAAGCTCAAATGAGCTTTATGCATGGAGCTCACTAGGAACTTCACCGGAAGGCTTTTTCATGCTCTTCCACTTGCTTAAACACACAAACTTCTCAATGATTCTAAGAGCATTGCCCTGAGAACCTAAAATTTCTCAGAATAACTTGGCTGCCACTGGTTGAAGGCTAGGACACTTGGCAAAACTAGAAGACATTTCAAATTGGTTCAAGCCTGGTTATATATATATGTATATATATTGCTGCTACTCTATAAGAAAAAAATAACATTAATAGGCTGCACAAAATGGCAGAAGAATGTGAACTCAAACTTTCTTGGCTATTTCTTTTCTTCTACATTATATGGATAATGCCTGTGATAGGTAATAACTAACTTTCCAAAAAAAAAAAAAAAAAGGTAAAAAAAGGAATGGTAAAGTTTCTTTTTGAAGTTGATGCCTAAGAGAACATGTTAGATGTGATTCCTGTTCTTAGTTTAGCATCACAATTATAGCACTTTATTTCCACAAAATATTAGACCCTCTCCACGTCTAGCAAAGATATGCATGAATGCCTCTATACTGCCCTAAGTATAGAAGGAAAATTTCCTCCTGACACATCCCAAGAAAGAAAGGGTTCACTGTATGGACTATGAGTAAGACTCTGGTTATGTTGCTTGCTGCACCTGGATTTAGTGTTGCAGGCTGTGGAGCAGCAATTCAGGGTGGCACACAGCAGCCAGACGTTTTGCTTACCTAAGCCTATTTGCTGCACTTCAAAAGGCTGATTAGATAGGCTTAATGGAATTGTCAGTCCTCCACTCAAAAATGGCTTATATTTAGCATTACAACTTGAAGGGAACATTTCTTTCTCCCAGCCACTAGACCTGGCCCTTGCTGTGGTTGAACTCACTGCCCAGATCTCTAAAATTTCCTAGTATATTCCCTTTGTATGGCTTTGTTTCATGGTCAGTATGAAATTACTTAAATTTTTAATACCCCCTAAGCTATTTTGCACTTATGATTGCTTGCAAAATGGACTTTAATAATATATTATATATCTAAAAAGATTGACTCATTGATTGTTTGAAAGTCAATCTATTTAACAGGGTCTCAGAAAAGCATATACCTATATCTATCAAATATTTAAATATCAAATATGTAAGTATGAAGTATTTTCTGATGTTTCAAATGAAAACATACAAGCTTTTCAGTCATTCAAAAAGCTTATCAGAAATGAAACTAATATGGTGGGGCAGATGAGTGTGCATTTCTTTTCCTTCAGGAAAAGACCATGAATCATGAGGAAGTAAATACAGTTTGTGAAGTTATGCTGGTTATCCTTTTCTAATGTTCTCAGAAGGAATCACATCCTGAAATGATGGATATTTGAGGGGGTACTACTTAAAGCTATAGCTTGGACTGCCCAGAAGTGCAACAAAAGCTGTTGGACTCCCTAGGATGTGCTGTTGACACATTAGGCTCCATTTATTCCAGAGCTCTTGATGGGAGGTACGTATCCTGCTGCAGTGTTGACTGCATTGCTGTTTGACGGGGCAGGGGAAGGGAAGTCAGCATCAGTCTAAAGGAAAGAGCAGCATTAACTCTGAAAAGATGTTAGCAGATTTCTATATATCTCCTAGTGATAACTTGCAAGAAGTAGAAAAGGACAAATCAATTAGAAGTTGTGTTTATCATTTCTTGAACAACATACAAAATATGAGAAATGGAGGAAAATGTGCTATTTTGTGCTGTACACTATATAATGAAATTTTGGCAACTTTTTCTTCTGAGATAGTGTTACTTCATATCGGGGTTACTTCACTCCTGAATCCACTGAAAGATCCCCATACAATGTGAAAAATATTTTTGTCTTGGAAGATTGTTTTCTCCACATCTTTATTGATGGGAGTGGAGTGCTGAATAATGTATGTATGCCAGAGATGGTCCTAGCTGGGTGCCAGTGGCAGTTGTGTTGATCTCACAGCATGGGAAGGCAGCTGATTAGCTGCTTCTAAAAGCTTCAGGAAGACTTTTACCACAATTCTCTGCTGTCTAAGTGATGTGATCCATAGCAAAAGTAATCACTAAAAGAACCATTTACTTTTTGATTCAAACTAATGTTTGTATTAAAAACCAGGCTGATGCTTAACAGGCCAGGCAGATTGCCTTCTGATACAGGGAATCACTAAGTAAATTAGATGGTTCCTCATAATATAACAGAGATCAACTGGCATTTATAGCATGCAGCACATCAGTAATGACAGTTGGAAAAGACCTTGTGGCAAACAATTACCTAGACATGAAATATGTTTGCAACTTTGATCATCTTTGACATACAACGTAAACAGGGCTTCATAAAACATGTGGAGATCCATGAAATTTTATAAATCTTGAAATAATATTGGACATTCAAGCAAGAGGAACTTATAAAAGCAATATAAAATGCCACTTAGTATAGTAAAAGATGTGGAAAATAGCTATTATGGGCTATTGCTTTCCTTGTTTTTCCTTAATGTTTACTAATGCAAGTCCTGCACCTTGAACAGACCAACTGCCTGCAGTGATGAAAGCTGGGGGCTTGCAAGCTGATAAGCAACCTGCTGAAAGGGCTTGGGGATCCTGATGGCAGGACTGAAGGCTAACACTGTGCCAGGGCTATCATCACAACAGTAGATCGAGAAAAGCAGTGACTTCCCTTTTTCTCAGGACTCGTTAGATCCCACCTGGGATGCTGTATTCAGTTTTGGACTCCTAGTACAATAGAGATTTTGATAAGTCTGAGTGAGTCAGGCAGAGCCCACCAGGATGGAGAGGGACTTGCAGCACATGCCCTGTGAGGAGGGACTGAGAAAACTGCCTTAGCCAGGGCCCTGGAGAAGAGAGGGCTTCAGGGGGTATAACAACAATCTTCTAATACCTTTGAGGAAGTTATCGAAAAATTGAAAAGGTTGTGAAACGGTACAAGGAAAAAAAGAACAGACACGAAGGGTATTTAAGAATTGTAGCAGGTTGACCAAAGGGGCCATGCAAACTCCATTCTGGTGATTTTCAGAACACAGCTGGCCTCTCCTTAGGCAACTAAGTCTGAATCCAGGATTGTTCCTGCTTTGGGTAGGCATTTGGACACCCCCTGAGTTCCCTCTCAACCTAAATTTTTCTCTGGTTCTGTGAAAAGACGATGGTTATAAGAGTGATGCAGCATCTTTACAAGAGGACAGCTTTGCTATACTGAAATGATAAAATGGTTTCTATTGGTTAGGATATGCACTGTACTAAGAAAAGGGTTTCCTAAAGCAAACACAGCTGAGTGATGCTATTTAAAGCTGCCCACATGAAACATAGCATTACATGTTATACAGATATAGCAGTGCCAGTTTCTAAAAAGCAAGATACAAACAAAGGGTGAAATCCAAGGGAAAAAAAAGCTGCATTCTTAACTACATTATAAGAATATCCCTGGTTATATCAAGTTTAGAAGTGACCTAGATGAACCCAAACAGATATAGGGTATCCTGCAGAAATGTCAATTTTCCTGCTGCTAAGTTACATAATTCTCTCAAATATTCAGAATTGTGCAGGAAAGGCTCCATTATAAATACCTATAAAAGCTATACAAGCTAGAGTCTGATGAAATTTGTGTTACTTTTATGGATTGTTTGGAGAGTGGGAGCTGTTCAGTTTGGGGAGGAAATAAGCCCTCATTTGTTACATATGATACATGAAGCAACAAATAAAGACAAATAATATTCAGATAAAATAAAGTTCTGCTATCTTTTAGAATAACCATGTAATTTAAGAATGAATCATAGGCTCTGTGTGACTGATTCATGATTCTACTGAATAAGTGCTACAACTATCACAAAGTCCAATGTGAGAGCTGCAAATGATGAGAATTTTATTCTGTTTGGGAAAAGCGTGAGCTTAACAGCAACTGAAATTTCTTAAGCATGCCTCCCCCATTTTTTTCTTTGTCATATATTTGGCAGTTCTATTTTCTGTATCAAATTTGGAAACCCTGAAGACTGAGCTTGGCACAGGACTTATGCGGGGGAAAATATGAACATTACTTGATTCTGTCTTTGCATTTTTTAAATCTTGTGACAGGGTAGGAAACAGTTGGGCCTCTCTATATTTCAGAATAACCACAGGTATGATCATTTGGCACTTGCTGCCTCTAATCCCATTTCAGCACTCTGAAAAGTTTTTCGAAGAGTAAATGCAGTTTCTCTAGAAACTGCCCTGTGCTACAGCTAGAGTAGACATACAGCTGCATTCTCTTAGGGTGACTTTCTCAGAGATGGCAAAAACAGTACTTTGGGACAGTGATGATAGCAAATATCTGATCGTAAATACTGGTTTAAGAATAATTATTCAGCACTATTTCCATTAAAAGGATACAAAGTTATTCTCTATTTTTTTTTCATATTCTAGCTGTATTATCCATTTCTTGAACTTGGTCATTCTTGAGTAAATAGAGCAGGGTTACTTTTGATAATTTATTTTTACATATAGTGCTCCTGTTCATACTAGGAAAGATTGTAATACAACTGTGGTGTACTATCCTAGAAAAGAGAGGGAGAGGACAGTGTAGGAATACAGTAGGGAATTAGGCACAACTCTTCAAGAATAGTCTTTCAGGTCAAAAGGCTCAGTGTTTTATTTGGCTGTTTAAAAGTTGCTTTAATTTGCCTTTTGCTTAATATTTCCTGTGATTGAATACTTTTACTCCTTCAAAAACTGTTGGCAACTATAGCATGCCCATTTGTGATGGAACAAAGTAATTCTAGTTCTTCTAAGTGGCTCTTGAATCCTTTGAGAGGGAGAATTGCTTTTTTATAATGCATATATTCCACAATACATATAATGGAAAATCTATTCATAAATTTACTTTCACATGTAAGAGTTATGTTAGTCATTTCCTTGGAGAAGCTGAATCTCAATGTAGGCCTAATGCCCCAAATTTTAGTGCCAATAGCCATTAAGGGGGAAAAAAAAATTGGATAATCTACCTGCTGGGCTACAAGTGATACATGTGGAATTGTTTCCCTGTCATTTCAGAACCCAGCTGATATATTCTTTAAATTCTTCAGAAAGTAGCAGCATTTTATTAATGACTTTTTATTTACAAGAAAATGATATCAAACTGTAATGAAAAGGTATTAAGACCAAAATATTACTGAAGAACCAAACAATTTGCTTCCTGTGAAACAACAGCAAAAGCTCTTGCACATACTAATGTGGGAGGAATCATGTTTGCACTACAAGCAGCCACACAGAGTATATTCAAATGGCTGATAAATATATTTTGCATATTTCAAGTTCTGCAAAGACAATAATACTGCTGACAATTCTTCTGCAGGATCCGATTCTTTATAAAGAGGTTGAGAGAACCAGAAATGATTGCAAATTGACCTGCCTGGTCCATGAGCAAAGCTTTCTCAGCTGTGATATTCTTGGTTTTGTTTTTAGAAAATAGAATGACACACCTGGTAGGTAGGAAGAAGAGGTGTCTGTGGGCCATATATTCTTCCCTCCTTTCCACTCCTTGAACAAACAGTAACCAGGGAAGAGAGATGCCACCTGCACCTAGCACCTGGGCTATAAACATCACACATCTCAAACTTGCTTGCTTGCAGCTAGAGCCATAGTTACTTCTTAATTATGTTTTTAAGCATTTAAGACCTCAGATTCTGCATGGGGATGAGAGATAGATTTGCCAGTTTCAGGTAGAGAACAAGATATCTTCATATGGCTTTGTTGTTGCCCACAAACAGCACTCCAAAACATTTATTTGAAACTTTGAATAAAAGCACTAAAGCAGCTTTCGTGCTGCTTCGGTTTCTTGCCATAAGCAATCGCTGTAGCTTGGAGAAGCACTGAGGATGCTCTAAACTATGGACCTGTATTGATACGTAAGCCATCTTATACCAGGTCATGAGCTGCTCCATTAGTCAATAGGGAAGACTCAGATACTGAGCTATAGGTGCTTGATTTTGTATTTCAAGGCTAGTAATTCTTTTAGGCAATATGGTACATTTTCAGTGGCGTAAAAATGGGCTCCAGAAATAGCCTTTTGTAGAAATCTTAATATTTCTCTGGGATTTTTGTGTTGAATTGCTTCTTGGTGTGTTTTATCACACAAAAATGATGTTAGGAACTTACAATGGAAGAAGGATGGTATTTTACTTTCTTTTAATATCATTATTAAATACAACGTGGACTTTAGGTTTTCTTTCTTTTTTATTTGTGAATTGCAAGCTATTTTTCAAACAAGTAGACAGAGTGCAAAAGTGTTTTAACTTGACACCATGACAATAGGATTTATGGAATATTGAGATTCATATTCTTTTGCAAGTTCAAAAAGAAATGGTTTCTTGTAGAATAGCCATAAACATGCAAAATACTAATGAGATTATCCTGCATTTTTTTCCAGAGAACAAAGCAGATTGGCACAAATGAGTTTTCAAAGGAGGACATTTGCAAGCTATTTCCAGAGGCACTTGCATTGATTTCAATGAAAATCAGTGGAGAATGCTGTAAGAAATAAGTATTCTCAAAAGGGCATAGACTAAAGTCTGAGAACAGCTGGGAATAAGTATTTTAAAACATGTGTCTTAGGAATGAAGCATATTTACATGATAATTAACTGCTTTTCAAGCAACTTAGGTACAGAAGCAAGGAAAAAAGTAGTATCTATCTGCTCTTGGTCTGAAGTCATCTCTGCCTTCCTGCCCTGTGGAATAAAATCAGGAAGCTTTTGTTTGTTTGTTGTGCATTTCTTACATAATTTATAGTCTTTGTGTATAGAAACTCAGACCCAGCTGAATACTAGCTAGAAATGTCTTAATATAGTTGTATTCTCAGTGGTCTTAACACCAAGGTGCCAGGATTCTTAATGTTGACAAAATAAAATAAAATTTGCAGTTTACTTCTATGAAAGTTGTGGGCATATAAGACAAGTTCTATAACTGTAGATATTGCTATCTATCTCTCAGGTCATTGGGAATGTTTCTGGTAGGAGAAATAAGCAGTTATACTATAATCTCATATGCCTGCTCTGAAAAGGGCTATATTTCACAAGTTAATATTGTCAGGAATTGGTGTATTTTAGTTTTGTTGTATATCCTAATTTCATGGTATTTGTTTCTTTGTCTTATCTGAATTTAGTCAAGAATTTTTTGTTGCTATTGCAGTCTCATGTGACAAATCAGAGATTTAAATGAGATCAGTACACAATGTAAAACAAAAAGGATTATTGTTAATTATGTGATGCTAGGGAAGAATGACGATGGAGAAACAAGACCTTGTAGTAAGCCAGCAGGTGTGATTTCTGGCCTAAACTTTTTTTTTTCTGTTTATTTTTACTGAAACATTTCAGCAATGAAGTGGTTAATAAACATTTAAACACCATCGTTAGGTTTTGATCATATCACTGTTAACAACAGCAGTTCTGCTGAAATAAATTCTGGATAACATCAGTGTCAGAACAGAGTGCATTATCAAAAGTAGAGTATAATAACATCTGTAACTAGAGTGTGGTTAAAGAAATAGCAAAATACAACAGGACCTTCCCTTGCTCTGTTTATGGTGGTGTTTTTTAGGGTCATTTTAGTAACCTCTGTGATGATCCTGATGAGATTTCACTGTAGGTATAGAATTCAAGAAACTGGGAAAAACAGAAATGAAAAGGCTATATTAGGCCCTTCCATTGTAAGTTGGTAAAGGAGCTTAAAATGGTCTTAAAATTTCTATGGAAATGCTGGAGGTCAAAAAGTCTAGCTTTGTGGCTGGCTGTGGCTAGAATTCTGCTTTCCAAATGAAATTTTCATTTGACTTCCAAAGATTATTCAAATATGACTGCTATTTCTCTTAAACCCCAAAACACATACTAGACTAAAAAAATCCAAACTCTACAATATTTTAGCATCCATCCCCCTCACTTTAGACTTAGGAAATTTCAGATATGTGGACTGTGCAAAACCAGGTGTAACTGTTGTAGACCCCCATGGCGCAACTGCCGCAGTCATGTATCCACTCTGCTCAGATCCAGGTTCACTGCGGCAGCTCTCATTGCTGCCGAGATATGTGGTTTCCACAGCAAGTTAGCTGTTTCCAGTCAGCTTGCTCCTGCCAATGTGAATCCCATGCTGCCTGGTTGAACATCTTCATACTTAACTAGGAAGCTGGGAAGGATATGGACCATCTAGTGCACAGACTGAGTCATGCAGTAAGAAGTCAGATAAGCAGGGAACATTTTAAAACAGGTCTGAAACCACTGAGCTGGTCCACACCACTATTCTTTCCTCTGCACTAAACCAGAGAGAACAGCACCAATGTCAACATTGATACAATTCAAAGTGCAATATTCTGAAGTTTGTATAATACTTAACAGGCCACTTTTAGAAACTCAATTGCTTTTTCCCCAATCTTTTGCTGAGTATGATGTCTGATTTGCTCTCTATATCTCTTTTTGATATACAGGACTCTTCAGTGGAAAAAACAAAGAACCAATAACATGTATTAAGAATGTGGAAGAAGTCCACTATCAAAATGTATCATTACAATGCATATAGACTAAAGATATAAAGACAGATACAATAAAGTTATATGAAACTGTACCAAAAATTAGATTAACAGTTTCTATTTCACTTATCTCCCAACTCAAGAACAAACTTGCTTTTGCTAAAACTGAAAGGAGCTTATTCAAAGAAGATAAAATTTTATTCAGGCAGTGCCTACATAAAAGATGAAACTCTTCTCCATTGGCTATTATACTGGTAAACAATTTACAAGAAATTGATCTTTGAGTGTGTATATAATACTATAACCTTCTAGAGCTGCTTGTCTCCACAATACAACATCTTCCTATCTCTGTGAGACTCAGTTTTCTAAAGACAGAAAACAGTGATTCGTTGTAGCTCAAGTAGTGGAAATTTGGGCCCCTTGATTAGTGTAAAATGACCATATGAACTTACTTAATCCTGCTCTAAACTGGAAGTCTGGTGGTGGAAAAGTTTTCCCTGTACACTCTACTGAAATGAAAGACTCCTTATGCTAAACCAGTTTAAAGATTAGTTATAGCATAATAGAATTTAAAATTCTCAAAAAAAAAAAAAAAAAGGAAAAAAGCAAAACTTGGTGCGGTTTTTATCTATTAAAGATTCTGTAGCTATAATAATAATAGCTGTATTCATTATTTGTTAAAACTAGATATACCTGATCATACCTGTCTGGCCCTAAATGCTGACATAAAGAGAATATTTTTTAAGGCGTTTTAATTTTTGAGTTTTTTTATGCTGATAATGCCTCCCATTTGCGGCAATATATGAAAGGGAAAAAATTATCTTCTATAAAAGCTTATTGAAAATAAATTCATCTTAACTTGAGAAAATATATATATATATATCAGAAAGACCAGGAATTGAGGAATGTAGTTGAGAATGGTCCCTAAATAAACCTACTTAATATGTCTGAGAGCTACTATAACATTATTGTTAAGTCTCATGTGAAATGTGAGTAAGAAATAGTCCACAGTTGTAGCCAGGCACAGAAACCATAACTGAATGAGGATTGGTTGCAGGTGTGCTTTCTGCAACAGCAAGCAGAGCAATGCTGAATGAGATGAAGGACGAGTATTGAAACCTAAGGTAGAAGCAAATAGCATGCTACGGAAACGAAGAAAGGTCACCCATTCCAATAGTTCAGCACCCTTAGCAACTTTCTGAGATTTCTTTAAGAATGCTTGGGAAAACTCGCATCAACAGTTTTTTGCTAAAGGGGTTAACATTTCTTTATCAAAGTGCAATCAGACAGGAGTTCTTGGCATAAGAAATACTAGCACAGCAAGATGTTATTGATAGTATGATATGATTCTTGCTTCATTGTCCTCTGTTTCTCATAGGCTCTGGTTAAGGTATTGAGCCTGCAGTCAAAACCGTGCTGGCTGACTAGACTGAAGGAGCTCAATGTACACACAGGAGTCTTCGGTGGCTTTTTTAATTGATGAAAGGCAAACAGGTGATAAAAGACAACTACTTTGTGAGGTTTGTAAATAATCTGCAAATATTGCTAATGATCTTATCTTTACTCAAGCCTATAGCCTTCAGTAGTACTTCTCATCCCTAGATTATCTGCTGTTTATTGGATAAGATTAAGTGATCTCCTCCCTTCCTTCTGACAACCATACTGCGTAGGCTAACTGCTTAGATGTAGTTTAAGATGTCTACAAAAATATATAGTAGAAAGCAAAAAGTACTGTGTGCTACAATCCCTTCTGATTATCATCTATCCATTCTCAATCCCTAAATAATGATACTTATGTCAAAAGCTTTACAGCTTTACCCCCTCAAGCAATATTTTACAGCTGTCAAGAATGATTTACGCAATAATGACTTAAATTGCAAAATAGAGTCCTCAAAGGAAGATCTGTCAACCATTTTCACCACAAATAACTTTATTAGAATAAGAATTGATATTCTGTATAAACAACATCTTCCCTTCAACTATCTCTAATATGGATCATAGAGCTATATCACTTGTGGAAATGAAGTTGTGAAATTGTGAGGAGCATACTGTACGGTTAATTTGAGATTAGAGTTTTTGACTTAAGATGTTAATGCCTAACAGGCAAGATTAAAAAAAAAAAAAACTGTTTCAAAATAATAGTTCTTGTGATTTGCATATATTTGTTTCTATTTTTAAAAAGAAATATGTTTATTTTTAAAAAGGAATTTACTGAGTCTTTAATCCTGAGTAGTCCTTTTGGCTTTTATGGGGTTTCCTGTGATGTTACAATTTGTAAGGTTGGCATCTGTCTGTTGACATTGACCTTTTTCTCAGTAGCCGTTAGTTCTTTTGATGACTAGGTTATTGCCTACCATGGAGCTACTGTACCAGGACAGAGGCTTAAAATTTTGCCTGTATAATCTGAAATGTGTAAATACTCTGGTTAAATGAGTGAAGAGAAAGCAAGAGAAAATGTAGGCTATGTTAGCAGTCTTATTCTGATACGAATAGTGCATGAGGAGCTAGTAGGGCTTTTAAGCTGCAACTGTTAAAAACTCCTGTGAACATAAGGTGTCGGTGTTGCTGGGATGTGGCCAGCTGGTTGTATAAGGAATGCTGGCATCCCACCTTCATTCCATCTAAACAACTACACAAAACTACCACGAAGACTCTCCCCCTCTCCTCTGCACCCTCACTGTGCTGTGCAGTGAAAAGGGGAACATGCACAATCTAGGTAGCACATTTAGAAAACTAGGAGATGTAGAATTTATTATCTTCTTTGAGCATTGTACCTTCTATCAGCTGTTTTTGAAGCAGTACACCTTCAAACAGCTGTCATCTTCCAAAAGTCACCCTGCTACACAAGTTTTCCCACACTATCCCCTTCTCTTCAAATGTGTGATCTGGCCTAAAAATTGCAGCAGTGAACAGCAGCGTTCAATCTTGCATCTTCAAGATGTTTAAAGCTTAAAATCATGCAGTTTATTCAGTTAGAGAAGTAGAATATAGATGAGCTGAGAAAATCAGAATCCCAATTCCCAGTATGTATGCAGTATCTTTTTTTCTAGTGCAAGAACTTCTTTTCAGGTTGAACTTTAAAGCTGTGACATTTTAAAACTGTGAGGGGGGTGATATTTAGTAGTAAAAAAGAAAAAGCTTTAGCTATACAGTGACTCTCTGATATCTGCATTGCTGGATATCTGAAGTCAGACCACCTTTATAAGTGAAGGAGTGTGTGATCCCACTGACATTTGCTTTAATTTAAAATACTAAAATAATTTTTAATATAATCAGTGGCTTACGTAGAGTAAATGATAGGATGGTATGAGATAAGCTTTTATTTGCAATTCACTGGGCATTTATTCAGGACTGTGTAATGTGGTCTTCAAAAACCCCCCTGTCCGTGGAAACCGTAAGCCATGAGCTGTCTTCCTCCTCCGTATGCTTAAGTATTATAGTCATTTGCAAGTATATAGCAGGTGGCTGTGGAATATTTATATACATAATATCAAATCAAACTTTCAAGCAGTTGGTATTTCACTGGATATTCACTTGTGTTACTAGCAGGGAAAACACTATATATCTAACTGCTCTGATATTAACTTCTTAAAAGTACATTCATATTCACCTACAACACGCAATGCAAAATTATGCAATTAATCAGGCACTAAACTCACAATGTTTTGGAAAGTTCAGTAAATTTATCCTATTTCAGGACCGAGAGAAAATCTAGTTAGCTGCCACTACTTCACAACCTTGCATATAGTCCAAACAAAGTATGTTCACAAAGCTTAGATGAAAAGTATAGCTTTTCAGTAATTTAAAATAATGTTTACTAAAATTAAATAAAACCATCATACAAGTAGTTCCATTTTATAATAGCACACACACACACACACACACACACACACACAAGCTTTAGATCTTTTCCTATTTTGAGGAAACTTGAACATTATGTGGAACAAAACAAATAAGTTTGCAAGTACAATAAATGATCAAGCTGTCAGTTATATTTTTGAGTGTCAGACCTACCTTGCATTTTGGCAAATTTTTGCTTCAAATCAGTGTCTTGATGTTAAAATTATATTTAATTTCAAAATATTACTTCTGTGTATGTGCATAGTGGCACATATAGTGTATACTGACACTTCGTTCATTCAGTCACTCTGACATTTACTTGTAAAACCTATTTATTTAGAAAAACTGTTTGTAGCTTTTGAAATTCCTTAACCTTTAGAGATATCATAATATAGTCATGTTAGTAGTTTTAACGTATTGATCCTTTAATCTAAACTAACTATGATCAAGGAAGTGAAATTACTGAAAACCTATATGCAGAGGATTGTTTATACTGAATAATCTGTAACTGTCATTTCAAAATTATTTACAAAAAACTATGATGGTTTTAATGAACAGTTTTGCTTTGATTTTATGTAACTGATCATGGCATGGTACATGATGTCAGAATTCAGCATTTTTGAAATACATATATTTACAGTAACTGACAGATAAGCAGTGCTTTAGTTAAGCGCCTTTCCATACCTTCTAGTATCTTGGGAGATTGAAGCACGTTTGAATGACCAGATCTCAAAATAATGCTCCAGGCTGGTGGCTGTTAAAGTTAGGAACAACATTCCCCTTTTGCGATATTATTTTTAACAAATGTCAAGTTAACACAAACACAGGCTAGATGTGTACCAGACAGTGTCGACTCCCCTGAGAAATCTACAATCAAGGCACAACTACAACAACAGATCTTGACCAAAATCTGATCCAGACCACCAAAATAGATCTAAGAAATAAAGACTTTAATAGGCATATATTCTCTAAAGTGAATATGCTTAAATACTGGCAGTGTGGGCAGAATCACTGGTGTGAGTTCTATCTGAATTATAACAGCCTAAGCTAAAAATAATATTACTTAAGTGTTTCTGAGATAACAACAGAATAGCTAAGAACAGGATTTAACTCTGTGACTTTAAAATGTGAGAGAATCTATTGCATGTGATTCTAAAATTGATGCAAACAACGCACTGGCACTTGTCCAGAACTAATTTAAGCTCAGCATTTGAATATGAATTTCCTTTTCCTTCTCCCTGGAGTGCATACACAGCAAGTGATAGAATAAGGTACACTGTCCTTATTCATTACTTGGATTTGTTTGAAAGACATTCCTGCAAATAACACTGGGTAATCAAGAAAAATAAACTGCCTACATGTAACTGTAAAGTGTCATAATTAGGTTTCATGCTTACGCATTTGCTAAATCTGCAAAAAAAGACATTTATTCATTTAATGTTCTCAGCAGACAAAAAGTATCAGCACAGCAGATTACTTATATCAATAATAGCGTTAATGGATTTCAGTCTTTACTGAAAAAAATGGGAAAGCTCTTCATAGTTTAACCCTTTAATTTGTGTTGTGAATTTTTACATAATTCTAGGACAACTACTTGACTTAAATGTAGTTGCACCAACTTTACAATATCTCATGCCTGAAAAAGACTTGTCTCTTTCTTTATAAATTGATACTTTAAGTTATGGTTTACTTTATCAGGCCAAATTTTGTTACTCTTAAATCAGTAAAATATCACTTTTAAATCATGTTTCTGTTCCATTTGTGTGAGGCTAGCAGAGTCCTCTGAAATCTGACTTCTACTTTCTTTGAGATGAAAGAGCTCATAAAAGTTACGATTCCCTTTATGTTGTCTTTTATTTTTTCATGGTTGGGGGACTGTTTGCCCCTGATTTATACCTGCTGAGCTGAGAGGAGGGCTTTGGTTCAGCAGCTGCAGGTGCAGCACTAACTTCAGTCACTTGTGACGCTGAACGGTGCCAGGCTGGAGACACCCAGCGCCTTCAGAGCTGGCCTCCGGCAGGTGGGTGTCAATGTTCCTGCCCTAGACCGAGGGAACTTTCAGCACTGTTCTGCCTAAGGGTCCAGTCAACCACTCTCAAACACTTCTACAGCCAACTGCTCAACTAAACAAAACATATTGAAAATAAAAAGACACTTTACCATCTTTGTGATAATAGGTGACTTCTACTTTCCTCTCCTCTGACCCAAGCAGTGCTTGGGCAATTTGGGCAATATGATGTCTTTTGGTCTCTGGTCCATGAAGAAAATCACAAGTGCAAGGTTTCTGCATGACATCTGGCCTGGAGAATCCAGTCATCTCACAGAACCCGTCATTGCAGTAGATGATAGCACAGTTCTTCACTCTAGCATTAGCAATGATGAATTTTTTATCTGCAATAAAAGAAAGTGATGCATTTTTTAATACTCTTTCAGCATTTCATAAAACATCAATTGCATGGATGGATGCTACACAACTATTTTTTTTTATTTCACTGGGATGCCTGGAATGTAGAGATTTTCAGTTATTTAGTGTAGTTAATTTGATCCTTAGCTTTTAAAGAAACTTCAATAAAGTTAGACTACATTAAAGATAAGGCTTGATTGTTTTTTAAGGAAATAAAAGTTGGGAGTCAAAGAGTTTTGCAGACAGACTTGCACAACCTGTTTTTATCTTTCTTTTTAGCTTTAAAGAAGCCCAACTGATGACCTCCATCCTGTGAACGGTGACTCCAGGGAAACTACTTTGAAAAGTTGGTAAACTCTTTATTTGAGGAGCATGGAGAAGATGGTTTCTATCATGTAAAGGGCTGGCTAGGATCAGGCCCAGCCAGCTCAGTCTAGTCAGTGGGATTTTTAAATTGAGTTGTCTGACAGCAAGGTTATAGTCAGTATTTTAACAAAACTACTTTGAAAATGCAAGATAAACTATATAAACTGTTCTCTTCTATGGTTGTTTTAGAAGTTACTTTTATGAAATAAATGTTATTTATTTTATTTTTTAAAAAAAAAAAAAGAAAGAAATTGCACCAAAATCAGATTGTGGTGCTGGAAACACCTTTGATATTGCACTGAAGTTCTGTGCCTTAGTCAAGGATCCTTTCCCAAACCCTCACCTGGGAAAAGGCTGCACAGAAGTTGTCTTTCAACTCTTATTTCATTTGTTAGCACTACAACACAGTGTGGCAATTTTAAATATGAATATGCAGTTTCGGTACATTTATTGTTAGTAATGGACCAGTTTCTACTATTTACACTAGTAGATCCTTTGACTTCATTCGGTCTTTGCCACATTAATAAAAGACTTTTTATGTGGCACTCAGCAATAAAAGTATTCAAAATTTTAAGGATACTGTCTTTGAACATAATAAAATATTTGGAGAGAAAGATGGAGAGAAAGATGCAGATTTTATTCTCACTTTTTTCTGCTGTCTTTCAATCATGCTTAATTTTCACTGTTGCTTGATAATTTGCTAGATATTGCTTTATTCTCTTCAACTTTAAACACTTTCACGTGTAAAGTATTAAATAAGTAGCAACACTGACTTAGCATTTAGATAAATAAGGACTACAAATACAGTCTTTATTTTATTCTGAAATAACCTAAATATTAAATTTTAGCAGATGCTTTTATAAGAGGGTAGAGCAAGTATATGAACTGGAGTTAGCTTTGAGAGTTTCCAGTAGACCGATACTAAATATATGCTAAACATTTAAATAAGTGTACCTATACCAGAACCACTCCTATACAAAACTAAACATCAAGTTTTCCTTTTTATTGTTAACAGTGAGACCAAGTCCTGGCCAAGAAAAACACTTCAGCCTCTGCCTCTCTGACAGGTAGTAAGCTGCTGCATTGGAAAAGATCTCCCTCAGAATGCATTTGCACCAGTTTGATGGACATTTTAGGCTTCCATAAGCAAAGCAAAAATATTTGACAGCTATTTTAAAATGCGGTCATGACAACAAGGTAGAGTGTACTTTCCCTTTAATAACTCCTCTGCATATTATCCGTCTCCTCTAAATCAAAGTCTGCCCGTTCTCCTTTATTTTAAAAAGACAAAGACCACCACAACAGTAACAATAATAAATCTAGCTGATTTTCTTAGATATTGCATAGGCAGCAATATTGTGTGCTCTGCTTCACAACCATCTCACTGGCTCAGAGGACGGTAAGAGGTGTAACTTCTATAGCTACACAATATGGATACAGTCAAAGATCAAAACTGTCCCTCGAAATGGGAAAAAACAATAACCATAGTTCAAGACCGTAAACTGTATTCTAGATGAGAAACAATCTAACCCCTGCCAGGGATCACCTCCTCACTTCTGGGGTTTTCTTTTCAACCTGCCAACTTAAAATAGTCCAGAGTTGCTGTCCATTTAGTCACAAGAAAAATCAAACTACTGTGGCAAAATAGAGAGAAAGAGAGAACTTACTTTGCCCTTCAAATTTGCGTATGATCGTGCCCAGGAACGTGTTCTGCGGTGCCACATGACCTCTGCGAACAGGCATGTTTGGAGGGGTCTTCGGCGCCCCGCGCACAGGGGTCTCCTCGGGGGTCTCCTAGGGGGCTCCCGCCCAGAGCGCCGAGCCGGCTACCCTGTGTGGCAAAGCATCGTCCTCTGCAGCTCCGAAACCGCTTCCCATTAGCACCGCTGCTGGACACACGCTTTTCCTACCGGAGTCAGATCCATCTCCCAGTTTCTTTCTTTTCTTTCTTTGCTTCCTCGCTTTCTTTTCTCTTTTCCTCCGGGAGGACCTCGGCCGCTATTGTCTGGGGCGGGCAGGGGTGGGGTGAGCAGGAGGAGGCGGGGGGCAGATTACGAGGGTAATCGATCTCTAGCACCGAACATCGCCAATTTTCCAAAGCGAACGCCTGTGACCCGGCAGTTTCCGACGCGGTGGTGACGGTTGGAGGGCTGGAAGACTAAAGGCTGCTCCGCCGCCAGCGGGAGCGGCGCTCCCCCCGCGGGCTCCTCCGCGGCGCGCAGCAGCTCGGGTTACTCAAGCGTGGCTCGGCGCGAGGCAGCCAATAAATCTCGTCAAAACTCGGCGACGAGCGGCCGCCCCGGCGGGAGCTGCGGCCCGGCCCGGCCCGGCGCCCCCGCGGCCGCCCGGAGCTGCCCGCGGTGCTGAAGCCGCCGCCGCCCGCTCCGCTCCGCTCCTCCGCGCGGCGGCGGCGGGGGGCGGGAAGCCCCCCGGGAGCGGCCCTGGTTCGGGCTCCCGTAACTCAGCCCAGGCTCGGCCAGCGGCGGGCGCCTCTGCCGGGGGACGCGGGGCGGCAGCGCGGGGCGCTGGGGGGCATCGCCAGGGTGGCGCGGAGCAGCGGCGGCTCCTTAATAAAGTCACACGAGGAAAAAAAAAAAAAAAAAAAAAAAAAAAACAGAGGGGCACCTGCTAAGCGCTCGTGGTGACAGCGAGCACAGGATATGGAGCCCGCAATCCACCGCCTCCCACCTGTTCTCCCGAAGCACAAACAGGTGTTTCCGTATTCCCCAGGGCTTGGCTCAGGTGTGGCCTTTGTGTCCCTGTTACCACGTGTCATCTTCTGTATTTATCAGCGGAGAGGGCCGGGCTGTTGAGAGTGTGGGTCTGTTTCTGCATTAATTCTAGCTCATCTCAGTGGAATTAGTCCATGTTTGCACAAGTGTAAGTAACACCTGAAAATATCATTTCTATATATGTAAGCTGCATTTAGAAGACTGTATTCTAATTGGTTGTGTACTAATAATTACATATCTTCAGCTATATTAAGTGACATGAAATCAGGTATGTAATCAATCTTAGGAAGTGATTGTTGCTTACCTAAAGAAGCAAATGTTTTAATCTGTATGCTCAGATGTATGAAACAAGGGATTGAAAACCATGATTTCTCTCTAGCCATTCTGTCTGGAGAAGTAAAACACTTCTGTGAATCTCTGGCTACACCAGAGAGCAAAATTCTTACTGTATCTTAACTCACTTTGAGGTACTCTGGGTAGCTGAGACTGACAGTTGACTCTTTCTGTCATTTTTCTTGACCAAGAAAACCTGTATATTGCCTTGAATGTGGATTCAAGTTCCCATAGACAGCAGTAGAACTCAACACAGGGTTTTTGGGTGCTTGGGGCGGGGGGAAGTGTTATTTCAACACTTTGCATAATGCCTTGTGTCTAGTCAAGCCTTAGTTGCTCAGAGTGATCTTACTCTGACTTTTACATAAATAACTAGCACTTTGGTGTTTCTATAATAGTAGTAGAAAATGATCACATGAAAACTATGACCTGGACTGAGCAATCTCTTTGTTTTTAACAGTCAAACAGGTACTAACAAGCTACAATTGAGGAACCCTATAGCTCAGTGGCATCCAGAGGCCAGAGTTTTAGGTGCCTAGGTGCTGGCCTAAAAAATGGCAATAATGTTTTTGAGAGTTCAAATAGCAGTGAAGCTGCATGTTTTCACTTTAAATTTGAGAAGCACGATGAGCTTGCCTGAAAGAGTGGGGTCCAGGACTCAGTAAGTTCTTTCCTGTTCCATCCCCACATACTTAGTAGGATCATTGAGGAACAGGGCAAATTCTTGAACATTGTCATACTCTCCTGATGGTAACTAGGTGCTTGATGCAGTTGTATTATGTGAGTATACATTAAGCACAGTTAAAATTCTTTTTTGTTTGGTTGATTTAGAACCTGATCAAAGTAACTTGGGTCAAAAAAGTGTGCTGCTCTAAGTAGGCAAGATTTGAGATGTGCTTTTTGGCAGGGAAAGAATTCACCAGAATGACTGGGTGTAATAACTACATGAGCAATAGGTGGCATCAGAAAATCTTTCATTACAACAATTTACACCCTTGCACTCTTGCAGATACCCTATTGCTCCTGGAGTGCTTAATGCTAGCTCTGCATACCAGTTTATAATTTTCTGTAGTAAACCAGTAGTGAGAGAAGTGGGAGAAGAAATTATGTTAAAACTGGACATTTTATCATGAACACCAGACAAGTAATGTGATCTTTTGAAAGAATTTATATTTGAATGGGAACAATATGTGTGCCAGGTACAAAGTTTGAATTCACAATAAACTTGCCTCTCTAGTGTGATGAATGCAGACGAGAGGAACATACAGCAGATACGCACACTTTAAACATAGCTGTAGGTTTGCTAGCTCTGCCAGAGATCAAAATATCAAGGGAGGGTTTCTCCTGTGCTAAAATCCTTGTGGTGCCACTGCCTCCCGATCCTCTGCCCTCTTACAGCACTGCCTGCCATGGCAGCACCCTCAGCCGTGGCCGTGGTCCCTCCCGGGCAAACACCCAACGCGTTACAGGTTACAGCAGAATTATACATGGCATTGCCTGGCCTCGAGGAGAGCAGCTAATTTTAAACAGAGATTTCAATGTTTTCACTGACGTTTTAACTACTTCTCAGGGAAGCACCATTAAGACAATTTAGAGGAATATATGCTATTTATAATATGTTGTTTATCTATTTCAATATTTATCATTTGGCAATTAAACCTGTTATCTTTAAGAAAAGATAACTTGGGAAAAAATAAATCTGGAAAAATAGCTCCAATCATATTTCCCAACAGATATTTGGTGAAAATTATAAAAGGTCAGTCAGTTTTACTCCAATGTCATTTTACATGTTGATACTTTGAGTGACTCCTCAAGAAATCTGTCTGTACTTTTCCAGCTTAACTGATATTTAATGTATGTTGTTTCTTCTGGAATTCTTTTTTTTTTTTTTTTTTTTTCCTCCCCTCTCTCTCCTCTTTCTGTCCTATTTGGTGATTGTCCTGGTTCTACAGCTTGGCCTCTTGTAGCCCGGAGTTTACTAATGCAATTCTGTTCAAATGAACGTTTTGTGGACTGAAGCAGTATGGTTTTAAGTCATGATATTTCCTGGATTTTGAGCATCATTTTGCTCATGCGTGTGTGTGTGTGTTCCCACTAGCAAAGACTGTATATGTTACTTTTAGCCTGTGTACCATGTGTACCCTGTCATTTATTCATCCCTCTATGCCTACAATCTCAAATAAGGATTGGAGAATCTTCTGGGGCCATTACATGAAATATTGAAGCTTTATTTTGAATTCCATTTTGTGCTAGTATGTCCTTTGTGATTCCTTGACAGATTTATGTCTATTAATCAACACCTTTGGAGGTTTTTGGGTTTTTTTTTTTTTTCTTCTCTTTCTTTTCTTTACCTTTTTTAATTTTTTTTTCTGAAGTTTTGAGTTACAACTCTAGATTTTTGTCTTAATCCTTCACAGTGATGATGAACATAAATTAGGTTATGACTGGCTGGGCTCTAGGCACAAGCAAAGTATGCGGTTGCCTGGGACAACAGGCTGCCAAATCATCTCTGTTGGAGAAGATAGAAATCATCTGCTTTAATATCATGAGCAGTCAAACAGCAGCTCTCCCCTGGTGCTACTGAGGATGATCCCAGGTGTCGTGGTGGAGGCTGCCAAGGCTGGGTCCTAGCAGGAACTGTTGTTGCTACCCTGAAACCCCACAACCAGTAACTTTTTCCTCTAAATAACTATTCCTTAATCCCTTAAGCCTTACTCTCATCTCTCCCCTTTTCTTCAGCACTCCCCAGGTCATTCAGGAATATAGGGCACAGGGAAGAAGAAAAGGAGGGAGGTTGAGGTGGCAGCGCTGTGGGGAGGGGAGACCAAACTCTGGTTAAGGGTGACCCTGTGATAGATGTGCTCCTTCCCCAGCTCAACCTGATTTTTCACACATTCAGATGTTAACCACCACATTATCTGATCCTGATGGTTGCCTCCCTGATTTCTTCCCTCACTCAGACATTAACCATCAATAACAGTCCTGATGGCTGCATCCTGATGGGGAGATAAGGCTAATTGTGCACGCATCAGAGAACAGTCATTTCCGAATTGAAAGAATGACTATAAGTCAATCATCTTATCCCATAAATATGGGGACAGCCTGAGAGCCCCTTGAGCTCTCCTTGCATGGCAGTGGGCTGCATGCCAGGATCTCCCCTTGAGCAGGGACACCTCCCAAGGATACTCCTCGAGATTGAGATCCTTGCCAGATCCTAACAGATTCATGGTGACTATAACTTCTCTTTTTGAACTTAAACTGTGTAACTGTGCACAAAATCCCTTAGTTATAAATCGTTGACCAGGTCTGGGACTAGGATTGGATCCAGCTGCACCCAGACCCCTTTCAGAGGGATTTTGGAAAGCAAGGGGGTCCAATCTGAACCCCATGACTCATTAGGAGGGTCTCCTTGATAATTCTGTGTATTAAGCGACTTTGCCATAGAATCTCATGATACCATTTTGCATATCAATAAAACCTATTACTATTTCTTTCACATGAGTGAAGTGCATTGTATCACTCACCTCCACCACCACTTGTTCCATGACAGACCCATAGGTGAGGAGAGAAAAATTTCCAGAGAGCGAAGAAAGGCAGATGCCACCGTCCCCTTGCCCTTCCTGGCACCTGTCCCTCACCCCAGTTTTCCTGTGAACTTTACTGACTTGACTTCTTTGCTCCCCTTTTGAGCTTCCTGAAACCTTTCAGCCCCTTCTGCCTCTCAGAATCTCCTCTAGTTTGTCTCTGCTCCTTTTGTTTGAAGAGAAATTCCCTGTGTCCCTGGAAATCCCCTGCCCACAGCTTCCTTAGCTGTCCTATCCTACTCCTACAGCAACAGAGTCTACACAGCAGCTTATGTAGCAAAATGGCAATGCTTTATTATTGTTACAAAATTCACCTTGAATTAGGTCTGATTATGTTGATTTTGTGATTTACTTCTGCTGCTCTCTGGGAAAAATAAACAAACAAAAACCCTCATCTTTCTGGCAAGACCACTGCTGTCAGTGAGACTGCACAGATGCAATTTAGGCCTCTATTTGGCGATAAGGTTTACTTCTTCATTGGGTCTGCATATGGGTCTTGTTAGTATTCATGACTTCAGATAATTTAATGAGAGAAAGTAGATCAAATTTTTAGCATCACAAAGGGACAAGAGAAATGTCCACACCAAATTATGCTTTAAAAAGTTATTACAAGTTTCTAGTTAATTTTATATTTAGTAGAATCCCTCAATAGCCACAAAATATTATTTTACACTTCTTTTGTATTTTGTTTAAATGTTTAATATATTTTACATGTAATTCTCTCTGAGAGACTATAATTTGATGACAAGAATATGAATTATAAATGAAAAAAATTGCAGAACTTTTGTGAGCTCAGTCTTCTAGACTGATAAAGGTGACATTGCATGGCAAGAAAGTAAGATATTGGATAATTTACTTTTCCCGGAAGCATTCACAAAAAGTAAAGTTTGTTATTCTACAGTATGCACTACTCATTACATTCAATGCTAGAATGCCTCGGGATTTAAAAACTCATGACTTAAGATCATTGTGGAGGTGATATGTGCAGGTCATGAAAACAGAATTACAAAAAGCATCAATATATCCCATCTACTCTATGCCCTACCAGTGGATTGTTCCCTTCAGTATATTTTTGTCTGTATTATTCATTTAGGATTTAAATTATTCAAGCAATGAGGCTTCCACTTCTTCCTCTGAGAGACTCTCTCAATCTCTTTCTATCTCACCACAGAGTTTCATTCTCTCATATTAAGCGACAGTTTTGGTGTGGGCTCTTGCTTTGGGGGGGTTACATTTTATAGATGCTCATCTTGTTTGCTTAGTTTGTTGGCCAGTAATGGGTACCTCAGATTACTCCTTGCTGACCCCATCTGGCCAATTAAGAGTGACAGAAATGACCCCAGCGTGTGCTGTATCTCTCAAAGATTTTCTAGCTAGATTGCAATGCACTATCTGTCATTTTGGCAGCTATCGTTCCTGAAAGAATGCTGATAGGAATGAGGCAAGTCATAAATTACTCTTTTATTAATTCCTTTTCTATTCTTTTCCTTTATACAGTATATAGAGGAGTTTAAATGGCATGCAAAAAACAGTGCTCTGCTCCATATATTTGTGAGTAATTATTCTGTACCAAGGGAAATGTAATTGAAGATAAATACATGCATTTTCTTTAATTTGTCTTCCATCCTGATGGAAATTCAAGAAGATATTTTAGAATAATAGTTCATGTAAGAAAAACAATTATATGTGATTTATTTTACCATAGAACTAGATCTTGTATTTTAAATTCAGTTTCTTTGGAAATGAATGCCTAATAAATACGGTGTGAACCAGAAAAAGCAACTTCAATTCTGGTCTGTGTACATTAACTGCTAAAATATGAAAAGAGTAAATTACTGTCTGTAAGTTATTCATTGGTCTAAGTCAAATCATCCATCTATTTCTAAAATGTCTTCTGTTTGTATCCAGCTTCTCACAGTGTATTTGAACATTAAGTCGCAGGACTGCCATCTGTCAGGTGACATTCATTCCATTCCTTAGCTTCTCCCTGGAATAAACTGCGTAGTTTCAATTTCTTTTTCTATGTCTGCTCACTCTGCATATATTAATGACAGTCAGAAAACACATTGTATTTAAAGCAGAAGGCTTATGGTGGTTTCTGGCTCCCATCCTAATGCCAGTGCAAGGCACAGCAGCAGTAGAACATACTGAATTTGCAAGGTCTCTGGTTTTGTTGAAGCAAGTTAATTGCAACAGACTTCCAGGGTTTTTGTCCCCAAAGAAAAACATTATGTGGGATATTCCAAGGCAGCATCTTCAGAGTGTGTAGCTCTGGCACATTCTGGGCAATCCCAAATCATTTTCACAGAGAATTTCACACTGTTGCTTTTTCAAAGCAATATAAAATAACAATTTGCAAAGCCCAAATCTTTCACAGAATAGAATAACTTTTTTTCTCATCAGCTCTATAAACACGCTGCCATGGTGCTTACTTTGGAGAGGTCAAGGGATCAACAAATCAATTTCTGCTCTTCAGCTATTTTCCTAGGATTTGGCCATGGCAGCAGAATTCCTGAGCTGCTGGAGTTCCCCTATGTTGACAGCATGGCAAACAGGACAGTTGTCACAGCTCCCCTTCTCCTTGCTCCGGAACAGCTCTAGGGCAGAGCAGGACAGCGGCTGCTCTGAGGAACCTGCCTCACATTGGAGAGTTTTCTTGAGACTGATCAAGGGGTGAGGTTTTCTTACCTATCTCCTTCGGAGAGTAACAGGTTTGACATGTTTTTGGTCAGTAATAAAATATACATTTCTCTCTAACACAGGGCCCTTTTGAAATCAATAAAATGCAGCTTTCAAACATAAAAATGGGCCCACTTGAACACTGCTGTCCTGATAATACAAACAGTCTTAGAGAAGATTTTCATTTTAATACACGAGAGTGGATTTTGCCCTGCCCCCTGGACTACTGCATTATAATTTGGAATACACTTCCATTCCACCCTTCGTCCCATATTTCCCATCAGTTCAGATTTCTTTCTTTCCTGCCTGACCCTTATCTATTGATTATAGTTATTCGTGTATTTCAGCCTCAGGGGCAGAGGCAGAAGTAGAGCACATATAAAGAGACCAGAGACACATAGAAATGGACCAGAAAGTAAATGTGTGCTATGAAGAAGGGAGGCAGAGAGATAGTTCTGTAATCCAGAGTCAAAGGGTACAAGAGAAGAGACAGAAATTATAACTTGTGGAAAACTTCAGTAGACAGATATAAATATAAATTCAAATAGTTTCAATGAGAAATAAGAATTGACTTCCACCAAGTCTAACTGTAATTTCATATGCTTAGTAGAGCCTGCTTAAATGTTTCTTCAGACTGTGGTTTCTACTATTCTTGAGAAAGATTGTTATATATCCCTAAAGACCTCTTAGACCTCTATCAGAGAGCAGCAAACTTGACAATTGCAGAACAGGTATTTTAGAGATGGTGTTTCAGAGCTCAACATAGTAAATAAAACCCTGTTTCACTCAGAAGTAAAAGAAAATAGTATGAGTCTTCAGTGCCACTGGTTCCATACTGGTGTGATAAAGGTATTTTTTTTTCTTTTGCTAAATATCTGGGTAGTAGTACATTGTGTTCTTATGTTATTCAGAAAGCCCAGACAAGCACAGAATATACTATTTCATTTTTTGTGTTTTATGCCTTCTTTGCTCTTTCTGCATTCTGCTAACATATTTTACACAGTCACTTGATCTAAATAAGGTAACTGCAGTTTCTACACTGCACTCAATTAGTCATTAACAATTTTATTATTAGCATATTCTAACACTCCGTTTTGTAGGCGAAGTCTTCTCCACCTGGCATATATATTTTCTCTCTATAACTGTATTTTTCTGCATTTAATTTTTCAGTATTATTCCTACAGTAATAAAATTTCTCTGTAATTTTACAGAGTCCATGATCGTATAGAATAATTATTTTTGACACTATACTTATCTGTGCTGTTGTTCACATTGCTGTCAACAATAATTTGCAATATCCAGGTCACATATATCTTTTTCAATATTTCCACTTTTCTTTTATCATATTATAACGTGAGATCTTGGCCAATTATATTACAAAAATTGGCGTTTGTCTAATTCATTTGAAGAGACACCCATATCCTGAAACAGCATTTTCCAACACAAAGGTACTGCATGAGCTGATATGCTGTCTCTGCAGATAAAATATGTGTAATATAGGCCACATTTTCAAGCCCAGGTGCCTGTTTGAGCCTAGCATCTCTAGAATTGCATTAACGCAGCTGCAAATGAATGGCTAGATTTTTCATGAGTGTTAAGGACTGTATTCATAATCTTGCTGAAGCCAATAGGAACTGCAGGTACTTGGCAAGGGAGAGTTTTGCTCATAATTTATGATGACAGAAAAAGATACTCAAATGACATGTGTTGTTTTGAGAAAGGCTCTTTTGCTGCCTGAGATGGAATTTGTTTAAATAATGTCTACTGGATTTCCTATCTCTGGCATTATGTCTATTTTGTTACAATACAAGTGAGATATATGATGTCAATTGCCTTCTCATAGTTTTTTTTTCCTGCACTCATCTACCATCCAGTTCAAGTTTCTTGGCAGCATGAATAATAATCTCAGATGAAAGTCAACTTTCCTGCCTGTTAAGAGTAATAAAAACACTGCTCTTGCCCAAAATATTTTCAGAAATAACAAGATTAGCAAAATAGCAAGTAGGCTCATGTTCATATACTTGTATATTTTGTATCTTTTCTATTTAATTTTCATTCTGAAAATGAGAGAGATGCATGTTGGAGGTCTTTAGGCATTCATTCTATAGATGATGTTGATAATGCCTGATATTTATATACTATATATTTTCACAATATAAAGTCCTTGTTGTGGTATGCTTTTTGAAAGCAAAGGTCTTTAATACGTAATCTAGCATCCAAAGCAGTCATTCAGAAACTATGCTCTAGTTTGATAATCAGGCTGATCATAGTTGCTTATGAATGCCTTGTTTTACAGTAGCTGATTTCAAGAGGAAAAAAAAGAAGGATGGATATTAAGTTTTATGCCATTTGACCTTGATAAACACTAATTTACTCATTTCCAAAATGCTAGGTCAACAAGTAGAGGAAAGCAGATCCTAGTATATAAGAAGACACCATGAAAACAACTTTAATGAAAAAAAAGAACATAAATTTCACTTTTCAGGCTGAAATGAAATATTTCCTAGTGGCATTTTTTTGTTGTTTTTTTTTGTTTTTTTAAAGCTTTAATCTTCCTGGGGAGGCCTGGAATTTGGAAAGCAGATATTTGAAATCAGAGAACAGCTCCTAGGGAGAAACAGTGTTTGGCTCAGATAGTTGTGACTTCCTTGCACTTTGGGAATTTCTGGAAATTTGCAGGGTCTCCTGCTTTGGATTAGAGACCCAGGAATCCTTTGCCACTCAAATGACATGATCCTATGATCTTATATTGATTTTTATCAGATATACCTGTGTTTGATTGCTGTTTATCTAGGATGTCTGTACTTCGTGTAGGTGAGAGAGGAACTGCCACATGCATTTGCTGCCTGTGCTGGCCTTGCATGGCTCACTGGAGCATATGCTTCCAATTCAGTCATGTAACTGAAGTTCTTGCTTTGTTTATTATCAATGGTTTGAATATAATTCCTGAAGCTTGAAGTGTTCCATAAATGATATATTATTGATTGACATCTCACAAGCTGTCATACACATGTATGCTGGCAGGATACTTGTTTGTGATATCTGAAACCTTTTCAGACTAAGCATTAAATATAAAAACACAGTCTTCCCTTGTGCCCTTTGTACTTCTCTTTTAACTATCCAGTCAGCAGTCTCATTTCTTCTGCCTTTCAGAGCTCTTTGATATCAGCAGTGTTTTTCACTAATGAGAGAGGTTTTATAGTGTCATTCACTAATCTCCTAAAATAAAATATTTCCAAACTCATTGTTTTCTTAAATTCAGAGAATAAAAGCTCTGCTTTCTTGGCTCCCATGTACTTGTATAACACAGGGAATACTGATCTTTCTCACATGTGGAAGTTCATGCCCTTGTTACTTGGTTAGCAGATTTCCCTCTCCCATTTTATTGGGTGTCTCTATCCTCAGCACTGACATGTTTTCCTTTTTAAGTCATGCGAATAGGGTAATTTGAATAATCACTATAGAGATAAAGACACAAGAAGTTTGATTCAATTTTGCCTTAATTTTATTATATGAAATGTAATTTGATAGTGATTAAATTGAAGATTATAAGTGTTAGGCAGATGTTATTACCTGGAAGAAGTGAGTACTGTCTGCCTTCGCTAGTTTTAATTGGCATGCCTCCATCTTAAAGTAAAGAAATTACAGCCTAGCTTTAGATGAATACAGACAAAGGACAATAACCTACTTTTAGTTCAATTTCTGTGACAGTAAAGGTGGGTATACAAGACAGTGCTCAAAGAAGCTGGGAATGTGGATAAGCAGTAGTCAGAATGTATGCCCTATAGTCACCTAAATTTCACCAGTCGTGCTTAAAAGGCTAGGTGGTTCTAAGGGAAAAAATATTTAATTAATTATTTTTAATTAATTAAATTTATTTATTTATTTAATCAGTTATTCTCATAAACTACCTTCAGCTGTCGTCCAGTACTTTCCAGGACAGATATCTCATTTGGGTCACTTGACAAACCTCTGGATTATATCTTGCACGTTATGGTCTCTCCCGTTGGTGACATCAGTGAGCAATTCACTGCCAGAATGAACCCCTGCAAGGAGAGAAGAAAAAAAAAAAAAGGAAAATGAAGAGAGGATTTGTCAATATTCTGTTTTATATTAACATTTCCAAGCTAACAGATGTTGCTTGAGTGCACACAGACTTTCTTGAGAGAATGTTGTCAAATTGCAGATCAGTCAATTAATACCACTTAGTGCAGCATATCTCCTTAACCAAAAGTTGGAAGAATTTTGTACCCAACAAGAAAATAAACATTTGTGGGGAAACTTTATCAATTTATGAATCTAACCACCTACATAGTATTGAAAACCTTCCAAAATGGTTCACACCAGACAGATTTGAGATATATTCATCCAGTAATGGATCTATGGCTAAAATATCATCTGCTTTTCCTGGGTGAAAAGTCCTCAGGAAGGACAGTAATACGCATTATTTGACAGAGCAGTATTTGACAGTCACTGACAAACAGCACATTTAGTTCAAGTACTTTATTTGAGAACACATAAGGAAAAGAAGAAATGAGATTAAGAAAGAATGTAATTGAATGAAATGAATAAAATGAAATAATTATTGCTTTCAATTAAAACATATAGCAGATAATCAGTTGCCAATAAATGCATTTTACATTTCTTTTTAAATCTCTGGATAAATAAAAAATTGGTCATCAGTTCTGTGTTTAGTAAGTAAAAAATATTTTTAACATCTGTTATCTTTAATACTTGAGAACAATTTAATCTTACCATCTTCCTTTCTCTATATTATGTATTAAACGTGTTTCCTATATAAATCACATTTGATGGGACAGCTGGGATAATGATATGTATCCTTCAGTGGTAGGGAAATTGTGGCCACAGACATCAAAGGATTCATTCTTTAATGATCCTACTTTTTCCTCTTCTTTTATTAGCTAAACTCTTGTGAGACTGTTTCAGTAAAGCAAAGTAAAATAACAAAGGTAGGGTTTGAAAAGAAAAGACAGGTATTTTTTTTCAGAGATTCTTAACCTGTTAAAAATCTCTCGGGAAATCTCACCTCTCAACACCCTATGGATAAATATCCCTTTTCTCCCCCACTTCCCTGAGTTTGCTATGTCAGTCAAGCAAATTCTAACAAGTAATGTTCAGCGTTTTGTCTAGCCTATATTTGTGTAGCCTTTCCCAGCCTATGTTTATTTTTAGATGAGAGAGATCTATATGATTGATATCAATCTTCATACCAATTTCTTGATACCAATTTCCTTTAATTCTTTTACTTAAGCATTATCTTGCTTATTTTATATATATAGGCGAAGACTTATACTTTCCTACTAACAAAATTGTCAGTAAACATACGCTTTAGGCAGAAAAAATGCCTATAACATAATAAATATATGACAATAGACTTCCTTGCAACCCGCTGTTCTATACCATTTCAACACAGTAAATCAGCAGTTTAAGAGCTCCGATTACTATCCGCTTTTAGCAGCCGTCTCTCTTGTGATTCGTAATGGTCCTGTTCTCCTCTCGCTCTCTGGAGAGCCCTGTGAATTAGGAGTAGTTCCTCTGAAGTCAATACTGCCCCACAGGACAGCATTAGGGCCATAAACGGGAACAAATGTAGCCTGATCCTCTGGTGAAAGGAAAGTACCACATTAAATGGAAGGAATTAAAGAAATGAGAGATGAGAGATTAACTGGTTTATAAAAACCCGAGGTAATAAAGCAAGACCAGTAATGTTATTTACCTAGAGCAGTAATGAGGCATCTGGGTTTACGCAGAAGGAAGATTTCTGACATCTAGCACAGTTTTAAAAAACCTTCCTTTCTAAAGAGAAAACCACCTTGCAGTTGGACCAAGAATGTTGGTGGCAGTGTTTAGATAACTATTTGTTAAATGTTGACCTAATATAATAAAAATCATTCTCTGTCTCCAGGGGATTTTATGTTTAAGACAAGAAAGATAAGAACCTATGGGAGGGAGCGGTAACAGTCTGAAGAAGATGCATTAAATGACCTGAGTTTTATTTGTTTATAGATTAGCAATATATTTAACTTATTGTTCTTGTAATTTTTTATTTTGTTTTTACTTGAAACAAATAAGCAGGTTATTAAGAACGGCCGAAGTCCTCTACTTCCATGGTCCAGACCATGATCCATGGTCTAGAATTAGATACAGATGTCTGCTCCAATGCTAGTATTTACTGTCTAAATTCTGCCTAGTTTTGGTCATGTAATCATGTGTTTTTTAATGTGCCCATGATCACACTGCCATTACTGTATTTCTATTTGCTTCAAACCTAACAATATTATAAAATAAAAAAACCTGCAAATTATACAGTAATTATCCCTTGAACCACAGAACAGCTATAATTATGATCACAGGAACAAGTAATCTAGAAGAACGTAATTACTCTGGACTGTGTTCATCAGAAATGATCCATTAAAGCCCATGGCAACTACTGAAGGTCATGAATCATGGCTCGGCTATTCATTTGAGCTTGGCTAGCTTTGTATGTTTACCCCTCACCTTTTGCATACATACATCATATGATAAGCATGTTATGACTGGCTACCATATAGGTTTCTTCCCCCTGTCTACACCTTTGCCTAAATCAGTAGGTCTTAGCATGTCTTACTGACAAAATAATATAAAATAAATTTAAAAAATCCTGCACAAGGGTATGTTATATGCTCTAATTTTTACTCTGTGTGTGTGTGTTTTTGTCTATCTGTTTGTAGTGTATAAACTATACTATATACAAGCATAGAATGTGTGTATGTGTGTATATATATATGTATATATATAAAATATTTACATATACTATACTGTGCTACCTGTTTGGTCAACGTTGGTTAAAGTCCTTCCCTCAACATGCACCCATTCTTCATAAAGTGATAATCCCTGCTTGAAAAGTGATATAAACTGGTGATTTCTCTTCATTTGCACAACATAAAGAGAAAGATTGGAAGCAGCACCTTTTTTTTCTACTACCTCGTTTTACTATTCTAGTTTAAAACTGGTTTATAGGAACTTTCACTGAGTATGAAGGCCAATCAGTTGCATTAATTTGTCCCTTTGCTAAATCTTCTACGTTTTATTTTAAAAATATAATTATCAATTTTTGTTCAAATGTTATTCTTGGGTATTTGATGTAAATAGCACTGCATATTCTGACACTGTCCTACAGACTCGTATATTCAGACTTAACTTTAAGTAACCTGCACTGAAACCATAACTTTAAGCACAATGTGAGCATAAATCTTTGCAAGTCTGGAACCTAAGTAAAAACCATAATCCTTAATCTCTTAAAATAATGTGAAGGTTACATAATTTAAATAAATCAGTGAAGAATGTTAAGAAACAAAACACGTAGTTTTATCAGGGAAAATCGACTACCCTTGCTATGTGTTTTATGGTAGTATCCTATTAAGAAGTTAACTCTATCAGGTTTCTGAATTCTGATATTGAGAAGTGACAGCAGACTCTGGCTGTTGATGTTTGTCTAACTCATTTTTTTAATGGCTGTAGTAATAACATAAACTAGTCTTGTTGGTTGCATTTTGGATTTCATACCCTCATTTGTTTGTTTCTTTAGATGAAAATTTGACCTGGCTAGAAAGAAAGGAAAATTTGCCTTTCTTATTGATGGTCCAGGAATTCTGTATTACAAATCCTCTGCTTTGTATAGGAAGTGGTTCTTTCATATTCAAGCCTGGTTTGTGCTACTAAGGAATACCTTTTAATATTAAAAAAAAAAAACAAAAAGCCTTTCTGACATTCTTTTGAGGGTAATCATAACTGCTCTTCTTAAATGTATTGGAGCTGTTATTGTTGGTGGAGGTCTGATATTAGTGACCTGAAGAAAGTACAAGACACATAAATAAAAAAAAGGAGCGTGCAGAATTGCAAAGAAGAGATATTCAGTTTCTGGTTTGATACCAACTCATTAACTTCCATTAACTATTTCACCTGCTCTCCTCGTTCTTTGCACTGGATTTTGGCACACATGGGCTCCACCTTTGGCAGAGGACCTCATTAGTGGTCATGCTTTTGTCTATATTAGAACTCACCTGGCCTGACTGGAAAAAGTGGAAAGCCTCCTGGCATCCATACTTTTTTTTTCTGCTAAATCTGAGTCTGCCTTCACATTGCAACTGCTCTTGCAACAGGTAATATCAGGTCCTATTAAAGAGAGCCCCCAGGTCATAGTGTTTGCTTGAAGTTGCTTGCTTGAAGCAAACACCCCCTCCAAAAGGGTGGTACCGTACCGAAGGGTGGTATAAAGTGGTATCAACTAAGGCTAGGTAAAGGCTGCATGGAGAATCTATGAGGCATGTGGTTGTACATGAGCAAATTTCAGTGCGATGAGCACACTTCTTTACTCGCCTCTCCATGACTGCAGCATTGCAAGATCTCCTGAGCTGGTGCTTGCAGCATCTCTGAAGACAAGCATCATGGGCAGGCAGTGGGCCTGACTCTAAGCCCAGCTTTGGTGCCACACCTGCATGGCACTAGAGATTTAATTTAAAAGCCTAATCGCCATGATTTGATCCTAACGTGGCCTTAGTCAACTAACACAGGCACTGAGCTATGTCCAGGTATGCTGACTCCTCTGGTGTGACAGAGCATGTACCTTTGACACTGATTCTGAATCCTCATCTTTAAATAGAAATACTATTGATGGAGGGAAAAGCTGCTATCAGATTGCTTTGCTGTTGGTATAATCTATTTAGCTGTAAAATGGAAAATGACCCAGGGAAATGAATGTGCTATGCAAGTCTGGGTAAGAAAACTCCAATAGAAAATGTTTATTTAGAGACAAACATAGTTTTCCTGGGTGTGTGTCACAGAGTTAAAAAGATCTAAAAATGATTGTACCTTGGAGCTGCCAGTTCTCTGTGCTACCCTTGCTATTATGAAGGGAAGCCCAAAGAGCATGTTGACTAAAATTCTTTCATGTTTACATCATATCTGCTGGGCGTTTACATTCTTAAATGGCATGTACCCAGGAACCTAGAAAGAAACCAAGCAGTGATAATTTAACCTTTTGGAATTAAGTGCACAGGATCTGCACTTAACAGCAAAGCTACTGCAAGTTCAGTCAGTCACCAGCTAAAGGCATCAGAAATGGAGTGAATTAATAAAGAATGTGAAGAATTTCATTTTTATATTCATCTTGTTTGTGAATAGATGTACTTCACAAAACAAATGGTAGTAACAAGAAATACTGCTGTGCAGGATGTGAATATTTTAGATTCCATGCCATTATTCTCATGATTTAAGTTGTCAAGAAGGAAAAACAAGCTGATAAATCTAGCAAGGCTATTTCTATCACCTGCCTGAGACAGCACAAATTAAATATTTTCCAGGTAACTGGCACTGTGTATTTATGCTTGACCCAGATTTTTGTCTTTTTATTGTCAATCTTTCCTTGGTTCTTGCTTCGTATTGGCATGGAGTACTGTGGATAGAAAATAATTTCTTCTGTTTGTTTGTTTGTTTTCATTACTTAATGGATAAATCACTTGATAGTTAAATAAGTAAGAACTTGAAAAATATTTAAAAATGGGTGAAATACTCAATTTTCAATAAGAACACCTGGAATTCATAAGTAAATTTCAGCTAAATCATGCTAAAACCTATGAAAACATGATAAATAACAAAGTGGAATATGAATAAGACACTCCTTATAAATCCATTTCTCCAATCTGCATAGGGGATAGCCAAATTCTTAGTATCTAAATTTTGTCATACTAGTGTCCTGGCATTAAACACTAATAACTGGAAAGATTTACCTAACTAAAGAGTTAAAAAGTAGCTAGCACTAAATTAAAAATATAGGCAAAATAAATAATCCCCAATTTTGATCTTGAAATGAGTTCATGGCAGTTGTGAAGTGAAAGCCAAACTGTACGGTTAGAATATTTCATAGAAAAGAAGCAGAAATACTGGGACAAAAGGGGGAAATTCCTGGGTAAATTAGAAGAATCTGAGGAGGGAGGAAAAAAATAGCCGGAGGAGCCTCCATGCATGTGTGCAGGTAAACAAATTAAGTAATTTTGTTTGTCAGTCTGGAATAAGTTCTGGGCAATTCAGCCTTATTCAGTGGTGTCAGACAGCTGACATGGCCGGTACCATAACAATCAGTTGAAAACTGTGACCGATTAGGGATTTACAGGGATTATGAGCATTGCTCATGCTTTTCACTCTTCTATGGCTACATGATTTGACAGAAAATCCATTTCATACTGTTAAAAAAAATCCCTAAGCATCAAAACATATTTAAAAGGTAACTTCATAAAGTTACCTTGTCTGGAATAAAAGATGCACTGATTTCAACAAGGCTATGCCAGTTTATGTCATTCAGGTACCTGGGCTAATTCCCTTAATCTTTATTGAAAAGGAGAATTTTAGAATTGTAACAACATGAAAGCTGATATAATGCTGACTTTCACAAGGCAGCTGGAACAATTTGGTGGCCTTAGAGGGATACATATATGCCCTCCACCTCATTGAAGTATTACAAGATAGAAATTTAGGAATGTGGGGACTGTGACTCTGTGGTACCATCTACACTGAAACGTAAATGATTCCAGACAGATCATTATCCTAGTGTCTTTATAATATTCACTTTTGAATTATGGCAAAGCAATTTTATATTTTTGGCAAGATCATCAGATCCGGGAACTACTTAGGAATCTCATCCTTCATTAAAGCAGCATAAATCCTTCTCATGATAGCAAAGAAAAGATTGATAGTTGATTTTGCCAACCTCTCTCTCAGTAGCTCTGAGAGAGATGAATCCAGTTCACCTTTGCTTTGGGCTGATAGCTTTAACAGCAGGGTTTCAAGAGCTGGCATTAATCATAACTGCTTCCTCAAAACCTGGCCACTTGCATCCCTGTCACCTTGTTTTGCACCTCTGCCACCTACTCCCTTATGCCAGCACAAGTGTTCACGTAATCACAGGCTGGGTTGAAACCAACCTAGAAGAAGGACTGTGAAGGGCACAACTTTCTCCTTTTTTGAGAGAGAGACAGAGAGATCGAGAGCTCACTTAAACTGACCATGTTACTGAAGAAAAGCAAGTGAAACACTGGGGAATCCTGCTAGAGATGCCCAGGCTACACCTTGGATTTAGAAAAACTAGTTTCTGCCCTCATTCTCTCTCAAAAGAAGGTTTTGTATCCTTCTGTAAGGAATAAAATTGCCTGGGCATTTATTTCTGAGAAAGGAGGGAGTCCTTCTGCCCTTATGACACCAACAGGGCAAAATCCACAGTCTGGCTTAAGCGCTGGAAGCAGTGAGGGGAATCTGCAACTGCCTCAACCTTGGCTGATAGCCTTGGCTGTCACAGCTTTGAAAACTGATTCAAAAATGTATTCTTTACAGATCTGCAAATAAGCTAACATCATTGCTGGTCAGAAAGCACCTGTGGAATAACTCACCAGCAGGAAGGAGTTAAGCAAATCAGGCTTCAGGTTTATTGCCTTGCAAAGTGAGTTTACAAGGTGCAATTTGAATGGGATTGACTTCTAACAAAAATATAAAAATAATTCTTTGGTCATGGCCAGAAAAATATTTCTTGGGCCAAAAATAATGAGCACTGGCTATGGGTTGCCTGTTCCGGTTGCTACCTGACCTCAGGTAAGAAAGTGAGATTAAAATCACATAACATGTGGCACATAATAAAAATGCTATAACTGGGTATTGATTTCTGTCAAGGAGAGCTGAGGGAATGTTTAACATCTGCTCAGGAGACATGACAGGTCCCAGAGTCGCTTAATTAAATAAATATTTGTGAAAAATACATCTAAGATTGTTAGAAAAAGAGGATCTTGACTTTTCTACTTGATGACTATTATGTACAGCAAATTTATAGAACAATGAAGTTATGCATAATTTACTCAACAGGGAAATAATTATTGACAGGGGAGATAATTATTGAATATATTAATGGACATTATTATTTGACTAGCTCTGACAGATAATGGATAGTCTTTCAACTCTCTTGGTTATCACTATAAAATAATAAAATATCTGTAGCCATAGAGACAGAGTAAATATGTAAAAAAAAAAAAAAAAAAAAAAAAAAGTCTGGTTTCTGAAGTCTGTGATTTTCCCTCCTTTTCTTTGTAGAGCATGAGGTCGTATAATGTACGTTTTATACAGAACATTTTATCTGTCATGATATCCGTGGTGATAGAACATTTGAAGCTCTAATAATTAGCAGAATTCAGGTGAACCTATGTTCAAAATTCATTAAGGAACATATTTATTTAAAAAGAAGAAATATGGATGTTTCACAAGGTTGTAATGACCATAATCTCTCTGAAGAAGCAGGGGGTTCTCTAAGAGGTAGCTGTTGCTTCCACCGTCCCAGGAGTTCATTAGCTACTAGTGAGCTCAGAATCTGCTGTAAATCATCCCATCCATATGGGAGGTGGGTCCAAGTCTCTTAAGATGTTGGTTTTGATGGACCTGCATTCAGCTGTCTACAGCTGGTGAAACTAAAGGCCACTTATGCTGCTATTCATCTCAGTTACCTATTATAAAGTGAAAATAATGAACATTACTAAGATATTAGGTGGATGGATATGTTTAAAAAAAAGAAGTGAAGAGAGCTGTGCTAGTCCCAGAGATTGTTTAATATTTGATAATTATCTAAAAAAAAGTAATGAAATACTGTTCAGTGGAATGCTACCTGTCTAAAAATGAATATTGCCTTCAGGAAGCGATTTTGTTGTCTTTTCTTTTAGTTGTTTTTACAATGAAAATGCTATCCTTTATACCAAATAATAAACTATTACTATAATTGACATACAAGGATAGAGAATCAAAATTTTGAAGTGAATTTCCCTTGTTCACATGGTGATTTTTCTGTCCTTTTCAACTTTTTTTTTCTTTTCTTTTTAAGGATTTTCTTTACTTTGCTTGAGAAGAACCTTCATGCCAGAAGCTCTTTTTCTATTTCTAACTTTAAAATAAGGAAAATAAAATTCCATGGTAAGGTAGGCCTTAGTAACACCTTCTCCACAGATGAGGTACTGTGTCTGTAGTGAGGACAGTCCTTCCTAAGCTGTGTAATGTGGATTTCCGAGCCAAGAAAAGTTTTGTGATTGGTGGTCTTTGTGCAGCAGTGTAGGGCCTTCCCAAAGGAAAAAGGAATGTTCCTGAAAAATATTAGAGATCCACATTTCTTTTTCTTTGTACCTCATAGCATAAAAGTATGCCCCCTTTAAATTTATATCTGCTGTTGATTGGTTGGCAGTTATGGCTTTCCCTTCGTGTTACAAAATGTCATCTCATGTGTAGTTCTATGTTCATTATCCTATTTACTTCTGAGAAAAATATCAACTTAGGAGGTCCTGGGCAATGATTTGTCACCCTGGATTAAATTACTTAAAACATTGACAATTCAGAAGCATATCTGGTAAACAGCAGCCCTGTGCCAGGTTATGTTTCTGCAGGATCCAGTTATCACTAATTGCTTCAAAGTCATATGTTCAAAATAGAGAAGAGATCTCATTCTGGAGAGTTGGAGTATGAGATGATATACTATATCACTTTGTCCACGTTGCTTCTGCTTTTCTGTGTCATATTTGTTCCCATTTTAAATAACACAAATGCTGAAACTTCTACCATTTTAGTTAGGAGACTATTCTTCACCTACTTACAGCTCACCTTCAAATGATTTCTACAGTCATGAGTTTTCTTCTGATTTTCTTTTTTGTACTAGACTAAATAATTGCATCTTCCTCCTTGTTAACGCCCTTCTATATCTTTAAGCACTTACAATGTGTTCAGTTAGTTGTATAATGGCAAGCTACACAAATGCTGGGAGAGGATCTTCTAAATGCAAAAATGGGAGTTAGGCATTGATTTTCTGTAAAAGTAGAGCACTTAACTGCACAACCCTCTCTCTCTTCTGGGCCAGATCCAGGAAAGGATTTAGGCACCTAAGACAACAGTCAGGGTCAAAAAAATGATCTAAATCAATGAAGTCACTATTTAACCTTTGGGGAGCCTAAATTCAACAAGGAACAACCTGTTCCATCTTAAATTGCCTAGGTACCTAGAGCTGTGCTTTTGTGGATGCTCAGACCAGTTGCTGGCTTGTCGTCTTACCACTTATTTTCCTTCTAACTATCATTGGGATCTCAAGTAGACATTCCTTTGCTTGAACCTATCTTGAGGCTTAAACAAAGAGACTTTTTCTTGGAGCATGCCAAGAGTACATCTACAGGAACAGGCTGCTTCTTTCTGTACTCTTCTTTCCTTTAATTTAAAAGAGGGAATTACGATGCTTTTCACAATTTATTTATTTATTTTCCCCCCTCTGTAGTATTCATCTGCTCACTGTTTCTTCTCAGGGAGAGGAACACACGGCTTCTGTCTGAAAGTGCCTTGCCCACTTAGGCCACCACCGAAACTGGCAGGAAAACGGAGAAAAATCCTCATACCTCCTGTTGCAGCTGTGCCACCACATAGCAAAGAACGCAAGTGTCTGGTCAACGAGAGGCTGCCATTCTGCAGCCTGCGGGGCTCTACAGACAGTGAATGTTCAAAATATCTCAAACAGAGCTCACTTGTTATGGTCAGAAGACAAGAGAAGCAATATATAAATTTCAGAGGTTTGTTATTAGTTTCACAAATTTGATATTAAGGTTGACACCTAGCTGAGAAATGCCTCTCCACATTAGTCGAGCTCTTTGCCCACATTCATTTCATTCTTCCTCTAGAAATATCTCTGATTTTAAGGAAGAAACTTAACTGGAATTTTGGTGGAAGTTTGTATGAGAAATATTTTCTTGCCTTTCAGTTCAGCTCTGCTGTGAAATTATATATACTATATATACATATACTTTTGAACCTTTCAGTCAGCTGTACACATTGCTTATTTCTTTTTGAGTCTTATATCATTTTTAGGTATCTTTTTAGAGACATTTCTTATTTTTGCACATCTATTGTTATTGAGTTTTAATAGAAATTGAGCAGCACCCAGGTCTCCATTTGTTTGCTTTTCCCACTGAGGTTGTATGTTTGAATTGTTGTTCACTCACCACACATGGTTGTCTTTATAGATTTCTCATTTGTATGGCACATATATCTTTGCAAGTGTTTTTTTTTTCCTTGAGTTTATTAACTTATAATATTTAAATTTTAATTTCACTTAATTGTTTTCTTAATAAATGTTTCCTCTTTCTAGGTCAATACATGTTACTTTTCTAGCTGTAATGGTAAAATCAGCTTTTCTCATTCATTAGAATGAAAATGCAAATACCTTATTATGCCTTGTTGAATAACCTCTCACAGGAGACTGATGTGTTTAGACATACTGACAATGTTCACTTATGATTTTTAGTCTAACAGAGACCTTTTAGGCAAGCCACTTGAGGAGGAGTTACATATATTAGTTTCTGAGATGATTTTAAAGGACTTTCTAGAATTCAAATACATGACATCTACTGCCTCACTGTCCTCCAAAAATTTTGCAATTCTGTCTTTGCAACTCTGTCAAGAAAATAATAACTTGGATAAAAGCTGTTGTTTGCAAGCATGTGCTCATGCTGCTCGTAATGTATTATTCTTGTTAAGCTAATAACTCCTTTAAAAGATACTTTATTGAATATTGAACAAAAAAGACTAAACTTTTTAAAACTTTTAAAATTTTAATTCTGATTTTAGAATACTATTCTTATCCCAGTGATCTGTGTTATTTCTTTGTCAGGACTCAACCAGATATTTTGAACAGAATTGAATGCCTGGGTTGTTTCCAAGTGTCTCAGTTTGGAACATCTGAGCTGCTTATGGTTACTTGTGGTATACATTCATTTTTCTAAATCAGGAGGTATTTCCATGTTCCTTGCTTGAATATCTTCAGAAATGTTGTTTAATTTTAGCAAATACCAGTTAGTGTATATTTCCTTAGGATTACATTTTGAATGATATTCTTGGAAGCAGTTTATATTTCATGAATACATTCCATTGCAGCTGAGTATCACGTGTGTACTTTCAGAAGGCAGATAGTGTGCTACGGATTAAGAGGTGTTATTATTATGGAAGTTGCAAACTTTGCTCTTTATGACAAAAACTTCTACAGTGACTTTTTGTTAAATTATTATTTTTCATCATATAACAACAAGTTGAAATCTTCCTTCCAACATAGGCAAAAATTCTGTCTATAGCGGGGGAAGAATTAGAATTATTTGTTGGCTCTTTTTTCCTACTGAATCATTTTACTACTTGTTCAATTTTTGGTCCTTTTTCTGTCTTTTTATTTTTTTCTTTCTTAAGAAGCCTGATTTCCTTGCAGCAGGGATCAAGAAAATAAAAACCCATGTCTTCAGAAATCATCACAGCCTCTTCCTTTTTCTTCTTCTGTTTCTGTCTATGGTTTCAATCCTTCTTAACTCCTCTCTGGATTGTTTCACTTGGTGATTATTCTCTCCTGGTTTGGCTTGCTCATTTTGTTTCCTTGGTTCTCACAGTGGCTTTACTACTCAAGATTTATTTTTTTTTTTCCAGAAAGGAAATAAGATTTTTTCCTCTACAAACTGGCTGCTTGAATTGAATGCAATCACTGGACCTCCATTCACTAAAGTTAATAGTGTACGAACTCAAGCTTTAGTCTACCTCCATTCTTTCTCATGTCCATTGGGTAGGATGTTGCCTTACGAGGGCCTCACATGTTATTTGCTGGACTGATCAGGGTTCTCTTCATCCCTGGGTAACTGCTTGACAAGCTCTGCTGGCTGCCTGCAGTATTCACTGCCTCACAGATCTTTCTGCCTCCTTTATCTCAACTCATTGTTATCAGTAGAGGCTCATTGACATTTTGCGTGGCCAGTGCCCACACACAGACTTTGCAGTGAATGTTCCCACACTGTAATGATGGACACTTTGATCTCTGTTAAATTAGATGCCTCATGCAGCATTCAGGAAGATGTGGGGTAAGGAGGGAGTTTCTAATGTTAATAGTACATTTTATGTGGTAGTTTTGTTTTAAGTAAGTATTTAAAAAGCAGTACACAGTTTGTTTCTTTTAGAGTCAATGACAGTCAGTTTGATGCATAAGCAAAATAAGACAGTTTTACAACATACAAAATTGCCTTGGAATAAAACCCCTGTAACTTTAATTTGGTTTCAGAATATGTCTTTGTTTATTTTTGTACTGCAAAATGCAAAGTAAATGCCATTAGTGCCTTTACACACTGTGCTCTGTACAATTTATGTTGAGCAGCAACAGACTTCAGCAGTAAGGGGCCGCATAGTGAGATGAGAAGTTATATAACCAAAAACAATAATTGGTCACTATTAATGAGAATTTCAGATAACACCATTTTTTAGTTCCAGACATAGTTACCTCTTTACAATCTCAATTGATGTCATATACACTCTTTTTTTACAATGTATAATTATTTTCCTAATCTCCAGCTATGCTCTGTGGAGTCATTGCAACAAGGACCTTCCTGCTTTGCTCTGTTTTGCACAAGCACCTACTGTTATACGGCACAAGTGATGAATTTTAGACTGTGAATATGAATAGGTGAAAAGTTCTGTAGGCAGTTCTAGGAAGAAAAGGTAATTCTCACACTCTTAATACCTTTTTCTCATTTCTTGCATTCTCCTGCTCTCATGGGTAAGTACTTGTGTCACCAGAAAGGGGCAGCTGGCTGTATCACACCTACTCAGATACTCTGGCCAGAAACCAAAGGGATGAACTAAGGATCTGTTCATATTTTGCTTTTCCTTGCTATTAGCTTACAAAAGGCAATAACCAGGGAGCTGGAATTAGGCCCTGCCCCAGACCCCTGTCTTTATGGTGCTATCCAGAAGAGCTGAGGAAGGGATCTGGGATGCCGGCAGGTTAAAAAGGCATAGCTCCAGCATCTGCCAAGGAGCAAAACACACTTCAGCAGAAGGTGCAATGAAGTAGAAGCAGCCTCGTCTCCAGAATGTATTGCTTTCCTCTGAAAACTGCGGTCTTCCCACATGAATAAGCTCATGACCTGACCTGATTTCCTGGGAAACTGCAGTTGCTGCAAATGAAGTGAGTGGGACCTGCAGGTGCTCAGCACTTTGCAAAATCAGGTATTAAGCAAAGCAGTTGAACTCCCAGAGAATGTTTTTAAAAAGAATACCAGTTGATCAATGTCTAGTTAAAAGCATATGTAATTATGCTGCGTTAATATTTAAAGGACACCATGCATATAGCCGCCTAACACATCTCTTAAATTTGAAGAACGATCATAAGAAATGCAAGACAAAAAACTTTTTTTTTCTTATTTTCTATTTAGAGTAACTGAGCTCTGATTGGTTTGTTTTTAGCCAAAGTCTGTGATTCTAGTATTTAGATTAGATTAGGATTTAGGTTATTAGTGAAAAAGCCTGGAATTTCGGGGAAAACTCCTTTTCCTGTGGAAAGTGCCCAAGCCAACTTCCTCTCGATTATTTTAAAATGCTAAAAGACTTTTTTTTTTTTCCCCCATAACAAGGACATTCCTTATTTTTCTAGTTTACTGTACTTGTGTTTTCTTACCCAGGAGCACACCTTTAACATCTTCTCTAAGCATAATCTTTTCCCCTACGCTTCAGCATGTTTTATGTCAAAAGGACTCACAAGGTCACTAGCACTCAAAGTCCTTGAGCTCTTACAATAATGACAGAATTTGGACAAAACAATTTAAAATACGTATCTGGCTACAAGTTTGTTTCTTTGCAGATGATTTTGTGCAGTCTCCATCCTTGGTTTTCAAGACCAGATTAGATAAAGCTCTGAGCAATCTGGTCTGCCCTCACAGTTGACTCTACTTTGAGCTGGAGGTCGGACTAAAGGGCTACTAAGGTCCCTTCCAACCTGAACTATTCTGTGAGCCTGTGACTCAGGGTTCCTGTTCGAAAGGCAATTTTAATTGGCGATAACTTATGTCAGCATTCAGTGTTAACACTGTACTTATTTTTCAAAAGAACAGTCTCATCTACATCTGAATACAAATACTATTTCTATTCGTTATTTTATATCAGAAATACCTGAAAAACAAAATTCAGTTTATGAAGGAAAGAGAGGGCAGGAGAAGAAAACACAAGAATTTTTTTTTTTTTAAAGACTGAATATTTTTAGACCAAAGACTCACAGAAGCAAAGTATCTGAACATCTGAAAGGGTGTGAATTTAAAGCACATAAGCTACTCCATACTATCTTGCTTTGTGGATTCTCTTAGCAAGCAATAAGTGTGAAATAATTTACTCCACTTTTGAAGAGCTTGGTTAGTTCACACTTAGCTTTTAAAGTGGAGGGAACTGTCTCTCATTCACTCGACATGAAGCTTTTACTAGAGTAAATTGTGTACTGTAAATTTACAAATTTATCTGTGTTGCTAAATAAGAAAAAACTTTATGTGCATTTTGGAGCATTCAGAAATGTTAGGAGAGAAAATTTCCATGATCAAGCCCAACATAAAGGAATGACAAATGTTGCCTTAAATATATTACGGTGTTTGTTTCTGAGGTGTATCATTGTTTCTCCAAGTTAAAAGTAAGCGTTGTGTGGAGAAACAACTGAAAAATGGGAAATATTAGACTGGCTTGAGCATCAAATTGTTGTCCTTTGGTACGTTTAGTACATACTTTTCTTCCTGCATACAGTCTGCATGCATGAAGCATTGCAGTATTATAAACTAGTTCTTTGTGCCCTGCCGTGGAAGATGTGATATTCATCCCCCTGTCTCTTATATTATATCGATCAGCATTTCTGAGGCATCTTTTTCACCAGTAGTCACAGAGAGCCTGGAGATCTTATCCTGCATGGGAAACATGCAGCTTTTGTTACTATGCTGTGCAGCTTGCCAAGGTAAACAAATGTATAGCTGCACAATGATGGCAATAGGCATATTTTCTGCATGTTCCTACTGACCTAACAGAAGGGTCACCCATGCCAGATTTAGGCTTCAGGCTATTCCGTTCAAAGTATATATGAAATGTTTCCCAAAATATTTAAATTGACCACATGTGGGACAGCATTCAATCAATCTACCAAACCATCCAGCAAAATCCAGCAGGTTTAACACATCAGTCCAATGCTTAATCAGCCTTTTTGATCTGAAAGCTGAGCAGGCATTCGCACGATAGCAGGTTTTCTTACAAGATTTTCAGCACTTTCTGTCTCTCACTAAGCCAAAAATACTAAGAGAGCAGTCTTTTATGTAGCAATTTGGTGCAACCCAGACTGGATCTAGGATGTGCAGAAAGCACAAAAACTGAAGGGAAAAGCTAGCCATACATCATGAATGCCTAAAAGGGTTCCAGTTCAGATGGAGTAATCATGTTCTTGATATTTGTATAAACCATTTATCCATTTCTACTTCAAATTATGCTCTTTTCCCTTAGCAAATAGAGATTCTTGCAAATCAAAATCAGAGGAACCACAGATGAATTCCAGGTCTAAGGTGCTCCATAAAAGAAGGCATAAAAATGAGAAGGGAAGGAGGCTGCTTCAGGAAACCTTCAGGGAGGTAAATATGTATGGCACTGGGGAGATGTAAATGGAGATAAGGACTGAGGAAGGATAAGGAAAAAATTGAAAATAAAAGTAACAGTTCAATTAAACCAATAATTTGTAACAAAAATCAATTTATCTGTACAATCAAAGTTGTGACACACATCAGAAATACTGAGCTAACTCTAACAGCAACATAAAAGGCCATCAAAATCTTATTATTCATTAACTTGAATAATGTTGCTGTATATTTTAGTAACATATAATCTGTACCAAAGAATTTAATATTCATGTTTGAAAAGAAGAGGCATCCAACCAACACACAGGAAAGGTACCAGCAATCAGTAAAAACAGTGTTGATCCATATGATAAACACTAGTCTTAACATGTGAGCTACTTAACCTTTGTCAACATTTTGTAGGTGTTAGAAAGGAAAATCTTAAATGAGAATAACCACTGAGTTTTGCAGATTTTACAGGGGGTGAAAGTGGGAAGTTTGGGTGTGCTGGCTCATAACAGGGGGAATGATTTGGTGGTCAGAGGAATGATGGTATCTGCACAGTAGGAAAGGGAGATATATGTTCCAGGGAACTCGAGCGTGGCAGACAGGTTTTCACTGTCATGTCTAAAGACTTATAGCTTTCGGTCAACGCATCTCAAGTGTACAATAGCACTAGGTACACTTCTCAGGTTAGCCCGTGTGATTGGTGCTCAGTCTGGACACCCACGTTAACCCCATTTACAGTATCTCCCTGATAAGAACCACTTGCATTGCTGCATCTCTCAATGGTGCATCTCTCACCCGGGGTTATCTCAATTCTGTTTCTTTTTTCCCCTGTAAACTGCATTTGCAGTCACAAGTTTTCATGTGGGGCACCAAAGCAAGATGGGCTAATTCCTGACACAACTCTGGTGGCTTTCAATTTTCTGCAGGATCAATACATCGCTAAAGCTTTCCTGTGGGGAGGATGGTAGAAAGGCTGGTTAAAACCAAGAGAACAGCCTGATTTAACTAAGAAGGCTACAGTACTGCTGCAGGAAAAAGGGATTTTCTCTTTCTTTATGCTCCCAAGCAGGTTTGTAGCCCCTTTACCTACTTCCATTTTTCTTCTTTCAAGTGAAATCTTTTCCCTCTCACTTTTACTCCTTCCCAGATAGCCACAGAATCCCATTCCCCGCAGACATAGAGCCAGGTACCTGTCTCGGTTTCCTGGATGGCAGTTCCCTGTTCTCCATCCTCCCTTCCCTTCTCCACCAAGGAGCTGGCCTGTGTTTGACCCCCCGGCACAACTGGCCTTTCCCGGGCTGGGAGCTTGGGCAGTCTGGGAAGAGATGGAGTGCGAAGAATGTTAAGTGCAGCCCAAGGCTCCACTCACGCTGCATGGACAGGCAGCCCTCCACAGAAAGACAGACACAAACCAGATTATTGTGAATTTACCCTCATCATTTAAAAAACAGTAATAATTGGAAGAACCAAAATAGTTAAAAATGAAGCCAACTTAATTGTCATTATTGTTTGATAAATCTATTTAACCTATTAAACCTTTAATGAAAGAGGCACAAGCCAGAAAATAGTTTAAACTGAAAGAGGCTTTTATCTGTGATGTTAATAGGGACACATTGGACACTTCAGGTTTTTTCCATTCATTTGCTCCCAGATAAGCAATATGCTATTGCTCCGTAGTGGGGCTGTCTTCAGGGACTATTTCTGTCCAGCACTTGGGAGAATGCATTATGAGATGTCAGCATGTGTGAGCAGAGATAGTATGGCTTGTCATGTACAGATAGGCCATATTCTGCTATAAAATGATGGCTTTGTCTTCTATCACTGTCACAGTCTTACTTAACAAGCTGTGATTCTGTGGTTCATCACAAAGAAAACTGTCATCCCTAGATACATGCCTTGAACGTCCTTTCATCTTCTGTGCAGGTAGGATCTGCCATGTGACATCAAGCAGAGCAGTAACTCCAGATGGACCCGACTAGCCTAGTAGTATATTAACAAAGGGGTTTATTGGCACAAATCCAGGCTTTGCACCTTAGATTAGATTACAGAGATGAGGAAAACACATGTAAGCTTTTAAACGAAGCAGGAGTTAGTAATATGTCATAAATATAATTAGAGAAGGAAATGTTACTAGTCCATCGTGTTTAAGTGATAATTTATTTATCATGGTGTTATTCTGAGCAACAGATAAATCAATTAGAGTGGCTTTGCAAATAAATACTGTTGATTCAATGGAGCGATGACAGACAAAATGTTCTGAAGAATCCTGAAGTTCTGTAGTAGAATTTTTGCACACAATTATATTTAGGTTTAAACCTAATTCACTAAAGACTGTGATGCTGTTAATTTTTCTGGATCTTTGTGCTTCTATCCATAAGGTCACTGAGCAAAGAAACAGTGTCCGTTGCTAGGCTCAGAGGCAGACACCTGAAGAGAAAAGCCTTTAGCCTTTCCAGGGGGTATATATATTAAATAGCTATATAGGGTGTTTAGCAAGTGTTTTGCGCGAGAGCCTGCAGGGCACAATTTCTCTGGAAGAGGAATATGGACATATTCTGCTTAGTTCAGCATTTTGTATGACCATGGGACATATTATCCTGCCAGAATTGTGATTCTGCAGATCAGATTAAACTACTTTGTGAACATTAAAGTATGAATATTTTATGTGAGCTGTTACAGGGCTGAATTTAAACTAAGGTGCTGAAGTACTTCTCCACATTCCTCCTTCCCTGGGATCTTGTATGTTTAAACTAGTCTTCCCTTGCAAAAAGTTATTCTCCCATGGGTTTGCTTTTTAACTGTGGGAGAAGGAAAATCAGAAATGTTAACCCTCATGAGGCACAGGCTTTCAATCCCAGTAGAGAAAAAGGAAGAATAAAGAGAAGTCTGTCAGTCAACAGAAGTGTCTTCAGGGGATGTAACGTTACAAAGAGTGGAAAGAGCCCGTCCATTCACGGAAAAATGAAGCATTCATATATAATCGTGCTGCTAGGATTTGAGGAATACCAAGGAAACCTGTGTGGACGTGTTACTAATAAAAGTGCCTGCTCAGCTGGTGTTTAAAAATAGAATAGAGGGTGTTGAGTACATAGAAACTGATGTTGAAGAATTTCTGACCCCTTTATTTTAGAAGTGTCATCTCTCCCCACCTGATTCTGAGTGTTCTTATCCCCACCACCGTTCAAACATTTGAAACAAAATATAACTCTCTGGAAATGAGGTTACAGATAGTCTGTGCTTGGATAATGTTTCACCGTTGAGCCTGAATGTCTGTTCCCCCCTGGAGCCTGCTTTTAGATTTTTAAATTTACTCAAGATTGATACAGCTATAAACAAGGGTGAACTAGGTCTTTCAGTCCCCTTATTTATCAGGGAGGGAGGGAAATGACACCATTTTATATATGTGTATATATATAATTTTTTTAAGCTGTGAAATCTACTCTCCGAAGAATCTGAATGGGAAGTGAGTTAGTGTCTCCTGTTCCAGGTACACTGTCCAGGTACACTGTGGGATATATGTGCATTGAGGGAAATTTAGATGCAGACTAAGCCCACATTAACTTCTAGATAAAAACTTTATGCACTGGGATTAGGCAGTGTTAATGAAGAAATAATTATGATTTCTCACTTGTCACATGGAAAGACCCTAGGGTCTTTCTGTTTATTAAAGATCCTAGTTCTTGGACATACCTCCTATTAAAAATAGATTTTGTTTTCATTGTACATATATTTCCAATGGATATTAATGAGAACCTGTTGACGGTGAAAGTCCCACTGTAGTGACCAAAGGTTAAAACATTGTGTGTCTTTCTGAAGAAAGGCTTAAATAATGCCAACCTAAGATGGGTTACCATCTTTTAGCCTTGAACCACTCTGGCAGTTACAGATTTAATGGAGTAGGTGATTTCAGTGCTGCAGTATTTCACAAGAGTTTTACCATCGGCTCCTGGGAGGTCAGAATTAATCCTCCGTGTGTGTGTGTGCGCACTCATTTAATCTGATTCGATATTACAGACATTTTGTAGCATTCCCTGGATATCTTTGGAACAATAAATGAAATGCAACATATATCATTTTTTCTGCCCTCCTTTTCATACGTTTTAGTAAGCCAATATTCATTATGGCTTGAGGCTATGACAATTCAGGCAGAAAAATGTTGACTCAGATTTACCATTAATTACAACCCTGGTATCATGCACATATTATAAAAATAATTCCTGAAAGTCATTAGAATATAATTTACCTCAATCACTTTGTTTTTCAAATTTATACATCCGTTTGCTATTTTTTAATTTCAGTTCATTATATAATAGTTCAAATGAGAGCACAAGCCAAACAATACAAAAACAGCTGGTTGGAAACTTTACCCAACATTAGGCACTTTCAAGCCTGAATAGTATAATGTGCAAGGCTTAATGCATCATATGTCTTTACTAATTTAAGCCCAGTTGTGCAAAAAGGGCTGTACAGGGACATGCCTGGAAAGCCTCTGCATTGGAGTCATACTGAAGTTAAAGGTCTGCCTGCACATACTGCATAACAGGGCCAGGATTCTTTGCTTCTTGTTTTGGGCTGTTTTAAAAGCAAAGCTAAAAACATAGATGTAGAAAACTACTAAATTCACAAAATGTCTATGAAAATAAAAAAACTGGCGAAGAGTATTGTTCTCCAGGGTAACATTCCAAATTTAGATACTAGTGTTGGCTTTTTGAGGACTTCCACAATTTGAATATGCAAATATCAGGAGACTTTTTGTATTTTGGTTAGGATTTTTTTTCCCGCTTTGTGCCTTTTTTGAGCCCATTTACATCTTTAATAAAGCCACCATCATGTTACATTCACAATTTCATTGCTAATGAATAGGGGTATGCTAAATATCTTGGAAGAGCTACCTTAAAATATATTTAAAAGGTCAAGAAAAAACCCTTGGTGTTGATTTTTGATTATATTTGTTTCACAAAGTGCTTGGTAGCATTCCAACAGAATTAGATTTAAACATAAATACATGTAAGCTACAGTTCAGACAGAAACATCTTTTTTTTATTATTATCAGAAGCCTTAAAAGTAATTGAATGTAATTACAAATGTAACCAACAACACTGGTCAATTTTACATTTTAAAATTTGACACATATTTATGTGGGATGAGAAAAGTCATTTCAGAAAAATGAATAATCATTTGAGTCATTTATTTTTTCCAAATCTGCAAGCTGATTAGAAATTCTGTGTCCATTTGACCCTTATAGCATCGTCTATGCTTTGGCTGTACAGTCAGCTGAGATCCTGCCCTATTCTGCAACAGAGCCCATGCAAGGTACATTTGGGGTCTTTATTCTTTTCCCAAGCCAGTAAATTCTCAGTTGGGGTCTGTAGGCAGAAGTATATGCATAAATAAAAACTGGAATATTGAAATGCTGAAGGACAAATAAGAACAGTCTCGGAGTATAGATCTCTGTTGTTGAGCAAATATTAGATGATTAAATCTCATTTATAATTCAGCTGTTTACTGCCATTTTGTTTTTATTTATTATATAAATATTGATAAAAAGATCTTTCTTTTTAAATAGAAGACAGTTTCGGGTCAGTACAAACACAATGAAACTGTGTTACATGGTCCTCATAGAAAAGATTATGGAAAAAATATGACTTAAATTTTTTTTTTTTTTTTTTGGTTACAGCACAGCAGTGAGAAGCTGTTTCAAACTGCTGACAGGCCACTTCTCCTGGTTGCTCTAGCATTTATCCAGCGACCCATTATCTGAATAATAGATAAGAGTAGATCAAGGCTCCTGCAGAACCGTCTCTGAGCCACATCCCTCGGAGCACCCGAGCACGGGGAAAGCTAAAAGCCACAGGGCGCAGCGTGGGCAGGAGGGACGTGCAGGGCTCCGAGCTCTCCAGCCGGCTCCGCTGTCTCTCTTCTCGCTGCCTAGTCTGTCCATGGCCAAAGCCGTCTCTCCCTTCTGCCTGTGCAAACCTACTTTGCACATAATGAGAACAGAGTAATTTCCGAGGCATGATTTTGTTGTGCATTGTTTTCCATTTTTATTAATCCACTGAGAGTATTGGTTTATTTACTGAAACTCAACTTTCTGTATCATAAGGAATTTATTTTACTAAAGAAAATTACATTCTTCAACCACCAGCATACATCTTTTAAAAATGGTTAGCTAAACATTTTCTGGTGATTTCCCAAACATGCAACTCCTCGTCCTGGAGCCCATGTGAGCATCGCCTTCCCTTCCCTTCTTCACGGGGCTTTTGAGGCAGCTCAGCCGCTCTGCAGAGCAGGTCGCGCTGTGCTCACTGCTCTGCTACCCTCCAGGTGCCAGGTCTTTGCAGAGAGAGGCAAGGCTGATCTCCACGCAGGAGATGAGGGACACATCAGCTCTTTCTTCATCTAAAACACTAAACACCAAAACACTTTTTTTTGTTTCTTGCTTAGTTGGAAATGCTTTAGTATTTTTACTTTAGATAAATTTCCAAGTGGCAAAACTATATTATTTTTCCTTTTGAGGCAGACTAACATATCCACAGTTTTGTAACACAAAAAGGAGTTGAAATAAAATTAAATAATTAAAATAATCATTGGAACCACATTCATTGGTAATGAGGGCTGGGAGGCAAAAATTAAAAAAAAAAAAAAAAAAAAAAAAAGAGGAAGTGTTTCAAATTCCAAATAATAAAACCATTGCTCTTCTTTTGGATGGACAGAATGCCTGTGTTTGCTGCTGTGCTTCCCCCAGCTTGTTTTGCTTTAAGGGGAGGCCTGGGCTGGGAGGTGCCCCCATTCAGGAGCTTGCTGAGGTCAGAGCCAGCAGCCCCACACGAGATGCAGGTGAGTGAGATGGGGCAGGCAGCCTGGAGCAGGGATGCAAGGGCAGCAGGGAGCTAAGGGTAGGGGGGAGGAAAATATTTTTAAAAAGAATCTATAGATAAATATATGTTTTGTACACTTGTGCAGGTATAAATAAAAAGTATATCTTCTGTTTTAAAGACTTCTAAAATTTCAAAATCCCATTTTCATGGGAATATTTTCCAGGTGTTAAATGCCAATGCACGCCAGATTTTTCTGCTGAGTACTGCATTACAAACCAGCATGAGGTAAGAGGATTAAATATATGCTTGAGACAAACTACTGTGTTTTCTATTGCACATCCTGACAATTTTGTGGCTTGAGCAAAAGAAGAGCAGTGTGTGTAGTTTGATACTTTAGTCCATTTTGTAACAAATCCTGTATAGGAATTGGAGGATGTTCTCTCAGGTTTTCTGCAGTTTCTCTAAGTGTAGGGAGTACATAAGGAAGGCTTCAAAGGTTGATTGTGAATTCAGTGATGCTATTTTAACTTCAGAGCGTTGTTTTAGCAGTGTTCCACGGGTTTATAGAACAAGAAGAAAATCGGCTTAGGAAAGTCAAAGAAAATAGGAAAAGTAAGAAAGGAAGAAAAAAAAATCACAGATGGATGATACTATAAATAGAAAAAGCTGTAAATAATGAGGAACATCAGTGCCAGCTATTTACAGACCTCAATCAGAAATCAATAGAAGACAATGACAGTTTGGTATAGACAGATATAGAACAAGGAGGATTTATATATATATTTATATAAAGACAGACACTTGGCAATGCAGCTTGGGAAATGGTGAAAAATATTAAAAGGGATAAATATGCTGGGACAGAGCTGGTGTGGGTGGACAAGGTACAGCTTTTCCTCGTTATTCAACATCACTGCCAAGTAAATACACTTTAAAACAACATGTTCAGACCCACGGTTACCTGCTGCAAGCCAGTGTTTCTTAAAGGAAGAATTAAAGAAAAACATGGTGAGCATTAGGCACTTCAGGTTATTTGAACTTTTGCTTTTTCTTGGGTCTTCTGATAGACCTGCTCCAGCCTGCACTGTGAATTGCTGCTTGCATGCACCTGAGCTTAGCCAGGTGAAAAAGAGATGAAATCCTGTCTTACTGAGGTTGGTGTGGGTTTTGGTGAGGGGCAAGAACCAAAGGCCACTGGAGCACTCCTCACCCTGAAAACCCCAGTGACCTTCCTTGGAAGGCCATGCTACTTTGGGAAGGTAATGAGAGTTGTGCTGTGCCTTTTCAATTTTGCCTCTTGCTGTCTTCCTGATTAAAGCTGCTCAATGACACCTTCACCTGCATCTTTCATTATGCCAAAGTTCTAAACACTTTAGACAGGTTTGGACACTGGGACCCCACAGTACGTAAGGGCTGCTGAATGCTGCCATTCTCATGCAGCAACGTTTTAGACTCACTTTATACAAGTGAGAAAGATCCCACAAGGTCAGGAGTACTGGAGTTCAGGCCAATATCTAAGTAGTTTGACAACATGAATTCAAAGTTTTGATTGAGATCCTAATGGATAATAAAAGGGAGAAATGAAACAGCACCAAGTAATGCATTTAGCAGGGAAGGAACAATAAATTATGAGAGCACGCTGTGTTTAGAACAACTTTGTGCTGGTGCAGCAGCTGAGCTCAGCGGGAGCAGAGCTGCTTTCCTTCTCCAAGTACAAACCCACAGTGCAGGGAGGATCTTCCCTCCCTGCTCCCTGTGAACACACCATGGGACCGTACCCCAGATATTCCCCTCGTTTTGCTGGGTCATGCTTTAATAGATGACTAAGGGATTTCTTTGGTCTTTGTTTTAAAGGTATTTTTCACCCTGTGCTTATATTTATGGACAGGAATGTCGATTGTTTCTTGTCTATGTTTCATCTGCAGTGGAGTTGGGATGAGGAATAGTGCTTTGGTGCTGAGCTTCAGTATCTGCTTTTTAGGTAGCTCCACCTCTTGTGAGCTGAAGGACTGGATGTGGAAAGCTGTTCAGGGTTGGATTCTCCTCCCTGAAAGAAAGGTGTTGAGCCCATTCATTTCTGTTGATTTTTTTTTTTTTGGCATATCTTAGAAGTCCTGATACATTAAAGATGTATTACTGTCAATATACAAAGATAATTTTTAAAGACTTAAGACTTTTAAAGAGAAACCCCATCTGTGCAGATGAAAGTATAGAAATACTATTGGAGTACTATTGCAGTATTGGAGCAGGACTAGCAAGGATCAGTTAGATCACTATTCCCTATAAGCCTAAAGGACTAAAAAGGGGAATTTGGATTCAGTGGCTTGTTTTTGCAGTTTCCCTCATGGCATTGCCTGAACTTCTGGCCTCATGTTTCTCTTATGTTATATCACTGTGGATCATATCACTTGTCTACTGATAATCCTTGGGATAAGTTCTCCAAGAAAACAGGGGGGCAGGCTCTCTTCCAACCAAACAAGTATCTGTATAGAGAGAAAATAACTTGTAGTTTATTTGTATACCTAGGGCAAGGTTTATCTGTAGCAAAATGTAAATGTTACTGCAGTAAATCTCCTTAAAAAGCAGACATTTCAGAAATTAAGTAGTTAACAATTTTTGTAACTGAGAGAAAAATCAGTTCCAGACTGAAGAAAAGAGCTGTGCTACCGTTTCCCACAGTGCAGCAGCACCTGCTGGGTGGCTGATGAGAGAGCGGTAGGCCTGAGCTCTTGGCTCTTCCCTCCCATGCCTCTGTAAATCCGTACAGGTAATCTTAGGCCTTTCCTGTTGTTCGTATGACCTGCTCTTACCCTCAGATACATCCAGGCAGCCCTTGCTAAAACCTATTACAGCTCTGCAGGTTTGTCTGAGAGCAGGCCACATGGGTTAAGAGTGCTAATTAGTCACCCACAGTTGCATTCCGTTTGTTACTCTACAAAATTGAAATCAATAGGAGGTATAGGTAGCCTCTAAATATGAACAACATCAGCTTTGAGAACAAAGTTCTAAAAGCTTCCTTCATTTCCCTAAACTAGGCAAAAATAAAGAATACACAATGAAAGAAACCCCCTTCAGAAGAAGACATATGTACAGAGGCAGCTCTTATCTGGGGGATGGTGAGGCCTGTTCTCTGCTGCTTAAATGGTTCACAAAGTCCTTGTGCACCCACGCTCCGGTTTGGTGGCCCTGAGAGAATTTAGCCAGCTAGTCTAAGAGCACACAGAACCATAACTGCCCACTTGGGCTAACAGTGACAGGGAGTGCAAGTAGAAGACAATTAGTTGTTACAGGAATTGTTACCTTCTACACGTTCTTCTCAGAATGCTACTAGCATGATTTAAATACATATTTGAAGGAGAAATAGTTTGATCGAGTTTTACTACTTCTAGACTCCAGCTGGGTCTGCTTCATCACTGCTCTAGTGTGTGACTCGCTCAAATGTTTGCTAGACTTTGTTAAAACTCTTTCCTTAGTCTTAGAGCACCCATCTTTTCAAACAGAATTCTGCACTTCCTAGTTACAGACGTCCAAGTACTTGCCATTATCCTGGAGTTTGCTGGCGTTTAGGCAATAATAAAATTAATTTGACTTTCTGAATCTGTAAACCCTTTATGAACTGTGCTCTTAAAATTTTTAGCTAGCACAATAACGTTGCTGTTTCTCAGCACTGCGAAGATTACATGGAATATTTTAACAAATAATTGTTTCTTAATAACCAGTAACTAATTCGAGTGTATGTCTGATTATAAAACAATTGAATAATTGCACCTCTTAGCCTTACCAACAAGTTGCCATCTGGGATAAGAATAGTGGCAAAACCAGATGGTCTTCACATGCAAAAGGAACCCGCTTTTCAACAAAATCATGACTGCAATGCTAATTAGAAAAGAATGAACACAAAATAAGTCAAAGAAGCATACCTACATCTAGTTTCATTAGGATCATTTCTGAGCTAGGCTTTGAAATTATTTGATAATACTGAAAACATATGAATACTTTTAATGAGTTCATGGTCTTACCTGGTAGCTTAAAAAATGATGCAAATAGGTGCCTAAGTAAAAAATATTATTAAAAAAGCTCTTGACATTTAGTGGCTTCTTCAGTCTATAAGCTTTAGCAGTGCTTAAAAAAGCTCCGGAGAGGCTCTACAGGGCCAGCTCTCAGGGACCCAGTGCACCATGACATGGACCTGCAGGGGCAGCAGTGACTACAAAACACAACTTCTGCAGTTTTTTTCCTCTGAGTCAAGAGAAGGATCATCTTCCTAGATCACTCAGTGTTCCCCAATGTATATATGGTCACCCAGACACCATATATAAATCTTAGATTAGGGCCAACATAAGTCAAGATTATCTTATGAGGCCTTCTTTCCCCCAGAAGTTTTGTAGAGGTAGAAAATAGAAGACTTCATAGATTATTTGAGACTTCTAGAAAACTGGCGCACAAGGACAAATAACTCCTTCCACACGGAGCCTTTCTGAATGGTTTGCACTCTGAATGGTCTGTGTTTGCGTAGATATGCTGTACAGTATGGAGTTGCCCTGCTAATGAGACAGCTCTGTCTGGGAAATCTCAAACAGAAATCCATAAACCATTGACTAAGTCAAGAGTTTGGGTTCCTTTCTGGAAGTCAAGCAGTTGAGAGCAAAAATTTCAGTACCTAACTCAGAGGATGTCCTTTGTGTGTGTGTGTGTGCTCGTTTTTGATGTTTGGGTAAAATCATGATGAAACAGATATTTTCCTAGAACCTGTCTTCCTGTCATGTGCTCAGACAGACTTGTGCCATCCTGCAAGCCTTGGAGATTTAAATTTCTGAGTCATCTGGGTTTTCAAAGACATTTGATTTCTCAAAGTAGAGACTTGTAAGTCAAATATGTGTATTTTATCTTTCTACAGATCTTTATGCAAAATATAAAATAACACATTTTTGAGATCTCCAAAGCTGGCAATAATTTTGAAGAAGATTAACTAAGCATTACTAGTTTTGTAATGTAGTTTGGTGGTTTAGCCACTGTCTTAACTGGAAACACTTATTTCTTCTCTGACATCAGGAAATACTTTCATCTCTGAGATCAGTCTAACCTTCCAAAAATAAGGGCTAATATCCCTAATAACTCTCCCATTTTCCAAAAGTTATGAAATTATTCTTATTCTAGTATCTGTCCATTTATTTTTATTTTTTCCTAGAACTGTATGAGTTTTCTCTGTAATTCCTTTTGAAATTAATTTCACAAATTGGTCCTTAGATTTTGAAATCAGTGTAGGTATATTTTAAATTTTATACCACTTTTTCTACTATGGTAGCTAGCAGTATCATGTATATTTCATATATGAATTCTAAGCATTGGTGCTTTTAAAAAAAAAAATGAATTTTTTTGCTGAATTTAAACTATTTCTATTTAATGCAAGTGTACTTTTCCTGAAAGGACTTGCAGTGGTAAAGCCTAGTAAGCTGCAAAGTTTTATCCTTACCCTTCTGTCCTTGAAATAGAAAGTAAATATGGGAACAACAAAGGATAAAACACTAGAAGTGAAAGATGGCCAAAACACTAGAAGTGAAAGATGGCCACATTAGGAAACAAAGAGAAACAAAATGCAGTCGAGAACAGAGGCATTTATTTTGATTCCCTTTTTTACTATACAAAAGTTAATGGAATGTAGAACTTTATTCAGATCCACTGACAACTATTGGCTTACAGAATTGATGCACTACAGCTGATCTGTATAGATCCTACAGAGGAACCTCTGATGTGCTTAAAATTATCATTGATTCATACACTTTGGCACTGAGAATCTTAACAGAGTTGTGTGTGATGGGCTAATGATAATGCTTCCTAATACTCCTAGGGAAAAAAGCATTATCTTACTAGATCTGTTGCGTAAGAATGAGATCAAGATGAGAAAAATATAATAAAGTGAAAATTTGAAATTTCTCTTTGCCTCTGCCATGCTGCACGTAATCATGAAATAGCTTTGAAACGGCAGATGCTGTGAATATGTTGCGAGAGCTAATAGCAGCATTATTTATCAGTTACTCAGCTGATGTAAAGCAAGAGTTTATATAGCATGTTAACCCTGGGACATTAATTAATCTCCTTCTGCCTCTGTTGTGTTCTTGAGCATACATCAAAAGAGGCTGCACAGGAAAGCAATCTCAGATGTTTTCCATCTTTGTCCTCTGAAAAGTGAGCTGTTCTAATGGACTGGGAAGGGTTCTTAAATCACAAACAGAGATGGATGACCTCTTCAGAGATTAATAGGGTGTATATTTGGTTTCTGATGTTTCAAGTGGGGTGTCAAGGATGTTGGGGAAAAAATGTTTTTCTATCAGCAGGCTTAAAAGTACTGAGTTATGTTCTTTGCCCTTTTTGAAGGAAGCAAAAAAATATAATTAAATCAGCATATATTTAACAGTGTATATCTATATGCATTCACATACAATATATCCAAAGAACATTAATGGATTAATAAGAACACAAAGCCAATCTCTTAAAACTAGTTCTGTTTTGCTCTGATACAACCTTTAATTTTATGAGATTAAAAAAAATATGTCATTTTTACTTATATTAATTATCACTCAGCCAGGGAAGTGCCTGTCAAGAGAGACCAGCTATTTCTTTTCTTCATTGCTGTCCACTGTGTGGCCCCATTCTTTACCAGCCAAAATGACACTGGGTTACTTGGTAATTTATAAATTTATCTGTGGTGCTCATTCCCACATAATCTTTGAGTAAACTGTGAATGTTGATTTATTTTCCCTCTACCACAGTAATTTAACTCCCTTTATACATTGGTAACTGAAGCACACTAAGATCAAGAAGCAAAAGTCTGTGGAAAAAAATGTCTGTGACCTTTAGATGCCCAGTTGGAGATAATTGGACTTGTTTTGTTTTTACTTCTGACAATGTAGCCTTGTGCAGTATTCCAGATTTTTTTAAAAAAATTTCCTTTAGACTTCAGTTAGGTTTGAAAGTGTTTATCCTTATAACAAGTGAAATATTTAGTTCTACATCCTCTCAACTGGGGCACAAGGATGTTTTTCTGATAAACTGTAGTCCCAGTCCAAGGTTTTGGGCTACGAATCCTAGTCCCTTTCCTTTGGCTAAGATTTTGTCCATGTGTCCTCTTCATACAGTGTGCTTCTTTGCCCAGATATGCTTTGCTTCTGTAAACTTTTTTTTTTTTTTCCTGTGTTTGCTGGTTCTTCATGTTAAATTCATCTAAGGAACTTCTTGAAACCCCAGAGAGTCTGGCCCTTTCATTGATACCCTCTTCTGCCCTAAAATTTCATTTTCTGTGCACTAGTGCTCATCTCATCTCTGCTCATTTCACTTGCTTTTTGTGTTCTTGGTCTCTCTATCCTTTCTCCCTGTGACCAGCCTCAGTCTGTGTGTCTCACACCAGCTCCTTCCTTAAATAGATTCTAGTCCCATTTGCTTCTAATCTCATCTTTCACCTTTCTCTTGTCTTTTTTTTGCATTTTAATGTGGAATGGGCCACAGATCCTAGGAGACCTGCTATTAAGTTCCTATATCTGGCCTTAGTATTGAAGGATTTTCTGTTAAACCTAAGAAATTTTTACAAAGTAGGTTTCCTTGAGCTCTCCCTTACGAAGTTTTAGGCTTGTGCTCATAGTTTTGGGAACACTAAAGCATTTCAAAGATGAGTATAATAATTTGGTGGGAGGAGAAGGTAGGCTTCACTTTCTCTGAATAAAACTATATATTTCCCCCCAACTCATTTTCAGATGAAGTCAAGCTGTTATGAGCTATTTCTGGAAAATACCTAAGATGGAAAGTTCTAGTCTAAAGTGCAGAAACATTTGCAGAATTATAAGCAACCAAAAGAACTAAAAACAGTGCCTTAAAATAGGAACTGTTAAGCCATCTTACTAATGGCTGGTATTACTAGCCCCACCTATATAAAATATAAGCTTTGCTGTTCTAATAGCCTAAATGCACTAAATACCACTAATGTAATATTTAATTTAAAAAATCAATCTGTAATTGCTGACAGGAAGATGTGGCTGCTGTTTTTCTTGACTTTATTGATCTACCAAAATTATAAAGTGGCAGTACTTTATGTAAGCTTTATTTAAAAGCATAACTGGAGAGCGATGACAGAACGGTTTATATACTAATGTGGTAAATATAGCAAGAACACTGTTCAATATGCTAAGGAAGGAATAAGCCACTAAAAATGCTATTTATTTGTGACAATTAAAGAAAAAAAAAGTTGAGATTTTTTTTTGCTTTGTTTTTCTTTGAGGATTTTTTGTTTTTAGTTCCAAAAGATATCCCTAAAAGAAGAAAAATGTATATTATGGTCTAGGAGTATGAACAACTGACCTCATTAGCTGATCCCCACTTAATCTTCAGGCACATTCAATTGAATCTACTGCGCATCAAAAGCAGCGGAAGAATTTACAGTATCTTTCATTTTCTGTAAGCTATAAGCATACACTTGAACATCATCTAGCTTTTAGTAATTTGCTGTCATTTAGTAACTCCTGGTATCGAAGCTTTGTTGGCATCCAGACTGAGACTCCATGTTAAAGCACCCAGACACAGGGTACAGCAGGAAAGGGTTTGCCTGCGGAATTGCCAGGTCAGTTGACCTGAGCTGGTAAATTTGTTTGCAAAGAAATTATAAAAGGTGTGGGTTTTTTTATATTGCATCTTTATACGAGAACTGCCTTTTTTCCTCTTTGGTTTAGCATGATAGTGACCTAGCTGCTGCTGTTGTACAAAAGCTAAAATAATAATAATAAGGCCTCTGTACTGCTTGAAGTTCAACACACTGTACTATTTATATGTTTGTTTTGGCCAGTACACAATGATGTTCATGGCAGAGCTGTTTCATAATACTTCTCTTCATTCTTTTGAATTTGTTTGTATGGTAAACTAGATATTGTCTCTAAGCAATCTAAAAAGACACACTGAGTAGAGAGAGTTGTGAGAGTTGAATCTATTAAAGATCATAGCATAATTGTCTATTCCTTACAGTCTAAATAAAAAAAAATAAAATATGGAAAAAAGACACAACTCCTGTGATGAGGAATCTTGATAAAGGGTGAATAATTTGGGAGATGTTGAGGAGCCTACAGAAAACGTCATTATGTTAAACAGGGTCTTACTTCAGCAGTACTTGTACATGTCAACCTGTTGGTTAGGTGTGGAGGGCAATAGAGCTCTATTTATGGCTGGCGCCATTCATAGCCCAAATATTGGGGACTAACAGATGCAGAGCTGAGTCACGTGCATTTTCATTCACAACATGAGCATGCCGGTGAGATGCTTTCTAGTCTCATTTCCAGTACAACAGTATTAGACTCCTCGTCTGTATGCAGTGGGTCTATGCAGAGGGGTATGCAGATAACAATTCAACTTTTCGAAGCTGAATTCAACTTCAAAATTACCTGCCCATCTGCCAAATTATCAGCCCATTATCTGTGTGTGGCTCCTAATGACTCCAGAAAAGCTTCTGTAGTTCTCCTTCTACCCAGGCATTAACGGAAATTTACACTTTCAGAACAAAGTCAATATAATTCACTGTGATACATATGTGCTCATTTTATTTGGTTGGTGAAATTGGCTCCAGTTAATATTTAAGTCAGCTGACTGATGGGTGATCTGGTCAGCATGGTATGCATAGTTTACAAAAAAAAAAAAAAAAAAAAAAAAAAGTTCTTTACTGAGGCAGGAGGATCCTTTTGCGGATTAATTTCAAGTTAAAAACTAGAAAATAGAGGATATGAGTAAATGATTCTTTTTTTTTTTTTTTTTTCCTTGAGGGGAGATAACATACATGGTCCTGCTGAGATCTGTGCTGTATGTGTTCAGTGCTTTCATGCATTCCTTTTAAATAAGAAAAGAATAGGCAGAATTATTTAGGAGAATCTAATACTGACTATGAAGAATTGCAGTAAGCTATCATAGTTGAATAAAAAAAGCTGGTGATAAATACTGATAAATGAAATATAATACACTGGAAAATAGCATATATATATGCATAAAAATGATCGAATCTAAGCTAACATTACAGAAAAGATTTTTGGCAACATTGTGTATATTTTTCAGTAACCATTAGATCAATGCTCACAGTTGGAAAAAAATAGACAAAATGAATGCTAGGAATTATTAGGCAAAGGACTTATAACGAGAGAGAAAAGCACCATTATACTACAGAATAAATCCATGGTGCTTCCACATCTCGATAACTATGAACAGTTCTGATCCTCTTATCTCAAAAAGAGTATAATACATCCAAAAGTGATTAAAAAAAATTGACAAGGCTGATAAAAGATGTGAAATGAAGACATATAGAGATTAAATAAGCATTTCAGCTTTTAAAAGAGATGATTGGAGAGTATCACACTGTTGCATAAAACCATGAATGTCCTAGAGAAGATTAAGAAGGAAAAATTGTTCACTCTTTTTCATAAGACAGAAACCACATAAAAAAATGTCCAGAGAGCAAAATTATTGTTATTTTAGAGCAAAATAACATACTTATTTACAATATATTATTAAACTGGAATACCTTTTGAAAGGAGGTTGCTGTAACCAAAAGTATTAAGTGGGTTCAAAGTGAATTCATACAAAATTCATGAAGGCTCTGTCAGTGATTACTAAAATTATGGTTTAGATGCAGCCCTCGGGCCAACAATATGCTGAACTGCTAATTGACAGAAAGAAGGAGAAAGATCACTATAGTTGCCTATTTTTATACTCCTCTTTGGATATCTGCTACTGGCCAATATAGTCAAATGAATTCTGAAGTAGATGGCCTTAAGTCTGACGGACTTTGATCATCATCATGAAGCCTACAGTTTTTTTCATGGTGATGATGCTAAATCTTTGTGGACATACTTCTTTGAAGAGGATTTTTAAAGACTTTGTGCATCACTTTTACTTCCTCTGTCCTCTAGTGATGAAGAACATAAAACAGTATGCAAATCATTAGTTAATAAATAATTACTGCACAGGGTGACCATAGCACATGGAACAAAACCTCTCTGAGATGTTTCCATTGCAGGTAAATGTTGATCAGTTTAACCAGCTTTTCAGTCCAGCAAGGGTAGATATGATCCTTTTTCCCTCTTTTTGCTTAAAGTAAAATATATTGAGTACTGTCCCTCCATGGGAAATTATTATTCTTTTAATGCTGTCTTTAGTTCATTTATTTGAGTGTCATCAGAGTTGGGAACCTTTAGGAAACTGTTTCATGGTAGTGACGTGGTGTTATACCAACCCTGTATTTTTCTTCTATCTGGATTGAGAAGAAATAATATTTACTCTTTGTGTGTTACTGTAGTATAATAATAAATCTTGTGTTTTCCCCAGAGACCATCTATCCATAATGTGACAAGTATTTGAAAGTGCATCTATCTATTATTCAGGTGACAAAAGATTTCAGCATGTATAAATTTGGGTGGAGGGCAAAAGTTTGGGGCATTAATGAATGTCTTATGCTTCTTCAAGAAGATCAGTATTTTCAGTCTTCATATTCTATAATTTGTACTATGACACACCTTTCAGCAGATGGAGTGACAATGATACTGTAAATGTATGGCCCAGAAAATGTTGACCTTCTGGACCATCCTGGTTTCATACTCTAGTAGGTGTTAAGATGCCTAATGTATGATCTGCTCCCTTCATTTTTCCATACTTCTTACTCAGTTAGACAAAGTCATCCATGGCTAATGAGCAACTGAATTTTAGCCTAGTAATTTATTTATATAGCTTTGAAATTCCCTGATGCGGGCATTTGCATGACAAAACATTGGTTGGTTAACATTTATGGAAACTATGGTTTGGACCTATAGGGAGAGATGTTCTGAGAGACGTGAACAAGTAAAGGACACACAGCACTGCAGGCTTCACACATGTGGGAAGAATCAGGGAAAGATAAAACAGTCTTGCCCAGACAGAGCTCCCCTGCTCCTCTGGCTTTTGGAGCAAGCTCTACACTAAGTCATTGGCATATTGTTGCTGACAGGTTATGTTATCTCAAGCATAGTCTGAGAAGTCTGAGAGCTGCCTTGCACCCAGCCACGCAGTTGGACAGATCTGAAATTCCCTGTCCTTGCTGTCCTTCTGTCTATACCTTTATCTTCTGCCTATAACTGGAAGTAAAGTCTGAAAATCCTCACCATGGGAAGCAAGGAGCCATCTGTGTCAGCCAGTAAGGAAACTCTGGGCACACAAAAATGTTCAAAATCATGCCCCTCTCTCAAGGTGAGAGTGCATCCCTCGTCCAGGGCCATTGTGGGGTTGCAATGAGAATTATCTGCACCTACACTTCTGAAAGGAGGCACTTAGGACTTCCTCACCAGGACACAAGCTGAAATGTGCAGAGATAGATGCAGCTTCTATTGGCTGCTGAAAACCCCAAAGAGACATATGGAGACCTGGTCCCTGCAGCTGAGCTCAACGCAGCCTTAACATCCTTCAGCTAAAGAGGTTGGTGAAACATCTTCAGGACATCTTAGATCAGCTGAGATTAAACAGCCTCAGGCAAAACAAATCTGGTCTTCATGTTTCTAATTCCTAAGCATTTAGAAAATTAATGATTTATCAAGAAAGCATAAAATAATAACTTAGTAAAAGCTTTAGGGATATTCACTTAAACACATCAGCCTGCTTAATGAGGAGCTCTATCTAGACCATTAAATGTAGCAAGCCTTCCTTCTGAGGAAGGCAGGACTCTTATCAATTAGTATGGAAAAAATACTCCTTGTATTTAAACAGCCCTTTTAATTCTGTGGTCTTAATGAGCTTTTACAAACTATACATGAGCCCTAGAAGGCAATTGCTTGGCTAGAGACAACTGCAGAGAAGGACGCGACAGCTACATTGTATATTCCTGATAATCCTTATGAATGGAGATAATTTCCAAGCATCTTAGACCAGTATTCTCCAGCTATTTTTTCAATGACCTGATTTTGGGACACAGGTGCCCCACTTAGTTTGTGTAAGCCATTGCAGTCATGTCAACTGAACTTACAGAGCTCAACACAAGATTCAGAGCGTTTAGTTTCTCTGAAACTTGGGGAGGGGGCAAGGTTTAGGCTGCTAGATCACACAGAGCACCATAACCAGGTCCCAAAGTCAACACTGTTTTCCATTTTGGCAGTGAGGATTTCCTAAATCTTTTGTGTGCTTGCAAACTTCCAAATGGAGAAGCCAGGCCCTTTTGCAAGATAGGGGTGAAGAAGAGATGCTTCTAAACCGGAGAGGGCCAAACTGCCCATGTGCGCCTATGCCTACCACTGAATTCAACACTAAATGCAGGAAGAGAATTTGTTTCCTCTTTCTGTACCACAGAGCAGTGGTTAGAGCGGTTGCTCAGAAAGGAGCAAGCCTCCTTTAAAATGGCAATAAAAGTGGTGGAATTTGCATGTGGGAAAATACTCAAGTGTACCATGGAGAGGAGAGAGCGGGACTGAGGAATAAGTGTCTGCACACATGATCTTATTGCCTACTGCTTAAGGAATTCTCCAGAAAGAGAGGCAGAAGAAGGCAGAAATGTCTCCCTTCCAATGTTACTTTCTCTATTTTATTTGGTTAATACTTGGAGCAAAATACTTTCTTTTCAGACAGGAAAAGAAAATAGGTTCCTGGTACGCTGGAACTAAAGCAAATTGAATGTTTTATTTTAAATCAAATCTTAGGAAAAGGAATATACCCTATGTAGGCCAGGCTAGAAGTTAGCTAATGGAGACCTGGAAAAAGAGAGAGGCAAAGTCAATTATGTTCCCTAAATCATAAAGGATAGTTGTAGACTTCAACAAAAGTTGATAGTAGACTTTCTTACTAGTTCTAATCAATGCCAGGTGCCCAGACTGTTGTTTTAAAGAATATATGCCAAAATGACAAAAATGAGCTTATATTTACTGTGTTTGTGGTCCATACTGTACCTGATTCCTTGTATATTTAGAAAAGATCTGGAGCAGATGCATGGAGGTACAACCCACTTACAGTCTGGTGGCAACTCCACCCAGGTCATAAAAGTAGCTGTCATTCCTGTGTATTATAGTTAATAATTTGTGCCATGAAGGGCAAATTTCTAGAACTGCTGAACATCAGAGAGATGGTTCCCAGCTGAGCTGTGAGGGGCCTATTTTAACTGACTGCATTGCTGGGGAGGTAGAATTTTTGTGTGACTTTTTTTTTATTTCTCCTGTCCTTGAAGGATAAATGTCACTAATTTTGACAGTGAAATTGGTGTACTTCTAACTCTGCTCATGTGATGTGCACTAAGGCCTAAGGACCACCTGGATCAATTTGACGTCATTTATTTATTGTTTCTCTAACTTAAGCAAATAATTTTTGTAAAGCTTCTGGAAGCACAGTTTCTTAGTTAGATTGTAGCTAGAACATGTGCACTGATCACTGAAGAACACCTTTTTTAATGATCCTTTTCTCTTTTTTATACTAGCATGCAAACCATTATTAGCACCGTGATATGGATAATATTAGAAACAGCTTAAAATGTCTAAATAACAATTCTCGCTTATAGTTAGTTAAAAAGAAGAGAAACATAATTAGTAAGGGTGTTGGTACACAGAAAGAACAGTCTACATCTCCCCAAACAGATACAGAGAGCTTCTTTAGAATATTTAACTCTGTCAATTCCATGATGCTCCAGCATTTGTTACGGAAACACAGCCACGCTGGTTGATTTGGGGAAGACTGTTCTGTTTTGCAGTCTGTTGCTTTTGTTGGGGAATCAAAAGAAACTGACTTGCACTCATTGTAACACACTGCTATATGCATTTTGCTTTTAGAAGATAAGATCTTCATTCAAGAAAAAGTTAATCCCCTAGCGAAATCAAAGCTGCCATTGGTAAGGTCTATGCATTTTTAGAAACTGTTTTTTTATATATTCCCCAAGTAAAAACATTGGACAGAGGCACATTTTTAGTAACACGAATACATGCAAATATAGTTAAAGGTACTCTCTACAATAACTCAGTAGACTTTCTGAACATCTCTCTTTAGAATTAAATTTGAAGAAATGGTGGATGTGCTCCCTTTCTACCTGCACAATGATCCTTATATTATTCTTTCAATACTGGTAATACTGTTTAGAGGGAATAAAGAGTGAAATCATGAGTGGTTTCTTCTTTGTAGAAGACGCAACAAAAAGTTGCCAGTGTTTTTGTGGACAATCAGCCAGTGAAGTGGCAAAGTGCACAGGAAAGAAGGACGTCAGGGACCATACACACACAGCACAAGTGAAAAGGGGATAGTATCGGGAGGGCACCCAGCCACGCCATAGATTGCAGTGTGAATTTATGCATCAATTACTAAGCGTGCAAGAGTGCAAATAACGGTCCGCTGATTTTCTTTAATGAGTCAGTAGAAATTAAGTGGAATGATGGTAGGGAAGTCTTGAATGAGCACCTTTCTGCTCAGGGGGAGTGCACAGAGCATGAATTGCTGCCTGGAGTAAGTTCAAGCTTTCTTTAAAGCCCAGACCTGCCTGCTGCCTTCTGCGCCAAATTCTGTCTCTGCTTACCCCGGCTGAACTTGCTTTATGCCAATAAGAAATTCTTTCCTGTGAAAGCTGGAATGATTCTAGCTTAAAATATGAGATTTTCAACCTCCTGTGTAACATACAGTAAATAACATCAATTATATGTAATATTTGTTGGTGATCATTATGAATTACTGCAGCTAACAGCTGCAGATCCCATTACAAATGAAGTTTTAGAAAGAGTGGACTGTCATGCAATGTGTATTAAATTTATAGCATGGCTGCTCAGTTCAATAAGGTACAGATTATGAATTAAAAGTCAATAATGGGATTATGATCATTCAGTTAGAGGGTTCTTTTTCTAATTAACTGCAATCTGTCATCCAGATAGTCTGTGATAACTCATCTGAGCACAACAGCAATGCATCTGTTCTGCACACAAATAATGCTGATCCTCCCTCTTCATTTTAATGTGTTATGACTTATGTATCCCTGTTTCTTTTCCACAGACTGAAGCAAAAAAATCTCTTGAGATCTATAGACTTAGTTTTACCTTTGTTATGAAAATAGCTCTCTCTGAGATGCTATACCTGAAAATAGGCTAAAGTTGAATGTCCCTACTGCTTAGTTCAGCTACTTAGCCAAGGGGAATGAAAATGAGATCGACACTCTGTTTCCAGTTCTTCTACTGACTCTATTTTTGACTTATTTCTAATTCTGTTTCTATGCATCTATAAAATGGGCATGCTAACAGCTGAAGGGAATGGAGCAACTTTAATTATGGTTTTGTAGTATACCATGATATTTATTGCTACTTCCTCTCAGTTTATTATGTGGAGAGACCATCTCTAGAGGTCAGAAAATAAAAAAGAAACAAGGACTTGAAATAGAAAAATGGGTGGTGGTCATGTCCTACCTCCAGAGACACATTTTGAAGGCCTCACGGGGCACTGAGGGGTGAAGGCAAACAGCTGATCCTAATCATTTGTCAAAATAAACTTGCAGATAAAGCAGGAATGCCAGAGAGAGGATGAGAAGGGAAAGCTGAGTGTCAGGAATAATTTCTGTCAGTGCATGCTATTGCCTTAGATGTTAGGCATGGGCCAATAACTAACCTCTTAGTTACTATTGGAAGAACCTAACTATTTTCCCAAGCTTTTTCTTAGGAAGCAGACTGAGTGATGGTGACTGGGTTCAAAAGGTGGGATTCTTTTCTGGGAAGGGTTAGGGTCAGGGCTCTGGGAAGGTTTTTTATTGTGACCATTGGATTAGCTGGAATTCTGTGTGTAATTTTAAATGACTTGTATATTTTCCATAGATCTTTGGAGAGGCACATTTTATAATACAAAGAAATAGAATAAATAATAGAATTTATGTAAAGTTCTTCAACTGAAGGCCTTTTGAAGAGCCACTTAACCTATTTTGGTCTGGAAATAGTGATTAAAGAATAAACTCTGTTGTAATATTACTCCCTGTGTTTAGATTTTTTTTTTTTTAAGATTCTCAATCCCATGGCATCTACATTACATCATTCTCATCCCAAATTTGGGATGATAGTTCATTTTTGGCATTCCTGTTTGTTATGAAGCTATTGTATATTTACCAACAGCTATTTGTCCACTTTCAAACATGCTGTTTTGATCCCATTGATCCACTGCTTTGTGTTCCAGTTTGTCCCCTGTGTCACCTCTGCAATATGGGTGCATCCATCAGTTTTGTGTCATGTGGGACTCATGACGCTGCTTTCACATAGATAAGATTTTCCATGTTACACTCCTGAATATGATGTCAAGATACTTAGATACCATAGTTGTATTCACAGTATGGGAACTCGAACAGAACAAAGTAACCCTTTTTTTCTGATGACAGTTACAAATACTCATGAATTTTGTCTTTGATTCTTTTCCCCTATGCTTCTCAAAGTTTCAGATGCTGTCAGTGATATATTTGGCCCAGTTAAACACACATTTTATTTGATATCATTTTATGACAGTGTCTTTGCTGTGCTTCCAAACTGCTGCTGTGAATGCAGGAATGCACTGTGCCAAGCCTCACAGAAAGAGGTTTTAACCTGGAGCACTGAATAAGAGCATACATACTTCTGTGTTTGTCCCAACTTAAGGTGTGCTTGTGCAAGGTTCATGCCATCACAAATTTACCTCTGGAAAAGAATGAGTTTTGAGGATGTAAATAGGGGTAAGGGCTGCCTATGAAGACATTTGAGCAGATTTGAAATTTTTGTGCGACTGAGACACAAATTTGTGCTTTACGTGTCTGTCTTTGTGCTTTATGGTACTGTCAATGGAGGGCCACAAACTCTTTTTCTGAGTAAAGAGGGCTCAGAGAGCTTCTGTAGGTTAATTTTTGCCCCCTCATGTCCCAAACTGATTCACGTTTTTCCTTGACTAAGCCTGTCCCATTACAAAATTTTAAGGGCAAATAATTGTATATACTTTGCCTTTTTATCTTTGCCAAACCAGAGTAATTTTTGTTATTTAAATATTATATTTTTCAGCTCCTTAAAGATTACTGTGTTTTCAGAGATGTGAAGACTGGCACAGCAACATTTGAGAGAGACAAGTAGGGAGTGACCTAGCTCACAACATTGTCTGCCCACTAAGTAAAATCTACAACAAAGTCATAAATAAGACTGTAACAAAATTTTGCTGGAAAAAAGGGTCAGATTTTTTAAAACACAGTTGTCTTTTTTTTTTTTTTTTTTTTTTTTGCACCTGTAACTTACTGGCAGAGCTGATGTCATTTAGGCTCCAATTCAGCAAAGCACTTAACCATGCTACTTAGTCCCGTTGACTTTAATGGGAAGTAATTACATGTTCCAACAAAGCCCATACAGAAGTGCTTGGCTGAATCAAGGTTTTAGACATCATAATGAGAACCTGATTGGGAGGGAGGGGGGAAGCTGATTTAATGCCACACTGAAAATCAAGCCCATACTCTCCAAAAATATACATTAAGAATTCATTTGTTGCAGTGCTCTCCCTGTGTTCTGGCATATATTAATCTCATTGCTATGGAGAAAAAAAAAAAGAAACACAGAAAACAAAATTCTAATGACTGTATCCGTGCTGTCACACTCAGAGCCTATATGCATACTGTCACATACCGTGACCATAATCTCCAAGTGACACTGGTCTTTTCTTCCTTCATCCTCTTTTTGCAGGCCGTCCCTCTTGCTTCATTTTTCACTTTCAATGGAGGACAGGATCTCTTTCTCGTCTTTGAACGGGCTGCCATTTTGATTATGTTTGTCAGAGCTGCTGTTGATGTGATCTGTATTAAAACAGCAATTTGAAGCTACACCAGACAGTCATTGCTCATTAGCAACATCTCCAGTAAAATATTACAGCAGGGCTGTAAGACCACCTGCTCTATAGTTCTGAAATTGTACATGGTACAGGCTGTCCACATAGTGCCACTACAGCTTCAAATCACTCCTGTTGCTTTACACTGAGTCTGATTTCATCTCCTGCAGAAGGCTTCATTATTGAGCATGGAACAAATCCTGCTCAGTTTATATCACTGTGACATTAATGGTCCTGTTTGCATAACAGATTTGGCTCAAGGAAGGTACAGTAGCAGTATTGCTTTTCTTTAAATTTTGACTGAAAGCTTTTGCTCAAGATGTGGCTGAGCATCTGTAATATGTGTGTGAGCACTGAATATGGCAGTGTCTATGGTTGATGAATCAATATATAAAAATAATTTGTTTGGGGCTCTGGGAGGGATGATAGGGCACACTGTGAGCTAATACCCAAGCTGACTAACTTTTTCCACAGTAATTTTAGGCAGGCTTTTGCAGGATGTGGGAGTAGGAGCAGGGGGGATTGCTGGAAACCCTGTCAGAATTCCCTGGAAGAGGGAGAAGTAGAGCTACTTGGCCATCCTTATGTGGCTTTGGAGCTGTAAAGTATTAGCTAGGGATGAGATGGTTCTTCACAAATCCTTTTGTTATGCTTTGTCCTGCTGAGGTAACCATGGTCTTCCTCCCCATCCTGTGTAAGACACGGGACGCAGCCTCCCCGGGCTTCAGTGGCAAAGCGCCTCCTGCCAGGGCAAGGGCTGCAGGTGCCCATGTGGCCCAGGGCTCCCTCCGGCTGCTATGAGGCCTGAGGGCTTCTTCCACCTGCGCTGCTGCAGCACATGGTCCGAGACAGGGAGCAGGAAGGCCTGAACTGCAGCCTCCTGTGAGGTGTGTTGGTGAAAGTGCAGTCTGGCCTAGTAAAGGGACTTGCTCCTGTGGTGAAGTCTCCTGCACCCTTCGGAGAACCCCTGAGGAAAGACTTTGGCGTCTGACCCTCTCCTTCCTGTTCCCACCAAGCGACTGCTCTTCTGGCACTGCGTGTTCATTCCGGTAGTCAGCCGCAACACTTCCTCAAGCCTTTCAGGGAGGGCAGTGGATTACTGACACACTTGCCATCTTTTGCTCGCATTTAAGGAGAAGGAGAGTTCTGGAAGGTCACCATATTTGAATCAGGAGGCCTAGTGGGGACCCACAACCCCGTTTTCATGTCCTTGTGACTGATAATCACTGTCATTCTCGGAGGAAAACTGTTTTTTTGCCTTGGTCACACTAACACACAGCTACCTTCCTGGGATGAATTTTGAAAGCCCCTTCTTTTAGGGAAAGAGAGAGTCTGAGTGAATATCCCAATGTGAGATTCATTTATTGGTGGATTTATTTATTTATTTATTCTCCTTGGGAGAAAATAATGACTGAAATGAGGATGTTAACTATCATCTGCTGAATTCCAGGAAATCTGGGGTTTGGCTGCCTCTGGGACCTGAGCTCTGCCCCGCTCTGCTTATCCAGACTGGTGTCCATGGGAGATAGCGGGCATCTGCCGGAAGACCGAAGTAGAAGCAGCCTTGAGAGGGAGGAGTAACAAAGAGCTTTTAAAAAGACAAGTAAATCCCAGTGACATTGAAAGAGTGACTCTATTAGCACAACCAGACGAACATACGAGGCCATCTGTGCTGTGCCGTGCATCCCTAGGCGATGCATGCACGATGGGAAGGCATTGGGAACGTCTGTGTCCTTGTGGGATTGTATTTGTGTTTGTCTTTATTTTGTTTTTAATCTTAAATGACTAGGGTTTTTCTACCACTGCCAAGAAGACAGTGAACCAACAGCTATGCAATTTTTTGTTGTTATTTTTTATTTCCTTCTTCCATAAAATATTTTCTGCAGTGAAGGATCCTGTGTGTGGCTTCTGCACATTGGTTACGATCCTGAAGTTCCTGCAGACACTGAGAGTTTGCAGAGTAGGCAGCCCAGTGTTTCCTGTGGCTTCCCTTGAGGCTGCCGCTAGCAGCACTGAGCACTTAGTGCAGCTGGATGTTATTAAAAACATGTTTGTCAAGAATGGTGACTCCCAATAATTTTAAAGCTGTTAAAATCAGCATATTTAGTTAAACTTAGTATATTCTAGATATTAAGCAACACATCAAAATAAATGAAGTGACATGTTAGCAAACATATGTAAAACATCATTCTGTTCCTGATCTCACCAGCTTATGACATTACTGTTGATTTTATTTTATAGTTGATACAAAGCTTTAATCCTAAAGATGATTGGTGAGGGATGTTATGTGCTAAATTTGCTGTCGGGGACAGGACCCCAGCTACACTTAACATTACTTAACATTATCTGCAAACCGTGGAGTATCATCATCCCCGAAGGGAGCAGAAAGCAGTAATACTGGAGAGTTTTGGGCGTTCCCTTTCCATCAGATACTGTTTCCTCTGCATGGCAATAGATCAAAATGAGAGGATAGGCAGCTGGTGCCCTTCCCTGGCTGCTCTGGCTGACATTCCTAAAAGTTGAATTGGGGACAGTGTTATTTACTCTATCTTTCGCTGCACTGAAAATATAAATTCCATAGTCCCTAGTCACGTGTGTTGTCTTCACACATTAGAAGAAGTGACTGCATTTTTTCTGAGGCGGATTTTTTTACCATTGATGGAAAATTAATGATAGCAAGTCAAATACTCCCTATTAGGATTAACTAAAATGATCAAAGTCTGGATGTTGTTTACTCCCATACTGTCCCATGCATCCCAGTCTGCTGTGAGCTTCTGGAGTGATCTTCAGTAAGTCTTCTCCTTCATTATACACATCATATGTTAAGAGGCTATTTTAAAAGGGGAAATGGTGTTCTGCCCCTGTACAAGGCACTCTGTCACCTATTAATAAAAAGTACTGCTTCAGGATCATAATTATTATTTTGCAGTTGTAAAGCCAGCTAAGTCCTATGGCCTGAGGAGAAAATAAAAAGCAAGCTCTATTTCCGTACAACATTATTTTTATGGTAATTTAGAGCCAAATACCTCTAATGCCAAATGGCAAAATCTGGCCATCAGTGTACTATAGCCAAATCCTCAAAACCCTGACATGCAAAACTGACACTTAGGTAAGTGAATTTTTGTGTCAAAGCTGAGGATGACAAGGCCTGATTCTTTTTAAAATGCTCATACAAGAACTGAGCCTGCTTCACTGCTGGTCAGTGGGAGCAGAAACACATATACTAACAAGGCAAAAATAAACTACCGCGTAATAACTTGCAGAAAGGCCCGGTCGCTACACTCTTCTAAGTAGTCTATTTTAAAATGATTGTTGGCATGGATCATGAGGGAACAGCACAGGAGACTTATATGGTTAAATTTTATAGTGGTCTAATAATGAAAAAAGCATGTGTAAGGCCTCTTGGCAGAGAGCCCTAGTGGTGGCAGTATTCCTACAAGTAAAGCTGCAAGAGAGGAGAAAGAGATAATTAATGGGGACCTGCTTTGTTTGCCAGAAGAGATTGTTCTTATGCTGTGAGCAAAGAGTATACACGGGGAAAAAAATGCAGAGAAAATAGAGTTGTTTTATGCTTCCCTAAAACACAGTTTAATGAAAATGAGAAAATAGTGGAAGTCACTTCTTCAGTCTCTGGCCAGCTGCCCAAATATGAGTAGAGGTGCACAGGCCCTGAGTTGTACATACAGTACAACTTGCGGAAAGCTAATTATTCTTATACACATTTGCTCTATTTTCAGATGCATGCTATCTGAAACTGTCCTTTGCTGCTTGCTCCTTCCTTGCTGGAGGAGAATTTTCATCTCAGAATGTTACTTCTTGAAATGCTTTCTCTTTGAAGAGCAGAGCATGTTGTTTTCCATTCACGCTGAGGTGTCTGTAGGGGCCTGATGAAGCATGAAGGTACCTGGGGTTTTCTCTGACTTCCTAACCCTCTGGCAAACCTGCTTGGCAGGGTTTGCCTGGGCTATGAAGAGGAGGCACAGCTCTCAGCTGTGTCTGAAGCAACCAAATCATGCCAAGCCTCATTTTCTTTCTTTATAGCTTGAAAGTGTTTGATTTCACTATCCAGGGTGTTAAAGTCAAGGACTCTTGGTCGTCCAAGTGACCACTTTTTCTAGCTTCTCGGTCTTTCATTTCTCCTTCCTGGTTGTGCAAACAGAGGTAGGTGAGATTTGAAATCTTGGCCCATCCCACCTATTTCGTGTCAGCACAGAACTGACACTGATATTATTTGGAATGGTGGGTCAGTACCAAACATGGAGGAAATTGGTGAAATAGTTCCCAGTAGCGTGTATGTAGTGTGGAAATCGAGGGAAGAATAAAACCCGCACTGCCCTGGACTGGCAATTCAGATATACCCAGTGGGCTGTAATACACTTTGTGAGTCTTTCTTTTGAATCTGGAAGCGATGGTGTTAATAGACATTATGCACATTGCATTCTTTCCACACCAGCGCTATGTGTAATCATTATCCAAGAAGTTTCTCGGTGGAATTTCTTGTCTTTCTATAGACATCACTTTCCAGAAGGCTATTTCAGATAATTACTGGGTTTTCCTCTTTTAGACTTTGATCTGCCTCTGTCTTTTTATAACAATAAAACTGTTGTCTGAAATCTAATTTATGTTTTAATTGCCACATTTCAGAGCATTAAAGTTCGGCACAGTGCAAAGCTCTCTTACATTTTTTCTGCCAGGTAGTTAATTGTACTTCAATACCAGAGTTCTAAAGAGACTTATTATTGAAGCTTGGAGTTTGCTTGTTTCATAGTGTCTTTGCATATATGCTTCAAGAAAAAAATTATTCATCACTTTGGTAACACTTAAATCTTTCCTAATGTCACCTGGTCAGTACTAATTAAGTTGCTGTTGGTTCCGGGAGATATAACTGTGAAAATATTATGAACTACCACTGATAAATGCAGTAAGAGCAAAATTTTACTTACTGGGGCTTCTACTATCGAAGCTGTGAAAATAAAGACAGATTTTTACGGCAGATTATTTTAGTGTTAATGCTAGAAGAAAACAAAGATTATTGGAAAGAATGGGGTCAAAAGTGTTTTTATATTTTTGTTTTGCATGTAAAAAAAATTATGTTTCCAAAGATGTTACGTGTGAGTGAGTTCTTCAAGTGGCAGAGCTACAGAGGACCAGTGTTAGCTGCATTTTCTCTGCTTGTTGCTTCACCACAGGAGATTTTTCTGGTGGGTGTAATATTGAATATCATCTGAAGCAGTCCTAAATGCACAAAACTATTTTGTACCATAAGAACAGAGATGTGGAAGACTTGTTTAGTCATCTGATTCATCTAACTACCATCATGCATGGGGTTATCTGGTCTGTTCTCTTGTGTTGCAGTCTCACTGTGTGCTACTGAGCCATAAAATAATTTCTTAATGCAGTTGAATAGTAGTGGACATGTTATTCTGCAAAGTATCTGTACACATATAGAGATTCTCTAATTCCCGTTTCTTCTGACTGAGGTGTATTCTATTCACATGTCTGTGAGTTGCTCCTCAGATCAGGATTTCCTGTTTTCAAGTGTATTTGTGTTAGGATTTGCTTTAGCTCTCCTAAGGACCAAACAGACAGAGCTCTGGGTCTAGTCTGATCGCAAAAAAAGGTATTTTGGGAAATGCAGATCAGAAGGATAATGGAAGACATCCAAAAATCATGTAACTGTGGGCTGAGAAAGCATTATTTAAAGCGATTTATATGATATATATTAGGAACAAGACTTGACCTAAAAGGGGTGGTCTTCATGATATCTGGGACTTTGACTTTAAAAACAGTTACAGCAGACTTCAGCTTAACGGTGGAGCTATTCTCACTTTATTCTATTTCTGTGCTTGTTAACAGAGATGTGGAAAGGTTGCTTGGTTTAGCCACTGTTTTGTTTAGGTTTTTCTCTTTTTTTTTCATGGTTTGTGCCATATTGACCTGCTGTTCAAAATTGTCAGCGTTTAAGTTTTGAACTGATGTAGTTATGCCAAAGTGCAATCTGTGCATGGCCAAATTTTCTTTTTATATCCCCTAGCTGGGTCATTATGTCTACATGTTCTAGTTGTTCCTACGAGGGTGTTAAGTTTGCCATGCGTCTTTTCCTTTGCACATATAGAAATTATTGAAAAGGAAGGATATACAGTCTTGAGAGATCTGGGTTAGGTTCTTCTGTGAAGTCACTCTGTCTCTGAATGTCACTCATCTTTAAAATGGAAGTACAGTTTTTCACTATCCTAAAAGTTAAGGAAAATTCACAAGTACTTGCTGTCTGTACCAGTACTGATGTGATAAGGGCATAAATGCTTCAGGGGATAGGTGTAAATCTAAAGAGAACATTTACTTCTCATTTCTTTTGTATCTGTTTTATTAGAAGTCTAAAGGAACCTCAAAATCTGTGAGGCAGGAAATAATGCTCTGATTGTCAAAATTGTTGGGTTCCTTTCAGCCTGCTTGCTGAGCAGGGAAGGGAATGAAATGCTTTATCCAGGATGATGTATTTTTGTTCTTGAACGTTCTCTCTCTCTCTGTTGCACTCTGGTAATGGCACTGTAGTTTGTCACAGCAATAAAGTGTTGCTGAACTGAGAACTGCACTTCAAGGTATCTTCAGTACAGATTCTCTAAGGAATAAGAGTTAAGTGAGCTGCAATAATTACACATCAATTGCTTTCCACTTGTACACACATATCAGTGACAGAATATAGGATTTGGTTTACTATGCTTTGAGATTTGATAGACATTATAGAACTGATTTAATAAGACATGTTAAACAGTCATGTAATAAGTGAGTCATTTTAATTCCTACTGTACATCAAATGGCTTACTATCTTAAGTAAATACAGGCCATGTGTCTGTTAAAGTTCATAAATTTTTGGAGGTATTTGAATGACAAAGCTAATAGTGATTTTTCTCTAAGTTAGCTGTTAAGTTGTTTTCTCTGGTATGGCCTGTTAATGTAGGTGATGTATTCTGTTGGACATTCTGTCATGCTAACATTGCCATAGTTACTAGAATTATTACTTGAACCAGAGGTCACATCTGAGTTCATCATTGTACTTGATGTACTCATGAAAGAAAATTTCAGTGACTCTTTCTTTTACTAAAGGTAGAAGAAGGTACCAGAAATGATGAGAGGAAATAGTGTGCGTTTTACTGATAGAACGGAAACTGAAAGGAAACATGTGGTTGCAAAATGTATAAAATGATGCAGAAAGTCTGTATTTGGACCAGAAAACAAATGCAAATATTCAAAGTCTCCTCATATACCTTGTAAATGGCCAAGAAGATACACGCTTAAAAATGAAGATATCTTCATCAGTTAAAACAAATGTTTACAAACACTTACAAAACAAGTACCCAATCCGTGCATTACAGAGGATTTCCAAAGGAGGCTTTTCACAGAAGAGAGAGAAAAAAAAAAAAATGGTGCTTTCCTACTTGGAACACAAATTAGCAAGAACATCTTTTTCTGGCTCATTCTATTCCTTTCATCTTGGTGAAAACTATGATGGAGAGGATGTTCAAAAGCAAAAGAGAAAAAGCAAATTAAATCACATCCGAGTCTATTGTTTGGTTTTGAGTTTGGCTTTTTGCAGTGTGAAGGGCCAGGAAGAGATTAAAATCAATTGGATCTGAAAACTCTTTTGATGTTCAGGGCTGTGCAGTTTCAGTGTGTTGGTTCAAAATGGGATCTAATTATATCTAAACACTTTTTCTGATTTCTGTAATGTGTGATATGTTTTTCATCTGACATTTTTTCAATTTTTTTTTCTATTTATATTTGGTGTAGCTCTAAAACAAGGAGAAGAAATAGCTAGGTCATTTATATTTGTGAAGGGATAAAGGATGCAACAGTGGTTAACTGAGGGGACCTAAGGCAAATAACAATAAATCGACCTTTCTGAAGAAAAGTAACTATTTAGTAAGACAGAGTGTGTAGAAGAGAAATGGGTAAAACGGCCGAAAATGAGATGGTAAAGCTCAGAGGAAAATGGTACTCGTGTATGATGAAAGAAACTGCTAAAGTAAATAAACTGATTAAGCCAATAGGGAGGTATAAATTCTGGAAATGCAGGGAGCAGGATATTAGGGCAAGTGAACTGAGCCAAATTTATGGTGGCGATGGTAGATGTCGGGAGAGAGAAGACACATTTACTTAAGTCTCGAGTACTTGGTAAGAATGATAAGAAAAGATGGTAAGATTTTAGGGGTGAAAGTGAGTGTTTCTAGGCCGTGTGCTCATCATACACCTAGACTTAAATGAGGCATTAAAAAAAAGAGATATTTGTACGTCTGTATATAACAAAAACAACAATAATTACAACTACTTTCTGGAGAATAAAGCAGAAAATGGAGCTTAACAGTTGGATCTGGTAAAGTATTCTGAAGCTGAAAAAGGAAGATGATCATTGTTAATTCCTTATTTTGGAAATGCTCCATTCTTCCATAATAACTGGGACTAGATAGGTATCATCTTTTATGCAGAGCTGAGGAATAATGAGGTACAAATAAGGGGTAAAATGTTGCTATACATCTTTGCTTATACTTTTTTAAAACGTTTATTTGTGTATTTATTTTAGAAGATGTATACAAACTTATTGAGAGAGTGGCATTGTCAGTTTGATTTCCTACTATATGAATCATTTGTGAGAGAACAAAACCAGATGGTTTTCTATAGATTTTTCCAAACCACAGTAGTAAGTTATTAGCAACAACAGTGGGAATTATGATAAAATGACAGCAGCATATTTGCAGGAACAGCTCCTCTCCAGGCTGGCATGAGCACGTTCACACAGGTCCTCCCTTGAGTGTGGAACCTCCCTGGAGTCTAGAAAGCACTAGCAGTCTCAAACGGCTCGGCAACAGCTCTCCTAGGTTTAGAAAATACAACATTTATCCAGACTGCTCCCCTGTCAGGGATAGTTAACCACACGTAATATGCCAGGCTGATGCCACCAGTTTCTCTTGAGACTATTGGGACTGACTTCTCCATTTAACTCAACAGAGAGGTCCTCCCAGTGTTGCGCAAAGCCCCAAACACACCGACTCTGAACACACCAGCAGTAGGATGCTGAGCAGGGACAACTGATCTGAAGGCAATATCTCGAAATGTGGCCCTTCTTCTTTGGAGACTCCCCCTGACAGTGCTCTGCTATTCCCCATTCAAGTACTACTGACTTCTTAGAGGAAGTTTGGGTTATCCTTGGTTCACCGTCGTTTCTTGGTGTGAATATCTCTTTCCGTCTCGTGCCAGAAGACGATAACTTCACAAGAATGCTAATTATTGATTTATTTGAGATGAAATCTAAGCATATGAGGATATGTCCTTCCCTTACTCGTTATGTTAACACTTTCAGTGTTATCAATCCTGGCACCTCTACAAACCCTGGTCAGAATTGTTTAGGTACTTTTAATTTGTTAATTATGGATATGATATGTAAAAATATAGCAGAGAGAGCTAGACAGATTTTTACACCTTATTTTTTAAGGAATTTTTTGAGATTTTTCCATTATGGAAGAGATGTATGCTGAGATTGTTATAGAAGTAGATATGAGTAAAAATCTAGAGTAATCTGTTTAGTCCTGTGGTATTCAATAATCAGAGTAATGGGGATTTATTTCTCTTCTAAAGACTCCTGAAAATTGTATAAATTCAAAGGGAGTCACTGTGCTGAGCACATTATATAAAACAAAGGGAGCTCTAGGATAATTGAAAATTTAGCTCTTTTCACTTTGAAGTTAATATTTTCAATGTACACAGCAAAACGTTATTAGAAAATTAAATAAAGAATTTAAAACAGAAATCTAAACCCATTAGTGTAGCTCAATGAAGAATGACCCAGTCCTGGCCAAGAAATGAAAGCAGCATTTGTGCAAAATAAGAGGATATTTGATGCCATCTCGTGGCGGTTGCAAAGAGCAGAAAGCAACCAGAAAAATCTGTTCTCAGTAATTGCAAGAATATATACTGTGTTTCCCTTTCTTCAGTACATCACTGTCATGAATGTGACAATCCAAATATAGCAATATTATTTAGGAAACTTTACAGTTCAGTTTTCTATAGTCTGTTACTGAATATAAGTGTCTTTTTTTTTTTCCCCCTCCTCTCTAGTAGTTATACTTTCTTGGGTGCTTTGCCTGGGCATGTCACCGTCAGTAATGTCTCAGTGTCACAATTCACCGTCTGAACTAGGCAACCTGGCACAATTGGAGGTGTGGCCAATATAAGATTTATATTAAATATCTGGCACCAGAAAGCAAGAGTGTTAAGCAGTTTGAAAGCCAGGAATTACTCCTTTATGTCTAACCACATTGACTAAAAGATTAAATCTATTACATTAAAACAAATTAAACTCATTAACTATTAAACATATATAATTACCTTATCTAGGATAAAATATTAATATTATAGAGGGCAGTATTTTCAATAACTTCTGTGTGATTTAAAGACATTAGCCTTATTGACAATCTGTGCCCACCAATCAAGTGGGTTCCTTAGAAAAAAAAAGACATACTTTTTTATTAGTATTATTTTGGATACAAATGAAGAAATAGACTGTCCTGCAGGCAAGTATGGGGGCAGCACATGCCAGCCACTGAACACTGCCAACTGGGAAACCACAAGTGTGTATGAGGGACAGGAGGGTGGCATTAAAAATAGTGTGAGAATCAAAGCAAGAAGTATTATTCCTTATTATTTGCAATGTTAGGATCTTCTTTTTGGCACTGTCTCTCTGACGTGACACAGCCCAGTTTCACAGGAGCATTGCTCTCGTGTTCCCCATAAATAAAATCAACCTAGAGAGAGGAGCCCCACTTGTGCTGGGCACTGTTGGTGACTGATGCTGATTCAGGCACCTGCTTTCAGGAATGACTGGAGCCTCTTTCTGTGATAATATGTGCCAAAGTCCAGTTAGGTGTAGTATAACCCCAGTCAAATTAGAGGGGAAAAATTATTTTTTTCACCACAGAATTCACCTGTTTTAAAACACAGTATCTGAGAGTCTCCTAGAGTGAGAAGCAAATGAGGAAGACTTTCTTTTCCAAAGTTGATAGTCTTGGGGCTAATTTGCTGCTTCCTTGCTCTCTATGGGGAAGCGTTACTGTTGAAAACGGAAGCAAATGCATAGAGAATGAACATTTCATGGGATGAGCTTTAGACAACATCCTCCAGCTGGGGAGGTAGAAATTATCGGATGCCTTTCATAGGATGGGCCAGACGTTGTGGTGAAGAAAATAAAACTTGGCACCTTAGTAAATGGTCAACCCAAGGACTTTAAGTGGACAGAGTGCAAGTACACCTGCCAAGGGCACAAATTCGGCACATTTTCCTGACATTTGTGGTCATCATCATTTGTGGTCCTCATCATTTGTAGAAGCCTATAATGTGCTCATTCAAGTTTAGACTTGTCGTCTTGGGTCTTTGGGTCTTGCAGTGGGGACACAGAGATAATTCAACAGCTCCAAGTCACTCTCTCTCCTGGAACTTCTCTTCCATATGGTGGCTGGTTACATGCCAGATCATTCCTTTGGTGATGCTTCTCATTGCAGCCCCCTTTCTTAAGGGGTCTGCCCTTCCTCCTCCCACAGGATCAGATGTGCCTGTCACACCTCCAAAATGCAGGAGAACCCATCACCAATAAATGCACACATTTGTTTTAGGTCACCTAGATAGGGTGCTTGTCAGATGAGAAGAAAATCTACCAAAACAGGTGGGAGACCTGAATTTAGCTCCTGTGACTATAACAGACTACCTGTTAATCATGTGACAGAGAAGCTTCTGGTCTGTTCAGCCCTTAAATACCTATACGTGTCTTGAACCTTCACAAATAAGACTGTCCTGAGAAATTCACAAATGGAGGAGGAAAGCTCTGTTACTTATTCACAGTCACAGAAGGAGAAATGAGTGACTGGTTTGAAATTGCACAAGGAATAACTGGTAAAGCTGAGAAGTGACCTTAGTATTTGAGAGTACCAGTCTAGAGCATCTACTGCATGTCTGTATTTCATCCAGTCCCGTAGGTACTTGTCTAATATTTATGAACATTTCCTCTAATGACAGGTCTACATCAATTCACTGCTACTCATTGCTGATCTTTAGTGTGTAGAACTAAGATTTTAGTCACTGGTGAAGGTTAACACTCTTTCACGGTTTAGGTAAAGTGTACCTCTCAGAAAGAGTACTAGTGAGTATAAATAGATATTGAGTATGTATATAGGTTGGAAATTAGAAGGAGATTCTAATTAGAAGAGAAATTAAGTCAAAATACAGTATGTAGCCATGCAGTAGCAGTAGTGGGGACAAAAGTAAACCAGTCTTCTAGTGAAAATCCATAACATTTGGAAGGCCAAGGTATATGGGGGAGGGAAGTTACGAGGCAAGCAAAAATTTGATTTAATGACAGGATACACTACCCTTTCAATAGCTTAGAAAAAAAAAACAGGTGAGGATATGGTACAATAACAGGATTACATGTGTGTATGGAATGATCCATTACTTCTGAATGACAAAACTGATTGTCACCCCAGAGTTCATAAAACTCTGCATCATTGATTATTTTTGCTGCCCTTCATTATTTTAGGGACAAACTGTTTTGTAGTTTGTTGAGATAGCATAAATTCGTATTCTCATGCATTTTGTATCCGGTTATTTTGGCAGAAGACAGTACAGCTAAAATTAAGAGGTCTTAAAAATCATCCAAGCAGCTCCTTTCTCACTCTCCCTGGAAGCTACTCATGTAACGGCATATTACTGCTCATTGCTTTAGTGCTTTTGATGCTACTTGTTTTGGTTTTGTTTTGTTTTGTTTTCTGGTGCAAACAATTCCCAGAGGTGTTGTTTGCTATTAATTGGAAGAGAAAATAAAGACAGCCACATTCCATTCCACTTACCTCGAATATGTTGGGTGATTTATTTGTTTTTCTCACAGACAGCTCTCTACCCTGGATATGTATTAGGGGAAACAAAATCTTTTTTTTTCTCATGCTGCAGATTGCAGGTCAGGTCCGTATTGACAACAATGAGAATAGTAGGGGATAAAAAAAAGAGTTGGAACAAAAGAAAAATGGGAGTGGAAGTCCAAAGGTGAATAGTGCTGATGAACATGAAAAGTTACCTGAGGGTAACTTTTATTGACTCTGAGTGCAGCTAATCTGACAGGCTTCCCCTGGCTCTGAATTTGAGTCACTGGAAAAGATAGGTTTGGGTTGTGAGTTGAGAGATGAATCATGTCCCTCAAATTTGTTGAATTACTAGGAGTGGGTCACCCATGGCTCATCTACATGAGTGTAGGAATGCAGGATTTCTTTTCTGCTGATTTCAAAAACAAAACAAAACACCCCCCCAAAACAACAAAAACAACACCAAAAACAAAGGTAATTCCTTTCTCTTCTATGGGTCAGGAACAACACCCCCCCCCCCCCCCGCTCTTTAGCTCCCTTTTCTACTCTTGCAGCAGTACTGAAAACATCTAGCTTTTTTTAGCTTCCAGATGCATCAGGATTTTCTTTCTCTTACCAAGACTACTTTTTTGTATGGAGACTGGAGTGGACTTAGCTGAGCGTATATCTGTTATACCTAGCTGAGAAGTGAGCCCTGGTAAGCTATACTACTCAAAGAGCTTGAGAGCCTGTTTTGGTGTTGCTTGTGGCTTTGAGAAATTGGAGAGAGAAACATTTTGCATTGTGGGCACTTATCTTTCTAAAATAGGAAACTGGAAAACTTCCCAGCCTCTAATTTACAGCTCTTAATACTAGGGTGAGCGAGGAAAAAGTGAGAAGGGTTAGTGGACTCTGTATCTGTGCATTTATGGGTGGAGATCACACCCCTAGCTGCATGAATCCAGCAGTAACTGTTCAGGTACAAGACAAGCAGGTGAATAATACCTACTTTTTGAGTTTGAGATTCCTTGTATGTATTCCTTGAGATTCCAAATTCGTCTTTACGCCGGCGATTTTCCAGGCGCCGGGGCAGCGCCTGTTTCGGCTGGATCCTCCCGCACCCTCGGGTACCCGATCCATCTGCAGGATATGCTGCTTGTGCAGAAAAGAACTGAGGCAGATTTTTAGTGCCTGCTTCTGAGTCTTTAAGTATAGACTGAAGTACAATTAGAAACAGAAATCTGAGCTGAATATAAAGAACTCATTTTGAAACTGGACTAGAGAGGTAAAAACTTATTTAGCCCAAGCTTAATTCTCATCTCTTTTTTTCAGTCCAGCTTCCAGTAAGCTGAGCATATATGTAGCTATAAGCAGGCTAACAAGATACTAACACTCAGTATAATGACATATCTGAGGCTTAGCAACACACTAGAGGAAACAATTAATTTTACGTCCAATAGAATATCAACCCAACAGGAAATCGTATACTACTATAAGCTACAGATTCTTTTTCCCTGCAGCACATGGCTCTGAGCAATACTATGGGGTGCTATGAGATGGGAACAAGCTCCTGTGGTACTAGTCACTGGCGCAAGCAGGCTGTGATTCTCAGGTGTGTATTTCTGCTTGCCTGCATGGTTCTGCATGATCTTGATGCTATTCTGAGCCGTGCACTCACAAATTGCATTGACTTTCTGAAAGTGTTGGCAAATGATGTAGAAATCAAACTGGCTGGATCCATGTTCATCAGGGCAAGGGATTTTGAGTCTTTGCCTTTTAGGAGAAAGATAAAATAGCTCTGTGGAGCAAGCCATTTGCTGCGAGAAATGGCATTGCATGGTAAGCAGGGATGCAAAGCCTGGCTCTCTCAGAATGGGGCATAGAAAGCACTATAGCTTTTGCTTGCACTCTGAAAGAAGAGGCATTTGAGCTAAAATAATAAGTTGTTTACATTAACATGGTGGTCTTTCTTGCTGAGAATGGCAGAAGAATTTTGCATCCTCTGAATCCTGGGTGCAGAGGAAACATGCAGGAGAGGCAGAAATCAAACAAGTTCTATGTGCACGCTCCTTCCTGCATCCCCAAATGAGGCAGAAATTCTTTGCAATAAATATATGTGTCTCCAAACTCCTTGAGACACAGACAATTATAGGACCAATTGAATGTGCTCTTTGTGATGTTTTGTCAGTTATTTTATTTCCCATAAATAGGACACAAAGCATATTCATCTGTGTAAAAATAGTTAGGTTACATTTGGAAAGCAAGATGCTAAGACTACTTCAAACAGTACATACTTGTAGCCAGGGTGTGTGTTGCTTCTAATTTTATATAACTCTAAAGATTTTGTAGTTAAAAGAGATTTTTCTTCGTTATAGGTTTGTGGAATAACAATGACATCCAGTGGCTGGCTGCTTTAATAAGACATTTGTATCTGCTGCAGGTATAATAGGCAAAGATAAGATTTCTCTGGGGTCTTTGCTTTGTGCTGGCTGAGAGTTCTTTCTACCAAATTTCTCAGTGGGGATTTTGGGATGGGGGGAGGGACTTGACGGATGGAGCCTGGCAGGAAAAGTCCCCATGCTTTAATGAGGCCCTACAGTGAGAAAGTCAGTTCCACTTTACTGGTATCTAAATGCCAGTTTAGCTTCAGGGAAGAACAAGGTATTGTAGTTTGCTCATTCTCCACTCTTCTAAGGAGACTCAAATCCAGGTTTCTTTCCTAATAACTGAAACCCGCAGTGGCCTCTGCTGTGACTGTATCCCAGTCCCCTTTCTCTTATTTGAAAGTGCTCTTCTAAAACATACGTGTCTTGGTTCTTAATATCATCATATTGCACCTTTTTTCAATTTTTTAAATACTTTGTTGCTGGCTCATCAATGTTCTTTAAGCTGCCCTGAGGCATCCTTAACTACTTATCAACAAAGTGTGTATTTTAAGATTTTGTTTTTTATTCTACTTAATAAGTTACCATAGCAACTACCACTCACATGGTACTTATTGCTGTGGGATTTAGTTAGATTTCATTTTAATAACAAGAACCTTAAAACAGTAGCATATCATGACTTTTTTTCATTTTGTAGTGGAAAAATATATACTTTTATATTTTTCTTATAGTGACTAGCTTCATTTGCGCATTAAAATTGCTTTTCTCATCTTCTTTTTAAATAAAGTCCTCCAGTAAAGTTCAACAGGGTAAAAATATGGGATGCAAAGTCACCTCTGAAAAAAAGAGGCTGCACATGTGATAGACAAATGAAAATTGGATGTCTGAGGAGTGGAGATGCATTTGAATAATGAGCATGTGGTACTTTGGCATTGATATGAAGTGTGGTCGCTCCACCTTCACTTGCTTCTTCTGGCTTCCCTTGGGTATTGCCATTACTCCAGTAAGGCAGAGCTGAAAACAGTCTATTGTGCTGCATTGTATAGTCTTGTTTTCAAGAACAGTTCCACACAATCTGAATATGGACATAAGCGAAAACTGTTTGACTTCTCTGAGAAGATGACTAATTTGTTTGTCAGATGTCTCTATTAGTGTTTTCTTTAATGATTAGACAATGTAAAGAGACCATTTGTCCATGTAGCCTAATAAAAATTTTGAAGCAGGTACTTAAGATAAGACTTTTAGAGCAAAAATGTTATTGCATAGGAGTTAATTCCCAGTCTCATAGAATTGTTATTGCTTGTGCATAAGCTGAATGAAAACACACACATACTCAAAACATATATCCCAATATAAACTTAAGCTTCAAATCTTGCTCTTTTAAGGAGACTTGCTTTAGACATTTTTCAGTAGCAGCAATGATAGAGTTTTTTGCTTGAACATGTCTGTCCAAGTGAGATGCTGTTATAGAGCACAGAGATTTTTTCATGTTACAGTACAATGACTACAATTTCTATTTTATGTGCAGTAAGCAGTGAAACAGTGGTCTGAAAATATTCACAAAAAATCAAAGAAGGTTGATTTAAAGTAATCAATAGATGTTAGCCTGTCTAATTCTATGAGATACTTTGATCTAAGCTCGAGTACATGTAGACCATTGCTGACACATGTTTTTCCAACATGCATAAAAGCCTCCTACATCTAGGATACTAAAGCCTGTTTGCTTATTTCCATGTAACTATAATTTGTTTGCACAGTAGGTAATAGTTCTGCAAATTAAGCTCATTGCTTCTCGTACTGGTTGCTCTTGAGCGATAAAGTACTGTGCTCATTTTACTAGTACTTTGTTTTTCTGAACATTGCACTTAATGTGCCTTTCCATCACTCCTTTTCTAGAGTAAATGAAGCCAATTCTTTCAACTGTTTCTGTTGCTGTGTTTGGACTCTCCTTTGTACATGTTCATTTCTCTTGAAGTGCAGTATCCAAAACTGGATGTTGTGTCCAGCTGAGACCTGAAGAATTGTGAATAATTCTCTCTGTCCTGTTTCTGGCAGTCTGGCTTGTATTCCCTAGAATAACATTTTCTTTTTTGGCTTCAGTCCAGATTGTGGTCTACTGTGATCATCCCATTTATTTCTCTTCAATGCAGCATTTTTCATTATTCTTTGCTGAGATAAGTTATGGATTCAAATAATTTTTCCAATCTATCACAATGATTCTTTTATTCTGATCATATCCTGGAAAGTATTCACAATCCCTTCTATTACCAATTTTAGAGATTTTAAAAATATATATATATTTTGCTTTATTATTTGTAAGGATGCCAAACAATCTTAGACCCAGAATAGATTCCAGTGATAGTGGTTTTATTGTTTTTTTTGTTTGCTGAGGATCCACAGAACAGTGTAATTTCCCTGAGCAGAGATTCCCTGGTTTGTCAGGGTGGTTTGCAGAACACCACTCCGCTGCAACATGCTCATTGGATTAATTCAAAACCTTCTTTAGTTTTGTGAGCTTAGTTTGAAAGCTTTGATAGAAAGAAAGCAGCAACTATCCAAGCCCCAGAAACCTGTAGCAGTCATTCGGAATTTCCTTACTCTCCTGCTGGCTTGTTTCTTTTTTTTTTTTTTTTTTTTTTTTTTGACGACCAAGGAACCCTGGAAACGTAGGCTGAGTTTGAAGGGGGTGGGGGAAGGGAGTGGATTTGGCTTAGGTGAACAATTTAATTGAGCATTTGATGAACAACTTAGATGAACAGTTCCAAGAAGGAATTAAGCAGTTTTAAAGGAATGCAACACTTCCTTGAGATAGGAATTTCAGATCTTTATCACTGTTGTTACTTGATATTAAATGAGAACAAAACCTTCTAAAAAATCACTTTAATGAAATCTGCTAGTCCAGCGAAGGTGTGAGAACATTCATCAAGAGGAAATGTTCTGCAGATCCTCCCTTGTGGCTCAGTCTTTCACTTCAGATTCTGGCTTGATGTCTGATGTCCTATTTGTTATGCCTCTAAAAAGAAAGATATTAATTTATTCTTCCTTTCTCCTGTTTCTATATGCACCTACTCTGCTTATATGTGCACTGAGCAGAGGAATATTTGTTGAAGAGATAACATAATATGGTGGAAATTACAGTGATGTACTTCATTTAGAAACCTTTTTTGAGGATAATCTGACAGACCTGCCTTCTAGCAGAAGGCATGAAGATGTCTGTGATTTTTTTTTTTTTTTTCTGCTCCAGAAAATAATCACAGGATGAACCGGGGGCTTTGGTTTGGACTCTCCAAAAAGAGGAGGGATAAAGAAAATCTGGGGGAGCTTCAGAGGAAAGAGGAGTGTTAAAATATGGCTAGGGCTTCATTTGAGCTGGAAGAATCTACTCGTATTTGTCTTATCAATTTTACTGCCATTAAGTAACCTTTACATCAACCTACTCTGGATAAAAAATAAAAGAATGAGCTGGCTAGATGCCACTACTAGGCAATGTGTAGTCTGCTTCTGACTAAAGAAATAAACTGTATGCCAGTTTCATTGCAGCTTTGAAAATGGATTTCAGTTTTCAGACCAAAACAGTCTTGACAAAACACTTTTAACCGAAACTTAAATTTTAGCATTGCCTAACCATTTTCAAGTTTATTCTACTTGATTGCTATTCTTCTCAAAAACCTGTTTTTCTAAGTAGGTGGAAAATGTCCTTTTGGTATTTTAGAAGTTCAAAACCATTGTAAAAAAATCCCAATAGCTTTATTTTTAAATGAAGATTAAGGTTTTTCAGACAGAATAAAGTAATTATGTAAAACAATTACGTACAGTGATTTAGAATCATTCTGCTGAATTTCTTTTAGTTTTGCAATGGTAACTAAACATGCAGATCTGATGAGATGTATTAGGAATTCTCAACGAAAAACACTAGTATCTTCTTTTGCTAAAAAGTATCATTATCCTAAAAGTGTACTGAAATTGGGCATAGTTTTCTTACTGAACCATGCAGGTGGAAATACAGACCTCTCAATAATATTTTTTTGAGGTAGGCAGAAACACATTACCTTCAAGAAGGCCATTGTGCCAGTGTTTGCAAGACCATTAATTTACAATCATTTGATCCACAGTCTCCCGTTTACACCTGATCTGTGGGTTTGAGGACCAAATCACATTTCATCTTTCCAACAAGACTATTCCTTTGAAGGGAAATATTTGGGACTTCCTCTCCTTGGGCTTTTGCTGTACCAGGGGTGGTTTTTTTTGTTTGCTGCAATGAGACATAATACAGCATTGTGCAGTGCTGACAGGAAGAGAAAGGAGCAATAGAGCATTGGAATTTAGGATTCTGCCAGATAATTCGCTGTCTTTTGTTTTCTGCTCGTGACTCTCTTATTTACTGGATTAAGCAATGCTTAATACAGAAGTCTGGGTGGTAACGACAACATTCATTTGCTCTTGCACCTTGTTTGGTGCCTTTGCATTTGGTTCCTTGTTCATGCTGTTGCTGTCTTCCTACTTTCCATGATTTTTTTTCATTTCCATTATATGGTTACCATAGCAATTGTTCTTTTTTTCCTATCAGGTTTCCCAGCTGGATTTGAGAGTGTTTATTTTACAGAATGGATTCTAGTTCTCTTTACCTCTCAGGAGAGAACTAAAGTATGTTAAAATGTTCATAAGTAACTTACCTTCTCCATTTTTTATATATAAATTATTTCACAATAATCTCTGAGGTGTATATGCAGTAGCATGAAAAATCCAATGTAGAGACATAGAATCTCCTATAGATGTCACCGTACTCCATGCATTTAATTGAGAACAAATGTGACACTGTAAATTTGAAATTGGGTTTTGACTGGCAAACTATTATAAAAAAGAAGCCAGTGAGAAACTGATTTTCTTATTAATCAGGATGGCTACTACATCTTTTAGAGAAAAACCTTATTGCTGAACACAGGATTTTTTATTATTATTATTATTCTTGGATAAACTCATCTTCAATATAAGTGACTAGAACTAGGCAGCTGGTAGTAGACCCATTGTTCTTGCTGCATCACACTAGGCAAGCAAAGTGATAAATATAGAGGAGAATCAATACTTAGACGTATCGTGGGAATTATGAGTTTGGTTTTATTTGTATGAAACAAAACTCCTAATAATTTTAGTAGTATTTTTCTTGACTCTACGGAGCACAGAATTGAATCCTTCATTAATGATTTGCGTTATTCCTTTGACCTCCAATATAAATTCCTGAAAAACCCAAATATCTCTATACTTTTTGCCAGAGGAGGAAAAAGCAACTTTGGCAAATAGCAGCTTTTCTTCTTTGAAAAAGTACATAAGAATCAAAATATATTCATAAATTTTATTCTGATTCTACAAATACATTTTAACCCAACTAGGAGGACTTCACCCTGTCACTTTCAGAGTGCTTCATTTAATCTTTTACCTTGCAAATAAAAACTTTGTTTCAGAATATCTATTTAAAAAAAAAATAAAGTTTAGGAATAGAGTTAAATAGCAGACACTTTAAACAGCAAGCTTTTGGCATCAAGTCCTCAGTAATATTGTTAGTCAATCCGAGGTGCAGATCATTTTCCACTCTTTAGCTCTGCTGAAAGCTATCTGGATGATTTGGAATTTAGATATTTAATCAAATACTTTGGATTTGGATCTCTCAATATTTTTTGCTTATTTTAATTTGTTTTCTGGGGCACTATGAAATCATAACCAGCTGAAATCAGATAATGAACAGTGCAAGATGTTACTGCACAGAAACTTTCTGAAAGATGATTATTGTCTCTTTTTCAAGCTCCTCATAGATCTGTAGTAGTTTTCTAGCTAAAAATAAGATTTGGCTAACGATCACCAGAATCCATTTTTTTAGAAGAAATAAACTATTCCATAGTACTTTCTAGGAAGACAAAGTCAGAAAACCTCTTTTTTTTCACCCCTTTTTTTTTTCTTAAATGTTGACATATGCATTTTCATTTGCAAAACATGTACCTAGGGTGTATATACATTCCTCAGAGGTGTGCATGCAAAGGAGATCATTTTTAAGGAAGAAGGGCACCGAGGCTTGAGAGCAGGACGTGTTGGTGACGTGCTCTGCACTTGTTGTCTGGGCAGGTCTGCTCAACTATGTAGGTGCCACTTTGCAAGTGCAAGGCTACAGCAGCATCTACTTATAAGAGTCATGTTACAGATGGGTTTCTGAGCTTGGTCATTTAAATTTGGGTCCTAATATCTTTTGTGACCTTAGAGGAAGAAAAATGAGCACAGCAGCGCTCTGGGAGGAGTGGAGTGTCCCTGTTAACTGTATAGACCAAGCATCAGCATTTCCTTCATACGCAGCAAGATGATCAGAACTAAGGCTACGAAGCATTTCCTGTGGCACCTGGACACGCTGAGTTCTGCCTTTGCACATGGTCCAGAGCTGCTCTACAGCTGCTTCATCGCTCCACGACGAGGGCGGTTTTGCTGGTGAGGCGCTGAGGCTCCCGGTCGCATATGCCCGTAACCTCCGCGTGAACCCAAGGCCTCGGCGGCAGGTTGCGGGGGCCCGGCACAGGCAGGTGACATGCGGGGCCATCTGTACTTCTGTGCTGGTCATCTGGCCAGAGCGCTGACCTTTCTGAACATGATACAACGAAACCTAAATCCTGAAAGCTGCTCGGAGGCAAAACCTGCTCTTTGCCAGCAGTTGCTCCACTCAGGCACTTAATTGTCCACCACAACCGATAGAGTAACCATTAGACCCAGGTCATGAACTACAGTTTATCACTCGCATGCAATGATAGATCCTGGTTTCTTGCTGGCTTCTAAATTATAGCAACATAGAATTATTCAGTAAGACAGATCCCAAGTACCTTACTTGCTTGGACGCGTGCTGCGACCCAGCAGCTGAAAGCAGCTTGTTTGGTGTAGGAGAAAGAGTTTCTTGGATGGATGCGCTTCACCATTCACACTGTATGCCAGCTAAAGCCTCATACCCCTAAACAAAATGCTAAACTGCTTTAGACAGACAATAAGGTCTCATTTTGCTCCCTATCTCGCTGCTGTCATTCATAGTTCAGTGACAGTTATGCTGGCAGAAAGATGATCCTGAGAGGAGGCTCAAAGCTGGGGCTCTGAGAAGGAACCTGCTTCTTCCAACATGCGCTTTCCCCTTTAGGGGTAAAGGGGAAGGAAACTTATTCCAGGCTCAATTTCTGGCCTCTAATTTTAGAGCAGGTATTAGAATTACACAAGCTTATCTCACTTGCTAAATCCTGTCTCATTTTAAAAAAGCCTTTTATCTGGAGATCATAGTTAGATCCATAAATTTTAATTCATTAATTAAGCCTTCAGTGATGTCAGAGTTATTGTCCCCATTATATACACAGTCAATCCAAAATGGAGAGATGTATAAACTACCCTGAACTCTTCCTATGTGCACTCTCTATCCCTTTTCTCTCCAGCCTCATCCTACCGGCGCTTTCAACTCCAGAGTAAGTCACAGTGTTCGTCCTTTGCAGCAGCAGCACGAGAGACTGCAAGACCCGCAGCTCTGTAGTTAACAGGCACTGGGTATAGCACAGCTGCTTGGCGGCACTGGGAGGAACTCTGTGCCCACTGAAGCTGATTAGAGTTTCCATTTTGTTTCCTTTTGTTCACTTCTGTGGAAGTGAGTTTTCACCTAGCGCTACTGGGAGATTCTGGATGGGCAGAGTGCTTCCTTCCTGCCTAGGCAAGGGCTTAAAAGATGAACGGCATGTGCTGCTCCTATGACAAGTGTCATGTAGTGAGCCTGCAGGAGAGCCACAAGTGGGTTTTAATTTCCCTGAAATTCAGTCTGTTGCTTTGTATCTCTGAAGTTCTTCCTCCTGGCAGACATGAAAAAAAAGAATGGTGCTCATAGGGACTGTTGGCACTTTCATTATAAATTCTTCCCTCTATAAGAAGCTTACCATAAGAAATTGAACTCTAGTTAAAATAAATAGCAATATAAAAATATAGTCAAAGAAGGATTATTCAGAGCAATAAAGAGGTCCTTAAAATGATTTCAAAAAATATAGGAACTCTAGAAACAAGAGTTATTAGTTTAAAGACTTCTGTGACACTGGAAGATCAGACCCAGTCTTTTTAAGTGTGATTCGTTTTGCAGTTTTGTTGTCCAAAGGAGAGGCCTCTTGTCTAATCTGCTACTACAAAGAGCAATAGCAAAGTTTAGAAATCGGTATCTTGAATGTAAGGAAGTTCCTCTGAAGGCATTCATGAAACCTTTATGATGCCTTCAAATGAATCTTTTCATATATACCTATTTTTGATATATTTTATATGTATATAAATACCTACAATTTGCCACTACTTGGGGACTGCAAAGCAGGCTGAGCCTTCAAAGAAATGAATTATATTTGAGTGAGAATACTGTCAGACCAGGTAATTTGAGTTCTCTGTGCACTTATCTGGTATTCAAAAACAATCAGATTATGTCTATTTTAAACTGGAAATTCTATCACTACGTTCTATCACCTCTTTTGAAGACAGTATTTTGAAGGGATATTGTGTTGCTCCTGCAAAAATAAGAAAAGCGGGAGTGGCTTTATCAGTGTGAGAAGCTCTCTAGGAGGTGGTCTGCTGTGATACCCTTCTGTAAGCGTGTTTTGCACCTGATGAAGACAATAGATCATGCAAAGCCACAAGCCTGTGCTTCACTGCACAAATTGTGTTGCTTTTGAGCCTTGTACACTGACTAGAAACACATCATACAGTTGGTGAAATATGAGATTCTGAAAAGCATCTTCATAGCTCTTTTTGAATCCTCTAACAGATTATACTTTTATTGCACATAAAATTAGCATTTTTCAGATGCTTGTATGACTAGTTACATCAGATTTATATATATATAGGTCAATTCTAGATTTTCCCTTAACAATGTGGGGATTTTCTTGATTGTTTTTAAAGCTTTCTGTTATTGTGTGTGCTCAAAGCAACCATCCTATTCAGAAGGGCTGATAAAAGAAGCCCAAATTCACCACAATCATATACTTGAGAATAGAGTATTCTCAAACATTAATATCTTGCATAAAAGTGAACGTGTCTTCCAAAAGGATACTACATGACCAAGAATTTGTTTTATATGTGGCATTGCCCTTTTCACTGGGAAGCATCAGAAGACAAAGGCAGTGAGTTGGTCTCTGGTACCGCTGTACTGCTCCCAGATACTTCCCATCTCTGTCTTAGTTAACAGCAATTAGAAATTCACTTGGGAATTAAATCCAGGTATGGTCACAGTATTAAAACAGCAGAGTTGAAGCTGGAGGTGATGGAAAAGTGGTAGAGAAGCAGACATAGATTCAGCAGAAAAACAATGCAAAACACACAACCAACTATCCTGAAATGTTAGTTTTTGTTAGTTTTGGCATCAAAGTAATAAAGAAGTTTAGAATGTTTTGTTTTGCTTTGGAATCAGGTAAATGGATTGGTTTCCCTCTGTGTGTTCTTTTGGCAGCGCTTAAGGAACAGCATGTGATTGATTATATTTCATCTGTGTGCTCTAAAAGGTATTGCCTTGCTTTTGTGTGTTCATCAATATAGCACAAATAATGCAGGGTCCTCATCTTCTCTGTGTGAAGTGTGTGTTAGAAAACAAGACAATATACTAGAACAAATAGCCAAATCTACATTACTAGGTTCATGTGAGAGTGATTTATTTGTACTCTTTCTCCAAATAATTCTTGAAAATACTTAACTACTTAAACTTTTGACCTTAGGTGTTTTATTCTCTCTCTAGAGTTCTGTATCAGCCCAGAAGATTATTTTTTGTTCAACAGCTTCTTTGGAAGTTGCTCAATTTTCCTTCTGATTCAGGCACCTCGGCATAAAATCATTGCACTTCACTGTGCAAATTAGGCAGAGTTTCAGACGTGATCGGGCTGTGCCCAGGCCTAGTCATTCATAGAGAGGGTTAAAAAAACAGAATCAAATGCTGGCTGTGAGTTAAAGAGAATAGGGGATAAGAGCTTAGGCTTAACCTATAGGGGGACCTAAGGAATAAAGCAAAGCAGAGTCCAGTGTGGGGAAGAAAGGAGAAAAAGCAAAAAGGCTAAAAGAGATCAGGTCTAATGAGCCTTTCGAGGAAAATGGGAGACTGGAGCCTCAGAACGAAAGAGTGGCCCAGCAAAGCAAGGATAAAATGGATCAGCCACAATGTCACCAAATTGATCTAGAGTTCAAAAACCATCAAATCACTGTATACAATAAAATAAATTAAAAAAAAAAAAAAAGTTCAAACAGTGTCAGGCTCCTTAAAGCTCACTTGCTAACATCAAACATAATAAGAAAAAAGACCTGTTTGTAACATAATGTGACTCTTTTCTAAACAAGGCCTTTGAAATGAATGTGCTGGTCTGTCATTTTCTGTTGTACAGTTCTCACATGATCTGCCTATAGATTCAGCAGAATTTTTATGCTATATGAGAAAGAGAGAAATAATCACAAGAAAATTAGATATATAGAGTAGAGATTTTTTATCTTGCTATGTTAAGGAGCCATGTTACTGTCCAGAATGTTAGCTTGAGAAATGAGCCAGGGACATGAACAGTGGAACATTCTGGAATATAAATTAAGTCAAATACATAGATATACATACATATAAAGCCTGGTAAATAGCTGTAACAAATGTATTTTAAAGGAACAGAAGATATTAATTCCTATAGATGGTATTTCTAATGTACCTATTACTCTAATGTGTAAGTGACAAACAAGACAAAGAAAATACTCCGTGTGTCAAAGCCCATATATCTCCTCATGACATAAAGAGGTGGTACTACCCATATTTAGCAGGTTTTATTTAGACACCTACACACCTCTGACTTGGTGGACTTATTTTTGATAAGTGGTGCTTAAAAGTGTTGGTATGAAGCATAAGTAGCTAATGCAAATATGTTACCGACCCCTACCAGAGCCAGCAATTATGTAAATTTTCAAAGCCTTCATCTTTTATAATTAGATGTGGCTGGCTTAGAGTGAAGGAGTTCCATTCCTGGCCAGTTCAGTCCTGATTCTGCTATTCTCCCACATATTGAAAATCAGAAGAATGTTATTTCTTGTTTGCCATGCGCAAAAGATGAAAAAAGGCATGGAAACACTTGCTGAAAAACATCTTATAATTGATTATAATTAAGTGTACTTTCAGTTCCTCCTGCGTGTATGAAATGTTAATTATTATTCACTAAATCCAAAATGCAAGTTTTCTTAGCTTGGATAATGGAGAAGAGCTCAAGTTTATATATAAAGCAAAAAATCTTCCTATATATAAATCCTAACAATCTTCCATGTTAAAAAGATTATTCCCCTTAGGTTAATTACTGTTTGACAGCTTCAGGAACAGATCCAAAACGAACAGAAGAAAATGCAGAGATTACAATGATTTCAGTTAGCTTTGGATCAGACCCTAAAAGGCCTCTCAGACACAGGAATAAAAGTACTGCATGTTCACATCCCTGTAATGCACTGTTGCCTTCCAAGTGATAGATTTTGCTGAAAACTTTGTGGCTACCAATTGCATTGAGGTATGTGTGTGTCCTTGTGTATATGTTGGCTTTGCATATTTTATTTCTTATATGAAGCAGAGGGTCCTGTGCTGGTGTTTCTTCCTAGTGGCAGTCTGGAATAATTAAAGTAGCTTGAAATTAGTATTGTTGTCAGGGCCACTGCAGGGATCATATGTACCTGAAAACCACGTCTAATATGCCAGGCTACTGGTGGCAAAGTCAATGCCCTATAGAGACAGCTAAATTTCTTCTTGGCAAAGCGGCCCAGCGTTGAGTCAATGATAGGCCTGCACTGAGCGCCTCTGCTCAGTGGTCGAGGCGAAGCACCATCCTGGCAGAGCAGCGCAGCCTGGGCAGGAACGTGCTCAGATCAGGGCAATTCCTCTGAATTTGGACACTTGAATTAGAGGAGCAAAGAGGGAGAGGGAAAAAAAAAAAAAGAAAAAAAGAAAAACACCTCTCTGATATTTCCACTGCTTTGCCCTTTTATCTAGTCATTATTGCCTCTCTGGAGTGCGAAATTCTGGCACTCAGGCTCGGTAGTGTTTTACGCACATGTTGAAGTGGTATAAACAACTCCAGCAGGTGCAAGACAGTGAAGAATCAGGCCCCTGGGATGCACTAGCCACAAGGGTGTACTTACTGCCTCATGTGGCAATGGGGCTGTGAAGAACACTGTAATGACTCTTTACATTCAATACAAGCTGCACTTAAGTATGTATGTGTATGAAACAGCTTTAGAGAAAGTGTAGAGCAAAGAGCCTGGAAAGCTAAGGAATAATTCAGGAAGCTTATCTAGGTGAATATGCTGAATCCTGCTACATTCATACTCATAAAAAGAAAGCCCTTCTTAGAGAAGCTTAGTGAAATGGAAGGTGGATTTGATATAGAGTTGTTCACCTTGGAGACTCCAGTTAGGTGAACTAGTGTACAGTGAAAGCAAAAGATGCAGCTGCTGGCTGTACCCAGGGGTAGTGGTCTCTCTCCAGGAGCTGGTGCGTAAATCCTGTGTGGAGGCAGGGGAGCAGAATACACACCTTTTCCTCCAACTTTAGGGGAGGGTGGGATACATTAAATCCTGGGGTTGGTGTGTGGCTAGTTACAACCTGAATATTTTATGTTACATTCTTAGGAAATCATCAGTGTTGTTTTCATTATATTATTTGACTTTGGGTTTATATACTAATGGTGCCTATGTCTGACAGGTACCTTCTCTGGTTTGCACTGAGCTACCTATAGATGAAGTAGTCTATGAAGTTGTTTATTCTATTGGTGCATGTGTGACACTCATCCACTTAGTAAAGGAAAGGACTATAGTTTCTTGTACTAACAAGCTAACTACTTATATGGACAGCAAATGTGGTTAAAAACATAGTGATGTAACAAAATTAGAAGTGAGCTGCAGCTACATGCTTATAAAGGGAAAAAATAGGATTAATAACTGATGCAGTGAGAGAGGTGAAGCATGCTTGCAGGGACTAGAAGTAGCACATGTTATAAATGGTACTATACACTACGAATGAACATCAAAAGCCTTGGAGGCTGAGTTCAGAAGCTTATCAGAAGTTACCTCAGCCTATTTGATTGTGAATTCATGCTGGTAATTTCCAAAGATTGGATTTCCTTGCAAGATCTTTAGTAGTTTCTGGTCTGGGTCAGATTAAAGGACAAGAACAGCTCTGCTGGCACTACAGTATTTCTGCTTCCTAGCCTAGTTAAAACAAGGAAGTGTATATATATATATTAGAAACATATAGAAATAAAATAATAAAATAAATCCAGATTTTTTTTGTGCTTTTGAGCAGTGCTATGTACTGTACAGTGAATAATCACTTCAAGTAGATAAAGACTATCCAGACACACTCCTTTGTCTTTTCTCTTGTTTTTAAATGGGTCAAGCAGAAGCTCCATTTAATGAAAAACTTCATGCATTAAAAAGCATATGGCCAAAATCAGTTACTTAAATTCAAAATACTCAAATAAGGTCCTTGGGATTTTTTTTTTTTAGTGTCAAGGCACTCAGAACACTTCACAATTGCATGCCCCAGCACCTTTAAAAAACAAGCAAAATAGATGACTAATTTCTAAATCTATCAAATTTTAGGTGATTGGCAGATGTGTGTCATTGATGTTCGTTCTGCTGTGCATGTTTTGCTATATATTTCTCAGCTGTCATGTGTATTAGTGAAATAGTGGTGAGTTTTCAAATCTTGCTGTCTATGCAGCCTCAATGAATAGTAAAGAGAATCCAACTGGTCAGTGACACACTGGAAGGAGGTCTACAAATCCAGGGGTGTGATGTCTCCAGAGTAATTTAGTTTTAAAAAAAAGAATGTTCATATTACAGGTCATCTCATTTAAAAGAAAAAAAAAATCTTTTTTGAACCCCTGATCTGAAGGATGAAGCTTCTAACGCAGTGGCAGCCCAGATGTACTTTAAAGAAATTCTTGGGCATTGAAGAAAGAGAATCATGATAGTTTTTTCTAAAGCAGAAAAACACAGATGCAGATGAGTGAGCACCCCGCCGCTGGCCTCTCAGCAGCAGAGAGGAATGCGCTCTCGACACAAGATGGCACCAGGGACCAGCCTCTCGGGGAAAACCACGTAGGCTGCGAAACCTTTAGCCTCGTGCCCCGTAGTAATCGCAGGTGTTACAAATCCGTTGTTTTCTCTGAGTTACCAAAAATAGTTAGTGAGACATATTTTCAGATAAACAAAATTCCGTATCAGTAATATTTCCACTGCTGATCGCACTTTCAAAGACAAGTTGCAGAAAAGGGTTCTTAAGGTCATAATGCAGTATTATTTCTCTTCATAAAGAGACATTCTTTTTTTGTGAGCAGGACTGCATATTATAACCTCTTAGAGCTCTAGTGTAAACATATTTCCTTTTTCTCTAAAATGAAATTCACTGAGCTATTGTTTTTTTTATAAACTTTCATGGAATATTTTCTAGCAAGAGAAACATCGTTTTAGCTTTTTATGCCTAAAACTGAAGTTAGACACAATACTGTTATTCCCAGCACAGAGCTTGCAGTTAAGCATCTGGAGTGGAGGTGTATTCTGTTTGAATGCCTGTTGTGATGAAACAATTACAATGTTGACAAATCTGAGAATACTGAACGGTACATTAAGACCTCCCTATAAAAATAAATTCCATAATTTCTGCTTGCAAATCATATTTTAGCATCCCTTCCCAGCCCTGGCCTTTCAGAAATGGAGTAAGCTTAAACCTGAAATTCAGACATTCTAGTATGAAATGTAGGCATATTCTTTAAAAGCTGTGTTTGTAATCATCCCCCTCTGGGAGGGGTAAGGGGCGGGAAAGGCGTTAGTAGACATGCTTTGGTCTGGATATGGCTGAACTTTTCCAGTGTGTCTCAAATATATGAAACCCGAAGCAACTGACATCCTCTGCCTACATAGTGCAAGATCCAAAGCTTCCGCAGAGAGGTTCCTGAGCTTCCCTGGATCAATTGTTCCCAAGCTGTGGTCAAGAGAGTCGTTACTAATAATCTGTGCACAGATGGCTGGTCACATGGGGCAGTTTCTCCTTTTTGTCTGTTAAAATTTGTGAAACGGTATAAAAATCCGTGCTGTTTCCCTAATTCAGTTCCTCAGTGTAAATAACTATTGCTATTGCCGTACTGACAAGTGAATGCAAATTGGAAGGGAAGAAGTTTTAAAATAACTGTATTATTTCTTGGCCTGCATTCTGAGGATATTTGGGGTCCCCATTTAGCTTGCTATGTTGTAACCTCTTTAAGTCAGGTTGCAGATCCAGAGGTGAGCGTGCTGCTGGGCCTGTGCATTCTGCAGCAATGACACAATTAAGTGGCCTTGACTGGCAACACTGTTGCTCAATTAGTCTTATGCAGTATGTCAAGCTAGAAGATATTTCACAAATAGATCTTTCAGAGGTGCTTGCTTGGATGAATTCAGTTTAGGCTGAGGCAGCATAAAGATTTTTTTTTTAATTGAAACATGTTATCTCATTGCATTCTGAGTATTTTTCTTGAAGTTAATACCAATTGGTGCAAATCTGTGACTTGCACCAATAAACACTGGGGAAGTCAGTACATTTGGACAGATAAGACAAAGAAGCGTTGAGCCCAGTCTCACAGTCAGTGTTTATAATAATCTGCAGACGTGGACCATGCAAGGAGGACTATCACCCTACTAACAGCTTGTCATGAATTGTCATTTGAAATGATAACATAATTGTGCGCATGTACCGTCAGGAGGTGGCCCAACGCCAGAGCCTGAAGCAGCCAGATGAGCTGTTAAAGGGAGGTGATGTGTTCCAAGTCTGAGCAGGTGGAAACAAGATACGCATCTCTCTCTCTAGCCTATAAACATGCTACTGCTTCTCATTATGCTCTTTAGGGGTCAACACTTGGGATGGAAATGACTTGTCTGCTCTGTCCTGAGTTTCAGACTGCCGGGAGATTGGAGGTTGCTGCAATCTGAGCATGCAGAGAACAAGTGAATAAGCGCTGGTGAGAATATTAGACACTCATGCTCTTCTGTTGCTTTTCCAAAGATATTCTGTGGCACCTTCATTGAGGCGAGGGTCCTCTATGCTGTAGCCCAAGAGCAAGCATACAGACCCTTGTTACCAAGTAGCAGGTATGTTTGTAGGTATTCATTATAGCTTGCTCCAGGTATCTGGTGGCTAGATTAGATACCCCAAGTATTTAATACTTGCTTCTTTTGAAGTATTCTTTTTGCCTTTTATTTGAAATTTGGAGAGGTTACAATAGCAGATTGGGAAACCAGCATAATTTTATTAGCTGAAACTAAGTCTGAGCACCAACTCCTTCAGTTTTCTTAGGAGGCATGGTAAGTACTTTTAGGAGACACTTGTCTAGTAAAAAGTCACTAAATGTTTCTTGCTCCCATCACTTAGCTTCCAACTAGGAGGTTTCAGTTTTACCATGATACTTTACAACCCCGTGATAGATCCAGTACGATATCCACTATGATAGATTCAAACACGTCTTCCGCTGCATGCAGCCAGTGGCTGACGGTTGCCTTTCATTCCCTCTGTCCTTTCTCCCCAGTGCCCACTGTATTTCTCCAGCCCATTTTCTAGGGCTGAAAGTTGATTCCTTTCTGTGAGAGTCTTTTGTTCCCCATATGACTAATGCTGAGCTATTAATGCTGTAGGAGCTGCCTGGGAGAGTGGGATATGACCGCTCTACTGGGACCTCACAGTTGCACTTGAGGATGAGCTGTGCAAACTTTGAGCCATATCATTCTGTGGCTGGACTTTTCTGGCATTCTGTCGTTCAGGTTTCTCTCTGGCAAAAAAAAACCTGTCAGTCACTGGCATGCACTGGAACTAGTCATACGAGCAGGGTTTTGCTGCATTTGGGACTTACCAATTGTAGGGGACAGGTGGTTAGGCCTGATAGCTTCTTTTTAAGAAAAATGTGGGACTTCAGAAAGTTGTCATGAGCATGTATAGCTAGGCCATAGATATAAGAAGAATATGCTAGAATATGAGAATTTAATTGCAGTGAAAAGAGGGAATATTTATAGACAAGTAAGATGGTAGAAATTATCAGTCAAGAAAATATTTCCTAGAAGAAACAATAGAGTGTTTATTACAGACAGTGAAAGAGAAAATTTAACCAGTATGATTATTTGATGGGAGAACTTCAGTTAAATACAGCATTTGGGAAAATTAATGAGATATTAAAACAAGAGATTGTGTAACAGCAAATCAGGGCAAATATTCCCATTTTCAGGACTTCTGTTGGATAATTTCCTAGTAGAAATTTTAAATCTTCCCTCAGCATGTACATCTTCTAACATGTCAATTGTACAATATACAGTCAAATAGCATCCTTTTCTATAACCTCTATAAATTATGCCTTCATATATTTGAAGACCCTTCTGTAATGTGACAGGCCTGAGTTAATGTGCAATAGGGGTCTGAACTCCAATTTGCTAACTTTGGTGAGACCGGCGTTTCAACTGTAATATGTTATTAACCTGCTTTCATGCATATAATGTAAAAAAACATTTCGTACTTAGGAAAAGAGAGACAGAGTAACTTGTTCACTGAACCTAGCAAAAATTCTCCTCGTTCATTTTTTACCCATTTTGCATGATCTGTGCTCTGTATAGTATAACAGGACAAATATAAAATCCACGTGTATGAAAGAGAGGAATGCTTAAGCAGAACCATTTTAAGTAGGGAGCCAGTTTAAGCATCTCTTTAAAATGCATTAAGAGTGATCTTGTGTGCTCACCAAATGATAGCAGAGCACCGTCCAGCGTGCCTCATTTACCCACCTCCTTACTTCTACCAGTCTGGCCTCAAGCTGGTATTCAAAACAATGGAATTGAATTTGGACTCTGGCAAACAAACTCTGCAAGGCCTGTGGAATGACAGATCATGTACTGATTACTGTTTCCCTATTAGGCTTGATACTCTATGAAAGTTAACTCATTCCTTCTGGTAGGAGCTAAAAATGACCTGTATCATATTAGTAATATTCTACTTTCTAACATTGTACCTCAGATCTACAATAAATTAAGTCTTTACTAGAGACAATGAAGTAATGGAAACAAACTATAGCCCTGGAGAATATGAATGTTCACCTGTGGTTTTGTCCTGAGAAGGTGTTTGCATCTATTCATATACCCCAGAACAGTTGCTTAACTGAGCCAAGTAGAGGTTATGCAGGGATCTAAAGGCTGGCTGAACTAGTGGCCAAATAGGGGTGGTGAATTTGTGTCATGTGGGCTTTCCACAATCGATTGAACTGTGAGAACTTGATTTATTACTTTGGCTTATAAACTGGACCCAAGAGAAAGTCACATGAGTTGGAGATAAATGCCATTCCTTCCCCAAGGTAATATGCAGCAGCCCTGTCTAGCTGAGAAACCCTCCCAAAGGAGGTCAGAGTTGCTTGAAAAGCCCTTAGGAATATCTAAAAATACAATGTCTAAGAATACTATTTTTGCATTGAAAAGATAGAGAATGTCTTCAAGGTAGAACTAGACTACTAGAAACCTGCTGCCCCATGATTGTACTGGGAATATTTGCTTGGGATCTGATCATGGAAGGACTTGAAATATTCTCATAGATCATCTGATTAAGTATTTTTTCCACCTTCAGCTTTGCTCCCCACTTTTGTCTGACCACAGTGTTTGATCAAAGATTTACAGATAAATTAGCACTGCCGACAGCCATTGCACCGACAGCCTTGCTGTAGGCAAGTGGTTGGTACTTGTCAAGGGTTCAGGAGCAGGGACAACAGCACAGGAAGGAGGAGGGAAAAACAAAGCCAATTCACTGTTATAATATTGAAACTAAACATCTGAGGTTATAATGTGGCTGGCAATAGTACACTGGGAGTGTAAAAGAATGCTCAACTGATGCCTTTGTCAGGGATATTTTTACATAAAACACATGATGAGTTTGCCCCAAAAGATTCTTATAATTCACATGGATTTCTCCTTGCCTTGCTTGACATTCAATACATAAAAAAAAAAAAAAAAATCCAGGCATGAAACAGAGGTAGAAAAGACCTGCACTACTGTACTGGTCTCAGCCTTCAGGAATATAGGTGTCCTTGCAGTATCTTCTTTATACTTTGTCCTGGCTGATTTTTGATTATTTGGAAGTCAGTTATGCTCAGATTATATTTAGGCACCAAAAGCTGGGCTTCTCCTGCTTCCAGTGTTTACACAGTTTGTCTGATTGCAGTTGGTTACCTTAACCAGTCAGCCCACATTAGCCAACCAGCTTTTCACATACCAGATATGCCCTTTAGCCCCCAAGGTTCAGACTGTAAGACCTAAGATGTTTTTAATCTTCACTTAACTCAGAAGAAAGCTTGAGCTCAGCTCCTAACATCTCCTCCTTTCAGCGCACCAGAACAATGCCTGAAAAGTTTGAGTTATTTCATGTAACTTAGAAATGTGAACGTGTTACGAGTCAGCTTTGAATATGGCCTCGATTCCAAAAGGTGTTATCATCAAATCAAAATTATTCACACATGTCAAGTTAACATTTTATTTTTATTCCTTACTCAATTTTTGGCAAGCTTACAGGAGCTGTCAGTGTTTCAGTATTTTGAGAAGAATATTTTAATAAAACAGTGATGTGCTGAAAGGGGTTCACAAGAACTCACTAGAGGCCCTTGTTAAAATTCTGCCACCCTTCAAAAAATTATTCCCTTGCTTCTCAAGGAGTTCACCCCCTCTCTGGATACTGCTAAATCATTTCTGCCAGGGATGAGTTCCATCCCTTGGGGCTCATAAAGATACTTCTGAAGAGCAAATTGTTTGCCTTTGAAATAGAGCAGATTGCATGAAAAAGCAGACACTTTAAAAATAAATTCCTGGGGTAGCAACACTTCCCCGCTCCCCCCGCCCAAGCATCCGATGCGCTCTGCACCACCCGTACCTCTCATTGTGTTACACTATCAAGTACTCGATCTATTTCTCAGGAACAAAGTATAAACAGTTCCAGCAAGTGCACTTAATATAACTTTTTTTGCCAAGTGGTATTGCTTCCCTGCTAGGCTGTGGTTATGGGAAAGCATTTATATTTAAAGGTTAAACAAAAAAGCACACAAAAGAGCCAGGTTTTCCCTGCGAGCATACAGGGCTTTAGTTTATTTCAATTTAAAAGAGGGAATTTTTGTAGGACTCTGGTGTTAAAGTATTGCAGCATATGACTGTAATAAAATAAAATAGATATTAGATGTAATAAAAAAGCATAGTACTTGAAATAAAAATGGGAATTCTGATAAACTTGCCAAAACCAGTTAATTCCTTATTTATATTACTTATTTTGATGTGATTCAAGCTCTAAGTTATGACCATGTGGACCTATTAGAGGTTGACCTGAATGAGCTGATATGTTTGTACTAGTAAATGCCAAAACTTCTTTCTAATCCTGAAGCAAAAGAAAATGACTAGGTTTAAATAGTCTTTCTCCTAAAATGGAATCACAGAGGACCCAAAAGTAGGGATTGTCTGTTCCTTAGGGATTATCATAAAAAAATGTTCTTATATGTCCTTTAAAAAAAAAAAAAAACAGAAGTAAAACTTTGCACGTGTGCCCCAAGTGTAAATGAATACTGTTGTATTTCATTAGTGGAAAGAAAACCTAGAAGCTCTCAATGGTACTTTTCCTCATTGGCTTGTTAATCTTGGAACTCACAGATGACTATTTAAAAGTGAATATTATTATCTCCTTTCATAGCAAAACTGAAATGGCCCATCTGACACATTCTCTGGCTTCCCTTGCCTCCTTCTGCAAGTACAGCATCTGTGGCAATTGAAAGCAAAATACAGACCACCATCTAAAATAAATGAATCCTAACATGCAGCTAACAAGTGTAGCAGCTATTCCACTGTTATATGGTCTTTTTTATGCCTAAATGAATCACTGAAATCCTTATCTCTTCCTCTCTCTCTTTTCGTTGGTTTGCATGTCATAACAGCCTTGCCACAGAACTGAACAATTAAAATCCTGTTTATTGGGATTTTGCTCCTGAGTTAACCAGTAAACTTGTTAAGGGGGTTATTACTTAAATCTGTCTGAAATAAGTGCTGGTTGTCTCTGAAACCATGATGTCTATATCATTTTTTTTGGTTACTTGGCGGGGACTATGAGCATGTGGCATTATTTGGATAGAGCATTTTAAGAACCCTAGGTTATATTTGTGCCATTGACCCAGTGAGACCCAACTTTGGAGAAGGTACTCAAGCCCACTTTGTCAGGATTTTTCATTCTCAAAAATAGAATGTTTGCCTCCTCTCTCATATAATTTCTGATGAGAAGCATTAGAAGTAAGACAGAAATTAATAATAGTATTAATAATAAATTCTAGAGAAGCCTCCTGAAGTGCTAAGTTCCCTGAGTTTATACAGCTGGAAATATCTTTAATGGTATAATCATCTGGATACAGTGTATTGTGAAAAATCAGTGTCACATGTCATCCTGGTGAACAAGCTATCCTTGTGTGTAAGGGTAGATGTAGGAGTCAAGAAGAGGAGAATGTGGAGACGCTGAAGGCAATTCTAGTATGCAAATCCAGGCAAGTCCTGCCTGAGAAGGTCTAAACATACCCATTTAAACAGGATACTTGGTTAGTCAAGCCAGAAGAGACTGCTGAGAGTAAGAATTACCCGTGCAGATGATCTCTGTAGATCATTCAACTTGATGACAGTTACAGATAAAGAGTTCTTTTTTTTTCTTTTTTCTTTTTTTTTTGACAATGCTACCATTGAATTAGCTTTATTCTTACTTTGCATACTTCCTGTGGTGTATTAAACAGAAGTGGAAAGTGCTAGACCTTTGCATCAACTGAGTTTTTTAGGAATATTCAAGGGTATCATTATTTTGTATTCCATTTGAGTCTATTGTGCAAAATCTCTAAATACAAATGACAATATATATTTAATATAGATATGTATATATATAAAAAGAAAATTCATTAATTAAACTTTTTCGATGATAATTTCATAGGAAACTGTTCAAGGTGCAGAAAACACAGTTTCTTTGAAAGAGCAATTTCTTTTGAAAGAACAGTTTGCTGTCAATGCTACCTGATCCAAAATGTGTATTTCTTCAAAATATAGTTGTGTGTGTGTATTGTATTCTGCCTGCATATAATTTTTTGTTTTTATTTATTTATTTTTGGTGTTATTTGTCCCTTGCAGAAATGTTAGGATGGGTTATAGTTGGTAAAAAATACATATGCTGTTGAATGCAGAGTGGCAGTGATTTATGTTGTTCTATAGTGTAAGTGCTATTGGGGTATGTTTTACAATGTTAGATGAAGATTGTTGCACTGATGATGCAGAGTACACAATTGCCAACTTTTCAGATGATAGAAAGAGAGGGTGTGTTACCTGGACTGCAGTGATGTACTTATGGACGGGTTTATTTCTTTAGTATTAGATATCATATAGACATCACATATTGCAGAGCGTAGACAGCTAGAATCTGAGCATAGATGTGTTGTTACATGTATTTCATTACCATTTAAGTGATATATTCATGAGGTATCATTTTATACTAGCCAATTGAAAAACTGCATTGTGGTTTAAAATATATATATATATATATATATGAAGAGTTTTCTCTTGCTATTTTAATAAGACTTTGAGGCAAGTAAAATTCGGGACATGTCACCTTACAAGAAAAGAGACAGAGATACCATAGTAATGCTGAGAGTTGCCTCCAAAATACCTGTCTTAGTCTGCTGTATGAGGAAGGTCCTTAGGCAAAGATCATGTTTTCTTATCTGTAGTGTGATGCTTTACTCTCTTCTGCTTCCCTTTTATGCCTTGCAACTCTTTCCTTTACAGGTTTAAAATAATTGATTTCTTGTAACTATGCTGTCTTTCAAAGCCACTGCTTTTGTGAAATAGGTTGTTAATTTTCTAAAAAAGAAAAGAAAAAAAAAGGGGGGGGCGCAGAAATCTGTGGATTTTGTGAAATGCTATGGATTTTGTTACTATTACAGCCCAACGTTTCTGATTATGTCTTATTCCAAGGAGAAATAAAGCACATGGCATTTTTGACTATGTTAAATGAAACCTGAGCCAGGTGTGAGCACAAGACTGCTTATAGTACTGCACAGGCTTAGCCTATGCAGTTTTGGTCCAAGTCAGTTTAAACTTCCTAGGGCAGTGTCTGAGCAAGGTCTGAGGGACTTCACGTTGTAGAATCATTCCCAAGAGGGAGTGCAAGGAAGACTGCATCAGATTTGGCTGCCTGCACCATACATGGTCTTCCCGCATTACTCTGCTAGGCTTCAGTGCCCTGCACCATCATGTCACCAGTGCAACATGTACACTCAGTTTTGTGCTGTGAAAACACTGTAAAATACACAAAATCATTGTTTGCCCTTCAGTTCTCTCTAATAGCACATATGCACCTACAGTATGTGCGATGGCATCACTAGATGGTCTAATTGGCCCAGGCGCCTTGGTTATATGACATCCTGGAGTCATCTCACCTACCTCCAGGCACTTAACTGAAGCACCTAGATTGCAAATCCAGTTGTGAATGTTAGATGAGATGAATGCACCCTTAAAGGTGATCGTTCAAAGTGTGCAGGCTAGGTGAGTTTCCTTCTTGACTGCTCTCTGGGCAGCTCTCTGGTCCTATGCATCAAGCTTGGCAGAACATGTTTTGTTGGTAGTGAAAAAGATCAAGGAAGAAGTTTTGGGTCCACAGAGAAAATTGTTAAGAAGTTGGAGCACCATTCCCATTTCCAAACAAGGAACAGAGGCTAGAGGACCAGTGTCTCTAGTGAGCAAGTGTAGCAATCCAAATGATTCAAATCATCAAAGGTTATACGGAAAAAAGTATTAGGCGGAATATGGTTTGAAAGAAATTAGTGTCTTCTTATAAATGTAAGGGTATAAAAGAACCTAAAATATCCAACTATATATAATACCTATGAAATTAAGTTGCATAATGTAATGACATATTACGCTACCATTAACACATTACAACTATGTAATTGGGGAAGCTAATTTTTTTTTTGTAAAACCACTTAACTACATAAAATTGAAAATAATGATTATTATAACTACTTCCATCTTTTGTCTTTAGAAGTTCAAAATTAAATATGCCATATACAGTTATTTTATGATGATGTGTAATTTTATGAAATGGTCATATAACATGTACAGTAATTATTGACATTAAAATCCTAAATACATAAATCATAGTGTATAAATTCTGTTATAACACATTAACTTTACCAGCAGCCAAAGTAAGTCACTCAGCATCTCATTGACATAACACCCGGAGTTGACCAAGGAATCCAGATAGAATGACAGGAAATTGCAAATCTCAGCTAAGATATAAAATAATCATAGCTAGGCAGACTTGAATCTGAAACTTATCCATTCTAATGTCTTTTGACTTTCAAGTACCTATTTATTTGAAATCTTTGAGGACCGACATGGAAAACAGTAAAACCTGACAGGTCACCCAGAGGGCCCTCTTAGGCTAGTTGTAAATGTTTCTCATGGTTGGGTTCCCATCAGTTCTTTGGAGGCTATTCAACTGTCTAATTCAGCTCATTTTCAGGAATTTTTTTTTCTGATATTCGGTCTAATTTTTGCTCCATCACTCTTGCTAATATGCTTTAAATATTTAGACTGTTATCCTTCTCCCCATATGTCTTTCTTATGACTGTGTGGAATTATATGTATACATGTCTTCCAGCCTCATAACCATTTCTATTAGTCTTCTCGGAACTCTCTGTAAATTGTTGCTATCAATTAGAGAGGTCTTCTGCTCTGAGTCATAAATCCATATATATTTCGGCTATGCTGGGGAAACCAACCCTTCCTGCTAATGAATCAAAGGTATTAAAAGGAATATTTATTTCATGTCAGGATTACTTGAGAAGGAAAACTGAGTTGTCAAGCCACCAGCAAATGTGCGAGCTCATGATAAATTAGAGCTGATCAGAAAAGTAAATGTCAATTTGCACATTTTTAAATTCATCTTTTCTTCCAAAGAAGAAAATAAGAAAAAAAATTAATCTTTCATGAAGCTAAGAAAATGAGAAAGAACAAAGATATATTTTTGAAAGGTAATCTCTGCTAATAACATATTTCATTCTAACTTTGGAATTTTATTATGTGTTTATTTTGATAAAAATCAAAAAGGAATTGCATATCATTATATTATACTATATAATGATATGAAAACTTTACTTTTTCAACACACTTTGGAGTTTTTCATTTGAAATTCTGACTCATCTGAGTATTCATAGGGAAAAACGTTGCACTGAAATTTTTTGACCAACTAATGTCTGAGGAGATGGAGCTAGAAAAGCTACATTCTCTAGCATATTTCCTTCATTGAACAAACTGAAAGAGAAGAAGCAGGTTCAAAGCTCTTCTAATTCTGTGATACTCTATCCTCGGAGAATAAGGCTGATGCATTAATGGGTAGAGGAAGTTTAAAAAAAATACAGAGAGAGGGTTTATGTGAGTTCTCATGTGCTCCCGCAAGCCAGGCTTTGCAATCTCCCAAGAGTTTTTACACGTTCTTTGTGATGTAGGATTTCCAGGAGACATAACAATATGGTCCATATGGACAACTTTGGTCATTCAGGGAGCTGGGAGGAACAGAGTAGGACACAGAAGAATGGAGGAGTCTGAACGTCCCTCCTTCTGTGAAATTTCTTCTGAAGGTGTGTGTTGCCAAAATCTGCCTCCTCCTGCCTCCTTACAATGCCAGAAGTCTGCCAGAGGTAGCTGGTGCATTAATGGGATGCTGGAGCATTGGTCTGGGTGCACGTCCAGAGAGAGAAGAATTGGAAATTGCCCATGTTAAGGTGCCACTCACAACCTTGGCAGCAAGACATCTCACAGAAGACGAGAGAGGTAAAGTTGTTTTCAGTGCAGCCTACACTCCATGGTTAAGCAGATGATGATAAAATGATTATAGACCTCCTGCAGTTTTCCTATAGGGGAAATTGCCTGAAAGGGTGCAGAGTGAAGCATTTTGAGCCTTTCCTTTGTGTACGTAGTTTATTTCCACTGATCCGTTTCTGGTCTGTAAGCTGTGTCCAACCAGAGAGCAGATTTCATTCCCAGCCTCATCCGTTCCGCGCTGCTGAATGATACAAGGGCGTTCAGGAGCTCACAAGCAAGCAGAGAGCAATGGCACGAAGCCAACATAACCAGCTCAACACAGCAATGTCATCATTTCCCACTGACACAAGAGGAGTTTGTGGTATGGTGGAAACACAAAGGATGAGAGCACCATGCTGCAAGATTATTTTAGCTTCCAGAGAGCATTTACGGAAATATTGAGTGATCCCAGCATTCCCTCCTTGAGGCCAGTTATTTGCTACTCAGGAGTTTCCTTCAGTGAATATCACTTCCATAAATCTGGTCACCCTCTCTAGCATATTCCTCAGTCTATCCTTAGATTGTGTTACCAGGCACCACTTAGGTATTTACTGAGGTCAAGTATCAAGAAAACAATGAAGTATTTATAAGAGATTTTTCATAAAATTGAGGTATTTTGAAAGATCTGGCCTGGGCAGTTCTACTAGGATGCTCAAAAATTTAATTTCTCTTGAATAGTTTGTTTCATTACATATGAGCTTTATTTTCAAAATTTATTTTCTCAAGGTTGTATATTCAATATTTCCCTGTAAATTCAGCTGAAATTCTGAAAATCAGGCAGATTTTTAAAAAGTTAAGTACTCTTTTTAACACAGAAAAAAGAAATATTCTGAAGTATTTCAGAATCTTCTAAATGGAAAACCAAGACTTTAGCTAAATATATATATAGTTAATATGCTGACAGAAACAGAAGTTGTTGAATTCAAAATTAATGTTACTACTCAGAACAGACTAGCTTTCAACTGGGGCAGTGAGAGTGCACTAATAATATTCAATGGTATTTTAATACTAGCTGTATGGAAGTAGTATCCCTGGAAATCAATGGTTTGTTTTCTTTTCCTTATGCAGCGTGCTCACACAAGTCCCATTAATGTCAATGAGAATTAGTATCAAGAGGGGACTATAGATCCCTAAGATATTTGTTCTCGGTATCGAAGACTAGACTATGGAAGATCTGTGATGTGCCCTATGACACATTTTCTTCCTAGATGTAAAATACTACATTTTTTATGTCCAAACTCAAGTAGGAAATAGAGGCAACAAGAAGTGGAAATAGCGACTCATTTGACTGGCTCATTTGAATTGAATGGCTTTTCCAGTGGCAATGTGGAGGATAATAGGAGTAATTATTACTGATTCCTGTTACTATATTGTTATGTTTCTTTCAGAGTAAATGTGACATCCTACTGCTAACTGGCAATGCTATATTGTGTCTGTTCTGCAAGCTTGTCTACTTGGCTAGCAAAATATTAACTGGCAAGGTAACCTCAAGAAAAACCCAAAGGGAGCTAGGTATAGTCATGATGCGTTACATGAACAGCTTGGAGTTGAAAGGTATCCTGCAGGAACTATTCCATTTAAAGAGAATTTCTGCAAACAGAGTTAAGTAAATGTTTTATACCAGTATCCTGCTGGCTCTTGTCTGCAGATAAAGATGTTGAGAAAGGAGCCTTTGAAATATGAGCTCTAATTTATGCAATTTGCACTATTTTTAGTGTGTCAGACAGCTGTTATGTCTTTTTTTTTTTCTTTATTTTTTCTTTTTTTTTTGGTTTGTTCAAATAAAGGACATTTGGTTTTATTTAAGAAGCTATGAATATTTGTTTACCATTTATTGAAATATCAAGCTCCAGATGCATTATTACATTTAAAGGGAAAATAATTCTAAACTCTGGAGAGCTATAATGTTGTATAAATGCATTGTTTTCCTTAAATCAAATCAAATGATAATTACAAGGGGAAAGCCCCTTTTTGAAACGTGCTATCCTTTTCCAAAGAGCGTGATAGTAGCTACTGCGAGTAAGGTTAACGCAAAAAAAAATCAATAAATATCTAAATTATTTAAAGAAAAAAAATACAGGCGGTGTCTTCCTGTCATGCACTATCCCCTGTGTCCACGAGCAGACAGGTGGATTGTCTCTGGCTGGCGTTGGGTTGGACACTCTCTCCAGCATGCTCATTAGCTGCTCCGCGCCTGGGCTCCCTGTTAGTAGAAAGGCAGGGATCACAGCGGGGAAGTTAGATCTCAGGCTTCTCACATTCCTGCTCTATCTTAGCAAAGCTTTGCAAAGCCTTTTCTGGCAGCTCATTAGTAGGTGCACTGATGCATAAGAGAAAGTCATTAGAAGTGTTTTTCAACATTGGCTTTTGATCAGGTGACTAGTAGCTTCGTAGAGACATTTACTTACATTGTTTTCTATAAGAGATTCTGTTGCTATATTGAGAATGACATACATATAAAATGTGGAAAACTAGCTTGACCTTTCTATGACAAAAGAAAAAAAGCTCCATTAGTTCCCTGAATCTGGTCTTTATATTGTCAACTATGACGTAAGAGAAGCGCAGAGTACTCACTCTTTTAGCTTTAATAATCTATGCCAAGTTCAACTATATCGTTTGATTTAAGGTTATGGCAAGAAGGACACTAGTGCACAAGAATACAGCTGGCATGCCTTAAGCTTTATGAGTTGCCTTTAATGATAAGCATTAGCTACTTTCTCCATGCAGACTGGCATTTTTAGCATTTTAAGACTAAATCTATCTATAGGCCAAAGTGAAACACACAGTAAAATTTTATTGGATCAGATAGGGCAGACTGATTAAGTGCCCTAAGTAATATCTCCACTGGAAGGATTTCTTGTTCCATGGGAATATTTTTGCTACGCCCTGAGAAAATGATGAAAGTCTAATTGGAAATAGTAATAATACACAATCTAAACCTAATACCTGATTTTTTAAAACTCCATAATCAGGGCATAGAAAATGAAATTGTACATTTGGGCACACAGGCCCAAGAAGCCTCAGGTATAAGTTAGACATGGATTCCAAGCATGGTTCTCTTGTTATTAGCTTTTCCCAGGCACTTGGATTTTACAAAATATTTCCTCTGTGTGTGCAGCGATGCTCGGTGCATCCCCAACGCCCGTGCCACCAGCCTACTGCTTTTGCTCCCTGGAAAAAAGGCATGTCGAGCACATGCGATGACATGCAACCGGAACGAGCGGCAGCTTTTGTAAAAGTTTACTGAAACAAAATACATCAGCTTAATCAGGCCTGCTTCTGGCTATGTAAGAACATGACATGCCAATTACATAAAGTTCCAGCTCAGCTAAGACTCCTGCTGACTAATTCAGTGTTGATTGTTTTCCGCTACATGGCTTTGAGTGCTTGTTAAGGCTAAAAAAAGAGGGAGAGGGGCAACAATTGTAGGAATTCTTTGCTTCCATCAAACTGTCTTATGATTGCCAGCAATTAGTTAAGCTCCTTGGCAGTAAAATGACAAGATGGGACTTGACCAAATACAATGTGTGGAGCACATAGGCATCTGCCCCAGCTGAAAGACATTACAATGTTTGTTAACCTTAAGGGTCATTCCTGATTCACTTCTGCAGACAGAAAACAAGATTTATATAACACAGATCAATACAGCCCTAAGACTTTCGCCATTGAGGATGCTAGATTGAGGCACTTCTCTTTATCAGTTTACCATGACACTAATGTATTTTGCCTGTTTTGCCTGGGCAGTGATGAATCTGTTGGCAAGAGAAAACAAATAAGTTCTGTTGTTGAGAGACATGTTGTCTATGATTTGTCTCAGCAGACATGCCAACTTGCTGGCCAATTCATTTCCTATTTAATTTAAGTGGCATATCTGTCTTCCCCTTTCTGGTATGTCTTTTGTCTGCTGCACGCCCAGACTGGCACAGCAAGGGGAGGCTGTAGCAGATCTTTCCAGGTACAACTGACATTAGCAAGACCAAAACAAAGCATAGAAGTGGTATCCCTAATTTTGAATGTGGCATTTTAGGAAAACAGTTCCTTTCTCTGCATTTGCAGGCGGAGGTAACCACGTCAGTGGTCTATTTTAGGCAGATCACAGTGATTTGTTTAGCCCAATGCCCTTTGAAAATATTTCCTGTGATGTGCTGTACTGCTGTGTGGTTTAAGGTACACCAAAAGTTAGCAATTATTTCTGTTTGAGAGAGCAAGTTTTTAAAAATGTTGCTTGCTTGGAAAATAAAATGGCTGCTTAGGGGCCAGTTTAGCCTTCCTTGGGCAGAGAGAGCTCCCACGGGAAGCTGGGTGCTTACAGACTTCAAAATGAGGCCTGTTAGTAGTTACAACAAATGTTATTTACACCATAAAGTCCTTTCTGCTCCTTCCCAATGAAAAATGCAATTCTGAAGCTGTTATTTCCTGTCTGTCCCACATTTGCCATTCTATTATTAAAGCAATTAGTTATACAGGCTGCCTATACTTTCTGGAAATAAGATCATATAGAATTTGCAAACAAAAAGGATGAATCTTCCTAGAAAATAGACTAAGCAAATCTACGTTAAATGAGCGTTTTCCCAAAGAGGCCCTACATCTGGAAGGTTGGGAGCTTGGATCAGAGCCTTTCCCGTTGTACCCCCTTCAGCCCCGGAATTCTCTTACCCCGTTTGTTAACCTCTGGGGCAGGGTGCAGAGCCCATGTGCTCATTCAGGGCCAGATCCTGCCACTCTTATTTATTTTGAGTGGTAGCACACTCCAAAAGCAGTTAGATCAGCTCCAATGGGACCATATGGTTCTACTCAGTGCAAGGAATGGAGGCAGAATCAGGGCCTTGGGCTTTTTCCAAAAATGCATTAGATGTAACAGATAGGCATTTTGTTTTGAGAACAATAATCTTCTTATAACTCTTTTCTTGTTATTGTTGTGATAATAGATTTTAGTATTCTGCATTCCACAACAGCAGAATAGGACAACATGCCCTTTTTTTCTTTTTTTTTTTTTTTTTTTACTTTTTTCAGGCAACCATGGCTGTGGGCAGCAGGTATCATAAATTGAATTAGAAGGTAAATAACAAGGGAGGAAGAGAAATAGCAGAACTCATATTGTTCAATCCTGCAAACTTTTGCTATCAGTTTTAATGCATTCTACCTTGTCCGCAAGCCCATCTACCAATGCACTGCTGCGAGTTTCTATTTTTACAGGTCCATACCATGAATTCAAAAAATTATATATAAATATATATATCTATAAAAGACTGGAAAGCAGCATAATGTTAGACCATCCTCAAACGGTATTACTGTACAGCAGGGACAGGATTCAAGCAGTGGAATAGTTAACATAAACCACACTTCTCAAATGTGCCAGCTAAATCTCTGTGGCAGAACACATTAATTATAGCAGTCAGTTTACCTTTATCCTTCACAACATTTCTGATTAAAATTTCACACATTACAATGATATGTGTCTTTTCTACAAGCTATGAAATTTAGTCAACGTCAATAAGTTCTTTTTTGTTATTGAAAGAGTTGATGTATGTTAAAAAAAAAATCAACTTTTGATATCTGACAGCAAAATCAAAATCCTAACTTCTTTTTGGTTGTAGTCAGGGTACCTGCATGTATTATTTGCCTGTGCAAAGCAGTCATTAACAGCACTGGATAAAAAGGAATAAAAAAAAATCCCTAACTTCGCTGCCAATAGAGGGTATGTGGTTTCAAATTTTATATTTGCTAAGCTTAATTAAGCCATAGATTATGTTTTGAAGGTATATTCAATTAACTGAATCCCACATGAGGAATTATATACAGCAAAAGATAATCACAACATTTATCTGTTTTACAAATGTATATATTTAGGTTAAAAATGTTCTGGATTTTTATTCCATGGGGATATAAAGACTGATAGAAAAATAATGTAAACCAATAATCGAAATACTTGCAACATTTCTTTGTGTAAAAAAACTCCAATTATATTCATTATTAAACATATAAAACTATTTTTATTGCTAGGTAATTACTAGAGAAATTTTTTTGTTTAAAATTTTATTCATGTCTTATTCAGGAATTCATATTTTAAATACCTGTTTACAGCAAGGAGATCTAGTGAGGCATTTAAGTTACCCTGAGGTATTTAAATTACCCTGCAGAAATTTACTGCAGTAGAAAGGAAATGCGCAGAGTATAGGCCTAGGGTAGACCTTTATAATTAAAGCATAAGCAGAACTTGATTTTTTGCATGAGTATTCTCCAAGCCAGGTATATAACCTTAAAAACACATTAAGCCTATCTGATGGCAAATGTGTTGAATACTCTGGTAATCTTGTGAATCATGCACAAGGTAGAAATGAGTGTGTAATTCCACATAGAGTAAGGAAAGTAAAAGTAGAAAGTTTTACAGGGAAGGAAAGTTGTGTATTACTACTATCAGAAAAAGTGTCTGGACTTTGCCTAAACATTTTTTGTTGTTGTTAATATCCTTGCTTCCAAAGTGACATTTATTTGGTGGGGCAGCACATTCTTCCCAGACAATGGATTGGACTATTTTGATTTCACCGAGAATAGTTTTGACTGTGAACATTTTCTTTTTCTTAGAACATTGTTCATTGACGTAAATGGGATTTGATAGCCAAGGCAGGTTTTCTACTTGGCAACGGGCGATTGGATTGATTGTTAGAAGAATAAAACAAAATGTTACAGCAGAAAGAATTGGGCAAAAATTGTACTCTTACTTCTGTGGGATCACTGGCAGTGAAATCCATGATTTACTGCATTGCACAGAACCCGTCCTTACAGGCATCCTTTTCAGGGTAGCATGTGCCCTTCCTTTCATATTGGCAGTCATGAGGAATATGTAAGAAAAAGAAACAGAAACTGGTTCTGAACCAACCATACTGTTGTTCAGCGTCCGTCAAAATCACACTATACCAGGAGCCAGAGCCATGCTGAACAGCATCCTCCTGCTGCTCAGGTCTCTAGCGGAGATTCCCCTTCTCTTCTCCTCCTCCTTCCCTTCCCTTCTTCCTTCCCTTCCTCTCAGAAATCTCTCCAGGGCCAGGAGAGATTTCTGAATGGCATCTGAAGTTGCTTCTAAATCCTGTTTGGATTTGCTGCTCACACCAGACAACCTATGGCAGACAATAAGATGGCTTGCAGGTAGATTCTCTTCTGTAGCCCAAAAGAAATACCTTCTCTGTCGAATGGTACAATCCAAAGTGTGAATCAGAGCACCCAAGTTGGGCAGTTCCTTCCCTAGGAGTGTTGGGAAATGCTGCACTTAGCTTATGTTATGTGGAAGACAGATCTAGTTATCAACCACCCTTCTCACATAGGGTCCAGGACTTAGGATGCCAGTACGAAGGTGATGCCCATCATCATAACTTGAAAGCATAGTGATGCTTTCCCAGAAAATGGAAGTTTTAGATCCTAGATCCCATCAGGATGAGAGTGTTTGAGGGAACATAATAATATATTTCAGGATGAATACTTAAATTACTTAAATTACTGTATTATAGGCAAGGCCATATGTGGACAATTGTCAAGTCTAATGCTGTACCTGGGACAGTATATAATAGAGAATTCAGGAGTTACGAGACCTAAGATATATCTTATAAATATAAGATAAGCTTGAGTTTGTAACACTGAGTGAAAGCAGCCTAAGGATGAAGAACTATCATGTTCTGCTCAGGGACTGAGGGTTACATTTTCCATTAAGTTTTTGTCTGCAAAGTGAGGAAACAAAGGCTGAACCATTGCAAGGGCTGTTGGACAATGCCCTGATCTAATAACTACCACCCTGCCAACAGTGTCTCCATTTTAGTCTCATGGACAGAGTGTTATTCTAGCTGAAAAATAAGCAAGGTAACTCTTACTTTTGCTGAAGGGTAAATGATGTTATTGTCCTGTGTTCTAGTGTTGTTTATACTCACTGATTTTCACCCACATGCTTTTAAACAAATGCATGTTTTTTGAAAGCACTTTGAGTTTTTTTTATTCATTTATAATGTGCTGAAGGAGGATGATGGGTTGAACCTTCCTGTTCAGAATATACTTGCATAAAAGTGGTTTAGAGATCTTCATTCAGATCTTCTGAGAGTAATGTGTCCAAGGTAAACACCCAAAAGACTCCCTTCTACTAAGTTCACAGTCTGTATTATCCTTTCTCTGTAAAGCATTGATTTTCTAAATGCCTGAGTTTCAAACAAGAAATTTCATACTGCAAATTAATAAAAGAGTTTAGCTGTAGGGTAATGTATTCTCTGTCCTACCATCTAATCAAGCTCAACCATCTAAATGGATTGCTTATAATTCTAGCAGATTTTTAACCAATACATTTTGAACCCTGTGCCTATATCCACCTATAAGGTGGACCTATTAAAGACAGATTTGACCTATTAGAGAGAGATTTGAAAGCTTGGCAATACCAGACCACTAGAGCTATGTGAGCTCTTCTGTATCTTCACAATGGTAGAGAATTTTCTTATGGGAAAATTTAGTCCTAGCAACATAACTTTGCCCAGGGAAAGCTGCTGCAGTAAGATCATACTCCACAAAGAGACACAATATCAGACAAAAATATCAATGTTTTATTAGGATAGTACTTTTTGCACAATAAGTGTCTCTGTACTTCCTTAAAATTACCCTTAAGTCTTGCACTAATAGGAAATACGCTGAGCTAAATTGAGAGAATACAAAATTTCATTTCCCAGTAAGTACTTTTTTCTCCAAGTTACTTGAGTACACTATGTAATTGATTGCAAAGTAATTATATGCATACTAACTGCTATTCTATGTATCATGAAACAATTCCAACTTTCAAGACCTATTTATGCTTACCAAAAAAAATAAAAAAAAAATCTGCCTTTCCTTTTACCTCTACATTTTCTGGCACCAAACAGATCAATCAGTTTTTAAAAAAAAATATTGATAGGGTTCATGAGCATATACAGTTCCTAGTGAGTATTCAGGCTTCAGATGTGATGTTTTTTAGGCCTCCAGGTCCTGCCACCCTCCTGATAGGTTCCTCTTTCCAAGTCCTCCTGGCAGCCATTCAGCCTGGGCCTTTGCAACAGCACGAGCAGCTAACGTGGGGCCCCACTGCATTCACGTTTCAGATGCTGTTTTGATTTACTTCATCTTTCTTCATATTTACTTCATCTCAGAATGTATGTTTGTTTTTACAAGAAGAAAAGACAATCATGAAATAGAGGTGTGAAAATTTAGATAGCAGCTAATTAGTTTTAGTAGGACTGCTACAGAGTGTAATGAATTTTCAGCTTTCTCTATTCTTTATCCTCTGACTTAAGGCAATTATTTAACAGCGGTGGTGGTGGAACAAGTTATTGTTGATAATTTACCAACATAGACTGCATGCTTAAGCCCACGCCAATTAATTGAATTTATATGAAAATGTTTATTCAATTTCAATTGGGCTGAGTTATATTTTGGGCAGTATTGAATTAAGCAGTAGCTTCTCAATTTCATTGTTTTCTTACGAACAGAGTATTTGTTGCTGTATATTTCCTACGCTTCTTACTAAAAAGAAAATTGCCTCCTGCTCTGGGTAGTTTACAATCGCTCACAAAGCCAGATTGATTTGGTTTAGTGCAAGTGATGCTGGAGGGTAATGTGGGAGTGATACTCGGGATCCTCCTCAGTGGGTTAAGCTGGAGAGTGGAGAACAGCCACTCCAGACATCTCCATCCTAAAGAAAAAAATTACTCTAGCTATCCCAGCTCGGTGATTGCAGTTGCAGCTGTGTCCCTTTGCTTACATTGTCTGGTGGATCTACATAATGGTCCTCCACTAGGGCTATCTCATGTCACTCCATCACTGACACCTGGCATGGGTTTGATGTGGCAATTGTACCTAAAGCTCATTTGCAGCAACTGCATCTTTGCTATAAGGAAAGCCTTATTCTGATGGGGAAATCTGTATGCAAGGAGGAAGTTTCAGTAGATCTAATGTGTGGTTTATCAGGCCTTAGGTGCCAGGGTAGATGATGGAATAACGAGTAACCGGAGTCCAGTTTGATCCAATTATGTATCCTGCAAAACAGTTTTCTGCCCTTTTTAATTTGCAGTATTGCAATATGTGCTGTCCCTGTTCTTTGACAAGTAAAAAAATCAAGATCCACCTTTGTTAGCTCTTGCCTGAAGCTCTCACTTTTATAGGAAAGAGATCTATGGCAATCTGTTACGCTCATTAGACTTACTGTCAAGGCTACTAAAAGGCACAATTGTTTATTTGTTTGTTCATTTAGTGTAAACAGAGACTGGGTTGTTAGCTCTGTTTCTTATTAAGGTTTCCCAGCAAGTCCCTTTCTAAAACTCTGTTTCCCAAGTGTCTGCCAAATTTGAACCATCTGAGGTGCATTTTGCTATGACAACATCTCAGAAGCTTCAGATGTTTCCAAGAATATGGCTAGTTTAAAAAAAAAAAAATAGTTGGTGAAATCTGGCAAACCCCTTCTGTAGCAGATATGGTGCCCTTGGTTTTTAGAGTAGCAACTTGATATTTGGCAGAGAGGCAGTGTTTCCTCTTGCTGTGAAAACCCAGCTAAGTGTGGCCTTGCTATAAGTGCCTGAAAGTCGCAATTGCACTTGAGGAGAGACTTCTTCCATTTTATCATCTAAAAAATCCATGCCTTCATATCCAACACACTTGCTCTATCTGCCCGGCTCCTGGCTGCGCCAGCTGTGCGGCCTGCCTCGGCCTGGGGCTCCTGGTGGGAAGCGGGAGCTTCCCGGCCGCGGTCCATCCCGGCAAGGGGAGAGCGGCCGGGGGCAGCGTCGCTGACAGCAGCGAGCCTGTCAACGCGGTGTTCACACACCATGACGCGCGTCCCTGGCCGGCAGCCGGGAGGAGGCCGCGCCGCATTAGCATGCGGAGGCAACAAAGGCAAAGCGGGGAGGGAGCGACGCAGGAGACTGGGACGAGGAGGCTGGTGGAACTGGGAGCGACTGGGCAAGGAAATTATGTTCGCTGCTGGTGATTTAGATTTAATTAGCTGATTCCCCCCCTCCAATTTCAATTCCCAGCACCTCCTGTCAGTTACAAAAACAAGTCCATTTGGTTCATTAAAAATGTGTGTTTCTGTACATTTGAGGCATTTGGGATTTCTTAGAATAAAAGAGCATGGAGACTATTTTGAATTTTTAATAACGGGATCCCTTTCAACATGCACAGTGATGAACTGAAATTGTTTTGTAGTTGAAATTAAATGCGAAGGCAGGGGGGCTATTATTTATATCTTAGTTATCACTACGCTTCTGCTTGGATATTACTTCAGTTGAGAAATATCTTTCTGTGATTACAGTGCTTCAGAAACTTTGCTTTTTATTCACCTGTTTAGTGTTTTTATCTCTAAGCGTAGTTTCTGTTTCTTCTAACAACATGCCATTTCCTGCTTTTGGATGCTATGTAAAACATAAGCTTTTATTTTCTATGGGTAGTTCTGCAGGGCTCCCAGGTTTTACTTCAGAAAGCAAGAAAGTGCCTTAAAATGTCACCTATTTTACTCAGTTTAAAATCATGCTATAGCATGTCGTTCAGATTCACTAACTTCAGTCTGATTTAACAGTACTTGAATAACATGAATTTCACTTCAACTTAATTAAACAGAGGCATAAGCATTTCAGGAATGATTTTGGTGCAGTCTGGACACTTGAAACCTCATTGTAGTCTTACACACAAGTGAGCATGCAAAATGTCACTTGAAAGACAGAGACTTAGATACCTAAGTTGTAGAGGCAATTATCCATCTGTGTGCATCAGTGTCGTGTTTAAGAATACGAAATATTTGTGCACATCTACTAGAGCCTCACTGGGAGAAAAGGGCTCTCTAAAGTAATCTTCAAGCCTTTATTTCAAATACAATGAATTTAAAACTCTGAAATGGGAAATTTTGATAACAGAGGAAATATACTTTCTCTTTTTGTTATTAATAGCTGAGAGGCAGACGAATCTAAATAACCTGAAAAACAGAGGACAGCATTGTGTGTATGACTTCCACAACTTATTTACTCAGGCTGAAATTAAAGGAAAAATAGCATTAGATAAAAAACTTTATAGAACGTCTTTGAATGGAATTTTTTATCGTACGATTTTCTCAGCTTGTGATGGCTCTTTGGGTTCATTTTACACCTACCATTGCCATAAAGATGGAAGGAGTTCCCATGGCACAACATGCGCTGGAGGTGCTTGCATCAGCGCAGCCCCTAGCCGCACCGGGAGTGCCACCTTAGGCACATTCACAGCGGTGGGGCTGGGACGATGACAAACCTCGTTGTGTTAAAGACACTTGAAAATCACACTGGCTCTTCCCATGTATCTCTGTGTAACGCTGCCTCTGTGCTATCTGGACCAGAAATATTTCATTTCACTAGATCACAATCGTGTAAGACAGCCCTGTCATTTTAATTTGTCACTCTTTGTGTGCTATATCTCACTGAAGTCTCATCTCCCCAGCCAAGTGCCATCGGCTACTGTTCAGAAAAGAAATCTGTCAGGGAGAATAGCAAAGGTAAACACCACAAAACAGAAAGTTTATGGCTGAAATCACCACTCAGGGCTCCAATCCCATAGGCTTAGCAGGTGGTATAATCACCCAGAGCTGAATTGGAAAGATCTGTGATTTCTACCATTGTACGCACACGCACATCTCTCCTGCTGCCTCCTGCCACTGCCCTGCTGCTGCTGTTGATCCTGTATAGCGGTGTCAGTCACGGGAGATAGCAGAAGGGGACAAGGGATGAAATGAAAGAATTGGTGGCTAAGAAGAGGAGCTGTGATTGACGTGAGGCTGGGCTCTGAGAGCAGCTCGGGAACCCGGTAGGAGAACTGAGGGCAAAAGAAAAAATCTGGAAAAAAGAATATGACTGTGGAGGTTCAAAGATCTCAGAATCAACACAGTGATTCGAGATCGCAGGCACCAGCTGTTTCAAGCCCCATTTTTTTATCCAAAGAAGGCAGTAGCTAAACAAAGAAAACGGTATCACCGGCCTGTCAGGCTTTTCTGCATCACTCGTAATGGTATGACGAATCTTCCTTACAAAGTGTGAGAAAGTCACAGCGAGGGAAGATAGCCAAGGCTCCTGGTTTGTTTACTACTTAAACACAGAGACACATAGCTCAGTTCTGCATTCCTCGACTTGGATTTTTGGCTTCCCCTTTGGTCCACCCCCACTGAAGCAATTAATCAAAATAAATGAGGCAGCAAACATATGATACGAGCTGATTTCAAATCGCAGTACATTAACTGTCTCCTGGAATTGCATCTGCCATACTGGGCAGAATGGGTTGTATGCTTTCCTCCAATGGTTTTGCTCCTGAATGCTGCTCAAAATATGTGTTATTGGTAAAATACTAATTGGTGTACGGAAACAGTTGTCTGTTTTATAGGTTATGATGTGTGGGATCTTTATATGTTTGCACAGCTGTGAAGAAAAAATTATCCAATCTGAGCATTAGCTTTTTTATGATAAGAGCTGAGAATTTGGTGTGAAACATGAGAGGCAGCAAGTATCTTACAACAGGGACGCAAAAATAGGTCTGCTCTAACAGATAAAACAGAGCCACTTATCAAAAGCAGTAGGTAACGTAGTTCTGAAAAGACAAAACTTAGAGGAAAGAGGTTCTATTTAGTATGTGTACCAATCAGCAGAGATAGGATTTTGCGTGTGAATAGTGCAGAGGTGCTCTGCGAGCTTGGCATGACCATGGCATGTTGCTTTGTGATTTGCTACGATGTGCAGGTGGAGATGCTACTTCCTCTCATCCCACTGCCTTTTTCCTGTGCTGGGCAGCATCCTCAGAGCAATGCAAGCAGAGGACAGCTACCGTGTGCCCACACCTACAATCCCTTCCCTATTCAAAGAGTATCTTGACCTCTGAGAAAGCCTAACTAGTGAGTACAGGCTATTCTTTCTTGCCCTTTCCCAGGTGGTTTGGCTTTATTTGAAGTGTATCTTGGCAAAAAAAAAAAAAATCAAAAAAGATATAGCCTTTGTTTCTTTCCCAAAACTGATCTCTGGATTTTTGCTAAAAGCTTTGTCATCCAGAAGAGCCTTCAAATCCCTAGTGCAACTAATAAGACCTATCTGCTAATATGACTCAAAAATAATTAAAGAGCACTGCAAGGTTTAAGTGCCGGATATAAGAATGACTCAACGGTGTCCTTATGCAGATTCCTAGGATCACTGTCCTTCTACAGCAAATTATAATTGAAAAGTTTCAGAGATTGTCTGAGTGTTTAGGAGTTTTCAGTATCACTTTAGAGAGGTATTTTGGCAAGTGATACTAAGAGATTATTCTAAGCAGGAGGAAACGTATGAAAAAGTAAATAAAGCCAAGAACAGGCAAGAGGCAAGTTTGGAAAGGGCAGGAGATAAGGAGGTAAGAACTGCAGTGCAGTTTTTACAAATTGGGGAACAGAAGCAAATAATTTCAATGATTTCATCAAGGTGACAAAATGAGTCACTGGCAGAAATAAGATTTGAATTTGAGGTTTTATGAGCTAGAATGATCCAAGTATCCAAGGGGTATCTGGCACCAAATGTCATTTCTTTTCTGTAGGATTTGTCTAATTAACTGCTCTTTATGCCTTTGAAAATGTTCCCTTGTGCTTGAAGGATTGGACCATGCATCCCTCTGATTCAGTTTACTGGTTGATTGCAGGAGCAGATTTAAAAAAAAAAAGAGAGAGAAAAGAAAAAGAAAACACTTAGCTCACTCTCTAAGAAGCTCTGGCAGACCGGTCGCCTTCTCTGAACAGTGGTCCACTGTTGGAGGCTCACGGCTCCTCCAGTGGGCTCTGCTTGCCCCCACTCCCAAGGGGGTTTCCAAGAAAGTTAGGTCCCTTCTGGCTCTATCTCCTGTAGAAGAACTATATTGAAAAGAAAGCAGAAGAAATGCTGCATCTTTCAGTTGTGCTGCCCCTACCCACTGCATGTTTGAAAAGCAGATCTTTGAGCAGACTTTGGCCTGGGCGCTGAGGGCTACCAAGGCTTGACCATCTTGTGTGCTTCATTCCCTGTCTGCCTCTCCCATACCTTATGCTCTATACTTATTCTGATAGGGATGCTGCCTTTTTGCAACTGAGAACTATGTTGTATAAATATAATACGCATGTTAAAATATTAAATGCTTAACTGTTTGTTTGTACACCTATGAAACACTGTAGCAGGATTAGGCTGGATCCCTAAAGAGTCATTAACTTGCATTATATTGAAGTATTTATTATTGTGGCATATGTAGTGGATAATATTTGTTTACATTTTTAATTACTCACATTTTCTGCCAAGAAAATCTCCAAGGATAATGTCTCATTTACAAGTGTCCTGGAAAAAGACAACATAATGTAATCACACATTACCAACAATTCCATGACAACCATGCAATGGTTTAAATATGAATTTCAAATAAAGACATAATTATGGTAAACTATAACGAAATTATACACAGGATACTGCAACACCGCAAAACTGAAATGAAAGAAACTTTCCTCTAACTGTTGCAGATATTGAGCTTGTTCCAAAGCCCAGAGAAGTCGAGAGAAAGATTCCCATTTCCCTTAACACTCTCAGCTGACACAAGCAATAACATGGCAAGTAACTAGCAGTTTGTACCTTCAGAATTTCCAAAATATTTACTCCTATGATTAGGACTGGGAAATCTTTTTTGGTCCCAGAACACTGGTGAATAAATAAAATCACGTTAAATTTAATTAATTGATAATAATATTTTTATTTTAAATGTAAATAAATGTAAATAAAAAGCTTCATTTTTGCACATTTTTCTTCAACAGAACAGGTAGGAACAGACTGTGCTTGGATGATGGGCTTTGCCTGTGAGACCCAGCCAAAGGGGGAGCTGCACAAATGCACACACTTAGCTCAACCATGATACACTTCTGGCACGTTTCTCAGAAAGCCCTTTGCCAAGCTTCATGTCAGCTAGCAAATTAGTTCTGCAGTAATCCATAGGCCATTTTCACAGTCGGTGTTCACTATAATCCCATTTTGTGTAATTTGAGTAGACCTTAAAACTTTTTTTTTTTGGCAGTAATATATAGACAATAATAATTTTGGAGTACTATAATGAAAGTATTTATTTATATGAGTATCATCTTAAAAATAATTAACATTTATGTATTTTAGTAGAAAAATCATTTTCTGATGCCAGTGAATAGAGACAGTGCTTGTAAGATTACATCAGTTTAGGAACAGAATTTTGGAAGATATCCTGGAAGTGGTGCTGAACAAGATGGAGGCTTTTGTGATCTGGTTCAAAGAGCGCACTCCTTAATTTGCAAGAACGTGTTTCCTGTGCTTGCTAAGGGTATTTTTCTTTCCCCTTTTTCTCCCCCTCTCTCTTTGCCACTCACAGTTGCACTTCATGGGGTTTAGGGGAGAGCCCAGAGCACCCCTATTTCTCTGGTCTGCCCCAGGGATGTCCCCAGCCCAAACAAGTGCCTGTGCATGGTGCCCTGTGAGCAGCCAGCACACTTGGGGCCCAAAATCCACGGCATCCCACTGCAAAGCAGGCACCGGGAGGAGAGGGAGTGTGAGGGGTCTGGCTCAAGCAGGGAAGTAGACTGCCACACAAAGGCAATTTTTCTCAAAGCATTTCTAGGAACCCTGTAAAAGTCAAATCTCCTAGGACTGTGTTTTCATTTCATTTGCTTATGTTAATATAAAATGAAAATACAAATCTTCCATCTGGGAGGGTGGTTAAAATAGCTGTTCCTTCTAGTTAGATAGCCATTTCTTCTTCCAGTGGTATCTTCTTATTAATCTGGACTACAAAGACCAGTTATTTAGCATTTTTGCACTATATTTAAATCTTTATCTTATGAAGTGGACCTGTGCAACTAAAATATCCATGCAGGAAATCCCTTTTTCCTTAGCTGACTGCAGTTACTGAAAGAAAAAAAAAACTGGCAGAACAAAACTCAAGACATTCCTATAGCAATCTAAATGAAAAGATTTATGTCTTAAGTTCAGATCACAGTTGCTATAGTGGAAGCAATGTGTGCCATGCTACTTTCTGAACATCTTTGAAATCATACTTGTCTCTTTAAGAGTGTGTAATTCTCTTATTAATTAATTCTAACAAAGTTTAGCTTGCCCACTGAGAGGAACATTAACCTTTTAATTGTTATATTTTGGAAGTCTCTGAGTCCCCAGACAACAGTAACATTTGGTGTGTATCATGTCAAATACAATGCTTCAAAATTAGTTTGATTAAAAATATGTAAAGTTAATGAATTGTCAAAAAAAAAAGTGTTCTTTAGAAGGCGCAGTTATAAAAAACGTCTATTTTAATCTTTGTAATATAACTGTCTCTGGTATTTCTGTCATTCGGCTGTGCTTCCAGACACATTCATGGTGGTCATCTTTGATCATATAAATTCAAGAGATTCCAAGTTTTTTTCTGTTTGCATAAAAAAAAACAAAGAAAGTATTGTCAGAAATCCCTAAATATGCATTTTGAATCAAGTTTCACCTAAATGCTATACAAAGACTCAGTGTCTTGATGCTAATTTATTGAAAATGCCTTGGCCTTTAGGAATTTTCCATTGGCACTTACTAGAGCTGAACTCAGAGTGGCAATGGCAAAAAGCAGCCACCGAAAAACTGCATTCATGCTGACATCTAAGCCCTAGTGCTCAAATTATGAGTGCCCTGAAACAAAATACTGTAGAAAGAAAAGCAAAACATAAAAAAAAAAAAAAAAAAGCTTTAGGTGCCAAGATCTTGCTTGAAAGGAGTGGAGGGAATTTTTTTTTTCCTAGTGAAATCTAGGGTGCCCATGACTTAACTCAAATTTAGATTTAATGAAAGAGGTGTAAAAGATTAGATGTTTAACACACAGCACTGCAGTCAGTGTTTTATATCTATAACTTGTGCACATCTATAACCATATGTAGATTTCAACATATGGTCTGTAAATAACATATGTAAGCAGGATCGTTGAGTGAGATGATTTTTTTTCCTGCTGAATGTACGTGTTTATTTTATGAGCAGAGACGTGAAAAGTTCATTCATGTCAAAATGTGTTGCTAAGTATAAACATGCTGCTTCACTTTAGGCAGGATCAGGAAAGACCCTGGGTGTGTAATCTGTGAATTGACTCTATGCTGATGTTGCCCAGGTTTTGTATTACTAAACTATGGCTCACAACAACAACAAAAATTTAACCTTTAAATAGAGGCACCAAAATAATTTAAAACAGATTGGAGGGTTTAAAGGGCTCCAAGAGTAAGCAGCTCATATTTCAGTTCCTCCCCTCTAGGGCCTACCTATTTGGTGTTCAGAGTTCATCTCATATTGCAGCTGCTTATGTTCACATTTTCTGCAGTGTGGGGATGAAATGTCCAAGGAAAAAAAAAAAACAGCAAAAAATAATGTAAAATATATAGCATTAAAAATATCTTCCCTAAAACAATGGCTTAGCTGTTATTGGGCAGGGAATAGGACAAATCACCCAGAGGCTTTTAAGTAAGAGCAGGGGAAAAAAAAAAAAAAATGGCAGGAAAGTGCAAAGATTTTAAAGGGACTTTCTGTTTCAGGGGACATTTTTTATTCAAAGTTCTTTCAGGTTATGGAGCTCATTGGTTTTTTGTTCTTTTATTAAAAATTTCTTTGTAATTCATTTGGACTTCCTTGCCACCAGGCACAGACAGATAGCAACAACAAACAATTATACTCTGTATTTATCACTTTATTCTATTTTACAGTGTATCTCTGATTATGGAAACAATACATTTTTTGCACCTTGCTTTGGTTACTATTTGTCAAGAGTAGCCTTTATAAACAATATATTTTCCCATTTTAATAAAAGGCTAGAGCTGCACTAAGTGCGTAGGATGTGGTTTGAAACAACAAAAGATATCAGACTAGGGTTATGAGCCCTTCATTTACAGAGCACCACCTTATAATATGAGTTCAGAAGCCTTCCATATATTATATTTTCTAGTTCTATTATTCAAATGTAGTGGCTATACATATATTTAAATAACGTACTAATTTCACTCATCTTCATTTCACCAGAGTAACTCTGTTGTGACTGCTGTTGCGAACAACCTGCTTGACCAAGCATGATGTACTAACAGCTCATGCTTGAGGAAATCCTCTTCCTTAAACCTATTCCATTTTAACTGAAGCTGTGTATGCACACATGCATATGTTAACGATATTATTTGGAAAGGCCCAGCATACTTTGATGACTGAGTGAAAACCCGGCCCTCCCGAAGACAATTTCACCCTGCGGGCCTGACACCATTTCCTGTGAGGGAACTCATGGGACCTTGATCCAAAAATATAGCAGCACTGTCACCACCGGTGAACGGCACCTCCCTGGCTACTGGGACGAGATGCCAGTGTCAAACTGGGAAGAGAGTGGGTGCAGCTAGGGCAGGTCCCTCTCCAGCAGTCCTTCCTCATGGATCTGCCCCAATGCACCAGCAAGGCCTACTCCAGAGAGCCGCTGTTTGCCTGGTGCCTCTCCTGCTCATCTTTTCAGAAATTGCTTCTTTCTGGCTTGCATTAATAGAGTGGAACATGCAGACCAGGGTAACTAATCTACTGTAGTAATGTTTTAATTAATAATTAGATATAGCTTGTTCTCTCAAGATGAAAATATTTCCATTATGACTGAATCTTTATGCTAGGATAAAAGCTAAAATACCAGGAATCATGCTCTGAGCCATCACTCAAGGGACTAACAAAAATCAGGTGTTTAACAGAGTAAATCTTCCAACAAAACAAAAGTATGCTTAGAAAGCATGTCAGTGGAAAGTGAGTGCAAATTCCCAAGATCCACAATAAAGCCAATATTTCACTTCAGTTGTTCTAGCTTGTCCTCTAGGGCCAGGTATCTCCAGATGAAAACAGCTTGTTATATTTCCTCCCGTGGAGCTGGAGGGTGAAGGATGGTCCTCTTTTATGTGCATATGACTTATGCGGAAAGGATCTTCTTGATGCTTAGTTAAAAAAAAAAAAAAAAGTCACCCAATCTTGGTCAGTTTCTATCTTTTACAGATTGATTCTTATACATCTGGGTAGTGATGTGATTTTATGTGGTCTGTGTTATTCTTTCTTTTCCATGCCACGTTTTAGCTCCTTTTGGCTAACTGCAAGTGTAGTTGCTACCATACAAAGCTGAGCTTTGCAATAGACTTTAAATTCAATACTAGTTTTAGGAGAATATCATGCGAAAGTCAGTTAATCTCACTTTCATGGTGTTTTTTGATGTCTGTCTGAAGATTAAAACCCTTATGAAACCAACTACAGAACTTAGTAATCAAGATGTAGCTAAACAAGTTTATTCCTGATCTTAAATATTATTAGAAAATTTGGGAGATTAGAGTACATTACATATGGTATATATTTGTCTATATTCTTTGCATATTTAGCTGAAAGGTTAATGAAAATGCAGATGCAATGGTTCCTTTATATGGGGTTTACCTTCCATGAGTGCCAGTTTTCAGGCTAATTGATTATGTCAGAAGCTCTATAAATATCAATAGCATATGGAAAGGTTAAGCCAAGGTCTCCACATAACTGGATTCATACTCTTTATTGATGGTACAACCATTATCCAACCATAATGGAAGTGCTTTGAGTGTGAAATAGAGTAGAACGTTAGTTAATTTTCACCAATGGCTGACTGGAAGACTCAGACTGACTTCTGCAAACTAATGAATAAATGTATAATGTAGAGTGTATAATTTAAAATTGGAATTAAAAAAATTAAGGACAATATATATTATGAAGTGTGCCAACAGTATTTTATCAGTGGTAGCTTAGTTAAATTATGACATTTTTTAGTTTCCGCTGAAATAAACAGTAGCAGGCTCCATTAGAATAATATCTTAACAATAAAACAGGCTACTACACTATGCTACTACTAACCGATAAAAAGATACTTTGTTCCTTAAAAGAATATTAGCAGTCAGCTCTTCTAAAACATATTTTTTATGCTTTTTGAGTATGTTAGAAGTAATATTCAAAATGATTTTTCTCTTTCAGTTTTTCTCTCTTATTACCTTTTAGCATATGCATGGATACGGATGAAACAACCCAAACAAAACCTGAAACCAACCTCAGATGTCACTTCCGTGGTGGCTCTGGGTAGCAAAGGGAAGCGCATTATTTGCACGAGAGCTCTGTGACAGTCGCAGTGCTGCGGCTCCCCAGTGCAGCTGACCTGCTGGTGGTGGTACAGTGGGGAGGCTTGGAGGACTCTCTTGCAAAGAAACACAGGACAGTTCATTAAATTTTAGAGCAGGTAGCAAAATATGTTCCACATGCTGTGGCATGGAGAAGTATATTCAGGCTTCAACTTTGTGTCATAACCCTATTTTCATGCTCTTGACTGGACTGTCCTTTCTACAATTCACCCACCACTCTGTTTTTGTTGTTGTTGTAAAATGGTCTGTCTACTAAACAATTGTGATAGCATTGCAGTTAAAAAGTAAAAAGCTATGGAATAGTGCTTTGCAGATAAAACCACTGCAAATACCTAAAGATCTCTACACAGGTAGCAAATGCAAGTAGCAATCCTATATGTTTTAAGCTCAGTAGTCAATCTAATACTTGTTTCAGTAAGGAATAAGGGACAGTGGTTTGGCTTTTTCGATTAGGAATGAAAAGAAATTACACTGTCTCAGTAGTTAGCATGTTTTCTTTTCATACAGAAGATAAATGGAAGCCATTGCAACTAATTCTACTTTGTTTTATTCTGATAATGACTATGCTTAAGCCTCAAAATGTAGCTGTATTTTGCCATTTAAATTTCCTTTAAGTGTAGTCTATAAGAGCAATTAGAAAATACAGCTTTCCTTTGGTTTAGAAAGATTACTAGAGGGAATTTAGGGGAAAACCAAAAATAATCAACTCCATCTTTAACATCTGTTTCTAACTGTGCTCTTGCATGAAACTTCATGTGAGAGTAAAATTCCACTACCAGCAAAGTCAACAGCAAAATTCCCACTAACTTTATCTCAGTTGATCGGGCTATTCCTTCTGGGCCAGACTCCTCCACTCTCACTCACATATCCCTCAAAATCTCACCCAAATCAGTGTACAGGGAGATATACTTTACTGTGACCCCTGATTCTTGAAAAACTACTGTGTTTTCCAATTAATATGGTTTGTATCTGTTTTGGAGAAACTATTTTCTCCTACACTTGAGAAGTCATGAGTGTCTTTATGCCAAATTTGCTTTTATTATTTGCTAAGTCTTGTCTGCAGCTGACTTTGAACATGGCAACTCAAAAGTTGCAATGAAGTGACCCTTGTTAGACTGTTTGTATGGGGAGGATAAACTGCTGTAAGAAGTGACACATGCCGGTGCGGCTGATTCTCTTGCTTGGACTGGAGATGACGTGCAGATACAGGTCACCTACCTGTGGACAATCTTAGTCACACTGCTGAGTCAAGACACTGCCTGATGGACTAGTTCCAACAGTAGAAATGCAGGGAAATCTTGATTAAACATGCAACAATAGATGATTTCACATTCTTTCGGTCTAGATTTTCCTCCATCCTTTGCATTTAAAAAGAGGCAAATTTATAGTGGATATTTAGGGCAGAAGAGAAAATGAGTTGGTTTTCCTTCTATTAAAAATGGACAAAAAATCTTTTAACTTTTGACATAAATATAATATGAAGTGGTTGATAACTGTCATCCAGACTAGTTGAGAATGAAAGGTCAAATCCTACTTATTTCAGTCGTGTAAAGAACCCCACAAAGTCAGTTTGACTAATGTTCTTCAAGGAGAGAAATTTAGCTTTGAGTATTATCTGGAAAGAAAGAAAGTGCAAAGCCACTGCTTTCTCAGAATTGTAGTTAAGGACACTGAAAAAAGATTTTTCAAATGGCTTTGAATTCCTTTGGTTAGAAAAAAAGTGCTAGAATATAACTGGAGTAGCTGAACAGTTCATTAGGGCCCAGATTTACCTGAGATACAACAGGCCTTTGAAACATTAATAGCACCATGTAGTAATGGTATAGTCCCATGTAGACTGGGGCTTCATCTGTTCCCTAAATGGAGGGAAATTCCTGGAAAGCACACTTAAGAAACCAGACTACACACAAATTATCCCTAACAATAACGTTATTAATAAAGTAGTGTTTTTATAAATATGTTGCTGATTTCCACTGAGACATGCAAAGGTCATGAGAAAAGTCATTGCTTTTTCAAATTTTGAAAATAGCATAAAGACATTGCTGTGGCATGAATCCCAGGGTTTCTGAAACCATGCCCCAAATCCTTGTAAACAGATAATACAGTGCCTGTGTTATTGGGAGGATGTCCCTGCGTATGAACTGTACTTAAATAACCTCTTACTGTCCTAATTAGATTCATAGGGTACCTATATTGGAAAGGGCCATTTTCCCTCTCAATTAGTTGAAAAGGATTAGGCGTACAGGGAGATAGTACTAAATGCTCCAGGGCCAGATCCTGAAGCTGTTGCACTGTGTTCTAGCTGTCACTCTGCAGGCTCTGATTTCACCAGGATGCTGAGCAAAACCTGCATATGAACATCAGTATGCAGCTCAATATTTTATGGGTTTTCTTGTCTTGGCTTTTAAAAATATTCCCCCTCTGCTATTCTTTAGCCAGCAGAGCAAAAAGAGCCAGTTCCAACACTTCTGAAAAAGGCTGAGTGACAGTACAGAGGCTTGAGGAAATGCAAGTTTATTCATGGCCTTTTTTTGTCATCTCTAATGGCAAAATTAAAATTAGTTCCCAATTAAAAGAGAAAAGCACAAGAACAATCTGAGAACAGCAGATAAAGACTGGCATGAAGGGAAGATTATTAAGCAGCATAGTATAACAGGACCCCAGGTGCAGAAGGGCCTCATTATACTCACATTCTTGTGCTGCAACATACAGACGTACAGTAAACCAAAAAAAAAATATTCCAAAGGACAGTTTTACACAGTAGCTGCACTTGAGATGAGTACATGTTTTTTGAAGACAGACCATAACAACTTGGTTTTTACTTCCAAAATACAGTGGCACATTAATTGCTTGATCAGCCAAATGAAACTAAATGTAATTAAGACTAGTGTGGGGTTAATTTGGTCCATAATTATGTTATATAAAGTAAATGAAAATTGTTTCTTTCCTAAATTGCAATTCATTAAAATTACAGATATTAAAATAAGATACTATAAAATTACATGAAGCATGTACACATTAATAGCCATTAGTAATAGCTTGATATTTCTATCTAAGCAACAGTTTATTAGAATGCCAAAAGGTTATATTTGACAACTCACATGACTGATTTTTTTCCTCATCCTTTCTGCTCCTCTAAGAAATTCAGTCTTACTACATATATAGCATATACCATATCATGCTTAGGCATGCTCAGAATAGAAATTTGACTATTATATTTAACTATAATACTTACTGTTCATTGAAATACTTAAAACAAGATTGACAGCTGTCTTTCTGGAATGAATCATAGCAGCCTCAATGCTTCTCGATGAAGCTGGTGCTGAACCCTGCAGCACAATACAGTGTTTTCTTTGGAGTATAAGGAGTCCTGGGTATCAACAAGGTGCCAATTTGGATCTTCTTAACTTTAATTTATCTTAAACATGAAATTAAAGCAAAACCCATGCTTAATTGTTTTGCTGTGCCTTAGTGGCTTTCTGCAAGGACCTGTGTGTTTTGTATAATTAGAGCCGGTAGAAGCATCAGTGGACACTGACACATACTGAAATGGCCAAGGTATGCAGGTTCAGTCTTCTCCCTATTATGAGAAGAAACATCCCTAAGTATTTTTATAAAGATTTCAGGATCATATAAGATATGCAAACCTCAGCATTCCACATTTTAACCATTCATGCAAATTCATTTCCTGATGTTTCTTTTTGCTGAAAATTTTCCTCTTTGGGACAGAAAGTAATCCAGAAGCAGCATTTTAATATGAGACAAAAAGAGTTACTGAGTCAGCATCTTTGAAAGTGTAGCTTCCATGTGATTTTTGAGCTGATAGTGAATGGTGGACACTAGAAATATATATGATATTTTCAGTTCTGGTACACATCAAATAACATTCTGCAGGCACAGTACTCATTTTTCACCCACCCAGGATTCTCAGGGAAATCAATGGATGAATAGAAAATGTAGGATCAGACTTTTTATTAGGATCCTGCTTCTTCAACTGCAGTATGACCAAGTTTATTGTCGAAGACATGAAACTTCTAGCTGCATTGCACAGCTGGGTGTCATATTTAACCAGGAGGATTAGGGTATAATCCTGCGATTTCTGAGCATTCCACATTTCCTAAGTATTCAGTACTTGCAGGATCAGGATCCTTTTCTGTGCCTTGAAAATCTGTAAAAAGCTACATTTTATTCAAACGTTTTGTGATTGTTTTCTTATTTACATGAAATACTAAGACATCCTTTGTTGAAGGAAGGAACCACTACTACTGAAATGCCATGGTCTATGCCTATAAAATGCTTTGTAGGTATTGTTTCTAGTATTGCAAGCTTAGGGTAAAATTTCTTTTTAAAATAAACCCTATCTCTCTAATATTTGTACGAACTCTGACTTAAGATGTTTAGTTGGTAGAATGATGGTATCATCAGGGGCACTAAATATATTTGTGTATCAGTCTTAATCATTAATTCCAGTAATTGAGCATTTCATAAAAGTGGTTTATAAATTGATGAGAAAAGATCAGCACCCTACAGTGTTGGCTACACCTGTACAAAACATTAATATGGTCTTATTTAATAAGCTGACCAATAATAACATTAGGTAGAATATCTTAATGATGACATCTTTCTTACTGTAAACTAAGGGATAAGTTCTGCAATATTTAATTGAGCAAATCTCCCAGTGGCTTCAATGAAAGTTGTGCTTGATTAAGGATACAGAGTTTGGCCTTAATAATATTTTATCATTTATGCATGGAAATGGAGGGTGATAACAGTTATTAGTATTCCAGGTAAAGTAGCTCATGCAAATTATTCTGCTATTAAATACCAAGTTGTATTGTACTTAATACCCCCAAATAGTTATGTATATTTAACAGGGAAATGACAATAGAAAAAATGGATTTAGTTCAGATGTTGAGCTGCTGTGTAAACCAATTATCTGTCCTGAGGGAAACAGCTCTGTCTACAACTACTTAGGCTCTAGGGCCTATTACAAATCCTGGAGTGGGCTGTTGTTTCAGTTCTCAAGGGAATCTACCACGTCACCCTGGAAATAGTTGACAATAATTAGAAAGCCTGCTTCTGCCAGTATTGCAGACATTTTTAATACCCTTCTAAGCGTTATGGGAGATAATATATAAGGTTTTAGAATTCCAGTCAGGCTAAGGTGAACCATGGAAAGGACAACTACACAATAGCCCCAAACTGGACTGTGACAGGCTAATTACTGTGGCTTCATTATAAAACCTCTTTTTGCATAGGTCACCTGGGAAGTGTAATTAAAAATGCATTATTGGTGTATATTTTTATTGAAGCAATTAAATTAAAAAGCCAAAAAATAATTATTTGACGAGCAAATAATAATGTTGGTCAACAGAGTTTATTTAAGAAAGAGAGAACATGTTAGTGGTTCATTAGCAGTAAATGTGTTAGCTGGAATGCCGTTTGAAAAATGAGCCATAGAACAGCTTTTAAATACTCAGATTAAAGGATTTATAATGTCAAGTTTAACACAGAAATTATAGATAGTATTATATTGCCCTGAATAATAGCACCTTTAATCTGACTTAGTAAAATGATTTACTACCCATAGTGTGCTTTTCGCAATTACAGGGCTATATATCTGTGTAATATCGAACATCTATATCAGCCATATGGGAGGATATAAACATGCACACAGCCATACGTAGGTGGCCTTGCAAGCGTCAGCGTAGGGACATGTGTATTTGGTAACAGAGCATCTTAGAGTAGCATTGAGCTGTTTTCTGTTTTATTGTCTCCTTTTCTGCTGGCTCCAAAGCTCCTGCATGTTCCTGGCTGGAAAGATCTGTGCCTGCATCGCCAGGGACAGCACCGCAGCCCCTGCCACCAGCCTGAGCCAGAAAGCTCCTTTCTCCTTCAGTTTGTCCCTTATTTCATCAGTTGTTTTCTTGCTGAGTCGCCTCTGAGACCTTGCTGTAACACTCTGAACATAGATTTAATCCCAAGCATTTCTCACCACCTGTAAACTTTGCCACTCAGTACTTAGCCCTGTTGCTGATAATTTATGAATATGTTGAGCAGCACAAGCCAGCGCGGATCTCCAGAGGATTCTGCCAGTAATCATCCTTTGCTGTGAAAATTGACCACTTACAGGTCCCCTTTGTTTCCCTTCTTTTCACCAGTTGTTAATCCTGAGGAATACCTCCCCTTTAGCCCATGACTAATCTGCAAGTTTTTGTTTCTCTAAGAGCCTTTGGTGAGGGATTTGGTTGAAAGTCTTTTGAAAATCCAGTCACACTGTATCAACTGCCTCAGTGTTGCCCACATGTGCGCTGATGATCTAGCAGCTGTGAACGATGTGGAGCGTCGCTGACAGCGGTACAGAAGTCAGTGCTGACCCTCGGCCCATCCTGCTTGATCCTCTGTGGCCAACTCCATGGCTTGGTTGTGGTCTCCACCTGGGTACCGCATGCAGAAATGGATGTGTGGGCCTGCAGTTACTGGGATCATTTGTGAGGACTCTATTGAAATGTTGATACCACATTGGTTGCTTTTTTTTTTCCTTTTTTTTTCTCTTCCCATGTGGCTGGTTTAACTGTAATTACTGTTTGATTTCATATGCAAGGTCTCAGACATTTGGACTAAATTCCACTTAGTCTTGACAGTGTCTTCTCATTCAAGTGTAATAACAGTCTCTAAAACTTTAGCTATTGGTAAACTTTATGGATAAATTTGCAACCATTCTCCTACTTCTTGACCCTGCAGTCCAGGACAGATTTGTTTTTAGAGCACAAAAAAAGCCCTTAGCCTTTTGGGTTGCCTTTATCTTGGAGCTCCCTTTTCACATTGTGTTTAAGGTAAAGATTTCAGTCATCATCCAGTATTTGCTTTCCTGGGGTCTGGTGTGGCTTTGAGCATGTAGGGGTAGCTCTGTGAGCGGACACGTGTTCCAGCAGAAGGTGTGTTAATGACTGCTCGCCACAAAGACAGGCTTACATAGCCCAGGCTTCTTATTTAAAATATTTTACACAGATCCTTCCTTATCATTGTTAAATCTCTTTCCTCAGGTATATTTTATCACACTCTAAATATTATGGCCAAATTTTCACAATAGAAGATTTATAGGCAGGTAAATAACTATGAAAAAGGTTCCTCACTATAAATACAAATGCATTTTACTGTGACCTTCAAAACCGCAAGGAGTGATCCTCTTCTCATTGAAGTCAAGGAAGTTTGCTGTTGGCTCTCCTCCTTACAATACCACATTGTTATGCTGGGGCACTGAAGCATTCTCATCAGTAAAGAAGCGACTCTTCTCTTACTGCATTTGATTTTAAGACGTTTTCAACAGTTACAAAGTATATCTAATGGTTATATCCTTTCTAAAAATATCTCTTTCAGATATTTTTCTTCCCTCTTTCTATCTCCACATTATATATGTAATGCATGCACACATGTATGTATGTACTGAAAGAAAAGATGAGTTTCTATACATTTTAAAAAATTTCATTCCTAACGAGAGTAGAACTTATGCGTAGATGTGAAAAAATGCCTAAACCTGAAAACAAATTCAACACACACAAACTTCTGTTGCTTGTCAGACCAAAACACTAAGAGTTGCATTTTGTATTCAATTACACAAGTATTATTCTCCTTGGATTCAGAACTGGAGGGCAGAATTTAGCCTGAAGTGGTAAACAAGAAAAATCTGAACTGAGCTTGTTGCCCGTAATGAACTAGTATGTTCTAAGGTAGTATTAAATATAAGGTCCTTATTTGGGGAAAAAAAAAAATGCAAGAATAAAGACTCATTGGACAACTGGGAAAAGACTTCTCTGTGATAAAATTTTGGATCACCATTCTTTGGCACAAAAGGGTGTGTGAAAGTGCAAAAACTTTGGTTTTGAGCTTCCCAATCTGAACTTGCTTTGACTTTTCCCTCCCCACTGTGCCCAGGGTGTGTGTCTCAGTCAGGCTTCGCTGCAGCTCTGTGTCCCATTCTGCTCATCAGCTCCTTCACCCTCTTCTGCTACCATCCCTAGACTCAATCCTTCCTAGCCCCCCATGAGAAGTGGGAGGGCAATGGGAAGTGCTTGTCTTCTACTTGTTTCACAGCACAAACTGAAGTTGCTTGAGCTTTCCTGGTGGAAACTGTCTGTTTTACTACTGATCACTTTTCCTTCTTTCTCTCACAGCAGCCGCTATGCTCTAACTGCTGAACTGTCAGCTGAAAGATTGCTTTACTTTTTGCGGAAGGACTTAGGACATATCTGAGTATGGCAGAAATTTGAGCAGAGGGAGCACCCAAAGTACAGGTGTACAGGTGTGTTTCAGCTTCTCCCAGAGCACCAGGCTGTCATTCTGCTCTCTGCACTTCTCCACAGCCCAGGAAACTTTCACGGTTAAACAAGCTATGGTGGTCTGCAGGAGGCATTAACTGCTCTTCCCTTCTCAGCAGCTTAATGTCCATCACAGCTCAGTGCTGGACAGAGGGGCCAAAGCTGGAGACTGAGGAATGTCATGTTTCAAAGAGCTACATGTATAGCTAAGGTGCAATTTAAAATAGAGCAGAAATTATTTGGAAAGCAGAGCCGAATACAAGGCTGACATTCATGTGGTTGCAGCAGAGGATGCTGAGCAGACAGTGACCAGTTGAGGACATGAGTGGCCTTCCTGTGGCACAGAATAGGGCCATTGTAGCGAGCCACGGCCGCCCCGCTCAGCAGGGCAGGGTGGGTGTGCGAGCCTGGAGAAGGCAGTGCCGGGGAGAACGGCGCTTTGCTCGAGGGGACTGTGCAAAGCACCTGCGTCGTGTTAGAGCTGAAAGACTCAGTGCTTCAGGAGGAGTTGCTGATGAATTGCAGCGCAGTGTGTTTTTCAGTCTTTTATCATCTCACATATGAACAGATGCAACTGAAGTATGATTTTCAGGAAAGAATCTGATCTGAGCTTACTGTCGAGCTTAGTGGGGATGCTAACCATTTTTGAGAATGTTCCTGAAAATTATTATTTCAGTTTATCTAAGCTCATGTTCAGCTTAGCAGTACAATTTGATGTACTATTTTTAAAACATCTATTTCTGTTAAGACTGAAGTGTCCTATAGGCAGAACGTGTCTGCCATAGAAGAAACTTGGGAGATTTTGCAACACTTTTCACCATAGCTGGACGGTATATTTGGATCTAGGATCGCTCAGAGAAAACGCCATCCTCTTCCTTGGTGAAACTCTGACCTACTGGCCCAAATATCTCATCTGATCTCAGCTGCTATGGTATCTTAGAAATAAATATGAGTTGTGTTAGCCATGCAGTGATCCTAATCTTTGAAATCTTTATACATCCAACTTCATTCTGACATTAGAGAAGGTCTGGTAGCCATGCACAAAAATGTTAGCTATCTCTAAAATGTGATAAAACTATAATAAATGTAGAAATTGATGAAATGAGGAGCAATTGATTACAGACATTATTAGGCAATGCACAGGTTCAGGGAAGATGAACTTTTGCTTTTCAAAAGTTCTGAAAGTATCCCTACAAGTTTAACTGGCAGCAAGGATGGACAGGCTCTAGTTCTGAAAGTTTCTTCTTAGAAATAACTGGAAATAATAGGTTTTGAAGTGAGAGGTAACTACTAAACTGTAAGGCGAGGGTTAATTTTTCTTTTCTTAGAAAAGCAGTAAAGGCTGACTCTTTCCCTTCCACATTATATGTGATATTATTAATGGCAGCTGCAACCTATTTCTAATCCTAAATTCTGATAGTTTATTGCTATTGTGGGAGAAGAAGGATTTGGGCCTTGCTCTAGAATTCCAGGTGTCTGAGAGATTTGCAAGAGCTGTGAAAAAGTGAAAAGTGATGCAAAGAATATAACATTTCTGGAAATATCATTTTGATTTTGGTCATCAGGGAAGAGGAATGGATGGTTAAGGTCATCTGCTGAACTGGCATTTCAGTGCTTGGGCAAGCAGAGAATTGAGCAGAGAGACTTTTAAGAGTCACGGGTTAAATTACTGCTTTGAAGTGTGGCACCACCATATAACTTACAGGTCTAAGAACATGCCTAGTTCTCTTCAGGCTACCTACGCTTGCAGATTTTATTCTCAGTTATTTTGTATCACATTGCTGACCTGGAGACAATGAACAACTTTGTCCAGTTTTAAAACTTTCTGCAGTTGCTTAGGAAAGTGCGGTGGGATCCACTTGGAAGCAGAGTTATAGGCAGTCTTCGAACTCCTGGATAAATCAGATGATGGTCATTACTATGGCAGCAGTCCACTAGACTGCAAAGGGTGGATCACAGCTTATCTATTCTCGTCTCCTCCTTTTCTACATAAAATAAGCCACAGAACTTCCCTGAATTGATTTCTGCTTCTAGTCTTTCAGCTATGGTTGAAGTGAATATGTCTTTTAGAGAGACGCCCATTCTTAATTTTCTCTGGTGATATAAAGTTCAATGCAGTCCTTGCTTACTAGTCCACATTATGTAATTTACCACAATTTGTTGAAAATATAAGACTATGTCTAGCCTGAATTTTTCCCACTTCTGTTTCCAGACATTGGATCTTATCATATCTTTCTGCTAGACTGAAAACTGTATGTTTTCCATAGTACCCTTCCCCATGAAGATAAATACAGATTTATGAACAACTGCCCTTTTGACCTTATCTTTGATAAGTTCAGTGATATTTCTACCGCCTTAGGAGCAAAGCCCAGATTCAGATTTGATCAAGTAGTTCAAGCCAAGTTGGCACTTCTGTACTATTGGCCCTTCCTTGCCTCTGATTCACATCATCTAACTTCATACTTCTTTATGATAGAAACAAATGCAAACTTGTCAACTATCCCACTGGCCTTTCTCATGCCAGGGATGTTTGTCCAGATACAGACCTTGTATATAAATGTGCTTCTGAAGACAAGGAGGAAATATCTCTGCTGTTCATTCCTGGATATGTTTATAAAATATCGTAAGTTCCAGACTCCAGTTACTGAGACAAATTTATTAGCCAAGGCGACAAATTGCAACTTTTTGTATGTACCTATATCTTGGGCTTATTTTTTTTGCATACTTTGTACCAGGAATTTCAAGAGGAACTTCTTTGCTGCAAGACCTGAGACCTCCGACTCTAAGAGTGGGACAGGAGTCTGTATTTGGTGTAGGTGATTTAGGTATTGCCCAAGTCCACTGCTCAGCCTGCAGGAAGAGAGGAGAGTGTGGCCAGCAGAAAAAGAGAGAGGAAAAGGTGTTCTGTTTCTGGAGCATGTGAAGAAGTTCTTGGACCAGGTCCAATAAACTTGCAATTAAACAGTCAGCAGTGGTGATGCTCAAAAACATCAGCTCTTCTAAACCTCCCCAAGACGTTTTCTCCATTAGAAACAATATTAGCTTCACTCCAGAGTAGACAGAGAGTGCCAGACAACAGGAATGTGGTGCAGAGTATCAGGATTCTGGCTTCAAAAGTGAAACAATCTAGTTAATATGGTTACATCGCTTTACCAGCAGCATTTTCCGTTACATTCATGGTTACCAGCTGTTCAGTCTTCCTCATAGCTCTTTTCTAAACCCTCTCTCATTTTTTTTCAGTGGCTTCCTTAAAGTGTGGGCAACATTGCTAGATTCAATAGCAGGTGCTCCAATATCAAGGCACTATAACCTTCATCTATTTTTCTTTTTATATATTGAAGTTTCTCTCTGCTCATAATAACCACACTGTCAAACAAACAACTCATGTTCAGCTGAGTATCTGCCATGAACATTATTTCTTCTTTTCCGGAGATACTGCCATAGAACTGTGCAGTTGGAAATTCCCTCCTAAATACGGCCTGTGTTTTCTTCTAGATCAACAACCTTTCATTGTTGGCATTGCAACATGCATTGTTTGACTGTGCCAGCTCACTACACAGCACAGATCACTTTATATCAATCTCCTGCTTTTAGCCTCATTTATCACTTTTCCATTTTTCTGAAAACTTCATCAGAAATTATGTGACTCTATGTTTTTTTACAGGTTATTGATAAAAAATATGACAATGTGGGAAGAAAATACACCCCGGTTAGATCCTTCTATAAATACTCAGTGATAATTTACTACTTAGAATTAGACTTTGAGAAACAGCAGATGATTTTTAACTTACACAATATGCACCACATTTTTATTATTCTAAATCCCTAATTCAAATGTTTTTCAGAAAAGCGAATCAAATGCTCTATAGGCTCTATTGCATCAACAATATTGTTTTTATCAATGAAATCTCTGTTTTCATCAAGTTAGCTTGGTAAGCCCTGTTTGACATAAACTCAAGTTAATCAGCATTCATTAAATCTTCTTGTTTACTTCCTCAGAACAAGTACTTCTGCAGTATAAGAACACTGCATTGCTGCTTGGTATAAACAGGACTGTAACTTACAGTCTTTTTGTGTATGACTGTTTTCTTCATAATAATGGCAAGGCTTATTAGCATTTAGCAAAGTCTAAGCAAGGAGTTTTTGGTCATCTACTGTAATCTGGCAGAGAATAAGTTTCTACATTGTCTAGTGTGTGTGTGTGTGTAATTATATATGCATATATTCAATATATTCCATTTGATACATAGAATTATAGTCTCATTGTTAGATGCTTTTAATAACTTCACCTAGAGATGACTTTGAGGTTTATATGGCCCCTACCGGTATAGAAATTCATTTTATATATATGGTATCTTCTTTCCTTACATTTGCTGAGGTCTCCTAATGGCTTGAAACTTAAAACACTTAAGATGGAAATCCTGCAGTATTTGTTTAGAAACCATGGGTAATACTCAGAATTTCTATGCATTGATTTGTACATTGCCGTGCTAAGCAAATCAAACCGTGGCCTTTGTTTCCTTCAAGTAATAGCATGGTAATAAGTTAATGAAAAGCAGAATGGAGAAGGGTGTGAGGGAATATTAATGATTGCTGTGTATTTGCATGTACAGAATATTTATGTATTGCAAATAATACTTGAAGTAATGCATATTGCTAGAATGTGTATCACTTGCCATATGAATCTGTAACGTAAGCATATGCATATGGAGAGGGTGTGGAAGAGGGCAAGCAAGCAGTGCGTGTAGCCAAGCCAAGACCACAGAGCCAAGCCAAGGTCCATGGGACCATACAGGGTATGGCACCCATCTCCAGGGTGGTGATGCCATGTCATTTTTGCTAGGGAGCTGGAAGTATGGTAGAGCTCAGGTGAAGGTCCCAGGACAGGCCAGGGAAAGGTAGGCAATGCAATACTCCCTCCTCTTTCACATCTCGTCGCTCAGTCAAATTTAACAGAGGTTGGGAGACATCAGTGTCATTAATATCTGATGTAGCCATGTGTGAAAATAGTAGATTCTTGAAGCAATGGCTAGAGGGGTCTAATGTATATCATTAACTCCGACCTTCTGGAGGAGGTCAGTATACCTTAATATAGTACAGCTACATCAGAAGCCACTAAACTCTACACAATTACCCCTGTAGAAAACCCATTAACTTATGGTCAACTAAAGTGTAACTTCCTTAAAACTATCCAGTTTTGATCCAAAGATACTAAGATCTGACACTACTTGGAGAACAGCTATGGATGTATTTTAGACATAGTTTCTTGCTCATTTGAATGTGTTTGGCTTAAGCTTGCAGTCACGGGGTCTTGTTCAGACTGCCTTCGCTAAATTAGAGCTCTTTAGTGTCAGGTTTTCTTCCTCTAATCAAATTTGTCACCTAAAACTATTGCATCCAGAACGAAATCCATCAAAAGAAGAAGGAAATGATCAACCCCTTTGCTACCAATTTAATCAGAGACCAAAGATAAAATGAACATGGAGCTTGTAATGCACAAAATATATATATGTATGGTGTAAAATAGTTCATCTGCATCCCTATTGTTGGTATATTCACTTTCAAGATGAAGTGCTTATTCTGGCATCCCAGCTAACAAGTCCGAGAACTGACTTTGCCACTAAATGGACCTGTAGGGTTAAATCCCTCCAAAAATCTTTTTTTTTTTTCCAAACTTTTTGTAACTTCTAGCAAAGACATTTAAAAGTGCCATCCCATATTTTACTGAGGGAAACAGTTTTCAAACCCTTTCCCAAAGGTAGCAAAAGGATCCCTGTTATTTGCCTTATTTAATCCAGCCTGGACAAAGTGCTTTAGAACATATTGCAGAGAATAATCCTGTCTGCTCAAGAGGAAGACTAGAGAATATAGCTGAACTCTTGCTTCTATAGTGTTTTAATACCCCCGCCCCAGCCCGAGGTCACACAGTTCTACGGAATGCCTTTAATATTGTAAACCAGAGAAAAAAAGGGAAAAAAAAACACAAAACACCCAACGACAGAAGTGCAATTTGTCATAGGTGTCTTGGTAAGCAGGACCAAGCCATCGCACTGAATACCCAGCGCTGGGGCTCCCGGTGACCCACGGCAGCATCGCGTGTGTCGCACCAGGAGCCGTGTGGGAGCTCGCACAGCCAATGCTGTGCAGTCCAAGGGCTGGACTGATGGCAAATTTCCAATTTTATGGCTCATGCTTGTTCACGGCTTGGCTGGCAGTAAGAGTCATCGCCATCAACACACAACTATGTAATATATATGTATGCATTAATATGTGTGTACACATTTCCATACAAGTATCATGCGACTGTTAAATGCACTGATACTATCTAGATGCAATACTGCATCTTCGGAGCATCTTCTATTTCATTGCCACGGCTGTTTGGAAGACAAGTTTTTTCCCACTGGTTTCTGAATTTTTCCTAATCCAATCGGGGAACCTGCATGCAGCAGAGCTGGGTTTTGTTAATCTGCCTGCCTGACAAGGAAAATAACCCCCCAGAAACTACTAAGTCACTCTTGGTCTTTGTCGAACAATAAGAGCTTGTTAAAAATGAAAATTGTCCTGCTGAGAAACTCAGAGCAAAAGGCAGGAAGAGCACAGAGGGTCTCGGCATGGGCCTGCAAGCAGCTCCCTGTGACTCTCCCTCCCACTGGAGCCAATTTGCACCCGGAAACCTGCCCTGGCCTCCAAAGGAGTTAGCTCCAGGACTGCCCATGGCCCCTCTGGCATCTCTCCATGTTGGCAGTGATTGCAGATTGCCAGTTCCCCAGGTAGGGCCACCTCCCGACAGGGTTGCAGGCACCCACGCAAGCGCAAAACTTGCTGACATTTTAGGAAGGAGCGAGGCTTGAGAAACACGTCTCTCAAATACAAAAATAGACATCAGCAGAGAGGTAGGGAAATCAAAGGAAGACATCAAGCTGAAGAAAACCTAGATGTTAGCCGTGACAAATGGTTAGGTACCTCCTTTTTCCAACTAGACTTATTTTCCTTCTTATCCAAAATAAGCCCTGTTGAGGGTCGCTTTCAAGCCCTACTACATGGAGCCTGACAAGCAGTAGCAGGATATATCATATTCTGCCTTTCTGCTGATTCTGGGGTGGTTTCTTTTGGCTATTTGTAGACAAGAGTTCGCTTTCTGCGTAGTACAGCTCTTCTGGCAGTAGAGGGCAGTTAGAATATGGACAAAACATAAAGAAATTCCTTCTGAAACTTCCCTCAGAAAGCTTTTGTTTGCCTCTATGAAAGCCTCAGTGCTGCCAAGCGTTCTTTAGTTTAAAATAGGGAGATTTTTGCAATGCTTCCTTCTGTGGATTAGTTAATATCTCTGCTTTAAAAAGTTCATTTTGCTTTCTGTTTGCATAAGATTTTACTATTGCAAATAGTCTATTTAGATTTATTTTTTTGGTCCAATGTGCTATCAGCAAAGCAGCAATATTTTATTATTATGCTGACACCAGGAGTAAAGGAAATCATTTTTCCTCAGAAAATAGTGGAAATAATTTTAATAATGTTTTAGGTTTTTCTGAGGTCAAGTGAACCCAGACCAAAGTAGGGAAACTCAATTATACAAATGCACAGGAAAGATACTGCAATGAAAACCAAAGCAGCACAAAAATGTCCCCACTGATGCATTTTGATTCCTCTAGGACAAAATGAGGATGCAGAGGAGGACTAATTCTTCAGGATACTAAGCATGTTGCTCTTCTCTGAGATGACTGGAAAGATTTGGGACTTCAGGGAATGTGTGCTTGTTGTGGACAGGAGGGTCACCATTCTGCTTCAGCTGCATTTCAATTACTCCCATTGATAAATTTTACTGTGAAGTGAAGGAGACTGTACTTCACACCTGTGTAAACTTCACTGTAATCCTATAAGCTTAACCTCCCATGCATTTCCTTAAAAGTGGCATTACTCGTACGAGGTTACTTATTTCAGGGTCAGGCTTGCATGGAACATTTGCTGTCATTTATTGAACCTCGTATTTGCAACAATAATTTGCTAAATATGAGAAAACATTGAGAGCTGGCACTGTGAAAGAAGACTAAATAGACAGAAATCTTTTCCTCCTGTAGCTATTTGAAGGTGTTGGATCAGGTCCACAAGTAGAATAAACTGATGTAGCTCCAGTGACTGAAATGAAACTCTTGTTTATTTAGAGCAACTAAGAACTGGTAAATTGTCTGTCAAAACACAGGAGTCAAACACTGTGGGTGGGTTCTAGTTATATTAAACTACTGCCAGTGCTCAGACATTTAAGAACAGGGCAAGGAAAGGACCTTCTTTTCTAAACCTTCTTTCATATATAGTAACACAACATTTAAGAGGCTCATTATTTTTGTTTGGCCTGATTTGCAGTATCACTCACAGTATTTCTACAACATGCACAAAATCAACAGATTAATATTTCTGAAAGCAAACCTGGGATGAATGCACTGAATTACATGAAGCATGTACACCAGCTGCCAAGTTGCTTTAGCAAGGCCTGACCTATAGCCAGCAGCCAACTTTTTTCTCTCAGCTCCTGAAATTGTTCTTGAGCAAATTACCAAAATGATGACGGTGTCCTCAAATCCCATCATGCTGAAGTACCCATAAGACTTCTGCAGAGACAGTGGTAAGCAGATCTACATGAGTTCAGCCATACCATAGCTACCCTTTTACACATCTGTTCTGCAAACTGATATTGGCTATCATCTGGTTTGCCTGAATGCAGGATTTGCACTCTCCTACTGTTGTAACTCTCGAAGAGAAAAAAAAAAAAAAGAAAAAAAGGAAAAAAAAAAAGATTATTAAGAGAAAGATGAATGAAATGGAGGATTACCAGCAGGAGAAGGAGCTATCAAGAAGAACAAAGCCTTGATTATTCCTTGTTCAATTTTGGTGAAAGACACTAAGAGGTGGTGGGAAGTCTGCTACATCTGCTGCTGCAAAAGCTGCCAACATTACCAGTTTACACACCATCTTTGCAGCTCCTTCCTCCATTGCTCTCATGTCTCAGGTAACAGATGCCCATTCCTTCTACAATATTGTTTCTACCAAAATTTAGCAACAGCTTTCTTCTCATTTTCTGCTTCTGTACATCTTCTGAATCAAAGACATGGAATGAAGTAGAAGGAATTATCATTAATCCATAAACCAACCAAGAGTCTGTTTTCCTCAGTGTTTTCCAAGCTGACATGATATTTATCAAAGACCTTCCCATTCAAAACCTAGAGCAACAAGAGAAAATAACCACTGGAAAGAAAGGAAGTGACTTTCATTAACCAACTATCAAGTCACTACAGTTGTTTGCAAAGGTTGCCCCAGATGCTTATTCATCCTCCCTGTGCTTGGAGCCTGAATGCTGCTTATCACATGGTTAAGATTCAACTCATAAAAACATGGCTCAGCAATTGGAATTTACCCTTTGACCTGCCCCCCCCCGGGTCCCCCTGCTGTGATGCACAAGCTTTGTCTTCACCAAACAGATCCCCGTTACACTGGTGAAAGCCACTCTTTTGCACAAGTTCAAAAACTCAGCAAACAGCAAGGACAAATCTGTATAAATATATATATATACACAAATATATATGTACATAAAATTTTTATGTTGCCTCCCTACTGCACCCAGAGAAACATCAGAATTCTCTGGGTTTTGCCATTTCACATGCAAATATTTTTGTGCAGGGCTGCCCAGTCCAAACTGTGGTCGGAGCAGTGAATTATTCAGTATGCGAAGTATTTCTTTCCCTTTAAACTCTTTTTTTGCACTGTGCAAAGGCATGTATATGAGCAGGGGGGGCGGGGGGCGGCTAGGAATAGGTATCACCCTGCTCCTGTTCTTTAAACTTGTGTCTGTGAAGGGAGGGGGGTCACTGTTGAAGAACAGCACATCTGCTTATGCTGGTTATTTGATGACATATGGTAATAGCTGCAGTGTTATAGCTGGATGTGACACACCACAGCAAGTTAAGCAAAACAAACCTGCTAGCCTATCTCCTCAGTCCTACATAAAATAAATAAATAAATAAAATAAAAAGGTGTTTTTCTTTGTACAGTGAAGAGCCATTATTAGCCATGAAAAAAAAAAAACCCTCCAGTTGAGGGTTTCAAGTGGTAGGTTTCTGTGTACGTGTGTGTATGAAAACTAACCAGACAGGCAGTTCTGCATTGGTAAATAAGGCACTTTTTATACACATACAAAACCATGTACGCATACACACACACATTCAACCAGCTTTTAAGTAAAAATAATACCCTGAGACTAGAAGCTGAGCCCAGTGTTAATCTATCAGGCATGCAAATACAGTGCGTGGTGCAATCTGAGGATAACTCTACTGCACAATTATGAGATTATATCCTCTTTAGAGGGTATAATTATGCCTCCTCTATATATCTTATTTAGAAGGCATAACGCCTCTCCCCTTAAAATGAAAAAAAAAAAGTACATAGAGATGCAGTGATTTCTGCTCCTATTGCACAAAAGAATGTAGACTTCAGAAAGCTTTTGTATGCAGGATATTTGGGCTTTGAGGAACAAGGCTGGACTCCTGGTACATCCTAGAAAAAATAAAATAAAAATGTCACAACCTGTGTGGGTTTTGGTGATAGGATGCTACATCTTGTAAGACTTTCTCCAAATTCATTTTCACAGATGTCTTAGTAATGACTGTTTGACAGCTTAAATTAAACATGCCAGTCAGTAGCATCAGGATTTTTCCTTGCCAAAATAATATTGAAGGCATCTTTAAAACAAAACTCCTCTTTGTATTTAACACCATTAGCTACCAACAACGAATGCATCCAGGTGCTGCAGACTCAGGAGGTGCAGAAGAGGTGGTAATAAGGCAGTGACACATTTTGTCCAGAAGGCACTAGCTAATTTAGCTTTTTGTTTCCCATTTTGCTGTGCTATTTAATCTTTCCTAGCTCAGATCAAACGATTGCTCATTTTAGGTGATACTGCCTATTGTTTGTGTCCAGTATGTGTGACGACCACTTAATAATAGGCACCATCATAAGGCGTAAGATCCTTTTAGTTTGCTTTCAAAGATGGTAAGGAGTCTCATAGCTGTACTCTTTTTCATAGAGCTGAGGTTGCTGCAAACCTAAAGATAAATCTGCAAATCTATGTGGCTATTCTTTATCATTGTCACTAGCTTAGTGGTGGTCTGCCATTTTTCTTGAAAGCCGGGCACCAACTGCTGGCCAGAAGTATTTTTCACTGAATTCTTTGTACTTTAAATAAACTACTGCTTCAAGAACTGCCAAGTGTTCCTCATTCATCTTCAGGACACAGAGCTTCATGTATATCTTTGCAAGCCTTGACTCTGTGAAATGTTTGTCTCATCTCTCTGCCATCTATAGCAGTCTTTGAACTCACTTCACGTTTATTGATGGCCTTGACTAAATTAATGCAGATGTAACTTTTTTTAAAAGGTTTACACTATGTCTAATTGTATGCAAAATAAATCCTCATTAAAGGAAACTCATCGTATATTCTTCCTCTCTTGTTCTAAAAGGTCTTTCTGGACTTAATCAGTAAATGTTGCTGAAAGTAGGGGGAGAGGGAAATTGTTGTTTTCTTTGGCATTTCTCATTTTAAAGGAATATGCATCTGCTTTTCCCTGTGGAGGGAGAGATAATATGATAACCTTCTGATTATATACATAAGCGGAAGCTGATCAGCTTCTCTTGTGGTTCGTTTTTAAGGGCAAGTTCCAGTTGGATTGTGCTAATGCACATATTCATGAATCTCTCCAAACAGGATTCACTGCTCTCCAGGGAACTGTTGAAGTATGCATCATTGTTTCAATGAAGTATCTTCATTATAAAACATAGGGACTATAAAAGGTGAATACCATTTGCCTTGGCCTAATGTAATCTCTAGTTTGACTTTCTTTCACGATAGTGATTTTTAACAGAATCAGAGAGAATGAAATGACAGAATTTCAAATGAAATATTACATGGAATTAGATACATGTGCCCTGATAAAGGGAATGTTTTATTTTCTATTATTTTATTAAAATATGGAAAAATAAGTATCAGTGAAATTAAAAAATCCTTGGGTTCACATATCCGATTCAGAGCAGCTCAGAGGGGATTTTTTTTTTGATCTCTGGAGGTATACAGCTTACTGCATAACTGCATTAAAATAAAGTGGGACTTATAGACTTCAGTGCTGAGTAAAGTAAACACCTTTAATGTTCAGGAAAGAAGGCAGATGATGGGATCTGTACTGAAATCAATCACAATAGGTATTTTGCTTATCACAAAGAATGAGGTGACATAAATGTCTCTCTAGGCTTTTAATTATTAGTCAGGCTTCATGTTATTTCACTGCATAATTATTTTTAAAGGGTCCAATACTTTTGTGTATTATAATATGCACACTGCAAACAGCAGTTAACATTGCATTAAGACAGGAAATAAAAAAATGTTGCAGTATTATCTGAAGAAGCTTCTTAAAGCAGAGAGCATTATGACAAAGAAGCACAATTACTTTGCTGCAAACAAATGTTTATATGGAGATGCTGTAGATATTAAAATTTATTTATATAATGGAGGGATAGATGCATACCTATTCACATATATATATGTGTGTATGTGTATATATATATAATATTATATATATACATATATATATAAATGTAGAGATGTGGGGCTTCCTGAGACTGTACTATAAGTTTCACAGCAGGATAGTTTTAATGTAGGTTGCAACCAAAGGAAATACATAAATGTGGAGATAGGCTCCTTGCTAAAGGAGCCTGTGATCTTAGCAGGGCACAGATAGCTCTGTTCAGATATATACAATATAGTATGTAGGTTGAAGGTCCAATGTTAAAAGTATTAAAATAATATTGGACTGTTTTATTGTTTTGCTTTTTATTCTAGAAAAAAACAACATGGTATTCAAGGTAAAATATTGACGAAGATATCTAGCGCTGGGTGGCCTTGTGACTTCAGATAGCTCTGCATTACATTAGAAAATGCCTCATATTTTAGTTTGCTTTCACAGTATAAAATTCATGCCTGTGTATAGGAGCAAAACATGGCCTATGGCCCACTTAAATTCCACTCAAGCTGTATTTGGAAAGCTTAAGTGGGGTTTATATAGTGAATAGGACTTTTCCTGGCATTTTGATCTGTGATGGATTTCTCTTGTTCTAGCAGTGGTGACACAAGTCATGTGTTCTATAATGACACCAGATTTATGAAAAGCTGTCATGGTCAAAAGCAGTCACATGCGCGCACACACACACACACAAACACACACACAAAATCTGGTGCTACATCATCAGCAGTTAGAAGAATTACACATATTTCACAGTTTGGTTCAACGTCACCAGGTCTCTGACAACAGATAGCTGGCATTTGTAGCATGACAGGGAGTTTCCAATCATCCCCCTCCTCCTCCTCCAAATTCTGTTTTATTGAGTATCTTGGCAACTAGACCTTGAAATATGCTTTGCTCTCAATTACTTCCTTTTAAAAGGCAAAGCATCAATAAGAGCTCCATACCACATTGCTCCTCTGACAAGAGTACTGTCATTGGTGGCAAACTGGTTCTTGCAGAATTTACCTACACTAACAAGATACAAGAACATTCTAGCAAGCCTAGTTGGACGATAAACTGAATGATTCATTCTAGACTTCCTGCCAGGGTAAGGCAGGCTGCCTTGTGTCTTTTCATGAGTGCTCAGGACCTTTGCACCGCTTGGTTACCCCTAGGAAGGCCTCAAGATGATAACAGAGTTGACGCTCTGGAGAAAAAAAATGCAAATGCATCCTTTCTCTTGCATCAGTTTGTAAATGAGCAGACTGCATTTTGCAAAGGGCCTCAGTAACAAATTATTCTGAGATATATATTGTTTTCATATAGATCTGGCACTTCTTGGGACATATAGCAAGTAAATAGAGACCTAGCCATAGACTTAAGAATCATAGGTACAAAAATGGAAATGAATTATGCAAATGTATGTATTATAAAATATTTGAATTTTTTGTGTGTGTTTGTTTTCTGGAAAGAGCTTTGGAGAAGGTATCATGCCTGAGAATATACTAGACCGTTCTCTCTCTTTTATTTTCTTGACCACTTTTAACCATGTTGCTATAAACTTGATAACAAAGTCACAAGTAGCACATGATACTGCTTCTAGAAAGGTGTGCTCAGAAGCTTGTCTTTTATAATTATAACTGTGTGGATCTTAGACTGTGAATTTTTAGGAGGTGCTTTCTGCACCCCTTTTAGTATTCTGACTTGTTCATTGTAACTCTTCAATTTCTGGAGTGTGTATGTATAGGCATTTAGAATTTGATTTTAGATTGTCTCACATTTAAATACATTTCCATGTATGACAGAAAAAGAAACTCAAAGATCTCATCCGAATAAGCAAAATCCAAACCACAGTAGCACATGACTAGCACTATGACACAACCATAGGACTACTGGACAACTGCAGTAGCAACTACTGTTGTCCTCACTCTTTAATTTTTCTGATATGTTGTATTCCTCATGTTCACTAAAAATAAGTTACAAACAAGTAAAGGCTTTTATTACTAGGGGAATGACAGGACAATATAATTATCATGTCAGGCAACACAGCATTTTGCAGTAACTCAGTAAATAATTTATGTCATCACTGTACTTTTTTTTCATAATAACTGCTACTTTTAAATGCACATTAGTGTCATGAAGACATCATAGCAGCTTGCAAAGTGAATCTTTCATAACAATATAGTGGGGACAATGAAAAGATTCATCTACCCTTGGACATAGGTGGGCTCCAAGCACTGTAGTCTGTAGAAATCCAAGTTCCACTGAATGCAATCCGTCCATCGAGTTCAGCGAGGTGTGACTTTCACCCACTGCTTTCACGTCAGGCTGCAGAACACTGCTAACATAATGCATCAAAAACGACTTCTGGTCAGTCACGGTTTTAGTACAGGGCTGATCATCTGAGAGATAAAGTAAATCAATGTGGATCAAACCTCTTCTGAAGGGATCTTAAAGGTCAAGTTGATGGTTAAGTCATTGTGATTGCTCAGCTCCTAGGCTCTTGTGTAGAGACTTGCCGATTACAGTATTGGTGATGGAGATGTGAGTAGAATCGGACTGAGCCCACCAGATTAACTCACACAAGTGACTAGTGTCCAGTTGTCAGACATTAGCTTCCTCTGAAGCAGTATCTGAACTGGAAATCTTGATGGAAGGGTTGTCATAACTCAGCTTTCAACCCTTTCTTTCCTCTGTTAGTAAGCTTTGTTGCAAAATTAAAGATAGAATCAACTGCGGAGACATATACGTATTTATGACATTAAGTACAAAAAATCCTCCTTTACAATTGATTCAACTCATTACCATGAGTAATATCACTACTATTAATGCCATAATATTATTATAAGACAAAGTCAGATCTTGTTCAAAAATTGTCATTATGAAATAAAAATCTAAATTTAAAAATCAAGTGGAAAAAATCTCAGCTGCTTTTTGCTAACTTCTCAGTACTCCAAGAGACCAAGGCAGCAGCCCTGCCATTTCATGCAGGTGTGACTGGAAGACCAGAACTTTAGAGGCATGCAGGAACACAACGGAGAGTGAATTGTATAAATACAGGAAAGGAAGGTGCAGTTTTGCTTGTTCTTTTTATAGGCAAGAGTCTTTGGAATATCACATCTTAATCAGTAATGAAAAATACATCATAGGCACAAAAGTGATTTTTTTTTTTTTTCCTGGAGGAGGACATATGTGATTGAAGAAAAGTGAAGAGGAAAGTAAACATTAGGTTGAACAGTTTTCAGAAAAACAACACCCTTTTCATGCAGTAGTCCTGATATATGCATATGCTTAAAGGAACTGAGTGGAGGATTCTTTAAGATTATCTGTCTTGATTTAACAAAAAAGTCAGAGACTACCACTAAATTAAAAAAAAAAAAAAAAAAGAGAGAGCGAGCGAGAAAGAGACATCTAGAAATAACAGGTAACAGTTTGGATAACAGTTTATTCTTCCTTTATATATATTCTCTCTCTTTCCTCATCTCTCTGGAAGGCCAAAGCAAGTCATAGCTTTAGGGCTTTTTTATAAATCATTCTTCAAACAAGAAAAAGTGACACATATTGGTTATTTATCAAACTCTTAGTATTTTTGTCTCTTTCTCACTACAGGCAGGATATTATTCAGTGTACACAAACATGTATATAAAGCAATCTCAAATAGACACATACAATGCTACACTGTAATTCTGTGAAATAAGAAAGAAAAATATGCTAGTAAAGTATGTAATGAAATAAAATATGATTAGAAAGTGAGCAGACACATAGAAATCCTCTGAAATTTCTTATAATATTGGAGGGTAAATGAGCTGTTCATTCCTTCTGCTCCAAGAGAAAGCATCAAGCAAACCCCTTAGAACTGGATATTGTACTTTACTATTTGCACATCATCTCCTTGTGCTGTTAGGTCAAACAACAAGGCATGAGCTCCTAATGGCTCCCTTTTTTTCCCTGGGAGCAGACCTTTCTTCTTACCTTGTCCTATTAAAAGTTGCATTGATGACAAATAAGTCACAGATATCAGAAATAAATACAGTCTGTTGATTGAAAGCTCCATCTGGCTTATCTGGCACCAGTTCCATTTGATGATTATGACACAAGCTTCAGTAACATCAAAGTCGTGTGTCTTCTTTAAACTCAGGGAAGAAGAAAGCAGTATATATGTCTTATATATGCAGCCATATACTGGCTGTTATTTTTCCACGCACAGTAAGTCCATTTCAATAACAAATCAGACTGTGGTAACTACAAAGTCAGGAAAAAAAACATAAAGGAGTTCACTGAGCACTGTTTGCAAGTGTCTGGTCTATCATCTCACATGGATGGAGCTTGGAAGTTTAGGTTATTCTATTTTTTTAAGTTTTCTATTCAGTTATTTCAGTAACTCCTAAAGCTGGGCTCCAGTGTATTTCCCCCCACTGTGTCATCACCAATACCAGTCCCCAAGAAAGGGGCAGTCACTTCATTAACATGAAAGGAAGCGAGGCATCCTATGCTGCCGAGCATCCTTTTCAGAAACAAGCTCGATTTGGATTTTGTTATACCACCTAATAGCAACTATTACCTCAGTGAGCTGGTTAAGTGTCTCAAAACAGGGAGTCCAAGGTAAACTACATCACTTGCCTCCACTTGCCCTTGCTCTCTGCCTTCGCTTTCTCCAGGAATCCTTGCGAGCAGGAGGAATTTTGTCTGCATTAGGCAGAAGCAGCACAAACTAGGGAGAACGTGGCCCTCTCTGCAGGGAGCGTGACATGTGGCGGCGCGAGCGCGGCCAGCACAGAAATTCAGCTTTCGCAGAATCCCTTGTAGTTGCAAGCTGAATGTAAAGCTACTTCCCACAGGATAAAGCCAAAGAAAGAGAAGAGAAGTGGCCGCGCCGCCTGCCATCCCCTGACAGGGAATTGCACACTCTCCTCGGCACACTTGCCGCTGCAAGGCCTCTTATGCGACTCCTCAGTTACATACCTGCTTTGACAGACACTGGGTATTTCAGCTAAACATTTCATAATTAAAAAGGAAAACCAGAAAACTGTGGTGAAATTCCAGTGCAGGATGGTTATCAAAATGTGCATGAACTCCTTTGCTCTGCAGGGAGGGGTAAGAATGGTATAAAAATGTCTTCCTCACAAGTTTGATTGAAAGCCTTCAGGAGGCAATACCAAAGTTTTTTCTAGATTCCTACTTTCTATTCTCCACGTCAATTACCAGGTACTGAAATTCATTGTATTAAAGCTAGGAAAGTGAAGCCATCAGCGCTAGATTTGTTTTACCCTTCCTTACCTCAGGCTCATCTGCAGGGTGGTTAGGGGAGTGGATGGAGCTTCAAACCAGCTCTCATTTCATTCATGCTAGTTGGCCCATCTCTAATCATAATGCAACAAACTACCTCAGCAGCTCCTACAACCAAGCTATCAACATGACCTTGTCATTTCAATTTTTCACACATTTTCTTTGCTTTTTTTCCCTCCCTGTGCCTGTGTACCATATCGCACTAAAATCTCATCTCTCCAGCCTACTGCCATGGGCTACTAATCTGTAATACAGCTCACTCTCAGAAATGTCAAGCAGGATGAAAAAGGTAAAACTCACAGAAGAGAAACTTCACTTGGCCACAGCCTCTCCCATGAAATTCTCTCTCGCTGGTTCCTTGCTCTTCCCTGGCACTGTAACCCAGACAGGGAAAACAAGTTTTGGCTTTTCTGCTTATCGTAGTGCCCCTTGGACAATAACCATCAGCACTGTTCCTAAACATGACAGAAGTAAACATACTACAGACAAAATATTCCTTCTCTGCCATGAAAAACAGCAGCAGTTCACAAGATTATTCTTCTAAAATTCCCTAATCCTCATTCTCTGTTCCTTGTCTCTACACTGTTCCCATTTCCTGAAAATATCAAAGCCTCACAGCTTTCCCCATTTTCTTATCTTCACTATGACAGCAATGCTTATCCAAATGGGGACAAACCTTCAATCAATCTAGCCTGATATCATTTGAAATTGAGTCCAAATACTTGAGCAAATTATTTCTGATCATTCCATTCTAAGGTAATAGAAAATCATTAATCGTACGTGGAGTAAATTAGAACAATTAGTGAATTAATGAAAGCAATGATTTACTCACCATTTTTTTTATTCATAGGAAAAAAGCAACTAAATTTATCTAAGAAATCATTTCGAATTACTTGCTCAGTTTCAGCTATACATACTCCAAGTCAGTGCTTACAGCAATCTATCACGCTTCTAGCTCAGTCTGATCCAGCTTCTCCAAACAAAATCTGCCAGAAAAGCAATGACATGTGTAGCAAATATTTTTTCTAAAGCTCACACTGTGATCCATTTAGAGAACCGAGGGTCTGGCTTATGCCCAGAGCCTCTCATTTTCTGACCAATCTCATTTCCACCGAGGCCACGCATTTAAGGATGCTGATTCTGCATACATAGCATGCTTCATACCCAGTATAAATTTTGTCAGTGACTTTCTAAATGGCAGAAAGGGACTTCTCTTTTACTTTTGTCCATCATTATGAAAGGCCAGAAATCTTCATCTACTGTGGGTGTAAGAAAATATAGTTTGCCAAAGCATCAGATCAGACATGGGTTTTCATCTCGGTCCATTTTCTCTCACATGAAAGACTTGTGGAGCAAGCAAAACATGCTTTTCTTGACCAGCAAAGATCAAAAAGGCAGATTATTTTTGTCCTTCAGCCACTAGACTGATACTGTCAGTTCTGTTAATATTCTGCCCTCATTTGAACTGGACACTTCGGAAGTATCAATAATGCAAGTTGGAGGGCTGCACTATCACTCATCTTGTACTTGCCTCTTCTTCTACAAAATTAAACCAAGTCAAAATCAAAGGAGACACAATCTCGGTCGTATAGGCAGAAAATCTCCTCTACTTTGCAGCAATTCTCAGTGAAATATTTGAAAATATTTATGTTGGCAGCGGTGACTGATCCACATTGTGAGAGCAGAGTTAACAAAATACTTCCACCCCGTGGAGACATAAACAAAGTGTTGGAAGCCACTCATCATATTATCCACCTTCTCTCCATTTCCTTGACAGGCACATCTCTTGAAACAGAATGTTGTTTTACAGGAACATCAGAAAGTGCAAAAGTAACTAATAAAGCAGTGACAGTCCCACTGTTACCGCAAGGACTAGGACCAATAAACTGTGCACCCCTATTATTTATGAGTGAACAGAATATATGTAGCTATCAGAGCCCTTTCTTAACATCGCAGATTGGGTCAAGAATAGATTCTGTGAGAAAGCTCAGTCTATTTCTCTGTCTCAGACTATTTCCATGATGAATGTTCTTGCAGGATTCAGATGATTCAGTGGATCAAGTACAGAAATGTCAGCTCTGACCAGCAATGTCAAAAAATGTTGTTCTCTACCTTAGTTCACTGCTGTATCCTCAGAGTTCAACTACTGCATTCCCGGTAGCTTTGTAATAGCCAGAAGAATTGTCTTCGATGCAATGTCATTGAATGTTTCCCTATTTAAAGTACGAATATAGGAATATTCACAGGTGAGATGGTCACTCCTTACACATAAAAGGCTTATGCTGCAAGCACAGTAGGAAGCATTAACTATGGTAATTTATCCACAGCTGAGGAGTTGTCTCTGAAACAGCGAAGAGAAACAGCATCTTCCTATTTTGAAATACATTTGATTATGGATTTCTAAGCTGGTAAGCACAACAGATGCTGCGCTAATTTTTAGCTGCTGCCCTACTTTGACATCCCAAGCAGCAGTTTGTGACGAGGGAAGCCTTCCTCCATGGCAAACCTGGAGGAGTCCATCAGTCCATCCCCGAGGAGGGGAACAGAGGGGGGTCCATGAACCAATGGACCCCTGTTCCCCATAGCTGAACTGACAGGGCAGTTGCCGGGTGACTGCAGGTGCCATCTGTGCCTAGGCCTGGCCTTAGAGAACAAAACACAGAGGGAGGAAGGCTCCTGCCCCGATGCCTCCTCCTGCAAAATCTTCCTACAGTCTGAACTTTAGGAGCCAAATTCGCCCAGTTAAACCAGTGCAACGGCTGGTAACTACAGGCAAAAGATACAAAGCATATTGATGATACTCAAGCAAAGCCTGATATCGGTCAGAATTGAGAAATAGGAAATATTGAAGCCTGAAATTTAACTCCATTTAAATACACCCTTTAAATAGTGTTTTTTCCTTTTCTTTCTTTCTTACTAACTTCTGTTTCTTTCTTGCCATTATATCTTTATTCCACAATTAAAACCTTCTTTCCATCTTTCACCATGCTCAAGTGATGGCCAATGTATTTCAGTATGTTCTTACCATTTGCAGTTCATTTCAGATCTCCCTCTTTGGCTAGATCATGCATAGATTTTCTTTCCAAATATTTTTGTAATTTTGCATGCCTCCATTTGTTTGCTGGCTCCTCAAAAGTGGTAGATAGTTCTGTATGCTGAAGATTTTAAAGACAAGCAAAGTAAAATAAGTCTTTTTGCCTCTCTTCACTTTAGCAAGTGAATAGCTGAGATGCACATTAAGTATTAGAAGGAATAATGTAATTTAACCACTGTATGCTGTTTAGTGACCTGAATCACCTACTTTCATAGACAGTTGACATTATTTGCATTCAGGCTGCTTTGTGGACAGGCATCCGGGATGACCCTCTGGGAGGAATACGTGCAATGGCAGTTCTCTGCTCACTGTATCTGAGCACTTTGGAACATCTCTGGTTACCACGTATTTTTCAACTAGATGCCTACAGCTCTGAAGAAAAAAGATGTCTTTTTTTGTCAGTGCAATCACTGACTTTAAGAACACGCTCTCTACACAGACGAGATTTGATTCCTTTCACTGAAGAAACGTTTCCAGTGCACCCGAAACACGACTGTCAGCTTCCTTGCAGGGAGCTAGCCTTTGACAAGGGTAAAACCAACGGTGGGGTAATTTTAAGACAGACAAGTATAAGTCTCCTGTTTGTTGCGCTATCTGATGTGGCCACAGACATAAAGCATTCAGAGACTTTGCTGGTGTTTTCTCAGAGCATAATATTTAAAAATGAAGCTATAGTTCAGACAGCTGAGCTGACACACAGCTTATGGAAGGTGAATGCAGTAAACAACCACAGAAGTCTCTAGACATTGCAAGACTAGAAGAGCAAATATTTTCATCCTCAGAAATACAACTTCTTTCATTAATTTTTTCTTTTACTGCTTCCCATTTGTATCAGGTGATAACAAAGGGACAAAAACACTGAAGGAATATGGAGTGATATCAGTATTGATTTAAATTAGGAATGTTTCTCACTATAACATCATGATTTCTGAAATCATTATGATTTTAACTTTTTTTAAAATTTAGCTTTACAAAATTACAGCCCTAGTATTGTTCTTTTAGTGTATGTATATACAGTTGTGAACATTATTCTCAGTCATTTGACATATCATACTATAAACTATAATATTTGGGCTCCATTATTTCCCAAGTAAAAATGGACAAATACATATATAGTGTAAAACCACTAACTCCAAGTATTGACTTCTCTGAACTCAAGCCCCCTAATGAACACCCTTCAATAAGCCACACTGCAGCCAAGATGGAAATTCCCAAAGAAATGTGACTCCCTCAAAGAGGAGAAGCTCTTTGTATATGATGCATATACTACATTTCTGCCCCTGGACCTAGAGCCTGTGGGCCCTGAGCACCAAAACTGGGCGTCTGCCTGGGCACTTCGGCACCTTTGAACACCAGTCTCAGGTCTGACACTGCGAGGCATGGTCAAAAAAGTGCTCTCTAACCGTATGCAATTTGAAGGTGATGGTCTTACTATCCTCGATTATAGGCAACCAGGACAGATATTTCATAATTTTTGTGGAGGATTTTTTGTGTTTCTTTGTTTTTGCTGAAGCTTGGCCATTGCTCTTGGATCAGCCCTCGCAGAGGAGCACTCTGGTCAGCTCGCTGGGGCACGCTGCATGGACATGCCAGCACAACTCGGAGGACAACCGCACCGGCCACTGAGGCTGGTGTGGGGCTCTGAAACTCCTGACCACAACAGCTCTATCAAGTACATGGGAGGCTGACACCAATACTTTGAATTTATGGGATTCTTTTTTAAGTGTTAAATTCTGAGAAGGGAGAACCATTGTCACTGTGACTACATATAAAACACACAGCAACAGGAGGAAAACAAGTATTACAATCCTGTGATTTTAATAGCCTGTGTATAATGTTTTCAGGCCAAATACAGGTAACATGGGAAATTTCAAATCTAATTGACTTACTTACCTGCAGAAAGCTCCTGCTGACTCGTTCCCAGGAGGTGCAATGCTCCCACGAAAAGGTAGGCTGGAATGGAGGGGTGGGAAGAGAATTTTTATGGTCTTTAAATGTGCCTTAAGCAAAGATTTACAAAACCCAACCTGATGCTGTCTGTCTTCTTAAGAGATACATCTCCCATGAAACCAGGGCTTTTAGTTTACAGATCTCAAAAGAATGTGAGAATATGATAGTCTGCATCTCTGCGGGGACCAATTACTGCTAGATGTGTTTTTTGCACAAGTAGAAATGTCTCAGTTTCAGCATGTGGAAAACCTGGGAATCTAATCTGTGTGGTGCACTGATTCTGCTCTCAAACACAAGAACACATACAGTTTCTGTATGCATTCTCTAATGATCTCCAGTAGGATGCAGAAATGTACGGCTGACTTTTACAAGATATCCAGCAATGCGAGGCTGCTACATATCGGAGTAGATCCAAGCCCTTGCTGTGTAACCTCCACAGCCTTAATGATGTACTTAATGGATATGTGGGCTGAAATGCATAGTTTTGACAAAAAAAGCTGAAATTTGGCTTGTTTTTTGTCTTTTTAATTTTTTAGATTAAATAAAGAGAGAAACAAGATTCCAGAGTGATTCTAGATACAGCAGATACCGCTTTTTTTTTCACAAGAATTAGATAGTGTATTGTGATTTCTTTTATAGTATTCCCTTGAAGTCCTGAGCCAGATTCTGTCCTAGAAAAACTAGTTTTATTTCAGAATATGTTTGTGTGTGTGTGTGTCTCTATGTGTGTAAGTCCAAGAGACAGAGGCAGTGAGAGACTGCAATGAATTTTTATATAATTTACTTGAGGAAAAATGCATGTACAATATATTTCCTTCTCATTTTATCAAGTGTGTATTATTAAGAGCAAGCAATTATCAGATAAAACAAACCGAATAGTAATGTTTTTAAAATTTTCTAGTCATTAATTAAAATTTACAAATAAAAATAACTCCCTGGAGGACTTTGGAAAACAACTAGTTCAGTTTTTTAAAATACCATCACATCATCTATTTGTAACTGCTTTGGCAATCATATATACTGGCAAAAAAAAATAATCAGAGCAGAGTATATGGCCAAAGAAAAGGGAATATTTTCATTGACAGCATTTGAACTATCTTCCAAGAGAGTTTCATCAGGTATCATAGCACATTTTAATTCATTATTTATATTTGTTTTATTTTTTTTTCAATGTCTGTTTTTACAAATATTTTATATCACTTCAGCCTAATGACAGGGTTTAATTTTATCTATACAGTATATCAATTTCACTATAGTTTTTATTTTAACAACTTGAGGACTCATATTACAATTAGAATGTCTCTTTTTTCTCTCAACCTGATTTAAAGCAAATTGCCCTATGTACTACAGTGATTTTGAATGTATTAAAAGTTTTTAAAATTGTGAATTATGTGAAATATTCTAACAGTTTAAGTTTAAATGATGCAATTAGCCAGTTACAGCTGGAACTACCAAGCCTTATTTAAAATAATGAGGTCTGACAGTTATGGAGCCTGAATTATTCATTGATAACTAGCTTTTCCTCTTTTGCAAACCATTGCTAACATTAATAACAGAGGTGTAAGTGTGATAACAAAAAGGTTTGACATTGGGAATACAAATACAAAAGTGCTAAATTCTTCTTTAATTAAAATTACTGAACTAGTAATATTTTCAAAAGGAAAATCATTAGGACTAATATTTTCTAATACATTTCAGCATTTGTTTCTGTAGGAAGTCACTGATTAAAGTGCTTGATCATCTAAGAGAATACCTTTAAAGTACAGTTAATTTCTGTAAATGTATCATTTTAATAATTATTTTAGAAGTAAAAGGCAGAGCCTTCTGTTGTGATTCCACTATTATTACACCTCTGCAAACACAGGGTAACCTCCCTGAACACAAAGGTGCACATTTCTGATGCTGTTGGTCTTTGCCTGGGCTGTCCTGCTTCCTCCTTGATCATTCCATCACCCTCAAAGATGGCAGCTTGCTGCAGTGCACTTGAAAGCAAATAAATGTCATTTTTTTAAATGTGCCTCCAAAGATTATTATCTATTTTCTAAAATTATTTTTATAAAAACCTCAGTTCTCATGAGCCAGTTGCTGGCTAACGATCTAGATGCTTTCATTAGAATTGGTAGAAAACAAACCAGAGGCTCTATATAAGGCAATCCAATAACAAAGAACATGTTTATCTACTGCATATTCCATATTCATATGCATCTGGATATATTTTATGAAACAAAACAGAGTTATACAAGTGCAGTAGGAACTGGTTTACATCTTAATCCTCTCTTGAAATAGCTGAAGCAAAATGCGTAATTTCTCTGGAAGTAGGGCACACCAAAACAGTGACTAATCTACAAGTAGGAGTGACTGATGTTTGTTTAGAACTCTTGGTTACCATAACAGATAACATTAAATCATTTATGATATCAAAAAACAGGGGTCTTAAGCAAACAGAAGCCTAGACTTAATTTGGGATGACCTGTTGAGTTACTGTAATTACACAACTCATCAACAGTGCTGTTTAGAACATAATTATGTAACTGACTTTCAGAGTGGCATGCAAAGCTGGAAGCTTATGCAAAGCCTAAAGGGGTTTAGCCCCCAGACAGTTTTCAGGACTTCCTGCACCTAACTTTGGAGTTTCTGAAAAATCACTGCCTAAACGCGTATTTTAATAAAGTATGCTTCTATTGTATTGTATTGTCGTACAGTCCCCCTGTGCAGGAAGATCAGAGAGGTGAAGGTCAAAATAAATGCTATATAGATATCGAAGTCTTCTCAATGAGACTTTGAAAAGGAGAATTTGAAAGATGACTATTTTTATTAGTGCAGATGCATACAATATAACCTGATTTTTTTTGTGCAAATGTCAATTATAGTATACATATTGTTCACTGAAGATTATGTCATTGGTCAAGAGGGAGGAGAGTCCCCAAATGAATGATTAATAATCAATGCGTCTGGGTTTTTTATTCTATTCCTCAGAAAGGAAGAATGAATTACTGGTGTCTCTCCCAAAAACAGAAGAAAATCTCCCAGAAATAGGTCACACTACCTACATTTGTACACAGAAGGGGCTCCTGTGTAAATGAATTTCCTTGGTTTGGGCATGGAGCTTCAACCTCTCCTATTATATCATGATTCACCTTCCTAAACTCTGATGAAATTAGAAAGAAAAAGTAATATAGATCAGGATCCTATTAATTTTTCATATAATCATGAAAAGCTCAGAAATGGGGAAGACAAAAACCTAGGGAGAAGGAGGCAGAAAATAATGTGGACGCACCGCAGGTCATCCCTAAGTCTTCCACCGAGCCTGGGCCAACAGCAGAGCTGTGGCCAAGGAAGAAGGTGAATTCCACTGTACCCCAAGGAGAGCGGAATCAAGAGCAAGTATTTGGGGAAATATGTAGTCTCTGATGTTCAGTGATAAGCTCTCTCCAAGTAGGTACAACATGCATTTAATATTTGTAAGTATTGATATATGCTATCATGGGGCATCATTCCTTTTGGAAGAATAACATTTAGGATGATTAATATTATGGGGAAATAGTAGAAATATACCAGAACCCTATGGTATTTATTCTGGGTTTTTTTTGTTTGTTTGTTTTTGTTTTTTCCAAACAGTGCAAGTCATGTGGTAGAATTAATGGTTTTGTAATTATTCAATCTCTGTTAGTAGCCAAGTAGGGAATTACTTTAGCTTGCTCCGAAGTTATATTCTAGGTGCCAGTTAGATATGCCTCCAGGCAGGCTTAACTTACAAGTTAAATTTCCTTTGTGTTTCCATAAGAAAACCTGCTCATTGTAACAGCTGTCTCGCTTGCTCTTTCTTTCTCCCTTGGTCTGTCTCTCCCATCTTCTTTACCCTTTACTGTTGCTTCCTAGATGAAATCACAAAAAAGACAAACCTTAGACAGTGAAGTACTAGTATTCAGAAGTACTGATTATTTTATGCTAATAAATGAACCGTCTAGTAATACAATATTTCACTCGTTGTGCCCTCCTGGTGGTAGCATAAGATAAATCCAACAGTGTCTTTAATTAACTAACAAAAGAAAAAACATATCTCTGTGGGTTAATAATTTTTATGGCCAAAAAATGAACAAACTAAAGAGAGAGAGAAAATAATGCAATGCATTTCAGAGAAAGGTAATTAAAATAAAATTCTCATGTATGTTGGAAAGTGCATCCACAAAGACGTATGTAAACAAAGCAAAAATCAGTGTGAGACGGAGCACAAAAAATGAGGTAATTACTTAGGATTTGGAAAATATATTTCTGTAGTTCAAAAAAAGAATGAAGTCAAACTTCTCAGGAATAAATGTTAGATCTTGTGGTCCACATGAGAATTGGGTCTTTTTTTTTTTTAAATCCATAAAATACTCACTCACATGATGCCTGAACCTTAATTCAAGTAGCGCAACAACATGAATAAGAAAATGTCAGGTCCATTTAACTGTGTCCTTTGTCAAATGCCAATAGAGATGGTGACTTTTTATAAATATCTAGTAGTTAAAAATATAAAATACTCTAAGTAGATAAGGCTACAAGGGTTGTATTAACACGAGGTCATTTCACCCATTTATGATTCCTATTCTTTGGTTGGAGACACATGTTTTGTCCTGTCCCTTAAAATAGCCCGTGGGTCTGGCGATTTCTCAGAAACGAAGGCAGCACAGACCTACATCAAAGGAGATCCCAGAAAAGCATCGGGGCTCCATAGCTCTGCACTAACTCCGAGGGGGCTTCGGAAAGGCAACTCTGCGGGATATAGAATCCCAGGAGCAGAGCCGCCCTGCGGGTCGTTCCACACCTCTGTCACTGCCACAATGCCCCCGTTTCTGGGGGCATCTGCACAAAGGAACCCATACAGTTTGCAGCCACCCCAATGCATCAGCCAGTGGAAAACACTTCTTGAGCGATAAACAGCGGCTGTTTTTACTGAAAGCTCTACTTGGGCCTGGGAGAGTTGTTCTTTCATCGAATTACTTTAGTTTAATTGAGAAATCTATATTCACACAGGGGGCATTAGCATGCTGGGATTAAAATGATGAGAGTTTCCACAGGCCCATCTATTTGTTTGATGGAGTGAAGATTGAATTTTCTAGCAGTTGTGCCACTAAATATAGAGTGATGACAATCTGGTGTGTTTGGAATTTACCTTGACCACACACGCACACCCTGCGCTGCGCTAAGTTGTCCTGGCTCTTTGCAGCCCATCCCCTTCCCGCTCCTGAATTTTTTATGCCACCTTTACATTGCTGTGTGTCTTGATATCACTGCAAAGTTGTCTAATTTAGGATTTACAGCATTTATTGACAGCAGGAAAACACACTCCTCCTCATATCTCTATAATTCTTCAGATCCTAATGCTGACCATGATCTCATTACCCATTGCTCACTGTCTAAACCTTGCTGTTTAAATCGAATAGACATTTCAGGATGATATGTAAAAAGATTTGTTAACATTATGAGATCGATCCACTGCAATGAATTTAAAATGGAGAATACTTCCTGATGTGTGTCACTACATCACACACACTGTTGATACACAGTAAAACCTAGGGGTATTGGGGACCTCAAAGGTAAACTAACCTCTGAACAGAGCAGCAATAAAACGTGCTTATGCAGAAAAAGAAGAAAGGCTGTTGTGAAAACACACAAGGAACTATGAGAAATATTGTAAGTCATTGTCCCAGCTTCGCTTTTTATCTGACCTACCTCATTAGTGGGCTCACTGCCTCAAATTGGCATTACAAACTCCGGGTGTAAAACTGTGCACATGGCCGCATCTCTTTTCTGCCAGCGGGAGCTGGGAGCATCTCCACCAAATTCAGAGGAAACCTCCACCGCTGATTCCAGTGTCCACATCTTCCATCCCTTGGGCATCCTGCAGATCGAGAGAAGCAAGGGGACAAATAAATGGGGGAAAAGTTTTAAAATTAATACACAAAACTCCCCACATACTGGTAATCTACCAATTTACCTCCAAAAATATGTTGGCCCAGAGACATTAGGTTCTCTCTATTTTTATCATCATCTGTTTAGACTGAAAAGAACGCACTTCAGTTAAATGCCATCATTTACTTACATGCAAAACATACATATGACAGCCCCAGCTTTGCTCACATTACTATTTATGTACCTGGAAACCAGGAACACAGAAGTGACAAATGTAGAAGCTTCTCTACTTTAAACGCCCCTTTGAATTTTTCACTGCTTATGCAAAATGATTTCTGTCAATATTTTAATTTCAGTTGGGAAGGCTGGAATCAAAGAGTGACATCCAGGAAGACTGTTGTCAGCAAACTGATGACTACATACCATAATTAAGAAATAGTGTACAAGCATATACAGATTGGTTTAAAAGCTGTCATTTTTCTTTTTGTGAGTTTACTACTGAAGACTCTGAAGCCTAGGAAAGCATTTCAGGAAATAAATATTACTTTATTTATCACTGTACAATATTGTAAGACATTATACACATAAACGGTCATTTTCGTAATCATAAGAATATTAATTCAGCAGCTAATAAATAAAATGAGCACCAAAGGACACGTGCATGACCTTAAAATCCTTACTCAGCTGCCCTATTAACTTTCTGAACACCACTGAAAGTGTGTGTCAGCTGCTTAAATTAAAGGGAGAGTAATTAAAATTACACAAATAATAGGTGACTGGGGTCAGTCTCCATCACCCTCTCTCCTATATTTTACATTTTTCCATCAATATGCAATCTTATTTTTCCTTACACATCTCTCAGATACTCTTGGTTTAAAAAAAAACTTACTATAAAGTACAGAGTGGCTGATTTATGCTAAGAGTACAGGTTTTGGGGCTATACTCCTAAATACCTTTCCGTAGCATACCAGGCAAGGTCGATTTTCTAGTATCTTTGAGTACCATGGTACCTTGTAATCTTTCTTTTTAAACAAGCACTGGCCCATTTTCACTTGGGGAAAAAAAAAAAAGGGAAGAAGAAGAAAGAAGAAAAATCAGATCTATATTTCAGATCTATATCTGAGATCCCTTTTTCCATGAAGATGACTTACTTCTTACATATAGCAAACGAGCAAAAAAAGTCTGTTTCTCTTACACTCTTCTCTGGGACATTAAATCATGGGTAGAATATAGAGATCCTCAATAATAATCCAGATGTTTGTGTTTTTACTGTAGTAATAGCAATAATAGTAACAATCATAATAATAAAAAACTCGGAAAAGTGAGACTGGGAATTGAACCAGACAAGACAAGAGAAAACCAAGTGGCAGCAATATCTCCCCAAAGGGCCCTGGCCAGAAATAGTGTTTTCCTCAGAAAAGACTGAGAGGCTTCTCTTAATGCCAAAGCATTTTACAGTCTTTGGTGGAAGCACAAGTACAAATTATTTAATAATAATCAGGCTGGCAACTTATAGGCCTTCTAGTATTGTCCACAAAAAAAAGGATTCTGTGGGTGCCAGCTGAGCACTATGTCTAATGCACGTCTTCAGCAATCCTTTCAGCATGCAAGAAATAGGGGGGGGGGGCGCTATTTTGTGCTGCTAGCACCCTGTATCAATAAGGTAACAGGATAGAGGTCTCCTACAGGTAGGTATCTGCCTCTTGGCAAGAGGGGATTTTAGAAAGAAAAGGAAGGCCAAAAGCTGGCAGGAGAGATGGGAAGGGTCTTGCACCTCCAGAAAGACCCAACAAGAGCCAGGATTTTGCTCACGTTGACCCCGTCGTGAGCTCTTCAAGGATGTGCTGCCCGCAAGCAGCAGGCATGGGATCAACTTTCTGAGAATAACTGCGAGTTCAGAGGAAGCATAAGGAGGGAATGAGTGACCACTGACATACAAAGCAGTTATTACTGTTCAGCACGTAAATACGTATTTCAAGCTTTCACAGGCTTGTGTATTGAGTCTTTAGAGCTAACAATGGAACTTTGCCTAATTTTACTAACATTAATCCTGCTAAACCTGCTTCAGAGACCCCTCTGGGTGATGAAGTCCCTTAATGGGCTATAAAATTCAGTCTTTATTAAATAATCATAATTCTTTTTTCAAAGAATTTAGCAAAATTGAAAGTATTCCATTTTCTCCCTCTGTAGTCCCACCTGCGTGGGATCTGGCTCAACGTTTTTTTTGTGTGTGTGTGTTGAGGGGGTGCTATGCACTGGCTTAAATTTGTATGTGCTCATTAAGGCTCTGATTTCAGTAGAACCTCCAGAGATTTGTAGTGAAGTCCTGCTGTTATGGCTATTAGCATCGCAGCTCTGGAGAGCCATACAGGACACTTGCTGTATTAGGCCTGAGGGTAAGCCCAACTCGCTCATCTGGAAGAGGTATTCTGATCAATGGATGACACTGAATGATTCATAAAATAAGCCCTGAATAAGTAGAAAGGGAATTCTTCCATAATGCAGGCAGAGAAGCCAGAGAAATATGGGTGAGCACAACACGGGGAAGGCAGAACGGGCTTCCACATACTCAGCTACGCTCACAGACTGCAGCTTTTCTTCCTCTCTCCCTTGGATTGCATCAGCACAAGCTCTGCAAAACTGCAAGTTTTGTTTCAGAAGTAACACAATGGTAAGGAAGTACTAACACAAAGACAGAAAAGGCAGGCCGCCCCGGAGCATAGCTGCTTTATACTCAGAGTTACTAAACAAAATATCAGAAACATCTCTAGCTACAAGTATTGGTACAAGTATTGTTTACAAGTACTATTTATTACGTCTCCATAGATTCTGGCTGTGGAAAACCTACTGAGATTGAAGATTTCTAATAGAGAACAACAACTTCTTTGGCATGGAATAAGATTAGATGAAACCAAAACAAACATCAAGCCTTTTGCATAGCGCTCTCCTCCTTTCTGACTCTGAAATTCTCCTGGACAAGCAGCCCCATGGAAAATTTACTCTGCATGTTACTCCATAAAAGTGGCTGTTCCAGAGTATCCCTTCCTTTCTTCAGGTGGTTAAGGAAATGTACTCAGTTTATTCTTCAAACATAACATACCAATACAGCAGAGACTGAGACATCTATCCATGTATGTAGGTACCTATTTCCTGACTTTTTTGTGTGTTCCTCTGTTCTCCTTGTATTTTTGTTGTTTCTCAGTAGAACTGAAGACAGATGGGAAATGTAGTTCTTTACAAAGTCGTTGCTGGTTAGAATGTCACTGAACTCAAAAGGTTTTTATTGCAGTCCTCCTAGAATTTGTCTCTCTCCAACATTTTCCTAAACATCACCTTTTTGTGATAGCTGAATTTAAGGAGGAAATTCTCATTTTAAACAGTCTATTTTTGCAGCAACTTATCAAACAGTGGCCTTTAGCTGTTGTTCTTTGACAGCCACTCTATTAAAATCCTGATGTAAACAAGTGGAGAAGGTGAACTAGAAGTGCAGATATTTGCACAGCATTACTGTCAGGTAAAATTTTAAAGATAGGTTTTATGAACCCATTATTTGCAGTCAAGGCTTTTGACTATAGCATCTGAAATCATTTAAGTAGACAAAGTGTTTTGTCAAAACATACTGCTGGGAGTCAGTATGTAGCTTCTTTTTATGTAATTCAATTTGGTAGTGTTGTTTGCATGAAAGTGGGATGTCTAGCTGGGCAGCCATAGCGGTGCTGCGTATGATCACAACATGGTGACTTTCCAGTGTGATTAACGTTAAATGCTTTTTGTTTTCATTTAGTACTTAATGCATGCATAATTGCATACAGACCTACCAAGCAAGACGCTTGAGGGGGTTTAAAAACAAACACCAAAAACAAAGATTTTTATAGCTATCTGCTGAGGAGCCAGGAGACGCATGAGAATGTGCGACCGCTTTAAAAGCGCCAGCCCTGATGGCCTGTCATGCTTTTCTTGATACAGAGTATGAGTGAAAGGGGCTCTCCGGACAGGCAGAAAAACAGCAGTTCATCCAGCCCTGACACGAGGGGGGCTCCGCACTGGGTTGCCCTGACACATGCTGGCCTGGAAGGGCCCTCCAAGGAGGGCTGTAGATGCGGCATGGTTAGTTTGGCATGTGCTAGCAAGAAAACCCCCAGCACAGCACGGCCACAAACACGGGCCAGGCACCAGGCACCTTCTGAAGAATGTAGCCAGCATGTTCACCACATATTCACCCACTCACCTTAGACAGTTTGCATTTTTCCAATTCCTTTACACTCTGCAGCAGTAACAGGCACAGGAAGTGCAATGAGACCGGAGAGCCAAATATGAAAGATCAACAAACCTGATCCTGAGTCCAGATTGCCAAGGTTATCCCCAAGTAGTGAGCAGTACCATGGAATTTGCAAGGACTGGGGTCATTTCATATGAGATTTGCATTTTGGCCAAGCTATACGTTACAGTGCTCTTCATTTTCACTATGAATGGAACCGATGTTTCCCAAACATATCTTGGGAAAGATTGGAAAAAATGGAGCTATAAAAATTCAAAATATGAATCCTACTCAAAATTTGCTTAGCTGCTATCATCAGTAGAAACAGTGATGACAGGAGGAAGAAGAGAAGCCATTTAGTTCCTTGCATGGTATTAACATACTACTTGGAGATATTTTGTGTCCTACGGCATGTATATTACAGCCTGGGAACTTCTAAACCAACTGAAACACATAGGAAACAGTAAGCTACGGTATTAAGGCTGCTGGACATGTACACCAGGTCTTCCTGATTAGCATACTAGCAGAACAGTAGTAGATAGATGGAGAAATCTGAAGAGCTATGGGAAAAGAGAAAACATTTAACCAAACACTAGCAATGATGCATGTAAGGGGAGGAAGATAAGCAGAACAAAAGTTGTCAGATAAAAGGCCAATAACTTGGTGCAGTAAGATTATAAGTCTTTTGGTAGATCCTTTCCAGTTCTTCCTTTTAGAACTTCATTTTGATCTGCTATACATCAAAGACTGATGAATTGTGTAAAACGTTCAGGCATCCTTCGCCCAGACATAATCCTACATCTCTGCACATAAATCAGATCATTAAACTCATTATTACATCGGGTAGGGATTGAGAAAGCTAACAAAAAGGAGAAAGCCACAGTCACTGACTCACTAACATAGGTTACTAGGAGCTTGTCTACACCACCATTTAATACCTCTGTAACTGTGTCAGTTAAGAAAGTGATTAGAACAGTCTTCTCCTCTGTATACAGTTTATTTGAAGGTAATTCTTACTTCAGAATAGCATCTCCCTGCTAAGTAAGTGGCTGATTTTATAGCATTATACTCAGCGCCAGTGCTGTGATAGGATGCACTGGAACAGAAATCCAAAAACCTGTTCTGTGTATCAGTGGATCCCACAGCAGTAATTTTCATGTATTAACTATACCACATTTGAATCCAGTACTTCCTTCAAAATTAATCCTGGTTGTACCATTTTACCTACACTGCTTTCTAAGCCAATTACTGGGAGCAGTATAATGGCTGTTACTGTACCAACCTTAAGTCCTGTTCTGCCACAGCCACAGAAGGGCACTGGAATGGCATGCTACCATTCCAGCTCTGCTTGGCCCTCATCCAGCAAAGCACTTAAACATCTGCTCAACTTAAAGCATATGAGTAATCCCACAGAAGACAAGATTATAAATTCTTTGGTAGTTTTGCTTTTTTACCTGCTTAGATTCATAGACTTTAAAACCAGAAGGGACCATCTAAACATCTTGTCTGACCTCCTGTATACCACAGGTCACAGGATTTCCTTGAATACATTCTTGCTTGAATTAAATGTGTCTTTCAGGAAAAAAATCCAGGCCTGGTGCTTAACTTTTAAGTGATGGAGAAACTACCACAAGTTCTGCATAAATTATTTCAGTGGTTAACAATGCTCAACAGGACAAATTTATACCCTTTTTCCGGTCAATACCTTCCAAGCTCCACTGGATTCACTGAACACTGTTGTGTTTTTATTAATCAGACTGAGGAGGCATTATCACATTCATATACATGCTTATATACCACAATTAAACCAGCCCTTAATTTTCACTTGAAGTGATAGACTGTATTGTTTTTTCTTAATATATAAGAGATTATTTGGTCCTTAAATACTTATATGTCTTCTTAGACTCCTGTTGACCCACCTCTATCTTCAGGTATGTTTTTTCAAACAAGGCAGAGTATTTCAGGAGTGGTCAATGACCATAGTAGATGCAATAGAGATTTCTACTGGTAGTCCTATTTCTCTTCACCAAGGCAATTTTTGGCTCCAGGATCCACACTGGAGCTTTACACAGGAGTGGTCAGACATGCTTAACCTACCAATCGTTTTCCGTATAATTGTTTCTTGGACAAGTTCACACTTCCTTATGTGCCCATACATATTCTTTGTTTTTGTAATATTCAGCTTTTGAAATAAAATTTGGGTAGTATTAAATCAAAGCACTTACTTACTTAGAAAGCATCACTTCTCCCTATACTTATATAGTATGCTTAAGTTTTCATCAAAAGATATCAGGTAAGCCTGGCAAGATCTAGATTACTGACTGGCTAAAATTATGTCACTCTTCTTGCCACTCCTTCTCACTCTCAATTACTATTATTGTTTTAATATCTCTATTAAGATAATCTCTGCTTGTAATTTCTACACAAAATCATGCACACAGAACTCAAAAATGTATAATAACAATAATTACTCAACTGTTGTTATTTAAACAGTTTTTGAAGAGAGAGACCACAGATTGAAATGATAGAGGAGAGGATCCACCTTGAGAAGTTCTCAGAGGTAAGCAAATTTTAAGAAAAAAAAAAAAAAAAAGGAGAGAAAAAAGCTGCCTCTAAGGGAGAAAGTAAAGGATTAAAAAGCTGTTTTAATGAAGAAGAAACAGAAAGGGAAAGGAAAAAAAAAGCTATCAAAGAACTTCAAAAAGACTCTACTACAAAGAAGAGAGAAGTTACAAAGAAGTCAGAAGCATATTCACAGTACTCATAATGTTAAATGAAAAAATTGAAGGTTGAGTGACAGCAAGCAAAAGACTGGAGCAAGGCAAAGGTAAGCACTACTCCTATGCAACTAAACAGTAATGACAGCTGAAGCAGAAGCCTTAGCATATACAGTACCTGATCTCAAGAAATCTATCCATGTATTAATTCCATCCAGTATTTCCACCTGCTTTCATGCATCCAGCCCAGAGACAAAAAAAGAGAGTAGTGGTACAACTTACTCTTGCCACTGACAAACAGAGAAAAGGACTGGAAGTTGGCAAAGTGAACATATTCAGCTCAACCTGTTCTTTCTTTTCCCAGGGTAGAGTGCCTAAAAAGGGGGAAAAAAAAAATCTTTGGAGAAAGACAGTTTTAATAAGATCTTTTCTGTTTGCTCCATCCCCCTGTGAGAGTTCAGAGCACAGGAATTTCTGTAGGCCTCTGTTTGAAAATAAGGGGGTAATGAAAAGATATGCGAATGGCTTGCTACCCCAAACTAGTCCTCCTAGAATATCCTGGGATTTGCCAAAGCACTAAATGACGTTAACATCGAACACTTTAAGGGAAAAGTCACCTTTTATTCTTTGCTTTTCAGTGTTTAGAAATGTAGCTTCAGTTTCCTTTGTATTTTTTGTATAAAGGAAATTCATTTTGAATAGAGATGGGTCCATTTCTTTAGGTTTGATCTCAATGGATACTGAAGCTGGACTGCTGCGCCTTCCAACTCTTGCAATTTCTGGGGGAAGAGAGGGCAGCTGGGTTTAGATGAAGAGGACAGAGGGATAGTGAAAAAAAGGCAATATTTAACATGGAGAATCTGTTTCTAAGAAGAGGAGAGTTAATGTAAGGCCTACCTGTTTTTGTGAAGATTAGATATAATTAGAGCTTACACTAAAATGCTGCACTTTCAGATTCATTTTCAAATCAAGCAAATTCCATACTGCAAGTTTCTGCACTGCAATTTAACCCGCATGTCCATCGTGTACCCCATGAAGGGCGCCCCATGGATTGGGGTGAGACTTTGCAGGCAAAGGGTTCTAGGTGACATGCTCCTTGGAGAAGGAGTGGGTCCTAAGACATCAAAGTTAAGCCTTAAACTGAATATATTTGCTCTGCCTTTGGATTATTTTAATCAAAATCTTACGTGCTTGGTAGAAGCACAAAAAGCCACTGATATTCAGCAAAGACCTGCACATTCTCTGGTGCACATTCTCTTTATCTGCTTGGGACCTGTTCCTTACCCAGTAGTAAGCTGTAGTGGGGAGTCCTACGATAGATAGATAGTCCTGTGATACTAGAAATGGACAATATTTCTTTAAAAAGAGAGCATAGTCTTTAGCGTATAAATGCCTTTAGTTCAAAAAACAACCTAAGTCTGCATATCTGCACATAATTTTCCCCTGAAGAATCTGATACCATCAGAGAACATTGGCAACATGGTACAGTGCTATTTTTTTCTAGCTAGGCACTTGCCTGACTGCAGTGAGACTTTTTATTCTTTCTGGTGTTAAGGGGGCCAGTTTTACCATCTGTGACTTAAAGTAAATGATATTTTGTTTATAATGCAAGCAACATTCCACCTAAGTAAATAAATGCATTTTTACCCCAAATTAAAAAAAAAATGAGATTTTCAGTAGGTAACTTGCTGAGAATTTGTGTACAAATTCTGACATTATCTCAAGTGCTGCAAAATATGCTCAATATTTTTTTAAATGAAGAGGTTCATTCTGGTTTTGTCTGTGCAATTGTGCAAATTTAAGAGAGGGATATTCTTTTGGACCTAATATGGAAATTCATCCTAAACATCTTGCATAGTTACTACCTATTGATTATGGTGAAGCAAAACACATTTTAAGAAAATATGTTTCAATGACAGAGCAAAATAAACAGGGGAACGTGTAACTGATAACTTATTAAATAAAAAGTCCATGCTTTTATCTGGCTCTTCAAACACTTTAGGCACTTGAACAAGATTAAAAAAACTTTTATACCAAAAAAAGAAGCTCCTCTAATCACTTCCCTTCTAAGCAGTTACCTGCATGAAAAGAGGAGATTTAACCTCTCTGTTGCCACTATTCCTTTTGCTGCAAAAAGCATTTGTAACATTTCTAATAGATTTAGTTCTGCCAGTTGGAAAGAGCTATGTTTTCTAGAGCATTAATTATACGGGAAAATATTTTCAAGAATATATTTTGCTGGTAAATTATGAGCATGCACTAGACCACCATTAGCCTGTGCTAAGGGAACCCTGAGAGTCTCAGTTCTCCCAGGTGCCAGAGACAAGGCCTTGTTTCTTATGGTCCAAAACCACTCTTGCTTTTGCAGTTTTATTTATCCTATTGCATTACCAAGGAGGGGAGAGGATTCAGAAGCTTCTAATCTTAACAATTTAGAGAATAAATGAAAGCCAAGAAGAAGGAGAGAAGTGGTAAGCAAATGAGAGCTGCCATCTGCTGTGCAAATCATACTGAAATACAAGATAGCTACCACAGCGTAAAGACAATAAAAGAATTAAATGATGTGTCAAAAAACAGAAGAAAACCAACTATAAACATCTCAGCTTTGAACACAACTCCTAAGGTTGGATTGTTCCTATGAGTACATCTGTGTAAATGTCTTTCTGTATAATAAGGACAAGCTTTGCTTGTACCTTCATCAGCACCAGCAGGATCAGCCTTCCAGAGGCTGGATCTGTCTGCCCCCTTCCTCACACCTTGTGCATGTCCTAAGTTAGCCTTTTATTCCAAAGCTTACTGCTGCCTCACACCAAGTACCTATATATTCCTTTAATCCCGTTTCTTTTTTTTTTTTTTTTTTTTTTTTTGATGCTGTTTGTGTGATGAAGTCCAAAAGAGTAAAGACATCAGGAGCACAGCAAACCTTTTTTGAAGAGCAAAGGCTCATTTAACTTTTTTTTGTATCATTTTGGATCTACCCTTGTTTTCCTTGATCTCAAACGTAGCATGAAGTATTGCTCTCTTATTTTGCTCAACCCCACCAGCACGGCCTTCACACCCCACCCCAGCAAGTATTCTGTTCATTTTTGAGCACTCCAGACAGTAGACAAACTTCTGGTTACTTGTCCAACCTATGACTGGCATGGTTTGATGCTTGCCTACAGCAAGCTTATACTTGGGTTCCTCCTATTATTATGGCTAACAAGCCAAGCTAGTGCAATCAAGAGAGATGCTATTGTGGAAATGGCAGAACATACAGAATATATTCAAGGGCAATGAATAAGTTCCCTTTCAATAAAAGCACACATCATGTCTAAGAACAGTCAAAAGGGTTAAAATACAATCTTTTCAGATAAGTTCCTAGCCATATCAGGCTCAAAAAGTCAAAAGATTTGAAAGCTATTAGTACTTCTGTAGATCATCCTCTTCCAGACACTCTTTTTTCTTTTTTTTTTTCCCTTTAACTGACAGGTTGCAGTTAAAAATTAAAGTAAAGAGAGGCCCTCTTTTTGCTACATACTTTTAATGGAACTGAAGCCAAAATAAGTCAGACTAAATTATGGGAGTAAATGACCTCCCGGGAAGTATAATACCAAATTCCAAAGAACTGTAAAGAGTTTCCTTTGATCTTTTTAGCTTCACAGCCTGAAATTCAAAATCTGTATTTAATTTTAGATTGCATATGCCAGCTTTTAAGTTTCCTTTCTAACATGATATATCATTTTAAATGATAGGACACCTTTAACTTGTATTTCTTGAAAATGCTGACTATCCTTTCTTTATTCTTTTACACTATAAAAACAGATATAAATATTACTAATTGCAAAAATAATTTGGGGTTGGGTGCTGTAATGGATAAACCATTGACCTTCACTTAAGAGACTGTGCCTTCAAGCTCAACCTGAGTTTCTAAGTGAAATGACTTTGATCTGAGACACAAGTTACTTCAGTTCAATGCCCTAGAGGATATAGATCTGGAAAAAAAGGACAAGACAGGCTCTTCTCTACATATTCCTGTTACAATTTAGGATGGAGACAAAGGATGCTATTTTTCAAATGTGGCTTCTTTTTTTCTGCGGCCAGACAGTCACACTGCAAGACCTATGCTTCTAAACCAAAAAATTCAGGAGGCACAAGGTGTTTAGCTTTTGGTTGAAGATTTCTCTGACCTGTACACTTGAAACAGATTTTAGATAGGAGCAGAAGGATAATAATTCCCTTCTTGAGCAGAGACATGAACTCCCAAAGTATTATGCCTTATACATTATGAAAGAAGCCACCTTTCTTGAGGAAAAGTAGACAGTAACAGGTTGGCTGGAAACGCAACATGCAAGAACAGCTCCTAACCATCGACCCTAAACTGGAAAAGCCCTAAGGAAGGGCTTACCCACAACCAGTTTCTATGTCTGACCAATGATTGTCCAAGAGGCATAAACAGAGTCCAGATTTCTACAGTATAACAACATTATGAATTGCGTCCTGCGGGAATAATTTGTAATGCATAATTTATCCACTAAATTCAATTTCTTCTTCTACTAGTGAAATATCCACAAGCTGATCATGATTTCCTCACGCTTACTCTTTTTTTTTTCCAACTCAATATTATTTCTTAAACTAAAGGACTTACTACTAAAAAGTCTCTTGGATTATGTGGTGCTCTTGGAGCTGCACGAAGATAGTTCCAGCAGACTGGGTAACTGCATGGTGTTCTTTTACCTTCCTCATCATGAAACAACTAACCAATCGACCCAACTGCACCCCACGGAATTCCCTGTAGGAATGCACCTGGGGATGAGCGTAGCGTTTCTTTTTGATTAACACACAAACACAATAAGGCCCTCTGCATTTGGTACAGTTGTGAACAGGTGGAGCCTGTTTTGACTGTGCAGATGAAGAAATGGCCTTGAAGCAAGAGGTTGAACTTTATGGGGTCAAGCATTGCAAATTTAAATCCAATCTTTGCATCACAACACAGCCCACCCAGACTACCATTACTTTTACCTCCCTTATTCACAGTAAATTGCTAAGACGACATCTGGTTGGTCTTTTAAAAATAGATCAAACATATACTAAATATTTTTTTAAATGATTTAACTTTGGAGAACAATAGCAACTGCAACAGTGGAACAGCACCACAAAACCGAGTCAATGTAAATCTGGATTGAATGTAAGGCCTTTCCCTCACTGGCAAGGTAAAAAGAGACATATTTTGAGGCTGTGAGTGCTGATAAAAACTACTATTTGTAAATGTTTTTACTCACAGCTGAAGAGGAAGCAATTTAAATATTTACAAGTATTTTTTTTCTTCATCCAAGTAAGAAGCTCATCAGGACTTCCTTTGCAATAAACCCATTGCAATCATCTGGGAGACAAGCCAGATGAGAGGTAGCACAACCATGGAAAACCTCAGGAGGCAAAGACAGCAGTTAGTACAGGTTGGAAAAATTATGCACAGACCTAGGGAATTCATTGTTAGATGAATTTGGCTTCTAAGGCTTCTGACTTGCAAGTGAACACCAGAAACCTGAGGATTCAGCGCTTGTTTGCTACCTCTGCAGCGGAGCGCCTGGCAGAGTACCGGGAATTGCGTGCCAGTGAGGCAGGCACCCGCTGTGGAATTGAAGAGCCAGCAAAGTGCAAACAAGACTTTTTTGGTTCTTCAGTCTTTGCTTTACTACGGTCTGGACTGGTCTCAGCACTGGTCACACAGTGTGGACACATCCTCAGAGTCTTTCACTGCGTTTTCTGCTGGTTACTGCTGTGTTATGTGTTTACAAATGACTGGCCAGCAAAGACTGTTTCTGACTTTGGTTTATCTGCTTATGTAGATTTATTGGGATTTCTGCCTGCTGGGTACGGAAAAAAAAAAAAATCGACCAATGGAACCCTTGGAACAATTCTTATTTAGGATTTAGATGCCTGAAAACAAAATTGTTGATTCAAATCTTCTCTGAAAGGGTGAGAGTTATTTGGATGCAATAGGATTTCTTGTATCCATAGAGAACATCATTCTGGTTCTAAGATATCTAAGTTTGGTATATTCAGACCTCAGTTTCACCTTAGGCTATCTTGAACAAATGTTACAATTTGTTGATTTAAACTTTATTGTTTCTAATATTACAATACAAATTATCATTTGCAAAAATCTTACGTAAATAGAAGTCAAATTATATTTGCTAGGATTCTATGATTTTTTCATCTATGATTATTTTCTTCTAAAAAAGGAAAAAATATAGTATATTCATATGCAAAACTTTTGATTTTTAAGAGAGAATCACAAAAGGGAAACTCAAGAAACAACATTGGTTATATGGTCAGTTAATCATGAAAGATGAACATTTTTATCTATTAAGCCTGCATGTGAAGGTTTCATTCCTATGTAGAAAGGGGACAAAACCATTAAAAATGTGAAAGCACATCTTTCCAACATTCCTGCACATAAACATTTCCACGAGCTTGATGGGTAGGTTTATGACCAGCTGAGAGCAGGAAACTGAGCTGAGGCTCAGAAAAGACTCCCAGTGAAAGTGCTGGTAGTCATTTAAGACTTTGGCAGACAAAGCCTTCCAGAACACACTGCATTCTCTAAGCACAGGAGATAATCACATTTAAACTGTTTGAACAAGGCTCCAGCTGAGGGAAAGGCAGGGGGAGAATCCATACATATAAATCCACATATGTATATATATATATATATTGAGGCATGATAGTGTCAAATCTGTTGATCTGCTAATATATATTAGCAGATATATATATATATATATATATGTATAAGCACATCAACAGATTTGACAGTATCATGCCTCAATTCCCCACAGCATATGGGTTGTGCTACATCTGGTGCTCAGGTGGTGCTGCACACAGTGCGCTGCTTGCTCGTGGGGACAGGAGGCTCAAAGACTGACGGGGGAGACCACCAGTTTTCTTACTTTCAGTTTACATTCTCAAGTAAATAGCTCCTGTGCTCTTTAACAAAAATGTAACAACAAATATATATATTGTTTTATCTTCTAGGTCATTCTATATGTTTTCTTTATGGTTTATTTTCATTTATTCTTGTTGAACTGTTACAAAAGATTTTTGACAAATTGGTAGAAGATGACTCCATGGGGCTAAGCAATCTCGGGGTGTTGGTGGCAGCAAAGGAGTCTTTTGCTTTGTACCACAAAGGCATCAAACGCCACAGCTGTAAAGAAACATGAAAGCATATTAACCACTATTTTCACTCTCTCCGGTTTCTCTCACATCCGTGAATTATTTTAATTTAAAGATTGGTAAATTCCTTCACTCCAAAGCATGTAGAGTTTTACTGTTACATAATCTGATGAAGTGTCAGCCCATGACGCTTTCATTATTCTATTTTTTCCTGACCTTGTTCTCAGTTTCATGTATGTAAATTAGGAGAAAGAATTGTCTCTTCTCTGATAGTTTCTGAGTTCTTTTGATCCTCCTTTGGGTGTGAGCGTGCGTGTTTGTCCACACACCAACATAACGGGGCGCCAGCCTCCACCGCTAAGGCTTTTAGGTGCTGAGATAATGCAAATAATAAAAACAAAAAAAAACAGTTGATTTATGCCCTTGTATGTGCTGGTGTCTAATTAGTATTCAAAATGCATTACTTTCAATTGGATGCATGAATATATACTGTATGCCAAATATGTGATTCATACTGACTAATACAATATAAGTAATAGACTTGTTTACTTGTTTGCATTTAATTTAAAAGGAGAAGGTTTCTGACCATCCCTCTTCCAGATTGCATGAAATCGTTGTCCCAGAAAACCCTCATGAAAGTGTTTATTGAAATTAGTTTAAAGATAGGATTTGATAAGTTGGAGGGCCATTCTCTCCTTGTGGAGCTAATGTATCTCCCATTACCATTAAATGGTGTTATATGTGCATATTAAGGGGAGAATATTAATGATTAATAACAAGCAACATTTTCCAGTGTGCTGAACTCTTTCAGGAAACAGTGAAGGTCCTGAAAGCTGTTTATTTTAGCTAAACCATACCTTAAATGAACATATGTTTTATCGCAGATCTTTAAATAAGCCCAATGGATTCTTTTCAAGGCCATTCCAGGGTTAACTTTTGACATATAACAATGTAGCTAAGTGTACTTAAGAGTAAAAAACAGTACCTCCTTCAGGGCTTCCAAATAGCGATGGTTGGTCTGTCTGCAGCTCCCAAATTAAGCCATTTTAGCACTCAAAATCACTGTGGCTATTTTTTCCTCTAACTGGTTAATGATATTAACTAGCCATTTGTTCTCGAGAAAAGAAGAGAAAAGATGTGTGTTAGGCTCATAGTAACTTCAATTAGTTGTTAACAAAAGATTTTTATCCTGGTAACAAAACCAGAAAAAAAAAAAATCTTTTAAATTAATTTGAAGATGCCTACATTTAGAGAATGGCTTTGCTTTAACAGGGCTATGCAAATGAGCCCAATTTAGCATCTTGTATTCAGCTGGAAACCATTGCTAAATGATCGGGATAGCCAGTCACAGATATTAAAATGAATTATATCTAATCTGAATTTTAGTCACGCTACATTAACTAATAGAAAGTTATTAACATTTCAAGAGAAAAAAAGCTTTTGCCTGCAAAATTAACAGTGGCTGAGATGTGACCTGTGAGCCATGCAGCCTGATCACTGTAATGACAGTGTAATGGCATATTTACATTAAAATCTCTGCAGCTAATATGTGATTCAGAATTGGACGTTAAGTCGAGGATTATTTAGTCTGGCCTGTTGGCCTTTCTCTAAGTAGTTTTTTTTTACTTCAATACAAATCTGAAACTTTTCATTTCATGACTATTTATGTGACTAGTTTCTATGGCTATGTCTCTCCATCTTTACATCAGCTGCTTTATATGGCCAGATTACTCTTTCATTTTTTCCTTCCTTTTTTTCTATATATATATATATATTTTGCGAGCATGTAAAACTTCAAGAAGTCCATATTAGTCACAAGGCAGTAGGAAAAAGGGAAATGTTCTTTTTACTTCATTTAATTTTAATTTGCTTCAAAAGGCTGTATGTTTTCATGTTTTCCTTCCTATACTTTTTAAAAATAGAGCACCCTGAAGTAAGCAGATAATTCAAAGCAATCTTTATCTGGATAGAGGAAGATGTATAATTATATAGCTATTCTTATCCTCAGCCAGCAGTGACAACCTACTACAGCTTCTCCTGTTACCAGTTCATTCTATCAAAGCAAAGGCTTGAACGTTACAGACCTGACAATATGGCAGTTGGATAATACATAGCATTTGTTAAATTCGTGAGGTATTTGCATGTAGGAATTTTTTCATTATTTAAAAGACTTATCATTAAATAAAAATTGAGAAAATGCAAAGAAATAATTAAGAAGTCAACTGGATAAAATAATAACTTTGATTCAATAATCTTAATATTATTCAGAAAAATCTAGTTTAGCTTTTTTGGTCTTATGCTGGTTATTTGTACCAAACAAGACATTTTCACAAAGGCTTAGACTGCAAATAGAATGTCAATGCTGAGAAAAGAGCTGATGAATTTTATGGGGGATTTTTATTAATGACTTTTTTTGTATTTTTATATTTAATTTTTGCATTAATTTTGTGTTTTATTACCATATTCTATGAATCTGTAAGCAGATAATATTTTACTGAGCTTGTTTATTTTTAATGTAAATTTAGATAAAATGCCCAAAGCTAGAAGTAGTAATTAATGACCAAAGACATATATCTTATAAATTACAAATTTGTGTACCTATTTATACACAATACCAGACAAGTGTATAAATCCACAAATTTCACAAAATAAGCAGCAGAATTGTCCTATTTTTATCATTGCAACATGGCCAGTATTCCTAAGAATTTTGCTTTTGCTGTTCTTTCAACTTAAAAATGAACAAGCAAAGCCTCATATGACAACTTTTTCCTTGTTTTGTTTTCTGTTTACAATGGGTATGTGTTGTGCTCCTGCTTCAGCCCAGACATATGTCAGTCACATAACAGTCATGATATAAATGCCATCTCACCTCCAATTAGAAAAAGAGAATTAATACAGGGACATCTGTTTGACTGACAAGTATCCATGCAGAGTGCTCTGTGCACAGATTTGTAATAAACACAGGTGCTTCTTTTGCAAATGTGCAGCTTCATCTTATTTCTGAAGTCTTTATTACAAGGCAGTCATACAATAAATGTTGATTGAAGAAATAGCCAGAAATTTAAGCTGATATAATATGGTAATGGGTTTAACAGTCTGAACTTCATTTGATATTTCAGAAATCATCTCCTGAATGTCCTGCTCAAAATGAGAGGATAACAGGCTGCTCCTGGCACCAGGCACCCACCTCCAGCATCTCCAGCCGCTGGTAGCCAGATCCTGGCAGCCACTGGTGACACAGGGCTGCACCGAGCCCCTCTGGGCAGATCTGTTTTTCCTCTCATCAGCCTTTGCACAGTCAAACACGTAGTGAAGCTCTGCCTATCCTGCAGCACGTTCTGCTGCCACTTGGAGACAGATTCCATTGCTGATAAAGAGACTAGCCCTCTAAAAACATGCCAGAAAACTAACCCTGGCCACAGTTATAACTGTGGTTATGAAGGTTATGAAGCCATAACCTTCTGTGAAAATTTGTACCCATAACACACATAAATATATATAGGATTTTTTTCCCTCGTATGCATGTGAAAATGAAAGTTCAAAATCTTTGATCTCCAGCCTGACTAGCCATATCTGTGGATAGCAAGAGAGGTAAGGAAGATAAGAAAGCAAAGCACCTAAACTCCAAGGCTGGAAACTCCAAGATAGGATAGCTTGTTTGCCTATGTTAACCATCTCCAAAACTTTGATTGGGAAATAGTGTAGCTCTAACAGCAGGATTCACTGTAAAACAAAAGTCAGGGATGCTGAGCTTATTTTTGAGAGAGGAGCCTGGGAAGATAAAACCCTACTTGGTTAAGTCTGAAATGTTTTTAACGTTAAGTGGTTCTCAAAGGGCATCACTGGGTGTTCTCCTATGAACCTGCCAAATAGAGGCTCCAGGAGTTAAGGGAAAGGACCAGGATCTCTCAGTAAGCTCTAAGTCACTTTTCATAACCGTCCTGTGAGAGCTGTGGTGTTTGGGGGTGCTGGTCATAAAAAAATTATTTTTGTCACAGAGACAGGTCCATTGGTGAGTTCCCTCCTTAGGAGTAGATTCTTGTTGCTTCATTAACAAAAAAAAATAACCACTTCCCAAACAAATGTTGTTTTACCAGTTACTGCTGATCCTCTACAGAGTATCACTGACAATTAAAAAAGTAGTCAAAGGAGTTTTGCTGCATATTTTGCTTGATATTACTTAATAACATGCAGCAGTAAATGGCCATTTACTTCCTGTTTCTTCAGGTGCATCGTGGTTTACATGTCTATCAAAAACACACCAGGAGACACTGCTGCTCTGATTTGGCTGTGGGTACAGAACAGTTTTGAATTAGATTAGCTTTTCAGCTTGTATTTAGGTGTGTGTATCTGCCTGCTTTGGTGACCAGACACTCAAGAAGGTTCCTGTTGGCTGCCTGTTCCTTAATTCTGCTTTTCAATAGCGGCACTCAACGGCCGGGCAAGGCTGTCATAGATTGTACGAGCTACTTAACAGGGAAGCTCTTCTCCTCAATCATGCAGCTGAGCAGATAGAAGTATCATAAGTGTGTGCAAAAATTATGAATAATTTACATAGTATAGAATGCCTTATGACCATTGTGGACCACCCTAAAACACTCAACTTCATCAGTCTGAGCTCAGGAAAAATATATATATATATTGCTGATAGAAACACAGAACTTTCTGCTTTACTTCCTGTATTGCTCACTCTTATCTCTAACATCAGTTTTTTCAAAGCTAATCTCCTCAGGACAGACCGTTGCAACAATTTCTGGCTCACCATTTCAGTTATGCCTCTCTGCCTACACAAAGTATGCTTAAGTAATAGTTACAGCAAGATCTTGACTAGTCAATAAATACAGACAAGCTCCTTCATTGTTTTCTTCCTTCTAAAAGGGCTCATGGAAGTGATTGAAGTTAACTTAGGACACTGCATGCTTGAACACTAGAAGCAGTAAGCTTATGGACAGCATTAACTTTACATGAAAAATCTAAGAGTCTTTTAACCATAACCATACCTGTGATTCACGATACCTTTGACTTAGTAAGAGCAAGATAAAGAGTTGATAAAATAAAATACAAATAAAACAAAAAGCTTCTCCTCCAATTCTTGAATATGTTGCTATCACCACTGTGTTGGTCACAGACTGCATAATTTACGTATGCATTTTCAAATTATATTGATCAGCTATACATCTCATACCATAGTTAGTTTTGCTGATATTAAATTTGTCATTCATAGTGTCACTGGCCAGACAATGTGAGCAAATAGAAACTTTTTGAGTTTGAATTTTCTTTAAAAATATCAGTTGACTTCAATCATTCTTTACAAGGACACTTCATGTAAAACTAATTCACTTAAAAACATTTGAATCCTAAAATGTTAATGCACTGGGAGGTTAATTGCTCTTATTAATCCATTAAACAAGAACCGCATGCCCTTTCTTATGTTAACCATTATTTACTTATTTCATTCTTATGTCCAAAGTCCAAATGCCCTTATCTTTGTTACAAAAACTAACAAAATGAATGTTAGTTACCCAGATCTCACAAAACATCAACTGGTTTCTATTTGTATGCCTTCCTTTGTACTAACAGTCTTGACATAAAGAGCAAATACCTTAATATAGTAAAAGAAAAAAAAAATCCTGTGGAAAAACAGGGTGGTCAGCTTTTTTTGAGCTCACTTGCTGGAGCAGTTCAAGTCAAAGAGGCTAACATATCTCTTCTTTACTAAAAAAAAAAATATTTCTTTTTTTCCCCTTGTCTGTGATTTGAGAGCAAAAGAGATTTTTATGTGCATATGTAGCAATGGTAAGCAGCTGTAAAAACCTCCCGCCCTAAAGATTGATGAATATATGTTTCATTACCACCAGCACATCTGAAAAACATTTGACACTCTGGAAGACCAACTATGGTTCTTTAAAATGCCTCAGCTGAAATTTCTCAGAACATGGTCTTTAATAGCCATCTTAGGGGCCGCTAGTGCCCCTCCATTTGGGAAGTTATAAAACCTCAGCTTCTGAAGATACCTGAGCAAGCCCTACATGTTTACTTTGCTGGGATATCTGGAAGTACTTGCTTGAGCAGATGCAAATGCTGAGATTTGTACAGCAATATTTGAAAGGCCATTCCAAAATCTTCGTAATTCCTCCATCCTGTTTATACAGATTTCAGTTCAAACTACCAATCAGGGAGCAAGACCTCTGATTTATGACTTCAAAGACTCACACTCCAAGAATATCAAATAATTGAGAAGCCTAGTGCAAACACTTTGAAGGAACATAGCATGCAATGGTCACAATGGCTTTGAGCAATGAACACTTCATCAGGTTCAACATCTACTTACAGGTGCCATGCAAAGAAATCCAGAAGCTGAACTTAATGGATAACTTCTTCCTAAAATAGCTTTCTGTCCCCAATGCAGCCCTGGATAGAGGCCATCTACTCAGTAAAGAAAGAGCTCTCCTCCAATGGGCACTTACCAGTGGGGCAGGGGGAGGGCCCTACAGGATACTTGTCTCACACCCCTGGAGAAAAGATTGGTCTCCACTAACACATGTGGTAGCAAGGAGGGCAGGCAGGAAGGTTTCCATGCAGACTCAGGTAAGCTCAAAGGCTTTTGTCCATTCAGAATGAAAAGTACATTGTACTTGACAATAAACCTGCCATTTGAAACCTCAGGGGTTTTAATCTTATAAATAATAGAGTTCAGAGAAGAAGGGTTTGCAAGTCTGCATACCTCTGCCTGGAATTCAGATTTATGTAATGCACTCATAGGAACATGATGCTGAAGTGCATGCAAGTGTTAGGCTATTTGCGATTCAAAGCCTAGATTGCACAAAAATATGCAATGTACTAATATTTCTCTCTGTTATGCTCTTTTCCCCAGCTGCTACTAGAACATCCATCACTCAATGGCAGGTCAGAGCTATCCAGTCCACTGCATGCATTGACATAGCTTTTGCTTTCTGTTGGAGATCCTGTTAACAAGCACGAAGCTCACAGCCAAGAAAACACTTGAAATCTGTAAAATGAGGCCCAAAAGTGACACATTACTGATCACTTAAAATATGATTTTTTCATTTATTAGGGCTTATCACAACTCTTTGTATATGCTTAAGAGACAGTTTTAAAAAAATTAGAAAAGCAAAGTTATCTTGCTTGTATTCAACCAGAGTGCGAAAAGGTGAGTTTATACAGTATATAGAAAATGTTGTATTTTAGGCCTATAATAACAAATGGAATCAATTTTGAATTATTCTTCAATGAGCATCAAGAGAAAAGTTGCAGTAGGTCTGCTGCAAAACAAATTCTTACCTCAAATGTATTCAGACATCAGAAACAATTAATTCCCACTTTTAAAATGACAAAAAATTATTTGAAAAATTCAGCAGTATGAGAAAGGTCTATCCATTAATTATATTGTGTTTTCACATGCACATTTTGGAATTTGGGAGGATTTCCTTAGCACTTTCCATTTAAAAAATCTGAAACATTAAAATGACAAGCATGAATCTAGCTAAGTGTCAGCCCATGCAGCTCCTCTGTGGAGAGGTTATCACATGCAGCTTGACTGTGTTCTTCATTGCTTGCAGCCCTTTCAATCAGATAACTTTAACAAACATGGTGCTATCAACTGTCAGACATGGTACATTCTAAGTAATGCCTAGTTTCTTATGGACTAAAATGGATCTGAGAATTCTTCTCTTTATGTTATCAACCATCAGTCATACTCCGAGATTCACAAGAAGTATCTGGAACTGTGCTCTCAAGTGCCAATTAGCGATTTGCTGACCCAAAAAGATAAAGAAGATTGTAGAAGAAGCAGCCTAGTATAATTCTGCACTCCAGTGTCCTTAAAGTGGACTATCGTTTATGAGTTTAGTCCTGCAGATGAAAGGGAAATAGAAGGTCAGTGGTTCCTCTCTTCAACAATCTTCTACAATCTTCTCATAATGAATTGTAAATAATATTACTATCAGCTTGCTCTTACACTGAAAAATCAGAGTGAATGGTTCAGCAAACCCAAACACTGATAATATCATTTCTCAGGACAGAGTTGAACACTGTGTTCTGGCCTCCATGTCCCTCACATTATGCTGGTGCGCACTGCTGCGAGTTCCCTCTCAGCTACAGCAATGCCCTTCCTGCCTCCACGTGTCCTTTCACTGCCCAGCACCTATGGGGTGCATTCGGTCTGTACAGTGCTGGGAACCTGAGCTCTTCATCATTTGACGACAATCTGAAGATTGATGAACAATCAATGGGAACATGTTCCTCCTCAGAGTAATTCTCAGCATAATCTGGCAAAATGTCATTATTGTTTAATACGGTTTTATCATGAGGTGGCCCTGCTTTCAGAACTGTAAGTGATTTTTACAAGGTCAAAAGCAGAATATCTTCCCAGGTGTTTGCCATCTTGGATTGCATTATAAAAACACCTTAGAAAGGCAGCCCCAGCCCAGTGCAGGCAGGACACCTAACAAGTTGGGATTTGAAGGGAATAGCCTATATACAATCCTTTCTGTCTAAGGGTGACTGTATTCAGAAGTCCCTGTAGATGCAATGCATTATTAATTAGCATATACAAATCCCATTTATATTAAAAAATCTCACTTAGTGAAGGAGACATAATTCCTGCTATTACCATACCAAATAGCAGAAAACAAATATTGTACATAGAGCTTATCAAAATACAAGATAAGACCACGACAAGTTTGGAGTATATTTGTACTCTACACACTTTTTTGTTTGTTTTTTGATGCAAGGCAACTATTTTTCATGGTAAATTATGTATGTCAACAGTATTTTTCTGAGTATACCTGTATACCTGAATGGCAGAGCTGGAAAGATGTATGATATAGATCTACAATATTTATCCTACATAGATATTGTATATGCAATAGGTTTAGGACTTTTTGCAATACATATGCATGAAGGGGGATGAAATTACATCAGAGCATAACAGGCCGAAACGCTCTCCTTTGCCCCAAGAAGTCTCCAAACAGTTTGTTATCGAACCAGCTGCTTATAGTCACATTCCAGAGTCCACAGATGTTGTAACTCCACTATCATTCCGGTTCAAATACCATTTAAAGCATACATTGGGCAAACATTAAACAAAGTTGAACAAACTTTGAGCTTATTCATATACTGGATTCTATGAGTACATAATAGAAAATGGTCAGTAAGTCAGGGAAGACCAGACCAGGCTGGCAGGCTCTCTTCACGTGTCATAATTTAACTTAGGAGTAGACCCATTCTCTGGGGAGCCACAAGACAATTAGAGGACAAGGCACAACAACAAAGGCATTCCAAACCAGTGCGAACATTTGTCAAAGTTTGGAAACAATTTACAATGTTTTCAGAACCTTGGTTCAGGTCAGTTCATTTTTATACTCTCCCATATGGTTCTGCTCCTTCTATTTCCAGAGTGAACCCTATTTACTTGGGTAGTTACTGTAGAAAATATATTGTTTGTAGAGAAAGTGGGAGTCATCAATAAAGAAAACTTCTCACAATAGGTATATTGAGTATGTGTATTGGTTTGATCTGACAAGAGAAGAAAATGTCAAACAACTGGTTTTCTACCTGTAGAGTATCTGAGAGCAGAGCATCCATCAGACTCAGTACTGTGCCTTCTGAAGGCTCAGCAATGAAGAGACAGTTTGGGAAGGAGGATGGGGGAAAGCAAGTGAAAGTTTTCACCTTCACATTCTTTCACCCTTATGAAACTGAGTCTGCCAACAGACTGAATAGCGCTTGCACCATATTTTCACTTCTCCCTGTCCTCCAACCTGGAAGCAGTCAGGATCAGTTTAACTCTCAGCTACATAACCAGCAGCGTGCACCACTTTGGGTGGTCATGGCTCAGCTGTGCCCGTAACATGAAAGAAGAAAGGTCATACACCATTAACAACAAAATCTCTATACCACACCACTCCTTGCAGCTCCGGGCTTCCCTCAGCACAAATGAGCTGAAATGGTCCCTCCACAGTCCTTTTACCCCCTGAATCCCAGAAAGGCAATGTTTCCTATGCTGTGGATTGTAGATCTCACAAAAAACATACACGTATAAAAAAACACACACACACACACAGTGTAGTTCTTATAACTGGTCTTGAGAAGCTAATTTCCTTCCAAGTTAAAGCTCAGGAAACTTGAACACAGGGTGATGGTTGCTCCAACTCTGTGGTAGTTTAATATAGACAATTCATAAGGAAGGAGTAGGAAAGGGGTAGGGATTTTTCCCTAATGAATCAGGCATTCCACTTCCATTCTGAAGTGACACATTAGGCTGGAGCTTCACACCTTTGGAAGACAACCATAAAAGAGGGAAACAAAGTTTATGATGCCAGAGTGAATTTGCACGGGCTAACTCAACTGGGCATGAAAACAGAGGCACCAGCAGGTGATTTCTGAGGGGAAAAAAATAATTAAAAAGGCAGGACATTTGGGGTTAGTAGAGTTTCGATTGATAAAAAACTGTGATGGATTCGTTTTTAACAGGGAACTACAGTATTTGTTTAAAGACAGAAAGGGATAGTGGCTTAGAGCCTCTTTTAAAAAAGGTAAAGTTCAATGCAAATGGAAAACAGTTCCTCCATGAAGCTACTCTGAAAAAATACTTTTGTATTCATGTGACATTGAGAAATAAATGACAAAGAATTTTTCATCAATAATTTAATTTGGGGGCCAGAGGGCCATCAATAGCGTATAAACATAAACCATGGAGGCAAGTTTATCCCTGAGGTAAGCAATCACAGCAGAGTTCCTTACAGTAGGTTTGAATTTGAATCTGTAGAATACAAAACTCAGAAGAACATTAATAACTGGCCAGGGCAGCTACTAGCTCGCTTCAGATCACCTCTCTTTTTGTCTGATACTTCAAGTACAAAAAAAAAAAAAAAAACCCACCACTGTGGAACTGGGAAATGAGCACTACTGGGAGCTGCTGAGCATCGCCATCTCCCACCTATATTAAAAGATACAGGAAGAGCAGACTGGCATTGTCTGGCAGGATCACGATAGCATTAAAATTCAGCTCTGATGGCTAGAACCAAAAATACACTCAAGTTCCTTGATTTCTGGAGCAAAACTTACCAACTCAAGTTGAAGATCAAGGCTCCTTTTGTGTTGCACAGAACATTTGCTACCAAAAATCAAGAATTTTTAGCAAAAGCAGAACTTGCTCTCTCTCTTTAAAAAAAAAAAAAAAAAAAAAAAAAAAAAAAGTTTACAGCAGTGGTTAAGGCACTCACCAACAAACTGGTCAGCTGACCACGGTTCAGTGACCTCCTTGGTGTGAGGTAGCTCAAATCTGCAGCTTCCAGTGTAGTCTCTGGCTCCCAGGTTAAACCCTGACTGCTGGTAGTCAGGAAAGATGGGCAGAGAAGGGAGGATCAGAGAGGGGCTGACCCGGCTTCTGCTGAAGCTACAGGACTGTTCCCCAAAGGACACAAGTCTTATATGGGCAGGAAGAATGAGAAAAACAGAGCCTGACTCTAGCCTATACGTGAGGGCTTCCTCTGGGAGAGGAAGGAGCTGTCCTTTTCAATATTTTTAATGTTGTTAATTAATTTAGTTTTAAATCAGATTTTAAGGGAGCATTTTCACATTTGTGATATATATACATTTGATATATATATCGAAATCAATGAAATGTCCCATTTGCAGTAGAAGCGCAATAAAAGGCTGTGGTGGGACACAGAGCCAGGCCATGCTCTTGGCAAGCATTATCACACCCAGCATAGTCACCAGCACAGTCCTGTGGCATTGACCACAGGCCACTGTGGAAGTCCAGGAGCACACGGTTTTGGACAGCGATCACACAGGAGCATTCACCCATCTGCACAACCGCTGAGGGACGCAGAAGCAGCATCAGCTATCAAGAGAGGAACGTCAAAGAGTGGAACTGTAAGCAGGGTACTCACAGCATCGACTCAAACCCATTATGTAATGAAGGTGGCCTCTGCTGGAAATAAGAGCTGGACTTCTTGGCACGAGTCTCCTTGCCCATGGCTACCTGTGTGAGTCAGACCAGGTAGGTAAAGCCAGAACCAGGCATATTGCAGGCTGCCATTTGGGTGGCCTTGTAAAGGAGAATAAAGCCTGGTGTCTTGTATGCTTTTCAGAGCATTAGGTACTGTTTTGTTTTGATTACTCCAGAATTCATTCACCAGTCAGGTTATTGCTGTCCTTGAAAGGGCTTCCTCATTCCTCGCTATAGCCCAGACAGACCTTTTAGTTGCTCTTTGGGGTGAGCATTAGAGATGCAATAGGTTTACTGATTTCCTTATTAACTTAATCTTTATTTTACTTAAACCTAGTGAGTTTGGAGATCAGGAGGCATGCAAAGAATTGTTTCTATGTGAAAAGTTTGCTTTGGTTGGCTCTCAGTGAATTTGTAGCCACAGCAAAGGCTTTGATACACCAGGGAGAAAATCACGCTTTTACCTAATCCAACCAAACCAAGCTTGTACAGATTGATTCAGTTTCCAGCCTTGGCTCTGACCTCACCCTTACCCTCAATCCTGCCTCACTTTCACACTGGCTATTTTATACAGCCTCTATTTTCTCTCTACATAGCTTCCCTCCCCTCCCCAAACCAACATCTCTGTCCTACTCATCAACCATTGCTTTAGAAATCTTCAGACTGGATTGGCAGGCATGCCGTGCTGGCAGGTGGTGTAGCTGTTAGGCAGCCTTGTGTATCACAAGAGATCTGAGGCTATCAAATTTCTTTTCCCCCAAAGACTAAAGAGAGCAAGCCTTTGTAAGCATGCAGGAGGGGGATGAAAACAGTTTGTCTCCTGAGCAGCCAGCCTTTGTCATTTTACAAATGAAATCACTTTGGAAATTTAGAGAATTAATATCATAATGAAGACGGGAGTACCCATTAGGGTGGTCTAATGTTGCTCTGGAGATATATGATGGATGTCCAGTTGCTGTAAGCCCTTATTTGCAGAGAGTCACCTCTGTAGTTGCCATTATTAGGAAGATGTCTGAAGCAGAGGATCAGACACAACCATTGCAAGATGAGATAGTGTTTGACTGGTTTCCAGGGAACCGAAGGATACAGCCTTAGTTGTACCTGTCACTATGGCTCCCAGCTTTTTTCCCCCCCTTAATGTCTTTTTTAGCTGTAGGAAGTTTCTCTTTAAAGATTCACTGCTTCTCTAATAGCACAAAAAGCTGTAATAGGAACATAAGAAAAAAAAAATGTTACCTGGATTGCAAAAAGGCTCCCGTCTATTGTAAAACAATTGCTGTTATTCATCACCAAAGGATTACTTCATTAGTTAGCTTTGGTAAATAAAGATAACTAGAATAATCTAACCTGCAGCGCATTACTTGCAGTAACTAGAAATATTCACCTGCTGTGTCCACTTCTGGAGATACCCATTGCTCTGTCAGAGCGAGTGCGATGATGCTGTGATTGCCATTCCTGGAAGCACAGCCTCAAGAAAGTAGTACTTCCAGGAATTATCTTAATGGGCAATTGAATCATCATTTCTAGCACTCCAGCATCTTTCCCAGAAGGACAGTTTTCCACAGGCAATGATTCCAGTTAGAAGAAAATGTGGATATCCAAACCTGAATTCTTATCCCTTTGTGATGGGTTTGCAGAGAACAGAGGCTTTCTTCCTAATTTTAAAATCTGCATAATGGCACCAAGGACATGTGAGGCTGGAAGGTGTCCAGTGCAGTGATTTCTCCTGCACTTCATTTTATACTAGCTATTCTACCCAGGTCATTTATTTTCTTCCAATTATCTGTGCTCCTTTAATAATTCTCTACTGGTCACTAACATTGCTGCTTTGTTGTGTTATTTCTAGGGAAGCTCAATAACTGGTGTAAATTGTCATAGCTGCAGTGTCCTCAGTAAGAATTTACGCCAAGGTAGTCTCTGTGTTTAAGAAAATCTGATTAAGTTTTGCTAATGTCTAGACCTTTTTTTCCAGCTATGGGAATGTGCAAGGCAGCTTACTGTCCTAGCTTTTTCAGACAAATGTAGTATGATGAGGACACACTTTGGTCTGTTTCTAATCAGGACTGATTTGGGAGAATAATCAGTGGTAAATAAAAATGAGCGCTGTTGTAATACCTTTTGTGTGTGTTCTCATGAATTACTCATGAAACAGAGGTTACAAATTTCTGCCCCTGATACTTGGTAACAGATCTGTTCAGCCTTTTGTTTGTTTGTTTGTTTTCCCCTCCAAAATATAGTGGTTTTTGTTTGTTTTGCAGAAGTGCATTTCTTTCCCCTAAATCTTCAGTTCGGTGTCGAGGTTCACCTTGGTGGGAGCAAACGCAACTCTATCGACAGCAATAGAATTGTGTCTGCATATGTCAGCGACGAATTTGGCCCCGTATTTATTGGAAATATCTGGGCTGTTGTGATACGATGCGGTAAATCATGCTGAGAGCAAATCAAAGAGACAGGCTGTGGCTGCATCACTATTTCATACAACTCAGGTCATAATGGACAGGAGAATGCTGTATCGTGAAATTCAGTGCTAAGGAAAATACATTCTTTCTAACCTTTTATGAAAATACTTCTCATCCTTCAAAGGACAATTTAGGCAATGTGACCACCACTGGAATCGGTACAGAAGCATTTAAAAGTCAGCCAGAAAAACCCTATTGCCCAGGAGGAGAACGAGCATCCACAGCTATTCCTGTGCTTTTGCTGCTCCAGAATTCCCATCAACTGTGGTATATGCCCTCCAGTAATAAAGATATTCTCTCTCACTGCAGAAAATGAAAGGGAATCAACGTGCCAGTCCTAAAGCCCAGCAAACTATAAACGTGCCATCGGACAGAGAAGAGCTAATGAAAACAATCACATTAACCACAGCTCCTCGGTGCTGGGTGCTCAATAAGTGAGCAGCAGGCTTTCTCTGTCTGGCTTACAGAAAACAGGAGGTAGCAGTTTGCAAGGAGCAGCGTTTTAATGTGATTGGACTATAACAGACAATCTATTTACAGCATGCTCTGGGGAGCTTATAAACAAATGTTGAGTAATTTCAGCCAGCAGTAATTACCCTTGCAGCTGACAAGGATAGCATGATACTTTCTCCTTCACCTTCAGCCCAGTCCAGAAGGCACTGTACACAATGGCACTTCTAATTATTTCTGCATTTCTATGGCTAAAGACCAAAGTGTGTTATTAGAGAACATTTTAGAAGCTTTTAAAAAGCTTGTTTATTGGGACAATTAAAAGTCATCACTATGACAGCAAATAAAAGGTTCGGTTCCTAGGCACGCGCTTGCAGCCGGGGGGGTTGCCTGCTTACCTCTTAAGCCCTGTCTACACCGGGCACAATTTACAGCACCACCTCCCCATCACTCATCGGGCAACGGCCGCGCCAGGGCTAGCAAGGCGGGCGGTCCTCCAGCATATACAGTGCTGGGCTTTATAAGCATCACGTTATCTAACCCCGCTTTGAGCATCCTGAATAAACATGCTCACCGTGCTACTCACGCATGGGCAGTGGAGCTCCCGTGCGGGTGAAGCGGCTATCGTGGCCAGGTGGAATTTTGCAGAGTACGGATCACAGAAGAGGCTTTGAGCAACACGGCTTTTCATCTTCCACCAAAATAAAATAATACACAAGTTCCAAAACAGTCATTAACACCTAATTACAGTTGAAACGCATCGGCTTGGATTTTAACTCGGGCATAGGATGGGCAAATGGGTCAATGCTGGGCTGGATGGTGGCAGCTGCTGCAGAGGAGCAGGCAGGAGGGCAGGGGCTCCTGTGCCACAGCTCGCCAGCAGGACACCAGGCACAGGTCCTGGCAGTGGACAGTACACGGGACCTGATGGCTTATCCCCGTCTTGGCCCTGCAATAACCTCCCCTCGAGCTGGGATGTAAAGGCAAGCCCAGTCTCTTTCATTTCAGGAGATGGCAGGGCGCAGCACCCAGAAAGCCCTTGCCCTGTGCATGTGGGTTGACCCCACACAAGTCGGGCAATATTAACCAGAACTGCGAGCACTCACCTTGCAGCACCAGCCAGGGCCCCACCGCTGCCACGCACCTTGCAAGGGGACGGTGCCTCCTGCCTCACTGCTTCAATCACGTGTCTCCTGACCTCCAGCACCGCCAGCAACATTGCCGTGAGCTTCCTCAGAAGAGCAGATCTCTGCATCCCTCCAGGATCTACATGCTCAGATCAATAACACACAGACAGAGACAACACCAAGGAAAATTCCTCATTCCCACAAGGTTCACTATGGGAACATAAACAGGGGATAACCAAGCTGCAAAAAGGAAAGCCTTCAATCTTGTAAAAGCTGAAGAAGCTGCACTACATCTTGACTAGTCAAGTGCTTGGCCCAAAGCATCATTTTTTTTTCCCTCTTAGTATGTTGCACACACTGGATTATGTGTTCACGATACCGAGCTACATTTTGCCACATGAATGTTGCAGCTATTCCCAAAGAGCAGCTTGGAAATATGCAAAGGGCTCTTCAGCGAGAGGCGAACCAAGACCGCAACGACTCCTGTTCTAATTAACACAATGATTTAGTCACAGAACTGTACATCACAAGAACTTTTATTTAACATTGTAATACAGCCCTGTATGTGCCAAACTACCCAAAAATAATTGGGAGAGGCAGTGAACTGTGATGTGTGTTGGTTTGCAAACACCACGGACAGTTTGGCGTTTGCTGAGCTTCCATCCGCCTCAATAAATTCAGTTCAGATTCCTGCTATAGGAATTGACAGCAGATATCTAATCCCCAAAAGTGGATTATTTACATTTTTTGATACGTTACATTGCATTACATCCTGTCACACTGCATCTCATCACAAGCGGATATAATATCGCATAACATGATGTGACATGATGACAGACATCAGAAATGTTTTTTGTTATTTGGGGTTTAAGATATAGTATCTAGTATCCAAAATATTTCTGAACACTTTCCAGTAAGAAGGGAGTAGATAGGAGGAATGTTCGCATTGCACTTTCCTCAGGCAGCCACAAAGCCACCCTCCCCGTGTATTGTTTTAAATCAAGCCATGTCTCTTGGCAGTTTTGTGAATCTTCAGCAATAGAATTTTGAACATATTCTGCAAATATTTTTAAAAGATTCATTAGAAGGTAAATTGCTCTAGCACATGTTCAATAACAACATAGAATGACAACAGCTGCTGCAAATTAGCTTGGCTGAAAGGAAACCCCAGAAATATATTGCAAACTTTAACAATGTACTCGAGCTGTTGATTGCTCACCCCACTGCTGGCTACTCATTCCGGAGATGCACTCGGTGGAAGAACATTAATTTGTCCTTGTTCTTGAGACTGGCAGGTGTCACTTTGCCCAGTGTGGGACGTGAGTGACAGATATTTTGCAGCTGATGAAATGAGAATGCAGAAATTCAAGATGCCTCTGGGATTTCACTGGTCATTTGTGGCCAGCACAAGGGCAGGGCCTGCTGCTTTGCTAATGCGGGACTGGCTGCTGCTGCTATTGCTGCAGGCTGCTGCACATCCACACCATTTTAAATAATATTTGTGTTATGAAGCTCTTCCCACACACACACACACACACACACACTTGATGGTAGTGCACAGTTTGCTTCTTTCTAGGCTGATAGTGGCTGGTAATTTTTTCTAATTGTTTTATTTTTTTTCCTTCTATTGTATGCTAAAACCTTTTTGAAAAGGATTTTTATCTGCATCTGCTATCTTTAATTCTTTTGATAACATAAAATTGATCTGAAAAGAACATAAGCTAACATTAGAGAAGTGATCAAAAATAGAACAATAAAAATTGCATTAAAATGCAATTAATGGATACAGGAGTTTACAATACAGGAGTTTAGGAAGAAAGTGGGCAGAATTATATCAATTGAAGCATTCCTTTCATCCGGTTTATAAAAAAAGAAATATCCATTTTGTGTAGATATTCATAATGCTTGATTCAAATAAGAAGAGATGCTGGAAAAACAATAACATTGCAATATTACAGAATTAAAAATGAGATTTGTTGAATTTTAACATGATGCTGTAGTTTACCTTATCCTTCCTTTAAGTCTCAGAGCGTTTTCTTTGCAGAGAATATAGTGGCTTTGACTTCTACACCAAGTAAAAAAGAAATATTTCAATAATAAGTACAAGGAAAAGATTACTTCGATTTCATGCCTCAGATAGATATTTTGTCAAGGTTTAGTTTAAATAAAAGCTTAAATAATAAGCTTAAAAAAAGAAAAAATATGAAAGGAGAGAAAGGGTTAAAATATATAGCAGTTTTTCTAATACTTTTTACAAGCAACAGTGTTCATATGAAAAGGAAAATGATTCTCTAAACAGCATTAGCTTTTTATTTAAGCTACATATTATTTTTCAGGTAGTTATTTTCAAGAAAACCCTGACATTTTAGGACAGGGTCTCATTTTGCTAACCATGTTAAATGGTACATACAGTGTAGTAGAGTCCAGAGCCACTAACAGCGTTTTCAACTGTGCTAAAAACTTATTAACATTTTTCTCTTTAATGATTAATTGTCTTTGAATATTAGCAGCTTTTACAACATTTTATTCACACTGAGAAGTCTCTTCAACGGCTGATCTTTTGCTTTATAAGTGAGGCTCCTTTTGATATGCATTCCGATTTTAGAAGAACCATAATATTTTAATCGATCGCTCTGTAAAGATCATGATTATTATAAATGAGATACAACCGTGCACATCAAGCCTGAATGGTAGATAGGAGGTCATGAGTCAGGAATTATATGAAGAGGGGAAGTGAAAACTAGAAAAATTTCCAATGTGATTGTTTAAAGGAACAATTATGTCCATTGGCAAATGAATTCAAGATTTCAGTTATATACATACAGTTATCGGCCTTCATTTTCTATTAATTTCCTTCAAACTAGCTTTGAAAAAACATCATTTGCAAAAAAAAAAAAGTCCATACATTTATTATGAAAAACATGTAATTTCATTATGAACTCTTCACATTCGTGAAATAGATGACATTACGAATCACTGCAGAAAAATATATCTGATGAAAATGTTGATACAAACCTAGCCTGTGAAAACACTGGTTAATGTCATTTGCCAAATGTTATTTTATTGCAGGTAATTACTTATGTTAAATAATCTGAAACACACATAAAGATAGCATCTGAGAAGATAGAAGCTGTTTTAGTACAACTCCCCCCTCAGAACTGCAAGAATTCTTTTGAATAGAATTCTTTTTTTTCTGTCAAAGCTCTAGTCTCCCCAAACCAATACTGCTTTGTTTACACACACATGTGCATATATACAGGCACACAATTGCAACTGATATTTTTCCCCCGCTTACAAATGCAAAGATCTACTGTTATCCTTTGGAAATCAAATATTTTTCCTGGCGTGCTTCTTTAATTAAACTGCATTCTTTACAGTGATCAAACATAATTAGCAGTAACAAGTATTTAATGAAAACAAACTGCTTTCCTTTGAAATCTTTCCGACATACTGTACTCTAAGGCCATAGCTTCTCTGAGAAGATCATTGTGTTGTAACAACTGAAAACAAATCCATGCTTCAAAGATTGCCAGCTACACATCATTTCAGACAAATAAAAACAGGGAGAGTAAACACTACCGATCCTGATGCATGTCATGTACGAATCACCTCATTTAAGATATTGCCTCCAATGAAGCAGTACTGTTAGTGGTTCAATGTGTTATAGATCCGTCCTTTACCTCGCCTATTTGATACCGTTACGTGCGACGACGCTACGCGGCTCCCTTTGCGGAGCGCCGGGCAGGCAGCGCGTTCACGCCGGACTCATTGGCAGCGAGGTGCTATAGCAACTCTCCTGTAATTAATTGTGAGCGAGAGGGGGTTTGGTTTTTGCAGCCTCGTAAAACTTTTCCCACATGGCTGAACCCACGGTCAGGAGACGTTAGGCAACATTAACTGCCTGCACATTTCCGCGAGGCTCTGGAGGAAGCCGCTTGGCGCTGGGGCTCCAATTCCGCAGACCCTGGGACACGAGACATCAGCGTCTACCTTTCATCTTAGCTGAGATTTGGAGAGGGTTCAGACCACAGAGGCTCCTTAATTCTCACTAATTCATTTGCTTTCCTGATTCACTTGGCTTGGGATAACCTGCGAATGATAATGAACCTGCGAGGGGAGCGCTTAGTCCCTTGCCTTTGAATGTGCTCGGCATGGATTGAGGGCTTTCTGCGAATCTTGCGAGAGGAAAGGAATCTTATTAGCACTGATTGCCAGTCATGAGGTTGCCTCTAAAAATTGCTCTTGTATTTTTAACTCTTGCTTGCTTATAGCAACCCCAGACGATGACAGATGTGGTGTTTACACACGGAACACAGCATTGTGCACAACATTTACCATTTCTCTTTGTAATTTAATCTAATCATAACACATTTGCCTTACGTCTGTCATTACTATAGCACTACAAACACTTCATCATTTTTGCCATGATTATTCGTCAAGTTCATAACTAGCCAAGTCCTCATCTCTTCACCCCCAGCTAAACACCCTCTTTGCATAAGTGCATGCTCTCTAGAACAGACGGGCTCATTTTCTTTTTTTTCCACCTTTTTTTTATTAACCCATTCAGTACAGCACAGCTAAGGTGGCTTTTCCTGCTACTAGCAGCCTTAGTGTTCCCTCATGTTGCCTTTTTTTTTTTTAAATAAATATATTATGGATGTGGACACAAGCAACAATTCAAGTCCTGGATGAGATTATCTGAAAATAAAGCCGTGAAGAATAATAGTAATAAAGTAATATATTTTTGCTTCTGTTTGCCAAGAAAACATTCACGTTAGGACTGTTTCCCCCAACACACACATTTATGTGAATCTCAGGTAGCTGTACAGAAGTGGTGGATCAAAACCTGGAAATCAGCAAGTGTTAAGAGTGGCTCAGTTTCAACCACCACATTCGAGTTGTAGCCTTCCTAAATCCTGCTACCCATGTTTGAGGGACTGGAGATTCAGAGCCCCATTTCAATGGTCAGAGCCAAATGCCACCACCTGATCAAGCACTGCAGGGCCCAACCCTCTAGAAGCTCCTGACTCAGTTCTCATGAGAAAACACAAGCTGCTTTTCCACCCAAATCTTGCTAGGAAGAACTTTTCAAAATTTTCAGGTAGATAACCCATCTTCTCTAGGAAAATACAGTGTTTTGCTGTGTTTTCAGCCTTTTAAGTACAGCAACGTTGCAATTCTAGGAAACCAGTATTCCAGCTTTGATGTCCCTTAACATAATTAACATACAAAGATAAGTGCAAACATGGTTCCAGCCAAGGACAGCCTTATACTGCCTCCATTCTAAGTTCTATGCTGTAACTAGAAATGCAGTGAGCTGGGACACAGGTAAAGTTATTTTATGTTAATTTTTCTTTCCTTGTGTCTAGATGGGGAAGTACAGCATGCGACCAAATAAAAAATTGCTTCCAGTTTTGGCTAAAGAAATATCTCACTACATTCCCCTTGAAACATGAATCTTATGCTTTTTCTCACTAATTTGCTGTTACCTCAAGAGAAAACCATATACACACACAAATCCTCTAACTGACAAAATATTACACCCACTGTTTCTTAATAGAACCTGCCAAAGGGTTTATTATTAGAAACTATGAGAACTCAACTTTGAATTGGAGATTCTTGCGTAGGAATGTGGATTTCTGTTATGTTGATGGGCTCAAATGTTCTTCAGAGGGCGTGAATTAGAGCCCATCAGGGAAGGGAATTTATGTTGCATGGGAATTCTAGCAGTTTGACATTTGCTTGTCGAATCATTAAACATTTCCAGCGGACAGAGTTACCAAAAAAATCCCAACTTGCTTTGGAAATGTCACACAAATATCTACATTTTGTATCAAAATGTCAAAACAAAACACTGATTCAAGCTGCTATGTTTCAAAATGTCAGTTTTGTACTTTTTTATCAGCATTTTGGCTGTCTATGACATTTAAATTTCATTTAGAAATTCTTGTAGAAAATTTCATTGAATTTTTTTGTAGTAGTAAAATCTAAGTTCTCTCCCCAACACATTTTTCAGAAAAAAAAGCTTTTTTTGTTCCAATTTTTGCACAGCTCTAGTGACTGTCGAATGAATAGCAAAATAATCCTTCTTTAAAATTTACAGATACACTTTATAATACTTTTTTAAAAATGAAAAAAATGTATTTTACTCAAATTATTCAATATCCCCAACACACACACAATTTACTCAATTTATGACCAGCACCATGGAAAAAGTCCTTTCATATCCCCTGAAAATCCCAACTACTTTATCTCTTGGTTCTGGATTTCTTATTAGTTCCCTTTCCCCCTTTCTAACATAATTATGTGCTCCACATCCATCTTTTATGCAACACCCTCCAGACAGAGGGAATCGCAGGAGTCCTCCCTTCCTTCTTCACTCTGGTACTATTCAGCATTTGTCTTCTCCAGCTGTTTGTCCCTCCAGGGGAGCTCCAGCCACCAGCTCCAATCCCAAGTCCACAAAAGTTTTAGACTAGGCCTTGGGCTGCTCCTCTCAATCAGCAGCTCACACCACCACCACCCTGTTTTCCTCACCCCTGGCTTTTGCCCATAGCACTTCCAAACTCACCACACAAGGCTCTGCATTTTCACAGCAATAAAGTCTCTCTCGTAGCTAATCTATTATTCCTCTGCATCTGAAAATGTGAGTAAAACTGGAAAGCAGAACTCCACCACATTTTCCAGATCAACTTGCAAATGTGCCAGAGAAAAAATTATTTTCTCCTCCAACACTCTAGTCAAAAAGCATCAATTGGCAAGTTACACTCATTTACATACATTTTCTATTAAACTTTTCTATCATAAAAAATTGCCTTTATGATCTAGGCATAATTTATTATGCAATGCACCACCACCATCATCACACTGAATTGCATTTTACGTGTTTATACTAACAGAGAAGGTGATCAGCTTTAGCCTTCTTTTCATTATATGCATCATTCATCCTCCACCACCAAGATCCCGGGATTCTGTAGCATACCCATCATTATCTAACTGCCAACTGTTTTCAGAGGTTCCACTGCTTTAAGCTCATTATCTCCTCAGATTGGCGAATCTACAGAGAATCTTTCCACAACACACAGCAGTCGGCATGGTACATGCGTACAGATGAATGGTAGGGGCTTGTCCTTCAGTCTCTTTGTACCTAGGTTTGCCCCAGAACTGCAGCATGTAATGAGTGGCAAATGCATACTCATATGTCCAAAAATAACAAAAAGTTTAATGGCATTAAAAATAATAACCAAGTAGTGACCTCTTTGCATGGATAAGCTGTTGTGAATAAATCCAGTTTACAGATTGTTTAGTAGTTTGGAGCAGTAGTTCCTGCCTCCTTATAATGCAGGTTAAAGCACATAGACAAAGAGCTGTGCTAAGATAAGGAATTTCTTTCCTGTCCCCATTTACCTTGGTGCATTTAATTTAATCAATAGCAGAACAGGGAAGAGGAGAAGAATTGGATGGTTCAAGAGTCTGATAATAGGATATTGAACCTTTCATCTCTATGCCATTGATTCAACATAGGAATTGACACACTGGATCAGAGCAGTGGTCCATCTCCTCACATACCCTCTCTGACAGGGGCCCGTACTAGATGCATTTCAGCAGAAGGTAGCAGAAACTTTGCAGTAAGCATTTATGAAATAATCTGTCCATACAAAAGGTTTTCTCTTTACTCATTTAGAATTCGCTTATGGCCCATGGAAGTCTATAACCATCCAAAAATCTTTCAACTATTATGTAATATATTTAAAAAACAGATAATCTTGTTATACATGTCAAACTAAAGTTTGCATTCTGCTGAGAGCTTGGCCACCAAGTTACATCAGAGGAGAATTACATATCGCAAAAATGAATAGTTTCATTGCAGTCATTCTTAACTTGTTACTTTTCTAAATAAATACTTCCTTTTCAAGCCCTCTTGAAACAAAAATCTTTTCATGCATCTAAGTATTTTCATAGCCCATCTCTATGCTTAATCATCCCCTTCGGCTACACACAAGAGAACCAGAAATGAACATAATACTCCAGGTCAAAAACATACCACTAATTTCTTTAATGACATAATTTTTGCCATTATTTTTGTCCCAGTCCTTTTTCATCTCAGCAGTTTGTTTGTTTTTTTGACCCTTGCTCCATCCAGTGCAAGGAGTTTCATCGACCCATCCAGCACAAGGCACAGGTATTACCTGGACTGACAACAGAAAAATATTTGAGTGGCTCAAACAATTCCGTCTTATGTTATATTTGTCAACACTGAGGCATTATCTTGACTATTCAAATAAATGTGTTAATTTTTTTTACTGAACTTTCTTATTGTTCTTTCCAATCTTGAATATTTTAAAATATTGTATATTTGTATAATTTCTACTTACAGATACTTTATGCATTTTTCTTACTCAAAATCTAGGAGAAAAGAACCAATATCTAGCCCTCTAATGAAACCTGGAAATCCACACACATACACACCCCCATTAACTATAGGTTCATAATATCTTTTTGTCTTCAGCATTATCCTTCACTTAAAGGGTTTCTAATCCTGTGTTGCGTCCTTCTCCTGGGGGTATTTACTGGCAGCATATTTTTTCCCCAGAAGTTCAGTTAAAAAAAACAGATTCCTATCCTCTTTCACTCATTTTTTGGCTGACATACTCAAGGTCCAGTAGATTAGAAAATAACGGGTTTCCTTTATATCATTATGTCACCTTATGCCATTTTGTTGTGTCACTGTTATGTAACATTAATAATCAGTCTCATATTTCTCCGATCATAATCTTAGTTTAAAAAAAAAAAAAAAGAAAAAAAAAATACATACTTAGTAGGAATTTCTAGGGACGGTTCAAAAGCCTTTAAAATAATAATACCCACACAAACAGTTTAACATTTGCCATTCTATTGACAGTGACTATGTTCAATGGGACATACCATATTTCCAACATCATCTCAGTCTCTTCCCTCTTAAATAACTTTCCAGGTCTCAGATGTCCTGTCTACGCTAGCACCCTGAGGGGAGAAGAGGGGGAAAAAAAAAAAAAAAAAAAACACGAACACAGAGGCAGTTATCATCTTTGCTGGCCTAAGTGAAACAAGCCAATGGGCTCAATTCAGGTCTCAGCACAAAATTTAAACCAAAAAAACAGACAGATGACCTTGTTGGTCCCCTTAGCAAAGACATTATTGTACATGCAGTATAAACAAAAAGAACAATCCGTGCACCATGAATATAAGAATTAAGGAGCTTTGGCATTGTCCTATACAAAATCTTTTAGCTTTTTTGTTTTGTTTTCATTCCTACATGAACAAGCATAATGCTCAGGCTCTCAAATGTTCTTAATAAGCATTTTTATAGCATGGTGCTAAAGTATAACAACTGGGCTGCAATAAGGGCTTATTAATACCACTCTATGGCTAAGACTGGCTCAAACACTTGTTTTTGTGTGCTTTTTGCAAAACAAAACCAAGAGGGCTTCTCCAATTCATCACGACTGCGAACGTGCAGGCCTGGCTCTGTGGACGTGAAGGCTGATTACAGACAGCCTTGTATGGTGTCCACATACGATCACCTCTGGTCTCTTCTAGAAAGATCTTTACAGTACACATGATACATGCTGTTAAGTGCAAACTGCAGGATTTCCCTCTCCACACAGAGGGTGTCACCTCAGTGCGTCGCTGCCACCAGAGCAGGCGGGCAGCTCCACCCGCTAGAAGGATCCTGACTGACCTGCTCAGCGCAGAACAGGCTCCGCTGCATTCAATACGCGCCCCGCTCCAGAAATGCTGAGGATCCCAGAGGCCCTGCACTTGGCAAGAGAGAAACAAAACGATTAACAGCCCAGACACGGTGTGAGAGCGCGGCCCCTCTCTGCCCACGCTAGCCCAGCAGTGCCGCAGAGCTCATGCAGGGGCTCGGGCAGCGCCACAGGCACGAGGCATTTCTGCTTTGCCTCTGTATTCGCATTCCTCACGGGCACACAGGCACAGACTGGAGATTTGCACCATAGGAAGGGAAACACACCTCTGTCTCAGTGTAACCTAGGCCAACAGTGCTTTCAGGTTAATTGTCAAAAAAAATATTACGTGGAAACCTATGAATGAGTTTCACATGAGACATATTTTAAGGCTTAGTTTAATAAGCCTAATTTATCACGAGAACTACAAACTATATGGTTTAAGTTAGTAATTCATGTGCATAACACTGCTAAAATAAAACATGTTATGTGATCAGTCCAAAGCAGTCACACACGGTGCCTCAACAGCAGCTACTGCAACCGTTTTTACTGAAACACAACAGCAGAGAGGACTAGTTATATCAGCTGTAAATATCTGAGTTACAGGGGCACAGCCGGAGCGCTAGGGCTCCCTACCCTTGCTCAGCCTTTCCTATAGCTCGAGCAGCATGCTACCATTGAGAGCTAAAGATGAAGAAGTTTTGTAACTTGTTACTGTCACGCTTACAAGAAAGTGTGCTCTTATCTTTGGCATTTCTGAGTCTTTTTGGTATCTATGTCTAAAGCATATATGTAGCATTCCTGGATGCTGCCCTCAGGAGATAAAAGCATACGGTGTTTCAATAAACAGGCAATTACACAGAACACGCACACAATACCTGAACCAAGGACAGGTAAGTTAGTGCACCCTTCAGCTGCTGGGCACCCAGAGGACATTTAATTTCAATAGATTAAAACAGGAGAGAGGAAAAAAATAAAAATAAAAATAAAAATGAAGAAGGATTCTTTAAGCAAATAGCACTGAAGTTTTCTCATACATTAGGGCATAAAATGACAGCCTGGGGGAGTCAGAAGGTAATTTTTCTCCTTCGCATGAGATGTTGCACAACTGGCCAAACACATTTGTGAATGATTTACTTACAGTGCATAAGGTATGAGGTATTGCTTTTAAGTTGGAGGCACCGATCATCTCTTCTGCTATAGCTTCTATCTCCTACCTAACTATCTCACACTACTACTGCTGGCAAAAGGTAGTGAGGCATTTTGAAGCATATTTAAAAAGCAGCATCAAAAACATTCTGAAATATAGCCTGATATTCCAGCTGGGAACAATGCAGTGAGTGTCAAGGAAGAGGCACAATCTGTGCTCACCCTTCAGCTTCAGCAAACTTTGCCAGGCACAGCTGTAAGGGAGGGAGAACAGCCACAGTGCTGACCAGCCACAAAAGAAAAAAGCCAGAAAGTGAAGCCAAAGAATGGCCCAGTTTATGTTTGCATCCCTCCCCCAAGGGTCTTAGAAACCATCTGTAAAAAAAATGCTCATTGGTGGCCTCCAATAGGAAATGCAAAAACATACAAGCAGAAAAGGACTGGTTTAGGGGTGTCTAGTAAACATCTAAGTTCTCCAACATTTTATCTGAGATATTTGTAAGTGTAAAGAAGCTAATCACCCACTGAAAATATTTCAGGAATGTCCCTAGAGCTGATCATTGGGGTCACCATGCATCGTGGCATCAGCCAAAACACATGCTGGAAATCTTAGACAGCTTTCCTACAAAACGTTGTAAAGCTTTAGATGAGAAAAAAACACCTTACCTCAACCCTTGGAGGTCTGGCCAATGGAGTCTTCATTAGAAAAGCAGGCAAGCCCTGCAGGCAAGACCTGTCCAGCCCCCAGCCAGGGCTGCCTGCAGTTGGGAGCCTCACATGGCAGCTGGAGCAGCACATGACTCCTTAGCAGCAAGTTCTTGTCGGCAAAGTTCCAGGTTCACATGGCTGTAGCCTCCTGGAAACTGCTGCCAGACTGGGTTAACTTAGTTTACTTGACAAGGTCTGATAAATGAATGAGGTACAAGAGGATATCAGCTCCCTGTATGCATGGGTTTAGTGGACTCTCACATGAATTTCCCCTTGCTTCAGCAAGATACAACACATCCTGAGAAGCCCGACAGACAATAACCAGCTCCTTGTTTCTCAGTTTAAAATCCCCTGATTGCTTATGTACTAATAACCTCCATGACAAACACCTGCTAATATTCACACACCTGAAGACATTAAGAAATCTCAGCAATTTTTCCCTATTTCATTCATAAACTGGGCAATTTCAAGCTGGAGGTGCACAGAAGAAAAAAAAATATATAAAAAGACTTCTCAGCACATTTAGTGTCAGTAAACCTTTCCCTTATCCTTTGGTGTGAAAGTATTGTGGCTTTTTTTTCATGCTTTTACCCAAAATGTAAACCTCTCAGCTGACAGCCACTCCTCCTTTGAGCCCTTTTCAAGAGAGGTATGGCTTAAAGAAACTATAACTTCTTAATAGCCTTAATCAGGTTATTTTTTATTATGTTTTAATTCATTATAATCCAAATAAGTCTTCGGAAGCCTAGAATTATAATTTGTTTCTTTAATGACTTACCTTTAAATCATTAGCTATAGATAGCATTAATTTATTTTTTATCAAAAAAGAAACATACTTTGATAAGACAACACATTACCTTTTGTATCTAGAGGTTTTATTTAGCGAAACAAAACAAAATCCATAAGGGACTGCCCTTTCTCCTCAGCCTGAGCCCAGAAGGTAATACTGATTTGTCACTAACTCTTCAACTTACTGTTTTATAGCTACTCCAACAACACTTTTTGGCAGCATAGGAGATGTCCTGTGGCGCACAATTAATCAGTACCCTGCCTGGGCAGGGAAGTTGCACTTGCACTCCCAGTATGTGCATTGTGGTCTCGCGCTCTGTGTTAAACCGCTGGGTGAAGGAGGCTGCAAGGCAAGCACAGAGGGCAGCCCTCGCATATGCTCCGGTTCAAATGTGTGCTATACAAGCCCATAAGAAGAGCTTCTGCCAGGAGAGGGAGAGGGAGAAATCCCAAAAGCGAAAGGGTGCCCTAAAGTAAGATTCACTATTTTTTCATATTACAGATAGCCAAAGTTTGTTGTTTCATGTGGTTTTCTATAAAGAAAAGGAAATTTTGGTAAAATATACCGTATCTATAGTAAAATATTCAGGCAAAGTCTACTACATCTTGTTCTGCAATACAAGGTGCATGTCCTGGAGGGAATGAAGTAGGTTTTTCCAGAATGGCCAAGCAGTGGGAGTTTTTGGTTCACTGAATGTGATCCAAAGACGAGGCAAGCAGCATCTGTGGATAGTTACCTTCTCACAGGCACTTCATACCAGCTAGTTCATGACCATCAGTCACAACCAAGGATCAGGGCCTGGCTATAGAAAGGACTTATGTTTGTAGCTATGTTATGTTTGCTTTTCTTTCTGCAGTGCTTGAGGTCTGGCTCATGAAGCAGCATTAGACTGATACATCCAGGAAATGTTGCATGGTCTTCCATACCCAGGGTAGATAGCACCTATCTGCTCTCTAGAGTATTAGATTATTTGTGGATCATGGTTTTACTTTGTAGAAAGATTATTGACTCTATTTGCAGTAGATGTTCTTGTGAGATGTTGTTCACTACTGGTCTACAGACCCACAGTGGCAACACTATGGGTGTGTGTTGGGCGTTCTAGCCACAACAGCACTCCAGGTGGGCAGATAAATCTAAAACCCCCCAAAAAATCACACTTGGAGAACTACTGTTACAGAACAGTAACAGAACTACTGTTAATTTCTTAACAGTGAGGGTGACAGAGCACTGGAACAGGCTGCCCAGAGAGGTTGTAGAGTCTCCTTCTCTGGAGATCTTCAAAACCCGCTTGGATGCAGTCCTGTGCCACGTGCTCTAGGTGTCCCTGCGTATGCAGGGGGGTTGGACTAGATGATCTCTAGAGGTCCCTTCCAACCCTAAGCATTCTATGATTCTATGATTCTACTGTGTTTCTACATTCAACACCTAGTTATTACAGTCCCATGTAACTCTGGATATAGTTCAAACATTCAGCAACTTCCCCAGTTAAGCCCAAAATTCAGAAAACATCACAGCTTAGGAGAGAAAAGGCCAAGAGATATTCAAGAGGAAAGTGAACAGGAGAAGGAATTGGGAAAAAAAGCAGGAGAATTTTATAGCTAGATTCCATATGTTTAGAGAAAACCATACATACATTCAGGACTCCATTTCTTTCACCCTCCTCTGAATTGGCTACTGTCAAGAGACAGGAAATTGAGCTAGATGGGCCCTAATCTAATATGGTTTCCCCTGTAATCCTATTTCCATGGAGATCTGTTGTTTTACTAAAGGCAGCAGAACTAACAGATTCTGTTATTTGATAATTGTGGATCTGTTTTTGAGGCTCTAACTGCAATAAATGGTCTACTTCCACTTTCTCAGATAACAGGCCAAATTTTGCCTACAGGTCTTCTGAGTCAATGCGAGACATAAATGTACCACCAAAGCAGAACCATGGGCTCATGGCCACTTATTCCCTACAAGCTATTCATTTTTGTGCATTTGTGTTTTTCCAGCTGCCAATGAGTTAATATTATTTTGAGAAATCATAATTTTTAAACTCCTGAAAGTCAATGTTTAAAAAACTCATTTTTAATGTTGAAGTAATTTGTTGTAGTAGTTGTTTTTTTCTGAATTCAAAGCATTTCCAAAGACACAAAACAGACTGGAAGGGTACAACAGAAAAAAACTCTGGTGTTTACTCTGTAGGTGTTTACTGGTAAAAAGAGCAGATAAAAATATTGTGAATGAAAAATGCAAGTTTGCATGGTCAGAACTCCTTTAGACATGCACAGGTTTATAAAGGAAGCTCTTACTCTTTCTGCCTGGCCATATACCCCAAAACAGGCATCCTTGATTAAACATATCCATGGTCAGGTATGAGCACCCACCTGGATGGATCCATAGCAAGGTGAGCAACATCGCTGCTCTGTGGAAAAGGGGACAGTGCTGATTCTCACTGCTCCATACATGCCGTTTTCCTTTGCTTGTGTTCTCCTGTTGCTGTTGCTATTTCTACTTGTCCCCCTCTCTGTTTATATCTCCAGTTTTTTTGCACTATGTTGATGTACGTTCCATTTTCTTCTTTTAGATACCTGCTTGTTCCCAGCCTTTAGCAAGCAGTACTGCAAAACTTTATTCACGGTAGTCTATGAGATTTCCAGTGAATTATGCTTGGATTGCTGATTAAATGAAGATTATTATTAAATAATAAAATCAAGACTTTACCCACATTTTAACGGTCACAGATGAAAAAACTATACAGATCAGTATAATCTATTTATTGGTTTATGCCTGAAAAGTCCTATAGGGAGTGTCACAATTCCCCCTGCTGTCCCTGAGTGCATTTTGCATTAGGACCTCTGATTTAGCTGAAAGATATATAAAAATCACACACAGCCAGACGGCTCCCTCCTGGCTACACATCTGAGAAGGCTCAGGAGCATAAGGTCGACACACAGCAACTTATGCTCACAAAATGAGCCCGAGAACCACCTGTTTCAGATGTTAGTATGCAAAGATTTTCAAGGTTTAGCGCTTTTGACCAAACCACACCACTCTTGGGGGATCTGTTCTCTCTCTCTCCCTCCCCCGCCCTCCTTCCCTCCTGCTACTAACCATGCACACAAAAGCAATGAAAAGCTAAAGGCTCTCAGACTGCTCCGTGAAAGCATGTTTTAAGTAAAGTAGCTGTTTGTCTTATTCAAGGAGGTTGATGCTAAAAGGGTTCAGACATGAAAACATCTCCTTTGAGATCAGGGTAATCTCTGGTGTAGCTAAGAATGATCTTGTCACTAATCATTACCTGGTTTGAGCTATGCCTTTTTTTTTTTTTTTCCCTTCCAATCTCTCAGAGCAAAATAGCTTAGTTCAAACTTGAAGATGGTCACACAGGTTTTTTTACTACATTGACTCCTTTTGCATAAAGAAAAAGCCAACTGCTGTTCGCATTTGATGAAACAACTCTAGAGCTTATTACTGATTTTTATATGTATCTAAAAATATATCATTTTTCACATATTGAAAATATTGCTGTAACTTTCCTATTATGTCCCTTGCTATGCATTTGTAGCTCTGACCTAGGACGATATCAGATTATCTGAAAATAAATAAAACCCTATATTAGTTATGGTAGTGTTTTCTTTCTCCATAACTTCCATCTATTCTGATTTTCAAGTCTCTCCCTTTTTAAATCAACCTCAAGAGAAAATTCACAGAAAGACCATAGTTGGCTCAAAACCTAGTACAGAGGCCAGAGAGAAGTAGCAATGACATCCCACAAGAGGACAGTTTTTAAGAACATAAATGTAATATAAATGTGAACATAAAAAGTATAGAAATGATCTAGCATTTCGTTTCTCACCTGAAGGCTGAGTATTTGCTGAATCTTGCAGGTTCATTGAGGAAGGTTGGTTGTTTGGGTTTTTCGTTTGTTTGTTTTTTTGACATTTTTGCTCAACTTGGATCACATGCTTGAGAGAATTGCTGTTACAGCAAGAAAGGAGAAGGCATTAGATTAATCTCAGTGTGCTTTGGGTGCTGTATCGACTGGGATCTCTTTTCCTTCCATAAGTTCATTAATGAGGCTCTACATTAAGAGAATAAACCAACAAAAAAAATCCTTGATATTGACCAAAAAAAGCAAAATGAAGCAGTTTTTAAAGCTATAAAAAACTCTACAAACACATTTAGTGAAGAGATAAGTGGCAGAACCTTTTGGCTTCCAAGGACAAAAGCCTTAAAGAAGGAAAAATACTATTTCTTTAGAAGATCAAAGCACTGGGAGCAGGTAGAGATTTCAGCTACTGATCCCCTTCACTTTTATTCCCTTAGTTCAGACCGATAATGGTTGCTAATGAGGAAATTACTGACTTTCACAGCTTCCTCTGTTTGTGTTTCATTAAAAAACTTTATTTTTTAGAAAGATTTTTGTTATTCAAAAAATTATCAAAAGCTTTAATAAGCAACTGCTTCTTCATAACCAGTGTTCCTGTCATTAATTATTGTCATTACAGGTGTAGGAGTCTTGTGACTTTTTCCCCTAATTGGACAACAGTAATTATAATAAAGAAGCAAAAGATGAGGTCAGGTTACTGAAATCTCATACGAGATCCTCGCAGATGGCAAGAGTAGGGTTAAGCAAGGATAAGGATATTTTAGGACTTTCAGAAAGTCCTGCAGGACACCTTGACTCAGATATTGCCCAAGGCAATTAGATTGCTGGAATACCTATTGGCTAAGATCAATTTAAAAGTAAATTTCTCTGATCATAATCACATGAAGGACTTGTTGGCAGTGATCGCACGTGTGGGCTGGGGAACCCCGTGACGCGCATGCTGCTCCCTAGGCCAAAAAGCCCTCTGCTAGTCATGAGCTCACCCTGTCAAGTGCCCATCACATCAGTAACTTCACTTGCCTGCTTTCTGTTTGAGACTGAATATCTCCGTTTCAGTTGTGTCTATAAGGCACAAGCAGAGTCAGGACTTTATTGCGGTAGGTGCTTTTCAGTAAGATTACTCCCTGCTGCCTCCGTGAAAGGAGCTCACGTATGGGATGAGTGGGTCCACCTCCTACTCATGGCCTCTGTCCTCTCCCCGACCTTCGGCTCTGCCTCTCCTTCTTTCCTATTCTGCTCTCGACCTCTTTTCGCAATTGCCCATCCTCCTCTGCGGATGGTCTCTCTGCAGCTCTCTCTTTCACCTAATATGGATTTTGATTTGTCACAAAAAAAGACCTAAAGAAATAACGTTGACTGTGAACTCTGCGTTTATACTTCCTGAACAGAAACTCTGCCTGCATGAAAATCAAATAGGGAAGGGAATAAAACATGGTGATTTTTGAGACCATTTTTTCCCTGATTCCCAGAGAAGCACAGAAGTCAGGAAAGTCACTGTCAGCTCCCTGTTTCTATATTTCAGCCTTATTTTGAGCACAGGTTAGAGCTTCACGCCACCACTCTTGGCTCTTATTCTGCCTTTCCTGGAGTAAGAAGCACATGGGAATGCATGACAGAGCTGAAGCTGCTGCAGCCCCGGGATGGTGAATACTATTACAAATTAGAGCAGCCCTGAAAGTGCTCCGGCTTCCACCTAAGGATGGCCCTAGACCTCCTTACAGCTTGCCCTGCACTCAGCACAGCTCTGCAAGAGCCCAGGTTTGCTCTCAGTTGAGTTCCAGGGTGTTGAAAACGGGCAGCGCTTGGCTCCGTGTGCCTAAGGACTGTCACAGCGAGAGGCTCCGATGGCAAACGCACTGTGCTCTGCAGCAAAGACAGCCACCTTCTCCCCCTTCAACCGTGATGGGGCTTGTGTATCACCACAAACACATTATCATATTTGCAGAATTACAAACTAATGATATGGTATGAAAATGCATTGTGCTAACCCAGAGTTTCTCAGTTTCCTCCTTTGGTACATTTGTCTCATAATTAAGGGATAGTTTTTGTCTGTGAATAATAAACACTTTGAGCCTGAATTAATATTTTCTCCCTATCTCGCTTGGTAAAATAATAGAGATATTCTAGGCTATCTCCTATTGCCCATTAATGTTGTGTATATAAATAAGCCAGGTTATCTTTTTCTTGTGAGAAATGTTTTATCTAGCAGGCTCTTGTCTAGTGGTTCAGTACTCTACCACTCTAAATTAGGACACTTTATCTTAAGGCTTCATAATCTTACGAGACTATAATTGGAAAGTTAAAAAAAAAAAATCCTGCTTTGTAAGCTTGGCAGCTGAGATAGAAAGAGGGAATGAGAAGGGCTACAGCAGAATTACACCATCACTGCTAGCCTGACTCCGCTTGACAGAGCCGTTTAATATTTTGACAAGACAAAATATAAAGCAGCATTTTATTCTGTAGAGACTTCACTAGACACAAGCATGGAAGTGCTTGTGATCAATAAAGTTTGCGGTGGAGAGTGATTTATTTACAGCAGGGTATTATGTAGAGAAAGAGCTGTGATATTTCCACAGGCTTTGACGGCATAATGGGCCCCTCTCAATCCTTACATGGAAGGGTTAGATTGTCATGGTTGCTCAGGCAGTATTCAAAACGTTATCTGATCAGCCTTAAAGACTTCAGAACGAGACAGATGATTAGTTACCCTAAACGATCCTCATCATGCAGAAATTGATGATTTAATATAGTCAATGACAGACGATTCCATTTGTACTAGATAAAGTGTCTGCGGTTTGTATCAATCATAATAGAGTTATTATTGAGCATAAAAGAAAAGCATGTTTAATATCATTAATTCCAGATATGTCGCTTTCCACATCTGGCATTCATCCATAGAGCAGAACCACTCCAGGCTATCATTCCTGCCTGTGTGCTGGTGACTCTAGTGTTTTTTGTAATTTCAAAATGTTTTTCAGCACCTCCAGCTAGGTGCAATAACAGTTTACAGATTACCTATGTCATCACATTTTGACAAACTTCTCAATCTGATGTGACCTTCATCTTTAGCCATCTGCTTGCCTTTGTTTCTGCCTTTTTTTTTTTTTTTATAAACCTCCACAGCTTAAAGCTGTAGTGGTTTGTTCCATATTCTTCTAGGTCAACATTTCACCTGTGTAAATCCAGAAACACAGGCTGAAATGTACAGACAGCAACCTGGGTTCAAGTCTCAGGATAGCTGACACTGGGCAAATCTCCTCGGTATACATTTTCACAACTTGCATCGAATGGTTTTAATTGTTAAGGTTATCAACAATCCCCACATAAAGAAAGGGTATTCAGAAAATACCCTTTGAAAAACAAAAAAAAAATAAAAGCTCATATGCTACTATCCTCTATGAAAGCAACTAAAACACTAGAAAAATATTGCATCGATGTATGCATTTTTTCTCCCTATTTTTCTGAACCCCAAATAAAATTTCATTTGAGGAATGGGCTATCCATGGGATTTTGTTTTTTTACACATTCTGAAGGAGCAGTGCTAAATGCTTAAAAAAGAAAAGGGTTATAAAAGACAGACAGAGAAAGATGGCTTGTTTTTAAACAAACATTTCCAGATTTCCTGTTATATTGCTCAAATCAGAGACTTGGCAAGGCGCTGTTTTACATGTAGGGACCTCCACTCCTTTTTTTCTGCTGCTTGCTTGGGTGTTTTATACCAGCAGGGAGAACAGTCCAAATGAGTTGGCTTCCTGCCAGTTCAAACAGCAGCAAGTTTACTGATGCTGGAAGCTTTATTTATTTTGTGTTTTATTTTGGAAGGAGGAGTAAAGAAGGCTAATAACATTTCAGGGGCAAAGAGTGAGTTGTTGTCCTGCACTTCAGGCTCTGCTATCAACCAAGCATTGCAACATCTCTTATACTGCAGAGTTCAATTTAAAGATCAAATCCACTATTACCTCCTCCTCTCCTACCGTCACTCCTTCAACGGGAAGGAAACTAAATCATCTGAGTAACTACTAGTGTATATACAAGCATTGTAACCAGAAGAGTGAGCAAAACGGTGACTACTGAGTAGATCCCCAGGAAAGTTAGGCACAGGCTTAGACAGCAAGGCACAGATAAAGCAATTATCATGATCATTTAATAGTAGCAAAGATCCTGACCTCCATATTTTATTTTTATTCAGCCTTTGCCTAATAATATGTTTGCTTCAGTAGGAGAGCCATTTTCCCTGGTGGGCAGGAAGTTCCCACCCCTACCCGCAGTGGCTCATTCACACCCTGAAACGCAGCTTGCTGCCCCCTTCCATCAGTTGCCTATGGAGCCATGCAGGAAATCAGAGCATGAAAATGGCCTGGGGAAAACCACCGATCTTCTGCTTGGCCCGTTTCAGTGGCCAGTTTAAGAGCAGCCCCACAAATTGTTCCACCAGAGGAAATCAGTGGGTGACGAACCTCCTTGAAGGGATCGGAAGAAACAACCAAGGGAAAGCAGGAACGTCCTAAGGAGACCTTGCAGCCAGACTACCTGCTCCAGCAGTCACGTCACCAGCAGCGATAGCACTCAGTGACTTTAGGCAACTACCTGCAGATTTGGCTAAGATTACCTTAATGACTAGAGTTGCAGTTCTCCCAGAGCAACTACTGCAAGCAGCCGACCTAAGGTGATGCAGCCTCTAGGCTCCAGTTTCTACATATATGCAAATTGGGACCAGTTTCGTTCACCCACTTTAGAGAAAAGTAACAGATATCAAGGATGGCACAAGGCGCAAACATTACACTTGTAACTACTTTTCACATTGGAGATATTTTCCTAGTGGGGAAAAAAAAAAAAAGATTAAAGGGTAAGTATTCAATACAGGAAGTTATAAGTTCAAAACATCAGATGCTGGATACGGCATATGGCTTAAAGCGGTAGAGATCAGTCATAATAACTCAAGTTTATTAGACAGCTGAAACTGTCAGAATACAGTAGCAGGTGACTGCTTCCTCAGGATCATTTAATTGTTTAATGAAATGTTTTAATGCTGTTACTTCTTTCTGCACGTATGTATATAAATATATGGGTTTGTGTGTATGGGTAGGTGAGTAGAAACTGCTACCAGTGCGCTAAAATAATGGGAAAAAATATTTTCAGTTAATTAAGAAGGCTTGAATAGATGGGAGAAAACTACTTTCTTCTAAATGTGCTTACTGAAACTACCACCAAGGCAGAGGACACCCACCTGTAGGCCTGTGTTCCTAGGATGAGACACAGGGAAGATCTCTCTCTGGTTCGATGGGCATCAGATGATGTTAGTGCACTTTCACATACTCTCTAACAGCTGCTTATTCGCAAATCTGTCCAGCATCTTTTGAATGAAAAAATAAAACTTCCCAAAACCTGAAAGAAAGAGAATATTCAAATGATTCTTCATGATAATAAAACATTCTGTTAAAGCCAATGACTCCCAGTAAGAGAAGGAAAAAAAAAAAAAAAGTTCTAGAAAAAAAAAAGCTCTGAAGGAAGATCCAGAAACTGATGCAAGAACAAGATACCTTGGATCAGATCAGCATCCATACAGGTAGGCTTTTAAACAAGAATGAACTACTATCTGTACTATCTGAAAAGGATTTCTGGTCTTCGAAATTAAAAGGTTCAAAAAAAGTTCTTGAAATAAATAGTAGTAGAGTATACTGACTTTACCATATAAAATGCAGAACGATATTGCTTGGAGATAAGAAAAAGAGTAATGACTGCTTTAAGTGTGCAAGGTGTAGAAGAGCTATAATCTAAAGCAGAGCAGGCCAAGAGAAGGCACAGGCACTGGTCACACTGTCTTTCGTACAGTCTGGTGTCCTCCACTCAGCTGGCAGGCTGCAGGCACTGGTCACTGTGCTCCTGGGAGAGGCCACATAGGTGCAGACTCCAACATCATCAGTGGACATCCCCACCCATCTAACACAGTTTAGTCTTCTGCATCTCTCTTCTCCTGTTGAGTGCTAGGTTTCTAAATCATCTCCATCTTCCAAGTCCCCACAGATTTTGTAACCCACTCCCTAAATGCAGAGCAGCAGCGCTCTTCCCGGAGAGCAGCCTTGCTTCCAGCTCACTGAAACCATATGAAGTGGCAGTCAGTCTTATTAGAGGCGGATTCATTTCTGCAGGCAAATCCTAGTGGGAATGGTGGTTGTCTTCAGTGACTGCAGTTCGGCATTAGTCCTATTAAAAGATATGCAAAATGGTTCCCTTTCTGCATGCGGGAAAATTTGTACAGAGGAAACAAAAACTAATTAGAAGCTTAAACTGAGGGATAATAATAATTGCTATGTAATACTGGCACAGACTGAGAGAAATGAAGAACACCTTAGAAAGGTGTTGGTATAAAGAAAGCACATGGCAGCTTTACCCTCTTGACTGCTATGAGCAGGAAAATTTCTCCTGTAGCAGCTCTGGTTACCCATGCAACCAAATGTCCTGGTACAGCTGGATTCTTTTTCCTTTCAAAACTTGGCTCAGATGTCTACCCAATTTTGGGAAAAAAAAAAAAAAAAAAAAGTTTTCTCAATTTTTGGAAGCCAGCTGTGATTTACATCTCCCTGTCTAACGGCAGGGTTTTCCCATGAGAATCAATCTCTTTTCAGGTTCAGTCCTGCCTCCAAAATCTCAAGATGTTTGGTTAAAGTGACATTTCAGCCACTTCCCTTCAGCAAAAGTGACATTGAACACAATAGCAGAGGAACTGAGAGAGTACCATATGTAGACAGGCAACAGAATCTGACTCAAGAGCCAGTGTTGTGTAGAACCACTTAAAGTCAAGACATATATTTTATTTCTCACCTTTCAAGCAAATACATGCCTTTCATGTCCACTCTTTAGGGTCACATGGAAAAGTGAAACCTTGGAGACGGGAAAGAAAGAGAAAATAGATTACAACAGACCTTGCCGTACTGGCTGCTGTCCTCAGCAATTATTCCTTTCTTCCATATAATGAATTAGCTCCTTGTACAACAATTTAGTTCCGGTCTTAAAACATAGTGCATTCCTATTCTAATTAACCAATGTCAGTTCTATTTCAAACCACTGTTAATCATTTAGGTTTGTATGTTTTATAAACCCGAGATAGAGATTTATAATTGTATTTCAGGAAAAAATATGGGTACATCTTGCATATTTACATATGAAGAAATTTACATTTGAACAAATTCATAATCATTGGACTTAATATATTAGAAATTGAGCTTAAGTTCAAATACATCTTGTGGTCAACACCACTCTTTTTTTTTTTAATACAGGTCAACCATTCAGTTAAAGCTCTGTCAAAATCATGTAGCTGATCTAATTCCTGGTAACAAAAGTACTTACTTTCTGTTCTAGTTTGCAACAGTAATACTGCTACAGGCTTTGTGTATTTTAAGTACAGGGATATGTATTGTCCAGGAAGAGATTATTGCACTGCAGTTCCTGAGAGCACTGATTCGAGTCCACCCGCCCTATCCAGCGCTTTCCTGTGTGTTCCTGTATCATCATCACCTCATCAGATAGAAGGTTTGCATTTGCACCCTTGCACTTCAACACTGTTTTCTCTTTTCTTTCCACAGTGTTTGTTGTCTCAGTACAACCGAAGGCGTCACCACCTACAGCCTGGTGCAAAGCAAGGCCCTCTTTCCCTCTTACCTCGTCTTTGCACAGCTTCCCTGAACCGGGGGGCTTTCCTCCCTCAGATTTCCTTCTAGCAGCTCCTTTTTGCCACCTCGAGGAGGGTTTGCTCTATACATTTTCCGCCATGGGATATCCCACTCTTCAGAGTCTAAATGCTCAGCCAGGAGACACTCTCCTACCAGCGAATTCTTCCTCTGGGAGCATAGCCACAATTTTGGGTCTGTTCCAGTCTGCTGGGTGCTGTTCATAGGGATTAGCTGAACAAGGCTGCATCAGAAGTGCTTGTTGGCCTTTCCTGCCCAGCACTGGGCTCCTGTGCATCCCAATTCCCAGTTTTCTGATGTGCAGGGTTAGGGTTTCACTCAGTATGAAACATTTTTGATGACATTTTCCAGGCACACTCATCTCAGACCACAAGTGAGAACTCAGACCCCTTCTCCGCATATGCCCTTGATCCAGGGGTCTGATATGGGTGTGTTCTTGTGCATATGGACCAAAAATCCTTGTAAATAGCATGCAGGCCTCTAATTCAGAGTGTCAGTCATCTACTCCCTCCTTATGATTAAATGTTTTCCACATAGGAATGCACTGCAATCCACCTTAAAGCCAAGGTTGTGAAACATCAAAACATCTTTGATAAAACTTGTTGAAAATGAAACAAACAAAAAAAAAGTCTAAATAATCAATGTAAACAGATAACAACAGTAACAGATAATGAAGCACAAATGAGCGCATTCACCGCAACATGCACACGTCGGCACCTCCCTCACAGTCATAAACATTACTGAATAACATATCACAGTTTTGTCCCAAAACATTTTATAAATACTAATTAAAACCTGCAATTTCTCTCCAAGGTGTGTAAATATCAAGGCACTCAACTTGGTGCAAATACCCCAGATCAGAGGGGGAATCAGTACAAAATCAGGAAGATACGTGAAGGGTTGCACCCCACTCCTCTATCCAGAATAAAGCAATCCCTGAACCTGCAGAGCATGTGTTCATGTAACGCCAGAAAGGGTTTCCATCAAATCACATGTCACAAGTTACTTGTTTTTGTGTTACTTGTTTCTAAACTACTGCATGGGCTCCATGGTACCACCGTTTCCCATCATCTCAAGACTTTTGATGGAGAAATGAAGTCTCCGCTCATGAGATGAGCCAGCCGCAGTGCTGACTCGAGCATGGAGTGATGACTCGATCCGACTATGCGAGCCCTCCCTTCGTGAGCACTAATTGCTCCTCGGTGGCTGCTGCCTGCACGAGTCCACACCGAGTCAGACAAAAACACAAAAAAACACAGGAGAAAAACTGCTCTCAGGACAAGTGAGGGTGTCCACAGCAGCCGCTCCCTGCGCCGCAGCGATCTGCCTTGGCGTCGCTACACCCGCTCCTGCGAAGTCATCTGAATTGCAAAATAACCCAAGAATGCAAAAACTTTGTCACCCTTATTTTCGATATTTTTTTCTCCCATTAACACAGGTCACTCCCCAGCCCTGAGTGTTAAAGCAGCCCAGCTGCAGAGCCCAGAGCTCGGCAGGGCCCGGGGGAGGCAGATCGCACAGTGTGGGGAGGGGTGGCCCCTTAAACCAGCACTGCCTCCCAGGCTTGGTCACAAAACTGACACAGTATTGGGGGCAGCTTTGTGACTTTCCTGGGGTGTTTAACATTATTGATCTTTTTTGACAAATGAGTAATGTAACATGTTCATTATCATTAATCATCCTTTTTCTAATTCAGGTAAACAAGGAGTGGTTTGGTTCTGGCTCATATATGTTTTTGTGATTATTTTTACAAGGATATTGTTAGATGAAACTCAAATACGTATTTATTTAGAAAAATAATATTGATGCCCTTTTCATTTTAATGAAGTATTCCATAAAGCATGAGCTTTCCTAGCTATGCTATTAAAAGGAAAACTGTATATGCTATTATGCCTTACACCTACATTTCAAAAATGAGTCTTCTGATTTTGGTTCCATTAACACCATACAGTAGCCCTGTAAAACACTACTCTTCTCACAGGTGGGATGAGAGGACCTCACCAAGCAGGTTTTGGCAAAAGCCAAAACTTCCCTCTCGAAGGGTCAGTGCTCACGAGCAGCCATACGGTGCCAAGTCCACACACTGAAAATTCATTAAGGCCAAGAGTAGCTTTGAAAGGGGGACTTAATGCCCCAGCTTCTCTGTCTGTTCACCAGCGGACGTCGTGTGCCTTCCGCTTGCCCTAGCTCAGCAGCATCCCCTGCACCACGTGGTCACCCATCCCCAAGGGGACACAGAGTAGCACCAAGACTGCTATTTTTCCAACTCATCCTTCCTATTCCGATATATTTCAGCAACATTAGCAGTGCCCCTCATACCTGCTCCAAATCTCTCTAATTAGAGGTGTCCAGAGTTGGTAACTGTACCTCTTTCATGCTGCTGGTGGCTGGTTCCTCCAAACCCTTTTGTCTGCCTGTATGGGCTTGGCTGGCGATGCAGCAGCACCCGCACCATTTCTCATGCTCCTGCCTTGCCAGCGCTTGCACAGACACCGCTGCAGGAAAGGACAAGGTAGCAATACTGCTGTGGTCTCTATTTTTACCTTAGTGCTCTGATGCACTGTACTGGCAGGCTCACTCAGCACAGCACTATTTAAGTAGAGATGTAAAGCACATTTATTTATCCTAATGGACATACCAATAACACTCGTGTGTGTGCTGTGATGCCTCTGTTTCCTGAGACCAACAAACCCTGAAAAAATATTGACAGAAGCAATTGCTTGAAACTTTGTAGAAAACAGTATGTATTGAAGATAAAAAGAGTTCCACTAATAGGAATCCTGTAAGGCAAATGACTCCATAGAGGATAAATGGTTCCAAAAATGCTCATTTGGGTTTTAAAAACACAGCTTTAAGAATTTAGTATGTCATTTAAAAGAATAAGCCAAATCAGATATTCAAACTTTTAGGAACTAAAAGGGAACTATAACTGAACACTGAACAGAACTGAATTCGATAACTTGGAACCTTCATTTAAATTTTCCTCAACAGCCTTAATTGCATCAGCATACCCATTCCTAAAGAGGTTTTGTGTTAAAGCATTCAAAAAATCTCTCTCACTTTAATGCAAAAAAAAAAAAAAAAAGTGAATCTGGCAACTCAGCTCCCCTTAGCCATCCTGAGAACCTGTGAAAAGAGCGGTTTGTGAAAAACAAGATTTAAAATTCACATACTCATTACTGGCATAAAATCTGTTCAGTTATCTGGTTCTAGTATAAAATCCTTACCACAATGAAAGCAATGTATAAAAAAAAAAAAAAGAACTACTATTAAACACATATTCAGGTCAGCTAAGGTGTGTATTAACAAATAGATGTCATAGTCTGACATCATTTTCTAGTAAAAAGAAGAATTCTAGTGAATATGAAGGTCTCCTCCACTACTTATCCCCTCTCTGCTATCTGATTTTTACACCACACAGATAGGAATATTAGGATAAGAAAAAGCAGCTTACTGCTACTTCTTGGGCCCTTGGGTATATGACAGCAGGTTCAGAGAGAAAAAAGTTTAAAAGTGAATCATTTCAGAGGAGAAAAATCTTATAGATGCGACATCCAAAATGGATCAGTTAGGCAAGAGAAAAACTGGTGCGGCATCAAGCTTCAGGCGCTTCCTATGAGATCCTGCCAAGGGAGGGCTGTAAAACACGTGTCCCCCTCCTTGGTTTTGCTCTTGGGCTAAGTGAAAACTGGGCTGCAGGTGTTACCTTGAGCCTGGGGTCAGACAAATGACTGCAGCTGGGCTGGACTTCCTAGTGCAACTTCAGGAAAATTCATGGATGATGGTCCGTCCTCTGCACATTGCAGGGAATAGAATCATTTTAATTTGCAGGCTATGTTTCAGAGACACTGTGCTGAAAATAAAACTGCAAAAAGAACGATTAAGCAGCAGTAAGTTATAACAAAGAGGAAACTGAGGCAAGGTATAAACAACCTTGACATGTCAAATAGTGAGAGGGCTGAAAGAGACTGGAAGAAAAAGACCCAAAGTCACGAAACTGCCCTTAGAAAATGTTTATATAACAAAGTCAATCCTGGGGCATTTTAAACCCACAGCAATAAGAATCAATTTAGTCGTTCTGTGCAAATGTGTGACTTTTCAAGCACAGGATTCATCTAAGAAGATCAGATGACTTGATAATACTTTTCCTTGTCCCACTTTTCAGACATAGCCAACTGAGGAAGAAAAGAATGTGTCTTCTTCCTCCACCTATGGCAGAGACCTCTGCTAATTAACAAAGTCCTGAATAATTCTAATCAGCTTTTTTACACCTAGGTTGTTGTACTTTCTTCATTGAATATTAAGCACCATTAAGTGCTTTTTCCATTGTCATTAATTTCTGCCTATGACCAGAGATAGGTAAATTATTGCTACACATCATAAACACTTTCTTAGGCAACCTTCCTCTAGAGACTTTAATTTTATTTACAACAGCTTTTTGTCTTTTTACACAGCAAGGGAATTTATAGGTAGTATAAAGTTATAGCAGAAATTCAGATATATAGCATCTCTGCTAAAACGTTCCCTGATTGTCTTAGGTTACCTGCTGGCTCTATTACTGCCTTTCAAAAATAAGAAATCAAAGACTAGGGAAATGTTCTCAGCTTTGTAGTGTTCAGAGCGGGCTTCTCTGAAGCTGCAGAGAAGCCTCAACATTTTAGCAGTTCCCATCACTGACCTTACCTGTATTTTTTGCAGCTTCAGCTTGAAGTTTGCTTGCTTTGATATAATCATTGCAACGTTGCATCATCATGGAAGAAAATCATGCTGCACACAGTAACAGAAGAAGCTGATAACCTAAGTGTTGTCTGATTATTATTCTTTACCATGGCAAAGAAGGATACCTTGTAACTTAAAACTCACCAGCATACTATCATCAAGCCCTGAATAGCTTATCAAGTTATTATTTTAAAAATATTAATGCACTGGTCACCATGACAGGATTTCCAGAATATAGAAAAGTTCAGCTTGGGAGGAAGAAAAAAAAAAAAAAAAGAAAACAAGAAAACTTTGTGTATTGACATATTTCCCTGCTATTTTTCCTATTCTTTCTGTTGTTAATGCAGCTGAGCCAAAGATTTCAGAGCTGTTTAGAAAATGGCTTGTAGAGATTTCTGGGGTCATGTATATGCTCTTTAGTGCTTGTTTTCCTTATAGGGTGCAGTTCAATAGCACATGGTAGCTTCAACAGTTTACAGTCTATTTATTTAATATTTCTGAAGAATGAAACTTGAAAAGAAGAATAGGATTACATTTCTGACATGTTTCTTCCACAGAGTACAGCTCATTTTGGTAATTTTGCAGTCACAGGAGCCAGACTTCCAAAGGCAGATCTTGTTTATGTGAATTTGTAATAATGACATGCATTACATCTTATATGAGATCTTATACTAGCCTCTTTTTCAGATTTGCTTTTCCAAGCAGCCCTGCTGAAATTAAAATAGCAATCCAGATCCATTTTTGCAGGGAAATTTAAACAAAAAATAATGAATAGATGGATTTCTCGTATATAATCATTTAAATTCCTAAAACTCACACCATTGATTGCTGATTGCTGAAAAGTAGAGAAACTACTTGTCCCCCGAGTTGGTGCCATAGCCCAGACTTTGTCTATGGTGACTTGGTGTTCAAATAACAGATTCTTTTTTATCCCCACGCGATAATTCTCAGATGTGCTAGCTAGCAAAGAGGGAAAATTGAATGTATTATGTATCTTGCAAAAAAAAAAAAGGCCTGGCGTAGAGGGAAGATGAGAGCATTAAGGTACAAGGTAGTAAAAAGATTCCTAACCATCTCACTGATTTCTCGTTTGCTAGTTTATATTTCCATATGTGAAGGTGACTACTTTACTATTTTTTTGGGGGGTACTAAAACTTCTACATTGTGCAAGGAAGTGCAATCTGAGTGACAGTCATCCAGAGAATACCTGCTCCAGCAGGTTAAAATGGATCTCCCTCTCTGGAGGGAATCTCTCTCTCTCGGGATCTTCAAAAGCCACTTGGACGCAACCCTGTGCCTTGTGCTCTAGGTGACCCTCTGTATGCAGGGGGGTTGGACTAGATGATCTCTATAGGTCTCTTCCAACCTTAACGATTCTATGATTCTATGATTTAAGCTACTTAAAAAAAAAACTTAACAGTCAATCTCTGACATTATCAAAAACATCTTTCTTTATAGCAGGATCTCTCTCTAATAGGACAAGCATGTCTGCAGTATGCCGTCACCAAAAGGTACATATTGGCTGTAGATAGATGCTGCTGGACAAAGCTTTGCAATTTGAGCATAAGATCACTACCAAGTTTACAAATAATAATAATTAGCCACCATTCTTGTAAGTGAAAAAACTTTCTCCCGAAGGCTATTAACAAACGATTTCACATAAAGTTGTCGGAAAATAATAACGTGATTTCATGGGACCTCCTAAACTAACTTCCTCCAGATCACATGCATCTGATTCCAACACTGTGGAAACTTCATAACAACATTGTGTAAGTATTATTATACATATTCCTGTCACACCTAGGAGTGTGAGATGGATCAGTGAGGGATTGTGCTAGGCATTGTATAAGGCAAGGAAAAAGACAGAAAGAGCTTAGGTAACTAGTCCCTCTGCTTAACATTTTCAGCAGGTGAGATAGAGTGCTCCAAATGCCCTCCTGACAAAAAACAAAGTCAGTTTTTGAGTTAGATTCCACCCTTGAGTATTCTTCTCTCTCTGCACTCTCAAAAAACCTATGATACATGAAAAGAGAATTCTTAGAAAGATCAGTATGAGAAAACTCCTTCAGCAATTGTGTGCGATTCATGGGAATACAAATTCAAATGAGAAGAGGGATATTCAGTTTTGCTCAGTATGGATTCCTACACTCACTTTTCACAACTAAGGTTGTGAAAACCTTGGATCTCTGACCAGATATAGCAAGTTTCAAAAGCTCAGCTTTATTTGCTTCTGGGGCTCAGCTGTAGGGAACACCTACACATTACAAAATTGTTTTGATTTCCTCATTCCCCTTTCCCACTCCACAGTAAGGGTATGTTGCTCATTCAGACTAGCTCTGATCCTTTTTTCTCTTATTCTCCATCCTCTTTTGGCTTCTGGGCATCTTTATTATGCATAACAAAGTGTCAGTTTCATTACCAGCAATCTGTATTCAAGGATATCAAATTTGTGTAAATTCCACAGCATTGCACAATGTTTCCATTTAACCTGAATGAAATTCAAGTGCAAATGAGGTGTTAGTCATTCATGAATAGAACCCTTAATGTGTAGACATGTTTTTTTAAGGTGAATTTAGTACTCAGCAAAAGGTGCCAAACTGACAACACTGAAGACTGAAGTCCTCTATAAATTCTTATAAAAGGCATGACATGGGGAAAGCAATCCAAGCTGCTACACATAAGCCTGCTGATAATCAGGACTGACTAGCACTAGAGAGATGGAGATAATTCAAATATCGTGTCCCTTTAAGGCTTCACTCTCTGTAGAGGGAGTACTAGTCCCTACACAAATCTAGTGGGTTTTGTGACACAAAATTTCAGGATATGGGAAACTGAGCAAGACAGAGCTCCAAACCATTTCACTTAAGGCACTCTATAATGAGATCTAATCAAATCTGAACACCTAAGGTTGAAATTCCCCTTCTTTTCCATAGTTGGATTCTTATTATACTCCCAGGGTAGGCCCTAATTTGTTACTGTTGAATAAGTCATGTCATCCCCAGTAAAGTGAAAAGAATGTAAGTATTAGAAATATTAAAGAAAACCCTGAAACATTACTTACATACTAAAAACACCAAGGATGGCTTCTTAGACAAACACATAATCCTGAAGTGTAAATGAGAGGTAACACCAGGCCACTGGATAGATATCGCCTGGGCATCCACAGAAAGGAAGATCTTCACTCACTTGGTGACAAGCTCCATTCCCCAGGTTGTCACCTGGGAAGTGCAGGATTTCACTTGTCCTAGCCCAAAGTGATTTAACTGCATGGAGAAAAGGATGTACTCAAGAACAACATATTATTTCTAAATACCTTCTATACTACCCACAAAAACAACCAGGCAAAAACAAACTGCTGCATACAAGAAACAAGCACATTTACAAGAACAGAAGCCAACATTGTGCCTTCGAATAAATCTATGATTCATGCACATTTTGAATACTTCTTCAGCTCTGGTCTTATTTCAAAAAATATATAGTTGAACCAGAAAAGACCAAGAACAACAAAGTGCATCTGCTCAAAGAACAACTGAGTACCCTAGGACACCTCAACATGTAGAAGAAAAAAAAAAAAAAAAGAGGATACAAAAGTCTACAAAATCATGATTAGCCATAGGAGAGTGAAAGGGTACTGTTTCCCAAGAATGAGTTGTTCACTGCCTCTCTCAGTGCAAAAGCATAAGGAGCAACAGACAAACCCAAGAGTCAGAAAAAAGAGGTTCAGACAATGGTGAGCAAACATGTGGAGCTCACCAGCAAAATATGCCAAAAGAAGCTCAGATCTCATGAAGGAATATGGCACAAGTGCGTGGGAGAGAATTTATTTCAAGAATTTTTACAAGAAACACATGCAACTCAGAAAGTGCCCTGACCTAAAAACTCTTATAGGCTGGAGGAATATAAGGGGTAACAACATACTACTTTTGCCTCTCTGGGCATTCGGGTACAGAACTACACAGGCCTCCGCCTGACATAGAAGGACCTTTTCTGTGTTGTTATGTTGTTATCTTAATTTCACAGTAGCAGAGAGCAGGTAACATAAAGTCATAAACCAGGTAGCTTTGGTGGTGTTGGCTGCACTGTTTGTCCCTTTGCCCCGGTGCTCCTTAAGTGAGAGAAATGCAAGCACATGAGGGCATGCGTGTGTAAGGAGGAACAGGATAGAGCACAACTTCACCACTGTGCAGCTATCACAAGTGGTCTCATCTATTTCCATTTATTTCCATTATTGCTATGGGCAGTGCAAACAGAGGCAGAAAATCATTTCAGCACAAACTGGAATACAGCCAAGCAAAACCAGGAGGATTACACGAAGAAAATAAAGTCTTCAGCAGCCTCAGTTAGCCCAATATCTGAATCAAAGACCCAAAGTCAACCCTGGTTGTCATCCCCAGAACCTCTACTCGGAGCCAGCACACAGCTTGATGACTCTGCCCCACTACCTGAGCGCAGGTGGACAGTGCTCCAAGCCTCACTTCCTACAGACACAACTACTACTTGCCATGCTGATACTGGCTTGGAAGTACTCAGACACCCTAAGTTTTATATATTCAGTAAAGAATTTATCTGGATTTTTTGCTGCTGCTGCTGTTTTGAATTAATTCTTAAATTAGTTTCCCCCTCCTGTTTTAAATTTTAGGTAAGGAAGGAGAGGCAATTCCAGCTCAAGAAGGCACGAAAAAAAACTTTGTATGACCATTTGGAACTCTCACCTGATTATCATAATCATACTTTCTAATTTTTTTAATAAAACTAAAAATCCATATCTAAACAAAAGCTTTATTCCTCTATCAGAAATGAAACTTTATTCATAGTTATTAACCATTATGGCAGACATACCCCTTATATAAATATCTATAAAGTAATGAGTCTTTCCTGGAATAAGATGCATATTAATTAGATCCTACAGCACTTGAGAGACTTTGGTTCAATTCCCACCAGTAAGGTCAGGAAATGCATCCACAGTAGTTAGCAGCTAGTTTCAAAATCTCAATGCACCAAGCGCGATGGGGTCATTCAGCAGAGCAGGTACCCCAAGGGAAGGGTAAAACAAGAGCCAGGGATTATTTCGCAGCACTGAGCTGGCGCACTGCGGGAGGGATGGACTTGCTTTTCAGAGCAGAAAAACTTGCCGGCACACTCTCCCTGTTGCCCACCCTCATTATGAACAACATTGCATATGAGGCAATTAATTGGATGATAGGGGCTGGAATGAGCTAAGGAAATTGTGTGTGTGTGTGTGCGCGCCTGTGTACAGAGGGACGGACACAAGACTAAGGCAGCCACACTAAAACTGTCCTTCACAATCACATCTAGGTCCATCTTCATAAGACATAGAAACTCCTGCCCTAAAACACATAGAAAATCAAGCATTCTGCCTGGGATAATAATGCAAAAAGCCTTCTACCCACTTGAATTTTAAATTCAGATGATGATTCACTATTACGGAACAATGTCATAAAATCTTTCATCTTTGCCCATGGACTGCAAATGAACCAGGTTCTAAACAATACAAGTCTTTTTGCAGAATGTGGGATTTCCACAGGAAAAAGATTCTCTGAACACCTCCATGCTCTTAGGACAGCAGTGTTTTTAATATATAACTTTTTTATTCTATCAGTTGTGAAAAAGTAAACTGAAAGGAATGTGCGCTACAATCTTTGAATTTTGTTGGTTTCCACATTTAGTTATGGCACGTGCATAGAGCAAAGATAAAGGATTCTTATAATAGATATCTTCAAGTTTTAAGCAGCAGTTCTCTTTTTTAACAGAAGATAAAATTCACCTGAGGAACTCACTGTTATAAACATAGTTGATTCAGAGAAAAATGGTTTACCAGGCTAAAAAGTGAAATTATTAGGTATATCAATAAGAAAAAAATGACTTTTTTTTTAACCACATCAGTAGCTGTTACAAAAAAAATTCCCAGGCCAATGAATACTCTCAATGTTTCATAGTACAAAACAACCATTGGTAATGAGAGTTAGGAAGATACCCTTTCTCATGGGAAAACTGCTCCATTACATTCCTTCTAGAGGTGCTACACTTTCCTCTGCAGCATCTGGTGCGGGCTGTATTTGGAGACAGGATACCAGGCTATCGTGACCTTTGGTCTGCTCTGGCATTGCAGTTTCTGTGTTCTTAGATTGCGCTCTACCCTAATGTGTTATTTGAATGAATTCAGTGTTGCATATCAATACAAATAATTTACAGGCATATCATTTTCTTCATGGTTAATCAGAAATTTCAGAAAAAGCAGTATCTGATCTTGCAGCCATTAGGTGAACAGTTACCTTATGGTCAATGTTCTGAAACAATCATGAGTATTTTTTAATATATATTAGACATAAAGACACAGTTTTGCAGCCATTCTTATTCAGGCCCATGTATATGTGCACATCTCCTTGGTTGTTACATAATGCACAAGTGAGACTTCTTAGCTGTGCAAACACAGATTATTGCTATTAAGCAATTCTGATATTCCAGTGGGTCAGCTCTTGTTCAAAGTATTCTCCAGGACAAGGTGACTGTTTTACTGCGAGTGTATCACATACACAGGGTGCATTATACTGGCTCTTCCATTATATTTACTGAATCTGACTTAAGAGAAATTGGAATCCACACATGGAGTCGGGAAGAGCATAACTAGCATATGGCACTTGGGTCACATTTTTTCTTAATATACATCTTAGGTTTCTTGCTGCTGTTATCTTGAATATCTACATGGCTCTGGGGTGAGGGTTAAGGGCATGGGGGCCCAGACAGTTTTCTCCTCAATACTGCCAGTGAGGAGGGGGACTTGAGAAGAAGTGAATAGATCCTGTGGGTCCAACAACTGGTTGCACAGCTGGGGTCACAACAGGGATGTGGCTTTTACAACCATGGGAGTCTCTCTGAGGATCGAGGACTGCTAAGAGGAGAAGGAACACACCTGACCAAAACACACCTTTGCCAAGAGGCTGGCCAAGCTGGCCAGGAGAGCTTTAGGGCAGGAGTGATAGGGGAGGGAAGGGAAGACCCACAGTCAGGTGAGGAATTGGTAAACTGAACTGCACAAAGGGAGCAGTGCAACATGGAAATGTTGTACCCAAGGTTAAGCAATAGCATTTAACCTCCTGGTTAGTGACATGGATGATGGGACAAAGGACACACTCGGCAAGTTTGCAGAAGATACTAAATTGAGAGGAAGGGTTGATACTCCAGGTGGCTGTGCTACTAGTCAGCAGGACCTCAACAGGCTAAGGAAACAGGCCAAACATAGTACATATGCTAGTGGCAGCACGGCAGCACCAAACCCCTCCTATACCTCCACTCCTGTCACTGCCACTTCTTTTAGGGTGGTATGAATTCAAATCCAATTTCACTTCCATAGAGAAAAAGAGAAAAGCCACCACTATCTGTGCTTGTGCACAAGAATGTAACAGCTCTTAATTATGCTAACAGACTCCTAGTCTCAGGTTGGGAATCACAGGAAGGTTTTTCAATGTCCAGGAGCTAAATGTATTAGCTATGACATTTCTGAAGTTCTATTTTTATGTATGTACCAGAAAAAAAGAAAAGAAAAAACAAACAAACAAAAACACTTATGTCTGTCTTTTAGCACAATAATTAACTTCAGCTTTGATGCTACCACTTTATGCTGCTGCACATTCCTGCAGCACCACAGTTACAAACTATACATATTATATTATTTAGAGCTACACTTTTTTATCCGGGAATTTTACTCCTAATGAGAAAATAATCTACAAACAGCATTCTTACATCTCCCACAACCTCTTTGCTGCTAAAAGGTTTATTTAAAATTTCCTTTAGAGGACAAAATGCAATTCATATCTGGCTATTGTCCTAATGAAATCTCTTTCTCCTCCTCTTATCTGGGATGTTAAAATTTAACTCACTTGAGTTACAAATACTATGTGAATTAATAGTCAGCATTGTTTGGAAGGTTTTTAATTGGCCTACAGGGAGGCTTTCTGTATATATTAAACAGATCATGTGTCTGAATTGCAGCTAACCTACCTTTAAATTTCCTTTGTGCACATTAAACTCAAAATGTTTAATGTTTCTTAGAAGTATTAGTTTTATTGTTCACATTAGGAAAATGACTGTTTAACAGTCAACCTAACTAGAGATTACTGATTGGTCCTCAGTAACGTCATACCAGTGCTATAATGCCCAATAAATAAATAGCTTTGGCTGTTCTTCTGATTTTTATTTATAAATTCAGTTTCATAACAGCAGTAAGATGCTCCAGGCCATGCAGTTCTTGGGGATTATTGCACTTGTCAGGTGTTTAAAATCACTCAGTCCTCTGCTTGTGCCTTATAATAGCACTGGAGGCATATAATCACCCAGAAATGCACTGCCTGGAGTGTCTTAATGCTTTATTATGACATATCTAACTTTCAAAATAAATTATTTATTGGGAAGCTTGGAAGTGTCATAATAATATCCAATCAGTAGCTGAGAAATATATATAAAGTCAGGACAACACATTGGAATGAAAATACAGAGGATAGTGAAAAATGCCAGCTCATCAGTCATCCCAGGCCAGACCAAGGGGGTGTGTGTGGATATGTGCGTGCATATGTGTGTGGGCAGATGCGTCTGTATTTGTGCTCATATTTGTGCAACAGAACTACACAATTTGTATGTCCATACCTGTCTTGATATAAACCATGGACAGTCTGTATTGAGGTAAAATTCTAAATTAAAAAATAATAAGTGGGATAAATAAACTCAGCATCTTCAACCTCCTATTAAGCAGAAATTTAGGACATTCTGTCTGTACTCACTCAGTTAAGTCATTCCATATTTAAGAATCAGCTTCTGTATCTCATGGAAAGAAAGAGTAGCTACTTTGGTTGACATTACAGATTGCATTTCACATCATTATCATTACAATCACTAAACTGCACATATTATTCAAGATTGAATTTTAAAAGCAAAACAGAAGAAAACAATACCATTTTCTTTATAAAAAGACAACACACTAGCATATCAACTGTACAACGAGCAGAGAAATTCAGTACTCTGGGGTTTTAATTTCTAAATTAAATTCCAATTTGTAAATTATTATGTGAAAATAAGGAACTCTACTTAGGCAATTGTGCTAAATAACAGTGCAAACCCTGCAGGGGACCAAATTATCTTTTAAAGAGGGAATATGAAAAGTTTTTTGGAAGAGGGCCAGTTTTAGGTAGGGGGTGTTTAAAGCCTTGGGAGTTACTGTAGCAATAGAAAAGATTAATAATTTGCACATGTGAGACTCCTGGCAAGCAGGACGCAGCTGTAAAGAATTAACCCCTCCTGAGAGACATAAAAACATGGAGCAGCTGAGAAGAAAAGGGTGAGGGGAGAATGCAAAAGTATGCAGAGTACAGATGTCCTAGAAGAGGCAAATATGTAAAGTAGGGTTGGAGAATGCACTGAGATTTTTATTATTTGGTGGGGGCGGGGAAGGGTCTTCCTGGCAAAATTTGACCATGCAGGAAGAAGTGAAACATCAACAGAAGACAACACTGCTGCTCCATTCCTGATGGTGGGTGTAGCTAATCTGAATGAAAATCTTAAAGAAGCCCCCCGCTCCTCACTGAAAGGAGGCTCTCCAAGCGATCTGGGCTAGCCCCAGCCCAGGCCAGCTGTGCTCTGGTGCTCGCACGTGCCCGAGCGCGCGCAGCCCCGGCGTGCGGCCGCGCTGCAGAGACCGGGGAGGCTCCGTGCACGGGCACACGGAGCCAGCAGGGCAGAGCTGGGGCTGCAGCGCAGCAGGAACCCAGCTCCTGGGATTTGCCCTTCCTGGCTGCCCAGCGGACTCGCTGCTTTTGTAGGGGCACATGGGGCAGCTGCTCAGCGCTGAGTCCTCCCCCCGGGAGGAGAGCCAGGGCTGGAGCAGGGGCCGCGTGCGGCTGCGCTCAGCGCCCTGCAATCGCCTTTAGAGGCTGTGAGAAGGCCACAGCAACCCAGTTTTTAGGGTGTATTAGAAATTGGAGACTACTACCCTCCAAGAAAAGAAACCAGGCTTTAGAGAAGTGAAACATATAATCCTTCCACTGCTCTTTGGCTGCTATTTTTTTTTTTAACTCTTGTAAAAACAAACCAATAAAAAAAGTTTAAATGATTATTAACAAAGAGAAAAACATTGAGGTATTTATTCAAATTAAGTCACAGACAGCAACAGACCTTCTTATTGAAAGAAGGAAGTGGTCCTGAAAGTATTACATTTTTAAATGTTATGTGGATTAGCTAGAATCCACATGATGGATTTCATTTTTTTGTTCTTGTTCTTAATAAGAAGAAATATAGATTACCTTGTTTAGCTTTATTGTTTTTAGATTTAATAACAAGCACAATCTCCTGAAGAAGCTAAAGCAGATTCTATTATAAAAGAACTGAAAAGAATACACTTTTAACATAGTGACTGTTTCCTTAGAGTACTTTTCAAGTGAGTCCTTCCAAAGCATGCTCAGAACCCTCAGGAGAACAGGAGAAATGGGTTCAGAAGGTGAATATGGTTCCTTGCCTTCCATGCTTAGTCTCCAACAAGTAAAGCACATTACAGCTATGCATGTGGTCCCTCCCCCTTGTCCCCTCCTTTTTCTCCTCCCACAGCTCCAGTCACCCCTTCATGCATCTTCAGCACATCTATTCCTACTGACAGTGGCCTGGCTGACACCTACGAGGGTTTATGCATGTTCCTTCACTCCTCTCCAAAACCTCCTCTGCGCAGAGAAGTCTACCAAAACACAACCTCAGCCTGGCCTCTTTGCAAGTCCCACAGCAATACTGCTCCTGCTGGTGAGACTAACACCACTAAAACACCTGGGGAACGGCAGTGCAGTCCATCAAGACATAGGAAGTTTAAATCTCCTCTAGTAAATAACCCATATTCTCTGTTGCTGTAGAGCACAGTGAGACGCTGTCACGTACACGAGTGAGGAGGGCATCATCTGACCTCATGCCAATACTTTGGTATTGAAGCTACAACAAAATCTTGCAGATTCATTTTACATATCGGATCTTAGATATGGCCTTTTACTCCCATATAAGAGCAAATTATATAAAAGTTCATCTTAATCAATGCACCTTGCCTTTCTGTGACTAAAGCAGATGTGACCCTTTCTGCTTCTTTTCATTAGGAAGGACATTGCAAAGATCCTAACACTTTACATCACCATTTCAATTCCTCCCACTAGTGACACCTCTTTCTGTCACACAAAATCAGAACTGTTCGCTTGTCTTGCCTGCACTTTTATTAAGCCTAAGTCCAAGTCCACCTCTACTCTACCCAACTTTAATTCAATATCAGCTTCTGTAAGAAATCCCTCTTTTTATTGTCTTCCAAGCCATTCTGCTTCTCAGTACCAGCAGACCAAGCACATACAGATTCCTTGTATCTGCTTACAAATACTCCCGAAAGCCTCAGCTTTGCTTAGCACCACATCTGGGTCCCAGTCACCAGGCTGAGGTTGCTGCCTTTTGCCCTGCTCATCACTGTGTCCTTATATGCCCACAGACCCATTCAGTTACCAGGACTTGCATTATCTATGGCCTGAAAGCCCTTCAGGACAGGACTGTTTTGAGTCTACATGAATAATAATGCAGGTTACATTAAAGGGGGTTGTCACTGTGCAAGCTACGTAGCTGTAGATACAGAAAAGTGCAGGTTGATCCAATGGCAGTGTGCTATCTGGAGAAAGGTTTTCAAGGCAGAATAAACTTGCAGTTCCACTTCGTCCACAGGCATCAAGGCACCTCCCACCTTTGCACAGTCTAATTCCAGCTAAAAGGCTATGTATGACATGAAAAAGATGTCCATAAATTATTCTATCCATCTGAGAACTGTATAAAAATGTTTTGGATGCATTAACCTTAAACATCACTGCTGCTACCCAGAAACTGCTAATAATTCCTGTTCACAGAAGAAACATCGTATGCAAATTTTAAAATGGAGTCATTTGTTAAGCCATATAACCGTCAATATCAATGCAACTATAAGCTACAAAACAAGGAATGGTCAACAAAATTTAAGTCAATAGCTTGCTTTTTCCAGTGCACCTAGTTAAACCAAGTTGTGCTATTTTATATCCTTTTGATCGACTAGAAATTTATCAACCCAGGCATATTATATATATTCTAAAACACATGCCTACACACAAATATGTCAGCAAAATTGACAGTCAGCCTTTAGTGCCGATAACACTGATGTGTCTTTGTAAGCCTCTATTTCAGTTTTTTCTAAATTCACTGAACTTCAAATGAACAACCTGAAGTTTCTCAAGTCTGACGACATTTTAGTTCTACATTTCAGAAAGCTCCAGCTAAATAATTCACTTCCTGAAAATACATATCTTTGCTTAAGCTGAATTCTCCAGAAGTCAGGTTTCAAACTAAACAAGGTCTTCTGTCCTTTGGACCACTTACAAACTTGTGCACGAGTGAGTACTTTGTGAGCGTTCTCACAAAGCAGAAGATAAGGAACTTCCTGGCACAGACCCTGAAGTAGACCAGTCATAAACCAAAATGTAGAGATTTCCTTTGCAACATTCCTTGATTTTTTCAGAAACTGGTTGCTACCATTTACTTGCATGGGGAATATGTCCAGCTGCACCAACTCATCTCATCATGGGGTAGGATCCGGCTCTGCTCAGGTTCTCGGCAACACCCACACGAGAATTCAATTCCAGGTCTCCTGCACAGAGCAGAAGGGCAAAAGAGCATGTTGGAGACCACAGCTCCCACTGAAGCACTGTCTCCTGCATTTCCAGAAAAGGAATCTCATGCCACTGACCACTGTCACCTTTGTCACTTGATCTTAGAGGCTGAGGAAAGGACAGCAAGAAGCATCTAGTTAGGAGTTACTAGATGAAATAAAGTAAATAAATATTGCACCAATTCTTTACATAATAATAAGTATCACAGCTAGGATCCAGGGGTGGGTTAACTCAACGCATCTTCCTTGCCTCCAACAACCCACCTTGAGGCTTCCCAGGCTAAAACTACCCAGAGATTTCTAGTAACTTTTGAGGAACTTTTTCCTTTTGTGAATTTGCCTGTCACCTTTGTATTTGTTGCCACAATAACATCTCATGTAATATTGCATCATTTAAAAAAAGCAATTCTCTTTTTCCTTCTTTTAATACTGTGCACGGACAATTTCTTTGGGTGAACCCTGATTCTTTTATTGGAAGCAAGCCACAGTTCATGCCTTTCCTGGAACCATTTCTTACATTTCTCCTGATGAGGCATGTTTGGCAGATTTCAAATGAATTCTGAACATTTTTTCAGAACTCTCTTAATTTTTCAGCATCATCTTCAAATCACCAGAACTACAACCTAGCACACTAATCTGTTTTTTTTTTATTTATTTATTTTGTTTGTTTTGTTTTAAGGTTTTTATCTACATCTTAATTTCTTGGTGTTTTCAGGAAGAGAGGGAAAAAAAAAAAAAGAAAAAGACAGGCCAATGTTGCAGAAGGAACTGCTGCCACACGGTAACTTGGGCTGGTAATAATCTACAGAAGTCTTTTATCACCATTTTATCTCTAAAAGCAAATGCAACAAACTGTGTATCTCATATTACTAAATCTACATCCAGACTACCATTGCACCTATCCTGCTGCAATGAATTCTGTCAAAATCATTCTGTAAATATGTGTGCATATTTCTGTATTATGGGAGACAAAAGTGATTTAGGTATCACAAATTTTAAACAGTCTGTGCCACAAGAGCTATCAGCATCATAGTCACCAGGACTGTAAGGAAAAAAAAAAAAAAAGTGCCTTCCGTCTGCTCGGCATTCACCCAAACAATTCAGATTTTGCAAAGATGTTACATGAAAACATTGCATATAAATACACATATGGATGTTTTCTTGTAGATGTTGGCCAGAAGTACATGGGCAAAGTGGTTGATTTGCTTTTTACAAAGGAACTTCACTTTGTCCATTTACAGATTGGGACCCCAAACTCTATTTCATTATCAGACTGTCCAAAAGAAAACTGCAAAATAAGTGCCTTGAAAACTGCTCAGTCAGGTAGAGAAAAGGTGCTATGCTTGCAAAGGTTTCCAGATAGACATTTTAATTGCATTAAGTTGCGACTAAGAAATGAGGCTGGTCCTGTGGTGAATATATTATGTAAATACTAAGCATTTAAACAGAAAATTATAGAAAGTTAATGGGAATAAAGGAATCTTTTAATATGCACCTAAGAACAGTCTCTTTCTCAACTATGTAATTAAAAGATTAATTTAAAAATGTAAAAATAACAAAAACACATGGGAAAGCAGTATTAAAAAAAAGTGTAAGGAACAGTTTAACACTCTAGAAGATGAAACCAGGCCATACACTAAAGATAAGTAAGTGGAGAGACCCTGCTTTAACAAAGATGAATATATGCATAGGCTTAAATATTTCCTGAAACAGGGTCTGGATGCCCTAGCCCTCTTTATTTGCAATTTGATTTATTTGAAGTAATTTGTGAATAAAATCTGACTGAATGTTTCAAGCAAATAAACAAACAAACAAAAAAGTCAATTCCTGGGAATGGGGGGAAAAAAAAAAAAAAAGGAATTCATAATTAAGACCAAAGTCCAATTTAATGGAGAGTAATCATTTTTTATTGATATGCATTTTTTTAATAAAAGATATAATACTTGTTTGTTGAGAGATATTTTATGTTTCATATCTGAAAACCATTTCCTGACAACACATTTTCTTTTTATAACATTGTGGGAAATGTTTTGTGAAACATGCTCTCTCTTTAAACCTTGATAAAATTCTTAACTATGACAAATGCAATAAGTTTTAGACAAATTACTGTCATCTTGAGCTGGAACATTTTTAAAAATAGCGGCAGAGCAAGTATGTTTATTTACATTAAACAGAGGCATCAGTATGGTTTGCGTGAGCCAAAGGAACACAAACATGGCTATTTTACAGCCACTGTACAGAGACATTTTGTGTCATGTTAAAAGGCTATAAACCTTGGAGAGTCTGTCTTCTACAATTTAATTAGTTATAATTGCATTACAAAGAGTTTTTAAGACTTTATAACTTCAAGTCACTCTTTTTCAAAAGACATATGGAAAAACCTCTCTCATGACTATTAATAATGTAGCTAATATGGAGAAAGCTACAGAGTATGAAGGAAGATTCTCTTTTAGCCCATAGAAACAGAACTTATTTTTATAGTGGTTAGTCGTACTTAGTTTCATTTTCTTAAATGTTCTAGCCATTGAATAAAGAAATAATTTGAAAAGGAAATGGCATCTACAGTATTTGAACTTGCCTTTAGCAAAAAGTGTTTTAATGTTTTTAGTCTATCTTTAACAATTGAAACAGACTTTACTGAATACTGGTAAGAGTTCACTTTGTAATAGAAAAGTAGTCACTCACTGTGATCACTGTGTCTTTTTAGTATGCAGCCCAGAGGATTCAGAAAAAGATTACATTTACAATAATTAACATATATGTAAATGGAGATCATGGCTATGAATGATAAATTTTCATAGCAATTTAAACCTTGTTCAAATTAATCAACCATACAGACACTTGATTAATGAAAGGCAGCGTCACTTTAAAATGCAACATGTTAATATATATTACTGTTATCGCTGATCAAAGAATCTTTAAACATAAACCAATTAAAACAAAGTTCAATCTACATTTTTTTACTGGTTTAATTCCTGCAGAATTAAAGGAGTATTATAAAAAATGTACGTATTTTATTCTCCTTCTATTTACTAAATTGACTGTAATACAGAATCACACAAGTAGTTCTGCTACTTCATTAATATGATTGGATCTGAAAACTACCAGATTAGTTTTGCAGTCTAAACATATACATAAAGGTTGATTGCAAAGTGGGCAAAATAAACCCGATTTCACTCTTCATTTGTAACACCAGCAACTTACATCTCCTCTCTCCTATTTTCCAGTCAGTCACCGACAGCTCAGTCGCACACAAGATTTGAGTGACTGAGAGCAAGTAGCTGCTTAGGAAAAATGCTTTGGAGGCACCTCCAACAAACCCATCTCCTAAGAACAGCAAGGCTAGAGATTTTTATGGTAATGCCAGATTCCTATAGAGGTCATCTGAAGTATCTACATAGGTTCTCTATATTTAGATTTTTCTTTTTTAAAAGAGTAGCATGTTTTAAAACATGCAACTTTGTTTCAATTCAGTGGTAAATTTTAAGTGTTTACTCATAAAGTTATCTGCATGTACAGAAAGGAAACTATTGTCTATTGAAGAGAGTCACTTGTTTTTCCCAGCTGTGCAATAATGTTCACTTTACCTCATCATTAGGAAAACCTGGTAAAAAGATATAGCATGTTCTGAATTGCAGTCTTAATAAAGACTTAGATGCTATGGTCATGAGCAGAGAATATATGCTAGGAGGAGAGTTAAAATGGCTAGCCACTCACTGATTTTCTATTCAAAAGCTATTTAAAACATCTTTAACACATATTACATCTCAGCAATTTGTATATCCAACACTCAGCTTTCAGAAAATGGTAATATTGCTCCAAGAATAAAAGAAGGTGAAATCAAGGTGCATCCATTAGCTTCTAGAAAAGAGAGATGATATACTGTTAAATTTTGAATATGGATCCAGTCAGACATGTGTATCCTTGTCTTCACGGGACCAAGGACACACATGCCCACTACTTTGATTTTATTATGACCCAAACGTACCAAAATCAGTTTAGAGACTATATTTAATAATCATAGAGACTAAAATCATGGAGACTGTATTTAACTAACTGACCTGCTCCTTTGCTCTGGGGCAAAACGAATGTCCAGTTCTAAAAAAACTCCTTGAGAGAAGCAATATCTGTTAATGTTTTCCAGATACAACAAGACGTGCCAATGCCTTCCTAGAGATGGGCATGTGAAAATATCCGCCACACTTGGGATCTTGGAAGAATTCAAGGTACAGTAGATATCATTTAATTTACATAATGACAGCTTGCCTGAAATCAGCTCACTAATCCATTAGCCCATTCCAGCACTTCAGATCACTGAAGAGCTTCAGCAAACAGAGTCTCCCTTTTAAAGGATCTCAGATTAAGACTCAACCTGCCCCAGCTGTGGGAAAAACTGCATGAAGTAAAGCAGCTCAATGGCCTCAGCAAACTAACACTGAGGTCAGTTTTGACCCTTTTACACTTTCTGAAATGTCATCTGTACTGAGGCAACCCAAGAGGTATTTTCAAAGGAAAACCTTTGTGTGTGCTCCACATCCAACTCCACTTGCATACACTGTGTGGCTGGATACTGATACCATTCCCGACCCAGGCATCTCCATCCATCTGCCTTCACACACTCCAGGCCCTTGGGTATCCTTCCTAAAAGGACTCTGTCCATGCCTGCTATGCCTGAGGTTGACATTCTTACTCAAGCTGCCTATAAGCACAAGGACAACACGAACAGGAGACCAGAGCCTGAACATCCTGGGTAAATGCAGACATGAAGCAGGTGCAAGCATTTAGGTTGCCACTACAGGAAGCAGAAGCTCTATTGTCTTCTGGTTCTCTATGACTAGGGAAAGGAGGCTGGTACTTTAACAAGTGTTTTGCATGAACCCATCATGTTCATTAATCTGTATGTTGACTTTTTTATACAGTTCGTTTCTACGCATCAAGACACTCAACAGAGTGGAGGATAGTTTGGAGATGCTTTGGCCTGTTGAACTATGGAGTTTGAGGAGACTGAAAGTGCATGCTATGCTGTTTCATCTGGCTTCTCTTGGCAAAAGCATGCCTCTGAAAGAGATAGGGAAGGTATAGTGAAGGACAGCTTTCAGGCTTTGGAAAAGCTCCAGACACTGTTTCTGCTCGCTTCCTATCAAAGAGTGGAAAGCTGTTTATGTTTCAGCTAGACACCTGTTCTAGAATTCTCTCAAATAAATATTTCAAGAAAGATGACAATAGCCTAGACATTTTATAATCACCTTTCATTTCCACCCTCCAAGTTATATATTGACCTCCTATTCTCTCAAACACTTCTTTATCCTCAGTGTGGCTGCATGCCCAATAAGTCCTTTCACTAATATCTTACTTAGCTATTTCATTTGGAAAGGCAAGGAGTGCTCAGCTGGTGGCTGAGCTGGGTTATCCTAGATTTTGTTTTTAGGTTGGCTATTTGTATTCTTGCAACCTATGAGTGATCTTGTACAAACATTGTTTTCTCCCCAAGTGCCGATACAGCTTGCTGAAGAGTGAAGAGAAACCTGTCTGTTTGGGGGTAGTGGGGCAAGAAGTGGATTTTTTCGTTCTATTTTCCTCTTGACAGCATAAAATGCACTCAAATTTTAAGGTGGTTAGCTTGTTTTTTAAAGCATGCATTTCAACAAGAAGCACAAGAAAAGAGGGACATGACAATAATTTAACACATATTAGCACTACATTGTTTTTCAATGTCTTTTGTATTAGCTAGCAACCTGTTTATTAATTGGGGAGCAGTAGTTTCTGGTAGCTGGAAAAATACATCTACAGTCACATATCAATCATCTTTTGATGGAAGCCAATAGTGTCTATGGACTGTTTTGACACTTGGCTACCTGTCACCTAACATTACTGTATTAGTATCCAGTCTTACTAACTCCTGCCATAGTTGCACCACTTTTAATGAGGGAGATTTTGAAACAGAAGTATTGACAACTCATGCAGGACTAGCCTAAACCATGGAATGATGGCATTGACAACATCCAGACTGAGTTCTACAAAAGTGTTACACACATACATTTTTAATGTCTCCTTAAGAGTAAAATGTAGGCTCCAAAAATTGTAGCCGACAAAACAGGGAATGTGTGTTGGTTTCTCCGGATCAACTTTTGGTAGATAGAGAAAGAGAAGGTCATTGGTCAAGCAGATATTTTTCCCCTATGCACCTACATTTGAAAGTCAGAAGATTTCTCAACCTAGGTTTTTCATTCCTTTTCTTAAGCTGAGAAATATTTGAAACTCAGTTCTTGTCATTGTATTTCTCTATTCAAATGCCAGAAGTTGGACAGATATTTCCCCTGCTGGTTTCTTACTGCACTACTAGACAACACCGTGCTACTTTTTTCAACTGAATATTGAAAGATTTTATTGAACTTAATTTGCCAATTTGGGGGAAAAGTGGTGATGCTAATCTTCTAGTGTGAAGATGCAGTGTCTTTGTATTATAATCTTTACAACAAATATCAAAGGACATTTTCATTTGATTATGGAGAAAAACACATATGTAAAAAGAAGTACAGAAGTTAAATGATGTAAGCTTTGCTTCTTACAAGTTGAAACTCTAAACCTGTTACTGGATAGAGTCAGATAGGGGCGGGGGGGGAAAGAAAAAAAAAAAAAAAAAAAAGTTTTCAACTAGCCCCATAAGGAAAAATAAAGTGCTATCCAAGCTAACTAGCTTCCGGATACCACAGGCTGTATGAACCAGTTTTCTCTCATTCAGGTTCCTTCAGCTCTGTTTATATCAATTATGTTTTCTCTTTAAAAAAAAAAAAAAAAAAAAAAAAAAAAAAAACCTGAAAGGCGAGCATCCATCTTAAAAACCTAAAAGCCTAAATTACTGCATATCCCTTGAACTCTTAAACAAAAAAAGTTCTAACTGCATAAAAATGAATCCACCTATTCCCTGAGAAAAATGTTAGTAGTTATTAAATAAATCAATGAATTTTAACCACTGACCTGGGTAGACTGGTGTCCTGGATAACTGCAGAAAGTAGACTCAGCACTGAGCTATGGCTCTTCAGTTCAGACTTCATGGTAGGTTCTCCATTTCAATCTTGTGTGCATCAGGAAATAGTCTCCTCACCTTCTGCAAAGCTGAATCTGAATGGTATTTACATGAAGGTTTATTACTTGATTAATCTGGAATCTTCCTTGTAGAAATTTGTGAGTCAAATATAAATATAAAACCAGTTCTATTTTGCCTAGAGAAGAAATAAAATACAGAGTTCAAACAGATTTGTTGAAATGTATTTAAGCATTTTGGTAAGATATTTTAGAATATACTAACACACACGAGCTAGCACAAGACCAAGCAATTAAAGGAAAACAATCTGGATATTGCTATGAACACAATGAAACACCATTTACAACTCTCTTCTTGAGGTTTCTCTTAACATGTCAGTGTTCAAAGGGTTGCATGTTACAGACTGAAGTAAAAAGCTGTTACCTAAACATTTAGGCTACAGCACAATTCAAGCAAAAATAATATTAAACCAGATTTTTTACATTTGAGAATATATTTTTTTATATAATATGTTAGACTCTAGGCATGTAGAAGTCTCTAAGGAATGCATGTAAATACACTCTTTTTTTCCCTGATCTTCTGAAAAACAACAGTGTTCTACCTCCTCTGCTGAAGTATTAGTCTTCTTGTTTCTCATTCATTACAGAACAAAAGAATAGGCATTTAAATTACTCCTTTATCACCAAGACCTGTAAGACAAACAGAATGCAGCCTTACTCCTTTCCTGTCTTGACACAAGAAAATAAAATCTCCCCCATCTTCTTATAGCAGACAGGTAATCCCGTGGAAATAGTTTTAAGCTGTGATTTTGGGTCATCTGTGCTCGGTAATTCCCTTGTCTCTCTCTTTCCCATCAGCCCCAGTTTTGTTTCCTGTAAGGAGGAGCATAAGTCGTCGTATCCATCAAATTTAAACTAGAGTTCCACCCAACAGTTACCATTTGTTAGTTATAGTCACAGAATAAATACAAAAAAATAAAAAATACCATCGGGATGGGTAGAAAAAAAAACATAGTTCCCATGCGTGCAGCCTGTATAAATTTCTCCCCATAGTTATGACAACACTGCTGAATTTTGAGTATCATGTTACCCACGAGCCTGCTGCAGGAGCCTCTTACCACAAAGGTGCCTTCATGATTACTACAGCTAGTGGAACTGTGTCAGAAACTATGAGAAAGTTTTTTGGTTTTTTTTTTTGAGGAAGAAAAGGAACAAAAAAAAAAAAAAAAAAACTTCCTCCAGACAAGTCTTTAGTCATTCCTGCAATGTATAATGGGGCCCAGTCTGAACTCATATCTCAATAGATTACAATCCACATCGTCTTGCATTTGGCAAAAGTGCCAATTCTTCAGAGCTACAAAGAACAATATATACTTAAGTCCATTCTCACCTCAATCAATGTGTGTCTGTGCATTCTGTGGGGGATTTAGAGGATGCACAGGTCATTGTATCAGAGAACTGAAGAGACATATTACAGTACATTATGCTGGGCTTCACCTGGTCTGGACATACATGAAAGAGAATTCAGCTGCCACAGCTCCCTTTGTATCTCCGTTTTTCAAATTCTGAAAACAAGCTAAAACGGAGAAAAAGGACTCAACTTTTCTAAACCCACAAAAAGTACACGATAAAGATATAATCACAGTTTAAATCAAAGTAAACAATATTATCATAAAATTATTGTATATATGAACACTTTAAAACTAAATCTATATTCATTGAAAATTTGTTTCCATCTACATTAATTGCATTACAGTGATTTAATGAAATGTCTTGTTAAATTCTTGGAAGAATAGGTAATATCCATATAAAAAGAAGAGAACAAAATATGGCACCTGGCAAGGTTTTAAGTAAAAAGATTGCTGCTACGTATTTTGTATTGAATTTGTATAAATGATTCGAGTGTATGTAAAATACAAATGAAAAAAAATCATATAACAAAGAAAAATTACAGTGTAGGATTTATCAGCCATTCAGGTTTGCATTTCAACATAACAGCCTGTCTTGGTTTTGTGTGGAACTGGATTTGAATTTGGAAGAAATATCTCCGTGCAATATATACTGTAGAATACCTTATTTTTCTAAGGATTTAGGCAAGTGTGTTCCCTGTACACCAGAACATTGGCCCATGTGGGCCCACCTCAGTCAAAACTTACCCATGTCTATAGGAGCTTTACTTGACCTCCAGACAAGGTCCACAGTGTAGAGGCTGATTCTG